>NW_028258444.1:4800000-6050000 GCF_053883595.1 Heterocephalus glaber | reverse complement strand
ACTATTGGAGTTTCCCAGCTGAGGGGATGATCATAAGAATTCGTGTCTGGGGCCAGGGATTTGGCTCAATGGTGCCACTGCCTGCCTTGAAAGCGCAAGATCCTGAGTTCGATCCCCAGTACCAAAAAAAAAAGAATTCGTCTCTTTCTCCAGTGTCTCAGGTGCCTCTGCTATTGTAAACACACCCTGAGACCATGACAGCCCAAATACCAGACAGTCCTTCATCTATAGATTCCAAGGGAATTTGTCCTTCTTGAGGATATTCCTCCTTGCTTTAATACGCCAGGAGCTGGGGGCGGGGGTGGGGGGGGTCCCCTAAGTGGTAGAGCACATACTTAGCATGTGTGAGGCCCTGGATTCAACCCATATAACCAAACAATACTAAAATGTGGGGCAAGGGGAAGTAGTTCCTTTATAGCTGCTACTTTAAAGAATTCCAAGATATATACTATCATCTCCAGATGAATCTAAAGTTTAGGACGATAAACTAAAAGATGGAGTGAGCAGATGCTTACCTGTAGCCACTCTACCTTAAGAGTTGTGGTTTGCATGAGGTTTGACTGTTTCCTAAAAGTTCATATTTTGAAATCTTGTTTTATTCTGCTTACATATTTTTTTATTTTTAGTATATGTTTGCAGCACACAATTACTGCATTCACTGCGGGAGTTGGTATATAATGCCTCTTAATTCTTTTTACTTCCCCTTCCTCTCTCTTTACTCCCCTGATCTTCTGCCTTTTGGATCCCTTCCCTTTTGCAAATGATGAGTCTCCCTGCTTCCTATTATCTGTTTTTATTTGCTCTTTAATTTATTTAAACTTCGGCTTTCTCATATAAGAGAATCCATGTGCTATATAACCTTGTGTGTCTGAATTATTTCACTTAGACTTATGGCCTGAAGGTACATCCAGTTTCCCACAAACGACTTAAATATATCCCTTAAGGCACAGTAGCACTCCGTTGTGTATAAATACCACACTTCCTATTGTTCTATTAATAAACATATAGGCTGCTATCAAGATTTAGCTATTATGATTTGTGCTGCTATTAACATGGGTATGCACACATCATTGTAATATGATATCTTTAACTCTTTCAGGAAGATACCTAGAAGGGGAACAAGTGCATCCAATGGAATTTGCATATTCAGTTTCTTGAGGAGTATCCATACTGATTTTCATAGTGCTTATATTAGTTTATATTCCCACCAACAATGGAGAAGGGTTCCTTTTTCCCCTCAGCCTCACAAGCATTTGTTATTATTTGATTTATTGATAATAACCATTCTTTGTGAAGTAAAATGAAATCTGTGTTGTCTTCATTTGAATTTCTCTAATGGCCAGAGATATTGAACATTTTTTCATGTATTTATTGGCCTTTTGTACTTCTTCTGAGAAGTGTCTATTTATTTCAGTTGCCAGTTTTTGATTGGGTCTTTTATTTCAAGGGTCTAATTTTTTTTTAGTTTTTTGTTTGTTTAGTTTCTTTTGTTTTGTTTTGTTTTTTTGGTACCGGGGATCAAACTCGGGTCCTTGCGCTTGTGCAGCAGGTGGCAAAACCACTGAGCTAAATCCCTGGCCCTTTTAATTCTTTATATATTCTTGGTATTAGTTCTCTGTCCAACGAGTAGCTGGCAACCATTTTGTAAGTTGTCTATTTACTCTATTGGTTGTTTTCTTTGCTGGAGAGAAGCTTTGTAATTTGATGTGATGCCATTTATTGATTCTTGTTATCATTTCTTGGGCAATTAGGGTCTTTTTTTTTAGGAAGACCTTATCCATACTTATGTATTCAAAAATTTACCTATTTTAGGCCTGGGATTTAGCTCAGTGGCCCTGGCCCTGCCTTGCAAGTACAAGGTCCTGAGTTCAATCCCCAGTACAAAAAAAGAAGAAAAAAAATTTACCTATTTTGTCTTCCAGCAGATTAGGTCTTTCTGTTTTAATATTTAGGAATTTGATTCATTTTTATTTTAGTTTAGTACATAGTGACATGCATGGGTGTAAATTCAATCTTTTGCATGTGAATAGTCAGTTTTTTCCAGAATCATTTGTTTAAAAGGATATCTTTCCTGCTGCACATTGTTTTTGGCTCTTTTGTTAAAGATCAGATAGCCAACTGTACTGGGATTGTTTCTGTTTTCCACTGATCCCCATGTCTGTTTTTGTGTGAATACCATGCTGTTTTATCACTGTAGCTTTGTAATATAACTTGAAGTCAAGATAGTGATGTCGCCTTCTTTGCACTTGTTGCCTAGAAATGCTTTTACTATTCTAGATCTTATCTGGTTCCATACATATTTTAGAATTTTTTTCTTTTTATCTTGTTCTGTGAGGAATGCAGTTGGTGTTTTAACTGGAATTGCATTAAAGCTATATGTCGGTTTTGGTAGTATGGCCTTCTTGACAACACTGGTTATGCCTATTTTTTGGTGTACTCTTTGATCTCCTTTTTCAGAGTACTGTAGTTTTCCTTATAGGGGTCTTTCGCTACCTTGGTTAGGTTCTAAGTATTTAATTTTTTTAAAAACTACTTTGAATGGTATAGTTTTCCTAATTTCTTTCCCAGTAAGTTCATGATTGGTGTACAGAAATGTTATTATGTGTTGATTTTGTGTCCTGCTACCTTGCAGAATTTGTTTATTAGTTCTACGAGTCTTTGGATGAATTTTTTTCAGTATTCCATGTAAAGGAGCATGTCATCTGTGATTAAGGATACTTTGACTTCTTCATTTCCCATACATATGCCTTTTAATTCTTTCTCTCGACCAATTTCTCTAGCTAAAGTTTTGAGTACTACATTAAACAGCAGTAGTAAGAGTGGGCAATCTAATTTATGATTTCAGAGGAAACATTTTCAGTTCTCCCCCCATTTAAGATGATGTTGGCAGTAGATTTGTCACATATGGCTTTTATCAGATTGAGATAAGGTCCTTCTATACCTATTTTCATCAAGGTTTTTATCACGAATGGATGTTGGATTATATCAAAAGCTTTTTCTGTGTCTGAGGTGATCATGTGATTTTTATCTTCGCTTCAATTTATGTGATGTATTAGGCTTATTGATTTGAGTATGTTAAACCATCCTTGTATCCCTGGGATGAAGGCTTATTGGTCATGATGTATGGTCTTTTTGATGATTTTTTTGCATCCTGTTTGCCTGTATCTAGTTGAGAATTTTTGCATCCATTTTCGTTAAAGAGATTAGCCTGCAGTTTTCTTTTTTATTTGAATCCTTGTCTAGTTTTAGAATCAAAGTAATGATAAAAAAGTAATGATAAAAATTCCAGGAAAGAATTTTGTAATATTTATTCCCTTTCTATTTCATTAATGAGTTTGAGAAATACTGCCGTTAGCTGTTCCCTGAAGCACCTATAGAATTCAGTGATGAAACGAGTCCTGGGCTTTTCATAATTGGTAGTTTTTGATTACTACCTCAATTTCACTGGCTGTGATTGGATCATTCAGGATTTTTATAACTTCTTGGTTCAGTTTTGGTAGTTCATATGTACCCAGAAATCTAACTCTTCTGCATTCTCCAATTTATCGGAGTACAAGCTTTCAAAGAAGTTACTACCAATCCTTTTTATTTTGCAGTATCTGCTGTGATTTTGGCTTTTTCATTTCTAACTGCATTGATTTGGGTCTTTTCTTTCCTTCTTTTGGTAATATTGCCAATGGTTTGTCTACTTTGTTTATTCATTCTAAAAACTAGTTTTTTTGATTCACTGACTCTCTTGTATTTTTTAGTCTCAGTTCTATTAATTTCTGCTTCAATTTTTATAACATCATCCCTTCAAACTTTGAGTTTGGATTTTTTAAGGCTTTGAGGTGCATCATTAGGTTATCTATTTGTGCTTGCCCTGTTCTGATGTGGACATTCACAGCTATAAATTTCACTCTTTTGATTGCTGCTATTGTGTCCCATAAAGTCTGGGATGATGTACAGGCATTATTGTTTGATTCAAGAATTCCTTAATTTCTTCCTTGATTTGTTCTGTGGCCCAATGATTATTCAAGAATGAATTGTTTGATTAAACCATGTGTTTGCACAATTTCTGTGTGGTATCTTGTGCCTTTGATTACTAATTTCCTTGCACTACAAACTCATAACATGCATGGAATAATTTCCATGCCTTTGTATTTAGGTAAGCATGCTTTATGAGTTAATACATTGTCTATTTTAGAGAAAGTTCCAAGTGCTGCTAAGAACAATATATAGTCTCTTGTTGTTCAGTGGAATACTGTGTAGATATCTATTAAGTGCATTTTCCCAAATGTGTGTCGCAACTCTAAAATTTCATTATTTTTTGCTAGTTGATCTACTTGTGATAGATAGTGAGGTATTAAGGTACCCCAATATAACTACATAGATGTTTATCTGATCTTTTTGTCCAGTAGTATTTCTTTTATGAAGTTGAGTGTGTCAGCATTTGGTGCATATGTATGAATAACTGTTATGTCTCCTGTTGAATTGTTCCCTTAACCAATATTTAGTGACCTTCTTTGCTTCCTTGGATCAGTTTTGACTTGAAGTTCACATTGTCTAAAAGCATGATAGCTATTCCTGCTTCTTTCAAGGCTCCCATTGCATGAAATATCATTTTCCATTCTTTAATTTTTAGTTGTGAATTATTTCTTTAATAATTAAATGCACTTTTTATATGCTGCACTCCATTGGTGTTTTGTTTTGTTTTTGATCCAGTGTGTCAATCTGTGTGGGTTTACCTTTATAAGTGATTTTTTTGCTTTTCACTAAAAGCTTTTAAGACCCTGTGTTCGACATCTGGGATTTTGATATGATTTATCTGGAGAAATTCTTCCCTGATCTGGATTATTCAGGGTTCAATATGCCTCACTTAACTGTATGTTAAATTTTTCCCCCATGCTTGGAAATTTTTCTGCCATGATTTCTGTAAAAGACTTTTCATACCATCTGCATCAGCTTCTGGTCTGGTTAGTCTACACTCCTCTTCTTTGTGTCATCGAGCAGCTGTTGGCTCAGTTTTCCACATGCTCTGTTGTTTTAAAGGTATCTCTGCATATGTGGTCACCAGCATCAGCCCTGTCTTTTAGTTCTGACACTTTAGCCTCATAGTGATCACTTCTACCATTCATACTTTCAATAGAATTTTTTTTAATCTCCTGAATTTCTGTTTGGTACCTTTTCATAAATTCTTTGCTAAGCTGGTCATCCAAATTTTGTTTTCTTTTCTTTTTTTGAGACAGGGTCTCACTATGAAGTTCAGGCTAACCCTGAACTCACTATGTAGCCCAGGCTGGCCTCGAACTCAAGGCAATGCTCCTGCCTCAGCCTCTCAAGTGCTGGTATTACAGGCACGTACCACTGTGCTCGGCCATGGTCATCCAAATTTTCTATCATTTTATTTAACTCAGCTAGATTTTTGTTTTTTTGGTACCAGGGATTGAACTCAAGTCCTTGTGCTTGTCCATTATCTGTTCAGTTATATTGTCTTTGAGCTCACTGAGAATCTTATTGATGTTGAGTTTGTTTCTTCTTTTATCTCTTCCTATAATTCAGCTGTTTTGCTTTTGATTTCGTCTCCATCAGTGCACCAAGGATCAGCTAGTTTCTTCATGTTTCCATTACAGATATTCCTTTTTTAATGACAAAGCTCTGTGAGTAGATTCTTAACTGAATTGGCCCTAAATGAGGAAGTGTATATAGTATGTACATTACAATATTCAGAACAAAGAAATGGGCAAAGGAAACATCAACTTGATGACTTTGCTTTTATTTGCATAACTTTTATATGCAGTACTGTAATGTATAAGAAAACATAAAACTACAGTACTGTAAAGTACACAGTACAATCAGCAAAAATTGTAGTACTATACTGTAGAAGAAGCCACCATAAGGGTGAACAGCCACTGACATGCCTACATTGTAAGTCCAAACCCAGGTCAAAAGTATGAGCAGCAGATGGTAAGTCCAAACAGCACACTCCAGATATAAGTCTGAATAGTCATTAAACAGATTGGTCGCTAAACAAGGAATATCTGTACATTCTTCCCTCTCACTTCCCAAGTAAATGCCAGAGTTCTAATGATCTGCCTTATTTCTGCCTATAGTGGCCAAAAATTTCTTTCTTTTCAGTTCAATTGATGCTCTAAGAACTATAGAATACAACACAAAATCACTCTAAACACCTACAAATTTGTAAACCCTGATGAAAGATAAATCTCAAAAAACTCTCCATACCTGATGATTGAAAATTTTCTCCCCACCCAAGAACAATCTTAGTTCTGGTTGTTACAATGGGACACACTTGAGACTAACTACCAAACTGACAAGAATTTTCCCTATTCAAAATAATTAATAACAATCTTTAAGAAACGTTCTTTAATCCTACTTCCCAGTATTTGCCCTATAAGCACCTCTTCAATCCCTACTCATTAGAAGGAACGGAGAAGATGAACTTTTATTGCATATGTGACCATAAAATTTAGTTCATATATTTGGTAACAATTCCCACAGACTTTATTCAAATCCTTTAACCAACCTACAAAGCCTTTATTCTTCCTCTTCGCAATGCCATGTCTTCACTCACATCTGTATTCGTAGGCTTACAATGGCCACCAGTGGAATTAGGGTAAAAGAATACAAAATGGCCATCTGCACACTGGACAGTCATAGGATCCAATCAGAGGTCAAAGGCCTGGAGCTCACTACAGAGTTCCATGTGAGTCCATGTTGGAAAGCTGAAGGGTCTGCATCAGGGGGCTAAAGAATCTGCACTGCAAGCTGAAGGAAGTGAAGGCAAATGTCCAAAGGCAACGGTGAAGACCAGAGCTCCTCCAAAGAAACAAAAGGGAAGACTCTTCTTCTTTTCCTTTCTATTTCATCTGGGCTACAAGCCTATTGATTGGTGCCCTTCCCATCTAGGGTGGGTCTTCCCTTCTTAGTTTTCAGCCTACATTTCAGTCATCCACACACACACCCAGAACTGTGCCCCCCGAATCCCACACAGACCCAGAATGGCATTTATTAATCCATTCAAGTCGACATCACAATTAACTATCACAACATCCCAGTCTCATTGCCTAAGTCTAGAACTGCAAAGGGTCTGAGACTTCATTCTATTTCCAAGATAAGAAGTTAGCTTAAGGTAGTGTCATGGATGCTTTCAGCAGGCATGAGACTCCCATGCCAGGATGGGATTAGGATAAGGGAGGAAAGGGGCCAAGAATGAACCTTTGAGGAGGCTCTTACTCTTAGGGACATGTAAGTGCAGATCAGCCTTCAAAACAGGAATGTCTCCTCAAAATTTTCACCCCAAATTTTTCTTTTGTCTCCCCTCAGTCTGAAACCTGCAAAGGACTTTATCACACACAGTAACCATAGTAACCAGAGTATTTGTATTTTCTGTGCCAAGTTCCCAATTCCCACAATGAAACATGAAAACAATTAGGTAACATCTGTATACACAGTGGGTTACATTATAGGAGATTAACCAAAGTTTAGAAACCCTACATCTTTCTTAATAAACAGGAAGCTCTTTGCTCCAAAGGAAGACACTATCTGTATATTTCAAGATTCTTGTCTATGCAAGTATCTGTGAAAGGATAAACCAGAACAAAGGTAGTCAGTGCCTGTTATGGTTTGGGTCTAGATGTCCTCCCAAAGCCTCATGTGGTCCTAAGATTGCTCTATAGTGTGTGAAGCTGGAACTGATTCACAATGCAATGCTAGGCTCAAGGGCACCAGCATTAAGGGTGAGTGCTGCCCGCCCTAAGTAGTCTGGATAAGATAAAAGGGGCAGGGAAACACTGTTAACTCTTCTTGTTGCCTTCACTGCCTTGTGAGTGCCATGTTGTCTCTGCTCTGCAAAGCCTGTTTGTCATCCCTGCCTTGGAGTTGGCTGATTATGGACTGAAACCTCTACGAACTGTAAGCCAAATAAACCCCTTCCCCTCTAACTTTGGGTTTCTGGTATTTTGTCTCAGCAATGAGAGAGAAGTAACTAACACAGTGCCTCAGCTCACAAAACGTTTGGAAACAAACCCATGGAGAACTGTCACAGTGTGTGTGTGTGTGTGTGTGTGTGTATGTGTGTGTGTGCAAATTTTATGCAAATAAACCTGTTTCTTTTAGGTACCTAACCCTTCCCTTTTCTATAACAAAGCTTTTACTTAAATCATGGTGACAAGAAAATAAGGTATTTGGTAATCTAACTAAAGCTGAGGAAGAAAAAACGCCAGGAAATTATAGCTTAATAATGTAGACTAGATATGCTAAAAGAAACATATTTCCTATAGAAATCTCACTCACAGTTTGTAAAGTGTTGTTCCTAATGGAACAAAATGACTTGTGAAAAATTAAAATTCTGAGAGGAAGGAAGCAGAGGGGTAAATTGATGAGATGGAGAAAGAAGACAGAAAGGTCCTTTAAAAAGGACTGAATTTAAAAAAACAAAAGGACTGAATTTACCTACCTAGCAACCAAAAAAAAAAATGGAAGAATTAAGGACATATAGAATAAAGTACAAGACCCCCTCCAAACACCTACCAATCTGTGGACCCCCCTGTGAGATGTGTCTCAAAATAAAGGATTGTCCCACCATCATCTAGAATCTATTTTTTTTTTTTTGCCCAGCTGCCTTAGTGTGTTTTCTGTTGTTAATGATACAATGGTATAGACTTCAAAAGTTATAACAAAGTTTGTTTGGCTCACGATTCTGGTCCAGGGTCAAGGAACTGCATGTGGGGGTAGCTTTTAGCTAACTGGCAGAGTCCCAACTCACTCAGGACATCACATGGCAAGAGAAGGGAATATGTGTGTACATTTCCTCGAGCCCCTCCCCTCTCTCTTCTTACAAAGCCACAAATACTCAGTAAGGGGGAATACTCCCTGATGATCTTATTGAAGTCTAATAACCCTACCCGCCGCACCTCTGCCCAACACAGTCAGGTGAAGTTTCTACCCTCTTAACACCTCACAATGGAGATTAAACCACAACATGAGTTTTCAATGAGATAAAGCACAGTCAAGCTATAGCACCAGCTAACAGTTAAACCTGGTTAATATTTATAAAGAATGATTAGGGTCATGCAGAACACGCCGAATCAGCCCGCTACAGACAGGCAGGTCTGTGCACGCCCTACCGAGGTCCCAAGTGGCATGGAACACGCCAAATCACCCCGCTGAAGACAGGCAGCCACCTGGTTCCACACTACAAAGATGCAGAGGACACCAGACCACCAGACCAAGGTACTGAGTCCTGCTGCTCCCGGTCCAGAGGTAGGGGCTTCTGAGCCGCCCTCCCACTGCTCCTGGTCCAGAGGAAGGGACTTCCCAGTCACCATCCCTCCCGTGGCTCCCAGCCCAGAGGAAAGGGCTTTTGGGCAACCTTCTGTCCCAGTGCTCCTGGCCCAGAGGAAGGGGCGTCTGGGCCACCATCCCTCCCACCACTCCCTGCCCAGAGGTAGGGGCTTCTGAGCCACCATCCCACTGCTCCTGGTCCAAAGGAAAGGGCTTCCCAGCCACCATCCCTCCCACTGCTCCCAGCCCACAGGAAAGGGCTGTTGGATCACCATCCCTACTGCTGCTCCTGGCCCCTGTCCCACCTCTCCAAGCTCAGAGGAGGTAATCCGTGCAGGCACTAACAGCCCCCGGCCCCAGTCAAAATGAGAAAACACATAAATAAGTCTCAAAACCAGACTCCTAGATCACCTACAGCAACCCCAAAGGGAAATGAGATGGAACACTCTGATACTCAACCACCTGGACCCACTGAACTGGCAATAAAAGGGGATCTGGAAAAAATGAAATCAGAAATAATTTTTCACACAACAGGAGAAATTGTGCCCCTAGTGCAAGACATGATTAATAAATCTAGAGAGGAGCTCAGAAACATGATGGAATCCTAACATAAGAAACAAATGGAATCCATAAAACAGATGCAAATAGATTTCCAGGACATGAAAAACTCCATTGAAAGTCTACACAGCAGAATGAGCCAATGTGAGGACAGAATTTCAGATATAGAAGATAAGATTGCAATTAGTGACCAAGAAAAGAAAAATTGCTTCAAAATTATAAGGGAACATGAGAAATCAATCCAGCAGCTGCTAGATGATGCAAAAAAGAATAACATAAGACTGATTGGGCTCAATGAAGAAACAGGAGAGAGTGGAGATGACATAAAAAATCTCTTCACAGAAATAATGGCAGAAAACTTCCCAAGCAGGGGAAAAGAGCTTGACATACAGATAAGTGAGGCATATAGGACTCCAAATAGCCTTGATCAAAAAAAATCTACACATAGGCATATAATTGTTAAGATTCCAGAAACACAACAGAAGAACAAAATTCTACAAGCAGTTAGAGAAAAGAAACAAATCACATACAAAGGAAAGCCCATCAGAATCACAGCAGACTTCTCAACACAAACCATCAAGCCAACAAGAGCTTGGAGTGACATATTCCAAGCCCTAAAAGAAAACAGCCTCCAACCCAGATTGATGTACCCTGCAAAACTATCTTTCAAAATGGATGGAGAAATAAGATACTTTCATGACAAAGAGCATCTTAGGAACTTTGTGAATATCAAACCAGCACTCCAAAGAATTTTACACAATAGCCTAGGAAGAGACATTGAAGATCACAACCCCAGGAAGCAAAGCAGAATGAACCCATCTGGCATGACAAGAAATTAAATGGAAAGGGGGAGAACGCACCAAAAAGAAAAAGTCATGGCAATGACAAGTCAATACGTTTCAGTTATAACCATCAATGTTAATGGTCTCAATTCACCAATCAAAAGAAATAGACTGGCAGAATGGGTCAAGAAGCAAAATCCAACAATATGCTGCATACAAGAAACACACTTAATTCAAAAGGAAACTCGTAGACTGAAAGTTAAAGGGTGGAAAACAATAAACCATGCCAACAGGAACCCGAAAAAAAGCAGGAGTAGCTATCCTCTTTGCAGATCAAGTAGATTTCAAACCAACACTGATTAAGAGAGACGAAGAAGGACACTACATCCTTGTAAAGGGAACAATCCAAGAGGAAGAGATGACAATCATAAATAGCTATGCACCAAACACTAGTGCACCCAACTATATAAAACAAATACTAACAGACATGAAAAGTCATATATGCACTAATACAATTGTAGTGGGGGACCTCAACACCCCACTGTCACAAATAGATAGATCAACTAGACTAAAAATAAGTAATGAAATACTAGAACTCAATTGAACTCTTGAACAAATGAACTTAAGAGATGTTGACAGAGTGTTCCACCCCACAAAATCAGAATACACATTCTTCTCAGCTGCACATGGGTCATTCTCCAAAATAGACCACATACTCACACATAGAACATGTTTAAGTAAGTGCAAAAGAATTGAAGTTATCCCCTGTATATTATCAGACCATAGTGTGACGAAATTGGAGATCCATAGCAAAAGAAACTGGAAAAATTTCATAAACACGTGGAAATTGAACAACACACTTCTGAATAACCAATGGGTCACAGAGGAAATTAAAGAAGAAATCAGACAGTTCCTTCAATTAAATGACAATGACAATACAACAAATTGGAATCTATGGGACGCAATGAAAGCAGTCTTATGACGGAAATTCATAGCAGTAAATACACATATTAGGAAAACAGAACAAGCCCAATTAAATAACCTGATGCTGAACCTCAAGCTTCTAGAAAAAGAAGAGCAGGACAACCCCAAAGCTCATACAAGGGAGGAAATTATAAAGATCAGAGGAGAAATCAATGCAATGGAGACTAAAAGAATGATACAAAAAATCACTGAAGTCAAGGGTTGGTTCTTTGAAAGAATCAACAAAATTGACAAACCTTTAGCCAACCTTGTCAGAAAAAGGAAAGAAAAGGCCCAAATCCATGCAATTAGGAATGAAAAGGGTGAAATTACAACAGACCCAGCAGAAATCCAGAGGATCATCAATACCTACTTCCAGAACCTATACACCAATAAGATGGACAACACAGAAGAAATGGACAGATTCCTAGATACATATGAATTACCAAAGTTGAATGAAGAAGACCTAAAAATTCTGAACAACCCAATATCAACCAATGAAATTGAAAATGTAATTAAAAACTTATCAACTAAGAAAAGCCTGGGCCCTGATGGCTTCACAGCTGAATTCTACAAGACATTTAGAGAGGAACTGCTGCCACTACTGTTTAAACTCTTCAATGACATTGAAAGGGAAGCAATACTCCCAAATTCATTCCTGGAAGCAAGCATCACCTTGATCCCCAAAGCAGAGAAAGACCCAACTGAAAAAGAGAACTATAGGCCAATCTCATTAATGAACATAGATGCAAAAATCCTTAATAAGATAATAGCAAATAGAATGCAGAAGATCATCAAGAAGGTCATACACTCTGATCAAGTGGGATTCATCCCAGGGATGCAGGGATGGTTCAATATATGAAAATCAATCAATGTAATACACTATATCAATAGAGCCAAGGACAAAAACCATATGATTATCTCCATAGATGCAGAAAAAGCATTTGACAAAATCCAGCATGCATTTATGATAAAAACCCTACAAAAAATTGGAATAGATGGTCTCTACCTCAAACTGATAGAAGCCATCTATGAAAAACCAACAGCCAATATCATACTAAATGGTCAAAAACTGAAATCCTTCACACTCAAATCAGGAACAAGACAAGGATGTTCACTATCACCACTCTTGTTCAATATAGTTCTGGAAACATTAGCCATAACAATTAGACAAGAGAAAGAAATAAAAGGAATAAAGATAGGAAACGATGAAGTCAAATTGTCATTATTTGCAGATGCCATGATACTCTATATAGAAGACCCCAAGAACTCCACCAAAAGTCTTCTAGACTTAATAACCAAATTCAGTCAAGTAGCTGGTTACAAGGTCAACACACAAAAATCAATAGCTTTCCTCTACATGAATGACAGACTCACTGAGAGAGAAATAGGGCAAATAATTCCTTTCACAATAGCATCCAAAAAACCGAAATACCTAGGAATCATCCTAATGAAAGAAATCAAAGACCTCTTCTCTGAAAACTATGGCACTCTGAAAAGAGAGATTGAAGATGATATCAGAAAATGGACAGACATCCCCTGCTCCTGGGTAGGAAGGATTAAAAATGGCCATACTTCCAAAACTGCTATATACATTTAATGCAATTCCAATTGAGATCCCAGCAGCATGCCTCACGGACCTTGAGCAAACAATCCAAAAATTCATTTGGAACAAGAAGAGACTGAGAATAGCAAAAGCAATTCTAGGTAACAGAGACATGGCAGGGGGTATCACAGTCCCCAAGCTGCAACTCTACTACAAAGCTACTGTGATAAAAAACAGCATGGTACTGGCAAAGAAACAGACTTGAGGACCAGTGGAACAGATTAGAAGATGGAGAAACAACGCCAGACACACTCAGCCATCTCATCTTCGACAAAGGAGCCAAACACCCTCACCGGAGGAAAGATAGCCTCTTTAATAAATGGTGCTGGAAAAATTGGGCTTCAACTTGCCAAAGATTGAAACTAGACCTATATCTCTCACCATGCACTAAACTAAAATCAAAATGGATTAAAGATCTAAATATTAAAATAGAAACTCTGAACCAGTTGGAACAGAGGTTAGGTAGAACCCTTGAAGACATCGGTGTAGGAAAAGATTTTATGAACAAAACCTCAGTTGCTCGTGAACTAGCACAAACAATCAACAAGTGGGATCTCTTCTTATTAAAAGGCTTCTGCACAGCAAGAGAAACCACCAGCAGTGTGAAGAGACAACCCACAATGTGGGAAA
Source organism: Heterocephalus glaber (assembly GCF_053883595.1). Taxonomy (NCBI): domain Eukaryota; kingdom Metazoa; phylum Chordata; class Mammalia; order Rodentia; family Bathyergidae; genus Heterocephalus; species Heterocephalus glaber. The sequence goes on along the minus strand of NW_028258444.1, from coordinate 6,036,179 downwards.
AAATCTTCACCTGCTCTTCCTCAGACAAAGGTCTACTATCTCGAATCTATAAAGAACTTAAAAAGATCAGACCTCCCAAATTTAAAGACTCAATCGAACAATGGGCATCTGAAATGAACAGACATTTCTCAGACAAAGAAGTAGAAATAGCAAATAAATACATGAAAAAATGTTCAACATCACTGGTCATTCGAGAGATGCAAATGAAAACAACACTGAGATTCCACTTCACTCCAGAAAGAATGGCTGCTATCATGAAATCAACCAACAACAAATGCTGGCGGGGCTGTGGGGAAAGAAGAACCCTGCTCCACTGCTGGTGGGAGTGTAGACTGATGCAAGCACTGTGGAAATCAGTATGGAGATACCTCAAAGAACTAGGACTGGAAGTCCCATTTGACCCCGCTATTCCACTGCTGGGGATTTTCCCCAAAGAATTAAAAGAATCATACTACAGTGATATATGTGTGCCCATGTTCATAGCAGCATAGTTTGTAATAGCTAAAACTTGGAAACAGCCCAAATGCCCATCAACTGGAGACTGGATAAAGAAAATGTGGTTTTTTTATAAAATGGAGTACTACTCAGCCATAAAAATGAGAAATTAGAGACATTTATAGCTAAGTGGATGCACATTGAGGCAATACTCTTAAGTGAAATAAATAGGACACACATAAATAAATACCGAATAGTTTCTCTGGTGTGAGAAACTGAAAGTGTAAATATGGACTAAATGTATAATAGGTGATGTGAAATAGGAAGAAAAGGGGCAAAGGGTAAGGAAGTGGGAGGGCTAGGGGAAAGGATAGAAGGGAATGGGATTAATATGAGAAAATGGAAAAACAGGAACAAAATCTTTGTAAATAGGGAGGACTGGAGGGGTTGAAGGGAGGGCTGGGCAAGGGTGAAAAATAAGAGCCAAGAGAGACTTATGGAAAGGTGCAAATTTCCAATGATGAATGTCATTATATTGTATACCTAAAATGTACCAATGATTAGAATGAATAATCGATAATGTAAAATAGGAAGAAAAGGTCCAAAGGGGTAGGGGTAGTGGGAGGGGCAGGGAAAAGGAAAGGAGGGAAAGGAAAAACGATGAGAAATGGAAAAAATGGAAATAAAGTCTTTGTAAATAGGGAAGGGTGGAGGGCGTGAAGGGAGGGCTAGGAATGGGGAAAAAATAAGAACCAAGATGCATTATGTAAAGGTACAATTCCCAATGAGAAATGTAATTGTGTTGTATACCTACAATGTACCAATAAAAGAATTTAATTTAAAAAAAAGAATGATTAGAAATAGTCTGTCAAATGCTCATTTATGCAATTAGATTATCATGAAGATAATCTGTTCAGACTAATAGCTTTCTTGCAAATGTAATTATTCCAGCTTTAATCCATCTTAATTGAGTAGAAGAGCAGAAATGGATAGTTTGGTCAGTAAATGAACCTCTAAGATCAAAGTAGGCAAAGGATAGGTCAATAGATGAACCTCTAAGACCAAAGTGAGCCAAAGGACATGCGTTCTAAAGTGGATAGCTAAAAATATTGCCACAGAGTAACAGAATCATTAAAATGAAAAGAATATTACAAATGTTCTACTTTATCCTCCCAGCCAAAGTGGCCATTTTCTCCACAACACCAAACCTCTACTTGAACTACCACTGTGCTGGAGGTCTCCTCCTCCCAAGGCATATTTAGAACACATGGGTTCAAATCTACTTTTTATACTGAGCCAAATTATAAAGGCTTCTACCTGTAGGGCCTACATCTGTGTCACAAAATATGAGGAAATGAGGCTAATTTCCTGCTATTCACATTCCTTTAAATCAGTGGCTCTCCAATCTGGGAACACTTTAGAATCAAAGAAGCTTAACTGCTGATGCCTAGAACCCACTAGCAAAATTCCAATTTGTCTTGAGATGTGGCCTGGACACTGAAAATTTTTAAAGCTCTCCATGTGAATATAATGTGCAGCCAGAGTTGAGAATTATTATATTTGAAGGGCTATCTTCCCTCCAACACTTTTGATCTTTTCTTCTGAAACAAGTTCTTCCCTATTTTTCCAAGTATTCTTCACATGAAAAAAATTTAACTCCTCTTAGTTCCCAGAATATGCTCTACTTAATCAAAATATATCTGTAAATGTACAACTTAGAAGTTCTGCAGTGGTCTGACCAGAGCAGACAAAATTTCCATTGTAACTTCTTGTTCTTTGCAGTCTGGTTTGCATTTGTGTTGAAATAAAGGAGTGACACCTGTAGCAAATGGTGCAACTATGGTCAACTAAACTCCTAATTCTTTTTCTTTTGAAATGATCCTAACAAGGCAAATCTGAATGTACAAAGTTGATCTTCTGGAATTTCTCATTTACTTTTATCCCAAATAAATTTTATTTTGTTAGTTTATTTTCATTCATTCGTGACTATTAATTTTTAAATGGATTATTATTATTATTCAACATTGTCTAAGTTGCTTTTCTCATTGCTGAGACAAAAATGGCCTACATCCAAAGTTAAAGAAGGAAAGGTTTATTTGGCTTACAGTTTAGAGAGATTTCAGTCCATAGTTGGCTGGCTCCAAGGCAGAGTGGCATGGCAAAGGGGCATCACGGAGGAGAAACAGTTTATGACAGGCAGAAGGCAGCAAAGCAAGCAAGAGACAGACAATAACAGCTCCTTTCTACCCCTTTTATATTCTATCTAGCCTACCAGTCTTAAGGTAGGTGCCAAACCAATCAGTGGACTGATTTAGTAATCACACACCATTAATCACACACTCTATATCCAGCCACCTCTGAAAAAGCCCCTACCTACAACCACATGAGGTTTGAGGTCATCCAAACACAAGTCATAACAAACATACTTAATCACCTAGGGATGAGATTAGGGTGAGGCAAACAAGGTATTTACCTCACACACAGAAATTAAGGGCATCAAACCCTTAACAATCAATGTAGGGCTGGGGATTTAGCTCAGTGGTTCTGCCGCCTGCCTCACAAGCACAAGGTCCTGGGTTCAAACCCCAGCACCAAAAAAAAAAACCAATCAATGTAAATGACTTTTCAAAATGTGATACTTTTTTAAAAAAATCAAAACCCATGATCAAAAAAAAATCAAAATTTTAAATAAAGATAGGGCATTGTATTTGTCACTTTTCCATCACTGAAACAAAGTATTTGACACCCACAACTTAAAGGAGAAGAGAATTATTTTGGCTCACAGTTTCAGAGGGTTCAGTGTTCTGAAGAACCAGTTTGCCCCAGGTAAGAAGTAGCATAGTGAAAGGGCCTGGTGGAGGAAAGTTGGTCAACCTATGGAGGCCAAGAAGCAGAGATCAAAGGGAGGAGCCAGAGACAGAAACATACCTTCCAAGTTATGCTTCTACTGACTCATCTCTTTTGACCAAGGCCCATCTCTCTCACAAGTGCTTACTCGCTGGTATGGATGGAACTTAATAATAAACAGTCATGGGTTCTCTGCACAATGACTCCACACCAGGAACCAAGACATGGATGCCATCAGAATATTGTAAGTGCTCAAAGAAGACAGACTGACAGTTGTTGACTTCCAAAAGAAGTTTTTCTTCTACGTGGAGAAATGAAAAATCAAAAAATATTGATATTCCTAAACTAGGCTGAAAAGAAAGTTTTTTAATTCCCAGTTTGGGGGTTGTTTTCTTTTGTTTTTATTATAAAACATGGTCAAGAAATAAGTAGACCCTGCCTCACAAGCACAAGGTTCCAAGTTCAATCCCCAGTACAAAAAAAAAAAAAAAAAAGAAAGAAGTAGACCATAATTTGGGAAACTCCTACTGTGTCACAGTACTCTGTCTGTGGGCAGATCATACCAGAGCACGAATTCTTCACAATGATAAAAATAACAATAGGCCGTGTTTGGTGGCACATACCTACAATCCTAGTTCTCTGGAAGGCTGAGGCAGGAGGATGGCAAGTTTGAGCCCAGCCTGGGTAACTTAGCAATTCAGCAATATCCTATCTCAAAATAAAGAATAAATGGGCCGAGGCTGTAGCTTGGTGTGAAGGACCTGGGTTCAATTCCCAGTATCACCACCACCACCAAAAGAAAAGAAGCAATATGCTTTGACATATCAAGTGATTTTTATTTTGAGAACTGTGATAGATGGATGTGGTGTCACCTTGTGTAAGAAATGCCCAGCTTATTAGTTTAGCATAGGTCTGGGTGCATCTGAATGATTGACTTACTGAAGAGGGAAGGCTCAACCTGCGTGTAGGTGAAACCAACCAATAGGCTTGTAGCCAAGATGAAATACAAAAGGAAAGAAGCCTCACTTCTGCTTCTTCAGAGGAGCTCCTGTCTTCACCATTGCCTTTGGATTTCCAGTTTCACCCTTCCAGCTCAGACTCTTCGCCTTTCAACAGAGCCCCCTCAGCTTCCCAATACTGAGTCCAAGGAGATGCATTCAAATCTCCAGTGCACAGGCAGCCCTTCTGCACTCTTCCACACCTGACTCTGCAGGAGGGCACTGTAAGCCACGCTTGTAAATCCTGTTACTCTAGTGAACTGTGATATAAGAACTCAGTTATGGTTCAATCATTAGAATCATATTTATAAAATGAGTACTTGTCAAATCTATAGAAGAAGCAATTTTAAAGTCCAACAGTGGCAGTTTGTTTAAATAGATCAGGAATTTCCTCTCTTGTATGAGCTTTGGGTTTGTTATGCTCTTCTTTTTCTAGGAGCTTGAGGTTCTGCATTAGGTTATTTATTTGAGTTCTCTGTTTTCCTAATATGGGCATTCACTGCTATGAATTTCCTGCAGAGAACTGCTTTCATTGTGTCCCACAGATTCCTATATGTTGTACTGGCATTTTCATTATCATACATATTAGACTGGCATTATCATTATCATATATATTAGACTAATACTACTGTACAAAAAAGTCAGGTTTCAATGTAGCATGAATACTATACTACCATTTTTATAAATACATATAGTTATAGACCAAATACAAACATATATTAACTTTCATATATAGTTTTAGATTTTCATATATAAACATGACTAAACATATAAATATGTATATGGAATATATTAATTATCACACACAAAAGGTTTTTCCATCCTTTTTTTTTCCTCTGTGGAATTAAAATTACTGCTGATTTTTAAATTTTTGTTTCTCTTTTTTGCTTTTATTTTCTAATTTTTGAGCAATTAATTACATGTAAATAAATAATGAAATATGACTATATGCTATGGATATTTCTCATGCTGCAATTGAGACATAGGGCTGCTCTGATGGATTACTTTCAAAGACACAGTAAATATATTTTAGGTCAAAACCCCAGGTTCCTTTCGTATCCTAACTATTATTCTGCTTTTTTTCATTCTTTTCATGAATAAGAATATGTGCTATTTTTTAGGTGAAGAAAATATTTTGTTGGGTTATAAGAAGGAGTATGGAAATTTCTGGATTATTTTTAGTCATATTCTATAATTCTATAGACAAGTCGACTATCCCTTAACTGAACTGTGTCACCCAGAAGTGTTCCACACTTCAGATTTTTTTAGATTTTGTAATATTTTCATATCATAATGAGATATGTTGGGAGTGGGTCTCATATATAAACATGAAATTTATGTTTTATATATATATAGCCTAAAGGTAATTTGGTATAATATTCTTAGTAATTTTTGCACAAAACAAAATTTCATAATATGGAATTTTCCATGAGTGGCATCAACTCAGTGATCAGAGAGTTTTGGATGCTGGAGCATTTCCAATTTTGGACTTCCCGATTAGGGATTCTCAAACTGTATCATATCTCAAATAATCAGTAAGATAAGTAGACTGAGTGATTGTGAGGAGGAGAGAGAAATACTGAATTCATACTACAATTTAACCTCTCAAAAGCTAGGCTAAATTGTATCTACTATCAAAGCCTTCCAATCCCTTACTCTGTCCCTCTGAATTCTTACAGCTTTTTGTCACTATAACACATTTAGAACTCAATTCAATATTCAGTTATGGTATTTTTCTTTTCATATGTAAAAAATATAAGTAAATCACGGACAGGACTGTATTATGCATGAGCCCAACGCAATGTTAAGCATACAACTGGACAGTACCTACTTTAGAGTCATGGGAAGATAGTGCCTTCATAATGGAACTTGCTCAGTCACACAACCATTAGAAATGGTTAGGTTTCTTTTATTTTCATACCAGGGATCGAATTTGTAGGCACGGTACCACTGAGCTAAATCCCCGGCCCAGGAACAGTCAGGTTTCTAACAGTCTTGCAGCTACAGCTAAATCAGTTTCAATGGTCTGTTATATCAGCTTATTCCACAGCATGTTTGATAATAGTTCTAATTCATCCAATTCATCGTTATTTATAACAATGTCTTCATCTAATCATGTACACATTGCTTAACCATGCAGGAAATTCTTTACTTAGGTAGCACATGTGACAGTCAAATTTTACTAATAGGATGAATTTAGATCTTCCTGAACTTTGTCTTGGGGAATAGTAGAACACTAAAATACAAGAAAGAAGAGAAGGGGGAGGATAAACAGAGAAGATCTGGGCCTGGTGGGGAACTCATGTATCCCAGGGACTCAGGAGGCTGGGGCAGGAGGACCATGAGTTTGAGGCAGACTGGGCAACTTATCAAGACTCCACTTCAAGAAAAATAAATAAACAAAACAAAAATAGAGTTTCATAGTAAAGTAAGAATGAAAAATGGTGCTTACTTTCACCGACTCTTGGGAATTGCTACTGTGCTATAATAACCTATGGCTCCTGTGAATTCCTGCAGTGAGGAAACCTGCTTGATTTCCTTGGACACATCATTTCTTAATGAAATAATTTGTTGTGCAACATTCAATAACATCCTGCAAAGCATGCTTTAGGAAATGCTCATGAGAAGACTCAGACTTGCATTTTCTCTTAAAGTCCGTACCAAAATACCATACTTTATTACTAAGGTGTTGCCATATGATTTGCTGGGATTAATTAAAGGAATCTTAACATCAGAAGTCTTGGTTGTATCCAAACTCCTCCTTAAAGATTTGGAGGCAGAATATCATCTTTTAGTGTCTGGAAGACCAAGTAACAATCCATATACTTTGAGATTCTTAGAAACAAAGATGACTATTTCACTTGCCAGTTAGACTCCACAGTGCACAGAAGGTTGTCAACCTTCTATTTGCTAATGTGTGTCCCAGATGTGCCTTATTCTTCTCTGGTTCAGCTGTTAGATTACAATGGTAACACTTTAAAATATTCTATTCAAGAGAAAATCTGTTAACACCAAAGGAAGCTACGGATTTCACAGAGTGAGACTGCTTGACACAAAAGAATGATGGGAAAGAACATCTGTCCTGAAAGAGAACAAAACCTTCTGGCAATACTTAAAATATTAAAATCTGGTTTGCAGCAGCTTCTGTCCCTCTGTGAAAACAGAGAAAAATGGTAAAAGCAAAGAGCTGGCATAGGGTTCTGGATACCATAGTAACCACATCTTCGGTGATGACATTGTGTACCACCTGGTGCTCTTCCTGCTAAATTGCAATATTACATCTCAGTATTCAGCAAGGTGGGACAAAGCTTAGATATAAAAAAGAACAATTACATTAAAGCAACAACTCATCTATAGGTTGGGGTAGGATGCATCGATCTTTTTTTATTTTCCTAATAATGTCTGTTGGGCTACCAAGTGTTCGCACCATAGCAAGATTTATGAGCAGAAGCAAAATTCAAAGTTCTTTAAAAGTAAAACAGAGAACTATAAATTTGTATATCACAAAGCTGCATAGAAACCTTTACTGAAATCTATTTTAGTATAAAAACTCGCCAAACTTTCAGTCTATTGAATCAACAGAGTTGGTGGAGTAGGGGCTGAGTAGCCACCGGGGAAATGTGGAGAAGGACTGGGTGAGACCTTGGGCTGGGCTCTCTTCCCATGTGCAAGTACAGTGCTTCTGGGACATGGCCACAGCATTTCAAATATTAGGATGAACAACCTGCTAAGTAAAGGTAAGGATGACTTTCTCTTTTCCTATAAAAAATACTCTTTTAGGGTTTTTGGAAACCTATCCAAATAGAGAAGTTTTTACTTAACTATGGGCTCAAATTCATCTCCAGAAATACCAATATTAACTCAAGAAGCATCTGTTCATTGACAAATTTGTTACACATGGAACAGCACAAGTCCTGTGAAAGATACATCTCACTACCAAGCACCAAATATTTCTGGCTCTCTGCTTTAAGGATACATGGTGACTGAACTTCATACCTCTTTTGGAAGTTAAACATGGACATGTGATTTGTTTTGGCCAATAGAATGTGAGTAGAAAGAAACTGTGTCACTTCCAGGTGGAAGGTTTAAGAGCCAATGCATCATTTGCCATGTTCTCTCCTCCGTGTCTATGATCATGGAAGCAAAAAGTCTATCACTCTGGGTCCTTGCGTCACCTCATTGAACAGATCCCCCCTTCACACACACACACACTCACACACTCACACTCACACACACGCACACACACGTTAGACAAGAAATAAACTGTTAATTAACTGAGTTAGACTGTTAGTTACCACAGTATGATTTAGTCTCTCCTGACTGATGAGAAAAAAGATAATAGCTTTTTAAAGCACTGTTTACATAATACATCACGTATTATTATGTCTTTACCACAAACCCATGATAAAAGTATCTTTTTCATTTAACAGAGAAGAAAAATATTAAAGGGGTTAAGTAACCTGCTGGAGAGTGAACAGCAGGAAAATGGCTGAGCCACAAGTGAAGCCAGGTTCTAAATCCACATTCTTCCTATTACCCATGCAGCCTGATTTTTAAAAGATGAAACACTGAAACAAAGCCAGTGTGTAATGTATATAACATACTAGGTAAAAAAGCAATCTTTGCAGAAATATGAATAGAAAAAGATTACTTTAGACTAATTTGATCAGTAATATTGATATAAAAGGTCTTGGAGTCAAATCTGTAAGATTTGGTGGAATTTTGAGGAATAGGAAAAAAACGGAGAAAATAAAGAAGCTAAAGTCACTATACAAGCAAAGAAAAACAGGAAAGAAAATATCAGAAGACAAATACAGACTGGAGTTATCACTCAGTGTTAGAGCACTTACTTAAACGTTCTGGGTTCAATCCACAGCACACCAAACATAAATAAATGAATAAATAAAAAACTGGTATGACTGTGGCAGAGGACTCTCACAGAAAAGAGTGAAAAAGGTAATAAGTGGATGATGGATGGGTTTTTATGTGTTTCTTCCTATGGAACTAAGCATAAAATATTGGGGCAAACCATAAAATTCCAATTAGCACTTGAGGAATACATTGAGAAATGCATTTAGAATGATTGTCAACTTATATGAAAATAGCACAGGCTCATAATGTTTAAATTTAGGATTGAAATTCACCATCCTATAACATCTTAAACTCTATTGTTAATTTTCCACATTTCAGTTATATGAAGGAATCCCTACCAACAAGGAAGAAAGTAGTGACCATGCAGGCACTAAGAAAAGATGCATAACCCTTGCTCCATTGAGAGTAGGTGTCACCATCAGAGCGCCTCCTCAGCCAACCTTAATCCCACAGGCGCAGTCTCAGCCTCACAGTTTACAGTCTAGTCAAGGTGTCACAGTTACTTTTGCCAGGTTACTGAAACACAATACTCAACACCCACAAGTTAAAGGAAGAGAGGTTTATTTTGGCTCACAATCTATAGAGGTTTCAATCCATAGTGGGATTGTTCCAAGGCAGGACACCCCTCACACACACAGGGGCGTGATAGAGGAGAAACAGCTCATGGCATGGTGATGGGAAGCAGAGTGAGATCAAGGGAGGAGAGTCCCCAGAGCCCCACTTCCTCTGACCAGGGTCCACCTCCCAGCATCACATTTAGCTACAAGCTCATCAGTGGACTAATCCACTGATGAGTATCACACCTCCATGATCAAATTGCCTCCCAAAAGCCCCATCTATGAGCACATGAGGCTTTGGGAGGACATCTAGATATAAACCATAATGTAGGGTAAACAGTAAAAAGCTAAACTGCTTGAAATGGAAGAAATGTGACTTGAAATATTTGGGGGGAAAATTGGTTCATGAGTGGGCCTTAAATGGATGGTGGGTGTTGAACAAATAGACCTCAACTTATGGGAAGTTCCACAGACAACGAGGCAGCAATGTACAGAGAATGTCTAAGTAGCAGGAGAGATTGTGAAAGGGAAGAGTAGAAGATAAAATAAGGAAATAACTGGCAAATAGGTGTTTGTGAATGAACCAGCCAGATAATAAGTTAATACAAGAATCAGATTGTGGATGAATGTTAAAGCTGAATAAGGTGTTCCAAAAGGTACAGGGAGGTACAAGAGCTTTTTGAACAGAGGTGTGATGTAATTTAATTTATTTTTATTTATTACATTTGCGTGGTAACTTGTTTCCTTTTATGTTCTCTAGAGTGGTAAAAATTGGAAAAAATAATGGTAAGGAATTCTTTTGAGGTCTTTTAAATTTTTATTTAAAGGATCCTTTAGCTTAACAAACTAAAATGTTTCAAATGGAAATTATTTTCTATTATACATATACTACAACAACATTTCCCACATTAAATTCAGAAAATGTAATTCTTACAAACCTATAGTAAATAATAATTATAATAGCTAAAATAATATTATAATATTATAATTATATCACATATTATATTATTATATTATAATAATTATAATAGCTATAATAGCTGCCTCTGAACAAACTTAACAAGAGAAATGTCAAAGAATGAGGTGTGTAATTATATACTACAAAAGCCTTCACCAAGAGTAAATACATCGATTTTAAAATACTTAATGTCAAAATTTGATACATATTCATCAAAATATTTTAAATAAAAATGAATTATACTATGCACACTATTATGAAATCTGCTATTTTGGATGGACAAGATATTGACACTATTTTTCCAAATCAAAGAACATTAACTATCATACTAATGGTTAAATAGTATTTCTTTATATGGATATTCCATAATTTATCAATTACAGCATTTTCAAAATAATTGTATGATTTTCAAATTTTTTATGTTAAGCACACTGATGTAAGAATATGGTCAGCTTATTTCTATTGGCTATACCTCTATAAGAAAAATTATGGTTCCAAAAAGGAAATATACATGTTTTAATATACATGTTACTGAAGAAGTTACAGCAATTTAAGTTCTGAGTCCTTTTCACACACCTTTGTCTAAATTAGAAGTTATCATTTTATATCTTTGCCAAGTAAAAATACATATCTCATAATTGTCTTAATTTGCATATCCTTAATTACTTGTGAATGTACCTCAACAATTTTTTTATACATGTACTAAAAATTTGAAAATTTTTAACTGCTTTTTTTTATGTTTTGCCAATTTTCTACTGATACATTTCTTCAAGTGTTTTTAAAAGATAAATCTAGTTAGGATATGCAAACAGATTAAGGCATATGTGCAGTCTGAGTGCAACTGAAGTATAAGGAAAGGGGGAGATAGAGAAAGAAATAATAGCATGAAAGCTTCAGTACATTTTCTGGCGAATCCCAACTACAAAGTTAAAACCTTTGCTGGAAGGAACAATTAAGAGAGAGCTGACAAACAGAGCGTGGCTCTGCCAGGTGCCTCAGCAAAGTCAGCTGCCCTTCCCCACCTGCAGTAAAATACAAAAGTGACAAACTGGGGAGGGAGCTATGTAACAGTATGTAAGATACATACTCACACCTGGACACACACACGTGTATATTATATATACAGAGACTGCTAAAAAATGTATACACACTTCAGGAAAAGAAAACTTTGTATAAATATTTTAATACTAAATTTATTGAGGCACATGAGGTTAACACAAGTTACCTTTAGTCTCTACTATCACAAGAGGGGCTCAAAGTGGTGGCCATCAGCTTCCAGACATTTATTAGTATGGCAAACTGCTGCTTGGATGACTCTGGTCATTGAGATTGCTACCTGTACATTTTCAGTTTATTCTCTAAGGGCCAGCAATGCAGTGGGTTTTCTGTGATATATGACACCCTCCAGCATCCCCCATATGAGGATAACACAATCTGTTTTTTAAAAATCATACTATTTTTCTTTTCCTGAACTGTGACTGTGTATACATTCTTTTGGTTCTTTGGTTCTCTCTCTCTCTCTCTCTCCCTCCCCCTCCCTCCCTCCCTCCCTCCCTCTCCCTCTCTCTCTCTCTCTCTCTCTCTCTCTCTCTCTCTCTCTCTCTCTCTCTCTCTCTCTCTCTCCAAATCAAATTCAATGGTTAGGGTCACTGTTGGCCTTATGAGGAAATTTGACTCGGTTCTTGTCCAATTCAGTTTGTAACCAGAATCTCAGAAAGAATTAAGTTCCTGAAAGGAGATTATATATATTTCCCTTTAATGAATTGCTAACTCTATCCTTATGTATGGTCCCTCCAAAACAGCCTATAAATTTCAGAGATAGGGCCCAAGAGGATAAAGAAAACCAAATAAAGCTCACTTAGAAATCTGCACATAGACAAGGGTGAGAGGGTTTGGGGCTTATGGCCTGGGACAGCCAATCAGGTTGTGACAAGCTCCTGATGGAGGGAAGGGCCCTGGCATCCCAAAAAAGCAGCCAGAAACAAAGGGCCCAAGTGTCCTCCACCTTTCCAGAACCCCCTACTCACTCACAGCATAGCTTTTTGTCCCCTCCTTTCAAATAAAGTGTCTTTGCTTTCCCTTTTTAAATTTATTCCCTTTAATCCTTTACTGGAGCCGTGTTCATAAATCCCAGTGAACTGCTTGGACAGCAGAGTGGAGCTGCAGTATGGAATACACACCCCCCCGAACACAACATATTTTTGATTCCCTGACAGAGAAAACCAAAAGGAAAGCTGCAGACATGGTCATTACCTAGCTCTGGAGTCTTTGGCCACAGATTAGCTGTGGCAGAACCTCCGGGCTTTGCCCTACCTCACTTTCAGAAAGTGCACCTCTTGTAATAGCTTAGTGGCAATTTATTCCCGGAACCCTATGGGACAGTGTCACAGGTAGTCTTTTTTCACTTCTCAAAAAGGCTCTCTCTGTCAGGGACCAGAAAAGGAGCAACGCAGCCTTATTGCCCATGTTGGCACTCAAACTGGTGGCTACAGTGGTACAGTGGTACAGAGACCCAGGTCTCTAGGTAGAAAATGGGGTTAATTTCCTGGCTGGAGCTCCCCCTAGTGGACTTTCTTTTTCATAAAAACTTTATGCTAATGTATAATATGTACAGGCTTTAACCTGTGAATCCCGTAAGTGTACTCACTCATGTGAGTTTCATAAGTTTCATAAGTGTATTGTATCTCATAAGTGTATCACAGGCTTTAACCTGTGAGTTATGAATAAGTGTATTAATAAGTGTATTGTTCAGAGTACGTTTTGAGTAAAACCGAGCCCTGTCCTGCTACTGAGAAGGATTGCTTGGGTGTTTTAGGTAAATAGCAAAAATGTCTCAGAGACTTCTTTGCCCTAGGGCCCAAGAGCATGATTTCTTTTGGGCCATTACATGCCTCTCTCTATCCACAGAGGTGATAGATCTTATTCACAGGCTGGAATTTTATAATGTAGCCTGTCCTTTTTGCCATTGTCCACTAAGAAATAATTGGGCCATTAAACTAAGGCTCTGCAGAAGACTTCTAGACCTAATTGACAGATTCAGTGGAGTATCTGGATATAAGGTCAACACTCAAAAAATAATAGTCTTCTTATACACAAATAGCAGACTCACTGAGAAAGAAATTAGGGAAACAATTCCTTTTCCAAGAGCATCCAAAAAAATGAAATATCTAGGAATCAACCTCACCAAGGAAGCAAAAGACCTCTCCACTGAAAACTATAGCACACTGAAAAAGGAGATTGAGGAGGATATAAGAAAATGGAAAGATATCCCTTGTTCCTGGGTAGGAAGCACCAATATAGTGAAAATGGCCATACTTCCAAAACTACTATATAGATTTAATGCAATGCTGATTGAAATTCCAACAATACATTTCACAGAACTAGAGAAAACAAACCCAAAATTCATTTGAAACCAGAAGAGACCTAGAATAGCAAAAGCAATTCTAGGCAACAGAGACATAGCTGGGGGTATCACAATCCCCAACTTGAAACTATACTACAAACCTACTGTGATAAAAACAGCATGGTACTTCCAAAGAAACAGACCCAAGGATCAGTGGAATAGATTAGAAGAATGCAGAAACAGCTCCAGACATACTCAGCCACCTCATCTTTGACAAAGGAGCCAACCACCCTCATTGGAGGAAAGATAGCCTATTTAATAAATGGTGTTGGAAAAACTAGATTTCAACCTGCCATAGATGAAAACTAGACCCATATCTATCACCATGCACTAAACTAAGATATAAGTGGATTAAAGATCTAAATATTAAGACAGAAACACTAAACTTGCTGGAAGATAACTTAGGTAGAACTCTTGAAGACATTGGCATAGGAAAAGACTTTATGAACAAAACCTCAGTAGCACGGGAACTAGCAGAAAGAATCAACAACTGGGATCTCATCTTATTAAAAAGCTTCTGCACTGCAAGAGAAATCACCAACAGAGGTAACAGACAACCTACAATGTGGGAAAAAAATTTTAGCAGCTGTCCCTCAGACAAAGGACTACTATCTAGAATATATAAAGAATTGAAAAAAAATCAGACCCCTCAAATTCAAAGACCCAATTCAAAAATGGGCATCTGAAATGAACAGACATTTCTCAGACAAAGAAATTAAAGCAGCAAATAAATATATGAGAAAATGTTCAACATCACTGGTCATTCGAGAGATGCACATGAAAACACCACCTCACCCCAAAAAGAATGGCTGCTATCAAGAAATCAACCAATAATAGCTGGTGGAGGTGTGGAGAGAAAGGAACCCTTCTCCATTGTTGGTGGGAGTGCAGACTGGTGCAACCACTGTGGAAATCAGTATGGAGATACCTCAAAGAACTAGGACTAGAGGTCCCATTTGACCCAGCTATTCCCCTCCTGGGTATCTTCCCCAAAGAATTAAAAGAATCATACCACAGTGATATATGTGCACCCATGTTTATAGCAGCACAGTTTGTAATAGCTAAAGCTTGGAAACAGCCCAAGTGCCTATCGACTGGAGACTGGATAAAGAAGACGTGGAGTTTTTTTATAAAATGGAGTACTACTCAGCCATAAAGAATGAGAAACTAGAGTCATTTATAGCTAAATGGATGCATATTGAGGCCATACTCTTAAGCGAAATAAATAGGACACACGTGTAAATACCAAATAGTTTCTCTAGTGTGAGAAACTGAAAGTGTACATAAGGATTAAAATGATTGAAATGAATAGTTGATAATTTGAAATATTAAAAGGTCCAAAGGTGTAGGGTGGTGGGAGGGGAAGGGGAAAGGAAAGAAGGGAAAGGAAAAATTATGAGCAAAGAAAAAAATGGAAATGAAATCTATGTAAATAGGGAAGGGTGGAGGGGGTGAAGGTAGGACAGGTAATGGGGAAAAAATAAGAACCAAGATACATCATGTACAGGTACAAACACCCAATGATAAATGTAAATGTATTGTATACCTAAAATGTACCAATAAAAGAATTTAAAAGAAAAAAGATGAAGTGCGGCTCTGGCTGGACCCCTCCCATCTCCTCCCTCTCACCTTCCATTTGTTCTGTCACCAACCTACTATCCATTTGGTTTGTAACCTCAAGAGAGATGGGGGCCTATACAGGGAACAATATGCCAAGGGACCCCTCTTCTTGCTCTGTTTTAGAGTCTCAATTCAGTCTTGGGATACCATTAGAGAGCAAGCCCAGAAATCAAGGCCATCCTTGGATAGCTTCTCCATGTCATCACTCCCCAGCACATTTAAGCCAAAGAAAATCCCCCATTCATTTTGGAATTTGACTTTAACAACCATCTTAGCCCCCATAAAACAAAACCTAAAAACAGCCTTCTGGGACCTCTCTGCATTTGAAACCTTGTGCAGGGATCATTACTGGGGACACATCAGGGGCTGCCAGGGCCCTGGTCCAATTCTCAGAAGAGAAAGATCCATCAAGGATGCTGGCCCCAAATCCACACAGGAGCATAGTGCAAATGAATCTCCAAAGCGGTAGGGCACCAGGATGGGAGGTTGGGGCCGCATTCAGACTTCTCATGGAGATGGGCGATGTCCTGTCTCTTTCAGGCAAGGTAGGAAGACAAATGCCACAAGTAGAACCCTGCAGCAGGGAAGACTGGGACCTCAACAGGCTATCTAGTAAGACCTGTGTTCATCAAGATCAACCTCGTGATATCTATCAAGGTCAGTTAAGTCTCCTCAGGCATCACTTTTGGAACCATGTACAGAGCCTCTCAGCGCTTCTGTCATGGTCAGCCACCAGGCAAACTGCTTTAACTTTACTCAGTTTGGCAATGTCACACTTTCTGCTGAGGGTAAGGGAGGCAGGGCCAGAGTCATGGGGCAGTGGCTGCAGGTTCACTGGGCCTGAGGAAATGCTCCTGAAGCACATGTAGACATTGGGCTTAAATTTCAATTCTGCTTCTCAATTAATTTTTTGACTGCTCTAGGGGAAAATTAACATAATGTTGGCAAATTTCAGTTTCCTCATCAGAAAACACAGGGTGATTATTTATGCAATTCCTTCCAGTTACACAATTGTTTTTCAGAAGCTGCATGCAACAGAAAATGAAAAAAATTAAAATGTGCTATGTACATGTACCAACTCCCCATGTGGAATGTAAGCATTATGGACTGCAAACAGGTACCAATATATATATTAAAAAAACAGGTACCTGGTAAATGCTAAAATAAACAGATTTCCAGAAAATGGAAACATGACTTAAAATCATAAAGAGAAGGAACAAAGCAGGAGATCAAAGCTACCTCATCCAGATCATCATGGAGCAGTTCACATGGCACAGTCAGTAGCCATGGAGCAACAGCCACAGGCTTTCCTGGGAAATAATAGTAATCACCAAATGTCTGTGCACTGAGTTCTACTAAGTTATCTCTCTGACTTCCAGCTATATCCTGAAAAATAATCAGGGATCCAATCAGCTAGGCAATACAATTTAGAAAACAGTAGTAAATTACACAACAATTTCAAACATAAAAATTTATGATGGTTAAGTTTTTCAGCTGAAAGATTGTTCTTTATTTTATAATTTGTCAGTAAACAAACATAATGCTTCTGTATGTTAAATAAATGTAGCTAGGTGTATCATTTGTCTATTTCATAGCAACACCATGTGACAAACCACTGCAAAACCTCAGTGGCGTGCCGCTGGTAGAGAGTTGTTTACCACGGGAATCTGTGGATTTCAGCTGGCCTGGCTGAGCTCCTCAAAGGAATGAGCAATCTGTTCCATGTCTCTCCTCACTCAGCAGGCTGCCTCCTCCCAAAAGTGACAGCAGCAAGTAAAGGTGTGTTTTCAACCTCTGCTTGATCACTTGGTGCTAAGTTTTACGTTACCAACATTCCTTGGTTTTCGTGGTCTATCCCATATCCAGGAAATACTCTCAGCTCCAGGCAAGTCAGGGAAATTGGTCACTCACCAACATTCCACTGGTCAAAGCAAGTAAATTGCCCAAGCCCAGAGTGAGCATCCAAAGGCCCACAAGTTACCTGCAAAGAGCTTGGTTGGAGGGATACAAAACGTAAGCCACTAATGCAGTCTGCCCACGACACCAGGGTTTTAACTTCTTGCTACCTATGTATTGTGCCCTTGAGTTTCTGACAAAACGATTTTCAGAGGTGATTTTATGTCCCACATCTATGATGAGACTGCAATTGTCAGATGTGTCCTTAACGAACAGTTCCTCAAGCTTACTGTCTTCTTAAGCTGCTGAAGTGTAGTGTTTGAAATCCAAAACTTGTGACTTACACAAAACTTTTGACCCAATTTTCCAAAGGCTTCAGATCAGACATTTGACAGGTAGGACATTTGACAGCTCTACCTTAAGAATGAAAATCAAATACACCCTAGCATATCCTATTAATAATTGACAAGAGGGTCACGAGAGCTCTATAGTATACTTTCCAACTGAACTTTACCTAACCTAATTAACATAGATATAGAACTAATTAACAAAGATATATTTCACCCTCCCTCCTAAAAAAAAATGACTGTGTTGGCTTCCCATCACCGTGGCAAAACACCTGACATGACAGCTTTAGAGGAGGAAGGATTGATTTTGGCTCACTGTCAGGGGTTTCAGTTCATGGTTGCTTGGCCCCAGAGCACTGGGCCCATGTTAAGGCAGAACATCATAGCAGAAGGGCATAACACAGTGATGCTGCTCACCTCAAGGTGCCAGAAGAGCAAGGAAGGGGCCAGGGACAAGATATACCCTTCCAGGGCATACCCCCAATAACCGACTCCCCTAATTGGGCCCCACCCAGTCTCTACCAGTAATGCATCAAATTATGAGCCCAGCAATGGATGAATCCATTGATGAGGGCAGGGCCTTGAGGAGCCAATCCCTTCCCTGAAACTTTTCCTCTGGACACTGCTGTACTGGGGACCAACCCTTCGGCACATGAGCTGTTGGGGAAATTCTAGAGTTAGTCTATCCATGTGATCAGAGCACAGGAACTTTATGTAAAGTATGTAGCATTAGGTAGATATTCCTTGTTAACATTACAGGGAGAAAAGATCATTCCATATTTTAAAAAATTTAAACCTAACACTCATTTTTGATCCATTCTGTTGTTATTTCATCAAATGGGAAAAAGGCTAATCACCTCCATGTGTTGAGTAATTTCTTCTTTTACATTTTTTTGGGGGGTACCAGAGATCGAACTCATGCCCTTGCACTTGCACAGCAGGGGGCAAAACCACTGAGCTAAATCCCTGGCCCCTCTTTTCTATATTTTTACTAAAGTCTCCATTGCCAACAAGAGTCTTGTGGAACTTCTTTTAGGGAATCAAATGTCATTAATTGTCTAATTTGGGCTGGATAATTTCTTGGGTTCACAGATTTTTTTTGTATCCACTTTTACATTCAGTTATCATAATAACCCCCACCAACTTATTACTTTTCATTTTTCCCTTGTTCTATTTCAGAAACTTGAGAATGAAAAAATTGTGATCTTGCTTTTGAAAATTATTCTTGTCCTGCCTTCAGTGGTCCTTCATACTTAATGACTGTGTTTCCAAGAAAGGAAACAAAGTATTCTCTACGATAATTCCCAGTGACTATTGCTCAAACAGACAAGAGCCTATCTGATTATCTGCAAGAGTGCATATAGAAAATGAACAAAGCCCCTATCTGGGCTGGCATTTGTCACCAGCCAGTCCCCAGTCACCTTCCCGAATCTCACGCTTTTACAGTAATAAAAATTATCTCTTCACGAGTCAGCCAATTTGTATAATATTGAGATTGATTACACTGTTCATTTATGTAGCCATCTCCATATTAAATATTGACAATATTTATTAAAAGTTTTCCCATTTGTTCCAAAACCAATTTAACATATACTATTGTTTCTACACTAAGGAATAAGAGAAATAAATGGAAAAAACTGTAAAATTTTAGAAACATGTTTAATCATAAAAATTATGACAAATATAATACCTCAGATCAGTGAGGGAAAGATACACAAGTCAATAAATGATGTAGATATAGATAGAGGAAGAAAAAACAGCAAAGCTCTTTCCAAAAATTTACTGTTAAAAACAGATGTTACTTGTGAAATAGGAAGAAAAGGGGCAAAGGAGAAGGAAGTGGGAGGGCTAGGGGAAAGGACAGAAGGGAATGGGATTAATATGAGAAAATGGAAAAATAGGAACAAAATCTTTGTAAATAGGGAGGAATGGAGGGGTTGAAGGGAGGGCTGGGCAAGGGTGAAAAATAAGAACCAAGAGAGACTATGTAAAGGTGCAAATTTCCAATGATGAATGTCATTATATTGTATACCTAAAATGTACCAATGATTAGAATGAATAATCGATAATGTAAAATAGGAAGAAAAGGTCCAAAGGGGTAGGGATAGTGGGAGGGGCAGGGGAAAGGAAAGCAGGGAAAGGAAAAATGATGAGAAATGGAAAACATGGAAGTAAAGTCTCTGTAAATAGGGAAGGGTGGAGGGATTGAAGGGAGGGCTAGGAATGGGGAAAAAATAAGAACCAAGATGCATTATGTAAAGGTACAATTCCCAATGAGAAATGTAATTGTGTTGTATACCTACAATGTACCAATAAAAGAATTTAATACAAAAAAAAAAAAAAAGAAACAGATATTACCAAAAAACCAAGATGCATCATGTTCTGGTACAAACACCCAATGATAAATGTAAATGTATTTTATACCTAAAATGTACCAATAAATATATATATTTTAAATATAAAAAATTTTAAAAAAGAAACAAATGTTGTCAAAAAAGGAGAACTCTGAAGTTTTTATCAAGTTATCCCCCTAGCCCTCAGGACATTGGCAAGGTGGTTGCTGGGTCTTTATGACAAGGAGGGGAGAGTCCAGGCCCATTTGTGTGCCTGAGGTTACCAGTCATGTTTCAGACACCCGCCAACTCAGGAGGAACAGAGACAATTCTACAACATGATGGAGGGACCTAGAGTCTTGTGAATCAGACCAGACTTCTGTTCATAACACGGGGAATGTAAGAGCAAGCAGTTGTGAACAGGCAGCAAGATGTACAATGTACCAGCCCTGAAATTGGGTTTCACTTCAGGAAGAAAAATATAGATCAAGTCCCTAAAATGGTGACAGCCAAAGTAATGATTTAAAGATACATCTGCTTAGATGGAATCCTTTCCATGTACATTCTAAAGCTCTTCCTGCAACCCTGTCAAATTATTTCTTTCCCCTTAACCTCAGGTATCTTGCTCCTAAGGCCTTCTTGTTGTAACATTATAGGCATCTTGGAACTCTGGGGCATAGATCACACAATGGAGTACATGTGTTAATCATATGCGTGATAACTTCAGTTCTGTCCAGAAACATTTTCCTCAAGTTAAACTATTTCTACAACAGACCATTTCTCTCACCTTCCTGGTGCCTAGAAACTCATAGTTTCTTCCTAATTTTTCATGGATTTTTTTTTTTTATGCTCTCACTTTTGTGTTCCCAAGAAATTTCCCTTCTTTCGTGAACACCTTAAATTTTTTTCTTTGCAAGTTTGTAGCTTTGCAAGGGATTTTGGCAAAGAAAACTAGGCAGGTTTTTTGCTAAGTGAATATGGTAGGGCTGGGGGGTTGCGGCCCAGAGGTAAAGCATCTGCCTCACCTACACAAGGTCCTAGGTTTGAATCCCAGCACCACCAAAAAAATAAAAGTTAGGATCTCACACAACTCCTAAGAAGATCAGTGCCAGCTGTAGAGTTTAGTTCAATACTTTTTCTGCAACTACTGACAGGATCATATGGTTTTTTTCCTTTCCTCTGTTAAAATGATGACTTTTGGGGGTGGATCTTCCGATGCTGAACCAACACTGCCATCCCTATAACAAAACCACTTTCTACATCCTGCCAGAGCTGACTTCTAATAGTTTGTTTTGTTAAACAAATTTCTATCTATGTTCATACTTTTTTCTTCTATTAGCTTTATCCAGTTTTAGGATTAGCACAATGTTAAGTTTCTAAAATGAGGGGAGAAGTGTTCCTTCTTTTTTCTGCTCTAATTGTTTGATATAATTTATCAGTTAAAATGTTTATGAGCCTGCTCTTGTCATATAGGTAGGTTTTCAAGCTAGGAATATACTTTCTTTAATAGGTGCTATTCAAATTTTATATTTCCTCCAAAGTTAGTTTCATTAATTTGTCTTCCAAGGTACTTCTTAGAAGTTGTCAAATTTATTTCAAAATAGATTTTTGTAATATGCTTTCTATATCCTTTTAAATTCTGTAAAATCTGTGGTAATGTCTCCTAGATCTTGATATTGTAATTTTAAAAACGCATAATTGATATTGTTTAATAGGAAGAAAAGGTCTAAAGGAGCAGGGGAAATGGGAGGGGTAGGGGAAAGGAAAAAAGGGAAAAGAAAAAAATATGAGAAAAGGAAAAAAATGGAAACAAAGTCTTTGCAAATAGGGAAGGGTGGAGGGGGGGAAGGGAGGATATGGGAAGGGGAAAAAATAAGAACCAAGATACATCCTGTAAAGGTACAAGATCCCAATGATGAATGTAACTGTATTTTATACCTAAAATGCACCAATAAACTTAATGGAAACAAACAAAAAAAAGAAGATCAGTGCCTAAGTGCACGTGCTGTGTATAATGAGGGGAGAGGGGAGGATAAGACCTCACTCTGGGAATGAAGAGAACTGGGTCCTCCATTTGGCAAAGTCACTGTCTTACACACAGGCACTCAGTAAATAAATGCCTGTGGGATTGAACTGGAACTGTCCTTGCGAAGGATTTTGATGTTGTAATACTACCACCTAGTGGGAAATCTTACCAGCAAAGAATTAAAAACATTTTGAACACCTTTGAATGAAATACTGCCAGCCCACGTTTTAACAACTAAATAATACGCTAGTGTGCCTTCCAGTACGAGTGTTAGAGTTATAATATATGAATTGGTAGTATATGAAATGAGATATTTGTGAGCAAGTAACTTTGGATAACCCAAAGGAAAACAAAAATAAGCCTCTTATAATGTGGGGCTTCTCAAAGTATTTAACATGCTAATTTGCATTTCAAAACTCCAAGAAAAGACTGCACAATATATTCCCAACTCTATGGTTCACTTTTATTCACCTTGTAATGTTTCTAAGTCTTATATTTAATATGTATACTTAATAAGCCAATAGACATTTCTGCAAAAGTTATTCAATCAATGGCAAGACATAATTAATGTAAATTTTATTGCAGATAAATATATCAATGTGCAGATTTCACACATTTATTTGAATCTTTATGTGTTGTTCTTAGGACACCTCATAGGATAGTGTTCTATGTAACCACCTTGCTGTAATAGATCAAATAAAAATGTTGATATAATTATATTGGTATGGTTATCATAATAAATTGGTCATTTTATGTACTTACTTAGGTACTCTTAATACACCAATCAATACTACTTTTGATCTATTCAGTGGCTTGCACCCAGCAATTAAAGCAACTGAAAACAGTAAAATCTGGCTAAAACTTCTAAATTTTATATGATCATGCAAATATGTCCAACGAAATAAGAGTGAGATGATAGAAAGTCTAGATAAATTTTTTATCAGACTGTGCACCAAAGTACCAAAGGGCATTGTAGGAAACTTGGAGAGGTACTACAAGTTATTCTAAATTTTAAAGTGAAATATGTCTTGACATTGTATAAATTATTATCCCGAAGTAGTTTTATCACTAGATTACACTGTATTCCTTTCCTTGATGTCATATCTTTGTTAAACTCAGTTTTGTATAGTTACTATGATTTTAAAAAGCAAATATTGCTCAAAAACTAGTAGATTGGTTAATTTGGGGTTCTTTTTAATTTGTACATTTTGTAACACGGGGGACTGAACCTTGGCCTTTTTACTGAGCTATATCCCTGATCCCTTTCATTTTCTATTTTGAGACAGGTCTTGCTAAGCTGCTCAGGTTGGACTTGAACTTTAATCCTCCTGGCTAAACCTTTTAGGTAGTTGGGATAACAAGAATGCACCACTGTACCCAGCTTGATTTTTTGTTTTGTTCTGTTTTGTTGTTTGTTTTTGTTTTCAGTAGTTTTGGGTTTTGGTTGGTTTAGGAAAGATGACATGAAATCATCATAACCTATTGTGACTTGCTGGAAATTAACTTCCTTAAATCTGGATTGAAGACAGGTTTAGATATTTAATAAATATTTATAGTTTGAATGAGTCAGTGGATGGATTAATAAATAGATGAATGAGTGGGAAGATAATTCCACAAATAACACAAAAAAGTGAAATTTACACCAACCTAAATATTAATTAGGGGAACAGAATCAATATAAAATAGACGTATAATTATGCAAGAGGATTTACTAGGCAGGCTTACAGGATTAGAAACAGAAGAATCCACAATGGCCGTCTGCATGCTAGAGAGCCAGGGGGCCTAGTTGCTGCCCAGCTCAAGAGGATGGAAGTTGCAGAACAAGGGGGATCAAGGAAGAGTGTAGCACCTGTACAAAGCCAGAGACCTAAAAGCTCACTGGAGAAGTATCAGTGTGAGTCTGCATTGGATGTCCAAAGGCAATGGCAAAGATTGCAGAGCTTCAGAAACAGCCATACTTCCTTCCTCTTTCCTTTTTTGAATTCCATTCAGGCTGCAACCCTATTGGTTGATGTCACCCCCATCCCAGGTAGATCTTTCCCTCTCAGTTTGCTGGCCCATATGTCAATCATCCACAGACACACCCACAACTATACTCCACTAAACTGCTAAGCATTTCTTAATACACTTTAGTTATCACACCATGATTAACAGTCACGAAGATTACAACTTGATCACTTTGCACCAATTCAATGGCAGTGAAAATAGAAACATAATTTTGCCCATTTAACAAGTGAATAAATAGATGTGTTGAGATTTAATCATGAATAAGATCCTAAGGAAGGAATACAAAACAAAATCTAGAAGCCCAGCACCAAATCTCTCCTTAATGTAGTCTATATTTCAATTTTAAATTTATGGTTTCAGTTCAGTTTCATCATATTTGAGACTCTGACTAGAGTTATTATCAGTTGGGAATCTCAAAATCACTACAAGTCAGCATTGCTTCAGATAGCAGAAATGAACCCTTGGTTGTCTTCAGACTTATGTGAAATAACAACAGTGTGTATCGTGTTCTCACTCTCCACACAGCCCTGGGTCATTTCCTATGTCACACAATTTGACATTAACTCAGCCCCATACCCCAGAACAGTGTCTTCTAGATAATCCTGCTTAATTATTTTATGTCGTATTCTAAGCATTCGTGATAAGTAAGTTGGAAAACAGATAAAGAATGAGGCAAGAAATAATAATGAAAAAACTGTCAGAATAAAGAAAACATTTTAAGGGTAGTTTAAAACACTATAAATTGGAGATTTAAATGATGGAATATAATGTGAAATAGCAACATACAGCCTCTCCAGGACCTGAAATTGAGACAACCAGAAAACAAAATCTTGGACTTCTGGGAAGATGCCAGAGCAGTAAGCAGCAACAAATTAGCCTCTCCAAGATTTGGAATCCAGACACTGGAAAATAACAAATTGGGGAAGAAAAGAAGGAGGGAGGTAGATTTCTGGGACCTTGGAAGGAGCGTACAGTAAAACTGGAGCCTACAGAGAAATTGAAGAGACAGACTTCAGTGCAGAAAAAGGAGGAGGCAATCTGTACTTTCTCCCCAGCTCCTGGCTCCTGGCTTGTGAGAAAGGAAGATAGAATCTTCAGAGACACAGAGAAAGTGGGTGAATTCAGAGGCCTTCAGGGAGAAAGGCACCAGTGGAATGGAGCAGTGGATACTATGCACTACACAGTGAGTGCCTCCTATCCAAGAATCTGCCATATAGCCTGGAGAATGCCTGGTCAGACACCATTCTAGGGAGGGGATGACTGAACTTGAGACTCAGAGAAGCTATGGGTTGGGTTCATCTCTGTGCTCCCAACATTAAACTCCCACAGTGACTGGGTGAGAGACAACCACAGGAGACATCCAGGGTCAGGAAGATGTGCTCAGGCCAACAAGAGACACCCAGAGTGTTATGAGCAAAACAACTCAAGCACCACCCCTATGTCAAAAGACCAGGTTCAGCCTGAATTTCTATGGATTTGAAAGTCCCAAAATCAGCACCATGCCCTAATTCTACTGCCAGCTTGCTGGTGATTACCCAGCATGGACCTGGGCTTTAACTGTCTCCTTCGTCTACCAACAAGAACAAAGTCACACCTTGAACTGGACACTGCCACAAAACTGTACATCTCAGAAGACCACAGGCTTAAAATCACAAAGAATTTTTTTCCTAATTTTTGTTTGTTTGGTTGTTGTAATTTGGGTTTTTGTGTGTGTGTGAACATTGTTTTTAGATTTTGTTTTGTTTTATTCTTGTCTTTGTTTTTTTCCTTCTTTCCTTCCCTCTTGTCTTCTTCATAGTTTCCTGGAGTTTGGGTAATCTTTCTTTGACCCTCAGCCTAGCTTCTAATGTCTTGTTCTTCATTTATTTCTCTATTTTTTTTTACTTTTCTTTTTTAAGTTTTCTCCCCTTAATTACTTCTCTCTTATTTTTACTCGTTGTACAATTTCTTTTTCAGGCCGGGGATTTAGCTCAGTGGTTCTTCCGCCTGCCTCAAAAGCACAAGGTCCCAAGTTCAATCCCTGGTACCAAAAAAAAAAATAGAAAAATACTTTGACCGCTCTCAGTGCAGAGGAGAAGGCTTCCAGATTGGCGTGCCACAGCTCCCAGAACAGAGTAGGAGGCTTCTGGGCCACATACCACCACTCCCAGCACAGAGGAGGAGGCTTCTGGGCTAACATAAAATGGATCCCAACACAGAAGAAGTGAGCTGTATGGGCAGCAGCACCTACCCCCCCTCCATCAAAATGAAAAGACAGGTAAACAAGCCTCAAAACCAGACTTCCAGATCACCTACAGTAACCCCAAAGGGAAACGAGATGGAACACTCTGATATTCAATCACCTGGACTCTGAACTGGCAACAAAAGAGGATCTGGGAAAAATGAAATCAGAAATAATTTCTCAGATAACAACAGAGACTGTGCCCATAGTGCAAGACATGATTAATAAATCTAGAGAAGACACAGATAAAAAAATAGAGGAGCTGAGGAACATGATGGAATCCCAACATAGGAAACAAATGGAATCCCTAAAACAGATTTCCAGGAAATTAAAAACTCTACTGAAAGCTTACGCAGCAGAATGAGCCAATGTGAGGACAGAATTTCAGATATAGAAGATAAGATTGCAATTACTGACAAGGAAAAGAAAAATTGCTTTAAAATTGTAAGGGACCAAGAGAAATCAATCCAGCAGCTGCAAGATGATGCAAAGAAGAATAATATAAGACTGATCAGAGTCAATGAAGAAACAGGAAAGAATGCAGATGACATAAAAAAAACTGTTCACAGAAGGGATAGCAGAAAACTTCCAAAGCAGGGGAAAAAAACTTGACATATAGATAAGTGAGGCATATAGGACTCCAACTAGCCTTGACCAAAAAAATCTACACATAGGCATATAATAGTTAAGATTTCAGAAACCCAACAGAAGTACAAAATTCTACAAGCAGTTAGAGAAAAGAAACAAATCATATACAAAGGAAAGCCCATCAGAATCACAGCAGACTTCTCAATGCAAACCCTCCAGGCAAGAAGAGGTTTGTGTGATATATTTCAAGCCCTAAAGGACAACAGCCTCCAAGCCAGATTGATGAACCCTGCAAAACTATCTTTCAAAATTGATAGAGAGAACCGGTCACCACCAGCTGCAAGTCTGCTAGCTGAAGAGGGGACACTGCTGCGGAAGGAGCTGTCCAGGGTCCACGGGGAGCAGCTCCTGAGCAGTGTTACAAGGAGTCTGTGAAGAACTATGGAAAGCAGCATTGTTCTCTCTAACCAGGTGATACACAAAAGGTGCCTTCCCAGTTGAGTTCTTGCCTTTGATGAGGCAGATCCTATCTTGGCTTTGTTAGCTATAAAACTGGCATCGTCTAAACCATAAAAAAGATCCCAAGAGTATTAGCAGTTTGTATCAAGCAGGAAGCCAGCTGAACCAGCTAAGTTATTCAACCTCAATGGCCTTTGTTTCCTTTTCTGTTAGGTGGATTAATAATAGTAGCTTGGCCCAGTGGGTTGGTGCAAACCTGTGATCCCAGCACAGGGCAGCTGAGGCAGGAGGATCACTGTGAGTTTGAGGCCAGCCTGGGCTACATAGCGAGACTCTGTCTCAAAAGGGCCTTATATAAACAGCATAGTGTTTATATGTAACTTATGCAAGGCCTCTTTACATTTTAAGTTATCTCTAGATTACTTGTACAACCCAGTACAATGCAAATGCTAAGTACAGAGCTATTACACAGTATTTAGTGAATGATGGGAGAAAAGGAACTCTGTACCTGGTTAGTACAGGTGCAGTTTTCCCTGAACACTTGGATCCATGGTTGATTGAATCTGCTGATGTTAAACAGGAGAATATGGAGAGCCAACATTAATTGTTATTTCAGGCGAGGTCGTGTATGCCTGTCATCTGAGCATTTGGGAGGCTGAAGCAGGAGGATTACCACAAGTTCAAGGCCAGCCTGAGGTAGATAATGAGTCCAAGGCCAGTCTGAACTACACTGAACTACAGTGAGACTCTGTCTCAAAAAAAAAAAAAAATCTGTTCTTTCAAGAAGATTTAGGAAAGGAGTATGCATTAGGCCTTCTATCTTGAACTACAAACATTAGGCAAATAAAAGCATCACTAAATGATACAGGCCAAAGCATGTTGGTGCACGCCTGTAACCCCAGCACCTTGGGAGGCTGAGCCAGGAGGATCACAAGTTTTAGCCCACCCTGAACAATTTAGTGACTTAGCAAGACCCTGGCTCAATATAAAAAAGAAAAAGGGGCTGTGCTTGTGGCCCAGTGCAAGGCTATCAAACCTCAGTACTGAAAAAAAAGAAAGAAAGAAAAGAAAAAACTGACGGCAGGAAAATAAAGATCTACTATAAACATTTAAAGGAAAACTGTTTAGAAAAAATTGGTTCCTGAGGTCTAACAGCAGAGGAATGAAAGCAACTCCAAGCTCTCAGGAAATGTACAACAGCAGACTTTAACAGATAATGGTACATAATTAGGAGAAAATTATAATTCTTTAAGGAACTGAGATTAAAATGAGAGCCATCAAAATGAAACAAAAACAGAACCCCATCCTCCAAACCAAACCAACCTTGCACCCTGTTTATTAACTGAGTGGGACATCATCAGAAATGCCCCAGAATCGAATCTAAGCTTCAATATAAAACTGGATGATAAGACTTGAAGCCCTATCGAAAGTGCTCAGCCAAGCCAAACACCTTTTCAGAAGGTGCCTGAGAACCAACCGAGGATCAAGCTCTCACTGAAGTAGACCTGCAACATCTCTCATAGAGCAAGAATCCTAAAATAAATCCATCAGAATGATGCCTTCTCAGGTTACCTTTGAAATAAGAGGATCTCTCTTACCAGGAGAAGTTTTTGCAATATGTGGAAGCTGTGATGCTTTGGGAAACTGAAATCCTCAGAATGCTGTGGCTCTTCTAGACAGTGAGACAGGTGACAGCATGTTATGGAAAGCAATCGTTGCACTCACTAGAGAAGTATCAGTTCAGTATCACTACTACAAAGGACACTTTTTAGAACCAAAGACTATCGGTGGTCCATGTCAGGTCATAGTTCACAAGTGGGAGACTCATCTAAAACCACGATCAATAACCCCTTTAGAAAGTGAAATTATTATTGATGATGGACAATTTGGAATCCACAATGGTGCTGAAACTCTGGATTGTGGATGACTGACATGCCAGTCAGAAATAAGATTACGTTTGCATTATTCAGAAAAACCTCCAGTCTCAATAACCAAGAAAAAATTCAAAAAGTCTAGATTTAGGGTAAAGCTTACACTAGAGGGTCCCGAGGAAGATGATGATGATAGGAGGTCTCCCACTGTTCTTCCTAAAATGTCTAATACCCTGGAGATGGCCTTGATAAGTGACAAGAGTTCAAGTGCAGGCACTCACAGCCAGAGTGTGGGTATGGCCTACAGCCTGACCAATGGACTGAGTACAGCGTGCAGACCATGGAGCCGGATAACCTAGAACTCATCTTTGATTTTTTTAAGGAAGATCTCAGTGAACATGTAGTTCAAGGTGATACTCTTCCAGGACATGTGGGCACAGAGTGCCCCTTATCATGCACCATTGCAGAGAGTGGGTGGAGTGCCGGGGTTCTTACCCTTCCTATCATAAGCAGGAATTCCAGGAAAACCATAGGCAAAGTGTGAGCTGACTTTGTCATCATTAAGCCATTAACAGGATACAGTTGTGACATGAAATCTTCATTTTCCAAGTATTGGAAACCAAGAATACCACTGAATGTTGGACATCGAGGTGCAGGAAACTCGACAACAATTGCCCAGTTGGCTAACATTCAAGAAAATACTATTGCTTCTTAAGAAATGCTGCTACTTATTGTGCAGCTTTTGTAGAATTTGATGTCCATCTTTCAAAGGACTTTGTGCCTGTGGTGTATCATGATCTTACCTGCTGTTTGACCATGAAAAAGAAATTTGATGCTGATCCATTTGAATTGTTTGAAATTCCAATAAAGGAACTAACATTCGACCAACTACAGTTATTAAAGCTTTCTCATGTGACAGCACTAAAATCTAAAGATTGGAAAAAATCTGTAGTTGAAGGAGAAAATTCCTTTTCTGAAAACCAGCCATTTCCTTCTTTTAAGATGGTTTTAGAGTCTTTGCCAGAAGATGTAGGGTTTAATATAGAAATAAAGTGGATCTGTCAACAAAGGGATGGAATATGGGATGGTAACTTGTCAACATATTTTGACATGAATCTGTTTTTGGATATAATTCTAAAAAATGTTTTAGAAAACTCTGGAAAGAGAAGAATTGTGTTTTCTTCATTTGATGCAGATATTTGTACAATGGTTCAACAAAAGTAGAACAAATATCCCTTATTATTTTTTTTTTTTTTGGTACCAGGGATCGAACTCGGGTCCTTGCGCTTGCACAGCAGGTGGCAAAACCACTGAGCTAAATCCCCAGCCCTTCCCTTATTATTTTTGACTCAAGGAAAATCTGATATTTACCCTGAACTCATGGACCTCAGATGTCAGACAACCCCCAATTGCAATGAGCTTTGCACAGCGTGAAAATCTTCTGGGGATAAATGCACATACTGAAGACCTGCTCAGAAACCCATCCTATATTCCCTTGTCATGTTCTGTTGGGGCAATGACACCAATGATCCTGAAAACAGAATGAAGTTGAAAGAATTTGGAGTTAATGGTCTAATTTATGATAGGATATATGATTGGATGCTGAACAAACAAATATATTCCAAGTGGAGCTGTTGGAACACCTGAAGCAAGAATTACCAGAGTTTAAGAGCTGCTTGCATCCCACTGTTAGCTACTTTGCCCCCTCATCCCTGTGCGGGGAGCCTGACAACCATGTGGATGCTAATGGCATCGATAATGTGGAGAGCATTTAGCTTCTACTGTGCAGACCATTCAGCAGTGGCTCTTCTGGGTGTTCACTTTCAATTTTTGAGCATTGTTTATCTCTGCCTTTTGGGTTTCTCAGTCCAATGAAGCAATAATGAAGTATTTTACTCTTTCACTACAGTTCTTGCAAGAATTTCAAGTATGTTATTTCAATCACTTGGCCAGGTATAACTGCCAGTCAGTGTCTACAATGAGAAAACTTATTGGTTGGTAAATATTTTTTTAACTAAATAAACCTAATGTAATGTTAAATTTTATTAAAAACAAATCTTTGAAATTAACTATATAAATATCATTTTTACACTTCTTAGCTTTTTATTTGATCAGGTCTCACATCTTTAGCCCTTGAGAAAAATGACTATACATAATTATACCTGACCATGAAAAAAATAAGTATCTCAAATGCATGCATTTGCACTGGTGATTCCAACTCCACAACCCTTTGTGCCATCTGTATATATAGGTTTTGGGTTTTGTTACATGGATTGACATACACAGAAATTATTTTCATTCAGTGTGAGCCTTGAGGCTGCTGCCATTTTTTCCACTTAACCAAACAAGCCTGGAGGTGCACCTTGAAATTTGTTTCATAAATCTTTCAAAAGTTCCTTTGCATAAATGTTAAAATGTCAGAATATTGCAAGGTAATTTAACATATGAACTATTAGCAAGAAATATGTATTGCATATTAATAGAGTTGATCACAGTACACAAATCCAATTTGATGCATGCTTTAGGTTTTAAGCATGAGATTGTACATTTTAATGTTTAGTCATTGCGTCTGGTGCTAGCTGAGTGTGAGAAATGGCAAGGACTAACTATTTCATTGCCTAAAAAAAAGCCTGTTTGTAGGCATTTGAAATACGCTTACTTAGTGTCTCTCACTACCTATTACACATCATGGCTTTGTGGGTTTGTTTTACATGTGTGTGTGTTGTATAGTAGTTAAATCTCCATATAAAAAAATTAATGTTCTGAATTCTCATGTTGGTATTCTTTATTAGTTAATATATACCATGCATGTAATTTATTTAGGAATGTAGATCTTACTAAATGTATATGCATGTATATGGGAGGTTTTAGGATTATGCTAAGGTTTCTTTGTTTAGAAGTGGAGTGTATTGACATAACTGTAACTTAAGAATGAATGTTAAATAAATTGACAGATACATTTTCTTAATGATAAAATAGGAAAAAAAAATTGATGGAGGAATAAGATACTTCTATGAGAAAGAGCACCTTAGGAACTTCATGAATACCAAACCAGCACTCCAAAAACTTTTGGACAATATCCTAGGAAAAGACAATAAGGATCACAACCCCAGGAAACAAAGAAGAATGAATCCATTTGGCACAACAAGAAATTAAAGGCAAAGGGGTAGAATCCAACAAAAAGAAAAAGTCATGACAAGGATAAATCAATACATATCAGTTATAACCATCAATGTTAATGGTCTCAATTCACCAATCAAAAGAAAAAGACTGGCAGAATGGGTCAAGAAGCAAGATCCATGGGGCCAGGGATTTAGCTCAGCGGTTTTGCCGCCTGCTGCGCAAGTGCAAGGACCCGAGTTCCATCCCCAGTACCAAAAAAAAAAAAAAAAAGAAGAAGCAAGATCCAACATTATGCTGCACACAAGAAACTCACTTAATTCAAAAAGAAACTCATAGACTGAAAGTTAAAGGGTGGAAAACAATACTCCATGTGACAGGAACCAAAAAAAAAGCAGGAGTAGCTATCCTCTTTGCAGATCAAGTAGATTTCAAACCAACACTGATTAAGAGAGACAAAGAAGGACACTACATCCTTGTAAAGGGAACAATCCACGAGGAAGAGATGACAATTATAAACATATATGCACCAAACACTAGTGCACCCAACTATATAAAACAAATACTAGCGGACATGAAAAATCAAATAAGCACTAATACAATAGTAGTGGGGGACCTCAATACCTCACTGTCACAAATAGATAGATCAACTAGACAAAAAATAAGCAACAAAATAGTAGAACTCAATCAAATTCTTGAACAAATGAACTTAGCAGATGTTTACAAAGTGTTCCACACCCAAAAATCAGAATACACATTCTTCTCAGCTGCACACAGGTCATTCTCCAAAATTACCACATACTCACTCATAGAATGTATTTAAGTAAGTGCAAAGGAATTGAAGTTATCCCCTGTATATTATCAGAACATAATGTGATGAAATTGGATATCAATGGCAAAAGAAACCACAAGAATTTCATAAACACATGGAAACTGAACAACACACTTCTGAATAACCAATGGGTCACAGAGGAAATTAAAGAAGAAATCAGATAGTGCCTACAATTAAATGACAATGGCAATACAGCATACTGGAATCTATGGGACACAATGAAAGCAGTCTTATGAGGGAAATTCATAGCAGTGAATACTCATATTAGGAAAACAGAGTGAGACCAATTAAACAACCTCAAGCTTTTAGAGAAAGAAGAGCAGAACAAACCCAAAGCTGATACAGGGGAGGAAATTATAAAGATTAGGACAGAAATCAATGCAATGGAGACTAAGAAAATAATACAAAAAAATCAGTGAAGCCAAGAGTTGGTTCTTCGAAAGAACAAACAAAATTGACAAACCTTTAGCCAACCTTATCAGAAAAGGAAAGAAAAGGCCCAAATCCATGCAATTAGGAATGAAAAGGGTGAAACTACAACAGACCCAGCAGAAATCCAGAGGATCATCAATACCTACTTCCAGAACCTATACACCAATAAGATGGACAACACAGAAGAAATGGACAGATTCCTAGATACATATGAATTACCAAAGTTGAACGAAGAAGACCTAAAAATTCTAAACAACCCAATATCAATCCATGAAATTGAAAATGTAATTAAAAACTTACCAACTAAGAAAAGCCCTGGTCCTGATGGCTTCACTGCTGAATTTTACAAGACATTTAGAGAGAAACTACTGCCACTACTGTTTAAACTCTTCAATGAAATTGAAAGGGAAGCAATACTCCCAAATTCATTCCTGGAAGCAAGCATCACTTTGATCCTCAAAACAGAGAAAGACCCAACTGAAAAAGAGAACTATAAACCAATCTCACTAATGAACATAGATGGCAAAAATTCTTTAAAAAATATTGGCAAATAGAATGCAGAAGATCATCAAGAAGATCATACACCCTGACCAAGTGGGATTCATTCCAGGGATGCAGGGATGGTTCAACATATGCAAATCAATCAGGATAATACACTATATCAATAAAGCCAAGGACAAAAAACATATCACCATCTCCATAGATGCAGAAAAAGCATTTGACAAAATCCAACATGCATTTATGATAAAAACTCTACAAAAAATTGGAATAGATGGTCTCTACCCCAATCTGATAAAAGCCATCTATGAAAAACCAAAAGCCAATATTATATTAAATGATAAAAAACTGAAATCCTTCACACTAAGGATTCAAGGCACAAGACAAGGATGTCCACTATCACCACTCCTGTTCAATATAGCTTTGGAAACATTAGCCACAGCAATTAGAAAACAGAAAGAAATAAAAGGAATAAAAACAGAAAAGGAAGAAGTCAAATTGTCATTATTTGCAGATGACATGATACTCTATATAGAAAACCCCAAGAACTCCACCAAAAGTCTTCTAGACTTAATAACCAAATTCAGTAAAGTAGCTAGATATAAGGTCAACACACAAAAATCTATAGCTTTTCTGTACACAAACAACAGACTCAATGAGAGAGAAATAGGGCAAACAATTCCTTTCAAAATAGCATTTAAAAAACTGAAATACCTAGGAATCAACCTAACAAAAGAAATCGAAGACCTCTTCTCTGAAAAGGAAGATTGAAGATGACATCAGAAAATGGAAAGACATCCCTTGCTCCTGGGTAGGAAGAATCAACATAGTGAAAATGGCCATACTTCCAAAACTGCTATATAGATTCAATGTAATCCCAATTGAAATCCCACCAGCATACTTCATGGACCTTGGGAAAATAATCCAAAAATTCATTTGGAGCATGAAGAGACCCAGAATAGCAAAAGCAATTCTAGGTAACAGAGACATGGCAGGGGGTATTACAACCCCCAACTTAAAACTATACTACAAAGCTACTGTGATTTAAAAAAAAAAAAAAAAACATGGTACTGGCAAAGAAACAGACCTGAGGACCAGTGGAACACATTAGAAGATGCAGAAATAACTCCAGACACACTCAGCCAAACACCCTCATCTTTAACAAAGGAGCCAAACACCCTCACTGGAGGAAAGATAGCCTCTTTAATAAATGGTGCTGGAAAAATTGGGTTTCACCTTGCCAAAGATTAAAACTAGACCTGTATCTCTCACCAAGCACTAAACTAAAATTAAAATGGATTAAAGATCTAAATATTAAAATAGAAACTCTGAACCAGTTGAAACAGAGGTTAGGTAGAACCCTTGAAGACATCGGTGTAGGAAAAGATTTTATGAACAAAACCTCAGTTGCTCGTGAACTAGCACAAATAATCAACAAATGGGATCTCTTCTTATTAAAAAGCTTCTGCACAGCAAGAGAAACCACCAGCAGTGTGAAGAGACAACCCACAATGTGGGAAAAAATCTTCACCTACTCTTCCTCAGACAAAGGTCTACTATCTCGAATCTATAAAGAACTTAAAAAGATCAGACCTCCCAAATTTAAAGACCCAATCCAAAAATGGGCATCTGAAATGAACAGACATTTCTCAGACAAAGAAGTAGAAATAGCAAATAAATACATGAAAAAATGTTCAACATCACTGGTCATTCGAGAGATGCAAATGAAAACAACACTGAGATTCCACTTCACTCCAGAAAGAATGGCAGCTATCATGAAATCAACCAATAACAAATGCTGGTGGGGCTTTGGGGAAAGAGGAACCCTGCTCCACTGCTGGTGGGAGTATAGACTGGTACAACCACTGTGGAAATCAGTATGGAGATACCTCAAAGAACTAGGACTGGAAGTCCCATTTGACCCCGCTATTCCACTGCTGGGGATCTTCCCCAAAGAATTAAAAGAATCATACCACAGTGATATATGTGCACCCATGTTCATAGCAGCACAGTTTGTAATAGCTAAAACTTGGAAACAGCCCAAATGCCCATCAACTGGAGACTGGATAAAGAAAATGTGGTTTTTTTATAAAATGGAGTACTCAGCCATAAAAAATGAGAAATTAGAGACATTTATAGCTAAGTGGATGCACATTGAGGCAATACTCTTAAGTGAAATAAATAGGACACACATGTATAAATACTGAATAGTTTCTCTGGTGTCAGAAACTGAAAGTGTAAATAAGGACTAAATGTATCATAGGTAATGTGAAATAGGAAGAAAAGGGGCAAAGGGGAAGGAAGTGGGAGGGCTAGGGGAAAAGATAGAAGGGAATGGGATTAATATGAGAAAATGGAAAAATAGGAACAAAATCTTTGTAAACAGGGAGGAATGGAGGGGTTGAAGGAAGGGCTGGGCAAGGGTGAAAAATAAGAACCAAGAGAGACTATGGAAAGGTGCAAATTTCCAATGATGAATGTCATTATATTGTATACCTAAAATGTACCAATGATTAGAATGAATGATCGATAATGCAAAAAGGAAGAAAAGGTCCAAAGGGGTAGGGGTAGCGGGAGGGGCAGGGGAAAGGAAAAAAGGGAAAGGAAAAAATGATGAGAAATGGAAAAAATGGAAATAAAGTCTTTGTAAATAGGGAAGGGTGGAGGGCATGAAGGGAGGGCTAGGAATGGGGAAAAAATAAGAACCAAGATGCATTATGTAAAGGTACAATTCCCAATGAGAAATGTAATTGTGTTGTATACCTACAATGTACCAATAAAAGAATTTAATACAAAAAAAATCAAATAATAACAAATGTGAAGGTACAGGGTAAAAAGAACACTTTGATATTATTGGTAGGAATGTAATAGTACAGCCACTATAAAAATCAGTACGGATATTCCTCAAAAACCTAAAAATAGAAATTTCATTCAATCTAACTATTCCCCTTCTATGTATTTTCCCAAAGGAGTTAAAGACATTGTATTACTGAGATCTATGCACACCCATGTTTATAGCAGCACAATTCATAATAGCTAAATCTTAGAAGCACGCTCTATGTGTATCAACCAATGAAGGGATAAAGAAAATGTCGTCTCTATACACAATGGAATAAAATATCATAAGGAAGGATATATTTTAGCCATTTATAGAAAAATGGATACAACTGGAAATAATAATGTTAAATGAAATAAATTGACACACAAGCTTAAATATTGCATGGTTTCTCTTATATGAGAAAGCTGAAGTATAAATAAATTAAAGAACAAAATAAAAGATAGATAATAGAAATGGGGAGATAGTACTTTTGCAAAAGAGCAGGGGACCAAGAGTTGGAGAGAGAGGTGCATGAGAGGAGGAGCAGGGAGGAGGAAAAAAAGGATTAAGATGGGTTATGTACATGTACCAACTCCCCACGGTGAATGTAATACTTATGCACTGCAATCAAACACTAATAAAGGTAAAACAAAATAAATAAAAATTTTAAATAACATGACCTCACGGAGGGGAGGTAGACTGGATTGGGGAGCTGGGTGGGATTTCTCTTCTGAAAGATGAAAGAGCAGTAGTTGGGAGGACAAGATTAATGATGTACTCACCTGTGACAGTGATCTCATCAAAGCAGGATTTAAACAACTGCTGGGAATATTCAGGTGATCTTAATATCTTGGTCTCCCGAGGATGTGAGAACTTCAGCGCTAAATCTAGAATGGTCCAGGGCAAACCAGGATGTTTGGTCACCTACGTAAACCCAAAAGCCAGTTTGAGGAGATAACATGAGAAACATCAGCAAGTAAAATTTCCACTTGAAAAAGTTGCTAATCCTCTCTGGGCCTCACTTTCTTTGACTTTAAAACAAGGCTGGCAATGGTCCTTACCTCTTACACTGATCATGAAGATTCACAAAGCTGATACAAAGAGTGCCCGCATCTGGTAAATTACTCTATAAATTTCCTCTGTTATTGTGTTGCTTTTGTTTCTTTAGTACTAAGATTGAACCCAGGGATACTCTACTAGTGAGCTACATCCCCAGCCCTTTCCACACTTTATTTGAGACAGTATCTCACTAAGTTGCCCACGCTAGTCTCACAGTTGTGATCCTCCTGCCTCAGCCTCTCAAGTAGCTAGGATTATAGGCATGCACCACTGAGCCCAGCTGCTTTTCCTATTGTTTTCTGAGAGACTTATAAATGTGTGCTTATGTTGCTGTAATGAGACAATTAATCCTATGATTTTTGTCTTAAAAATATAGACACATCATGGTTTCAATTAGCCAAGACTTAGCTGCCCATCACTTTCCACTGGATGTGAACATTCTTTTTTTAAAAATTTCTTGATTATGATTATTTTTAAAAACTAACAATTGAGAAATAATTACTCTGTGATCTGCAGATTATCACTTAGCATAGGACCTAATTTCTATTGCCAGCCTACAAATTAAAGACTTAAAGGTCCCAATGATAGCTCATCTTTTTTTTTTTTTTGGTACCAGGGATCGAACTCGGGACCTTGCACTTGTGAGGCAGGCGGTGGCACCACTGAGCTAAATCCCTGGCCCTAATGATAGCTCATTTTAAAATGAGAAAGAATGGAGAATGAATTGTTCCTAGGAAGAGGTTTTGAGAGACAGAGGTAAAGTCATTTGCTTAATATCACACTGGAAAATATCATTAAATGATATTACTGATTCCTAAAAGGGAATCAGTGGGATTCTGTACATAGATATCATGACAGATTGTGGGGGGCCTTGCCCCCCCCCGCTAGAACTCTTGAGTGCCTATTACGGACATGCCCGGGCTTGTTGCAGATCTACCCGGCAACAAGGAAGTAGCCCCAGTGCCCTCCTCTTACTCCTCCCCTCTCGCTCTACGGTATATATGTTGTAGCAGCTTCCGCAATAAACGAGACTTGATCAGAAACCTGTCTTGTCTCCATCTCTCGTGTCCCCTGTCCCCTCTCATCCTCGCTCCCCCTCTAGGGTCTTCGTTGACTTACCCGCGGGCCGGGACAAGTGGCGCCCAACGTGGGGCCCGAGAACGGGGGATCCAGTGAAGGACGCTGCTCAGGGGCCCTAAGATTAAGATTGAGGAACAAAGAGCACACTCGGCACAGGAGAGGCTTGCAATTGACGTAGACCTGCCGTCTTTTTCGCACCTCGGTAAGTTGAGCAGCGATTATGGGACAGGGCATTAGTCAGCACGAATTGTTCGTGCAAGGTCTCAAGGAGACATTACAGGCACGAGGGGTAAAGGTTACAGTTAAACAATTGCTGAAATTTTTTGATTATATTAGAGATCTCTGCCCTTGGTTTCCCGCCGAGGGTACCATTGACGAGAGGTGATGGAAAAGAGTAGGGGAGGCCCTTAAGGATTATTATGCTACTTGCGGACCAGGAAAGGTCCCGATCACTGCATTTTCTTATTGGAATCTTATTAATGACATTATCTCTCAGAAAACCAAAGATCCGGTGGTGGCTCAAGCCATCCAGGTCGGGGAGATAGCTCTCCAATCGGAGGAAGGGTCGATCACTCTCCCTCAGAGTGAGGAGTTTGTAAATACCCTGCGGGATGCCAAGATGGCGCCGAGGCCCGAGCCCCTGCGGGACGCCAAGATGGCGCCGAGGCCCGAGCCCCTGCGGGACGGGACTCCTTCAAAGGATGAAGGAGAAGACTTGATGTCTTTTGATAGCGACGATGACTTAGACAAGGAAAAACAAAATGTTATTGATGAGGGCTTACAGGCGGGCTCTGCCTCTTCCAAGCCTTTTAAAGAAAAGCTTCAGCGCTCCTCAGCTTCCGCCCCCACTCTTTCAGCCCCTGCCTCTGACCCCGCCCCGCCTGTTAAGGAGGAACCAGCCTTGTAGCCTTCCCTCCGACACTTCAGAAACCCCCCCTTCCCACAGAACGGTCCGGGGGAGGCTGACTGGACCAATCTTGAGGAGGAGGCAACCAGATATCGCAATCCTGATTGGCCACCCGTAGTTCAATGTCCGCCTCCTTATCTTCCAGAACCCCACTCTCCCATTGCGCCCGCTTTGACATGCCCTGTTGTTGATCCCCAAAAGGAACTCCGGGACAAAATAGAATTTCTAAAAGAACAGATAAGGTTAGAAAAGGAACATCAAGAACTTATTACCCAGCTTGAAGGCTTAAGAACAGGCAAAGCCCATGAAAATGTCCGTAGAGAAGACAAACTTAAGCCACGACCCCCCATTAGAGGGGCGGCCCCTAGGGTGCCATCCGGGTCAGGAGTATCCCTGAAACTTAAAAATGTGGAAGTCTTTCCTGTAACTAAAACTGCTGACGCACAGGGCCAGGCGTGGAGACACCACAGTGGTTTCGATTTTAAGGTTATTAAAAAACTTAAAACGGCCACAGCTCAATACGGGGCCATTGCACCTTACACAATGGCCATTTTAAAATCGGTGACAAAAAATTGGCTTCTCTCACTAACATTCGGCAGGGGCCAGACGAGCCGTTTGCGGACTTTGTCCACCGCCTTCTCACGGCGGCAGGCCGAATTTTTGGGAGCGCGGAGACGGGGACGGATTTCGTTAAACAGCTTGCTTTTGAAAACGCCAACGCCGCCTGTCAGGCCGCTATCCGCCCCTATAAAAAGAAAACTGACCTTTCCGGCTACATTCGCCTTTGCTCTGAGATTGGGGCCGCCTACCAACAGGGCCTTGCCATGGCAGCTGCCATGCAAGGCTTCACAGTCAAACAATTCCTGCAACGCCAGGTCGGCAATAAGTGCTTCCGGTGTGGGGCCACCGGCCATTTTGCTAGAGAATGCCCGACCCCTAAAATGCAGGGCCCCAATGCTCCGCCCCCAGGGCCCTGCCCCCGATGCAATCGAGGGAGGCATTGGGCGAGTGAGTGCCGATCCAAGACTGATGCCCAGGGCCGGCCCCTCCCCCCTCCCCAGGGTTCGAACTCGGGAAACGGGAGAGGGGGCCAGCCCCGGGCCCCCAATTCCAAACAAATTTACGGGGCACTCAATTTTGCTCTAGCAAACAACAATCCATTCCAGACCTCTTCAGAGCAACAACGGGAAGTGCCGGACTGGACCTCAGTTCCACCGCCCACACAGTATTGACTCCAGAAATGGGGGTACAGGCCCTTCCGACAGGGGTCTTTGGGCCCCTGCCTAAGGAAACCTTTGGGCTTGTAATAGACAAGAACAACAGCACTATAGATGGGCTGCTGATCTACCTGGGGGTGATCGATAGTGATTATTCCGGAGAGATTAGAGTTATGGTTTCTTCCCCCAAAGTCATTAACACCATTCAATCAGGCCGAAGATTTGCTCAATTGTTACTCCTTCCCCTTCTCTCTACCTCTAATAAGGCTCTTAACAACGCCCGAGGCAGCCAGGGATTTGGCTCATCCGATGTCTACTGGTCGGAGATGCTTTCAGCCCAAAAGCCTCTCATGACCTTGTGGTTGGATGGGAGACAATTTTCTGGATTGGTAGACACTGGTGCTGATGTAACTATCATCAAGGGAAAAAATTGGCCTCAGGCATGGCCATTAAAAGACACTCTCACCCATCTCGGGGGTATAGGTCAGAGTCAAAA
The DNA here is from genome assembly GCF_053883595.1 of Heterocephalus glaber. Classification (NCBI taxonomy): domain Eukaryota; kingdom Metazoa; phylum Chordata; class Mammalia; order Rodentia; family Bathyergidae; genus Heterocephalus; species Heterocephalus glaber. Next base: position 5,994,282 of record NW_028258444.1, on the reverse strand, counting down.
TCCTAAACAAAGTGCCAAAGATCTGACCTGGAGAGACCAAGATGGTAATCAGGGCACCATTCAACCTTATATCATCTCAGGGTTACCCATTAATCTATGGGGGAGAGACCTATTATCACAAATGGGGATGATTATTTCTAGCCCTAATAAAATTGTCACTACACAGATGTTTAAAAATGGGTACATTCCAGGCAAAGGGCTAGGTAAACACTCTACAGGTATTGTACAGCCCATTGAGCCAGTCCTTTGTAGCTTCAGCTATTCAGGCCGTACGTAAATCTTGGGCCCAAATGTATGTTATACACTATATGGATGTCACACATTACCCTAAATTTGGAAATTTTAAATATATACATGTCAACATTAATACATATACTGGATTTGTATTTGCCACCCTACAATCCGGGGAGGCTACTAAACATGTAATTGCCCACCTTCTAGTTGCCTTCTCAGTACTTAGATGTCCACAACAAATTAAGACAGACAATGGTCCAGGCTATGCCAGTTCTGGCTTCTCAAAGTTTTGCAAACAATTAGACATAACACACATAACGGGAATCCCATATAATCCACAGGGACAAGGCATTATAAAAGGAGCCAACCTCACACTCAAACTTACATTAGATAAAATAAAAAGAGGGGAATGGTACCCTATCAAGGGGTCACCTAGAAACCTGATATCAGATGCACTATTTATTCTTAACTTCTTAAATTTGGATGCCAAAGGTTTATCTGCAGCCAACCGTTTCTGGCAACCAGAGACGCAAAAACAATTTGCCTCTGTGATGTGGAGAGACCCCCTGGACCACTCATGGCATGGGCCTGACCCCGTACTCGTCTGGGGCCGAGGGTCAGCGTGTGTTTACTCCAAGGAAATGAAGTCAGCCAGGTGGCTTCCAGAACGCTTAGTAAAACAAGTTGATAAGCGTGCTGATGATGCCGATGACCTGACATTGTCCAATCTTAACCAGTTAACAATGGCGCCTACAATTACAATCTAATAATCATCAAGAGTATAGTATAATTCAATTTGGCTAGTTATATTTGGGTGCACCCTAATTTTATACACTGTCTCATATGTTTGTCTATTGTCTGTTGTTTGTGTTCGTACAGTTGAGCTCAATATGTTCCTTCCTCTTCAAAGGATATTCGCCTATTGTTAAATTGACTTATAGATAAATATTATTAAACTAAAGACATGCTTCTCTTCCCAGGTTGTTAATTGATCAAAGTACCACTGAAATTTATTTTATGAAAGTGACGTGCATTGTCACCCACACGCAACAATCAAATTGCAATTAACAGTTATAAAATAAAAAGATATATATTCTTAATTGTTTGTCAAAACGATTATAGATGGGAACTCCCTTTGATGAATATAGAAGTGGCCACCCAGAAAATGATTATTCTGGTCTTAATTCATTAAAGGGACCCCCTAGTAAATTTTATATTATATAATCTTATGGGAGACATATCACAATGAATATTATCTAAATATGTTATAAATTGATTGTATTGGTTGTCCTTGATATTTAAGCACTGAATATGTTGTTACAAAATGTTTATATTGGTTAAGTTCTGAATATGTTATTGTAGTATGTCCACATTGGTTATCTTCAAAAGCTTAATCAGGTTAGCCTAACTCTCTTATCTACAGCCCAACCTTGTTTACATCGCAGGACGAAATTTTGCTTACAGGTTAAAGAGATGACATCCCTGAATCTGTTGCATGGTCTGTTGCTGTTCCTGGCCACCACAGGCCCCAATCCATATATCTGATGGTGGTGGGCCTTCAGATCAGCTCAGGGAAGAGCGAGTACAAAAACAACTTGAGACTATCATCCAAGAGATGTATCCCTCCCTAAATTATCATCCACTGGTCCTTCCCAAACCTCGAGGCCCAGACCCTGATGCCCAAACCCTGAGTGTCCTAGAGGCCACTTATCATTTGATCAATACATCCAACCCAGCCTTTGCTGCGGATTGTTGGCTATGCTTGACTCTTGGCACACCCCTGCCCCTTGCCTTGCCAGTTGCCGACCAAACTGACTATGCCAACAGTTCTAGTTACAATTGCAGTTTTTCTCTGCCTTTCAGGGTCCAGCCAGTACAGTTCAATGCCTCAGTTTGTTATCTAAATTCGGGCCACAACAACAGCTTCAATATACATGTTGGAGTCCAAAATTTCTCTCTCTGCTCGGTAGTGCTTAACGGCCCTGCCGCCATTTGCCCTGCCCCGGGTCACGTGCTCGTCTGTGGAGGGAGCTTGGCATTCACCTCCCTCCCCACTAATTGGACTGGGCTGTGCGTGGTGGCGACTGTCCTCCTGGACATCTCCCTTATTCCTGGAGATGAGCCAGTGCCCTTGCCCAGCTTTGACTATATCGCTGGGTGACATAAAAGGGCCATCTCACTGGTCCCCTTGCTCGTGGGGCTAGGGGTGTCCGGCGCCCTTGCCACTGGCTCTGCTGGCGTCGGAGTGGCGTTACATTCCTATGCCAAATTATCCAACCAATTGATTAATGATGTTCAAGCTCTCTCCAACACTCTTACAGATATACAAGATCAGATCGATTCTCTGGCTGAGGTGGTCCTTCAAAATAGAAGGGGCCTGGACCTCCTCACGGCAAAACAAGGAGGGATTTGCATAGCCCTAAATGAACATTGTTGTTTTTATGCCAACAAATCTGGGATCGTCAGGGGAAAAATTCGCGAACTTCAAGAAGATTTGAACAGAAGACGACAAGAACTCATTCAAAATCCCCTCTGGACTGGCCTCAATGGTTTTCTCCCCTATCTCCTCCCTTTGTTGGGGCCTCTATTGGGTCTACTCTTGCTCATTTCCTTAGGGCCCATACTTTATAACAAAATCGTGGCCTTCCTAAAAGCCCAAATCGAGGCAATAAAAACAGCGCCCATACAGGTCCATTATAATCGGTTAGCCATGGCTGATCAGGATGAGTACCTGGTGAGAGGGCTGGCAAGCCAATGACGGGCAACTGAGCAAGCATGCCATGCTGTAAAAAGGCCCTCGTGCGCCGCCTAAGACAGGTGCCAGAGCTTTAATTCCCTGGTTAACCGAGGACGGGTAAGGTGCACGGTGCAGACACGTTTGTTGCTCTGACCCAAGACAGGCTCAGCCCCCGCAGGCTTGGCTCTCCTGATGCCTTTCTTATAATTACAATTTTAAAGGGAGGACCTGTGGGGGGCCTTGCCCCCCCCCCCCGCTAGAACTCTTGAGTGCCTATTACGGACATGCCCGGGCTTGTTGCAGATCTACCCGGCAACAAGGAAGTAGCCCCAGTGCCCTCCTCTTACTCCTCCCCTCTCGCTCTACGGTATATATGTTGTAGCAGCTTCCGCAATAAACGAGACTTGATCAGAAACCTGTCTTGTCTCCATCTCTCATGTCCCCTGTCCCCTCTCATCCTCGCTCCCCCTCTAGGGTCTTCGTTGACTTACCCGCGGGCCGGGACAACAGATCATTCTGTGTAGTCATGGATGATGATATACCTCATTACCAACACCAGCACTAGAATATAAGCTGTAGGATGGGGCGGTCTGCCTTTCCACTGAGTGACAGCCCCTACCATGTTGCCTAACCTATAATAGGTACTCAATTAGAGAATAAATCAGTGTAGGCTTAGTTTAACACATTCTTCCAATGCCAAAATACATACTGAAAAGGCTAATATCAGTCAGAGGTAGCACACTAAACTTTGATGACACCTCCACCACAATGCAAGTGTCTGCTATTTTTCACCAAGAATTTCTCACCTTAACAAGCCATTTTAAAGCTAGTGCTTTATATTCCCTAAAACCAAGTTAAAATATAAGCGTTTTCTTTTCAATACAATTTTGACTTCAGAAGTATATATTTGACTTTATTTGACAGATTTTAACACTACCTAGGTAGTTTTAACTCCTCCATCACTGGGAAAAAATACCTGGCACTTCTTTAAACTTAAAGAGGGAGAGATTTATTTGGCACACAATTTCAGTGGGTTCAGTCCATAGCTGTCCAGCTGTAAGGCAGAAATGGCATGGGCATGGTAGAGGAAACTGCTCAACCCATGGCAGCCGGGAAGCAGAGAGAGGGAGAAAGGAGGAGCTGAGGACAAGAATCCTTCCAGGTCATGGCCCTGGTGATGCACCTCTTCCAACCAGGCCCTACCTCCTCATAGCACATTCAGCTATGAATTTATCAATGGATCAACCCACTGACAACTACTGCATTCCCGCCATCCAATCATCTTCCAAAAGCCCCATCTCTGAACACATGAGAGTTTGGCAACACTTTAGAGCAAAGCCATAATACCACCCCTCCATGTTAAATTGAGGGTGTTTTCCAGTGTCTAGATGCAGTCACTAGCAGAAATCTGGATTTATATGTAGATGGAAACTTCCAATCACTCTGTAACTTTTTCTTTATGCTTAAAATGAGATGTATTACACATATCTTTCAGTTTCAAAATATATTAATTTCTTTTGTCTTTTTATGCTCAAGCATCTCCTAGGTGAAAAGAATGACAGATGATACATTTATCACTACATTGTTGACTGATCCTTGTGAACTGTGTTCTCAGCTGCCCTAATATCCACCTTCACTACCATAGAAAGGAAATTTCTCCAGAGATGACAAATGGCACTTTTCCTAACTCTCCCATTCTTTCTCAAAGCCACCTTTTGAAATCTTATATTAGTTTTCAAGGCTGCCATAATAAGTAGCAGAGACTAGGTGACTTAAACAATGGAAATATATTTCCACCCAAATCTGGGAGCCAAACATCAAAGGACAGGGGCATGGTGGGGTTATTTCTTCTAGGATCTCCCTCCCTGGCTTGGAAATGTCTACCTTCTCCTAGTGTCTTAACAAAATCTTCCCTCTGTGCACATCCACATCCTAATCGCCTCTTCTAATAAGAACTCCAGTTACATTGGATTAAGGACCCCTGGTGACCTCACTTTACCGCTTCAATGACTCTCTCCAAATTCACTTGCATTCTGAGGTAACAGGGGTTAGGATTTAAACATCTGAATTTCAGGATGGACATTACTGAGCTCATAGCAGACCTATATTTGAGAGTATATTCATGTTTCCACTACCTATATGTTTTCAAAGATTAATTTTAGCAACAGGAACTATGAAACCCCAGTACTTTACCTAGGTTCTCAGTTAAGAATTAAGTTAAGGAACTACAGCTTTGATAGAGGTTCCACTATTGGCAGGGGCAGACTGGCTTTAACTTATTTATGTTTTTCCATTTGGAATGAGCTGCTGAGTCATCTATATATCTATTTATCGGAACAGATGCTTAGTGGAAAACAGAGTTACTTTCCATGTGAAATCATTTCAGAAAATAATGGCACCAATGGAAACCAATAGCAGTTGAGAAACATAACCATCTAGCTTCCTGTACTTGGTAACAATGAAGTATTTAAGATGCTTGATGCAGCCACTTATCATTCTGTCCTCCAGACATTTCCATTTCCCAGTGAGACTCAAGCCTTGGTTGCATCTGAAATGTATGCAATATCTATTACCTATGCCATTTGATACGGCACACCCTTTCACAAAGTAACTGCTGGGGAATCATTTCTCTATGCATAATTTTCACACTGATTTCCATGGCATCAACTGTCTGAATAATAATCAAAGTACATATTAATCTCCTACTTACCTGAATCCTTTGACTCAGGAATTATTCTCATTTATTTAACTTGGTGTGAACAATTTTAAAAGCTTAATCTGCAAAAGGCAATAATGGGGACAGAGCTCAGAGACAAGGGTGAGCTGGCAGGAACCTCACTTATTATCACCAGAGGGTAAATAATTCAATCATTTCCCCCTTTTCAAGACAGCAAAAGGAAAAAGCACCTGGCTGAAATATTCAACTTACTCTAGTTTAGAGATAAAGAATCTTCTCTGACAGGGAAAGAAAACAATCCAGTTGTGGTTGTTGGTTTTTAATTTCTTGTGTGTGGTAAATATCACTTAAGCTTACAGTATGGAATAAAGCAGGGGTAGCATCTTAAGTAAACTGCTCAGTATCAGAAGCAGTGGGCTGCACAGAGAACATGGTGGGGCTGTGTACTGGAGCATTTCTAGGATGATCAGTGACTCCAAGATGACACAGAGCTGGAACCGCAGTTGGCATCGAGGAACTGTGATGAACCGCCACAGGTGACCACAGTACCTCGGCTGTATGTGCAGGAGGAGACACTCTCAAACGTCTTCCAGCTGCACAAATAACCAAAAATTCCTATTTGAGCCAAAGACCATGATCACCCGTGCATAGGAAAATCTTTCCAGGACACAGCTGCCCTGCAGCTGCCAACATTTCCCAAACAGAGAACACGGTGGAACACATCACAAATATTTCAAGGATTCATTTATTCCTAAACAAAGCACTTCTCTGACCAGGAATGTCGGCTTTGTCAGTGTGAATGGAAAGAGATGTCAGGGGACAGATCCAGGCTTCTCTTTTTACAAGCTTATAAAAACTAAAAGCCCGAAAACCTACAAACTCAAATCACTGAAAAATGGTCTTTATTCAATACACACACAGTTTATGTTTACAAATCTTTACCTTAATATTCCTGAAGACTCTAAAGCAGAGCTGAACCTCAGGCCCTGATCAGCAGGTGATGAATGCCTTGCTACAATACTTCTCTTCCTAGACAGACAAGAGGCACCTGTGTATTACCTGCTAAGTTGGGGGCTGCCCTTACCTTCTATCCTAGAAGGGCCAGGCACGTGCCTCTGAGCCAGGCCCATCTGAGAAGCTTCTTCAACACTTGCCCTGGAAACTTCTGAAGCAACATCACCTGGTCCATCGCATCCGGGAACACTTCTTTCTTTCCCCTCAGGTGATGGTGTTGCTACAGCTTCTACCGCTACACAAGAACCCCCTATTATCCAGTTTCCAGTACGTGCTGCCTGGAAACCTCCAAGAGCCTGCGGTGCCCACTCACAGGCTCCTCAGGACCCTGGAGCCTTTCACTGCCACTCACCTCAACTCCCTTCCAGCCTCTAGCTCTACTGGTTCCCAAAGCCACACCCACCATTGTCTTTTTTTGTTGTTGTGACAGCATTCCACTGACGGGTACCAAAATCTGTAAGTTTTGGAATGCTGCATACCAAAGTATTCCAAACTTGGGCATCTTAAAATAATAATCAATGTTTATCATCTCATACAGATTCCATGGACAGAACATTGAAAGTGGCTTAACTGGGTGGACCACTGGTCCTGGCTTGTCAGAAGTCGCAGGCCAGGTGTGAGAGGGGGCTCCCTCCTGGGAGAGTCTGCCTGGCCTGGTTGTTAGCAGGAGGCCTCGGCTCAAACTGGGAGTCTCCACTCATCTACTTGACCAGTCTCCTGACCAAGAACTGGATTTATTTTTTTGTCTAAAACAACTGGAAAGTAAGACAAAATATACAACAGTTTTCTGACATCAGACATCAGGCAACATAAAACAGTCATTCCTAGAGAAAGAAGCAAATGAAATGAATCTTGTAATTGCCCCCGCACTTCCTGCCTGATGTTTTCAGAACATAACACAGGAAAAAGGAAGCCCGGAGGAGCGTGGGGATCATCTGAAGTTCAAGAGACAGAGCTGGGGCCCGTGGATTTAGCTCAGTGGTGCCGCCGCCTGCCAAGCAATGGCAAGGTCCTGAGTTGGATCCCTGGTACCAGAAAAAGATAGCTGAGAGTCCAGGGCGGCCAGGAGACCCGAGAGGAAGGAGCGGCACGGAGAGCTCAGGAGATCTGTAGAGGGCGCAAGTCTCCAGCTGACCAATGATCAGCACACGGGGCTGAGAAAACTACCTGAGACAAGAGAAAGGGGGCGATCCTCAGAGTTCACACAGATAGGTTCCTGTTCCCAGCAGCGAATCCTCAGGGCCTCAGTAGTGGATCCAAAGTAGACCCAGACTAAAGGCCTCTCTGGTCCTGCCCCTTGAGACAAAAATCACATTTCAAAATAAACTCTTCCCGGTAACTTATCTGCATCCCAGAACGAAGCTTAAGAATATTAATAAGAATGGAGGGCCGGGGATTTAGCTCAGTGGTTTCACTGGCTGCTGCGCAAGCACAAGGACCTGAGTTCGATCCCCGGTACCAAAAAAACCCCCAAAAGAATGGAAAATATCTAGGGCTCGTTAGATAAAATTTATAATGTGTAGCATCCAGTAAAAATCATCAGGCATGTAAAGAAGCAGGAAAACATTCAGAAAGATACAAATGATAGAATTAACAGACAAGGACCTTAAAACGTACAGTCTTTATATTACACATTCAAAGTGGCAGAGGACAGATTGAGTATAAGAAGAAAAATGAAAGATATAGATATAAAGAAAACCAACGACTAGATTTAGTTTTTGTGTAAAACAACTGGAAATGAAATATAGGGCTTGAAGGGAGAGCTCAACAGTAGCATGCGTGATTAGCACGAGCAAGGCACTAGGTTTGATCCTCAGCATGGCAGGGAGAAGAGAGGGAGGGAGAGGGAAAGAGAGAAAAAAGGAGGAGGAGGAGGAGGAAGAGAAGAAAGAAAAGGAAGAGAAGGAGGGAGGGGGACAGGGAGAGACGACAGATTGACCGAGGAAATACAATGTCTTAAATGAAAAACAAACCAACTGGGCCGGGGATTTAGCTCAGTGGTTTCGCTGCCTACTGCACAAGCTCAAGGACCCGAGTTCGATCCCCGGTACCAAAAAAAAAAAACCAACTGAGATTAACAGCAGATTAGACGTTGCCAAAGAAAACATCAAAAAACTTGAGGGAGGGGAATGGAAAAAAGAAAGAATTAAAACGTATTACGGAGGTGGGGAAGATAGTATGTACAGGAACAAATTCCTTATGATGAATGGGATCATTATGTATGGCAACTATGTACTAATAAAAATAAAATAAAAACTTGAAAGCATAACAATGGCATAAACCATCTAAAATGAAGTACTGAGAAAAGTTGACTCAGAAAATATTGGAAGAGAGCCATGGTGAGCTGCAGGATAAGTTTAAGAAACCTCACATGCATGTGACTGGAGTTTCTAAAGGAGGGGGATGGACAGAAAAATTATCTAAATAAAGCTAAGATGTTTTCCAAATTTCCAAATAAGATGTTTTCCAAATCTGTAAGTCCACACATCTAATAAACTCAGAAAACTCTAAATCCAAGAAACAGGAAGAAAATTACACCAAAGCACTACAAAATATTTGGAGTTCATAAAATAGCAATGGCACATCTGACTCCTGGAAATGTGAGCTTCATGAAGTAACAGCAGCAAGTGTATCTTCTTGGTAAAAACTATCCAAACATCTAGAACCATGCCTAGCATACAATAGATATTCAATAAATATGCTGAGGGCCAGGGATTTAGCTCAGTGGTTTTGCTGCCTGCTGCACAAGCGCAAGGACCCGAGTTCGATCCCCAGTACCAAAACAAAAATAAAACAAAATAAATATGTTGAATTTTTATTCAGCGAAGGAGTTTAATTATTTTATGCAACTACCCTGTCAGACTTAAGGAAACAGTTTAGTTTCAGAAATAAAACATTATTCTAGCCAGTTCTTATGCACTGAATAAACTACCTCTACTTCATTATTTTTAACCCACAACATATGAAATACCTGACCTCATTTTTAACATGATCTTGTTCTTCACAATACACTTTGAAACTTACTGTATCTACAGTTACATTTGCCTTCTTGTTTCTGCAACTTTACTCCCAATCTGGATTCTTCATCTATACTTACAGACACTACCCTGAGACAAACAGAAACACTTTCAGCTCAATCCAAGCACATGTGTGTGCATACACACACACACATACATTTAAAAAAAAAAAACAGAGACAAAGACATACACACCAGGCAGACACACACTAACCAACACAAAGACACCACAGACTGAACAGGTTGCTTCAAACCTGTACGAAATTGCCACACACTGTATCCTTTTTCAGAGCTTATAACTTGCTTTCATGGATCTTACCTAAAGAAGCTGGATTTCCTTTGCTTAACACAGCATTTTTCAAAATTATTTGAGCATGGAACTTTCTCACACTCTTAGCAGCCTAAACAGTCTTCTGCAAGACCCAAGCTCCAGAAACACTGAGTAAGGTCCTCCCAGAAATAGCATCAGGTTATCCTAGCCCAGGATTGAGTGCCCATATTGCTCAGGAATAGTATTCAGGATCCAGACTCTCAGCACCCACCCCACATGTACTTCAGTGACTGCTCCAGTCCAGTCTGTGCTGAGCTATCACTGCACTTGCAGAGGGCAGCCTTCGCTTATTTCTGGCTTCTCAGGGGGCCTCTCACTTTGAATGCTGCACACAGGCAGCACTCTAGAGACACCCACTGTTGGCGCTGAGCCCCAAGGTCTTCCTAGCTCCGGAGGCCTCCCCTGCCTGTGCACACAGCCCTGTGCACAAGGCCAATTCCTTTCCCCTGCCCAGCAGGGTCCCTCCCTTCATGACTATTTCCTGTCCTTTCTCCTGTCATCCTATGTTGTAACTGTTCTGGAGTTTCTCTCACTGTATTGTTACTTCCTTCTGGTTAAAGTAATTTATACTTTTGCATTCCTAATGCCTGTTAGTATGTTCAAGATAAAGTAAGTATTCAATAACTTTGTCATTGATGCGTTTAAGTTGAAGTGAATTTAAAACTATGCACTTCATTCCTCTCTAGTTCTCCTTCGTGTTACTGTTCATAACTACTGGGTGTTTTGCACAGTCATCAGCCATGTCTGGGGTGTGTTGTTGGAGCAGCCTGCCTGAGAGTGTCAAATGTGCCATGGGTGTGGCAAGAAGACAAAGCTGAGGAAGGTGACGGCAGCAAGTGAGCTTTCACGACAGAAGGGTCTGCATCTGAACCAGGTGCCCAGTCCCACCCCACTGGTCTGCAGGTGGCTACCAGCTCCTGTCTGAACTCCATTAGCCATGGCCAAGGAGAACTGGAGAGTGAAAAAGAGTCCAAGTTAGCCAGGCATGGTGGTGCACACCTGTGATCTCAGCACTTCGGGAGGCTGAGGCAGGGAGATTCCAGGTTTGTGCCTAGCCTGGGCAACTTGGCAACTTGGCAACTTGGCAAGGCCCCTCACACGTTACCTCGTGGACCCTTACAGCAATCTTCTGAGGGAACGATTACCACCTTCCTCCTTTCACAGAAGATAAAGCAAAACATGCCCAAGGTCGCCCACTAAGTGTTGGCGGCTCTCACTCTCCAGCTGATGCACTGACTTCTCCCTCACTGTTGAGCTCGAGACTCGGCACTGCCCCACCTTTTGCTATAACTCAGGAGCTCTGCCATCTGCTCAGTACGACACTGGGATCAATTTACAGGTGGCCTGTGCCAAACTCCCCCTGCCCACTGTGTGTCTCAAAAGATAGAAACACCAATGCTAGGCATTTTAAAAAGAGAAAGAAACAGCTCAACATATAAACAACCCAATTTTAAAATGAGCAAAAGATCTGAATAGACTTTTCTCCAAAGGTGATAAACAACCACATGAAAAACTGCTGAATGTCACTAATACTTAGGGAATACAAATCAGAACTGCAGTGAGGTGTGGCGGTATACTCACTGGCATGGCTATTTTCCTATGGGCACATGTTTGTAGTACATATGATCACTTTCACTGTGGGGAGTTAGCACATGCACTTGACATTTCTTAATTCTTTTTTATTCCCTCCCTCTGCCCGCATGTCCGGGACACCTTCATTTTATACATGTTTGTGCATGATGATCATACTCCTCACAGGGACTTGGTGCATGGACACAATACTCCCCTCGCCTTTTAGCTCGTTTCTCTCCCCTCCTTCCTCCCACCTCGTCTCTTGGTTCCCTTCATATATACTAAGGATCCTTCTCACTATGATTTAAAACACACACAGAGATACACAGAGCTCGACATGGGGGAAACACGTCTAATCTCAGGTACTCAAGAGACTGAGGCAGGAGTACTAGAAGTCTGAGGCAACTCTAGACAGTGGTAGAGGGCTTGCCTAGCATGTATTAGGCATGGGTTGCATCCCTAGGACAGAGAGAGAGAGAGAGAGAGAGAGAGAGAGAGAGAGAGAGAGAGAGGGAGGATTATTGAGAGAATAGACAAGAAAGCAAAGAGAAATGGTACCCGTCATCCTCCTCCCATACCTTGCCACTGCGCCTTTGCACCCTGTTGTGTTACAAGACTCCTGGCGCCTGCCTCTCCCCTCCTCAGCATATCAATACCCAATACCTCTTACACACACATTATTGGGTTGAGTATGGTAAGCATGGGTCATACCACTCTCAACTGAATTCTTAAAAAAATCCAAACAAAGTTTATAGCATTCCACGTATTTAATTATTACTACTCAAAACCCAGAAAGTCATGCATGGGGTATGCAAAAGTCTTTAATATATGCTTATTTTTAGGAAAAAATCTTCTTAGGGTTAGTAAACTTTCAAAGGGTGACTGAAGGAAAGAAAAAACAAATCAAGAAATTATTTAGAAGACCCGGGAGATGCTGAACTTGAACCCTGCAGCAAATTAGCTCTTGCCTTTATTACTTTGCAGATAACTACCGAAAAGTAAACACCTGTGAAACACCCAGTCTACAAATCATCTCACCTCTCCTCCTATTCATCGTCCCCAAGATCGTGAATCTTATTCTAGTGATAAGATGTGCATTCCTTTGAATGAAAAAAGACATTGGAAGAAATTTTTAGAAAAAGCAGGGGTAGCTATTCTATTTGCAGACAAAGTGGATTTCAAGCCAAGACTGATTAAGAGAGACAAAGAAGATCACTACATAATTGTTAAGGGAACAATCCAAGAGGAAGAGATAACAATCATAAATATACATGAACCAAATACCAGCATACTGAACTATATAAAACAAATATTAACAGACATGAAAAATCAAATAAGCACTAATGGACTGGGGATTTAGCTCAGTGGTTCCACTGCCTGCCTCCCAAGCACAAGGACCCAAGTTCGATCCCCGGTACCAAAAAAAAAAAGAAAATACAAATAAGCACTAACACAGTTGTAATAGGGGACCGCAATACCCCACTGTCACAAATAGACAGTAAATGAACAAAGAAATATCAAAAGTGAACCAAGCTTTTTAACAAATGGACTTGGTAAATGTCCACCAGAAAAACATCAGAATACAATTTTTTCTCAGCTGTACATAGGATGTTCTCCAAAATAGACCACATGCTAGCTCATTGAACATGCTTAAGTAAGTGCAAAAGAATTGAAATTACCGCATGCATATTATCAGACCATAGTGCAATGAAATGGGAAATCAATGGCAAAAGAAATCACATGAACTTCATAAACACATGGAAATTAATTAACACCCTGCTGAACAGCCAATGGGTCAGTCACAAATGAAATTAAAGAAAAAATTAGATAGTTTCTGCAATTAAATGGTAATGCCAACATAATACACTGGAATTTATGGGACACAATGAAAGCATCCTTACAGGGCAAATATATAGCAGTGAATTCCCATATCAAAAAAAAAAAAAAAAAAACAGAGCAAGCTCAAATAAAAAACCTACTGATGAACCTCAAGCTTCTAGAAAAAAAAAGTCAAGCCCAAAGCTTGTATGAGGAAGGAAATTATACAGATCAGAGCAGAAATTAATTCAATTGAGACTAAGAAAACAATACAAAGAATCAGTGAATGGAAGAGTTGGTTCTTTGAAAGATTAAGTAAAATTGATAAACACTTAGCCAACCTTATCAAAACAGGAAAGAAAAGATTCAAATCTATGCAATTAGGAATGAAAGGGTGAAATCACAACAGATCCTGCAAAACTCCAGAAGCTCATCAATACTTACTTCAAGAACCTGTATTCTAATAAGATGAAAAACACAGAAATAGATTCCTAGATACATATGAATTACCAAAGTGAAATCAAGAAAATATAAAAATTCTAAATAACCCAATATCAGTCAAAGAAATTGAAAATCTAATGAAAAACCTACCAACAAAGAAAAGCCCAGGTCCTGACAGATTCACTGCTGAATTCTACAAGAAATTTAAAGAAGATCTTATGCTGCTACTCCTAAAACTCTTTAATGAAATTGAAGTGGAAGCAAAACTCCCAAACTTGTTTCTGGAAACAAACATTACCCTGATACCAAAACCAGAGAAGGATCCAACCAAAAAAGAACTACAGGCCAATCTCCCTAAGGAACATAGATGCAAAAATCCTCAAAAAGAAACTGGCAAACAGAATGTTGCAAATCATCAAGAAGATTACACACCAAGACCAAGTATGATTCATCCCAGGGATGCATCCAGGAATGCAGGGATGCAGGGTTCAACACATGTGAATCAATAAATGTAATATACCATATTAACAGAGACAAGAGCAAAACTCACCTAATCACCTCAATAGATGCAGAAAAAGCATTTGACAAATTCCAACACACATTCATGATAAAATTCCCAAAGAAAATTGGAATCGATGGTCTTTATCTCAATCTGATAAAAAGCCACCTATGACAAACCAACAGCCAACATTATACTAAATGGTCAAAAGCTAAAAACTTTCACTCTAAAATGAGGAACAAGACAAGGATGTCTGCTATGACCACTCCTATTCAATATAGTTCAGGAAACATTAGCCAGAGCAATTAGACAAGAGAAAAAAATAAAATGAATAAAAATAGGAAAGGAAGAAGTTAAAATATCATTATTTGCAGATGACATGATACTCTACAGAGCAGACATTAAAAAATCCACCAAAAGACTCCTAGAATTAATAATCAGATTCACAAGCTAGCTGGATAGAAAGTCAGCACTAAAAAATTAATAGCACTCCTGTACACATATAACAAACTCACTGAGAAAAAAATTAGAGAAATCACAACTTTCACAATAGCATCCAAAAAAAAATACTTAGGAATCAATTTAACAAAGGAAGTAAAACTTTACATTGAAAACTACTGTACTGTGAAAAAGGAGATCAAAGAGGATATAAAAAAATAGAAAGATATCCCTTGTTCTTGGATAGAAAGAACCAATATTGTGAAAATGACCATACTCTCAAAATTGTTATACAGATTTAATGCGTTCCCAATCAAAATACTTATAGCATACCTCAGAGAATTACAGAAAACAATCTTAAAATTCATTTGGAACCAGAAGAGATCTAGAACAGCAAAAGCAATTCTGGGCAACAAAGTCAAGGCAGGGAGCATCACAATCCCTGACTTGAAATTATACTACAAAGCAATAGTGATAAAAACAGCATGGTACTGGCAAAAAACAAACAAACAAAAAACAGACCTGAAGATCAATGGAACAGATTAGAAGATGCAGAAACAACTCCAAATACACTCAGCCACCTTATCCTTGACAAAGGGGCCAAACATGCTCACTAGAGGAAAGATAGGCTCTTTAATAAACGGTGCTGGAAAGACTGGATTTCCACATTTCAAAAATTAAAACCAGACCCATATCTCTCACCGAGCACTAAATTAAAATCAAAATGGATCAAAACTCTAAATATTAAAACAGAAACACCATATTTGCTGGAAGATAGAATAGGTAGAACTGTTGAAGATATAGGTGTAGGCAAAGACTTTATGAACAAAATCCCAATCACACAGGAAATGTCACAAAGAATCAACAGCTTTTTCACAGCAAGAAAAACCACCAATAGAGTGAAAAGGCAAGCCACAGAGTGGGGAAAAATTTTTGCTAGCTGTTCCTCAGACAAAGGACTAATATCCAGAATATATAAAGAACTCAAAAAAATCAAACCCCCAAATTTAAAGATGCAATCCAAAAATAGGCATCTAGGGCCGGGAATTTAGCTCAGTGGTTTCACCGCCTGCTGCTCAAGCACAAGGACCCGAGTTCGATCCCTGGTACCAAAAAAAAAAAAAAAAAATTAAAAAAAACCCAAAAATAGGCATCTGAAATGAACAGACACTTTTAAGTAGAAATGACAAATAAATATATGAAAAAATATTTCAACATCACTGGTTATTCAAGAGATGCAAATTAAAACAACACTGAGGTTTCATCTCACTCCAGAGAGAATGGCTATTATCAAGAAAACAACCAATAACAAATGCTGGCAGAGCTGTGGGGGAAAAGGATCCCTTGTCCACTGTTGGTGGGAGTGTAGACTGATGCAACCACTATGGAAGTCAGTGTGGAGACTCCTCAAAAAACTAAACCTAGAGGGCCGGGAATTTAGCTCAGTGGTTTTGCTGCTTGCTGCGCAAGCGCAAGGACCCGAGTTTGATCCCCAGTACCCAAAAAAAAAAACTAAACCTAGAGATTCCACTCAACCCAACTATTCCCTTTCTGAGTATCTTCCCAAAAGAATTAAAAGCATCACACCACAGTGATATATGCACACCCATGTTTATAGTACCACAGTTTGTAATAGCTAAAACTTGGAAACAGTCCAAATGCCCATCAACCGACGAATTGATAAAGAAGATGTGGGGGTTTTTTTATACATTAGAGTACTACTCTGCCATAAAGAAGGATAAACTTGAGACATTTCTAGGTACATGGATGCACCTCGAGAACATACTCTTAAGTGAAATAAATCAGACGGACATGTTTAAATATGGCATGGTTTCTCTGGAGAAACCAAAAAGGGTAAATAAGGACCAAAATGCATAATAGGTATTGTGAAATAGGAAGAAAATGTTCAAGTGGGAAGGGGAACTAGGGAGAGGGAAAGGAAGGCAAAAGAAAAAAAAGAATAGATGGAAAAAAATGGAAACAAAGCTTTTGTAAATAAGGAGGGGAAGAGGTGTTGAAGGGAGGGGAAGGCAATGGGGAAAAAAGAGGAATAAGATATATCCTATACAGGAACAAACTCCCTATGATGAAGGGTATCATTATGTGTATCTAAAATGGATCATAATATTAATTTTTTAAAAAGTGGACAGAGAGGCCTGTAATACGAGCGATCCAGAGGCTGAAGAAGGAATATCAGAAGACTAAAGTCAGCTTGGTCTACTTAGTGAGTCCAATCACAGTGTGGACTATATAGCAGGACAATGTATCTAAAAAAAGAAGAGAAAAAAAGAGCAGACAAGATGTAGCTTCTTTGTTAATGGATTTATAGTGTTTCTAGGAAATTCTCAACTAATGTTGTCATCTCTCACATAAAGGTGATTTTCTATGTGCATAAACAACCTTAATTTATATCTTTGTAACATTTTAATATACAGAAAGTCATAAAGAAAAAAATCAAGCAATATTTAAGATTCCTGCATACAGTTATGTGGTACTGTCAGAGTCTGACCCACCTCATCCAATGGCACTTCTGCAATCAAAGCTATCGTAATTATGCATTTACTATAAAACATCTCCATTAATGACAGTAAATTGTCTTGTGCTTTTAAAAAAGACAACTTAGCCAGGTGCAATGACACCCACCTATAATTCTATAACTTGGAATGCTGAGGTAGAAAGATCATGAGTTTGAGACCAGCCTGGGATACATAGCCAGTTTGAGGTTAGCGTGAGCTACATAATGAGACTCTGTCTCAAAAAAGAAAAGAAGCCAAGATAATATTTATTTTAGGAAGGAAGGAAGGAAGGAGAGAAAAAGAGACAAAGGATGAGAGAGAAAAAATAAAACCATGACTTGTACTTCACTCAGGGTCCCAAAATAGCAGTAGCAGTGGAGAGAAGGCTCATTCTTTTCATGCTTCTGCATTAGCATCTCGTCTTGTACTTTGCTGATACCCAGTGGTATGTGTTTGAAGGAATGAGGATCAAGAGGGTCAAGGAATAAATAGAAATGAGGTTGGAATCATAGAAATCTTATATGCCAAGTCAGTGAGTTTATGTTCAACTTATTAAGCAAGTGAGGAATTCGAAATAGAGCTACCAAAATTTTGATCTGGGCTAGGTATGTAGTTCAGTGGCAGAGCACTTGACTAGCATGAGCAAGGCCCTGGGTTCCATTCTCAGTACTGCAAAGAAGAAAGAGGAGGAAAGGGAATGGGAGAGGGAAAGAGGAGGAAGAAGAGGGAGAAGGAGGAGGAGGAAAGGGGGGAGGAGGTGGGAAGAAGGGGGAAAAAAAGAAATGCAATATGACCCAAAACACATACCTTTTGCATTCTTGCTGACTTCCATTTATTGCTGAAGAAAATAGCAAGCTATGCATGTTCTACCCCTTCCCTGTATCTCCCAGATGATCTCATGAGTAGTGGGTACTTACTTCACGTTCAACGGCAGGGAGTGGGGTATGAGAGAATGAAAAATGACGATTACCACTGGCCACCATACAAGTGTTTATGCCCTAGTCTGTGTCTGAGGAGACACAATTCTGTTCATCTTAGCATCTGCTTGAGTGAAATAAAAGTTGAAAGTCAGTCTTCTGATTTGGGGCTTTTATTGGGATTTCTAAAGCTCCCAGTATTTCCATCCAGTGGCACTCTCTATTTAGGGCAAAGCAAGCATTCTTTCTCTTTTTAGATCTGTTTGCTACTCAGAAGCTACGGAAGAATACTCATTATTTTCTCCCAGTTACTCACACATGAATGCAAACTGCAGAGGCCCTCTGGATTTATGCCTCATCACTCGGTCATTCATAAATGGTAGAACATTTAGCTCAAAACTAGATGACAACTCATAGAAATTCTCCCGTTTATTATTTCTGGTCATTAAATTGTGTACAGCAGCGAATCCATACCCCATCCGATCAGCTGACAGCTGTTTTTAGTTTTTCTATCATTTTTTCTCCTGACAGATTTCTAAATGAGTCTACCCACTACTGATGATCTCAAATTGAGGGCCAGTCCTTCCCCCACTCAGAGGGGGATAAGAGCTACAGATTTCCTTGCAGTTTCAGAATTTGGAGGCATAGGAAAGACACAATGATTAAAAGATAAGTAAGGTGACATTTGAGAAACACCGAGGGAAAGCAGAGTGCCTCCTGTGAGCTGCTAAGTTTGTTTTGTGTTCAGCATGATGGCCTGGAGAGCCTGCAAAGACTGCCTTTAACCAAATCTGTTGGTTCTGCATTATAAAGTGATGGTCCCTGGGACTGAGAGTAATCCTGTTTACTCTGTTTGTGGTTTGTTTGTTCTTTTTCCTTTATAGTTGGGTGTTCTTCGTCTTCCTCTGCAAACGTCTTCAAGCACCGCCATCCAAAGTAACTAAATGACTCTCTGGTCTGCATTCCAGTGAATCGCCCAACTTCCTCTTTCTTTTGTTTGTAATTTGGGTGTGTCTTATTTGGCTTAGCTAATGTATTTCTGGAAAGTGTGTATATAAAATTTTTATCAACTTAGTCATAGTACAAATGTCCTGATGAAGTCACTGTATAAAGAAAATCTTTGATGTGTGTTATTACTGTAAGATGAAAATCCCAAGAAGCATCTCTTAATTTCTCTCCTACAAAATCGATTTCCACCTTCGAGTTCCATACAGTAGGACATATCTACAAATATTTTTGGTTTTTGGAGTGAACAAATTGCAATGGCCTGAATGTTCATATACCCCTAAAATTTATATGGTAAAATCCTAACTCCCGAGGTAATGGACCTTTGGAAGGTGATGAGGTCCTGAGGATAGAATCTTCCTGAATGAATCTTCCTAGGAGATTAGAGATTAGATTCTAATCTTCCTAGGAGATTAGAGTCCTCCTAGGGGTAAAAAACAGAAACAGGAAGCCCCCTGGGGCTGCGTGTCGTCAGAGGTTACAGTGGGAAGACATGGGAGCAGATGGCGGTGTGGCAGAGGCAGGTCCTCAGCACACGCTATGCCTGCTTGTGCTTAATCTCGGAGCTCTGGACTCCACCACTGTGAGAAAGAGATTTCCATCTATATAAACCATCTATATAAACCCACCCATCTATATAAACCCACCCCGTCTATGGTAATTTGTTAGAAGAGCCCAAACTAGAACCCAAACCTGACAAATCCACTTTTATTTAGTGGGAGCTTTGCTTTGCTTTGCATTATAGGGCGTTGAATTCAGGGCCTTTGCACTGAGCTGCCTCTCCAGTCCTTTTTTATTTTATCTTGAGGAGGGGTCTTGCTAAATTGCTAAATTTCCTAGGCTGGGCTTAAACTCGTGATCCTCCTGACTCAATCTCCCGGAGTTCTGGGATTACAGATGTGAATCGCTAGGCCTGGCTTTGTTTTTTGTTTTTAATGGAGACATTCTGAGAGTCACTATTCTTTGGATTCCTAAGTTTTAACTCAGGGGTGACAGGTGAGTGGAGTCCTGGTCTTCCTCAGGTCCTCCTAGACTTTGTTGGTCTCATCCCACTCTCCTGTAGTCAAGGTCACCGTGCTCTCTCCCTCCTGAGTCATATTGTTCTAGATACACTGACACTGTCTTCAGTATCAGCATAGTCTTTCGTGTGAAGTTCAGACTTTCTTTCACTCCACTGAACCCACCTGGTTCTAGAAACAACTGAACAAGGTGTTTATATACTGGATAGCACTCAAAGGATCACATAGCAGGCTCAATTTTTGTTTATTATTATTCATTCTTCTAGTATTTCTGGTGACCAGGAACTAAAGAATACAATCTCTAACAAACAGGAGAGACGAAGGAAAACGTTTCCTTTATGTAAGTCAAGTCACTTCAACAGCCGAGATAGTCCAAACTGAAAAGGAAAATCCCCTAAAACAACCACTTGATGTCGCTGGTGTTGCTGGTCTCCTGCTTCGGAGGAGAAAAGAAGCTGGTTTCGACCATGGTGAGTCACAGAAGAAAACAGATCAAGTTCTATTTTTTTTTTTAGGAAGGTTTTCTAAAGACAATATTGTGTCGGTCGTACAGGGTTATTTCCCCGTGTTTATTTTTCTTTCTTGCGCTCCACAGAGACGCTATTACATAATTGCACTGATACCGTGGGACAAAGGTAAATATTTAATGCCCACTTCCGCGGTGCCCAAATGTACGTGTGCGCCAAAATCTGTGAGCTTTCTAAGAGGCACAGACCACTGGACCCCAGAAGGGCAGAATAAGGTCTCTGGGGTGGATTCAGCGCTTCTATTTTCACTTATTCTCAAAGTAACTCTGAGCATTATTAAGATTTAGAACCCGGGTTCGATCCCCGGTTCCACACACACAAAAAAAGATTTAGAAATTTCAGTTCTACTTTGGCCTACAACTCTTCTAATTTATAATGTTAGAGAAATAAGCTGACCTGATATTCTAGATAACTCAACAATCTTACATTTCTCCATCCCCACATCTCATTCAAGATGATTTTTTTTGGATGTGCAATATCCCTCACTTAAACCTTTCTTTCATCTTCTTCCCTTCTCGTTCCCTCTTTTCTTTTCTCAAATTTTTTGCAGTATACAATCCCTCAATAACAGTAATTACATTTTTCACATTATTTTTATATCTGTTTTTCCTACTGAAAGAAAGCTGAGCTGCTCCCGCTCCCCTCTCTATAACGAGCACTATGTTAGTTCCAGCATTGTCTCTAAGAAAAAAGGGAGCTCCCTTTTTAGGCCAAGTGCACACCTGATCCCATAGAAGACATTTCAGACAGACGCTCTCTCACAAAACCCCATGACTATGCCTTTACAAATGAAGAACCTGGGATAAAATTGTGCCTCATCCACCCTACAAGTCAGCCTTGAAGCTCGAAATCCTGGTACCGAAACCTCATTTTACTCTCTTTAGATGCTATTTTGTCTTAAAAGTATCACCTCGCCACTACCCAATTTTCTAAGTGTTTGGGCTTCAGACTTCAAGGATGGTTGGACTAAAATTTAATATAAAGAGCCCTGCGTCATGACATAATGTGCAGTCTTCTTCATTTGTGGTTACTAGGGAAAAGAAGCCAACAGCAGATTGCAGTACTGCAAGCCAGCTGCTCTTCTATAAGCCAGTAAATTTAGGACATTTCCCAAAAGTTTGTTCAATGAAGAACAGAACAACTTTGCACAAAGAACCCATTTGGTGACCCCAACCTTTGGTTGATGAATGGAAGGCGTTGACACATGTTTGGTTGATAAATTTTTCGTTCTTTCAACAATACACAGTGCTTCAGCTCTTCCTTAGGAAATGTCAACAATCTCAAGTTTCTTAATTGCTGTTAGACTTCAAAGGAAGATTTGTGACTAAAAATAGACTCACCAAACCAATCATTGATGTAAGAAATACTGATCTGATTTTAGCCTACTGCCTAATTCTGCCTTCTCCCTGACATGATAACTGGGAAAATATCAAAGCAAAAACTGTATTGCTATATCTGCTAATAGCCAAAATAATGATTATACTAGAACCAGATACACAAAACACTGCCAACAGAAAGAAAGCAGATAGTGTTCATTTTGCTTGCTTGAGTAAAATTGAAAAAGAAATTCTGAATCCCTGCTGAATGCCAGAGCCTCCTGTATATAGTGATCATTCAGCTATGATTCTTTTTTTTTTAGCTATGATTCTTTAATGTGAGATTCACATAATGTGTGTGTGTGTGTGTGTGTGTGTGTGTGTGTGTTGATTTGTTTTGTTTTTTGGTACCCGGGATCGAACTTACAACCTTATCCTTGGGAGGCAGGCACAGTGCCACTGAGCTAAATCCCTGGCCCTGTGTGTTGATTCTTTGAGATAGGGTCTCACTATGTAGTCCAGGTTAGCCTTGAATTCCAGATCCTCCTGCCTCAACCTCTAGAGTGCTTGGATTATGGGCATGCACCATGCACCCGGTGAAAATTAGTGATTTTAAAGTGAACAATTTGGGACCATTAATTACACTCACTGTGTTGTAAAATCACCCCATCTAACTAGTTCCAAAATGTTTTCATTATCCCAAAAGCAAAGCGTATGCTCATTTAGTGGATTTTTTCCCCTTCTGCTATTCCCCATTCCCTGACAGATCTACTTTCTGTCTCCATGGATTGACTTTCTGTCTCCAGCTCTAGAAATTCCATACGAATGGAATCAAACAGATGAGACCTCTGTGTTTGGTTTATTTCACCTGCTAGGGTTTGAAAATTGTGGGCATTTTCTTTCTTCCTTTCTTTTTTTTTTTTTTTTTGTACCAGGGATCAAACTTGGGACCTTGAGCTTGTGAGACAGGCGCTGGAACCACTAAGCTAAATCCCCAGCCCTTAGTTTCTTTGATGTTATATGAAAACTCAACTGATGGCAGAACCTTAAAAGCTAGTTCTGCTGTGGAATCCAAAGTTATATTAATTTTTCTTATTAAAATAATATCTATTTGTCTGTTTCGCACTTTGAATAGACCTTTTAAACATGCATAACTATAACATTATAAATGTTGGTCCCCTGAGCTATAAGTCTCCTCCACATATTGGTATATCTTATTTTACAATAGCAAAAAAAAAACCATATTTGTTAATATCACTATCCACTCATTAGGTATCATTGATATCGAAATATCAAAAGTTTTCAAGGTCACAATGGTGACAGATACATGTTTTTCAAAATTCTAATAATATTTTATTTAAAAGGTTGAATCTTGTCATTTGTTTTCCTTTAATTAACACACTTCATTTATTTTCAAGTTATCTGCCAGTTACCCAAGTTTGAATAATTACATTTTGAATAATTATAGTTTGTCAGTCCTCTGTGTGTGCGTGAACTTACATGGGCGCGTGTGTGTATGTGTGTGTGTGTGTTTTACTGGGGACTGAATCCAGAGCCTTCACACTGAGCTACATCCTTCACCCTTTTTAATTTTGAGACAGGGCCATGTTAAGTCGCTAAATTGTGGCCCTCCTGCCTCAGCCTCCCAGAATGCTGGGATTACAGGCATGCACCACCATGCCTGGCTTTGTCAGTTATTCTTTTTTTTTTTTTTTGGTACCGGGGATCGAACTCAGGTCCTTGCACCTGCGCAGCAGGCGGCAAAACCACTGAGCTAAATCCCCGGCCCTGTCAGTTATTCTTATAAAGAGAAATCGATAACAACTTGCAACTCCAACTGTTGGCCAAATACTTTTCCTCAAGATAAAGCTTCTAGGGGCCAGGGATTTAGCTCAGTGGTTCTGCTGCCTGACTCACAAGTGCAAGGACCCAAGTTTGATCCCCGGTACCAAAAAAAAAAAAAAAAAAAAAAGATTAAGCTTCTAACTTCCATCTGCAGCAGCAGTTCTGTGTGTACATTTCCAGTTCAGCATACAGAATTTTAGAAAGGCACTTCTTCAAGAATCAAACTTAATAAAATTAATTTTTATCACCCCATCAAGGGCATCTCTGAAAGAAACTGTTGTTTTCCTTTTTATTGCAAGTATGTGGCAATGAGGAATACAGTGACTGGCAGTCCATCCCAGGGATTTTACCCTGTGCTGCTGTCTAGTACCATCTCAGGCATCAGCAGAGTGGGGAGGGTAGATGAAGTCTCAGGTTGTTGTGGAAATAGACTTACTTTGCAGAATTCTCGGAATCGGTCTCAGGAAACTCTTAAGAGTCTATGAACTGTGCTTTGAAAACCATTCATTTAAATGTATAGGATGGGCAGGCAAAAGTGTAATAAAAAGCTTTTTAAAGATGATATCTGAAATTCAGGATTACCAAGTAAGAGTGGGGAAAAAATGCCCCTTTTTGGTTTACTTACACATATTAAAGCGAGCCACAGCTCTGTTGTATTGCAAAAACTGCTTGTTTTAAGAGCCAAAGGAGATAGAGGAAAGAAAATATATAGTAGTAAGATTTAGAAAAGCTAGCAGTCTTAACACCCGAACCAACCAACCTTTCCAAGGAGCTTTTGAATAGTATTGAGCACATCTCTATTCATACAACAAATGCTTACCCCCATTCCTTCCTGTGTCTGGCTGAAAAAACACCCACTCTGGGGTCCTGAATTCTATGATTCCCACAATTCCTGCACTGCAGCTGTGGCCCCTATTCACCAACCCAGCTTCATGTTCTTTTCTCTCCCAACAATTCCAGAGAAAAAACAGACCTGCATCTCAGAATCATACCTCTGAAAACAATCACTTCCCCCCAAATTTTCTATGACTTCTCACTGCCTTCTGCAATTTTCCCATAGGTCACCAGAGACATTTTCCTCTTTAGAAAAATTCATGCGTTCCTAAAGTTTCAAGAATGGTAATATATATTCCAAAATCTTAACATACAAAGCCTTTAGGGTTTAGACCTGAACTGAGCTTCTTGCTCATGATCCACTTAATTGTTTTTTACCTGTGGTTCCCGAAGCTGGCTCCTCATTAAAATCAACTTGAAAGCTTTATCAAGCTTCAGATTCCAAACCCATGCCCTCAAGAGCCTCTGATTTATTAGTCTGCGAGCCTGTAAATCTGCATGGATGTTTTAAAGTTTCGTCTTTGATTCTAGTCTTCAGTTGAGTCTGGGAACACCACCCTGTACTTTAGCCACACCGGTGTCACAGTCAGCGTCTGCCATCACCCTCCACCTCCACATAGTGGCTGCCCCTCTCTCGTGCCTCAGGCACACCCTCCCCTTCCCCACAGGTGCTGCTCATTTAACACCGAACACAATCTGTACAAAGTATAAACACAGCCCTAGCCTATCCCAATCTGAAAGCAATCGCTAACATCCAGAACTTCAGAAATACTTTATTTTTTAAATTTATTTGGCATACCATCCTATACTCCCTGCCTTATTGTTGCTTTGAATAACTTTTGACATGAGATGGTTATTTAACTTTTGACATATTTTTGTTTTGTAACAAAATATATTTTGTCACTCTGCCAACATTGAAAGCTCTTCCAGGGAAAGAATATGCCTTATTTTCTTTGGATGCCAGGTTTCTAATAGCTACTGTCTTGCATCTTGCTGGCTTTCAAATGAAGTTATTTTCGCTGCCTGCCTTGCAAGTGCAAGGTCCCGAGTTTGATCCCCGGTACCAAAAAAAAATGTACCTCAAATGAAGTTATTTTGATGGTATATATCTAAAAAGTGCACAATATGCAAGATAATAATCAACATTCATACAGCGCTCTATTATTTGTAAAGAACTTTCTTATCTGTTATTTCTTGTCACACTAACCCTATTAAATGTATATTCTCTTTCTTTTCTTTTTTCATTTTTTTCCTGCAATGTCAGAGATTGAAGCCATGGCCTTAAGCACGCTAGGTTAGCACACTACCACTGTGCTATGTCCCCAGCCCTAAATGTATACTATTTATTACTCAGTCTTCAACCCAGGAAACTAATACTTAGAGAAATGTACAATCCCAACTTTAAATGCACATTAAGTTGCAGAGTAAAGAAAATGAGTGAAGTTCATCTGACTCCATTGGCAATTTTTACACCATTATGCTACATTTTTTTATATGTCTTTTTTTTTTTTTTTTTTTTTTCGGTACCGGGGATCAAACTTGGGACCTTGAGCTTGCAAGGCAGGCACCAGAACCACTGAGCTAAATCCTCGGCCCTAATGTCATACATTTTTATTTTTTTGGTACCGGGGATCGAACTCAGGTCCTTGTGCTTGTGCAGCAGGCGGCGAAACCACTGAGCTAAATCGCCAGCTCTATCATACATTTTTTAATCCTCTAGTTTTTTATTAGTACATGTTTGCAGCACACAATGATTTAATTTATCGTGAGGGGTGATACATGGACATAACATCTCAATTCTTTTTATCCCCTTCCCTCCCTTCCCTCTCCCCTCCATCTCTTATTCCCCTTTCCATTTGAAAAAGACTACTTCCTTTTCTTATATAAGAGAAACCATGTGATATTTAAGCTTATATGTCTGACCTATTTTGCTTAATATTATGGCCCTCTAGTTTTTGATTTCCAATACCTTATATACACAAGAAAATATAAAGCAGGCTTTTTTTAGCAGAGTTTAAAAATGTTACTTCATTTGATTCTCAGGATACAAAAACAAATGACTTAATCTTAAGAGTCTGGAATCCATGAGGGCATATAAAGGCAGCCTTGGTAAGGAAGGGAACCATGAATGGACCTTAATGCCTGGATAGAAGTAGACTAGATGGTCATGGAAAATAAGAGAAAATAAGCGCAGACTAATGCAGAGTCCAGTAAGAGTTCTGGCCTGACTGCTTTGGTATGTTTACATGGAAGAGTTCCACGTTGTAAGATAAAGTCAGCTGGGTAGAGTACGGCTGATGAGGAAGATCTTGGAGTGCCTGGGTGATTAATGCTGTCCTGAGCCCTTAAGCCAATAGTGGTGCACCTATGGCACGGGTGCCAAAGCTGGCTATTTGTTGTCATTGAAACCTCTAAGAGGTTCGCCATCACTCCCTTAAGCAATGGAAACTTAATGGACTTCAAATATTTTCCTGAAAACACCCTTGAAATTTAGTTTATTGAGTCAATAATTGCATTGTTATGCATGGCTCAAAAGCTTATTTTTTTCTGTTGAAATATATAAAAGTGAAATATTAGCAAGGGGTTAGAGTATAGCTCAGTGGTAGAGTGTTGGCCTAACATCCATGATCCAGGTTTGGTCCTCCACCATACACAGACACATACACACACACACCAGAAGAGTTCACAAAGTACATAGCAAGTCATCTGAGGCACTGACATAGAAGTTTATCTCGAGTCTCAGCTTCAGAAGATCCTTCTTACACCCACCTCCATGTCACAAAACAACTGCTAGGGTTCCCATGGGACTTTGGATCTGTGGCCAGTGTTCCCTTGGTTTCCTGTGATCTGAGATCTTTAAGCTTTCAAAGAGCAGAAGTTTAAAATAGAGTCTGAATTTGAACTAGTTGAGTTCAATCCACTGGTGATATTGAGGAATTTCAGTTGATGCACAACAGCTGCAGAGATAAAACAAGTGACCTCAGGTATGTGGAAGTCTGTGTTCTCTCCAGCCCTATCCCTGAACCCACGAAAATCTAGAGCTTCCCAGAAGGCCTTTGCCCTTCAGAAGACTGCCAAAGAAATCCTAACTAAAAGAGGGAGGCTCTGGGGGAGTTGCCAAAACTTCAATAAGCCTCTGGGTTTCAGCTTCCTGGATCAAAAGAAATTGTGAAAACAAATGATTGCTTAAGCTTACTTTCATTTAAAGTTACAGCATTAAGTAAAAAACTAATAATCATGAAAAAGTCTCAGAAGTTGATCTTTCATTAGAAACCATCTTCCACAAAAAACATTTTCCCTGTATTTAAACTCTATTAAAAAAGAAAATTAAAATTAAAATGTATCTCTGTTAGTTTTTCATTTCCTGCATTGTATGAGCTTACACCTCCGTGGATTTTAAGCACTGTAGATGCCTGATGAATAAGACAGTTTCTGCTTGTATGTATCACATTCTTGAAAGAGAGATAACACATGTGAACATAGGGACCTCTGAAAACAGAGCTCTCAGGTGGTGCTAAGCACTTTGCAGAGAATGACAAGATGGCTACTTCAGACCGGTTGGCCAGCAAATTCTGAGAAAGAGACATTAACGCAAATCCGAATGACAGGAAGAGGTCAATCCCGTGAAGATTTGGGGAAAGCATAGTCCAGAAAGAAGAAAAAAATGTATGGGTATATTTCTTCAAAAAATAAAAAGGGGTAACTTTACCCCTAACCCCACTTACACAATTTTTAAATTAAGGTCCACACTGCACACCAAATAACAGAGAATAGAACATAATGGGATGACAATGTAACGTAACAGGACTGGACTCAAAAGTTGCTGTTACTGGAATGTAACAACTATATTCTAAGCGAATAGCACAAAAGTGCTTCTCAATGTAGTAAAGGTGCTATGTATTTTTCTCCTATTATAAGTAGGAACACCACGGTAAAAGTAAAGCATACCACTGATCACCTTGATATGTCCTTTATTAATATTTTTAATTATTAGTAAGGACACCATGAAGATGATGGGGTTGAAGCACCAGGAGATGCTGTGCAGGGGGGGAGCCTACCCACTCTTGAACCAGAGGAACAGAAACTGTTTCCGTCCAGCAGCACCTAGCTCAACTTCTAAATATCCCCAACGTTGAGTTGGACAATGCTAAAATCCACTTACACGATAGGCAGAGGAACACCATTCATGCTCAGGAATCTATCTGTTCATGGGGAAATCAAAATTGTCTTCCTTTGGCTTAGTTCTTTTGGCCATCAAAAGGTAGTAATAATTATGCCAACTTCATGCCAGTTCTAAATAGTAACGGCCACCGTTTCCTTACTAAGAGCGTTAGGTTGTAGCTTCTCTTCCCATTCCTGGTACATTCCCCTTGAGGAATATTTTCTCTGAAGAGTTGGAGTCTCCCTTTACCATTAGGGAGGTGATGGAAATCACTTTACATTCTGTCCTGATGTTTTAAATTTGTGAAAGAAAAAAAGGGATGTGTGGATGAGACTTAAAATCCAAGCCAAATTATTTATTAGTGATATTCTTCTCTATCAAATGTAATACTTCAGGTTTTGGAATTTCAAGGAGATAATAGTATATAGGAAAAAAGGGAGACAAATTTAAAGTGCAAATAGTTTATTGGTGAATGAATATATACTTATATCAATCAAACCTTAGAGTCAACTTCCAAACAATTTTTAAAAATGTAATGCAATATATTTTAAAGGCTATATGGCACTGAGTGCTAGATTCTTGACAAAGTTATAAAGTAGCCCTGCTGGGCTTCTCTGATACCTTCATAAGCTTAGAAGTCACTAAACAATGAGCTTCCCCAGGCACTGGGGGGCTTCGGCGTTTTGAGCCAGGCCCCTCCTACTGTACCCTTCCCTTTGATGGGTGGTAGCTGGGCCTGCTCAGGCAGGCTGATGAACCAAACGGCCTATAGATAAGAGTTTACACCGACCGTACTACAGCAAGTACCTATTGGTTATCTCCATTCTGGGTTGAGTGGCTCAGGCAAAATCTAGACCATGTTCTTTAGATCCCTTTTTTTTTTTTTTGGTACTGGGGATCGAACTTGGGTCCTTGCACTTGTGAGGCAGGCGGCAGAACCACTGAGCTAAATCCCCGGCCCAAAGGACCATGTTCTTTAATAAAGCCAAGAAGAGATGAGAGACTGAACAATATGGTCTCTTCCACTCAACTTCCCTGGCCAACAGGGGAAAGATCTGAAAGCCTTTGATGCTGCCGTGGTGCTCTTCTGTGCAGACAGGTGTGGTAACTGAGGCACCCCACTTGTCCAAACCCCTAGTCATGATCCCAGGAGCTATGTGGAGCCTCCATGACTATGCACAGATTTGGCACTTTCAGCTTCTTACCAGGGTGCCTTCCTGGCTTCCACTCCCACACCACATGGGAGGTCTTTTAAGAGACTCTTTCAGACCTACACATTCACAGCATATCCACAACTTCAGGCAAAAGGAATGTGAGAATTAGAGGTAACACCTTGGTCCTCTCTGCTGCAGAAAGTACCCATCAGAGAGTAGTTTTCAGTGCCCAGAAGCTTGGAGCTCCCCTACCTTCTCATGTCCGATTCAGTTTCATTCTAGGTGGCTCAATGATAAAACTACTGCACATTGCCTTGGCAACATGAGCATTTGCTAAAAGAAGAAAGAAATTCTGAGATTTCAAATTATCTCTCTGCAGGTCCCACACACTAATTTAGGAAATATTTTTAAAGGCAATAGATAAAAATATCCTAGAAATAGTAATAGGAAGTATTTCATGTGAGTTGACATTCATGAAATATGTAAGGGTTGTTTTTTAATATGAATCAAAGAGTTTTGGTGCTATTAATGTTTCTTAGTTTTCACCATTAAAATATTTCTGCTCTAACTCTAATGCTATATTTAGTCTTCTAGTAACATCTTGAAATGTTTGCACATTGGAATTGCCCATAAACGAATTTATATATAATTAAAGAAAATAGATTACTCTGAGAAAACCCTAATTGTACATTTGAAAACAATACAAGATTAGTGCTTGTAGACTATAGTGTATTAGATTTTTGTTTTTGGGGGTTTTTTGGTACCGGGGATGGAACTCAGGACCTTGCACTTTCAAGGCAGGCACCGGAACCACTGAACTACATCCCCAGCCCTAGTGTATTAGATTTTTAAATGCAAGGTTATAGGGCTGGGGATGTAGCTCAGTGGCCCCATGCCTGGCTGCCAAGTGCAAGGTCCTGAGTTCAATTCCTGTTACAGAAAAAAAGAAAGAAAAAAAATAAAAATGCACGGTTAAAAGTCAAGAAATTTTTTTTTTTTGGTACCAGGGATCAAACTTGGGTCCTTGCACTTGTGAGGCAGGCAGCTGAACCACTGAGCTAAATCCCCAGCCCAATAAATGAATTTGGTGTTTGTTTTGTTTTGGTACCGGGGATTGAATTCAGGTCCTTAGCTTGTGAGGCAGGTGGTGGAACCACTGAGCTAAATCCCCGGCCCAAGAATTTTTGAATACTTATTGTAGGTTCCTAACAAAACAAACTATAGCCTCATAATTTGGCTATTTGTTATTTGCATTCCACTTCAATATTTCTGTAGTTTTGCCCTTTTTTCCCTTCCATCAGATTCTGTTGGCAAATGAAAGACAAAGGATATGAAAAAAATTTTTAAACTGAACCTAAATACTAAGAGATAGCAGATCACAGAACAGCTAAACACCACAAATGGATACGCAGCATTGTTTTCATGTTTCAATTTGTTGGCCAGAAATTACCTTTAACAATTATCTCAGTGTTTGCCCACAATTTAGGAAGTCAGGATGGCAGCTATCCCAAGAAGTGAGAACAGGACAGGACCCGACAGGCCCTCCTCTCTGTTGAATTATGAGAATATCTAGAACATGCTTGGGGCACAAGGCCAAAGTCCAAACGCTTCTTCACCCTATAATTAAACCATTGCTATTGTGATCAAATTCTCACCTACAAAAGGAGCCTCCGAAGAACTTCATAGTTTATGTGATTTCAAATGGAATGTTCTCCTGAATTATTGACCTCTATGAGTATTCAAGAATTAAAGCTTTATCTTGGTTTAGTTTGTTTTTCACTTATAAAGAATATTACACAGCTAACCATAGACTTCGCAAGATACATGATGGTATCCATGTGATTTTTTAAAGGGTAACAAGTTAGCTACAGAGTTTGAAAGCCTAAATAATTATGCAAAGAGCTCTTATCCTTCATTTGATATACAGTACCTCTTGTCTGCTTATCCTAGGTCCAGGAGGATAGCTGTGAGCAAAACAAAGTCCCTGCTTTCATGAAGCTTTTATTCCATAGGGAAACAAACACTAAACAACCAAGGAAAAGGTGTGTGGCAAAGTTAATTGCTGTGGAGGAAAACTGAGCTGACTGGGAGCTGGTGAGGGACTCGGTGTGTGCAAGGTCTCGTATAAGTGACAAGTCCACGTGTGCCCAGGGACCTGAAGATGTGAAGGAATCTAGAACACTGTTATAGAGACTCATTGTTTAATCTCCATGATGGTACTACAAGTATTTTTATCATTCTTATTTTACAGATCAGAGAGTTGAGGTGTAAAAATATAAAGCAATGTGCCTAAAGCCATACAACTTACAAAAGGTAAGCTAATATTCAAACCTAGATCTTTTTCACGCACAGGTTTTTTGGGTTTTGTTGTTTGTTTTGTTGGTGGTGCTAGGGCAGTGATGCAAACCTTTTAGAGCTTTCAGTGATATAAACAGCCTGCTGCAGCACACACGCCCCAAGTTCGACACCACTGTGCTAGGGATTGAACCCACGGTGCACACACTAGGTAAGCACTCTACCGCCAAGCTACATCCCCATTTCATTTTGTTTTACTCTATTCTGAGAGGGGATCCTATTAAGTTTCTCAGGCTGGACTCGAACTTGTGATCTTTCTGCCTCAGCCTTCCTAGTAACTGGGATTATCGGCATGTGCCCCCTCACAACAGGCTACAGGGTATGTTTTTAATCACCTTTCTTCTATCAGATCACCCAACTACCCACTATCAAGACTTCTATGCGCTCAATTATTGGAACCTACCTAATACAAAAGGTCAACATCACACTTTAAATTTTTAATTTAAGAGGAAAAAAGTAAGTGAGGTTAGGTTCACTGAAATGAATGAGAAAAAACCTTCTCCATTCCTTGGTGAGAGATCAACACAGAGGCAAAGCTGGCTCTTCAGGCACACTTGTACACAAACACACATGCGGGATGCCCCAGCTGACCCTGCAGATGGCAGGTGCTGGAATCATCTCTTGAATCAGCTGACCAGAGGAAGCCATGAGGACTGAAAGCAGGAGGGGATGAGGGAGGGACCAGGGAAGGAAATTGTTGTTTGACGTCTATTATCATTTAACCTTCACTTCATCCCTGTTCTCAATTAAATCTCAGCACCAGGGTCGGGTATTCGCTTCTAGTTCAATAACTGAGCTTTATACAGGTGCGATTTACCTAAAGGCTGGCCCTGTGTGGGAAAGGAATGGCTTCCCAGCTGGCCACCCTCATTCTCCCACTTCAGGACATCCCACAGGACCTTGCCATCTGGCCTGGTGAGAAAGGATGGCGGAACGACCGACCACCACTGAGGTGTCCCAGCTTTTAGTCCCTTGGGTCCCTCTTCTCTCCCTGGATCCTCATATAAAACAAGAAGCCACATAGCTGTGCACTAGGTATAAGGATCCAGGGGCACGGGGTGGGGAGGAAATGGGGAAGGAGGAAGCTGTCTTCTCTTGCCACTCCAGCCCACAGTAGGTGGGACCTGACGGCAACTGAGTGATTTGAGGGAAGGTGAACTTACAAACCCAAGCCATCAAAGGGAAGATTATCTTACTTAAAACCACAGATGATCTTTTTCTTTCTGCCCCTCAAGTCCAGAGGAAAATCAGGATGAGTGGTTCAGGTTGTAAACCTTAAGGTCAAGGACCCTTTCCATCGTGCTTAGCTCTCGAGTTCTAGTATCGGCTGCGTGTGGAGCATAATTAATAGCATCATAAATACCAGCCGTAGAAGGTGTGGGTGGAAGTCGGAGGCCCCTTCCGTAGGTCCCACAAAGAGCCTGTCATCAAGGCCTTAATCAACGTCACCTATTAAAGAGCATCCCTGCTGAAGCCAGCCTTCCAGCCTCTCCTGGGGTTCCTCTGCCTGGGTGCGGAGTGCGCGGGTACAGTGTGTGCGCTGCGGACCCAGACGCGCGGACGGGGAGGAACATAGGCTCCGGGGCTGAGTCTGTGCAAGAAGCACGCAGCCCACCAAGGGAAAAATTTCTACAAGTCTTTGGTGTCACGCGTGTCATCTTCTTGGCACCGTTTCCTCCCGTGGCCCTTTCTGCCCGAGCACACAGCCCTCCGCGGCCCGCAGGTCCAACAGAACCAGTCACAGGTCGCGCAGTCGGGCCGGAAGGACCAGCGTGCGGCTCCGGGCACCAGAGCCCCACCCAGAGGAGAAGTGCCGCTCCGGCGCACCTGTCCGCGGGCAGGGCGGGCCTCCGGCGAGCAGCGGGACCTCGGCCTCCAGGGAACCCGGCACGCCGGACCCGTAAGGACCCTGCCAGGTGCGCGACCCCGGCGCGTTGCACGGCCCGCGTTCGGCGCTCAGGCTGCCCAGCCCCTCGCTTGGCCCAGCGCCCGCCCCCACCCCCACCCCCACCCCCCACCCCAGCCCGAGTGCGCGCGCCCAGACCGCGCCGCGACCCGAGCCCCCAGGACGCGCTTCCCAGGGTCCAGGCCTCACTCCGGAGAAGGGGCGGGGAAGAGGGCGGTGCTTGCAGCAGTGGGTGGGACCGGGCGCCGGTGGGCGGGGCGGGGGCGGGGGCGGGGCGGGGCTGGGGCGGCAGAGCAGAGCTCCCGGCTCCGCGGCGGCTCGGCCCGCAGGTCCCGGTCAGGCCAGCGGCTCTGTCCCCCGCCTACGCCATGGCAGCCGCCGGGTCCCAGGCCGACTGCGGCTACATCCGGACCGTCCTGGGCCAGCAGATCTTGGGCCAGCTGGACAGCTCCAGTCTGGCGCTGCCCTCCGAGGCCAAGCTGAAACTGGCGGGCGGTGGCGGCCGCAGCGGCCAGGCGGCCAAGAGTCTGCGGATCCAGGAGCAGGTGCAGCAGACCCTGGCCCGGAAGGGGCGCAGCCTCGTGGCTAACGGTGAGTGCGGCGCGGACCCGGTCCGGCCCACCTGTGGCTCCTCGCCCTCTGCGCCCCGCGCCCGCCTGTGGGCGCCGCCCGGAGCCTCTGTGCCGGTGTCCTCCGTGGGACCGGTGCAGGCTCAACTCGCGATCTGTGTCTGGGGGCCCAGAAGAGTTCACCTCCTGCCCCCAGTACTCCCTACCCTCCGTCCGGTACCGAGACTCAACTCGGAGACTCTGGGAGCCTGCACACACTGAAATTCCGTGCAGAATTTTCCTGTGCAGGATCATTTTATTCTGGAGAAAGAACCCCGAGCATTTATTAGATATTTTAAGAGTTCATGTCCTCCTAAATATATTTGAAAAAGGAAACCCGAAAGCACCTAGCACCTGTGGATTGGGGTAGTGCCGGCTCGCCCAGGTACTTCGGGCGCTTCGCCCCGTGTGCGGCCCGGTGGCTGATCTGGAAGCCAACAGGTTGGGCCGGAGGCTCTGGCCGGGCACCGGCACCGTCTCACCACCCCGCGGGGGAGGAGGAAGAGGTCGGGGAAAAGGAAGGGGACTTTGGCCGGGCTAGCAGCAGCTGCGCCCGCCTGGCTGTGGCGAGCGGGCCGCGCGTCCCCACCAGCCCCCGCCGCCGGTGCACGCGTGGGTGCAAGGCTGGGCTTTCTGAAACATGAACTTCAAGATGAAGGGGTTCACTTGCACAGGCTCGCGGGATTTTTAGCCGTCAGTGAACAGGGCGATTGGGGGGGAGATGGCAATCCAGTTAGGAAAACTGGAGCTTGAAGAAGTGTTCTGTGCAGTACTTTTATAATTACTATTATAAAGCACATAGGCCTACCACAGAGAAAAAGGTAAGGAAATTGAAGATGGGATAAGTTTGTTTCTCCAATGTTTGATCTGTTTCTGTAGAAAGTAGCTTGGGCAATGGCCAGTGTAAAACCCACTAGGAAGTAAAATGCTGACAGGCCAGGCCTATATACGACAGTCGGGGAGGCTGCTCTGTGTTCGGTTGGCATGAAAGAATCTAAGGGATCAGCCAGTTAGTAGTCACACAGTGGGGAAGTAAAGCAAAGATATTTAGTGATTGTAAGCTTATATAGCTGTTCCTGCAAGCGCAAGGTCCCGAGTTCAATGCCAGGTGCCCCCCAAAAAGCGTATATAGTATAGCTGAATACCTACACTATGTGCCCAGAGTTGGACTATGTAGTTTGCATTCATTGTATCGTTTTTTAAAAGTGCAAGCTAGATATTTTAACTGCCATTTTACAGGCAAGGAAACTATATAAGTAATACTTAAATTCCCCCATGTAGTAAGTGCAGAATTGGTATTTAAAATCCAAAATCTGTACTTTTAAACCATTAATTGTATCGTTAAGTTTTTGGTTTGTTTGTTAAGTGGCATTTCTTAGACCCTAAGCCTCTTTCAGTTTTCCCATAAATGAAATTGAGGAAGTTCTGAGCGCATGGAACGGGCTGAAAAGCACAGAACTGTCCACAGGAGCACAAGACCCTGTCTCTGGCTTTGGGAGTCTGGCTAAAGACTGCAGAATGATGACTCAGCCCCATCCTTTGGGCCAGTGGTGTGCTGGCACCTTGAGTCTGAGCACCCATGGGTCTACTGCTATAAACCAGCTTCCTCTGCTTGGGAAACCCAGGATGCAAATTAGATATTTTTTTCTTACTATATGAGAGTGGCCAGCCTGAACGAGCAAGCAAGCAGACGTCAACAATTAAACAGATGGGAGGAACGAAGGGTCCATGAAGGAATGGGGGAGCACTGCTGAGCATCTACGATGTTCCTGACCCTGTTGTAGAATTTCATGTGTCTGCCTTTCATTATATCCTGAAAAGAGTTGGATGAGAGAAGAGGATCCTGTTCACATGTGAAGTATATATCTCATTATTTGTTGAAAACTCACTCCCAGCCCCACACATGATCTGTCTTCTCTACAATATAGTGTACCAGCTGCTAGGCAAATTCATCAACATCAGATGGGTGTGTTCTTTCTGCAAGGCACTGTGCAGGTGCTGAATTAAACACACAGACTTGGCTTGCTTTTAAAAAGGAAAAAATTGAAAGCCTGAAGCTAGAAAAAAATGTATCACCAAATAAAAAATAGTAAGCAACCCAGAAGAACAGCTAAGACATGATGGAGTGTAGAAGTGCTTACTATAAGTTACTCCCAGCTGAGGGAATTTTTAAGTTTCATGGAGGAATTGAGATTTTAAATCTCAGAAATTCAATGGAATTGGACTTGCGGGGTGGGGGTTGTATTCTAGGAGGAAACAACATAATATTTCATCGTTCACTAAGTCGATGTGCTAGAACAAAGAGCACTATCTTGGTGCTTCTGCTCAAATGCTTGGGGCAACAACCTGTGAGCCTCTTCCAACTAAAGAGCAAAGCGTTTAAAATATTTTGATTACAGCAGCAGCTTCAGGAGCAAGCTGAAATACATTCAGTAGCCTACACAGAAGTACAACTTGGGCAGAGATAAGGTAGCAAATAACACCTACTTACTTTAAAACCTCAGCTTTCTGAGACTCAAAAAAGAAAATCAGTTTCAAAGGAATTGAACATCAGCATGCCTTGGAACAGCTATGGGGTTTTTCACATAAGGCGTTTAAAGTTCTTTAAAAAGGTTTGGGCACTTGTGAGTGTTATTTGGTTGTATTTTTTTATTATTTCCTTATTCCTGTCTAAAGTTGAAAGAGACAAGCAGTTGTTGAAATAGTGCTGGTCTGGAAAGAATCCTGTATCAACACAAGAAATTCCAGGAAGAAATGAGCCTGTTGTTAACTGCTGTTGGCTCCAGAGTTCTGGAGAATTCTGAACTGCTGACATACCTATAAGGCTGAGGGAGCAGATAATCTGCTAGAGATGAGATATGTGCAGTTGATTTGTTGAGAAACTCTTTGCCAGGGTCTTTAACCCTGCAGTTCTTTCTAATTCTCTTATATAAGTGGGTAGTTTTCATTGTAAATCATTAATTGACTTTTAGTACCAAACTGCATTGAACATTTTAAAGATGACTATAATGCTTGGGTGAGGGAAGGTTGAAAGATGTATAGCCACATTGTAAAGTAAGTCGCTATTGTAGCAAAACTTTTAAAATCTTTTATACAAGTCACAATAAAGACACTTAAGAATTGCAAGTCATAGCAAAGGGAAAAATAAAAAACTCCACATTCTGTTTGTTGCATCTTGGAAGCTCTACTTATTACACACACACACACACACACACACCATACCTAAGTAAGAAGAAAGACATGTTTTTAATTATGGTATGTAATAGTTATATAATGGGCAATATTCTAATGCAATTCACAACTTGTTTGGAAATCTGTCAAAAATGACATACTATTTATATGTATGATTTTCTGGTAAATCAGTTTTGAGTGTCTGATAAGAGTGAATTCTGGAGAGTGGAATGAAAATTGATTCAGGACAGCAAAACAAGCAGTAGGTGCTACTGGAAACAAACCAAAAAAGGTATAGACGTTATTCAAAGAGTTCATTGCAAAAAAGGAATTCCAGGAATGAAGCAATTCTGGGAGAGAGGCGATTAGTCATTCAGAAAGTAGGCAGGATCAGGAAAGAAAAAAGAGTGAGGTGGCAGGCAAAGGCCACGCATCCCTGAGGGTAACAAGTCAGTGGTGACTCTGTGTCCTGATACAGCCCATGGGCCACTGTTTTAGTGTCAGGGAAAGTAGGTACTTTATTTATTTCCATTTGGTTTTTTGAGACAGGGTCTCACTGTGTACTTAAGGCTGGCCTTGGACTCACAGTGATCCTCCTGGCTCAGCCTCTGAAATGCTGGGATTACAGGTGTGTACCACCAGGCCCAGTTTGGGTACATGTAACTTTTTAAAAAGTGTGGTGTTTTGTTTCTGTTTTAGAAACTCTTCTGATTATAGTTAGGTGAAATAGAATGCTAGCAAAATGGTGATTACAAAAAATAGATCTCTTACCCCTACAAACTGTGAGAACACATCTTTTACGGGTAAAGTTTTAGGTGAATGCGTGGTGAGGATGCTTCAGAATCAGTGGAACTGTAAGAAACCACAGAGACTCAGTAACTGAAATTTGATGTTGGAAACACAGGTACATGGCTCGCTGTACCTTGGTTGAAATGCAGAACCGCGCCTTAAACAGAAGACCGCTAGGGCTGGGGATTTAGCTCAATGGTTCTGCCGCCTGCCTTGCAAGCGCAAGGACCAGAGTTCAATCCCCAGTTCCAAAAAAAAAGAGAGAAGACCCCTTCTCACGTCACCTTAAACAGACTGCTGCCTGTGTCCTGTGCACGGCCAGGAGAATGGGCGGAGCCCCCTTGAATTAAATATTCTAGGCATTTGTGCCCAGCACATTCTCTCAAAGAGTCATTTTGAATACTAGCTATCCGATTTTTTTCTCATGTATTAAAATAAGCCTATATGTGCTTATTTTATCTTCAGATAATTTAACACTGATTTCGTATTAAAATTGAATTTCTGGTCTGATGAATAAAAATTATTAAAACTTTTTATGTTTCTTCTGCGAGCACAAACATACAGGTATTACTGCCAACCTGTCTTTAATAGTTGTGAAATACAGTAGCAAATATGTTGCTAAAAGCTCTGGAGTTTGCAATCAGACTTGATTAAGGAGGCCTGTAAGATTATTTCGTTCTATCCCAAATGATTTTCAAGAATTTAAAATTTTACAATATGAGATTATTGTGGGGTGCCAGCTATTTTATACATGCATATAAGTATATTTGGGCATAAATCCCATCCTGCTCCTGGGGAAGTAAACAGTAAAAGACAACAATGCAAGTGAAAAATAGAACATAAATTAGAAGGAAACTTAATTTTTCTATTAAAATGAACCACCTTGTTCCTCTAACTTACTAGGTTAAGTATAATGGGAAGACTATAAGATCTGACTACTGATGCAGACTATAACCTCTTAAACTGAACATTAAAATTGTAAATCTTTTGTATATCTTGGGTATTGGCCAAAAAAAAAGTAATGTTCCTAAAGTGCTTACAGATCAACAAGGGAGTTCCACTTGTAGACCTAGGTAAAAATGCACATTTGGAGGAAAAGAAAACCTTTGAGCATTTGGAAACATAACTCACCATTCCCAGCACCTTTTCCTGCTCTCCATATTCCCAGGACAGAAAAGAGCAGTAAAAAATATTTGAGCTCCTTCCAAGACAAAAGCACAGATTCGCCTACCACCATCACATCTGACTCCACCTTAGTGATCTAAAAAATGTCAGCCTGAGGATTACATGCAAACTGAATTTGTGTGACTAGGATATTTCAAACGTGCAAGCAATGTGACTAATCAGTAATCAGCGTGTCAAATGCTGCTGCACAACCTGCCAGAAGTAGTAGTATACGATATGCTTGTATCAAGGATGTAAAAATGTAGTGGGAGATAAGGTGACCCCTTCTGACTTTAACCTGGCCCTGCTCTGTTCTCCTTGTAGATGTGAGAGTTAACATCCTGAATTCTCACTGTAGCACTTCCTAATTGCAAATCCTTTGGTTTCTTGCTGTTCTCTACCGGAGTAAAATCCTTCTTCAACGCAGCATTCCAAGTTCTTTGTGATGTGAGGCCTGTAACTTCTCAAACTTCAGCCCTATCTTCAGCGGCCTGAGCTCCACTAAACACACACTGCACTTTATCTCAGTGCCCTGCCCCTTCCCCGCTTCACCCTTCTTTGCCTGGTTAACTCTTACACTCCCCTCAAAACTCAGTGCACTTCTGTCCTCTTAGAGGAACCCTCCCCCACCCCTCCTCCCACCTCCCACCTCCCACTGTAGAGGGCCATTCTGATACCATTTGAAGAATTTGATAAAGCTGCTGTGGCGACCCACACCTGTAATCCCACCAGTGACGGGAGGATCACAATTTCAAGCAGGGACAGCCTGGGCAGTTTAAAGACTTAACCAGATCCTGTCTCAAAGTAAAAAATAATTTTTAAAAATGTGTAAGGGCTGAGAATGTAGCTTGTGGTAGAGTGCCTCTGTTCAATCCCCAGTGCTGCAAAAGAAGAAAAAACAGAGAGAAAGAGGCTTTGTTAATTATGGTCACAGAAGGTGTTTCAGAGGGGGAAACAGAAAATGCAAAGGCTTCATGAAAATACCTTTGGCAGACTGGATGGTTTTAAAGAGGGAATGGCAGGGCAAGTGAGAGGCCAGGGGAATATAATGACTCCAGATCCCTACAAAGAATATCTGTAGAGAGGTGAGGGTTTTGTTTGCTTTTGAGATGGAGTCTCACTCACTGTATTGCCCAGGTTGGCCTTGCTACCACTCAAGCAATCCCTCCCTCCCCAGTTTTATAATGAGATTTAAAAAACCTATTATTGGCAAGTTCTATAAATAGACCTTTCCTGACCATGAGTTAAATCATGGTGAGCATCGTGTGGTATTTGTCACTGCAGTTCTAAAATCTAACAGGTGATCATGATGGGCATCTCAGGAATGCTAAAGTAAGGAGTTAATGGATTAGACAATTCCAGGAAACGTCCGCTTAATGAATGCTTCACCAGCATGCTAAATCATTATTTTTCATTTTATTTATTTATTTTACAGCGCTGGGGAGTGAACCCAGGGTCTCACAAATGCTAGGCGAGCATTCTACCACTGAGTTATACTCCCAGCCCCCTGTTACTAGTTTAAAATCCCAAATTCCATGATCACATAGTCACATACCTCAAACAGAATATGACACAGATACTTGTAACGTAAAAGGGCCTTTTTTGTTTTTGGTTTTCTAGGGGCTTTTTATAGTACTGGGGATTAAACATAGGGAGCTGAGCTACATCCAAGTCCTTTTATTTATTTAAATGTTTATTACTTATTTACAGTACTAGGAATTGATCCCAGTGCCTTTACACTGAGCTGGATTAAGAGGTTTTAACACCATGCCCAGTCATTTGTATTTTCTATTTGGAGACAAGGTCTCACTAAGTTGCCTAAGCTAGCCTCAGTCTTTGAAATAGGTAGGATTACAGGTGTGTCCAACTTAAAGGGCCTTTTTACTTATGTATTTTTGTAGAGCAGTAATATGAGCATTACTCCCCAAATGCTACAAACTGGTACAGGTACCTTAGAGGATAGTTCTCAAACCCTTAGCAGTCTTCTGAAAAATAAGGACCTCTGGTGGCTGCTGTGTTGTTTGATAACAGCCATCAACTAGCTCAGTGTCTCTGACTTTTAAGCCAATACTTCCTAGCATGCACCTGATACAAGCTGGTTGATTATCTGGCCTGGGTTAACTAATCAAAAAGAATAGCACTGCACAACTTTATATTAAATTTTCAATAATACAACACCTTTTACTCTGGTCCCTCAGTCAGTTTTTCACCATAGTTTTCTATACCAACAAACTCCACCCATTTTCCAG
The DNA here is from genome assembly GCF_053883595.1 of Heterocephalus glaber. Classification (NCBI taxonomy): domain Eukaryota; kingdom Metazoa; phylum Chordata; class Mammalia; order Rodentia; family Bathyergidae; genus Heterocephalus; species Heterocephalus glaber. The sequence continues at coordinate 5,951,968 of NW_028258444.1, read as the reverse complement.
CCTGAGCAAATGTTTGCATGGGTTGTAAGGTGTAGGATTGTGGATCCATAAATATCTGGTGGTTTTTCTTGGAACATAACAATAGAAGATAAAAGAAGTAATTTTTTTTAAATGTGTAAGTCCGGCGAGATCAGTTTCACAGTATATATGCCAACAAATGCCACAAAACTCCTTCAACAGCAGTACTGATGGGTGGTCCTTAAAAGTGCAAGGCTCTGTTTTGGTTTGGTTTGTTTTGGCGGGTTTTTTTGGATGCTGGAGATTGAACATGCCAATTTTCCTGCTGTACCTCTGAGCTACACCCTTAGCCCTACAGGCAGTCCTTTGATAGTAAATTACTCTTTTTTTTTTTTTTTTTGGTACCAGGGATCGAACTTGGGACCTTGCGCTTTCGAGGCAGGCACAGGAACCACTAAGCTAAATCCCCAGCCCAAAGATATGATTGATACACTGTATTTTTGTTGTTGTTGTTTTTTTGGTTTTTTTGGCACCAGGGATTGAACTAGGGTCCTTGCGCTTGCAAGGCAAGCGAGGGAACCACTGAGCTAAATCCCCGGCCCCGTAGTAAATTACTTTAAGGAGTCAATTAAATATGAATTGCTACACAATTCCCGCTAATAAGCTTGAAGATGCCTTGTCTTGAAGATGCCTTTAATAATATGCCCCCAACTATAATGGAAGAAATGAAGTCTTTTTAAGATACTGGGGGAATGAGAGCTGAAGTTGCCATAAATGACCAAATATAAGATGATAGCTTTTAGACTTTTAAGTTCTTTTCCACCAAAAATACCATTGTGGTCCACCCTATGAAGACAGCTGCCTGTGGCTGTTAGCGCCACAAAATGTGGGATTTAAATCATACCAGCAGGCTGGCAGTGTGGCTCAGTGGTAGAGCACTTTTCTAGCACGTGCTGGGAGCTGGGTTTAACTCCCAGCACTGACCAGCGATACCAGTAACTACCGTTTGTGGTTCCTATGCATACATTTAGTCAGACCGATTTTCATGTGAACCTCCCGGAGAGCTCAGTGTGAGGCAGATCTCTTGTTAAGCACCCTTAGAGTGCTGAAGAGTTGGAAGGAAAAGTGACTCCTGCCAGCAGCTGCTACTTTTCTCTCTTGACGGCAGGAGGTTCCGTGAAGATTTTGTTTGTTCCCAGTTCTTGATTACCTCATTACTATAAGGAAAGCTGTAGCTGATTTTTAAAACATATGGCCAGGTACAAGTGATAGAACCACAATAGAGGCTTTTCCATTTTATTTCATAAACATTTTTTAACCAGTTAGGTAATAAAACTGCTCAGACAAAAATAAATTTAATATTTCTGACCCTAAAAATAATCTATTATTTGGGATGATTCTTGTATATTTGACCAGAAGCAAAGATTGTTTTTCCCATAGCTGTTACTTAGGCTTCATATCAGTTAGATGAACGTTTAGACCAGGAAAGAGAAAATTGCCTTGTCCTGTGAGCAACTTTCCAAGCAATTTGAATTTCCTCTGCCATCCCCACCTTACAGCTGCTGGCACCTGGATCGCTTGTCATTTGAGAAGGCTGGGGGGAGACTTGCTCTGCAACTCATGGCCTCCTTCCCCTTAAAGTAGGCTCCGTACAGTGACCATGGTGTTCTTCTGAAGAAGAGGTTCAGGTGATGTTGCCTGAATCATTATTAATTTGAAAGATGTACTCCTCAGTCACCATCTTCTTTAGGGAACGTCAGAAGCATATCATGCACTGTGTAAATAGAGCGAGAGCTGGAAAGCTCCCCATAATGTCACAGTGATCCTCAGTGGCTAGGTCAGTCACAAACAACAAGAAAAGTCACTTTCAGCCCCACTGGTAAACTTGGTAGAATAAAAAAAACTCTGAGCTACCGCACGGTGTGTATTATGGCTGGCAGGCACACTGGATTATCCCTCTTTCTAGTACACATGGAATGTAGGGAAAAGTGTGAAAAAAATTGTGACCCAATTTTATTCAAAAGCCATATCAGTTTTGCATATTGTTTTCTTCATCCATGGCTAGGTATAGACTGAGGCACCTACAACAAAAGACAGATTGACAAGAGAAAAGCATACAACTTCATTAAATATAAATTTTATATGACACTGGAGCCTTTGGAAAGAAAGACCCAAAGAGATAAGAGCAAATGTGTATGTACATGGATGTGATGCAGAATTATGACTGGACAAAGTGGGGTACACAAAGCCTGATTGCCCAGAATCTCCCCCTGGAAAGCGTTACTTTTCTCTGAGCATAGGAGGGACCTCTGGGATTCCTCTACAGTGAGAGTTTTAGTGCCTACTTCACAATGAAGGTCAGCTGGGTTTTTACTCAGCAGCTTCAGGGGAAGAGGCAGCTGAAGCTGAGAGCTAATTTCCAGCTTCTCCTGTGTCCTCAATAGTGTCATGTTTTGGGTAGCATCCCTGACAACTTTAGGAGCTTTTCAGGTAACTTCTCTGTCAGCAATCCTGTTAGTCACTGGGATTCCAGAAAACCGATGCATCTAAGTGAATTGTCTCAACACACAGAAAGCAGGAGCACAGACGCCAGACCAGATTTCTTTAATTTAGAGAAAATACCTACCCCTTGGTTTAAAGTAAATAAATCCTTTGAATTAGGGTCACCCTTGCTTTTTCCTGTGTAAGACAATCTGGGTTTTGTGTTGATTTCAAACAGGATGCACTTGGGCATCATGTGACTGAGTTATATGTTCAACAGTCATATATTTTATTCTCTGAACAGAAAAGAATGACTTGCTTTAAAGAGATCAGTTTCTGTCTTAATATTTACCATTTTAAAAACAGTTCTATGGGCCGGGGATTTGGCTCAGTGGTTCTGCCATCTGCTTTGCAAGCGCAAGATCCCGAGTTCGATCCCCGGTACCAAAAAACAAAAAACACAGTTCCACCAGTCTGAAATTTCTTTAAAATCTTAGAACACAGTTGCTAGTTCACCCTTAATCCACTACTCCAATCCTAAACACATGACTGCCTAAGCAAATGAGTCTGCAGTATTTGTCATTTGAGACCGGCCTTTTTGACAAAGCAGCCATCTCTCCTGCCAGCAGGCAAACTGAGCATCAGGAAGCACATCTTCTCTTGGATGTGATTCTGCAGGAGAGGAGCCCATGGTTTAAAATCCAGTGTAGCTGAGCATGGTGGCACATGTCTGTAATCCCAGTACTATGGGAGGCTGAGGCAAGATGATTGCGACTTCCATCCCAGCCCGGGCAATTCGAGACCCTGTCTCAGAAAGAGTTGTGGGATTCTGTGTGAACATGAGCCAAAAAATCCAATCTCATTTTTTTTTTTTTCTGTTATCAACTGCCTCATAGTTTTTTGTTTTGTTTTGGGTTTTTTTGGTACCGGGGATCGAACTTGGGACCTTGCACTTGTGAGGCAGGCGCCGTACCTCATAGTTATTTTGGGAATCATTAAACGGGTCTCAGTTCATTCATTTGAAAGTAGAAAGAGAAGCTTTCTTTTGAGGACCCGTGTCAGCAAGTAAAGACTGAAGTTTCCTGAGGATTGAGAGTTGATCAGATGAAGGTACTAGAGGAGAGAGCACAGCTGGTTTTGGTCCTCATAGCGCAGTGATGATGACAGCCCTTACAGCGACTTCGTAAATGACGGTTTCACTGTTGCTTAAGTGCTACCATTTCAAGCAGCAGGGCACAGTGGAAAGGAGGGATTCAGTTCTAACCTGTCTCTGCAGTCTGAGACCAGTCATTTCAGTTTCACTGTGTATAAACAGGTAGTAATAGTTGGCCTTGCATTACAGAACATTGTAAAGAAACCTAAAATAATTTGAGCTCAAGATAAAAGCAATATTGAAGTGTGAGGAGTTCATATAAATTATTATTATTATTATTATTATTTGGTACCAGAGATCAAACTCAGGACCTTGTGCTTGTGAGGCAGGCACTGTGCCACTGAGCTAAATCCCCGGCCCAATATATAAATTACTTTTAAAAAGCCTTAAAGCCCACAGCAACAATTAAATGCTTCCTATGCATTAAGCATTTTACTTCAACCAACCTGATTATAAAACTCACTGATTAAGTGGCTATTTAACAGAATGGACTCTTTCACTGATCCTACCTAAAGAGTCTCACATTTAAAAAATCTTTCAGACCAGGGATGGTAGTTTGTGCCTTTTGTCCCAGCTATTCAGGAGGCTGAGGCAAGAAGACATCTTGAGCCAAGTTCAAGGCCACCCTAGATAACACAGGGAGGGACCCCCACCTCAAAAAACAAAACAAAACAAAATTGAGCCAGGGATTTAGCTTGGTGGTGCCGCTGCCTGCCTCGAAAGCACAAGGGCCTGAGTTCGAACCCCGGTACCCAAAAAAACCAAAAAGCAAAATGAAAACTTTTCAGAAGTCTCAGCTTAAAGATGGAAGTTGCTCCCTGTTAACTGCTTCTGAATAGCTGCCTCCTCTTGTAACTCCAGCAAGGTAATCCTGAAGGTGCCCAAGAGCTAGAAGACCCCATTTGCAGAAATTTTCCTGGATTCCTAAAATAGCACACTTCTATCACCTGCCATTTTTCTATGGCTGTAAAAGGAATGAGTCCATAAAGGACCACTAATATTTTCCCATTCTGGATTGTCTCGGCTTCTGTATATTCAGTTTTAATATCGTCTAACATTCTGAACATGGATATCCCTAAGTTACTTTCTTTAAAGACAGCAAATTTGATTTTTTATATGTATCAGCTGACTGATAATTTTCTGCCTGGTGACAGCCTTCGTGAAAAGCTTGTTTTCTTGGGGGTGGGTGAGAGGTAAGCACTCTCTCCGTCTTTAACCCCCTCTGCTCTGCCCAGAACTAGGGCCTTTGGATCCCCCTTTCCCCAAAGCCTGTGGTGTGATCTGGGGGAGTGGAGGAGCCTAGGGAGGGGTTGACGGTAAGGGCTGGTTAGCCTGGGTGGCTGGTGGAAGCCAGGCCCTGAGGGTCGAGTTCCTACAACCTTTCCTAATTTACAAAGATACCTTTCCCTTATTCCAAGTCCGGACTCCAGGCATTCTCCACCATAGAGGTTGCGAAGTGAGGTTTTGGGTCACCCTTTGCCAGGCCCCATGGAGCAGTCAGGCCCCTGGAAGCCAACTGGCTCACCTCTACTTCCCCAGCCAGGGATGAGTCAGCAGCTCCTCCCCAGGGACCCTGGGGCTTAGAAATTGTTCACCTCTGACGGGTTGTTTGGCTCCAGGAAATAAAGTCACAGGGACAAACATAGTTTGGAATGGATTCAGACTTTTTTTTTAGCTCTCTAGCAACAGCAATTATCATTCTCCCCTTCTTCCAAATAACTTGTAAATGTGTTAACTCTTGAAACTTTGACTTCTGAACAATTTATGGGAAAAGTGTGTTAGTATATTCTAATTGTATTGGGAAAGGGCTGTCTGTTGTTTTATTCTTGGTGTCTTTCATGAATTGCTGAAGTCTTAGAAAAGAGTTAAGTTTTTTCCCCTTCAGATTTCTAAGAGTATGCTACAGGACAGAAAAAAAATTTCAGTTAAAATCAGAGAACTAGAAATTACCTAGATTTTGGACAGCTTTGATGATTGTTTCCTTTTTTTCTTTTCTTTTCTTTTTTTTTTTAATTTGGCAAATCAGTAAGAGATTTAAAAAAGAAGAGGAGGGCTGGGGATTTAGCTCAGTGGTTCCGCCGCCTGCTGTGCAAGCGCAAGGACCCGAGTTCGATCCTTGGTACCAAAATAAATAAATAAATAAAAATGTGAAAAAAAAAAAAAGAGCAGAGAGAAGGGTTAAAAGGGTACACATACTGTCCTCTGCCCCCCACCCTAAAGAGCAGGATTTTAAGAGGAGCTGGGTTTCAATTGAGAATCTCCCTGGGCTCCAGAGTTGAGCACAAAGGGGTGCCTCCTACTCATTGTCTGCAGGAGAGCTGGCTGGCTGTTCTGCCACCAGAGGGTGGGCCAGGTGACAAAGCAGTTCTTTGTAGGACAGAGGCCTTGTGCTGCATGGCCAAACACCTTCCCCCAGACTGGCCTTCAGTTAGTTAATCCCTGTTTTCTTTGACTGCATCAACCGCCCCCCCCACCCCTGCCCCACTTGTTTATACAGGCTGTCTTATCTAATAGTATCCCATCACCATTAGATTTATTGGCTATACCTACGAATTAGAAAAAATCTCCGAGTTTCTGCTCTGGGAACAGAACTCTCCTATGGTTTGAAAAACCAGACTTTATAGAACAGACCAACTGAACTAATGAATGATGCTCAACTTTTTCAGCATTGTGGCGGCCAGTTTTGAACTTCTGTGAATCCTTCTCTCTCCAACTTTGGTTTTTTGGGGTAGTTTTTGTTTTGTTTTTTGTTTTTTCCAGTGCCAGGCGTCAATCCCAGTTGGTGCTCACGCCAGGCACTTCGAGCAACATCCTCAATCCCTCTTTTCTTTCTTTTATTAAATTTGACTTTTATTTTGAAAAACTCAGAGAATGTTTGCATAACCTTTAATCATTTGCTACTTCTGAAAGTAGTATTAAACCAGCATTAAAAGCACTAATATAGATTTAATACTTATTATTGGCCCTCATGACTTCAATTTAAAAGTTTAATACACAGTTGTTACACGATGGTTAAGTATTGGTTGGCTCACTTACATTCTGAATTATTTTAATATTTGCTTGACTGCAGGAAATCTCCACCGAACCAGCAGTGTTCCAGAGTATGTCTACAACCTACACTTGGTTGAAAATGACTTTGTTGGAGGTTGTTCCCCTGCCACTAAGACCTACGACATGCTGAAGGTAGGACAGCAAAGAGCAGAACCCTCAATAGCAGATTGCCAGCAAAACATTTTCAAATTTCTTTTCTTTCTTTTTAAAAAATATTTACCTTTCCTGAGTATCATCATTTCCTGAATGAATTTTGAGAAAATTGGTTTTGTGTGGACACAAAGGAAAACTGGGCACTTTAAACAGTATGAAACCCTAGTGCAAATAAATGATTCAGGTCAACCAAGCCTCATGTAAAAAAAGACTTTACCAGAAGGGGCAGCTTCTCCATCTGATTCAGAGGAACAGACATCTTGTGCCTTTTGTCTTCAACAAAGGCGAAAGCAGGTCTAGGCCTCATTTGAATTTTATTTTCTCCTGCAGGCTGGTGCCACTGCCACACAGGGCAGCCGCTGGGGCCGAGGGACACTGCAGTACAGTTCCCAGAAGTTGGTGGAGGACAGGCCCTGGAGGCAGCCGCTTCGGAGACTGGAGATCTCCCCGGATAGCAGCCCCGAGCGGGTCCACTATGCACACAGTGAGCATCACTACAGCCAGCGGAGCCAGCTGGGCCACCCCCTGCGCCACCAGGACAGCCGGCGCTCCACACTCCTTGTGCCCCCGAGATACGCCCGCTCCGAGATCCTGGGCTTCAACCAGGCCGGGGCCGTGAGCAGGCAGCGCCACTATGACACCTACCACAGACAACACCAGTACGGGTCTGTCAGCGACACCGTCTTTGACAATGTCCCCGTCACCCCTGCGGTGTTCGCCTACCCTAGGCCAGGGACCAGTCACAGCATGGGCAACCTGCTAGAGAAGGAGAACTACCTGAGCACAGGCCCTGCTGCCGGGCAGGTCAGGCCGCTGGTGCCCCTCCAGCCTGTCACTCAGAGCAGGGCCGCCAGGTCCTCGTGGCACCAGAGCTCCTTCCACAGCACCCGCCCGCTTAGGGAAGCCGGGCCTAGCGTCACTGTGGACTCGGGTGGCCGGAGGACACACATGACCGTGGGCCAGGTTGTGGCGGCAGGCAGTGGAAATCTGCTTCTGGAGAGGAGCACCATCGCCGATCCGCAGCTTGGGTGAGTCTCCTCTCAAATGTGCTGCCCAGGCAGTGCCAGCCACTCTGTCCCCACAGCCCGACAGCCTGAGCCGCACCTCTGAGGCTGCAGAGAAGGGGCTCCAGAGATGGTGATTAAAACACCGAGTTCACAGGCAGCTGCCTAACTGGCAGATCAGCCCATTTGCCTCAGGGACAGGGCCAAGCTACCTGTGCACGTGGCAGCCCCGTGGGGAAATGTGACTGGAGCCTCTCTGTCCCAGATTAGGTGCTGGGTGAACGGATCTCGGCCCTCAGCTCTGTGAAAATCTGCTTGGGACAAGAGCAAATGCCAGAGTAGCCCAAGAAATGGCAGTGGTATGTGCATTGCTTGGATAATGATCACCACAGAGCAGTGGTGGCGAACCTGTGGCATGTGTGCCACAGCAGGCTGCTGGTATCAAAGTCCTGCGCAGTTCGCCGTCACTGTGGTGGAGACTGGGAGAGCTGAGGAAAGGCAGCTGTTTCCACATGTCTCTTTCCTTCCCTTGACACTTGATACCTCTGCTCTTGATTCCAGCATTAGTGACGTGGAGAGTATTTCTTAGCAAAATTAAACAATCAAAATAATGGAATTCTGCAAGTCATCCTTTGCCTTTCCTATTTCCTATATGCTTGGCCAATTTAATTTTGAGGACTTAGTCCTTATTCAAGTTTGATGCTCAAGTGCAAATCTGATGACTGGAAAAAGTTACTAAGAGAAAGGTCTAGAAATGGACTGATGATTAAATAAGTAACTGCTAAAATAATGACCTAGACAATTAGGGCAAAACATCAAACATATGATTGTTGTGTGGTATTAACGTAGCTTAAGGGTAATTGTTACCTTTCATCAGTCCTTCAAGTGAAAACTTAGTACACTCATTGACAAGGTAGGTTCTGGTGATAAACTGCTTTCCAAAAGGGAGCTGGGGCTCATCTAATCTTGAAGCAGGTAATAGTGAACCCAGGGCGTTCAAACCAAGCTACACTGGCTCCTGCTTTTTTTATTTTTAGAGACAGGGTCTCACTAAGTTGCCCACACTGGGCTTGAATTTAGGATTCTCCTGCCTCAGCCTCCCAGAGTGCTGGGATTACAGGTATGTGCCACCATCCCCACCTAACATTTGCCATAGAGATGAAATCAGATCTTTGTCAATATGAGCATATTTACAAAGAAGAAAACCATATCAAATAATTATTTTGGAAGAAAAGCTAATAAAGGCTTAAGAAGATAATTCAAAATTTATTGAATGCCTGCTATAGTTGAGGCATAGTTTTAGTGAAATAATTTCAACAGTAACAACTCTCATCTCACATCCTCCAACAACTGACATCCTTTCCCTTCTCCAGCTCCCTCAGCTTCTTAAACCCCTACCACATCGCAGTCTCTTGAATGCTCTGCCATGTGGCTTCAGTCCCCACTTCACAGGGACACTATCTGTAGGGAACAGGGAAAGGGGACGTTACTAGAACCTCTGCAGTGAGTCCTAGTCTCCTGCAAGCCACAGCAGCACACGGCAAATTAACTTATTACACAGGAAAGGTAGAAAAATGAGACTGAGAAGAAGCTGAGTTTTGGGCCTGATCAGTGCCTAGCTTGTATTCAGTACATCGCAAGAAACAAATGTAACAAATGACTTGCCAAGAATTCAGTACATCGGGATAAACAAAGTGTAACATGACTCGGGGCTGCGGAAATCCAAGAACAATGAGAAACTGAGTAGGTGAAGAATTTGTTTCTCCCAGGATGTCTTCCGCTGGTGTAATCTTGTCCTGGAGCATCACTGTATCACCAGATCATTGAGGTCTCAGTTGTGACCGGAGGCCAAAAATGATTTATGTCTCAATATGCCATAGCTGGCCTGTAGGCAGGAGAACTAGGCCTAAGCAAATGATTGTTCCCTAAAATTATGTAGCATTGCTCCCAACAACTATCTTCACAGGTGCAGCCAAGACTCCTAGGCACAACCTCAGCATGGGCACATCCAGCCTTCACAGCAGCCTCTCTACCCCATTGTGTTCTGGACACATCCTCCCCTGGTTTTCCACTGACTTCCTCTGTCGTTTTTCAGTCTTCCCAGGGCGCCCCTTCTCTTCAGGCCAGAGAAGGCTGTTTCAGTCACCCTGTGAGGCTCAGTGTTCTTCAGGGAGCCCCCTGGTACCTCACAGGTTTCCTCTTGATTCCTACAGTTTGGTCTTCAGCCTTGACTTCCCCCTCAACTCTGGACTGTCTGTGTATTCAGCAATGTCTTGGACACCCCAACCTAGCATATCCTAAATTAAATCCATCAGCTGTTCCTGCCCCTCTCCTCCTCTGTCTGCTCATTACAAGCTTGGGTGGGAGTCACCCTTCCTTCACCCTCCAGTCACTGATCCCTATTTTCCCTCCTTACTGCCCTCAGTTCCTACCTTCTCTCCTCTGTTGTGGCATAGGTCTCTGCCCTGGCCTTGCTCAGCGCTGTTCTCCAGGGCTGTCAGAATGTGCTTCCAAGGTTGAATTGTTCATTTCCCCAGTTTGTAACCTTGCAGAGATTCAGCTAAGTGTTCCTGCTGGCTAGCATGGCTTCTGAGCTCTGTCACCTCTGACTCCATCTCCACTTCCCCCTCTAGGCTCTGTTCTCTGCTCTGCTGCACTTCGCACCACAATGACCCCCAAACACACCTGACCCAACCCCTCAGACCCCTTGCAACCTCCTGCACTTCCCTAATGCAAGACACAAACATTCCTCCCTCTCCCCGCTGTAGTGCTCACCCCTCACTTCCCTTTCCCTCATGGCTGTCCTTCTCCAACTCCAGCTCCTTCCAGGTGTCCTCTGCCCCTGTGTGGCTCTGCATAATTCTGTGTTTAGCTCAAGCACCACCATTTTCCTGACCATAGCTGCACTGTGTGGACTTCTCTATCTGAGTATTTATTGTCGTTACTCATTTACTTATCTTTTATCCTAGACCTTGAGCTACTTGCCAATATTGTATTTATCTTTATATTCTCAGCACCATAAAACAGAGGCAGGTTCATGATAGGTTCTGTGTAAATGTATGCTGAAAAAATGAAGGAATTAAAGGAGGGAAAGATGAAATATAAATTCTTTACTTATTACCATCTGGGTTTTTTTGTTCTCATGTTCTAGTAGTAATAACCGTACTATTTCAGGTTATTGTTTTAATGGGAAAAGTAAATTTTATTAGAATATTTAACCATATTGAAAAGAGAAGAAGGAACATTTGGGGTCAAGACATTTTAAACAGTAAACAATCTTCCTGAGATTCCCCAAGTTCCAGAGACTAGAAATCATAGAAATTAATGCTTTTTTATGATTTCTGAAGGGACAATTTAAGTTGTTCTTTTTTTTTGGTTCCGGGGATCAAACTTGGGTCCTTGCGCTTGGGGGAGGCAGGCAGCGGAACCACTGAGCTACATCCTGGGCCCTGGGTTATTCCTTTTTATTTCTGTTTTTCATTCTTTTTTTTTCACTAGTCCATATTTGCAGTACACAATGGTCACATTCTTTGTGGGGGTTGGTACATGTACATAACACATCTGAATTCATCTTTTATTCCCTTTGCTTCCCCTTCCCTTTTTTCTGCTTCCTTCATCTCTTGGTCCTGTGATTTCTGAAGGGAAATTTTTGTTTTCTATAAAGGAGCAAGAGACAAAGGAATTACTATAGGGAGGAAAATACATGACACTTGCCTGAGGCAGCACGTGTGCTGTCCGTCTGTCCGTTTCCTTTGGAGAGCACCTGGCTCATGCACATCCCCAGGCTGCTCACAGAATGCCTACCTCGAGGCCACACTGCACTCCTCTGCCCTATACGTCACACATGTCAAACTAGCTGCCTCCTGTGTTGTGGACTTATGCCTAGCACAATTCCCTCGTGTTCCCTAGGAGGTGTTCTTTCTTATAGGGAGAACATTCTGTGCAGTCGCTAGATAGACGGTGAACCTGCGGGAAGACATAAAGTATCACACCATGGATCGTCCCAAAAGCAGATCGGCCAGGCAGAGAGTTCAAAACTATGAGTAAAAGAGAGACCATCATTGCGCCCAGCCTGGTGGCACACACCTATAATCTGGGAGGCTGAAGCAGGAGGATTGTAAGTTCCACTCTAGCCAGAGGAACTTAGCAACCTAGTAAGAACCTGTCTCCAAATTTTTTTTTAAAAGGCTGGAGACGAGCTCAGTTTGAAGGCCCTGGGTTCAATCCCCACTACTGGGGGCAGGGGCACAGTCAGAAATGTACCTGTTGGGGCCTGGTGACTCAGCCAATGGAGAGCAGCTTCTCCCAGTGCACCACCCAGCACTCCCATAAGCACCACAGAGATAAAAATTGAGTGACATATATGAAGGTTGAGGAGAGGCTCTGAGAAAAGGGAAATAGGGCAGGTTGTGACTGCTAGGCTGCGTGGGCTACTCTCAGTGTCTGTAGGGACTGGGAGACCACAGCTCTCTGGGTCTGGCTGAGGGAGACAGAGGAGAGACTGGGTTTCAGCAAGATCACCACACAAGTTTGTGACCTGGAGCAGGGCAGAGCAGAACATGGTCATACTGCCTTTCCTCCCCCCCCTTTTTTTTTTTAACAGAAGGAAATTGTAGATTTTTTAAAAACATGTACAAGAGAGTCTCCAAGGGAAAAGGACAAAGGTCCGGAGGCCAAAAGCTTACAGACCTTTTTTTTTGGTGGTGGTGGCACTGGAGCTATATTCCAAGGCACTTTTTATTTTGAAATGGGATCTCACTGAATGGCCCAGGCTGGTCTCAACTCTCAGTCATCCTGCCTCAGCCTCCCAAGTGTGGGGAAGGATGATAAATTCTGCAGATGTGCAGAGACAAAGGGGCCTTGGGTAAGGTGCAGAAAGTGATGATGTGGTGAGCAGGAAATGCATGGGGAAACCAAGCAAGGTATTGTTTTAATAGGTTTCTTTGGGCAGGTTGATGTCAGCCTAACTGCAGGTCTCTGCTGGTAGGTGTTCTCTGCCTGGCGCAGCGAGGGCACCGTTTGATTACAAGTTTTATAACTTGCCTTTAGATAGAAAAGGGCCGAGCAGAGACTCTGTTCTTATCTGCTGTTTTTCAAGTGCCTTTGGTTCTGGATAATCAATGCACCAAGCAGCATGTTGGAGGCGGCCCATCCTGAAAACTTTCAGCCGTCTGCTCCTGCTTATGATTCCATAATTTGTCCATTGTGGAAAAGCTGGAGTTGTAGCTCACCATCTCCTGTTCCTAATCAGTAACCTGCAAAGACTGCTGGTAGAGCATGACTCAGGGGTCACTGTTATGTGCCGTCCTTGCTGTCGGGACAGGGCAGGGATGTCAGTGAGCTGGGGGGCTGTTAATGCCTCCACACCCTCTTCACTGTCGGTTGCTTCTGGTTGGTGCATCTTTCTTTCTTCCACTTCCGTTTTAATGGGCCAGTTCAAGGCTTTCTCGCCTCGGCTACAACTTGCAGTCCCCTTGGATCTGTTGCCTTGTTTCTAGAAACACAAGTCTGCTTCAGAGCCTCTCTCCAAGCAGCTCTGTGGAGCTGTCTGTTCAGGATCGGGTGTGAGCTCGGCTTGCAGAGGTTCGGCCTGCAGAGGTGCGGCCAGCCATGTCCTGATATCTGGGGAGCTAGCCTGCCTGGGGTGGGGCTGAATTGTGGCCTGGATTCTGAGTGCTGTGGGGCTGCACAGACACACAGATTACCACCCACCCAGTGATGGTTCATATTCCAGCCAGTGCTCTCTCACATGCTTCCTCTTGTGTTTTCATTTACACTGACATCATCTTACAGGGTGTGTGTGTGTTTGTGTGTGTGTGCACGCACATGCATGCTGCAGATCAAACCCAGGCCATTATGCTTGCTAAGCAAGCACTCTACCACTGAGAAAAGGCTATGGCCTTTACACAGCTGTGATCTTAACATATTAACCAATGTTGTTGGAAAGACCGCTTCTCGGGCTCATCAGAGTCCCCTTGTCCAGGGAACATGGCCCATGGGCCATGGAACTATTGTTCCTGATCCCCCACCTGTTACCCCAGCCCGATCCTCCAAGCTACACTTCTGCAGGCCACAAGAAGTGTTTATAAGTGAGTAGGAATAAAGTAAGAAAAGAAGGGGAAAAATGGAGGAAGAGAGAGAAACAGATGCGGGTAGGATAGCTCTAGGAGGATGGAGGTGGGGAGGAGTAGCTGCGCCTGGCTTCAGAGGCATGGAGAAGCCTTTACAGCAGGATGGCCTTCAAATTGAGTTTTGAAATGTGGATGAGAATTGGGTAGAGGAGCACATTCCCTAGAACAGTCACAGACGGTAGCTCAGAAGAGGGCATAGATGGAAAGTCCAGCGTGGCTGGAGTACGGGGTTGTGGGAGTAAGAGGGCAGAGGATGTGAGAAACAGGCAGACGGGGGCAGTGTGAGGGCCGCCTTGTGGAGCTGGACTTTATACACAGGACTAATACAGAGCACAGACACCCTGGGTTCTGTGGAAACTGGCGTGAAGGAGTTTAATTTAGTTTAGGAACTGTTTGCAGTGCCAAAGTGAAGTAGCGTGCAGTCAACTGGGAGTGAATGCAGGGCTCATTTGTGAGTCATGTTCAGTAAAATAAAGGATTCTTGCAATTTAAGTATTTGTGGGTGCTGAAGATGGCAAGTTGAAACTTTTCTGAATCACTTCTGGCTTTAGGAGAGGGATTAATGGCTGAATCTTTTGTTTAAAAGCCTGCATTAAATAGGATGCCATTCTTACACCATGAATGACGTCTCATCAGTTAAAGCGCCTAAGGAATGGAGAGCCAAGATTTAGGACTGGCATTGGGTATGAGAATTTAAGATGTTTGGTATCTCTGCAAAGATATTGGAGTCTATGAGCATAAAGGATTTCCATCTCTTTTAAAAAGTGGGTTCATATTATGTAAAAGCAACTCAAATTCTAGCTTGAATAAATACGCTGTGTAGTTTTTTTGTCTTTATTTGGTTTTTATTTTTTGGTTTTTTGAGACAAGGTCTCACTATGCAGTTCGGGCTGGCCTTGAACTCACTATGTAGCCCAGGCTGGCCTTGAACTCATGACAGTCCTCCTGCCTCAGCCTCCTGAGTGCTGGGATGACAGGTGTGTACCACCATGCTCAGCTTCCCTGTGTAGTTTTTACCAATTACCAATTTACCAAAATTGACTGTCAAAGCACAACATCTTCAAAAAAGACATGACGTAATTCTCAGTGTACAGTAGACCCCAGGAATGCTCTGCTCCCCCCCCCCATTGGGGGTGGGAGAAGGTCTCACTGTGTAGTTCAGGCTGACCTTGAGATCACTTCTTGCCCCTCACTGGCCCCACACCCTACTCACACCTCACTCCCAGCGCTGCTCGTGTTGCATGTGTGTGTGTGTGTGTGTGTGCTCATGGGAGAGTTTGCTCCCTGTTCTTGCTAGTAGGTACTGATGTCTTTGGTGTCCCTGTTACCTGGAATGGTCAGATGTCCCCCTTTCTGATGCCAGCGAAGGGTCCTCAGTCTCCTTGAGGACATTTCCTTAGGCATGACTCTAAGGTGTCACCATCCTGGTTAGGGTGTCCGAGCAGGGCTTACAGAAGGCCTGACTTGGTCACGTCCATAGAGAGAAGAGACTGCCTGACCCAGTCACCTCTAGTCACAAATAAAGGGGAAGAAGAAAACAGTTCTGTAAGGCATTTGGGCATCATTCAACACCTGGCAGTGCCACCTGCCCTCTGTGAATAAGCCCCCTGCGTCAGATGCCATCAGACGCGACCATCACCTAGGTTAGTGAAGGGCAAAGACGGCCACTGTTACTGGGTAGCTCCTGAAAGTGGCTCAACAAATAGTTACCCAGTTCTGGGTTGCTCACCTTTCCTTCTGGAGTTAGATTACAGGTTCTTCTCTTGAACAAAGAATTGAATGAAATGAGCAAAAAGCAGTGGCAAAGTTTATTTGAAAAAGTAAGAAGAGTGAGGGAGAAACTGGCTCTGCAGAGCAAGCTTGGACCAAGTAAAAGAAAAAAAAGCAAGAAAAAAGTACACCCTGGAGGACACAGGGCATGCTATCATGAGGAAAGCCCCAGTAGCAAGCTCTTCTTGGCATCTGTGTCTGTCCAGATCTCGGGGAAATCTGTGAGAACTTATAAGTATAGGTCCTGAGGGGCGGTGCTGGGATCTCAGCCTCAGGCTGACCTCAGGTCTAGGCATCATATTGAAAACCTGCTCAAGTTCTTGCAAGAAGTCCACTCACAGGGCTTTGGGGGTTGTTCTGCACACACATAGTGGGATCTTTAATGAACAAATCCTGCCCACTTCCCCACCCAGCTCTGCCGTGCCCTACTGTCCTATGTCACCACCAGGATTGGCATAAACCGAGTGTGACCATGATGGCAAAGAAAGTGGTAACAATTGTTACATTGTTTAATAAAAAGAGTATTTACAATTGTATTGCATTTAATTGTTACCTTCCTAATTCATTCTGTCTCATCAGCCTTTTTTTTTTAATTGCTGAAGATTGAATCCAGGGCCTTTGCACTGAGCTGTAATCCCAGCCTTTCTTTTTAATTTTATTTTCATTTTGAGATAGGGTCTCCCCAAGTTGTTACGTTGCCCAGGCCAGTTTCAAGCCTGCCTCAATCTTCCAGAGTGCCGAGATTACAGGTGTGTGCCACCACACCTGGCTCAGCGTGATTTAACAAAACAGAACTCTTTTTCTGGCTTTCACTATTTTGGAATGTGTATATTAAAAGATTCTGAGCAATCTTGAGAAACAACCTAATGCTTTTTGAGAATGGATGTTTCTAGTATAGGTGTGACATTGCCGGGGTAAGAATAATTTTGAATTTCTTAAAGTCATTTTTTAAAGTATAATTATCGAGCTACACGTTTGATTACAAGAGCTCCATTTTTCTCTTTGCTGCATTGTGATTGCCCTCTGGGAGTCTTCAGAGCCAGCCTACTTAGAGCAGGAGCCTCTGCCTTCGACCGAGCAGCAGCCAGTGCTGGACTGTGCTAGGTGCTGCCCAGTACCGACAGGGGCATCCCGAGGGCCGGGGGCAGGCGGAGGGCGCAGGGTGGAGCCTGGCTGACCTGTGCCTGTCTATCTAGGGCCTCAGACATGGAGATGACCCTAGAGCGAGCCGTGAGCATGTTGGACGCCGACCACACGCCGCCGGCCCGGGTGGCGGCCGCGGCCACCTTCATCCAGCACGAGAGCTTCCAGAAGGCGGAGGCCCGCAGGAGGGTGCGTACCGGCTGCGCTGTGCGGGCGTCCCTGCGCCAGCACCGGCCGCTCATTTAAGTCTTTATAACTCTTCGCTAGGGTTTGGTTTCAGTGATTTAATTTAAGAGGAAATACTCATTACGTAAAATCCTTGGAAATGTAGAAAGTCGGTTGCTGCAGGAGCCTCCCTCTTGGCCTGACGACTCAGAGCCTCCCCTCTCAGAGAGAGAGATTTAAGCTCTTATTTTCTATATTTTAAAAATATAGAAATAGAAGCGATAGCTTGTAACTGTTTTCGTTCCACTGTTTTATGAACATACTACGATAATCATTCAAGGCAGTTTCATCCGTCTATCTTTTGACGGTTCCGTAAGTGTTCCTATAGGACAGAGCCCAGCGTTGGGACCGGTGAATCGTGGCATATTTGTTTTGAAAGTGGCGTGTTAGGGAGATGTTCAGTAAAGAGTGAGTCTCCCCCACTCCGGACTTCAGCCTCAGCCCCTCGCCTTCTCCCCAGTCAATTTGTGGGCGCCTTTCTGGAGACATCTTGTGCATGCGGAATCAACTGTTGGAATCTAAGCACTGGCCAAGTAAACTTTTCAATTCAAATTAAAATCACAAATAGCAGCATACTATGTTTTCAGTTAGCACTCTACAGTGGACCCTTGGCTTATGAACCCAGTTCATTCACAAGGGCTGGTTGTAACTCAGGTTGGTCAATTGAAGGCTCAGGCTCTTCTACACAGCCTTCCAAGTCTCTCTCCTGTACACCACACGGGAATGGATGTTGTAATGTTCCTTCCAGAACTCTTTTAAGGGTTAAATCTGTATTTGAGACCATCTGGAACCACAAGCAGCCAGCATCCATTCGGGTCGAGACTCAAGACTTTGTAAGTTAAAACTGAAATTCTGGTTGTAACCCGAGTTGTTCATCAGGCCAGTCATAACTCGAGGGTCCACTGTAACTTAGAAATCTTCCATGTATAAGCCCTTTATCATTCTTTAAAACTGCTATATTGATTTCTGTTGTCTAAATGTACTTTTGTTTTATTTTTTGTGGTTCTTGTAATGAAACCCAGGGCTTCACATGCTAGGCAAGTGCTATCTCGCTGAGCTCTAACCCCAGCCCTAAATATACCTGGTGTATTGGTTCATTTTAAACAGCTTCAGGAGCTACAGTTTGATAAAGTTTTGAGGTGCGTTTTGACCTTATGAACCCTTAATCACAGTCAAGATAATGAGCATATCCATTTCTCTAGAGGGGTCCTTTCGAGCTGGGGATGGAGCCCTGTGGCAGGGCACTTGCTCAGCGTATACAAGGCCCAGGGCACTGCCCCAGCACCTGTTGCTGTGCCCCATGTGATCTGTACATCCCACTCGGTGCCAGCAGCATCCATCCTTCAGAGATAGCCTGCTTTCCATAATTATGGATTAGAGTGCATTTTCTAGAATTTTAGGTTAGTGGAATTTTGTTGTGTATATGCTTTTTTTGTCTGGATTATTTTACTCAGCTTGTCTCCATGTGATGTGTTTCAGAAGTTTGGGCTTTAATAAAGCTGCCAGGAACATTTGTGTCGAAGTTTCCACACAGACAAATGCTTCCATTTCTCTCGAGACAATCCTGAGGCGTGGAATGCTCAGGTGACATGGTTGGTGTGTGGCTGACAAACTGTTTTACAAAGTAGCTGTGCTATTTTGCACTCTCACCAATGTACCAGAGCTCCAGTCCCTCTGCATCTTAACACTTGTCATTTTAGCGTTAATTTAGCCTGCTCATTTGTAGTAATTGTTTCTTTGTGGTTTTAACATACATTTTACCAGTCATTAATGAAGTCGAATATTTTTTAAGTGCTCATTTGCCATCTGCATATCTTCTCTGGTGGAAGGTGTGTTTGATTCTTTTGCCCACTTACTTATTTGTTTCCTTATTGAATTTCTCTTTCAGTGCTAGGAATCAAACCTAGGGTCTCATGCAAGTGAGGCAAGCACTCTACCACTGAGATACATCCCCAGTTCTTCCTGAATTTTGAAAGTTCTTTTTTTTGTAGTTTTGTGAAGCAGGGTCTCACTGTGTAGTTCAGGGCTGGCCTTGCACTCACTGTGTAGCCCAGGCTAGTCTTGAACTTGTAGCAATTCTTCTGCCTCATCCTCCCAAATTCTGGGACTATGGGCATGTGCCACCATGCCCAGCTGAAAGTTCTTTATATATTCTGTATTCAGATTGTTTTGCAAATCTATTATTTGGAACTCCTTTCTCTCAGTTATACTTCGTTGTTCAGTCTCTTAATAGTTTTTCATTTTAATAGAGTTCAGTTTATCAAATGTTTTCTTTATACATCAGATCATGCTTTTCATGATATATTTAGGAAATCTTTCCCTACTGTAAAGATTAGAAAATATTCTCATTTTCTTCTAGAGATTTTATTAGAAGTTAGATTTTATAGTTGTTCTGTCGTTGTTTAGGCTGGTCTAGGTCTTTTGCATTTCCATTTCCATTTCCATTTTACAATCTGCTCATCGATTTCTTTAAAAAAAAAGAAAAAACCTGCTAGAATTTTGTTTGCAATTGCATTAAATCTGAAGATAGATATGGGCAGTTGATATCGTAATAATACTGAGTTTTTGGACCCATCAACATGGTATTTCACTTTATTTAAGTCTTTAATTTTTCTCAAATATTTTTATAGTTTTTACTCAGTCTTTTGTATCTTGTGTCATATTTATCCCTAAGTTTATTACCTTTCTGGATGCTTTATCAGTGATACTGTTTTATATTGCAGTTTTTACATTTATTACATAGACATACAATTGATTTTTGTATATTGATCTTCCATCTTAAGATATTATTAAATTCACTTATTAACTCTGGTAGCATTTTTTAAGATTCCGTCAGTTTTCTACATAGAATCTTTCTTCTCAAACTGAATGCCTTATATATACTTTGTTTCTTCCCTTCTTTCCTTCTCCCTCTTTGTTTGGGTAACAACCTCCCTTACAATCTTGAAAAGAACTGCTGATAATGGGTGTGTTGTCTTTTTCCTGGTCTTGTGGAGAACATAGTCTTTTTCCATAAAATAGAATGCTACTTGTAATGATCACATCAAAGAACTTTTCTTTTGCCCCTACTTTAATGGAGGTTTGTTTTTTTTTTTAAATTAGGAATGGGTATCGAATTTTGTTAAGTGCTCTCTATGAATTTACTATAATATATAATCTATGGTTTTTAATTTAAATTTTACTATAATGGTAAATTACCTTTTTGTTTTGTTTTGTTTTTGTTTCTTTGCAGTACTGGGGATTGAACCCAAGGCCTTTGTACTGAGCTACATCCCTAGCCTTTTTCTCATTGTGTATCTTAAGATAAGGTGTCACTAAGTTGTCCAGACTAAGCTCTAACTTGCAGTCTTCCTGCCTCAGGCTCCCAGAGTGTTGGGGTTATAGGTATGTTCTATCACATTTGGCTGTGATTGATTTTAAAATGTTATCCCATTCCTGGTACAAACCTTACCTGGTTATGAAGTACTAACAGTTTATATTTTTTATTAGACTTGCTAAATTTTTAAATTAATTTTATTGGTACATTTTAGGTATACAACATGATGACATTCATCATTGGGAACTTGTACCTTTATATGACATATCTTGGTTCTTATTTTTTCCCCTTTCCCCTGCCCTCCCTTTTTACAAAGACTGTTTCCAGTTTTTCCTTTTCTCATATTTATTCCTTTCCCTTCTTTCCTTTCCCCAATCCCTCCTACTTCCCCTTCCTCTTTGGACCTTTTCTTCCTATTTCACCTTATCTATTCTACATTTTGATCCTTATTTACACTTTCAGTTTCTCACACCAGAGAACCTATTTGGTATTTACACATGTGTGTCCTATTTATTTCACTTAAGAGTATGGCCTCAATGTGCATCCATTTAGCTATAAATGTCTCTGAACTTGCTAAATTTTTAAAATTTTTACATATATTTATAGATGTGATCTGTAGTTTTCTTTCTTTCGTAATGTCTTTGTTGGATTTTGGATTGAGTGTGATATTCCCCTCATAGAATGAATTGCACAATATTCCATCTTCCTCAGTTTGTCACAACAGTTTGGTCAGAATTAGTATTATTCCTTTCTTTCTTTCTTTCTTTCCTTTTTTTGGTACCAGGGATCAAACTCAGGACCTTGTGCTTGTGAGGCAGGCCACAGCACCACTGAGCTAAATCCCCGGCCAGTATTATTCCTTTCTCTTTTTTTTTTGGTCAAACTTGGGTCCTTCCGCTTGTGAGGCGGGTGGCGGAACCACTGAGCTAAATCCTCAGCCTATTATTCCTTTCTTAAATGTT
Organism: Heterocephalus glaber; assembly: GCF_053883595.1. Classification (NCBI taxonomy): domain Eukaryota; kingdom Metazoa; phylum Chordata; class Mammalia; order Rodentia; family Bathyergidae; genus Heterocephalus; species Heterocephalus glaber. The sequence continues at coordinate 5,930,621 of NW_028258444.1, read as the reverse complement.
TGATAGAACTCATCAGTGAAACCACCAGACTGAAGATTTTTTTGTGAGAAAGTTCAGAACTTCAGATTCCATTTCTTTAATTGATGTACGGCTCTTTGGGCCACCTGTTTCTTCTGTAGTGAGCTCTGGTATTTATGTCTTTCAGAGGATCTGTCCAGGTCCCCTAAGCTGTTCCAGTGCCATCCGTTTCTTTGTGCAGATGCATCTGCTGTCATTTCTCTCTTTCTGAAGGGTCTAATTGAGTGCTGGTGTGCTGGTGAGGAACTGCTTCAGTTTTTGTATATCATAAAGATAATGTCGTCTTGGCTTTTGAAAGATACTTTTTGCCACCTGTAGAACCTTACTTGGGTTGACAGTTTTTTTAATTCTCAGTATTAAAAATGCTTGTCCCAGTGTCTTCTGACTTGCATGTTTCAGACAGGAAATCTCCTGCTGTCCTTGTCCTTCTTCCTCTGTGTGCAGTGTCTCCCACACACCTCTGGCTGCTTTCAAGATCTGGTCACAGTGTGCCTGGTATGTTGGGTAGTTTTCTTTGCTTTTTTTGTGTTTGGGGGTTCACTGAACTTCTTAAATTTGTATCTGTTTTGGAACTTTTTCAATCACTAGTTCTTTTCTTTCCCCTGTTCCTTCCTTGGAACTATAATTATATGCATGTTAGGCTGCTGGAAGTTGTGGCACAGCTCATCAATATCCTGTCCTTTTTCTTTGCTTCCTTTTGGATAAGTTTAACTGTTATGCTTTAAATTTGCTAATCTGTTCTTCAGCAATTGTATTCAGTGTATTTTTTATTTCATACATTGTCGTTTTCATCTTTAGAAGTTGCATTTGATTCTTTTTTGTATCTTCTGTTTATATGTTCAAGTTTTGTCTTTACTCAGGGTATTTGGACATGTGGAAGACAATTAAAAATCACTACTTTAATCCTATAATCTGTGTCCAATATGGGTCATATTTTTTTGCATGTCTGGCAATATTTTTTGCTTTTTGCTTGCTTGCTTTCTAGCTTTCTTTCTTTCTTCCTTTCTTCCTTTCTTCAGTACTGAAGGTTGAACTCAGGGCTTCACACTTGGTAGACAAGTGCTCTACCACTGAGGTATACCTCTAGCCCTTTTAAATTTTATCATAACACAAGTTTTGGCAAGTTGCCCAGGCTGATCTTGAACGTGCAATCCTCCTGCCTCAGCCTCCCAAATAGACAGGATTACAGGCACCACCCCCCCATGCCTGGCTACTGACACTATGAATTTTATCATGTTTGATGCTGGTTATTTTTATATTTCGGTAAATATTCTGGGGTTTTTTTGGTACCGGAGATCGAACTCGGGTCCCTGCACCTGCGCAGCAGGCGGCGAAACCACTGAGCTAAACCCCCCGGCCCTCGGTAAATATTCTTGAACTTTACTTGGATGCAATTACGTTGCTTGGAAGCAGTCTGATATTTTTCAAATCCTGGTTTTAAGATTTAGGCAGAACCAGAGCAGCCATTTATTCTAGTGTGAATCATTCCCGCTTCAGTCCCAAAGAGAATTCTACTATTAATACCATTAATACCAGAATACCATTAATTTGGAGGTTTATCTGGTTGGCTCTTGGAAAGTTACTCTTCCTGGAGCTACTCTTAAATCCTTCTGTTTGGTTACTGTCCTGGCCTCAGGCAGTTTCTGTACATACCTGCATAGTTCACACTCTACTGGGTACTGGAGGGGCCCCTCAGCAGATCTTAGCTCTCCTGTGCAGCTCTTTCCTCTGTAGTATTCAGTGCTCCCAGTCCTCACCCTCTGTCTAGTCTGCTGACTCTGAGTTCTGTCTCTTCACCTCTGCTTGTTAGATTTTCCCTTGCCGCTTTCCCTCATGGCCTGGGAACTCTATCAAGGTAGTGACCTGAAGCAGCTATAGGGGCTGTCTTGCTTGTTTTCTTCTAAGTCTTGGAATCACTTCCATCCTTTACTCAAGTTCAGTTTCTGTAAGCGTTTTATATTTCGGCTGGGTTTGGTTTGGTTTGGTTTGGTTTTGGTTAGGTTTTGGTTTTTTGAGAGAGAATCTTGCTTTGTAGTTCAGGCTGGTCTCAAACTTACTATGTAGCCCAGGCTGGCCTCAAACTCATGACGATCCTCCTGCCTCAGCCTCCTGAGTGCTAGGATTACAGATGTGCCACCATGCCCAAGTTATCTGGTTTCTTAATTGTTTCAGGAGGGAGGTAAATTGAGTCCTTGCCATTGATCCATTTTAATTTTGATCAATAGTTCCTTGAAGAATCCACCTAAAACTTGTACAAATTTACCCGCCCACCAAGTGTATCAAGTGCCGGTTTTCAATACCATTTGGTACCACACATACGTTTCTTTGTTGTTTTTGCTAATCTGATAAGCAAAAACAAGCATCTTACAGAATAAAACCTTATTTTCTGAAATCAAGACCGTAGCTTATTGGTTAATGAAATAAAGTTACAGTTAAAAATCCTTTTTTAAATTACACCCACACACTTTTATATTTGATGTTGCCTTTCCTGCATAAACTGTGCCCATTATCATCTGCCCTGATTTTCTCTACAGTGGAAAGAGAATTTAATGGTGCCAGTTCACTTAAATTCAAATCCTTCTTGAATTTTGCACTTTCTCTAATCTTTTACATTAACTTTACCCACAACTGACTACAGAGATTTCTTAATCTTTTTGTTTTTATCTAGTATTTCTAAAATATTCAAATCACTTTTCAGAGAAACAGAACACTTTCCATACTTACATTTCATCCACATGCAAGAGTAGGTAAATAAATTATACAATAACAAATACAAATGACTTAAAGACACTGGGAAACAAACCACGGTTATTCCCCTGAACGTGTAACTCAACTAGTAAAATAGAAATACGGAGATCACATAGTGTAGCTGTCTTGGGTACTTTTTTCACTGCTGGGACAAAACACCTGACACTCACAAGTTAAAGAGGAAAGGTTTATTTTGGCTCACAGTTTGTAGAAATTTCAGTCCATAGTTGGCTGGATCCAAGGCAGGGTGACATGGCAGAGGGGCATCACAGAGGAGAAACCGTTACAACAAAAACATAACTTTTACATTAGTACAAAATTATGTCACCCCACACATTGTTATTAGTAGTTTTTAAATTCATGTTATTAACTCAGATCTGTGGCCCAAACTGTGTCATATACTTGTTCTGTTAATAGTTTGTTTATGTGGCCTGATGCACACCTAGAGAAAAACATACAGCAAGGATACTTGAGGTGAGAAAAGCCCAACATCTTTGTTTCTGACCTGGAAAGACTTTTCTGTTAAAAATAAGTGACTTTAAAAAACATATTTTAAGTACTTAATTCTTTTTTTTTTTTTTTTTGGCACCAATTGAACCTAGGACCTTGTGCTTGCAAGGCAGGCGTGGTGCCACTGAGCTAAATCCCCAGCCCATTAAGTATTTAATTTAAGCAAATACTAGATAGTAAAATAAGTAGCAGTTTATTACAGAGGAGCAAGCAAGCCTTTTAGCATCTCTTAAAACAGTTAGAATTAGGCCACATAAACAAACCAATTACAGAACAGGTAAATCATAGCTATTAATCCTTCAACAACAGCAAAATTACTTTCTAAACCAACTCTTAACTAGAATATTAAATGAGTTGTGCTCATATAAATTATTAACTTCAGGATATCTTAAAATGCATTTTAACTTGATCTGTAGTTTTACAAAAGCTTCCATTTTGAACTATTTATTGTCTCCTTATAATAGTTATTCTGAAAGTACTTAAAGGAGCAGATATCTTTTGATCTTATATCAGTGTTAAAACAATAGGCAGACAATGAAATACATTTAATAGGCTCAAATACGTTATTATTTATAAATTTTAAGAAGCAAATACACATATTTATACTTAGCAAATATCTTTAGTATTTTAACTTAATTATAAATAACTCAGATGTTTTACTTATATATCCATATAATTTTTTTTTTGGTACCGGGGATGGAATCGAACTCAGGACCTTGTGCTTGTGAGGCAGGCGGTGGCACCACTGAGCTAAATCCCCAGCCCCCATCTAATTTTTAATGATTAGCTCTATATTGTGCTCAAAATGTAAAACACTGGACAAACCCAAGTTAATATCCCAAAATAAGTTTGTTTGTTTTTGGCTGAGGAAAAATAATTCTGAAAAATTGTAGTTAATAATTGGAAATTACATCTACATGTGCTATATAATACAATGCTATTTTTAAAACCTTTGAAAGGTTTTCTGGGGCTTTTGAATTCGAATACACTGACCCCAAGGAATTAATTTTTAACCAAATTTTGATGTCACCAAAAGCAAACTAACCTGGATAATAATGCCCATAAGTTAATGCATTTGGAAGACTATAAAGAAACTTTACTGGTCATGAGCATGTAAAATGGCAAAGCTCAGAAGACCTAGAAAGATCCACAAACTATAGGGGGAAATACTGGCCTGGCTCCATGTCAGTGATTTCTGGCTTGTCCTTCCAGAGTTGAGGAAGTTATTACCCAGGTAAACATGAACCCAGCTCTTTCAGGAAATCAGAAAGAAAGCACAGCATGGCTGGACAATGTATATTTACTCAGACACAAGGTAATGCATAAGACAAAACTGTCTGCTCCTTCTCGTAGACTCAGTAAGGAAGTTCTTAAGTGGACCTATATTAGATAGTGTCTAATAAACAGAAACCTTTCCCTTGCACCCAATTCTCTACTGTAATAAACCATAGGTATCAAACTCAGCTTCTGTTGAGCAGAATAACCAAGTAGAAGCTGCCAGTCTTTGTAAACTACCCTTGCTCAAGAAAGCTGTCCTGAGAGCATTCTGGCAAAAAACAACCCTGAAGGTGATGCAGTCATGACAAGAGACCACCATAGGGAGGGGAAGGAGGCAGGGCTGTTGCTTTTACCTGCTACTCACCAAAACCATGACTTGTGAGGTTCCCTGCCAGTCAGGAACTTAAAAGCTATAAGCCATCCTTCTTTTACTCAATGTTTGGCAGTAGTGAAATACTGTCTGTTAGGATCCCTTCTGCTAATACTAGAAACAGGCTTTTTACACTGACTATTGCTCCATAACATTTTTTTTTTTTTTTGGTACCGGGGATCGAACTTGGGTCCTTGCGCTTGCGCAGCAGGCAGTGAAACCACTGAGCTAAATCTCTGGCCCTACATAACATTTTTGAAAAGCTAAACTACTTAATCTTTTAAATGAAAGGATGCCCAGTGAGTGCTATATTAATGTGTGCCACATTTTATCAGTAACCAACCCACTCTCATCCCCAAGATTCTTGAGATCCTAACAAATTTAAAAATTTAATTACATTCCCTTTATGCTCTTGAGGCTCTTACAACCTTTGTGAAACTGAAATTACTCTTCCAAAATTCAGACAACTAAAATATAATTCTGATTGGCTCACACAGGTAAAATGCATGTTAACAGTTTTGAGGACATCTGTATTACATCTTTTAAAACATTTCCTTAAGTCAGATGAACAAAAAGGTATTTGATTTTATGCTTTCTAAATTATTGAGTGCTCTTATTTTAAAATCAAACTGGTGCCATCTAAATGATATAGAAACACAAGTACATACACAGACATTACATATAATATGCGTGCATACCAACATACATAAAACAAAGACTTAAATTTATTTACCAGCTTTTAAAAAGTTACACTATTAGGATGGCTTAATCCTAAATTTGAATATCTGAAGGTAAGATTCCTTATTGTAGCCAGGTGAGAAATACATACCTCAAAGGAGATTGCTTGCCCTGTTAATCTGAATTGGAATTTCCTGAAGCTTTTAATTTTTTTTAGTAACTTCTTATAGATTTTAGACAATTTAGAAGCTCTTACTCCAGGTCTTAGGACATTTTTTTCATTGTACTAACATTTATTTATACATAGCTTGTCAGAAATTTACACATCATATCCTAGCTTTATTGCTCAAAGCCTCTACTGTGGAAAAAAGAAACCAGTTCAGGCAGTACTCCCCACCAAGAAAAACACAAAGGCATCTGTAGTCAGATTTCTCTATTTTTCTGGTTAAAGAATGGTGATGACAGGAGAAAGAAATCAATTTCCAGCAAAGAGAGGCTTTGACAAATATTTTAAAGCACAACTGGTTTAGAACGAACAAAGGACTTTTAGCCAAAATGAGGGAAAATTTAAACCCCAATAAGAAACTCACCAACATATTAATTAATCCATTGTGATATAAATTACAAGTATTTCCTCCTGCTTTACCTTTCATTTTAAAACTTGCCCTGTAGTACCTTTTATTATATTTATATTCTTATGAAGTCAGATTTGTCAGTATTTTTCTTCAGGGCATCTGTATAATTAGATATTGTTTTAAAAGACAAGTCCTTACATCTAGATTGTTCTTTCAAAAGGTAATTATTGGATATTTCTCACTGACTCTTTACCTATATGTTTGTTCTATGGGAAGAATAACTAAAGATTTTAAAAGATGCTACAGTGAATCATTAGGCTAAATTTTGCTAAAAATTGGTCCTTTTATGGATACTCAGATAAATGTTTAAATCCTTTTCTATTCCCAGCTTTTAAAAACTGGCCATTATTGGGCCGAGGATTTAGCTCAGTGGTTCTGGCACCTGCCTCACAATAGCAAGGACCCGAGTTCGATAAAAAAAGAAAAAAAAGAAAAAAGGGCCGAGGATTTAGCTCTGTGGTTCTGCCACCTGCCTCAAAAACTGGCCATTATTATATGTATTTTCATTTTTAATATGAAGTTACTTTAATTTTTCTTTTATTACCTAAGTTGGGCTGTATTTCTGCTGGCTTTTAAATTACTAATTTGAGTATAAATATTTTGCTTACACATAGGATTAAATCTGTGCTTGTCTTAATTCTGTTTAATACTTTGTGAAATTGGAGATTGATCCCAGGGCCTTCACACTAAGCTACATTGCCAGTCCCAATTTTAATCTTTTTAAATTTTGAGATAGGATCTTAGTCACTTAAGTTGCTCAGGTTGGGCTCAAACTTAACATCCTCTTGCTTCAGCCTCCCAGAGGCTGCAACCCCATGCTTTACCTCTATTCTTAATTTTCTAACCATTAACTCTTACAGAGGGGTAAATGTAGAGCAAAGGCTGGTTTTGGGAATAATAGAATATGAAAGTTATCTTCAAAGTAAAAATGAATGTCTTTAGTGGAAAATCTAAGAATTATCCTGTTATAACCCAAGACCATTAACCAATGTTACTAATATTAAGAATGATGGTAAAGTTTTCAATTTATGTATGAAAGACCTCTACAATTTGGACATAAGGCAAAAAATTTAAATCATAGTAATTTAAAAACCCATGGCAGCTTTTCAGTCCTTACTGTGCCTGATTAGGACTGAACATTTGACACCTTACGTTCTTCTCTCCTTTTGAAGCACTCTCTTTTTTGTCTCACAGTCTTCTGCGTTGTTTCTCCTTCTCTCTGGCTTCTCCAAGATTCCTCTGTGGGCCACTTTATCTTCTACCTGTGCCTCAACTATTCATGCTCTTTAGATGTTCTCCTCAGCCTTTTCTTACTCCCTGACCTACCTCACTCCTCTGGCTTTACCTGTGACCTGGATACTGATAACTCATGACCTCCAGCCCTTATCTCTCCCTTGCGGTCCGCCCCACATACCCTCCGTTCCCAGACATCTCCACTAGACTCAGTGTCACCTCATCATGACTCAGCCTCACCTTATCTGAATGAATGCATGGCCTTCTCTTGCTTTTTTTCCCTCTACTCTCCAACCCTCCCACACTTGTTGTTCCTGCTGAGTTGTAAGGGGGGATTGCTAGTAGTCTGAGCAGACTTTCAGGAGTCACTCAGAGGTGGGTTTGAATCCCAGTAGCATAATTACTTTGGCCGACCTTGGGCAGGAAAGACACTCTACCTCTTCAAGCCTCCACTCTCTTAGCTATAAAGTAGAAATAATTGTACCCTACAAAGAGTTGTTACAAGAATAAAATCAGAGAATAATGTATCGCCTACCAGAAATAATAATTCTCCTACCCAAAATACTTGAGACCAAAGGTTGTTTAGAGTTTGGATTTTTTTTTTTCAGATTTTGGAACATTTACATATAGATAATGATGTACCTTGGGGTTGCAACCTGGGTATAAGCACAAAATTCATTTATATTTCATATACACCTAATATATATAGCCTCAAGGTAATTTATACAACATGTTTAATGTTTTTGTGCGTGAAACAAACCATTGTGACATGGAATTCTCCACTTGTGTCATGATATTAGTGCTGAAAACATGTTGGATTTGGAAATGTTTCCAATTCTGGATTTTGGATGAGAGGTGTTCAAACTATATTTGTTTTCTCCATGAATGTAGTTCTTTGAGGTAGTCTGACATCAGAACTTGAGCAGTCTTTGAACCTTCAGTTTCTGTTACTGTCAGATACACTCAGTCCTCAAAGTCCTCCTAAAGCCGCTCCTAAAAATGCCTTGGATCTACACACAGCTCTGCTCCCTCCCGCTTTAGCATCACTGTCCTATCCTGTCCCTCTCATCTGTTAACCCAGCTGCCTCCTAATCCAGTCCCTGCCTCCATCCTTCCCAGTCCCAGCCCAGTCTCTGTCCAGCACCAGGGAAACCTTTCCAGTAACTTCCCTTCTTGCCTGAAAGTTACAAGGCAGAGCTCTTCATTTAATCTGTAAAATCCTTTTAAAAATAGTTTCGTTTCCATGCCTACTTCTGGTTTTAGAACTGAAGTGTTAGCAATTGCCATGTATGTTTTGCAAAATCTTCCTATAAGACTAATTCAAGTTTATTATGAATTTGAGAAATTAAGAAACAAAAAAGAAAAAAGCATACCTACAGTCCCACCATTGTCATTGTTTTTCCTCTAATTTTTAATTCATATATTTACACATCCTCAATCAAGTTGAATTTGTATCTTTGTTTGTTGGTATTTTGAAATTTTTTTAATCCAGGTATATTGTGCATGCCTATAATCCCAGAACTTGGGCGTGTCAAGAGTTCAAGGCCAAAAAATAAAATTCAATGAAAGGTAATTCTTAAAGCGTGAATAAATGCATCTTTATTTATAATAGCAGATCCCATTCATGATGTATCTTCACCACTTCTCCCAAATTCCCTCATCTCATTTCCTTTATGCCTGTGTTTATGAGTGGAAATGTTTTATTCCATTTTTAAAATAGCATATTCATTATCTCATAACACTAATATTTTAAAAACCTCAGCTTCATGGTGACATTTCAGTGGTGACAGTAGTAGCTCCCATGTGCTGAGTCACCCCTGTGTGTGCAGCACGTGACTACAAACCTGCAGGGTCCCCATATGACTACTGGGGGTCTGAATGACATAAAATGTCAGCTCCAGCCCTGCTCTGCGCCTTCCATGGAGACTGCAACAGACAGCGATGTGAAAGTTGTCTACCAGTCTTCTCTGTTGTTGGGTATTTTTCATTATTACAAATAATGCAGTTGCTGTTTTTGTGTATTAGTCTGTGTCTACGCTTCAAATGTTTTCCTAATGAAGGTCACCAGGAGTGAATATTTTAAAAGTTTTGATACACAATGCCAATTGCCTTCCTGAAAGGTTAAACCAATTTACGAGGAGTGATTAATTCTAATGGGATGGAAAGGAGAGGAAGGGAATGACATTTCATGGAGGAGGTGACATTTGAGCTGGGTCTTGCAGGATGAGCAGCAGGAAGGTAGAGTGGGCAGGACATGGCAGTGGGAAGTCAGCGAGAAGCGGCTGACAGCACTGCAGCGGGGGTCTCCTTGCTTGTTGCCACCTAAAAGCCCATCACTGACTTACTGCACAATTGGCAGGAAGAGTGTCAGCATGAAGCCAGGGAGAGTTAAAATTCTAATAGGTGATGCTGCCCTTTCATAAATGTAGAAATGAAAGCTTTTTTGAAGTTCTATGACATTTATAGTAGTCATTTGTTTGTTTGTTTGTTTGTTCATTTCCTCGAACTGAGAAACCTTCTGAGGATTCAGTATAACTAGGAAACTCAGCAAACCTCTCCAGTCCTAACGTGTGCAGGATTCATCATCTCCCACCCTCTCGTTCATCCCCCGGAGGAAAAGGCTCCCAACTTGCATTTAGTATGATATACATCTATTTGGATAAATGAGACCAAAACCTATTTTTAAGCCTGGGATAAGTTCCAGACACTCAGGAGTCAAATTCCATAGCAGGTAGATGCGTAAGTAGCCAGATGTCAGCCTTTATCTGAGCACTGCATGTTCTGAGTGCCCTCTTTCCGGACTGAAGCAAGTGCTCAAAGCCAAAGGGAGAGAGGAGAAAGGGTATAGGAAGCTGACAGAGCCCCAGGGCTTCCACACACCATACCTCATTAATCCTCTCATGGCAGCTTGAAATGCAGTACAGCCAGTCAGGCATTTCACATCATATTTTGAAGAAGGCAACCTATAAATTGTAAATTAAGTCAATAAAATATATCTGGAGCTCTCAAAGTACCTCAGGATAGGGCCGGAGATTTAGCTTCGTGGTTCGACCACCTGCCTTGCAGGCGCAAGGTCCTGAGTTCAATCCCCAGTACCCACCCCCCAAAACAAGTACCTCAGGATAAGTAGAATTTTCCTTTTGCACCTGATGTATATGCTGCTACTATGAAGAGTGGGTCTAGCAGGCATTCATGAAGTTCATAAAGTATGAATTTTGCCACCTTAATGGCTAACTATGAAATAAAATGGAGAGAATTAGAGAAACATGAATTACAGGTTGTTTTCACATAAATTGTGTTCTTTGGCTTTTAAGAATGTGTAATAATGAGAATAGATGAGGTGGTCAAATAGATGGTTTGTTAAACAGGGTTTAAGGGATAGCTAAGAAATCTTTACCATTAGCATTAATACACAGATATATTAGAACGGCTTTAGTCATCGGCCAACAGAATTGTTCTAGCTGGGCTCCGTCTCCAGTCCTGCACAAGTCTCCTCTGAAGGGAGCTAATAAGAAGTACATTGCTCCTCAGTAGCAATGAAGCCTTAAATGTATCAAAAAATGTCCTCTGTATTGACAGATCATAGGATACTCTATTCATAGGTATACTTATTATATATGTATATTTATGGGGCTTTATGTACAATTTGTATGGTTTTTATGTTTCAGATTTTTTAAAGTACTTTCTTCCTAAGGTTCATCTTGCAAGCTATTTTGTTGTTTAGGTTATTTTGGAACCCTGATTTTTGTTCCAGCTTTCCTAATCTTTCCCCAAGACCTAACAAAGGGCTGTATTTATGTAAGCTTGGAAGGCTTTGTTCTAAATGCTGTTTGTTTATGCTATTTCTATGAGAGGAAGGTTGGAGCTGGATATATAGAAAATATGCACACATGCCCTGGGCCAGGTGCACACCCTCTTCTGGGCACCTCCACACCTGAGGGCCCCATTGGAAAGGGAAGTTCATCATATCCGTAGTAACTGACTCCCCAAGAACTTCCAGCTGGGAATAATGGTGCACATCCATAATCCAGCACTCTGGGAGGTAAAAGGTGGCCAGTTCAAGCCCACCCTGCACAACTTAGTGATTTAGTGAGATCCTGTCTCAAAATAAAAAGTTCAGGAGGCTGGGGACATAGCCCAGTCTAGAGACCCTTGGTTCAATCCTCAGTACTTAAAAAAAAAAAAAATGGTTGCAAGTGGGAGCCTGTGAGAAAACCATTTGTTTCCATTAAATACTCAAAGCAATTGATCAGGAAATGCATTTGGCATTAGATCACATTGCTACTAAGATTGCCATGATAAATGAATTTTTATTCTATTGATGAAGGTGATTTCTATTCATTGTATACTCAAAAGTTTTTTTCTGGACAAAGCACTTGTGTAATTTGGTGTTCTTCTATAAAAATTTCCCTTACTCCCTAGACCTTAGCTGTCTTCTTTCTTGTTATGCTGAAGTTCTTATCACTTAACTCTACCTGTTGCACTACTCCTTCATCACACAGCCTTTTCCCTTGAAGCTCTTTGATGACAGGCCCTGCCTCCCAGCAGGCATGTAACATGCAAGGTGAGTCTCTGGTTGTGCCACATAGAGTTGTAGAGTGATGAGTATCATAATCAACATGGGGGAACTCCATCTTCATGCCACGCCAAACTCACAAGCATTGGAAATATGTATCCTCTTCTTCAGGTTTATCAGCTACGTGGCATCCCCAAGCTTCTGCAGCTGCTCAAAGTTCAGAATGAAGCCATGCAGCAAGCTGTGTGTGGGGCCTTGAGAAACTTGGTGTTTGAAGATAATGACAACAAGTTGGAGGTCGCGGAACTAAATGGGGTGCCCCGACTGCTGCAGGTGCTGAAGCAGACCAGAGACCTGGAGACTAAAAAGCAGATCACAGGTACTACTTACCAAATATTAAAGGACAGAGCACAGGCAGCCCAGCCAGGTGTGTTAGCTCATATGTTTTTCTTAAATTTCCAGGAATGGATGCTTGATGGGCTCATTGTTATACAAAGGATTTGCGGCGGGGGGTGGGGGTGGGGGTCGTTGGTACCAGGGATTGAACTCAGGACCTTCCACTTGCAAGACAGGCAGCGGAACCACTGAGATAAATCCTCGGCCCCAAAGGATGGTTTTAAAGGAACCTTGTCACCTGCTGACTTACAGCCCAGAGTCAAGCAACGTCTGAATTCATTTTTCTGAAGAGGAAGATATTCTGACACTTTTGCTTAAATTTTTAAATTAAAAACCCTTTTGACTACATTTTTTTAAAACTTCTTGATAAGTGTCACTATATAAAAATTCTGCGCGCATTCACTAACAGCCACGTTTGTAGTTTGAGAAGTGTGAGCTTTTATGTTGTCCTGGTGTCCAAAACATTGTGAAGAAAACCGAGAAGAACTACACCCAGTTATTTTCATTATTGATTCAACAACCATTTTGGTGGACTTGTACTAGGATGGAGAAACGGAGAGTCAAATAATTTTCCAACATAGAGGGTGAATGTAATCATTACTCAAAGTATAAGAAACTATTTGCTCCATCTTCAATGCTACCTTTCTAGCCCGTCTGTCCTTTAATACCCCCAAAAAAGAAAAAGAAAAGGGTGGCTGAATAGTTGTAGTTCTGTGCTTTGTATTTCTGTTTACATGTGGTTTGGACCATTCGGTATCTCCTCTCTGCCCAGTGGATTAGAAAGTTGAGCTGTTTGGATAGGGTGAAAGCAATGACTTTGGTAGTATCTCCTTGAACCATGAAGATGGGGACTTGTTGCATTTAAACGAATTGTGCATCTGGTAGAAGACAAGATGGTTCTTGGCTGTCCCAAGCACAAGCCACCCTCCCTGCTGTCCCCGTCAGTGCTCTGCTCACAGCCCCCACACACGGCACAAACTGCAGGAAGCACTGCTGAGCGACTGCATCAGTGGTGTCACCTTGGGAACTGATAATTATCTTCAGTAACTCAAGTGATACATAAGCATTTTAAAATTTAGTTATCACTAATACTTTAGGGTTTAAGATATTATTGGCTATTAAATCTCAGTTTTACAGTCAGGAAAACTTAAACCCAAAGAAGTTAATGCTTTTTTTTTCTTTTTTAATTAGTGCATGTTTGCAGTGTATTTTACAGTCATCTTAGGGAATGGGTACGCGTGCATTATACAACTTACTTCCTTTGCTTTAAATCCCCTCCTCCTTCCCTCCCCCCTCCTCCTCTAATTCCCTTTTCCCCATTTTCATCTTTATTAATATTACCAAGCTTAGCTCATGTTTACGGTGTATAATGTTTAATTCATTGAGGTTATTAGGTTCCTGCACATGCCACATCTTTATTCTGCTTATTTCTCCATCCTCTCTCCCTCACTCCTCACCCCTTGCCTTTAGTACCTTGGACCAATTCCCATTTGCAAGAAATCCATCCTCTTGCCTCTGATCTCTTTGTACTTAGCCTTACCACCACATGATATTTAAGCCGGTGTGTCCTGTTTATTTCACTCACTCAACATTATATTTACATCAAATAAAAGTTTTTTTAAAAAATAATGACAGTTCTGATAAATGCTCTAAAAAAAGACACTATACATTGCTTCAAGTTGAATATATTTTGCACTTTTGACTTCATACTGTTACACAAATCTTTATTTTTTTCTATAAAATTTTGTCATATCTTACTTAGAATTCATACTTTTTTCTACTTTGATATAATTTTCTGTGTGGGGATTGAACCCAGGGCCTCATACCTGCTAACCATGTGCCCTACCACTGAGCTACATGTCCAGCCCCTCTGTTCATGCACTTTAATTGTATATAGTGATACGAAGGGTTGCACCATTCTACCCTTCTTCCAGTGTCCAGTTTGTCTCATGAGTGATTTCCTTTCATATCCATTATGTGAAAACTTCGGTAGAAACTAAGAGTGATCTCATCCATTGAGCTAACATTTACAGAGCAGCTCTCAAGTATCAGGCACTGAGACTCACAGCCCGAGGAGGCTGTCAATTTTGTTTTTCCATCTACTAGAGATGAAAGATCATGTGTTGGCTGGCTGGCCCACACAAAAGACCGAACCTCACATTTAGAGCCCAACATTTTCCTCGTTAAAATGTAATAGTGAACCACAAGACAGCCTGAAACAGATGATTCTGATATTTGACAGTCAGAAAAGGTTCCATGAAGGAAGGCTGTCTCATCATAGGATATAGCTCAGTGGTAGCACTAGTGGGTTCCATTCCCAGCAGCACCAGGAAAAAAAAGATAGGACAGTTCTTAGATTGATGTTTTGAAAGAGCCCGAAAGTTATTCCTGACAAAGTGAACACTACTAGAACGCAAAGAGGTAGAAAGAAGCTGCTGGTCATGTAGAAGAAACCTGGAAAATATAAAGATCGGAGTTAGTGCACAGAAACTTAGAAAGGTTAGAGGGTAGAGCATGCTTCCTCTTCCACACAGACAGTAGGAAACTAAAGTCAGAACAGTCTGTGAAACTGGTGCCATAGAAACCACCTGGGGAATCATTAGATAATCTATAGAGCTGATAAATGAAGTTGATTGTGCAGTACCGAGATCTCTAGTATAAGCCAAATTCCCTACTGATGGGTTCTCATTATGTGTTCATTGAACTGAAATGATACTTGGACATTTGATACAAATCCTTCTAAATTACTCCCTTTAGCTCTGAAAATAGAAGAGCTAAATAAATGCTTTCTGGTTCTCAAGAATAATTGTAGATATAATAAGAACACCTTTCTGTCTTTGTTTAGCAACACAAAGCAAGCAATACTATATGTGTATCCTTTTTTTTTATCAGTCTATTTCTTAGACTTTTTATTGGCCCTGTACTATAATCACTAAGCTAGGGCTATTTTCATGTGTTTCTCCTAACAACCATATATGCAGTGGGGGTATAAATGATGATTTAAGATATGATCGGTGTGAGGCTCAGAAATGTAAAGTAAATTGTGCGAGGTCACACAAACAAACAAAGTAGTAGGGAGGGAGGCACAGTTATGAAGCCAGTTTCATCTGTGAATTTTGCTGTGTCCATGATCTCACCTCCTTCGTTTGATACCCATGGTGACCCATTTTTGTACGTCTTCAGGAAGTGGTTAGCTTTGAGACTCTTGGATCAGAGAGCTCTATCCGCCACCTCTTTGACCCTTCTTCTGTTTCTCCTGCCTCTGTCTTATCTTGCCCAGTCTCTCTGACTCAGTGTAGCACCTCGCCAATCTATCATCTGCTCTGCTTCTAGAGATTTCTTTCCCAAATGAAAACACTGTCCCTTTATTCTCCTTACTTCCTGTAAGATAAAGTCCATACTCTGACATCTCACACAAAAGTTTTATGGTGCGAATCTGATGACTGTCATCAGCAGGGTCTCCTCTTAGGCTCTTCCAGCCCAGGTTCTGAAGTTCCGAAGGTCACGCTGGCCTGTCCCCTTGCTGTCTTCTCTCATGGTGTCATCCTCTCTGCTATTGTCTTGCACTCACACCTCCTGGAGAAACCTCTCACTCTTCAATAGTGGATGCAGATTCACTTTTGTGAAACATTTCAAGCACCATCCTTCCATTACTTATCCCCATCAGTAGAGTTTTGAAGGAAGAGGCTTCTCTATAAGGTGACCTTTACACCCTTTGACGCTAGGTCACCATATGCATGGTGCCTGTACACTGAATTGTGTAAACGTTAGTTTCCCAACAACAGTGGATGGCTGGTACTCCTGGGAAGATTGACAAAACATAGCTAACTAGTAAAGAGATCTTATGATATTAAAACCTGTATTTTATTAATATTGCCCTCTAGGACAGGAAATACAGTTATTTAAATCAGCTGTAACTCTTAGGTATCAAAACTCGCAAAGTTTTATATTAAATTATTTCCTGTTTTCATTGAAGTATGAGGAGAAAGAGGGGGAAATGACAATAGTGAGAGAACTGGTCCTTTATAATCTTGCTTTTTAGAGTATTCCCAAGTGCAAGAAGAATTGTTGCCCAAGACTATGTGATTCTAATTTGTCCTTGGGTTCATTTGGAAACTGCTAGTCTTACACTAATTTCAGAATAAATCTTCATCAACATTTTGGTGAGAAATTAACTTATTTCTATCCTCCCCAGTGATAGAGCTGGATCTTCCATGTAGGTCTTTGTTTTCTTGAAAAGGAGCCACAATCGCCTTCCTTAGAACTCTCATTCTTCTGTTCCGGTTGTGCCTCCCACAGTCACAGAAAATGATATCTAGCTGTTTACATTTGCCCTTTTTCCGTTATTAAAAATCATACAATCCTATTTTATTAGCCCTGATATCTTTGGGCTTTGTGTTGCTCCCTATTTTTTACTGGTATTTTAGTTTTTAATGATTTATAATAATATTCTATGTGAAGGATGTTAACCCTTTGTCTCATAATGTTGTACATAGTATCCCAGTTGGTAGTTGGTTATGTTGATGAAGGAGGGTGGTATGTATAAGTATATAGAAAACCCCTAAATCTCTACTAAACATTTTAGCTTCATGCCGCCTAGATATTTGGGGGCCATGACATTTCTATACAATTTCCTACATTAAAAATTGAAAAATTATACCAAACCTTTCCAAACCATGTGTGTCTATAGAAATAATACACTTCACCAGACTGTAAAGGATATTGAGTGTTGCAGGAAAATTCCATTCCCTTTGTTCAAATTAATCCTCTCTGGCTTTTATCATGAGGTGTGTTTTTCTTTGAGTGCCCTGTGTGGTCCTTTTAAAAAGAGGAAATGTCATTATGCTTCACATTTTGAAGCCTCTAGCGGGCCGAGACTTAATTTGTTTGCTTATTTAGAACTCAGGAAGCTCTTTTTTTTCTTCTTCTCTTTTCTTTCTAACTTTTTTTGTAGCTTAGTAACCAAACCTCAACTTTAGATTTGTTTTTACATTGTCTTCAACCACCTTCTTTTTTTTTTTTCCACCTTCTGTGTTGTTGTCTGTGTGTCCCCCTCCCAGGGCCTCTTAAAGATGAAGTGGGAGGAATGAAGTCATTGTGTTGCAAAACCTGTGGCTGCGGGACACTGCGCCTGACTCCAAATATGAGTTTGACAAGGAAAGGGCCAGAAATCTATCTGTGACCAATGAGAATGATGTGTAGGCTGCAGTGGATTTGGGGTTATTGTTTCAGAAACCAATGATTCATGCACAACAAAAGCAAACTGTTGAAGCCCAAAAGACTACATTAGGCTCAAAGTGTTCTGACTGACTGGGCCAAACAAAAGTATGGTTCAAAAATTACCAAGCTTTAACTATATAATTATCTCAGTCATTAAAGTCAGGGCAGATGGGCTTTCCCTTGTTGCTTTTGCTACCTTGTGCATGCCATGTTGTTTCTCCTCTGCAATGCCTGTTTGCCATCTCTGGCTTGGAGCCAGCTGATTATGGATTGAAACCTCTATGAACTGTATAGAGGGGCCGCCATAGCACTGCTCCCAGCTCAGAGAAGATGAGCTGCATGGGGTCCAGCAGTACCACCCCCCCACACACACACACCCCCACCCCCCCCACCCCCCACCCCCCACCCCACCCCCCGCCCAGGGACCAAATGAGAAGACACATAAACAAGCCTCAAAACCAGACTTCCAGATCACCTACAGCAACTTCAAAGGGAAAGGAAATGGAACAATCTGATACTCAACCACCTGGACTCCCTGAACTGGCAACAAAAGAGGATCTGGAAAAAATGAAATCAGAAATAATTTCTCAGATAACAGCAGAGATTGTGCTCATAGTGCAAGACATGGTTAATAAATCTAGAGAGGACACATAAAAAAATAGAGGATCTGAGGAACATGATGGAATCCCAATGTAGGAAACAAATGAAATCCATAAAACAGATGTAAACAGATTTCCAGGAGATTAAAAACTCCACTGAAAGCTTATGTAGCAGAATGAGCCAATGTGAGGACAGAATTTCAGATATAGAAGATGAGATTGCAATTAGTGACCAGGAAAAGAAAAATTTCTTTAAAATTGTAAGGAATCACGAGAAATCAATCCAGCAGCTGCTGGATGATGCAAATAAGAGTAAGACTGATCAGAGTCAATGAAGAAACAGGAGAGAGTGCAGACAACATAAAAAAACTTTTCACAGAAGTGATGGCCAGAAACTTCCCAAGCAGGAGAAAAGAACTTGACATACAGATAAGTGAGGCATATAGGACTCCAGTTAGCCTCAATCAGAAAAAATCTATACATAGCAATTTAATTGTTAGGATCCCAGAGACCCAACAGAAGAACAAAATTATACAAGCAGTTAGAGAAAAGAAACAAATCAAATACAAAGGAAAGCCCATCAGAATCACAGCAGACTTCTCAACACAAACCCTCAAGGCAAGAAGACCTTAGAGTGATGTATTCCAGGCCCTAAAGGACAAGAGCCTCCAATCCAGACTGATGTACCCTGAAAAACTATCTTTCAAAATTGATGGTGAAATAAGATACTTTCATGACAAAGAGCACCTCAGGAACTTCATGAATACCAAGCCAGCACTCCAAAAAATTTTAGACAATATCCTAGGAAAAGACAATGAAGATCACAACCCCAGGAAGCACAGCAGAATGAATCCATTGGGTGCAACAAGAAATTAAATGCAAAGGGGGAGAATCCAACAAAAAGAAAAAGTCATGACAAGGATAAGTCAATACATACCCGTTATAACCATCAATGTTAAGGGTCTCAATTCACCATTCAAAAGAAGTAGACTGGCAGAATGGGTCAAGAAGCAAGATCCAACGATATGCTGCATACAAGAAACACACTTAATTCAAAAAGAAACTCATAGACTGAAAGTTAAAGGGTGGAAAACAATACTCCATGCAACAGGAACCTGAAAAAAAACAGGAGTAGCTATCCTCTTTGCCTATCAAGTGGATTTCAAACTATAATCTGAAACAGTTCTGGTCCCAAGAATTTCAGATAAGGGATAGTCAACTTGTATGTACAAATCTGTTGTGAACATGTGTTTTCATTCCTCTAAATTTAAGAACAGAACTGTTGGTTCTTAATAGTAATACAAGCAATTTCTGTATTTTCCAAAATGGTTTTATCATCTTACATTCATATTAGCAGTATTCGAAAGTTCTAACTGGTTCACACCTAAGCTGACATCTGTTCTTTTAAAACTTTTAACTTCATCTCCCTAATGAGTGTATAATACGATCTTGTTATTGTACTGATTAGTATTTTTCTGCTTCTAGTGTTACACACCTTGCCTTGTGCTGTACTGCCTATCATCTTGTGTCTACTTTTTAATTGGGTTGTCTATTAATGAGCTGTAAGAATTCTTTATATATTCTGGCCATAGGTTATATGTATTATAAATATGATCTGTTTAAGGACTACTTTTCATTTTCTTAACAATGTCATTTAAAGTTCTAAATTTTGATGGAATCTCATTTATCAATTTTTTTCTTTTATACATCATGTTTTTTGTATCCTAGGAAATTCTTGCCTACTCTAAATTCATGAACATTTTCCCTTATAATTTCTTCTTAAAGTAGTTTTAGTCTTTCATATTTAGGTTCATAGATCCTTTCAAGTTATCTTTATGTATGGGAAATAAAGGGTTGAGGTTCATTTTTTCCATGCACATAACAGGTGTTCTAGTACCATTTGCCAAAAACACTATCTTTTCCTTGGCTCTTGAATTGAGTTTATGTTCTATAAAATGTTAATGTTAAATAATCTTTCAAAACTCGGTGGATCATATATGTGTGGTTCTATTTCCAGATTTTCTGTTTTATTCCAATGATCTATATGTCTTTCCTTATGCCAACACTGCCTTGATTATTGTAGCTTTAGAGGAAGTCTTAAAATTAGGTAATAAGGGCTGGGGATTTAGCTCAGTAGTTCCACTGCCTGCCTCGCAAGCGCAAGGTCCTGAGTTTGATCCCTGGTATCAAAAAAAAAATAAAAATTAGGTAATAAATGTCTTCCAACACTTTTTTTTCCCCCTTTTACTCTTCTAGGTCCTTTGTACTCCTACATAACTTTTAAATTTCAATGTCCAATTCTTCATTTATAGCAAGTATACATAGACCTGAATTTTTATATACCTTGTGTTTTCTAATCCTGCTAAATTCAAATACAAGTTCTAGGGGCTGCTAGAGATTTCTTAGTATTTTCTCTGTAGATGATCATTTCATCTACATAAAGCTTTTAGTTATACCTTGCCAATCCTATGCTAATTGTTTCCTTTTTTTGCCAGACTATTTTGGCTTAGGCCTATGTTTCAAAGTTTAATGGACAGATGAAGAGTAAGCATATCTGCCCTTGTTCCCCACCTTAGGGAGAAAGCATTGTATCTTTTCCATTCATATAAGGCATTTTTGCTGGAAGTACGGAGGGTATGGCTTAACTGTTGAGAAGGTTCTGTTCTGCTTCTAGGCTCCTGATAGCTTTTACCATGAACAGCTGCAGAATTTAGTACAATACTTTTTCTGCAACTACTGACAAGATCATATGGCTTTTTCCTTTCCTCTGTTAAAATGATAACTTTTGGGGGTGGATCTTCCAATGCTGAACCAACACTGCCATCCCTATAACAAAACCACTTTCTACATACTGCCAGATTTGACTTCTAATAGTTTTTTTTGTTAAACAAATTCCTATGTTTATAATTTTTTCTTCTATTAGCTTTATCCAGTTTTAGGATTAGCACAATGTTGATTTCCTAAAATGAGGGGAGAAGTGTTCCTCCTTTATTCTGCTTTAAATGTTTGATATAATTCATCAGTTAAAATATATAGGAGCCTGTTGTTGTCATATAGGTAGGTTTTCAAGCTAGGAATATACTTTCTTTAATAGGTGCTATTCAAATTTTATATTTCCTCCAGAGTCAGTTTCATTAATTTGTCTTCCAAGGTACTTCTTAGAAGTTGTCATATTTATTTCAAAAAGGATTTTTGTAATATGCTTTCTATATCCTTTTAAATTCTGTAAAATCTGTGGTAATGTCTCCTAGATCTTGATATTGTAATTTAAAAAATGTATAATTGATATTGTGTAATAGGAAGAAAAGGTCTAAAGGAGTAGGGGAAGTGGGAGGGGTAGGGGAAAGGAAAGCAGGGAAAAGAAAAAATATGAGAAAAGGGAAAAAAATGGAAACAAAGTCTTTGCAAATAGGGAAGGGTGGAGGGGGTGAAGGGAGGGCAGGGGAAGGGGAAAAAAATAAGAACCAAGATATATCATGTAAAGGTACAAGATCCCAGTGATGAATCTAACTGTACTGTATACCTAAAATGTACCAGTAAACTTAATGGAGAAAAAAAAGAATCAGGGCAGATGACACCACCACTAAATTCAGGCAAGACTGCCATGTCTGCCTTGTTCATAAAGTGGGTTTCACTGTGGACCTGTGTTCTCACTCCTTTGGGACAAACCAGGCAGTCAATTTAAGAAGTAAGAATTAGTAACTGGGAGATGGGGAAATGGCGGTAGAAAAGGCAGCCTTAGCTCTGTTCTTTCTGTCCCTTCTCACTTTCCTTTTCCCGAGTTACAGTGAGTTTAGTTATGAAGAATGCCCCTTTTCCACCTGCCAGAAGTCCCCAAGATAGCAAGCAGTAGGCACATGGGTCTTCTTCCACTGAATCAGAAGGCTTTGGGATGGCAAATTTGCAAGGAAAACAAATCCTAAATGTACATGGCACCTGCTAAGCTCTCAGTCCCAAGCCGTAGTCCCTATCTCACAAATATCCCAGAAAGAGCATCATGCTATTATCTTAATTCTTCCTGCTTGGATTTTCTGGACATTCCCTTTAAAGTGGGCCAGTGAAGAGGAAAGGGCAAGTTACGTGAGCAAATGTGACTTGAGTCATAGAACAATGCTTAGACAATGTAAGTTGGCAGAGAGAAAAGATAGTGTATTCTGTGCTGTCCTCCACTGCCCATCTTGAGAGAAATGCTTAAGGCAGCAAGCATGAGTTCCTGGAGGACCTAAGCTCTCTTGTTGGGTCGGTGTCAGCGGACACTATTGATGATGTTCATCAGCCTACTGTTGACAGGCAGAGAAAGGCTTTCTGTGGACTATTCCTGCTATGAATGGGAGGCAAAATGTCAGGTGAAAGTTACAGGTAGTGAGCAACAAAAGGCAGGGAAGAGAGTCTCCCATGTGTCTGGGGAGAAAGTGGAACTCTTAAGACGTTGATGTCTTGGTTACAGTGGGGCCTGTTGGTAAGCACTGGCTTGCTTATCCCAGTGATGTCAGCTTTGTGGCAGGCTCACTTCAGAGAAACAGCAATAAAGGCTTCCATTCACACCCCTGACTGATTGAAACCCACCTCATTTTATATCTGGACTATGTATATATTTAGTTGTTCTTAGGGCTCAGCTTCCATTAGCACCAATGAGCTTTAAACAGGGTCTTTCAGCTGAGGAAGGGCCTCTCTTCCACCTTCCCACTTTGTCCCCCCTTTTCATAACTAGTCACAGGCCTGGAGCTCCTGACTGTAACTGGACTCTTCAGCAGCCCTTGTGACCCCACACTGCACTGTTCCCATGGTAACTCTTTGCTCTTCTAGGTTTGCTGTGGAATTTGTCTTCCAATGACAAACTCAAGAATCTCATGATAACCGAAGCCTTGCTCACCCTGACGGAGAACATCATCATCCCCTTCTCGGGGTGGCCAGAAGGAGACTACCCCAAAGCAAATGGTTTGCTGGATTTTGATATATTCTACAATGTCACTGGATGCCTCAGGTAATGCCACCCAATGTCACCCATCCCTGCTCAGATGGGCAGTGAAGTAAGAGTTAGGTAGCCCAAGAGAAGTCAGGATGTATTCTGCCTTTCAATCCCTTCTCTACTTATACAGCGTATTTTTTGAGAGACTCTGTTGTAATGAGTAGTAACTGAGGGAATTTATTATGATATGATGTTTAATCTTCAGTTAATCACACAGTAATACATATCAAATACTGCTGTTGTGTAAGGCATTATTATGGTAGATACTAGGGTTTGTACAAAGACGAATAAGAAAATACATAAGAAGCTTTTCAGTCTAGCAGTAATGCAGATGAGAAATTGAACTAGAGTCCAGCTACAATGAAATGTTCAGCATTGTGGTGCTCAAAGCCTGGCCACGGGGGCAGCAGCATTGGTGTCACCTAGAACTTGATACAATTTTACTGAACAAGCCCTCCAGGGAATCCTGGCAGATGCAGAAGTCTGAGAGCCCCTCTGTGTTGGAGGTACCAGTGACGTGCTGCAGGGACCAGACCAGGGGACATTTAGAAGCTGGCTGTGTCAGAAGCACGGGGAAGTACCAAGGCAGCTGAGCTCCGCTGGACTCTTATCTAGAGCCAGAAATCCTCTGGGACAAAGCATCACATTCTTTTCCTTTTTCCTTTTTTTAAAAAATTCCAAAGGTTTATTGCACCAAATGCCACAGAAAATGGAACAAAATAATACATGCATAAGTTTTAAGAAAGATTTCCCATACATTGTCATTGGTATCTATTCAACTGATCAAAAACAGAAAGTCCCTATCAGTTTCTCTTAATGAAGCTTTAATAGTAACAAATCCCAGAATTTTCTGGTTTTAGCCATCACTGAAAATTAGCATAATGTAATCTCATTTCCTAAATAGATGGCTCACCAAAGTTTGACATTTAAAAATTAACATTTAGAGTGGGCTGTTTGATTTAGGCAAAAATTATATTAAAATATCCCCTCTCCCCAAGCACAGTAAAAAAAACCAAACCGTTCTAAGAGAAGCTCAAGATGTGTCCAATTTAATGGCTAAAGTATACATGAACAAAATACTCCCCACACTACATCACTAGTGAGAAACCCAGACCTTTAAAAGAATTTGGGTGCCACTTTATATTCTTTATGTTCAACCAACTTTAGTGAAGAACCTAGAAAGCTATAGACTGTACTTTTATAAAATCTGAGGATCTCATTGTAAGAGCCCGCATCACATTCTTGAAAGGCATAGGAACTATCTCAACGGGCCCCTGGAACCCACCTTCTGCGACAGCCCCTAAGTGGCTTAACTAGCGCATGACTGACTACCACTCATCCACTTAAAACCATTTCAGGTCTCAAATTTTCTGTGCAGCAGCTGTTTCCCAACCACACAGAACAAAGTTTTAATAAGCAAATATGTCAGTTAAGGGTCTTTCTGGTGGGAATAGCAGCAACTGAACTCAGCTCGCTAAAGCCAAGTAAAGATCCACTGGCTCATGTGGCTGAGATGTTGGAGATCACTTGTGGAAGATAAGGGTTGTGGACCGGGAGCCACAGCTGGAGACTCAGCTTCTCTGTATCTGGCTCTTTTTTGATGTGTATCTCATTTTTGCTTGCTCTTTTTGCACACTGGGCTCTATCTACAAAGTCAAACAAGCCTTCTCTGATGAGCAGATAACGTAATCACAGGTAGCTCTTGCTTGAGACAAAGCAGAAAAAATGCACCACTTTCTTCAAATGACTGCCGCAGTCACACTGAAGGTTTATCCCTCACCTTGCTCCAGAAGGGTACACGTCATTTGAGCCACTGATGTCTGGGTTGGCCACACCTGAACTGGATGAATGATTTGTAGCAAAGATTGCAAGGTCTCCTGCTATCATAAAAAGGGTGTAAATACTTGCTAGGTAAACAAAACAAAAAAGGAGCACTTTAGTCCTTTATAGCATACACAGCCTTCTTCAGTTTTCCCACAACCTTTTTGATCCTCTTTCCCCTACAAATGTACTTCATAAACCACCCAAGTACTTACTTTTCCCTGGATGTCATGGGCACTTTCAGAGTCAGGGCTTTATTTTCTTTTCCTGGTAATCATTTTCTGTTATCTGCCTGTTGGGTGCTTCACCTCCTAATGGTTTAATGCCAAAGACAAAATTCCACCTTTTCAATGAAACATTTTCCAGCCTCTCCAGCAAAAGCCATAGCTTGTTCCTAACCATTCAAAGTGGAATTTATAAATGAGTCACCATTGTTTTTTTCTTTATCATTTTACTGCCTCACCAGTTATTTATATACCTTTTGGACTAAATTGAGTGTGAACTTCTTAAAAGCTAAGCCTAAGCATTTGTTTTAATCTTCAATCTCTAACAGCAGAGTTTCTGGTGTATACAGTAGTAAGTGAGCATAAATTATTTGAATTGAATGAGTGAGCAAATTAAAACACATGGGGAATAGGTGAATCATCAAATCTGGTAATAGTGCAGAGTTTAAGCTGGAAAGGAATCAAGTTGGAAATACAGACTAAGGCCAGGTTGTGGGAGCTCTGAGGGTTATGTTAAAAAACTAATTATCTCCTTCTGTAAGCAAAATTAGTTACTGTGGAGGACAGAAATAGAGTTAAGTTTTGTATCGCTTCTTGGCCTTTTGGCTAAGATCGAGTGTAGAATAAGTTTTGTGTGAAGAAGAAAAATGATGGCATTAACAGGAAAGCTGTATTGAGAAAGTGAAACTCTAAAGGCAAAGGCATTAGTTACAAATCTCATCCTGTAGTCTCCACTTAGGAACAAGAAGTAGAAAACACACATAGCTTGGGGAAGGCAATACCCTTCTTGGCACGCATTTTCTGATACACTTCAGTCAGAATGAACACTTTTAAATAGTGTTTGCAATACAAACCAAACCACTGGTTTGAGTGACGTCCAAAAGCAGAATACCTGTATAGCCGAAATCAGAGAAACAGAGGGTTGTGGTGTGTATGCTTACTGAAATACTTTTTTCACCTGTATATCTATCATAACAATAATGGGTGGCATTTATTTCGTAGCAAGTTCTAGATACTGCCCTAAATCCTTTATGAGATTTTCTCAATTTATCCTCAACAGCTGCCTTATCGAGTAGGTTTTCCCTATATTATAGGTGAGAAAAGTTAGGCCCAGAGGGGCTAAGTGATTTTTCCCAAAGTCATAGTAGTAGACAAGTCTGGAATTCAAATCAAGAAAATCTGTCTTCAGATCCAAAGCCCTTCATGGAGACACATTGGTGTTTGTCACATGTCCATAGGCTGCTGATACAGCAGCGCCTCAGTTTCTTTCGTTTCCCAGTATCTTAGGGTCCGAGAGACCAACTTTCAGTGAGACTGAGTTCTCCCACGACACTGCGTCTCCATCTCCTTGTGTTCCTGTCCATGTAAGTGGATCCCTGCACTGCATCTCATTCATGTAACAGGGAAGATACACAGGCCGAGGACTGGAGCAGGACACCTTTCCAAGTGAGGAGACAGCAGTGTAGACAATTTAGACGTCACAGTGGGTGTGGTGGCCACCCAAATGCCATTCAGGATGTCAGAAAGGAAGAAAAGCCTTCTAACGGAGCTCTCATCAAGTGGTGTAGAGATATCTACTAAGTGGTTGCTTTTTTTTGTTCCCAGTTTACTCTAAAAAGATTTTAAGACAAATTTTAATTAGTTCTGTTTTTCTTTTTTTGGTTTTTTGAGACAAGGTCTTGCTTTGTAGTTCAGGCTGACCTTGAACTCACTATATAGCCCAGGCTGGCCTCGAACTCAAGCGATCCTCCTGCCTCTGCCTCCCAAGTGCTGGGATTACAGGCGTGCACCACCATGCCCAGCTTTAATTCGTTCTAATCAGAGTCGATCTTAGCTACATTTTTTAAAAACCCTAAAAGCCAGGCATGGGGGTCCCTGCCATTAATCTCAACAATTCAAGGGGCAGAATGAAGCATTCAAGCCCAGCCTGAGTGACTTAGCAAGACTTTGTCTCAAAAGCCATTTTAAAGGGGGGATTGGGATGCAGCTCAGTGCAAAGGCCCTGTCCATCCCCGGACACTGCCCTCCCCCAAAAAAGAACACAAAGGTTAGCATCTGTCTGAAATGCTGCAAGTTCATCTGCAGTAACCCCACCTCACCCCCTGAACTCGGAGCCAACAGTGAGCCTAACTGGTAACCTGATAGTGGTTTGGGCTCTGTTTGGTTCAGATTACTGCAGTGAGTCCCTCCATTCGAGTACAACAGCGACTCCCTCCCTTAATAAGGCTCAGCCCTGGATGATTGCAGGTCTGTCTGCACATAGTGCTGGTGTGCAGGAATCTGCTCTGCAGGTACAATGTTTGCTCATGAATTGTGGCAGTGGCTGCAGTTCCGCCCAGCTGGATCTGCTTCAATGAGAGGTGGTGTCCTTTGAAAAGACTTAAGACCATGGGGTCCCCATGTCAGTCAGTGTCAGGTCTTCTGCGCACAGGCTCCCATCTGCCTGCAGTGGCATCTCCATGGCAGTGGAGCTTTCTTAGGTCCCTTTGGAGTTACATACTCTGCAGGACTGAAGTCATTCACTGCAAGGAGGCCCAGATTTTATAATGGTGACAGTGCTCTCTTGCACCTTCTACCTCTTCCTCACCTGTTACACTGAATGATGAAAGTAAAATCCAAGTTAGGGGAGGAGAAAATGTGCTGGAGCCCACAAGTGAATGATGTTGGCCTTGCTTAGGTAATTCCAGCAACATCGTGTGGGTAGCTGGAAACCAGCCATCCCAGGAGTATTTTCATTAAGAAATTGGCAAAGGTTAGAAATCAGATCTTCCGGTGCCCTAACCCAGAAATCTAGAAATTAAACATTGACCTGCATACCACTAGCCCTGAATCTCCGCTAGTTGATTAACATCAGAATGTGAATAACTAATTCAGGCATCTTTCTGCATCAACCTCTCAAAAAAAGAAATAATTCCTACATTTTCTTGGAAGGTATTATGAGTGCTCAGCATTTTCCTTTCTTTCTTTCTTTCTTTCCTTCCTTCCTTCCTTCCTTCCTTCCTTCTTTCTTTCTTTGTTTTTTTTGTGGAAAACCCCTGATAAAATATCCTTTTTATTTTTCAAAACTGTCTTAATTTATTTGGAGTTGCAAATATAACTTAGTCCAAAAATATTTGATAATTGATTGCACTTAGTGTATACTCTTATAGATATCTCAAATTTCAAAAGATTTATGTAACAATCATAGACTTTTGGGTTACAAAGCAAGCAGTAGTTGCTGCCGCATACTATTAGAAGGCCATTCTTTCCTGTTTGGTGTGGCTTCTTGCTGTGGTTCATAGCAGTATCGTGAGAGTTGATGCAGTCTGCCTGTTAAAGCTGTATCTTCCACCTCACTGATTGAAAACCTTTGTATGTAGCATAATTAAATCCCACGGTTATTATTAGGGGTAAATCTGGAATTGATGCCACAGACTCATTACCTCTCCATTCCTCCATATCACAACTATGGCTTCTTTCCTCCCTTCTCTTTCTTTCCTTTCTTCTCTTCTGTTTCACCAATCTGTCTTCTCTTAATGGACAATAGGTGGAAGCAATTTAGAGGTAAGAAACTAAAATGCCTTCAGCAGGCACTAAGTAGGCAGGTATAAGACAAGGGGGAACAGTGGGGCTCCCTCCAACTAGAGAATGGAAAAACCCTTGCCCAAGAGCAGGGAGACTGAAGTTTTGGGAAACACTTCAGGCCAAACACAAACATGTCTAGGCAGCCTCCATTAACAGCCACATTCTTCAGTTGAGGAAATTAAGTAGCAGAGACTCTTCCACAATTATAAAACCAGTTATCAGAAATTTGAGAATGGCAACTAGTCCAGCCTTTATGGGCCTTTACTACTGCTTGGCCTGTGTTCTTGCTCTTACCCAACCCTGTCATTACTCTTTGAGTACTTATTAAATGCCTGCTGTATCTAAAACACTGTTTAGATTTCTGAAATTTCAAAGAGGCATGGGATCTGTCTTTACCCAGAGTAATTCAGGGTTTAGAAGTAGACAGGCACCTGAATTGACAGTGACAATGCATTGGATTAGAAGTATAAAAGAGGAATAAATCGACTTACAGAGGCTTGGAGCTTCCTGATACCACTTGGGAGTTTGGAAAATGTTTCTGGATAAAGTCACACGTGAGGAACTATGAGAAAGTGAAGAGGGGTTTGAACATCCCTCACAGTCTTCAGCTCATTGTTTTTCAAAAGTCACGTTAAAAATATGAATTGAAAAAGCCCCAAAAAGCCATTTCCTGAGTTGCTACAGTTGGTTAACCATTTGCTTATGAGAAGGGCTTGTAAAATTGCTGCCTAACCTTATCACCTGCATTGTGAATGCCATCCAAGAATTTGTCATTTTGACCAGGACAGTAGGATAAAATGACACACACTGTGGGCACGTTACAAACACGCTTCTCCAGTGTACTTCATGTGTATGTGCACAGGCCGGGGGCAAAGGCCATGGGTGAGGCATTGTACCTGTAACCGACTTATACTTCACTTCCCCCACACAACATGGGTGGTAAATGTGCCATGATGCACATACAGTTCCCTTTCATTATGGTTGTAGCCTTGTGTGACTTTATTGAAATTTATATCTGTCTTTTTTAAAACTTCCATTGTCCTTTTAACTGTGAATCTAGCTGACATGGGGAGTTCTCAGAGGAAACAAACTATGCCTTTCTAAAGAAAAGCTGTCACTATCAGTCTTGTTCTTAATTAACCATGGGCTAATGGAAGTTTTATTTGTAATATCAATACCAGACACTCTGAAAAAGATTGTCTCCATGTTTAAAAAAAAAAAAGTGTTTTCTGCTCTGCTGGGGATCAAACCCAGGGCCTTACACATGCAAGGCAAGTGCTTCACCACCAAGTTGCACCCCGGCCTATCCATGTACATTTTTAACAGCAGTTACACCTGTCTTCTCCGACATACATAAAGGATATAATAAATTTAATTTTTTGTGCATTTCTCGATACTAAACCTGAGAGCTTTATTGGATTTTCTTTCCAGTTACCTTTGCTCACCCATCCACTCTTCTGAATCCTTATGATGGAAAAAGACATGTTGGGTCTAGCCCTGTGCATAATCCCGGATAATTATAAAGATAATTAAATGAGGATCTAATTCCTCTAATTATCAAATAATTTTCTTTTCTGTGACACTATAGTCCCAAAGGCAGAACAGAACTTACTTTTTTTTTTTTTTTTTGGTAACGGGGATTAAACTTGGGACCTTGCCACTTGCGAGGCAGGCAGCAGAACCACTGAGCTAAATCCCCACCCCCAGAACTTACTTTTTAAAATCATAATCTCAATGTAGTTACATCTGGAAAATAATTTTTCATAAAACTAGAAAAATAATGTTAGGTGAGACAGTAGAAACAAAATGGGAAGACATAATTATCCAAATAGCTCAACCCACAGAATGATTTTTCCAGAAATAGAATGACAATTAAATCATCAACTTTAACCTGAGTTACTTGGCTAATTATTTAAACTTTCCATTTGTTATGTAAACATGAGCAATATGAAATATATGCAGGGAAATGAAATTAGAAAATTAGAAATTAGAAATCAGCATTTCTAATTCTGCTACATTACCCGTCACAACCATGTCTTATGTTGATTGTTAGATATACAAACAAGTGTTCAATTTAATGAATTAAATTACTTTGTAAATTTCTCTATGTAATTTTAAAAGGTGTCAGCTGTATTCAAATGGGTAAATAAGATATTGACTTTAAAAATGATTGTTTCATAAACTAACTTTAGGGAGGTTCTGATTATTATTTTGAAATCTCTCAACAACTCTGAAGTTGTTAAAGCAAACAAATCCATCAGTGAAAACTAATATAACCGTGCTCTCTTGGCCACCTCATTGGGTTTTCCTGAAATGAATGTTTTTAAGAGTACCTGTCTCATTGGGGTTTTCAAGCAGCACATCTACAACCAAGCAAACCCTTTCCCAAGGCCTCTGCTTGGGATTCTAAAATTTCCAGTCCAGTATCCTGTTCACATCCCTATACACCAGCCTGGTTTAAAAACTGTCCCTCACAGAAATTGTACACATTTCTTATTGCTAAAGAACTCCCCCCTCCCCCCAGTCCTGGAGATTGAACCCAAAGCCTCATACATGCTGGGCAAGTGCTCTACAACTGAGTTACAGCCCAGCTTTTTAAAAAAAATTTTTGGTGGCAGTTTTGATAAGGTGCCCAGGTTGGCTTTGTACTCAAGTGATCCTCCTGCCTCAGCTTCCCAGAGTGCTGGGATTACAGGTCTGTGCCACCATCTCAGGCTCCTGTAAATGCTTTTGTTTCATCAATCAATCCATAAATACAATTGCTACTTTGAGCCGAGTTCTGGGATAATTGTTAAAACACTTAAACACAACACAGAGGAGGAAGAATCATTTTTACTTATTATACCAAGTGAACTATTTTTGCTAGTTGTAGCTTGTAAACTGAGTCTTAGACGCCAAAAGAAATGCCCAGAAATGTCTGTCAGAGCGAATCCTAATGTTTAAAGAAAAAATGTCTCTGCACAGCTTAAGTTGGGGATAGTATTTTATGTATTGTATTTTCTGACAGTAAAAATCTCTTTTGAAAATCTTAGGACTATCTTCATAGTCAGAACTACTTCTAAAAAAAAGAGCAGGGATTTTTGGTACTGGAGATGGAACCCAGGGCCTCTTACATGCGAAACATGTGCTCTCCCACTGAGTTTTACCCCCAGCCCCTAAAATTGTTTTAATATATTATTATTATTATTTTTAAATTGAGTTGGACAATGTAAAACAAATGATGACCTTGTCACTGCCCTGAGGTTAGCAGTCTTTGCCTGTCTTGGAGATTTGCGATGTCCACACACCCTGCCACTCTACTCTGGGTCCTCATGTCTTCATCTGGCTGAATCTGGCCTTCCAAACCTCTCCCTCAGGTTTCAAGAATTCTTGCTCAAGTGGCAGTGGCTCCTGTGTGTATTTTTAAAGACTACAGTTGGGTGCTCACTTTGGCAGCGCACGTGCTAAAATTGGAATGAGGGGCCTGGGATTTAGCTCAGTGGTGCTGCCTCCTACCTTGCAAGCGCAAGGTCCCAAGCAAGGTCCCGAGTATGATCTCCAGTACCAAAAAAATAAAATAAAATTGGAACGATACAGAGAAGATTAGCACAGCCCCTGCACAAGGATGACATGCAAATTCGTGAAGTGTTCCATATTAAAAACAAAAAACTACAGTTGGCTGCCAGTAAGTGATTTTAAGTGGAGTTTGGCATCCTTTTCCTGCCAGTCTGTCCCAGCTCATAAAGAAGAAATGAATGTTGCCTGTCAGCTACATGCTCACCCGCTGAACTGACTCTTCACAGTGCTTTGGGAGACCCCAAAATGCAGGAGAGCGGGCTAAGGATGTTGTCCTGTGCTACCTTCTAGGCTTTTGACGTGTGCCAGGTGCTGGCACATCTTTGTTCCGTTAAGAATGTTCTGAAACGAGCAGGACGGTGGGCTGTGGAGCCTTGGGCCTCCAGTGCTGCTTCTCTGCACAGGCTGAGCAGTTGACTTTGGCTGATGTTTGCTGATGCCTACAGGAACTGGTGTGGACTCCTGGAGTAACAGACAAGCCCTTCTTTTGGCCTAGAGTTTTTGTCCCTCTGGCAGTTCCAGTGAGGCTCCTCTTTTGTTGTGTGCAACCACAAGCTGTCTGTGCTCCCTGCTCTGGCTCAGTCACACAGAAGGCCCAACTGTTTGATATGTATCGGTTGAGAGTTAAAAGCCGAAGACCTAAATCTCAAATAGCAAGAGAAGAAGAATGCTTCCTTTTCAGCCATTGTGTACTGAGGCCCTGGAATAGATGCTGACTCTGCCTACCTAGTGGAGTTGCATCCACATTTTAAAGCCATGAGAGTATTCGCTATCTCAGCATGCTGGTTAGACTTTCAGAATGGTTCTGTAGACACCAGATCTTGTATACAATGCGCACACAAATGGCGCTGGGAAAAAACCCACCATTATCGATTAGAAATAGCTCTTTAAAAAGAAATTTCTGTCTCTTAAATTACCTTTTTTTTTTTTTTTTTGCTAGTCTTGAAAATATGGACCCTAACCCTCTTGTTGGTGTCCTGGTAACTGACCATGTGAATGGAAGCATTTCATATCGCCTTACATTTGCCACATGACCACACCCTAGACACCAGGCTTCCACGCCCTCTCCTTTTCAGTGCTGGAAAGCTCGGCATATTTGAGAGCTTATTTGCTTATAACCACACACAGACACCCTCCGATGGAAGGGCTAATGAAGAGCCTGTTAGAAGCACTTGGTTCTGATTTTAAATGCTAGTCCCAGGGCAGGATGCTGAATGAAATTCTTGGGTGCCCTAATTTGGGGGATTTTGTGAAAATTACAGGTCATGATGTTTGTAAATTGCCTACCATAATGTCTAGCAGACATACTAAGTTGCAGCTATTTTTATCGCTTGACATTCCCCACTTTTAGTTTACCATGTGAATGTAGTCACACTGTTACTAATCTTAACAGAGAAATACCATTCTTCCTTTGAATTCCAGCACAAGGTGGGGAGGTGTTTTGTTTTCTCTTTTTCATGATGACACACAGGAATGTGTGAGAAAAGTGGTCCCAGGGAGAGTCAAAAGTCACAGATTTGCTGTCAGATAAGACACCTGAGTCATCCTAAATATGTGAAGTCTTGACCAGTTCGGAGATTTTAAAGGTTCAAATTGTGTTCCCCATGCATCCTTTACAAATCACATCGCCAGAACAGTTCCTGATGTCAGATCCTGCTGCAGATCCAGCTGTGTGTCGTTGTCATCATGTCCGGTCCCCCACCACCACCCCTGTTGGGCCCAGAGGTGAAAAACTCCTAGAGTTCTGCCTTCATGTGATGAGTTTGTCTCCTTCGGCACCCCCACAGGGCTGTGGCCTGGTCTTCACTGACCAGAACAAGAGCCTGTTTTTAAAATTTCAGTTTGTATACAGCGTTTGTTTCCTTAAAGATACCTACCTGTGGGCTGGGGATTTAGCTCAGTGGTTCCGGCACCTGCCTCGCAAGCGCAAGGTCCGGAGTTCCATCCCTGGTACCAAAAAAAAAAAAACAAAAGATACCTACATGTTTACTTAGGCTTAGGCTAGATTATACCAGAGGAAGTAAACCCATAGTTTCATCAAACTCAAACCACAGGCACTAAATGAAACATTTCCAGGATAGTCTATTGGTGACCAGTTTTTATTGAGTAACTACGTTTGGCTGCTTGTTCCCTTTTACTTTTCAATGAGATGGTTATTGGCTATCATTTATAATTTCTAGGTATTTTCCACATTAAACTTCCAATGGGTTACATATAGGAAATAGTAATAAATATTTCTCAAGAATCAAGACACATTCTAACATGGCTAATGTATAGCCATGTTAATTCTCTGATTCCCACTAACATAAGTATTACCTGTTGAAAAGTACTTTGAAAGATGAATATATCATCTTTGGTAATTATTTTCAGAGTGATACAACAACAAATTACTTTCCGTCTAATGACTTCTATTCATAGGTGAAATGATATAAAATAATCTGTCCTTATCATTCATTATTTATGGGTAGTTGAGTAAGGTAAGAGCTATTTTTGATATGCAGGAGCAAATTCTGAACCAGTGGGGTTTCATGCACTTAGTGTCAGCAAAGATATCAACTGCCAAAACCCTCTGATAAGTCCCATTTCAAGCCAGCAGAGTCTGGATAATACCAAACTGCAAGACAACAGTACGTGTGAACTGGCAGTACTGCCAAACTGAGTTGCCATTCTGACCCAAAATAAACACCCTGAAGTTAAACAAGGCGAAGGCACCCATCTGCAAGGTATGTAGTGGGCCTAGCTGGTGAGTTAGACAGACCCTTTGATTTGTCAACACAGTTTTAAACAACTGCCATTTCTCCAAGCCAAAGGTGGGAAAGGTCAGAGAGATTTGAAACCTGCGATAACACTGTGTTGTTGGGGATGTGTGGTATTTGCTAACCAAATGGCAGACAAATGATTGTTAGATGAGGTCTGCTCTATTCTGGACCAGTCCGGGCACAGAATGTAGCCCTTTGTAGCCCAACCTCACCACTAATGTTGTGTCACCAGGAAAAGTAGTTTAAAGTCTTTGGACCTCAGTTCCTTCACATGTAAAACAAGGAGAATAATAAAGATGCTTTTTAAATTTCTGTCAGACTTTTCAAGAACGTGTGATTCTTTTTTTTTTTTTTTTTTTTTTGGTACCAGGGATCGAACTCGGAACCTTGTGCTTGCGAGGCAGGTGCCAGAACCCCTGACCTAAATCCCCAGCCCTGTGATTCTTTTTTTTAAAATAAATTTTATTTTATCCCATCCCCCCCAAGTCCCCTCCCTGTCCTGTGTACAAAAGCTTTGTTTCCATTTTTCCTTCTATTTTCACTTTTTTCTGGTCCCTTCCTTCCGTTCTCCCTCCCTCCTCCCTTGTTCCCCTTCCCATCTGAACACTTTCTTCCCATTTCCCAACATCCATTATACATTTCAGTCTTTATTTCCACATTCATTTTCTCCCACCAGAGATACAATGCGGTATTTGAATGTGTGTCTGATTTATTTCACTTAAGAGTATGAAGACCATGTGATTCTTAAAAGGCTCAGAGGGTAGATAGAGGATGCTGGTTTGAATAATTATTTCTTGAGAAAAAGTTATATTAAAAATGGTTTTCTTTCCAGTTAATGAGCCTATTCATTATCTTTTGGTAATCCACAGTGTATCTGAATTTCTTAGGTACAGCAAAAATTAAATATGAAAGAGAATTATTAGAATCAAATGAGAAAGTCACAGAAGGGGTTTGTTAAAATTAAAAAATTCATTGAATCAATTCAACAAGCATTAGACTGTTAGGATATTCTTAGTTTTCAGTATCTTTGCCTTTCCCCTCAACTATTAAGTTGAGTCGTGAAACTGCCATTCTGACAGCCCTCTGGGGGGGTACGGATGGGGTCTTCTGTGGAGAGGAACACACTCCCTTCCCTGTAGTTCTTGATACAATGCTAGTGCATTTGTTTCCCCTTTTTTTGGTATGGGGGATCAAACTCAAGACCTTGCACTTGCCAGGCAGGTGCGGCACCACTGAGCTAAATCCCTGGCCCAAGCACGTTTGTTTTTTTGAAAGCAGTGGTTTTTTTTAATGCAGTCAGGGTTTTTGAAATTACTTAATGCAATTATATTATATTATATTATTTATTTATTTATTTATTGGTACCAGGGATCGAACTCGGGTCCTTGTGCTTACGAGGCAGGTGGTGGCACCACTGAGCTAAATACCCGGCCTGTGTTATTTCTCTTCGATCAGACTGACACTGAGACATTATAAAAAAAGTCTGGATAATTGATAATTTGAAACAGGAAAAGGTCCAAAGGTGTAGGGGTGGTGGGAGGGGAAGGGGAAAGGAAAGAAGGGAAAGGAAAAATTATAAGAAAAGAAAAAAAATGGAAACAAAATCTATATAAATAGGGAAGGGTGGAGGGGGTGAAGGGCGCACAGGTAATGGGGAAAAAAAATAAGAACCAAGATACATCATGTACAGGTACAAACACCCAATGATAAATGTAAACGAGTTGTATACCTAAAATGTACCAATAAAAGAATTTTTTAAAAAATCTGGAATATATGTTTGGATATTCTACCTACTAGTGAGAGAAACCAATCAATACATTTTATAGGAGCAGATTTTATCCATTAAAGTTGGCTTAAAGGCAACAGGGATTATTCTCAAATTCTAAAATACTCTTCCTATTCTTTATGACATAGGTATTAACATATTTGGAAAAACATATTTTCTAATGGTAAATACTAACAAGAAAAACTCAATCCACAGGAGCAATACCAGGATAGGAACATGATCTGAATCTTCAGTGCAATCCTGCAGTGTATTATTTTGCCGTTTGATAAGCTTCATTTCTCTATAAGGAAGCAACCTCTCCTTGTAGACGTAGTTACTGTTTATAGAAAGGTGTCGTGGCTTAGCAAAATAGAAATAGACTAAGTGCAAAGATATTTATAGGTCACGCTATTGACTTTGGTCTTTCACGCTGGAAACACTCGTGTTTTCTCTGACATCGCTCTGCCATTTTAATTAAAGGATCAGTGCTTTTAGAGCGTCTGGGTTAATATTTGTCAATACCAAACCCTTCAAAGCCCCAGAGTAATATAGTCTAACGTGGTGTCTTTACGAAGGAGGGAACAGAGGCCCAGAGCAACTTTATTTAGAGCTAAGACATGGAACAAATTGGGAGTTGGACATCTAATGTATTGCTATGCCTAATGTGCTATTTGTTTATCTGTTCATTTTAAAACCTTTGCCTAATATCTACCCTCTCAAAAGTGAAGATTATTTAAATAACGCTCTGACCATGGCACTTGGAATGAAGTCCACGGAGACTTACTGACATGATTCTGTGTTGTGTGGATGTATCTAGAGGTTGCATTCAGATTTGATGGCCATCAGGCAATTCTTGAGTTATTGGTCTCAGGACAAGTGTGTGACACTTACAAATTTGCCACTTTCCA
The DNA here is from genome assembly GCF_053883595.1 of Heterocephalus glaber. NCBI lineage: Eukaryota > Metazoa > Chordata > Mammalia > Rodentia > Bathyergidae > Heterocephalus > Heterocephalus glaber. Next base: position 5,892,855 of record NW_028258444.1, on the reverse strand, counting down.
AACACCTGGAAGAACCATCAAGTAAAGCTTTGAGTCAAAGCCCTGTAAGATCCATGGCCTAAGACTTATAGTGTTTGCTTGTTTGTTTCTCCTAATAGAAACATGAGTTCAGCTGGCCCTGATGGGAGGAAAGTAATGAGAAGATGTGATGGACTCATTGATTCCCTGGTCCACTATGTCAGGGGGACCATTGCAGACTACCAGCCGGATGATAAGGTGACTTGGGAGTTAGACTTACATGTCTTGCCTATTGAATTACCTATTTTGACTTAGTAAAATGCTTTAGAATATTCTTAAAATATCTACTCCACTCTAGATTTATTCTCTGACTCATTTATTCTCTGACTCATTTGTTAAGCTTAAGGTTTCCCATACATACTTAGAAATACTAAAATCTATCAAGCCTTATTTTCCTGTTTCCAACTACCTATTGTTTTTGCTTCTGTTATTGAGGCAGTAGGGATTGAACCCTAGGGCACTCTGCCATTGAGCTACATCCTCAGCCCTTTTTATTTTTTATTTTGAAACAGTCTTATTAAATTACCCACTCTGGCCTTGAATTTGTAATCCTCCTGCCTCAGCTTCCCAAGTAGCTGGGATTATAGGTATGTGCCACTGTGCCAGGCTCCAACTGCCTGTTGAACAACTCAATGTAGATGTTCAGAAGGAACCCAGAGGCTATATGTTTTTGCAGTAAAATTACATTTATCTCTTCCTTTATCCCCAAACTTGCTCTTCCTCTGTAAAATCCTTCTTAATAAGTTTCACCACTTATTAAAAGAAGATAGAAATCACTCATATCTATAATCCCAACACTCTGGGAGGCTGAGACAGGAAAATGGCTAATGGGCACCTTACCAATTTAGTGAGATTTTTGTCTCCAAAACAAGTGAGAAGATCCTGGGATTAATCCCCAGTATCAGGGGAAGAGAAGCAGGTGGCAATCTGAATAACCTTGAACTACTCCCTTCCTTACTTCCCATACCCACTGGACAGCAAAGCATGCACATTCTACCACTAAAGGAGCTTTAGCTCCTCCACCCTTCTCTAATACTACTACTGCTGTTCTGGCTTTTGTATCTTTCATTCTGATTATTGCAGTAGCCTCCTGCAGGTCTCTATGAACAGTATTGCCTGTTTTTCAACTCAGCATGGCTACTAAGCTATGTATCTAAAATATACAGTCATCCAGACATACTCTAAAAAGTCAGAGTGCTGGGGATGTAGCTCCGAGGCAGAGCTTGCCTAACATGCACAGACACCTGGGTTCAATCTCTAGCTCCGAAAGATGGAAGACAGGAAGGAGGGAGGCTTGCAGGGAAGAAAGATGGGTTTAGAAAGGCTCCCCGTTGCTTTAAGAAATTTAGCTTCTGCTTTTTAGCACTCTGCTCATAACTGTGGATGATCTGCCCTTCACCTCTGCAGCCTGACTCAGTAGTTCCATTTATTTACCCCAAGGGATCCCACATGCAAGCAGACCCAGCTGCACCCAGGGAGCCTCTTAGAACTGAGGCCTGCTAAGCCCCACAATACCACACCTGCAACAGGGCATCCGCACGTGTGTCACCAATGTCCTGTCCTGTTTCCTCAGGCTACCGAGAACTGTGTGTGCACCCTTCACAACCTCTCCTACCAGCTGGAGACAGAGCTCCCAGAAAAATATTCCCAGAGTATCTACATCCAAAACCGCAATATCCAGACTGACAACAGCAAAAGTGTCGGGTGCTTTGGTAATCGAAGCAGGAAAGTAAAAGAGGTACATTGGGAGGTCTTGGGAGTGAGGGGCAGAGATGGGGAATGGGAATATGTGTGTTTTGGCCTACTTAGTACATGTGTCAGGCACTATTTTAGGAACCTATTTTTAGCTTCTTTTAATCTTTATATCAACCTAGGAGAGGTGTGTTACTAATACCTTCCTTTACCAGTGAGGAAATAGAGGCATAGAAAATGTAATTAATTTCCCCAGGTTAATTTAACAAATATATAAATGGAAGGGATAGAGTTCAATCTCAGCAATCTGGCTCTAGATTTGCATTAGCTATTAATCCATACTGCTGTATGCCCTGTAGGTTAGGAAATGATCTCAGTATAGTACAAGCAGCAGTGCAGACACAGTGAAAGCAGCCCTGATACTTGGCTGTGGGCATTCTTAAAACAAACTTCAGACACACTAAAAGCAAACCTCATGGGAAGGAGTACACATTCCTTTCCGTACTGACATGAAGACTGAAAGAACAGGACCGGCCCTACTCCTCTTAGTGTAATGGTATTTGTGAACTTGGAGAACAACTGGGAAATTTAGAACCCTGATGCTGCCCTAGACAACTTCACATGACTGAGGGATTGCATCTCTTCAGAGTAGTGGTGACTAATTTAGCTTTTAGCTTCAAAGCAGCCAGAAAACCATCTTAGAAAGACCCATGCTTAATTCTCAACACACACTCTCACTCTTGCTGTGAAATGTAAAATGGGGAGTATGAGTTGTTGTTAGGAAGGAATAATAATTATGGTCTAAAAAGTTAAGTAATTGGAAATCATATATATTTGCTTTTAAAATTTCCACTTGAAAGCTTCTTATGCAAATCATTAGTTCTTCTAGATACTGTTTCTGGCCTGCTGCTTTGGGTGCAAAATCGTTGGCATCATTTGAGGTGTATTAATCTTGATTCCCTCGTATGTGTCATTAGCAATACCAGGATGTGCCAATGCCAGAAGAAAAGAGCAACCCCAAGGGCGTGGAGTGGCTGTGGCACTCCATTGTGATACGGATGTACTTGTCCTTGATTGCCAAGAGCTTGCGAAACTACACACAGGAAGCATCCCTGGGAGCACTCCAGAACCTCACTGCAGGAAGCGGCCCGGTGAGTGTCCCGCTTGCTCTTTTACTTTTTAAAATAATGATGCTACAGGCGTACCCACGTCAAGATCAGAGATGGAGCAAGCAGGTAAGAGCAGAAGTTTCCTGTCTCAGGTCAAGACTTCACAGGAACTGCTAGGGTGGGTTTCAGTCAGCCAGGACTTCAGCCTGGTCTGTCTGAGATGCTCACCGTGACTCCCCTGCTCTGCAGGTCTCTGAATCTGCCTTCAGCTGTTTGGGGCTGCTGTAGAGCTGGTTGAAGGAAAGAGAGATGTTGTGTGTGTCCTGGGACTGAGTAGTCAGGGTAGGTCTCGTCTGCCTTCTGTCATACTTGGACATAGGTGCTCTGGGATCACTGCAACTCTCTGTTCTGAGCTCTGTTCCCTGTTCTCGAAGGCTCTGCCCATGTGGTAACCAGGAGAGCCAGGAATTATTCAGGCTTTCATTTTACCAGCCTGGTATCCCCAGGACAGAGCTACTTTCCCAGGAGCACTGTGAAGCACAGAGAGAATGCATCTCACTGATCTGAGTCTCTTTAACCAGCACCTGTGCAGGGGAGGCTGGGATGGTGATCGGCCAGGTCTGGACACCGGGCCAAGGCTGTGTGTGCGAGTCAGGGAGGGCCACTGCCACTGAGCCCCAGGGGCTGCATGGTTAAGGACAGCTTCCCCATGGAAAAGTCAGGGTGTTCTCACCAAAAAGAGGAGGAGGGAATGCCGAGCCACAAAAACAACAGATGTCTACCCTGGGATGGAGTTAGAGAAGATGTTTGTGCCACCGTGTCCTGGAAATTCAGCTACACAGTAAAAAGCTGCTTCTCTTTCCAAATGCACGTACTTTATCCCAGCAAACTCAGAATGTATAAAGTAGTAAATGTATTTTATGCCATGTTATGTATTTAGGGATTCCATAAATAATCGTTTGGACTAAGATCATATTCTTTTCCTTGATCATAAAAACAGTAAAATAAGCTCTAAAATAGTTTGTTACGTGGCTAGTCTTCAATTATCTCTTCCTACAGAGCAAAATACTCTTGTAGGGAATACAAATACTATTTATTCTTTGAGAAATCATTTATTTTTAATATAAGTGTATTCACACAGAAGTTCGTTTTCTATTCTGAATAAAGATATAAAATTATAAAACCAGTATTTGTCCTATCTTAGGGACAAGTTGGTTTTGTTTTGGGGTTTTTTTTAGTACCTGGGATCAAACTCAGGACCTTATGCTTGCCAGGCAGTGCGGTGGCACTGAGCTGCGTCCCTGGCCCTCTCCTATCTTAATGTCATGGTTAGGATTATAGCCAGATATCATCTCTCTGTTTTTCTATAGAGCATAATTGTGCACAGAGAGAGCAGGAGTGCCCTCCATTCAGGGTGTTTATGGCCCAGTAGGAGAAAGTGCAGTCTAGGGTCACTGTGACCTTGAGAACTGGTGGGAGATGGTAAGGAAGGAGAGGAAAAGAGGTGCCCAGTGCTGAAAGGCTGTGAGCCGTATTAAGATGTTTGGATTCTTAAGGGAATAAAGGGTCATTGAAGGATTTAAAGCTAAGATGGAACATAATGAGATTAAATTTTAGAAGGACCATTCTGATGTAATGTTTTGAAGTCCCAACTGGTGTTTAAGAAGCAACAAGTGGACTGGCTGTATTTGACTTCCTCGTGGAGGTGAGAGACCATACATTTGCAGGCAGACCAATCTGACGATGCAGCATTTGCTTTAGCAATATTTGGTAGCAAAGAATAAAGGCAGAAAAGACAAAAAGCTAAGTTGAACCTAACATAGCAGTTTTGGTAGATGGGTGAAAAGTAAGCTAGAATGACAAGATGGCTGAGGATATTAAAGGCAGTGTTTGATACGATGCTCATGTGCCCAGTGTAAAGAAGAAAACAAAGGCTTGATGTGTGGGGAGGGAAGGCTGGGGCAAAGGGAAGGGAGCTCTTGGTGAGACTGAAGAGGACAGGATGGGAGGGATGTGGGGAGAGCAAGGAGCTGGGAGGATGCGTTCAGAAGCTGACATTTGTGTTTTCAGAGGAAGTGTGTGTCGGGGTGAACAGGCCCCATCTGACCAAGAGTATAGAAGAGATGAAAGGCAGTAACTCGGGGAGGCTCGGGACAGTGCGGCCCGCACCTGGGTCCTCTACACAGAGAGGAGGCGGTAGAGGAGGCTGCACGCGAGCTCCAAAGCCTCCAAAGCAAATCCTGCAGGGCACCTGATCTGGACCATGATGCCACTGGAGAGCAGGGCTTCTGCTGTGTGGGAAGACATCGCTGTCTAGACAGGACATCAGGGAGAGAGACTTGGCCTACCCTACCCGGCACAAGATGGTGGACGGGGTTAACAGCTTCTTTGTCAAGTGGCTGTGAGGGAAGGATGCTGTCAGAGGGCGGCAAGTAATCTAACAGAATGTTCTGCAAGTCACAGAAAGCAGACTGTGATTCATTGGTGAAAGCACAAACAGTTGTGATTAGACTTTGAGCCAAGGACACTTTGAGAGTCTGATAAAGGTTAAAGACCATTTCCCTAGGGATGTTGATTATAAACAAGCCAGTTTTAGGGACGCCCCTGTCCCACCAGCCCAACCTTGACCCTATGTTAGGGACCCCTCACTCTGGAAGGGAGTGTGGAGAAGAGGAAGAAGCTAAGGACGACAGCCAGGGGCTTTTAGATGAAACAACAAGATAAACACCCCGAAGAATGGCCGGGAATCTCTGGCGTGGGAGCCTCAAGTAGAAGTCCAATATAAAGTCAGACAGGATTGAAGGCCCCAGAATGGGGGGTCTGTTGATGCTAGGAATGGGCCGATCAATATTTAACCTCCCAAAAGAAGGCAGGCAGCCTAACCTCGAGGTCAGGTTTGCCTCTTGTGGACCTAACCTGCACCAGTCGCTGGCAGATGCAGCCTCCAATGCAGAACAGAGCTACAAATAATCCAGCCAGCAGTGTTCCTTTTATTTAAAAGCCCAATATCTCTCTCAAAATAAACTGAATTTTGTTTCAAAATGAGTAAGTTCATTGAGATATGTAAAATGCCAAAACTTGAACCAAAAGAAACAGAAAAGACGACTAAGCCTTTAATGAGTGCATAAATCGAAGTGCTGATCAAAGCTTCTCCCTTGCAAATCTTCTCTCAGCTCACTGGGCTTTCTAGGTGAAGCACAGGTCCACGTCACGGTGCTCAGGAGGAGCTGATGTAACTCTGGGCTAAATTCTATCAAACCCACTAGGAGTGGATTATTCTTAGATTACGAACAGTTCAAGACAATAGGAAAGACAAAATTACTTTTAGGATATTACTATCACCTTGATTCTAAAATTGATAAGGGCAGTACAAGAAAAGGGAAGACAGACGCATTTAATTTATAAGCACAGATGCAAAAACTAATTGTTAACCAAATCCAACATTGCACTAAAAATACTGAATAAACTGGTTTTTATCAAGTAATTACATTGAAAACCTATGAGAATTTAAAGAAAATACCTTCAGAAGGGCTTTTTCACAGGTCTCCTCCAGCCTCTTGTACGTAGTTTACAGAAAGCGTAATGTTCCCGTGGAGTCCATTGCACAAGCGCTTAGAGCGCGTGTCCCCCACACAGATGCCGATATCCGTGGCCCAGACCGTGGTGCTGAAGGAGAGCGGCCTGCAGCACACCCGGAAGATGCTGCACGTCGGGGACCCCAGCGTGAAGAAGACTGCCGTCTCTCTGCTGAGAAACTTGTCCCGGAACCTCTCTCTGCAGAACGAAATTGGTGAGTCAGGGCCAGCTGTGCATGTAGCGAGCACCCAGGGAGAAGATAGGGTGCAGTGAAGCATTGTCTGTTGTCACACCTTCTCACAAGGGTGAAGTAGAAAAATGAGAAAAGAGCAGGTGATAAGCTGGCTTGGCTTCTGTGCCAGCAAACATCAAGGGTCTCACTGGACCTCAACTTGGAGTGTATGTTTTTTGTTTTTTTGAGACGGGGTCTTGCCAGGTTGTCCAGACTGACTTCAAACTTGAGATTCTCCTGCCTCAGCCTCCTGAGTGCTGGAATCACAGATGTGTGCCACTACACCCAGCTTCGATTTTTCTTTTTTTCCTTCTGGTATCGGGGATCGAACTCGGGACCTTGCGCTTTCGAGGCAAGCGCTGGAACCACTGAGCTAAATCCCCAGCCCGGATTTTTTTTTTAATATCTAGCTTTTTTGTTTTAATTACTTACTGTCTTAGTTACTTTTCTCATTAATGACACAAAATACCTGACACCCAAAGTTAAAGGAGGAAAGGTTTATTGTACTTCACAGTTTGTGGAGGTTTCAGTCTATAGTCAGCTGGCTTCAAGGCAGGATGGCATGGCAGAGGGGCAAAGCAGAGGAGAAACAGTTCCTAGCTGGCAGAAGACAGAAGGAAGCAAACCAGTGAAGTAAAAGCAGCAACCAATGACATCACCCCTCTTTTTGTCCCTTATATTCTGTCCAGGCTACTTGCCTTTAGGGAAGGCAGCACTCACACCCAGGGTGGGCCTTCCCATTATCCACACCCAGTACTATGCCCAACCAATGGGTGGACTAATTTAGGAATCACACACCCTTGATCCCAGCATTACACACTTGATCCCAGTATCATACACTCTAAACCCAGCCACCTCTGAAAAGCCTCACCTAAAACTGCTTGAGGCTTTGGGGGGACATGTAGACACAGCCATGACACTTACAGACGAGACATTTAGGCCATACCAGTACTTAACAAGATAAGCAATATGTTCAACATTTCCCATCCTGTGACCTTGCCATTCTGTCTCCACACAACCTTAATCCACATAGCTGTGGTCAGAACGCTCTCCCTGCAGCCTGGCTGAGCACCCTATTCCAGACGCTAAGGAAATACTGCAGCAGTTGTTTCCTTTAAAAGCTTGGAAGTATGTTGGACTCAAAAAAGAAAGGTTAGACAGGGAGACTCAAGAAGGAGACAAAAGGAATTATTGACTGTAGCAGGTTTGGCCTAGTTGGGCTTTAGAATAAATACAAAGAACTATGCTTGCCTTCTCAGAGAGACTTTTTCTAACAAAGATAATCACTACAGTACATTGCTGGATAATGTAATTTTTCATTTACTTATAGTCAGAAGTATCTGGTAAATGTTGACCCAAGCCTAAATGATAAAATGAGGGGTCAGGGGTTTAGCTCAGTGGCACCATGCCTGCCTGGCAAGTACAAGGTCCTGAGTTTGATCCCCAGTACAAAATCTATCTATCTATCTATCTATCTATCTATCTATCTATCTATCTATCTATCTATCATGAGATTCCTAGGAGGACAGTGCTAAAATTAAGTGTGCTTCCTAATGCACTGAAAGTCAATTACGTCTAACAACCTAAATTCAGTTTTTCACAAAATTCTACTAAAATACAAACACATTTGTGCTCCTTTCCTGTAATGGAGTAGATTTCGGAACGTCCACACTCACAGCACCAGGGCTTCTGTGGTCTGCAGCTGCATTACAGTGACTCCTTCTCAAAGGCAGCCGGCACTGCACTCAACAGGAGGTGTCAGACAATGGCCCTGTGCCTGTTGTGAAGGAAGGGAGAGCTGGAAACTGCTCTGTGAATCCAAAAACACCTTGCCAGGGGTGCTCTCAAAATTATGAAAGCATTCTCCCCATTGTTTGTGTGGGGTTTTGTGCTGAGCTTCAATAGAGGTGTATTATCTTCTTTTCTCAAATGAAAGGTCAGTTCCATCTTGAAAGCATTGCCGAGGTGACTAACAGCACTGTGCATGTTCGGCACAGGTCTGCAGGGCCGAGCCGCTGTCTGTTCCCACCTTTCACTCCCCTGCCTAACAGCCAGGTGGGGAAAGCTTGGCCTGCAGCTCTGGGTAAGATGGTTCCATGCTAACCCTTTACCCTTACAGTGTCCTCAGGATAAATGCAGCTTGAAAATCCCAATTGGCTTTATGCTAAATGTATAAATGAAGTAATAGGATCTTTCTGGATTCTGACTCTCAGTAGCCTGGAGTAAGTGGGCACACCACAGAGGTTGGGGCACCCTGTCTGTGCTTCTCCTGAGAGACCTCCCTGCCAAGGAGCTCTCCATGTCCTTACCGGGGACACAGCGATCACATTCACTCACATTTCCAGAAGCAAGCCAGAAACACATTTTCTCAAAAGCTGGAAGACAGGCAGTATGTCTTGGTGACAAAATTAACAGATGTCACACAGAGGACACGCTGGGTCTGCTTCCCACGGTGCCGCCTTGATGAGCCCTTTAACTGCAGTGCACCAAAGGGGACTGATCGGAACCGCGCAGGGTTTCTCGAGGATGAGTGAGCCGACAGTGGGAAGGGTGTGCCTCTCTACAATCCCACCTCCTGTCCATTCATTACTACAAGTGCTTTCAGGTATCCGAATATTAAAGATCTTACTTAGACCCAAAGTACAGGCAGGACTACAAATATATCTATTATACATATGTTTATATAGATGGATATTTGTGTGTGTGTGTGTGTACATGCGTGCATGTGTGTGTATGCGAGGGGTGATTGAAAGGTGCAGTGAATGTTTAAATTTTTAAACTTATTACAATTAAAGATATTTTCAAAATAATGGGATAAGTGTGTTTGAAGTGAGGGCATATCTTGAGTATTCTGAGGGATATTAATAGCAATGTGTTTTTTACTGTAGTAAATTTTTTAAACACATTTATCATGTTTTTTGCTCACACTATATATGGACAAAAAACAATTTAGATAATATGGCTATGGATACACTACTAGACACCCTCCTATGCTGTACTGTGGTGTTCGCTTCGCCACAGAAACAGCTGTACTTTTCTAAGAAAAATTAACACAACAGAAAGCAACAGTCTCTAACATGATGGGCATTCCTCCTCAGCCATGACCACACACTCACCTTAACACCGGTCTGCAGCAGGGGACTCAAGAGGCATGGCAGGGTCAGTGAGGCAGAGCCGTCTTCGAGGGGGACAGTGCCCAGCAGGGCACCCTGCAGAGAGACTGATGGGCCATTCTGTGTGGAGTGATTCTCTCAGACCTTTCTCCACACTGTCCCCATAACACAGTGAAGGGAAAGTTCCTGTCCCCCGGGCCTTTAATTCTGCAGTTTAACCTATTGACAGGTGAGGCCTTCTGATAATAACACACAGTGCACATGCATTAACTCACTGATTCCCTTCCAACACCCTTGTGAAGGCGGGCACTATGAATACCCCGCAGTACAGCCTAGGGAACTGCAGCAGAGAGGGAGTAGCTTGTCCAGACCAAGAACCATGAAGCAGCAGAGCCTGGACTGAAGCTGAAGAACTTGGGCTTCAGAGGCTGAGCCAAGCGGTTTGCACCTCCATGCCACACTGCTTAAGCCACGGAGAAGAAGGTGGTCAGATCCCTGAGCAGGTGTCTTACTGTCAGCCAGCTCCGGGTTGTCCTTGGATGATGCCATTCGGGCCCCTTTATAGAGTGCCTCTTGCCCTCAGGAATCATGATTGCTGCTGGGAACACAGAAATAAAATCACTGTATTCAAGGAACCTACAAACCCACCTAAAATTCAGACAGGTGCAGACCCGATTATAACCCAGGGTCATACAGAGAAGAAGGGTGTAAGGTGCAACCTGAACACAAACGAAGAAATAATCAAAATAATCAGTACGTATTACACACTCGTGACCAACACAGCACTCTGATGTGGAGCCATGTGAGCAACACAAGCTACAGAGGATGCTCCTCAGCTGTTAATAGACTTCCAAGGTAGAGCAAAAAGAAAATATACAGAAGAAAAGTCATTATGAAAAATAAAATACAGCTCTTATTGCCCAAAATATATACCACAGGACAATTTATAGTGAGGTCTTCACATGTTCATACCTCTCATGTTACTATGAAAAATGCTAAACTCAACCTACTACCAAGAGTTACACACATGGTGAAAAAGAACATTTAAAATAGTTTGTTCCTCTTTTTAAAAAGTAGTACTACTTACGTATCTTTTTTAAACTTTGGGATATAGATAATTTTTAAATGTTTTTAGATCACCACTAAAAACAGTTCTGTTAGCATTTTAGTGTAGTTCTCTTATATGTATTTTATTTTGTAATATTGTGTATTCCTTATATAACTTTTTCACACAGAATATCAATATAACGTTTCCTGTTATACAGGCTTTGAAGATATGCTGTAGAATGCATAGCAATCTTTGCTTCCTATGAGATTTAGATTTTTTATAATTTTTCACTTATATATAATTCTGTCAGAAAGATCTCTACAGAAAGCATTTTCATTTTTTAAAGCGATGTCTCAGAAGTGGAATTGCTGAGTTGAAGAATACAAAAATTTTAAAATTCTTGATATCTCTGTCAAATTGCTTTGTGAGATTTTCAAAGTTCTGGGCACAGAACAGAACAACCTCTTTTTAAATTTTTTCAAATATGATGATTAGGAAAGTTACATCTTGCCATATGTTTGTTAACCAACTGTGTCTCTTTTTTGAAATGTCCTTTACCCAAAATGTATTGGAATCTTGGGCTGAAGAAAAATCTTCCTAATCAAGTGTGGTTTTTCTTTGACTTTGCAGCCAAAGAAACCCTACCGGATTTGGTTTCCATAATCCCTGACACGGTCCCAACAACTGACCTTCTCGTTGAGATGGCAGCCTCGGCCTGTTACACACTGAACAACATAATCCAGAACAGCTACCAGAACGCACGGGACCTCCTGAACACGGGGGGTCTCCACAAGGTCATGGCCATCAGCGCTGGGGATGCGTAAGTCCTATACCTCTGCCCTGGTCCCCTCCCTGCCATCACTGCTCTGTCACAGCTAGAAATGTCCCTCGTGAGGACCCAGCAGCTTGGCCACAAACACAGTCTTAAGGCCGGGAACCACCTGGTGGCCAAGGGAGGAGCAAAGTCATCAAGCCATGTGGCAGCTCCCTGTAAAACATGGAGACAGAATCCCACTCTGTAGCTTCTCCCCCAGCATTTGATTGACCTGATGAACTTGTTTCCCAGAGCTGTGATTTCAGAAAGGCAGTGTTGAGCCAGGCGTGTGGCACACACTCATAATCCCAGCACTCTGGGAAGCTGAAGCGGGAGGATTGAAAATTCCAGCCCAACCCAGGCAATTTAGCAATTTAGAAAGATCATATCTCAAAATTTAAAAAAGAAAAAAATCCAAGAGGTTGGGACTGTAGCTCAATGAGAAGGCCCTGGGCTCAGTCCCCAGTACTGCAGGAAGCAGAGTGTAGCAAGGGGCATCCTGTGAGCAGGAAGGGCCCTGCCTTGCTCACACCTTTGAGGCCATAGGCAGCTTATCAGAAGCAGAGACTGCGCAGATGGGTGGGGAAGGGGAAGGGCCCAAGTAGCTTCATTCTCCCGGTTTTCTCTTCCACCTCTTACTCCCTTTCGAGAGTAGATGTGGTGCAGTAAAGCCACCCTTGCTTCTGTGTGCACCCAGATCGATACTTCTAGTTTATTTGGAGAGATGGGAGGGGAAAAGGACCTGAAGGTAATGTGCATTCTTTATTTAATTCAGAACTGTTTGATTTGTTACAAATGCTAGTTATTTTTTCCTTGGGGCTGGGAATTGAACCCTGGCACGCTGGGCAAGTGCTCTAGTGCTGAGTCCATCCTCAGCCCTAGAAGTTACCTTTGCATATAACCCTGAGGAAAGCTGTTGTTGTCTAGTTCTAATGAGTTACAGAGCACGTGGACCTCGCCTGTGGTAGACAGAGGTGCACTGGGCACTCAGGGCTATGGGTGGGGCTCCATGGTGTCCTGTGGGGAACACACCTTGCCCCCCAGCCCGCCTTGGACCCGGCACTCCATAGCCCCTCTCTGGCCAAACTCCAGAGGTAGGGAGACTACAGTAGGATGCGGGGAACACTCACTCAACCCCAGAGGTTGGCCATAGCAGTTGCTCAGTCTTTGCAGAAAAAATGAGCTATTGTGCAAAATGGAAATGACTCTTATGAGTAAGTCATGAAGTAGTCATCTGATCTCTAAGCAGCCCGCCGTAAGGTTAAGGTAGCATAACTGGAGCTATTTAAATATTCAGGTGTGGCTGGGGATATAGCTCAGTGGTGCCTCTCGTGCTTGGCAAACGCAAGGTCCTGAGTTCAATCCCAGTACTGTAAATATTCAGACGCAGTAACTGTTGCCTGGGGGATTGTGCATTTACTTTTGGAAACTTCATATACCTTAGCAAAACAGAGGAGTGTCTGTCACTTATGTGACACCCCCGATGTCTTCACATGCTGTCCAGGGAAAGAAAAAAAAAACATAAAAAGATGCCTGTTGCTCTTTCCTTGCCAGAGTGTTGTATACCCAACCTGTTATTTATGGGCTAGCCTGGGAGCTAATTATCATTTACAGCCTTGTATCCTCGGACATACAAGTCCCCGGTGCCAACCAACCAACTTATAAACAAGCTTCATGACTATTACCCTTGCAAGTTTAAGAACTTCTTACACTTTTGCCAGGTGTGGTGCCACATACCTATAATCCCAGCACTGGTGAAGCTAAGGTAGGAAGATCACCATGAGTTCAAGACCACCCTGGATTACAAGGTGACCTGCTCTCCCAGCAAGGCTGGTGTGCGTGGGAAGAAAAGATGCTGAGCAATGAATGAACCCACCTTGTGCTCCCCGCCCCAGCAGTTTAGATTTCTCTGCTCATGGACGCATGTTTACAAGCTCTTACGATAATGGAAAGCAGACATGCACACTGTTGTTGTTTTCCATGTTTGAAAAAAAAATAAGTCAGCCAAGGGCTAGTCGGACATTGGAAGAGAAAGACGGAAGAAGGCACTGGTCTTTAGCAAGGATTGAGAAGCTGAGGACACATTTAAAAACAGACCATGTCAGTGTCACATTTAGTGGTGACTTGGGTTTATAACAGCCGTGAGTTTTGTCATTATATAGTAAAACATAAAATGATTTAAAACTATATGAACAGTTACTGTCACAAGAGTTTTGTTTTTTAACTTGAAAAATTACTTTCACATTGATAGAGTCACTAAGAAGCATGTACATTTTTCAGTGATGCTGTCCTGCCTGGGTGTTCTGTAAACACACATCATAAATATACAAATATAGATTGCAGTCTATAAATAAATTAGAAAATTAAAACCATGTTTAAGGATATATTCCTTATAACCGTGGCAATTTTCTTTACAAGGTATTTATTAGCACTGCCCTACTGGTTTAAAAAGATTAAAAAGAAACAGGGCTGGAGGTGTGGGTCAGTGGTAAAGCACTTGTCTGGTGTGTGTGAGGCCCTGGGTTCAATCCCCAGTTCTGCAGTAAAAAGGAAATGAGGTGTGGCCCTGCCTCGATCGAGGCCAGCCTCTAATCAGGCAGCTGCTCCTGAGGCAGCAGTCAGGAGGACTCACAGAAAGTCAGGCCTCACACTGTCACCGGGCTCAGAGTGTCCTCTCTTTCCAGGTACGCCCCCAGCAAAGCCACCAAGGCAGCATCTGTGCTCCTGTACTCCCTGTGGGCGCACACGGAGCTCCATACAGCCTTCAAGAAGGTAAGAAGCTGAGGTGGGGGTCGGAGAGGCTGGCAGGGCTCTGGGGAGAGATCGCCACCCCGCGTTGTCTTGTGTGAGAATTTCTCACTCTTCACCTTCCCATCTGCTTATTCCCAAGGCTCAGTTTAAGAAGACAGACTTTGTCAACAGCCGGACTGCCAAGGCCTACCACTCCCTCAAGGACTGAGGACAGGGAGACAGCTGCAGAGATTTCAGCCTCACCCTCCTGGCCATGCAAAAACCCCCAAGGAAAAGACCTATTTTTCTACTGTCTAGCCCAAGAATCCTCACAAAGAAAGTACGTGTCGTTTCTAGCCTTTCTTGTTGCCATGGTCCTGAGATCCAGGAAACAGATCATCAGAGCACACTGTTGTTAGGCCCCCGAGGACTTTTGCAAGGTTGCTGCCCGTAACCACCCGCAGCAGGCTGTCCCTCAGCCTCTGCCCTCCGGAGGCCGGCCGCCTGGGTGCTCACCGGCAGGGTGTGTGAGAGCAGAGCTGCTGTGTCACTCGCATTTTAAAAGTTTGCTTTCCCTTTGTACTCCCAGTTTCTGCACATGCTTCAGCACCGAGTCACAGGTGTGTCATTCAGATACGCTAAAACCCATCAGAAGGGATGAGAAATACCTGCAGGCCTCCAGAGGAGAGTGTCATGGAGGGTCATTTGATTGCTCTGTGTTCGTTTTTATCCCCTTGGCTCTTTTTCCCTGTGGTTTTAAATGAACTTGAGAAATTTACATTACAGAAGCATGCATGTAAGAAAAGGGAATTGTGGGGTGAGCTTGCAGCAAGCTTAAACAGGGGCTGTAAGGCAGGGCTCGCTCGGCACTGGGTGAGCGGGACTTGTGCTCAAGGAAATAACTTGCCTGTCTTAACAGCCAGAGACGAAGATCTCTTCTACACAGTGGGCTCTGGGCGCTGTGTCCTGGGCCTTCTCCCCTTCTGCCTTGGTGGGGGATGAGACAGGCTCTGCCAGGGGCACCCAGGGCCACCCGGGGTTGTGGATGCAGCTCAGCAAATGAGCCACTACTGGGCATCTCAGCTCACCCAGAATGTAAGAAATAACGGAGCCACGGATATAATAGAAGAGTCACATGGAGGAAGCGCATGGTAAGGTGCCAAGGTGCTCCCGAAATGACACCGGGATGCTGAGCTTCAAAGGTGCCATCGCCAGCTGCAGGGATTGTCTTAACAGGGCTGTGATTAAAACCACTCGTGGAGGATTAGTCTTCTCAACTCCAGTTCTGTTACACATTTTGCTTCTATAAAGAAGTCTGACAATATTTGTTGCAAGAAAGTAAGAAAAGGAAAACTCCTTTGGCTCCTTTTGGCCAGAAAAATGTAATAGAAAGTAAATTCTCATTTCCAATTTCAGTGCATACTTAAGTCTTTCTTATAGATGGAACTTAATAATTGTTTTCCAAGTTTAAAATTCAGTGAAGATGGGTTATTAACCTAGACCAAAATGAGGTTGCTATCATTTTTTTTAAATCCTAAAGAGGGAATTTACATGTTTTTCCCTGGGTTTCAGACAATAAACATTTAGAGTTTATTTCTCTCTCTAGATAAATGATATATGTTCAAATATTTCCATGTTTTTAAGGCATTAATAGAGCTTTCAAATATTAAACACAAAATGAAGCAAAAGTAACACCGCCTGTGTTGGGATCTGCGCTTATCTGATCTGTCTGTCTTGGTGTGTGGTGGATTGACTGAGAGCTGAGGATTTGACCTCATAATTTTCAACTGCTAAGTGTCTGATACTTTATAATTATTTATATTTCTTCCCTAAGGTTTGGGGGTTTTTTGTTTGGCAGTACTAGAGATAAAACCCAGGGCCTTCTCACTGAACTACATCCCTAGTCCCCTGTTAAAATTTTTTATTTAGAGATGGACAGGGTCTTGCGAAGTTGCTTAGGCTGTGCTCAAACTTGGGATCCTCCTGCCTCAGCCTCCCAGAGAGCTAGAAGTGCTAATACCCTAGCAAGAAACATTTCCTGTAAGAACACAGGAATAACTAGTGACAAAAGCACATAGAAATGGAAAGATAATCAAGCGATTTGTGTGTGTGTGTGGTGCTGAGGATCAGACTCGGGGGCTCACACTTAATAGGCAAGTGCTCTGTCACTGGGATGTACAAATGCGTTGAGGATTGTTAGTTTTAATGCATCAAGTAGATCTGTGTCTACACAAAGATAGGTTGTCAGATTATTATGTCCCGCACTGTGTCTCTGTTTGAAAGCACCTCTGTACTTTACTCTGTGAGTGCCCCAGATAGGGAAGGCCTTGTGTGGACAGTAATCAGTTTGACCACAGGCAGTTTGGTTTTTCTGTGTATCTCTGGCTGGCCCAAGGCATCAGAGGAACAGAAAAGCCACTTTGTTTATTTGTGCTGAGAGTTCCAAAGAGTCCCTCCCAGGTCAAGAATGCCTGGTGGTCTCCCAGAATCCTGGAGGCTGCTGCCTTGGATTCCCATTGCTTCCACATGTTTATACCTGACGGGGAAAACCACAGCACTCTGGCAAGATGAAGAAGGGATTCACAGGCACAATGTAATCATGTGCTGAAGAAGCAGTTCCTTAGGGGGGGAAAAAACAGGAAATAAGGTATGTGTGTAAGTTTATGTATAGTATAGGTAGTGAGATTTCCTCTAAATAAATTTGTAATGAATCTTGGCATTGGAATGAGGACTTTGGTATGTGTGTATTTTGAACAAAATTGCAGAAGCCTCAGGTCACAGAATCTCTGGATTAGGAGGAATTTAGAAGGCCAGGTCTTTTAGTACCTTCTGTGTCAAAAGACTCGGTTCTTATTAATTTCGCAGCAGTGGGCCGGGGATTTAGCTCAGTGGTTCCAGCGCCTGTTTCAAAAGTGCAAGGTCCCGAGTTCAATCCCCGGTACCAAAAAAAAAAAAATAATTAATTAATTTCACAGCAGAAACGGCAGACTGATGTTGCATGTGGGGGACCAGTCCTGGGGCAGCCAGCCTGAGTTGGATTGTGGCTTCTCTCAGACCTTCTGTCGCTAGCCTTGACTCTCCTTGCCTACTGCAGTGAGTAGCGGGGACATTTACCTCACGGGTGCATGAGGATGAACTGCTTTAATAAATACGGAGCGCTTGAAACAATGCTCTCCGGAACACAGTAAGTGCTAAATTATTTGGAGTTCCTGGGTTTGGAGGTCTTGCTTTTCTTTTTTAATTCTTCCCTTTTGAATTTCTTTTTGCTGATATGTCTGGATCTGTTCAAAGCTACACACACACACACTGCCCCATCCCCTGCAAGGCCAGCCAGAGTCCCTTGTGGGTATTGAGCTGTTAGGAGAAAAGATCCATCCCACACTCATAAATCAGTTCGAGGAAGCCCGAGTCTCCGCAAAGCCAGGCTTGACCTCAGCATTTCTCAGCATTTCGGAATCCAGGAGGGACACAGGCTGCCGCGGACACAAACCTCTGCTCTAAGCCCGTTTTCTCTCCCTTAATTCTTGGAGCTGTGCGGTTTGGAGCAGCAGGGATCTCGGTCGCCAGTGAGCACGGAAGGTGTGTGGCCAGTTCTTACCTGGCTCCCAGCCCCGCTCGGCAGGCTGACGCCTCTGCTGCACGAACCAGGCCCGCGGTTAGTGCCAGACGAACGAGCTCGCTAACACCTGAAACTGCGACTTCAGCCGAAGGACCATTTCCTGCACTTTTGTTTTGCGCACCCCAGGAGTGCGGCCTGTCCCCAGGCGGAGCTCGGACAGAGGCCCAGATGCCCAGGCTGAGGCAGGACCAGGCGGAGCGGATCCGGAACTTTGACGCCAGCCTGCGCTTACATCACAGAAGCCTGCGTTACCTGTAGGCTGCTAACACTCTGGCAAGGAAGAGGAAACACGTCCAAACTGTCGTGGTTTTCTTACAGCCATACAAAGATGTTTTGCACAATAGGCAATCCTTTGGGTATTTTAGGGTTTTCTAGACAAAAGTTAGGATTTTCTTTTCTTTTTTTCCTACTGAGCATTGAACTGGGCCCTCACACTGACCTGTACCCCCAGCCCTCTCTCTTTTTTTTTTTTGAGACGGGGTTTCACTAAGTCACTAAATTGCCCAGGGTGAGCTCCTCCTGCCTCAGCCTCCCAGGTGTGTGCACCACCACGCTCAACTAAACAACTTCCATGTTTAGATACATCTTTAAACACGTGTGTATTATATTGAACATCAACTCCTAGAGCTGTGGGCGAGTGAGAGGTGATGGGGAGACTGCTCACAGAGAGTAGTGAGCCAGACTTCCGTGTGACGGCACATTCCCAGTTTCCTTGGTACCCTGTGCTTCCTGACAGAAATGCAGGGGAAACTGTCAGCAAGAGGCAAGGGGGCGTAGGCCAAGGGAGTTACCTGAAACAGAGCTCAGCAACAGGAAATGGTTGGTGTGAGAGCAGGGAACTATCAAGACGCGCTCATGCTCATTGGTATTTCAGTCAGAAATAATGACAAGGAAAACAACCTGACACAACCGTAATAAGAGTGCAGAAAATTCCAGTATTTAGGGAATGGACAAAAAATGTTTATTAATGTATTAATTGTACGAAGTTACAGATTTCACTGTGATATAGACAACATTTTTTCATAGAAACTTGTTTCTTTGGCCCCTTTGATCTAATTGGGGATTTCCTAAGCCCTAATTTAAAAAGCAAACGCAATCTATTTTAGTAGTATTGCTTTAACAGCTCTAAATAAGAGTTATGTGTGAACATGTTGAGTAACCCATACCCATTTCTTCTGGTGGCTCAATGTGTGAAGCGAACCAATTCCTCACCTAATGTTTTATCTTTCCTTCTTTAGTTTTTCACTTAGAACATTTCATTGTATTTGGTTACCAAACGAGGCCAAAAGCGATAGCGTTTTTATTTCCTGTGACAGGAAAAACGGATTCAAGCTCAGGCTTGGTCAGCAGCTCACGAATGCAGGTTGCTTCCATCTTTGTGCTTTGACACCCTTCGCCTGTTGGTTTTTGCCCTTGACTGCTCTCTTCATGTTTACAAAATGGTTGCACCAGCTCTAAACATCTTACCCTCACAGAGCCAAAGGCTGGAAGAGCAAACATTTCCTTTCCTGCATCCTTTTTTTTTTTATATAATAAAATTTTCCTAGAAGCCTCCATCAGGTCTCATATTGTCCATAATTAGATCTGCCCAGTCCTGAATCAGTTCCCAGTGAGAAAAGTGACACTAAAATCCGTGTGAGCCACTTAGACCTCCCCTGAAGCTGTGCAAACTTCCCCAAGGTTCAAGGATGGAAAAATGGGGCTGGAGAGTACTCCCACAGCATTGTCCACCATATGTAGAGACCCTCAGATAAGGAAAAATTCAATAATCTTCAGCAAATAGGTCTCGTCTGGCCCGTAAGATAACTCCTTCCCAACATATGGCTGTTTCTGCTTCAAATTTTCCTGCTGTGGTTGCTGCACTGCACGTAGGGCCCACGTGATGAAAGTTTGTAGATAAAGACTAATTAGGAAGTGCTGTGAGCCCATGATCACCTCAGGGAGAGTCAGAAAGGAGGAGGAACAGAGTGCTGCTCTTGAACTGTAGGAAGTGGAAGAGAAGAGAGGCCTGGGACCTCTTCTTTATTCTCCCTTCTTCTTGGCATCACCATTTCTTACCTTTAAGCAGTAATTATGAGGCTGGGGATGGAGCTCAGGGGTAAAAAGCTTGCCTACCATTTGCGAGGCCATGAGTTCCAGCCGCAGCACTGGGAAACAAAACAAGCATTTTAGGTAGCCATGATGGAAGCAGAGTTACACCTTTCCTGACAGTCACCCTGCAGGAAGGTGGCTCTCCAGTGTTGGGTGGTTGGCCCAGCAGAGAGCGTGGGTGTGAATTCCTTCACCTCTGACGGGCTGTGTGACTGCGGAGTTACACCTTACAGGTGAGAACTTCACCTCATCACCTTGTAGGGGTTTTTTTAATAGCACATTTATTGGTACATTTTAGGCATACATAATGATAACACTCCTCGTAGGAAATATGCATAGGGAATGCATGGTATATCCCATCCCTTTTTTCCTATTCCCCCCTCAAGCCCCCTTCCTTTCCTGTGTACAAAATCTTTGTTTCCATTTTTTCCTTCTATTTTCATTTTTTCTTGTCCTTTCCTTCCTTTCTCCCTCTTTCCCCTTTTCATTTGAACACTTTCTTCCCATTTCCCAATATCTGTTACACATCTCAGTCCTTATTTCTACTTTTGGTTTCTCAGACCAGAGAAATAATGTGATATTTACACATGTGTGTCCGATTTCTCTCACTTAGGAGTATGTTCTCAAGGTCAATCCATTTAGCTAGAAATGTCTGAAGCTCATCCTTCTTTATGGCAGAATAGTACTGCATTGTATAAAAAAAAACCCACATCTTCTTTATCCACTTGACAGTTGATGGAAATTTGGGCTGTTTCCAAGATTTAGCTATTATAAACTGTGCTGCTATAAACATGGGTGTGCATATTTCTCTGTGGTATGATGCTTATAATTCTTTTCGGAAGATACCAAGAAGGGGAACAGTTGGGGCAAATGGAATCTCTAGTTTTAGTTTTTTGAAGAATCTCTACACTGATTTCCACAGTTATTGCACCAGTCTACACTCCCACCAGCAGTGGAGAAGGGTTCCTTTCACCCCTCAGCCCCTCCAGCATTTATTGGTTGATTTATTGATAGCTATTCTTTCTGCAGCAAGATGGAATCTCAACCTTGTTTTAATTTACATTTCTTGAATGACCAGCGATGTTGAACACTTTTTCATTCAGATATTTGCTGTTTCTACTTCATCTGAAAAGTGTCTTTTCATTTCAGATGGCCATTTTTGGATTGGGTCTTTAAATTTGGGGGGGGGGGGTCTGATTTTTTTTAGGTTCTTTTTATATTCTAGATGATAGTCCTTTGTCTGATGAATAGCTGGTAAAAAAAAATTTTCCCACACTGTAGGTTGTCTCTTCACTCTGTTGGTGGTTTTGCTCTCTGTGCAAAAGCTTCTCAATAAGATGAGGTCCCAGGTGTTGATTCTTTGTGGTGTTTTCCATGTAGTCTAGGTTTTGTTCATGAAGTCTTTGCCTACTCCTATGTTGTCAGGCATTACCTATTCTCTTTTCCAGCAGATTTAATATTTCCATTTAAATATTTAGATTGTTGAACCATTTCGATTTTAATTTAGTTCATGGTGAAAGATAGGGGTCTAGTTTCAATCTTTGGCATGTGGAAAGCCAGTTTTTCCAGCACCATTTATTGAAGAGGCTGTCTTTCTTACAGTGAAGGTAAAAGTTTGGCTCCTTTGTGAAAGATGAGGTGGCTGAGTGTGTCTGGAGTTGTTTCTGCATCTTCTAGTCTGTTCCACTGATCCTCAGGTCTGTCTTCCCAGTACCATGAGTACCATGCTGTTTTTATCACAAGTAGCTTTGTTGTATAATTTCAGGTCAGGAATTGTGATACCTCCTGCCTTGCCTTTGTTGCCTGGAATTGTTTTTGCTCTGTAGGTCTCTTCTTGTTCCAAATGAGTTTTAGGATCATTTTCTCTAATTCTGTGAAATATGTTGTTGGAATTTTGATTGGAATTGCATTAAATGTGTGTAACAATTTTGGAAGTATGGCCATTTTCACTATGATGGTTCTTCCTGTCAAAAAACAAGAGATATTTTCACATTTTCGATCTTTTTCAGAGACTTTGTAGGGTTTTGTTTTATTTTGTTTTTTGAGGGAATAAAATGATGTTTTCAAAATCCCTGGCACTTAGGCACTCTGTGAAAGGTACTGATCGTTTCCTCCCTCTTGCAGATTGGGCTGCTGGCCAGGGATGTGGGGATTTGGAACCTTCACCTTCCACCTCCTCCTGTCCCCACTTGATCCCCATGCTCTCCACAGTGTCAGGGGCCATCTGAGAGCAGAAAGCAAACTCAGGAAGTGCTCAGAGGAGGGGACATTACCTGCCAAATTGCATCCTCCATGTCCCCATCCATCTTGAGGTCTGCACCTCCTTCTGATCCATTGTCCACAGCCCATCCTCCCAGAGAATTCACGTAAGGGAGCCTTCAGGCAGAGGAAGTGGAGGACATGCTCCTTGTGCTGAGGTTGCAGAGGAAGGCTGTGTCATTGCTAACCCAGGTGGGACACTGGATGTGTTCTCTGAAAAGAAGTCATTTGTGCAGCTGAGGGCAAATAATTAATTTCCTTTTCTGAAAAAAAGACTGACTTTTTAAAAAGAATATTTGGAACCAGTAAATCCTTTGTGTTTGCATAAAAGTCAGGTGTGGAACAGGCTGCTTATTGCCACCACTATGTCCTGTCTTTCCTTTTCAAACACCAGCAGAAATTTTAAAAGGACGCAGGAAGCCCAGAATGAAGACTACATTTCCCTGCCTCCCTGTAATGTGAACACGTATGACTAAATTCTGGCAGTTGGATATTAGTGAAGCAGAATCCAACAGCTCCTCAAAACCTGTCTTTTTTTTTTTATTAAATTCTTTTATTGGTACATTGTAGGTATACAACACAATTACATTTCTCATTGGGAATTGTACCTTTACATAATGCATCTTGGTTCTTATTTTTTCCCCATTCCTAGCCCTCCCTTCACCCCCTTCACCCTTCCCTATTTACAAAGACTTTATTTCCATGTTTTCCATTTCTCATCATTTTTCCTTTCCCTGCTTTCCTTTCCCCTGCCCCTCCCACTACCCCTACCCCTTTGGACCTTTTCTTCCTATTTTACATTTTCGATTATTCATTCTAATCATTGATACATTTTAGGTATACAATATAATGACATTCATCATTGGAAATTTGCACCTTTACATAGTCTCTCTTGGATCTTATTTTTCACCCTTGCCGAGCTCTCCCTTCAACTCCTCCATTCCTCCCTATTTACAAATATTTAGTTCCTCTTTTTCCATGTTCTCATATTAATCCCATTCCCTTCTATCCTTTCCCCTAGCCCTCCCACTTCCTTCCCCTTTGCCCCTTTTCTTCCTATTTCACATTACCTATGATACATTTAGTCCTTATTTACACTTTCAGTTTCTCACACCAGCGAAACTATTCAGTATTTATACATGTGTGTCCTATTTATTTCACTTAAGAGTATCGCCTCAATGTGCATCCACTTAGCTATAAATGTCTCTAATTTCTCATTTTTTATGGCTGAGTAATACTCCATTTTATTTTTTAAAAACCCACATTTTCTTTATCCAGCCTCCAGTTGATGGGCATTTGGGCTGTTTCCAAGTTTTAGCTATTACAAACTGTGCTGCTATCAACATGGGTGCACATAAAGCACTGTGGTATGATTCTTTTAATTCTTTGGGGAAGATCCCCAGCAGTGGAATAGCTGGGTCAAATGGGACTTCCAGTCCTAGTTCTTTGAGGTATCTCCATACTGATTTCCACAGTGGTTGCATCAGTCTACACTCCCACCAGCAGGGGAGCAGGGTTCCTCTTTCCCCACAGCCCCGCCAACATTTGTTATTGGTTGATTTCATGATAGCAGCCATTCTTTCTGGAGTGAAGTGGAATCTCAGTGTTGTTTTCATTTGCATCTCTTGAATGACCAGTGATGTTGAACATTTTTTCATGTATTTATTTGCTATTTCTACTTCTTTGTTTGAGAAATGTCTGTTCATTTCAGATGCCCATTTTTGGATCGGGTCTTTAAATTTGGGAGGTCTGATCTTTTTAAGTTCTTTATAGATCTGAGGTAGTAGACCTTTGTCTGAGGAAGAGCAGGTGAAGATTTTTTCCCACATTGTGGGTTGTCTCTTCACACTGCTGGTGGTTTCTCTTGCTGTGCAGAAGCTTTTCAATAAGAAGAGATCCCACTTGTTGATTGTTTGTGCTAGTTGACAGGCAACTGAGGTTTTGTTCATAAAATCTTTTCCTACACCAATGTCTTTGAGAGTTCTACCTAACCTCTGTTCCAAGTGGTTCAGAGTTTCTATTTTAATATTTAGATCTTTAATCCATTTTGATTTTAGTTTAGTGCATGGTGAGAGATACAGGTCTAGTTTTAATCTTTAGCAAGTTGAAGCCCAATTTTTCCAGCACCATTTATTAAAGAGACTATCTTTCCTCCAGTGAGGGTGCTTGGCTCCTTTATCAAAGATGAGATGGCTGAGTGTGTCTGGCGTTGTTTTTGCATCTTCTAATCTGTTCCACTGGTCCTCAAGCCTGTTTCTTTGCCAGTACCATGCTGTTTTTATCACAGTAGCTTTGTAGTAGAGTTGCAGGTTGGGGATTGTGATACCCCCTGCCATGTCTCTGTTACCTAGAATTGCTTTTGCTATTCTGGGTCTCTTCTTGTTCCAAATGAATTTTTGGATTGTTTGCTCAAGGTCTATGAAGTATGCTGCTGGGATCTCAATTGGAATTGCATTGACTCTATATAGCAGTTTTGGAAGTATGGTCATTTTCACTCTATTAATCCTTCCTACCCAGGAGCAGGGGATGTCTGTCCATTTCCTGATATCATCTTCAATCTCTCTTTTCAGAGTGCCATAGTTTTCAGAGAAGAGGTCTTTGATTTCTTTTGTTAGGTTGATTCCTAGGTATTTCAGTTTTTTGGATGCTATTGTGAAAGGAATTATTTGCCCTATTTCTCTCTCAGTGAGTCTGTCATTCGTGTAGAGGAAAGCTATTGATTTTTGTGTGTTGACCTTGTAACCAGCTACTTGACTGAATTTAGTTATTAAGTCTAGAAGACTTTTGGTGGAGTTCTTGGGGTCTTCTGTATAGAGTATCATGTCATCTGCAAATAATGACAATTTGACTTCTTCATTACCTATCTTTATTCCTTTTATTTCTTTCTCTTGTCTAATTGCCGTGGCTAATGTTTCCAGAACTATATTGAACAAGAGTGGTGACAGTGGACATCCTTGTCTTCTTCCTGATTTTAGTGTGAAGGATTTCAGTTTTTGACCATTTAGTATGATATTGGCTGTTGGTTTTTCATAGGTGGCTTCTATCAGTTTGAGATAGAGACCATCTATTCCAATTTTTTGTAGGGTTTTTATCATAAACACATGTTGAATTTTGTCAAATGCTTTTTCTGCATCTATGGAGATAATCATATGGTTTTTGTCCTTGGTTCTATTGATATAGTGTATTACATTGATTGATTTGCATATATTGAACCATCCCTGCATCCCTGGGATGAATCCCACTTGATCAGGGTGTGTGATCTTCTTGATGATCTTCTGCATTCTGTTTGCCATTATCTTATTAAGGATTTTTGCATCTATGTTCATTAGTGAGATTGGCCTATAGTTCTCTTTTTCAGTTGGGTCTTTCTCTGCTTTGGGGATCAAGGTGATGCTTGCTTCCAGGAATGAATTTGGGAGTATTGCTTCCCTTTCAATTTCAGTGAAGAGTTTAAACAGTAGTGGCAGCAGTTCCTCTCTAAATGTCTTGTAGAATTCAGCTGTGAAGCCATCAGGGCCCAGGCTTTTCTTAGTTGATAAGTTTTTAATTCCATTTTCAATTTCATTGATTGATATTGGGTTGTTCAGAATTTTTAGATCCTCTTCGTTCAACTTTGGTAATTCATATGTATCTAGGAATCTGTCCATTTCTTCTGTGTTGTCCATCTTATTGGCGTATAGGTTCTGAAAGTAGGTATTGATGATCCTCTGGATTTCTGCTGGGTCTGTTGTAGTTTCACCCTTTTCATTCCTAATTGCATGGATTTGGGCCTTTTCTTTCCTTTTTCTGACAAGGTTGGCTAAAGGTTTGTCAATTTTGTTGATTCTTTCGAAGAACCAACTCTTGGATTCATTGATTTTTTGTATTTAGCTCAGTGGTTTCGCCACCTGCTGCGCAAGCGCAAGGACCTGAGTTCAATTCTCGGTACCAAAAAAAAAAAAAAAAAAGAGGGTACTTGAAACACAATCTATAAAACTATACAATGGACCAATAGCCAAGACATGGAAACAGCCTGCACATCTGTGGGTGGAGGAATGGAAAAAGAAAATCTGTACCTGTATACACACATAAGTGGAATATTATTCCACCTTTTGAAGGAGGACATCTTGTTACATGCTGCAACATGGATACAACTTGAAAACATTATGTAAAGAGAAATAAGCCTGTCGCAAAAAAACATATGTAATGATCTCATTTATATGTGAAATGTAAAAAATATCAAACTTATAGAAACAGCCAAGTAGCAGGATGGTTGTGAGGGTGGGAGTGAGGGAAATGGGAGACATTGGTCAAAGATTAAAAACTTTGGGCATAGGATGGATACATTCTGGAACTCTAAGGTACAGCACAGTGACCAGAGTTAACATCACTATCTGTGGACTTGAAACATGCTAGGAGAGCAGGACATTGCAGTGCACGCCTATAATCCCAGCACTTGGGTGGCTGAGGCAGGAGGACTGCAAGTTTGAGGACTGGATGGGCTACATAGCAGTTCCAGACCAGCCTGGAACAAAGCAAGATGCTGTCTCAAGAAAGGAGGGGTGGTGGGAGAGAAGACCAGAAAGAGACAGACAGACAGAGACAGACAGAGCAAAAGAGAAAGGAAGGAAGAAAGAGAAAAGAAAATTTGTTAGGAGAGACCTTATATTTTCATAATTTAAAAAAAAAGCTACTTAGGAATGGTAGTACAGGAGGCTGAGGCAGAATTGCCATGAGTTCAAGGCCAGCCTAGGCTACATAATGAGTGCAAAGCCAGTCTGAACTCTACAGTGAGACCTCTCAACAAAACGAAACAACAGCTAACTATGAGGTAATTGCAATGTTAATTAGCTTGGTTGTGGTAATTGTTTCCTAATATATGATATGAAAACATCACATTGTATACCATGAATATGTATAATTTTTTTCAATTATACCTTAGTAAAGCTGGGCAAAATATGTAGCTATAGCTGGGCATGGTAGAGATGCCTGGAATCCTAGCACTTTGGGAGGCTGAGCCAGGAGGATCCCAGATTTGAGCCCAGCCTGGGCAATTTAGCAAGAAAGACTCTGTCTCAAAAAATTTGCTCTTCTGCTTTGAGTGGTCTCTGTGACTCTGCCACAGCCTCTGTCACTCTGTGACCTGAGGGGATGGGAGACAGACAGGGAGAACTCTGGAAACTCTGGAACCCAAAAATACTACAATTCTATAGTCCTCTATGTTACTCCCGAGCAAAGCAACAAACCCATCTGTGCACCGTGACTGACTATTGCACCAAGGAGGTTGATGAGCAGGAGACACCAAACCCTAACCCAAACCCAGGGAGATGGAATCTAACTAAAGAGGTCTCCACAGCAGTGACAGTGTCTCTGCCCTAATTGATCTTTAACCCACAGCACAAAAAAAATAGAAACACGAGAAATCAAGGAAACAATATGCCTCCAAAATCCATGAAGTCCACAAGAGCTGATCTCCTGGGTGCTGAAATAGAGGAAGCTACAGAGAACTGAAAAATTAAATGGTCAAAATGTTTAAGGAGATGAAAGAATATAAGCAAATTCATAAGATGTGTAGCAAGCTCAAAAAGGATCATTTAAACAGATAAAGGACTTTACTAGTGAAATGTTCAATTAGTTTTAAAAAGAAACAACTGATGAACTGGTTAAGTTAAACAAGACAATAAAAGAAATGAATGATTATTTTGGTAAAGAATTGGAATTATGAAAAGAAAGCAAGCAGAAATACAAGATATGAAAAATTTAGTGAAAAGCATCAGTAGCAGATTTGACCAATGTGAGAGCAGAGTGTCAGAAACTGAAGACAAGGCGAACATAGTAAATCATGTACCAAATGAAGCCCTTAAAAAATGACACCATAGGGGGCCAGGGATTTAGCTCAGTGGTTTCACTGCCTGCTGTGCAAGCGCAAGAACCTGAGTTCGATCCCCGGTACCTAAAAAAAAAAAAAAAAAAAATTACACCATGGAAGCTAGATCCAACAGCTGCTAAATGACTAAAATAATAATTTTTAAAACCAACCTCAAAATTATAAAAATAAAGGAAAAATTAGAAGATGATTCAAAAGGTATAAAGCACTTATTCACTGAAATCATAGTAATTATCGGTACCTAAGGAAAGAATTTGATATTCAAGTACCATAGACATATAGAACCCCAAATAGCCACAACCAGAAAAGAAACTCTCTACAATACATTGTAATTAGGATTCTAGAAAATTAACAAAATGAGAGAATCCTTAAAGTTGATAGAGAAAAATAGCACAAGTAACATAAAGGCAAGACTATCTGAATAACAGCAGATTCTTCAGCACAAAGCTTTTAAATAAAGGCTAGGAGAGTTTGAAGTGACATTATTCTAGCCCCAAAAGAAAACTATTGTCAACCCAGCTTTCTGCACAATTAGTGTTCAAAATTCACAGAGGGATTTTCCATGACAGACAAATCCCAAAGAAATACATGACCATTAAACCAGCATTGCAGGAAATATTTAAGGGAATCCTAAACAGAAACAGAAAGGCCATCACCACCAAAGAGGCCCCCCAAAAGCATACTGAGACAGTAGTCAAACAAAATGAAAAAAATAATCAGCAATGGAAAAATAATACAATTACAGGATTCAGTAAATACCTTACAGTAATAATTCTCTGGGCTGGGGATGTAGCTCAGTGGCACTGCACCTGCCTTACAAGTCCAAGGTCCTGAGTTCGAACTCTGGTACTGAAAAAAAAAACCAAACTCTCAATGTCAGTGATCTTAAGTCCTCAGTTAAAAGACACAGACTGACAGATTGGATCAAAACAAAGTCTAACCATATGTTGTCTATAAGAGACATACCTCATCCCAAAAGAAGCACAAAGACTGAAGATGAAAGAATGCAACCAGTGTCCAAAAGCAAGCAAGAGTAGCTACCTTATTTTTGGACACAGCCAACTTCAAGCCAAAACTGATCAGAAGAGACAAAGATGGCCACTACATACTGGTAAAGGAAAAAATTAAACAGAAAGAGAGCAATTGTAAGTGTATAAGCACCAGATACTGGCACACCCAACTTCAAAAAAATACTGGACATAAAAGGACAGATAGACACCAATACAATCATAAAAAGGGACATAATATGCCACTTTTAGACACAATTAGGTAAACCAGACAAAAAATCAGCAGACCAACAGAGTTAAACTACACCACTGAACAAATGGATTTAACAAATATCTACAGTGTTTCATCCAACAACTACAGAGTACACATTTTTCTGAGCACCATATGAAACTTTTTCCAAAATAGACCGTATCTTAGGCCATAAGGCATGCTTAAGTAAATACAAAAGAATTCAAATGATCTCCTTCATATTATTGCACTAGCATGGAATGAAGATAAAGATCTACAGCAAAAAATGCCACAGAGACTTTGCAGACACATGGACATTAAATAATACATTATTGAATAATCAATGGATTGCAGATAAAATCAGGACAAAAATTAAAAAGTTTCTAGAATCAAACAATGGAAACACAACATACCAAAACCTGTAGGACAAATGAAAGTAGTCTCCTAAGAGGGAAGTTCATAACTGTGAATGCATATTTTTTTAAAAAAATAGCAGTTCCAAATAGCCTAACAGTGCATTTCAAGGTCCTACAAAAACAAGAACAATCCAAATCTAAAGCTAGTGCAAGGAAAATTATAAAGATCAGAGTGAAAATTAACACAAAAGATTAATTGTCAAAACTAATACAAAGATCAATGAATCAAAGAGTTGGTTGTTTGAAAGAATAAATCAAAATGGATCAAAGAACCAGATGTTAAAACAGAAACACCAAATCTTCTACAGACAAAAGTTTAAACTCAAGTTTAAACTCTTGAGGACATAGGCATAGGCAAGAACTTTCTGAACAGGATCCCAATTGTACAAGAAATAACACCAAGGGGCCGGGGTTTGGCTCAATGGTTTTGTTGCCTGCTGCACAAGTGCAAGGACCCAAGTTCGATCCCCGGTACCAAAAAAAAAAAAAGAAAAAAGAAATAACACCAAGAATCAACAAATGGGGTTATACCAAATTTAAAAGCTTCTCCACAACAAAGAAAACAGCCAACAATCAAAACTCAACCTACAGAATGGGGAAAAGTTTTGTCCTCAGTCAGAGAACTATTGTCTAGAATACATTTTTTTAAACTCAAAAAATTAGATCCCAGAAATAAAAGCCTCAGTCAAAAAAATGGACATTAAAAATATAGACACTTTTCAAAATAAGTACAAATAGCCAATAAATACATTAAAAAAGTGTTAGAAAAACATAAATCAAAACAACACTGAGATTCCATCCCACTCCAGAAAGAATTGGAATCATCAAGAACTCAAAAAATAACAAACTTCAGTGAGGTTGTAGGAGGAAAGGAACCATTCTACACCATTGGTAGGAAGGTAAACTAGTACAATCACTATGGAAATCAGTAGGGAGATTCCTCAAAAAAACTAAAAATAGAAATCCCATTTGACCCAGCTATATCTCTTCTGGGTATCTTTCCGAAAGAGTTAAGGACATTAATTTACAGTAATACATGCATACCCACATTTATAGCAGCACAATTCACAGTAACTAAATCTTAGAAGTGACCTATTTGCCCATTAACAGATGAATGAACAACCACAAGAAGTATAAATACACAATAGAGTATTAAAGCCATAAAGAAGAGTATGTCTGAGTTATTTGTAGGAAAATGAATGCGCATTGAGACCATATACTAAGTGAAATAAATCAGACACAAGCATAAATGTTGCATAGTTTCCTTTTAACCGTTTTAAATATTTACTGCTCAAATGTCTAGAGGGCGTTCGGTTTTCCGCGCTGAACCTGAATACAATATTCCAGCCATTTTTATTTTCTAGGAAGTGGGAAAGTTAGCTTCTCAGAAAAGCCCGATTTTGTTAACTGAATTTGTTATTGTTATAGAAGGATCTTTCTTGTAACAGAAAGGTGTGTTTCTTAAATATTTAGCTCAACTTAGACATCTGATCTTTTACATATTAATTCCAGTAATTTTTCAGTAAAGCTTTTGCTTGATCTTTGATTACTATTATAATAAGTTTAGCAGAGTAATTTAAGCCCAAATAATTAACACATCAATAAATTAAATTCAGTTAAACATGTCAAACTATAACTACAAGGGGCTGGGGATTTAGCTCAGTGGTGCTGCCACCTGCCTCACAAACACAAGACCCCAAGTTCGATCCCCGGTACCAAAAAAAAAAAGCTATAACTACAAAATTTCAGTGTCTCTCAAGACCTTCATACACAATGTCCAGGTAAGCCCAGACATTTAACAAACTAAACTGTCCTAAGCAAAGAAGCCTGAGAAGCCTGAGTACAGAGATTTAATCCATCTGATTCCTTTAATCATTTAAATACTATTATAAATAGTATTATATTGGCAAATCCAATATCTTTCTCATACAAGTCATAAAGCTAACATTAAGCATTTCAAATTAAAATCACAAGTGCAAACTGTCAGGCTCTCTTAAATGCATTGAACATATTAAATAAAAACAGGCATATTATAGCAGTGAGTATAGAATTCACCACTTACTGTACATAGAAGTGTTAAAATTACTGTTTGGGTTTCTGTCATCATTTCTATGATAGTCTCCATGTCTGTGAAAGATTCCAAGGTAACTCAGAACTAAGAAAAGAAAATTTATAATCTCAGGGTAGCTGAGTACATCTGGTAGGAAATCAAGGACCAAAAAGCTGTCCCTTTTCAGGTCACAGAATTTCCAGACCTGCACAAGAGGTCTGGGTGCTGGTTCCCTCCAATTCAAGCCAAACTGCCCGAGCCGGACATGAACCTTCTCTGTCCCCTTTCCCACAGATTACCCTTCTAAGAGCAGTAGGATTTGAAACACAATGCATATTGTACTGCTACATGGTTCCCTTTACCCAGCCTCTTGCAATGTTTTATTATCCTACTTAGAAGGGGCAATTCCTTACTCACACACACATTCATTTGTGCCAACTGAAATTGCAGCTCATCTCCTCCCTGCCTTGTATGAATTCATTGAATACTGCAAGTGCGTACACATTTGTAATTAATTTTTAGGCTCTCTTACCTTTCTCATCAGCCAATTTTTATGGAAAGTTGTTGACTTTTGATCCTGATTTTAAAAGCCTAAGAGAATTAAAATTTAGAGAACATTACTTTAAAGAAAACTCTAAGAGGGCCAGGAATT
Organism: Heterocephalus glaber; assembly: GCF_053883595.1. Lineage (NCBI taxonomy): Eukaryota > Metazoa > Chordata > Mammalia > Rodentia > Bathyergidae > Heterocephalus > Heterocephalus glaber. The sequence goes on along the minus strand of NW_028258444.1, from coordinate 5,860,334 downwards.
TAGCTCAGTGGTTCTGCCGCCTGCCTTGCAAGCACAAGGACCTGAGTTCAATCCCCAGTACCAAAAAAAAAAAAAAAGAAAAGAAAATTATAAGAAAAGCATCTTCCTGTTTCCCTCATAGGGAAAAACTATTAATCCTGAAAGCTTCCTAGATTTGAGCTCATGAGAAATGAAAGGCACTTTGAGGTCTAGAATTTACATCCTACTTCAAAGAAACTTTCCTGGGTCAAGAATACTTAGTAGTTTGAGATGTTTAAAAATCATTTTCAGCACAAGGTCCTGAGTTCGATCACCAGGACAAAAAAAAAATCATTTTCAAACAAGCCCCTCCTGGGGTGTTTGCTTTCAAGAGTTTTAGTTAAATTTTGGCAAGCAGACAATTAAAACCATTGATTTGTTCTGTCTTTAGCTACTGGAAATTGTACTGAAGGCTGAGGTTACTTGTAGGAATTTCTTCTTCGACAGGAAAACCATTAGAGAAAAAAAGGCCATTCCAATGCTCTGCTTGGAGTGTTTTAAAAAAACTGTTCACATTGGTATAATACAAAAACCCAAGCAATTAGCTGAACTTTTCATTCTCAGAGCTGGGGGCTAGAGTTCAGAATTTCTTGACTCTCTCCCTATGATTCATTATTTTGAAAAGGTGTGTTCTGAGCTGAGACCTCACCTTTGATAACCATAGTCATAAAATTCAGAAATGATAAAGTTACTCGTGTACACAAAGTTTGTTTATATATCCACTACTGATTCTTGCCTATCCTTTTGACTTCATTGGTGTTTTTGTTTTGTTTTTTTGGTACTGGGGATCAAACTTGGGACTTTGTGCCTTCCAGGCAGGCGCCGGAACCACTGAGCTAAATCCCTGGCCCCATTGGTGTTTTTCTTAAGAAAACATTCCTTTACATATTCCTTGAACTCTACAGTTACAAGTTATCGGTTATAAAATGTTTGAATTTTTAAAATGTTACTATGTTCTGACAAAAACCAAATGTCCTTCAAAGGTAAATGGAGTTTAAGTGGTATAAGGAAAACATATATATCCTTTCTCAAATAAGTTCCTGCTTGAATAAAATATTTATATCTGGTTTATCATAGAGCCTGAAGTTCAACCAGTAGAAAGTAAGGCTTTGATTAAATAGAAAATCTTCTTCAAAAACAAGAAAAAAGAAAAAGGAAATCTTTTTCAAACTGCAAAATGATATTATAAAAGTTTCACTTAAACAAGTTACACCAAAAGTTTGACCAACATTGTAAGACTATATGAAACAAACAGTAATGTTACATAATTCTTTACCACACAACAGAATAAAGGAAAAGAGTACACCATTGTTACAAGCATCTATGAAAACAAACTTAAATCAGATTATCTTAAGCATAAAAAAGTACAAAATGGGTATGATTTCATTTATATAAAGTTCAAAAACAATTAAGAACAGATACAGTATTCATGTGGCTTTAAAACCTATAAAAGTCACAGTAAAAGATTAACATCACATTTAGGTCAACTTCTGGAAGAAGGGTACAACTGGGGAGATTTATGTTTAGGCTTCCAAGGTATTTAAAATGGTCTATTTCCGTGGTCCCAACATCAATTACTTGGACGACAATTTTTCCATGGACCAGGGGAAGGGGGCAGTTTGGGACAATTCAAGTACATTTATTGTGCACTCTTTCTATTATTATTACAATGTAAGATATAGTTTTCACTGCAGAAAACCCTGTTTCACAAGGATAGGATGTTAGAAATGGAAGCAGGCTTTTCAGTGCTTTTGTGGCAATCTCAGGGTATTCTGCCTCAACTTTAATCTAGAAGGTGTGTAAATTTCAATTCATCTCAAACATATTTTTTCCCATAAGTTTATTGGTACATTTTAGGTATACAATATGATGACGTTCATTATTGGGAACTTGTACCTTTACATGATGTATCTTGGTTCTTACATTTTCCCCATTCCCCTTCCTTCCCTTCCTCCCCTCCACCCCTCCCTATTTACAAAGCTTTGTTTTCATTTTTTTCCTTCTTTTCTCATATTTTTTCTTTCCCCTTTGAATGTATAGCAGATAATGTGAAATAGAAAGAAAAAGTTCAAACATATTTTTAAGGCCACCATCATTTGCAATGTTGAGCAGTTGAGCCCCTCTAGCAAGGACAATTTATTTACATGGCTTATTCACAAATGAGCCTCAGATCCACTCTGAATTTCAAGGAATTTCATTAGCTTAGGGATTTATCCAGTGACATCTCCTCTCTTGGAAAATGGCACTAAGGAACCTTTGACAGTTGTTATCTCAGTGTCGACATAAGAAGCCAAAATGAGCCCCAAATACTTACCAACTTTCTCTCAGATTATGTTAAAGCTCTTCCATCTTTGATAGCCTAGGCCTTTGCAATCCTATTCATTCCTTCACTCATTCAACAAATACTTACAGACATTTCTTCTTTGACCACCAAGTTCAGTTCCTGTGATTAGGTCATTAAATGAATTGGTTACTAAATGAGGTCTTGTACATAGTATGTACTCTACAATATTCAGAACAACTTTGCTTTTACTCACATAACTCTTATATGCAGTACTGTAATATATGACAGAACATAAAATTACAGTACTGTACAGTTCAATCAGCAAAAGTTACAGTACTGTATAAACAAGATGTACTATACAAAAAGACATTGAGCCTCTACAAACAAGATGTACAGAACTGTACAAAAAAGAGTTTATAGGGTCTATGTCTTCATTGAAAATTACCTGCCCCTATGTAACTTGTTTTTTCCATACTGGTGATTAAAGCCAGGGCCTTCACACTGAGCTACATCTCCAGCCTTTTTTAGTTTAGTTTAGTTTAGTTTAGTTTAGTTTTGAGACAAGGTCTTGCTAAATCGCTGTTACCTGGGCTGAGTTCAAATTTGTAATCTTTCTGCCTTGGCCTCCCAGAGTGCTGGAGTTATAGGCATGCACCGCCACACCCAGCTCCTAGATAACTGTCCTACATTTACCATTCATTCACTGTAAAACAGAATTTCCTTTTCCTTTTCCAAAAACTAGTTCAATGAAAAAGCACTATTACCCTTTTAAAGGGGGTCTGTAGTGCTCACTGGGAGAATGGCACCCCAGCTGGGGAGGCAGAATGCACACACAGAGAGCCTGAGAAAACTGAAGCTGCCTGTTGCTCTTTGGCCTAGAGTCCTACAAAAATTAGAAGAGGGGAAGCCTGCTCCCAGACTCACCCTGAAAGAAGGGTTTGGTCAATCAGGGATGTCCAGGTGGCTGGAGCATCACCCACAAAAGTGAAGTTCAAGCAAAGACTTGTAGGTCAAAGCGTTAACCAACAGGGCGTCCTGGCTTCACAGATGGGCTCCTGGTTCCTCCTCAGCTGCTCAGCTATCCATAGCGGCGTGACCACTGAACACAGGCCTCCCCTGTGGGTTGGGCGGGATGCACAAGGTTTGAAGAAGGCAGCAACTGGAGTTATTTGTTCAGAACAATGGCAACCCTCCTTCTTGGGGTACACACCAGTTCCAAGCACTGTGCTGTTGCTTCTGCAAGTCTCCTCTTCCTGTCTCCAATGTCCGCATAATGAAGATCCCTGGAGGTTACATTGCCAAAGGTCACAGAGCTAGGAAATGGCAGACCCAGAATTCAAACCCAACTTTCATATTCCAATTGCTGCTCTTTTCTCTACATATATTTTTTAAAATCCAAAAGAATTACACAAAATATTCTGTTTATTCATTGTTTGTTCTGGATGTTTTGCTTCCAGTCTTGTGAAGTTTCATCTTATTTTCAAAAAAGCACTGAGCACTACTGTCTCAAGGTTTATGGTCCATTTAGCTGTCTTCATTGTAAAGGTTTCCTTAAGCTCAAGGAGGTGATGAGCTTGCTAATATTATCCACAGTGATATGAGACTTCTATTTATCTTATCTTTACTAACCTCTATCATTTACAGAAACTTCTTTCTCCTTCCCCCCGCCCCCTTACATTCAGCTCTTCCCAGCCTATATTCTACTCTGGCTTAGCATAAATGGACCTAACTTATAACAGCTATGAAAATTCCACTCTAGCTAATATAATACCACCACAGTCCTCTACCTGGAGCCACACTAATTTGTCACAGTTCTCCAGACCTTTTATGCCTGTCCTTTCAAATTCTGTGTCCGCTGATCTCCTACCATTCACCTGAAATATTTTACCCCAACTCCTCACTGGCCAAATTTCCTTTCATCCTTCAGGACATAAAAGAAATTTTTGTGATGAGATCGCAAATCGTAGTCTATTTTGTGTTGCTGTGACAGCATGCCTGAGACTGGGTAATTTACAAACATGAGAGCTTCATTTCTTAGAGTTCTGGAGAGTGGGAAGACCAAGGTCAAAACTGTACCTGGCAGAGACCTTCTAACTGCCTTTGCCATGCCATGGTAGAAGGCAAGGTGGAAAGAGAGCATGCGGCAGACAGAGAAGGAAAAGAAAACAAATTCATCTTTTTATCAGGAACCCCTTGACCGTAACTAACCCACTCTCACAATGGATGGAGGTGCTCGTGAGGGCACCAGCTTCTTGGCCTACTCACCTTTTCACGGTCTCCCTTTTCAACTGGAAATTGGGAGTAAGTTTCCAACATGGACTTTGGAGGCCACACTCAAACCAATCACGGGCAGAGTTGGTTGTTGGAACTGTTGTGAAGTTCTGTGGTCCCGTGATAGCACTAGGTATATTTCATTCTGTTGCTTGTCTCCCTGGTAAGCAGTGAATTGATTCAGGTCAGGATTGGTACCTTTGTCATCTATGGATGGATCTCACCTTCTCATTAGTTTGAGCACAGAATAGATGCCCCATGAATTTTAATTATTGAATAGATAAATTTGAGAAAATACAGTATTTTTATTTAGAAATAAATATGTCCTCTGCAATGTATGGTATGTAGAATTTCCTACACACTTCCTTCTCTTCCTGCCTAGGTACCATCTAAAGATACACAAAATTTTGAGCCAAACCTTAGGAAAACAGTGAGCCTTTTTTCTCTTCTAGTACCATCCCTTTAACTCAGTCCTTCAGTTGACCTACCTCTTTTACCAATGTTATTTTCCAGTTTTAAAGTGTGACTAATATTACTTTCAACGTCTTAATTTTCTGGCAATATCCTTTGATCATTACTTGCCACATCTAACCCACAGCTTTTTAGAAGCCTCATCTTGACCTTTCTATGCCCTTCTCCAATGCCCTGGCTTTTCTTCCTCATCCAGTTGTGTCTCCTGAGATGCCATGGAGGATTGCAGAACTCTCCACAGGGGAAAAGCACATATGTGAGTCCATGTGTCATAAACATAAGTGATTGCTTCTTCCTTACCATGAAACTTCAATTCTTTAGGGAATGTGAACCAAGCCGTGGGGTGAATGCAGTCACTCATAATGAACAGACACAAGAAAGAGCCAGATGGACAATACGTGATAGATGACAGGTAGACAGAGAGAGAGAAGTGACAGAGATAGAGCAGAGGCTAAAACATTAAGCCCTGAGGCCAGTCAAATCTAGGTTCAAATCCCATTTCTATGACGTGACTTCTGACTTTTCTTAGTTTCATTGTCCATAAAATTGGTATAAAGTTATGTCTATGTCATGTAATTGTATCAGGGCCAATTTCTAATATCAACACCAATTTCTAGTGTTAGGGCCTTGCCATTGAGTAAAACATTTGGGTCAGAAGATCAGCAAATTTGTTTGGCTTCTAAAATGTCTTGTGATGTTACTGACACTCATGTCCCTCTATTACTTTTTTTGATTCCTTCCTTAGATTTATGAAAGAAAAGGAGTTAACTACCATTGTTTATGACCAGCCTTGTAGGTTTGCCGTTGGTTGACATTTGCTTCTTTCCCTAAACTAAATCCCCACAGGGACACACACAGGAACCAGGTAGAGCTGTCCAACATCGCTTCAAGCAGTGAAGCTGGGGCTTTCCTACACCCAAGATTAGATTGAAGAATGTTTCCAAAATACCAGAGACATTGGTTTCTAGTGATCCAGGTGATAAAACATCAAATAACAGAACCATGAATGTATTCAGCAATACTTCAAATCTCAAGAGAAAAGTAATCACTTCTACTTTAGTCCACTGTTTAGTGTAGAGATTTTTGAAGAAAATTCAAAGCAAAATCAATTAATTTTTTTTGATCCCCTGTGCCCCCCCCCAAAATCAATTAATTTTTTTAGAAGAACATTTTATAACTTTAAAGAACTGGAATCATTTGGCTCAGTAAGAAACAGCAGAAGGCAGTCTTAATAATGGTCGTCAGATCTGCAAGTTTTTGTGAAGGAACAGTAACAAACAACTTTGAATCCCTCTGGGCACAGAGAAGAAAATTCACCATGTGATTGCTTGGCATTAGCAAATGTACTTGTCACTTTTCCTTATGGCGTTTTGCGTGAAACACTCTGATTTCTTTGCATCTAATTCTCACAGTCTGTATATTATCTCCCATTTATTGGCCTTCTGAATGTAAGAATATTATGAAAGAGCAGTTTTTAAACTGCTTCCTCTCACACTATTATGAAATCTAAGATAATTATAAGGGATGTGGGAGTGTGGGCTATACCTGGAGTTCTAGGCTGAAAGCCTGCATTTTTATAGCCAGCAGGGCCATTGTTTTTTTTGTTTGTTTGGTACCGGGAATTGAACTGGGGTCCTTGTGCTTCTTCATCAGGCGGCAAAACCACTGAGCTAAATTCCCGGCCCAAGGGCCATTGTTTAAGGCCATTTCCTGCAGTAAAAGGAGAGCGGGGAAGGGACCTCCCACAGGGGCCCCCTCCTGCCCAGTAGGAGGACTGAACCCCAAGTTGGGGCTGGTGAACGTCTTTTGACTCGGCATCATGAATAAGAAGGACGGTCCACCGCCTTTCATATTGGAAGGGAGGAAGAGGAATGCTTTTCTTTGCTCTCTTTGAGGCCACCACAGTCCTCATTGATTGGAGAAAAGCAGGCTGTCAAAAGTGATTGCAGGGGGCCAGCAGGGGGCCGGGGATTTAGCTCACTGGTTTCACCACCCGCTGCGCAAGCGCGAGACCCCGAGTGCGATCCCTGGTACCAAAAAAAAAAAAAAAAAAAAGTGATTGCACGATGGAGCTATAATAATAAAGCCTGTAAAATTTGTTGACCTTTGCCAAAAATGATATGCCTATATGGCTTTCAATCCTGTCAACAACCTCAAGAAAAGTAGACACTGTTGTCGCTACATTTTAGGTGAGAAAGTTGAAATCTCAAAGTGGCTTAAGTAACTTGCTCAAAGAGACAGCCCAGCAAGCATGGAGCAGAGACTCCATTTGTTTATTTATCTTGTTGCAAAAACTGTGTCTTGGCGGCCCTCCCTGTCTCCCTGCCCCTGGGGGCTCTGCTCAGAAGCCCAGCAAGCCTCCAAAGCCACAGGGGCAGCGTTGACCAACTGACCAGTCATGGTTCCTGGGACTGTAACAGCAGAGCAGAGGTGGAAACGCAAGTGTTGAGCCGCTGCTTGCCTGAGGACCCCAAAATTCAAAGCTTGGGTTACAAGATCAGCGTGAAGAATTCAAGGCCAGGACACAAGTCATGGACACAGAGCGGCATCCAGCGGTAAGCTAAGGAGAAGTAGGGTTATGGAGTGCAAGATCCAGGCTGGGCTCCAGAAGTCACGAAAAAGAGTGGTAGGTCCGGGTGTAGACCTGTTGGAACTGGGACCCACTCCATAGAATTGTTCAAGTAGAGAATGTCACACAGCGGTAGCACTGGGCAGAGGTGCCCTGTGATGCCAGAACAGGGCTCTCTGTCCTCTGGGGTTTTTTTAGGTTGTGCACATTTATTAAAATTGACATGTTTAATCTTCTCTTCAATGAGCATGCATCCAGCTGCCTGCAATAAAGACCCTGACTTTCATTCTATTTCCAGACATCAGCTCATACACTAGTTGGGGGACACAGACTGTCCTCTCTTCTTGACCTGCGCTGCATCTGATGTGGGTGGGAGCGCTGTCCAGGCCACAGTTAGCTCCCAGAGCAAGGCAGAGCTCTGAGTCTGTGTTAGGGCAATGGCTTGGTCCTCTGCAGACCTTTTGAGGTTCTAACAGAGCCACTGTGACCACCTTTATAAGGATCCCACCATGTGTCAGACAGGCATAAACAGGGGCATGTGGTGCACTTCCCCCACAAGGTCCCTGGTGCTCTGGCATCTGAGTTTGCAGTACACAAACCAACTATTGCCACTGTATACTCCTTGGCTTTAGAAGGCTGTTAATTCACAGCTGCGACCCCCTTGATGCCATCTTTCCTACCGATAGGGTTTTATTTATAGTCTAAATGCATTCAACTGCAGGAAATGCTGAGCAGTAGCTGGTGCTTGGTAAGTTAACTTCAATCAAGGCATTAATGGGAATATCTTTTATCCAAAGATGTGGTCCTAGAAGAAGAACCAGGCTTTGTTTTTCATCTAAACAAATAGGTGCTGTGAAATGATTTATTATTGCTGTTTTATTGATAAAACATAGCATTATCCTTTTCTCTTAAGGCATAGTTTTCTGAAGTCAGAGCCACCACAGATAATATAATGTATGGCTAATGACTTACAGTGTAGTTGGTTTTGTTTTTTTTTTCCAGTACTCAGAATGAACTCAGGACCTTGCATTTGCCAGGCAGATACAGTGCCACTGAGCTAAAGCCCCAGCCCTTAGGATGGAGTTTAGAAGGAAGGCTTACTTCTGTGTTCCTTCCCTGTTTCCCAACCAGGAAGCAATAAGCCAAGAAATTCATTGGTCTAACATAAGCTGATTCAAAATTTATTATGGAGGGGCTGGGGATTTAGCTCAGTGGTTCCACCGCCTGCCTTGCAAGTGCAAGGACTAGAGTTCGATCCCTGGTACCCAAAAGAAAAAAGAAAAAAAAAGAATTTATTATGGAGAATAATCATGGTTTGGTCTTAAAGATACTATGCTAATCATTTCTTCTGAATACCTTGCTCTAGTTGACTTTTACAACAGTTAATCATACCAGTGAATGAATATGTGAGTGCTTACTATTTCTAAAGCACTGCTCTTGGGATGGTAAAGGACAAATTACTTTTACATATTGCTGGCAATAATTGCTAATACCTATTCAAAGTTTAAATTGCCCTAGGTTCAATTCCCAGCACCAAGAGAGAGAAAAGAGAGGAGAGAGAAGAGGGGAGAGAGGAGAAAGGAGAGGGGAGAGAGAAGAGAGGAGAGGAGAAAGAGAAGAGATGGGAAAGGGAGAGAGAAAGAGAGAGGAAAGGGGAGAAGGGAGAGGAAGGGAAGAAAAGGGAAGGGAAGGGAGAAGAGAGAGAAGGAGGAGGAGGAGAAGGAGAGGAGGTGGAAGAAAAAGGGGAAGGGGAAAGGAAAGGAAAAATAGTTAACATTATATAACCTTTGACAACTGATTGACTTCCCAGGAATACATACTATAGACACATTCACGCATAAATAAAAGAGCTCATGCAAGACTGCTCACATAACAGTATTTATAACAACTAAAGACTGGTGCTACTGGTCATCACTAAGTATTGGTTAAATAAACTAAGCCATAGCTTTTTATAAAAGTATAAAGAATGCAAGTGCTGTTCCTGTACTGACTGGAAACTGCCAAGACACGATGTGTGCTGGTTAGGGTGGAGTTTCAACTTGATTGGCTGGGTGATACCCAGTTCTGCGGAGCACACTTCTGGGTGTGCCTGGGGGGGTCTCAGAGGCAATGTCTTGGGGTCTCAGTCTGGTCCCTATAATTTCTGCTCTGGCTGCTCTGTCTGCTGCCCAGCTGCTGTGAACTAAGCAACGTTACTCCACCACATCCTTCCACCATGATGTCTCTGTCTTGGAGCAGCCAACCATGGACTGAGTCCCCTGAAACCATGAGCCAAATGAAACCTCTCCTCCTTTAAGCTGTGGGTATCCAGTATTGTCTCTCCCTGATGAGAAAGTTAGCACATAACATAACATGGTAAAAATAAAAATGCAAGAAAGTCTATGCAGTATGTTATTATTACTGTTTTATGTGGAAAAGATGCAAAAGAAAGTGGCAACAATAGTTGTCTTCTGGGAAAAAAATGGATACATCTTAAATGACTCAAATTTGCCCCAAATACATTAATCCCAGGAGGTGATGGTCAAATAGCTAATACCACAGCTCTTATTATGTATTAAAGAGTTATTTTTCTGTTGAAAATAGTATGTATTTTATTTCTCTTGAAAGCTCTTTTTTCTATGTGTACAGGCAGGAAATCTCAGTTTAGCTTCTAATTTTCTAGCCAAGTGGAAACATATCCAGTTTTTAAATAACTTCCAAGTCCTTTCGATCTTGGACAGAATCCAAGCGGACTCTAAAAGAAATAACTCCTCCCTTGTTGGCACATGTGTCCTCTCAATTGCAAGGTTTCGCAAAGTTGGTGTAAATGCATGTGTTCTTAAATGTTAAAATGTGACTGCCTGAGAGAAAACCAGACTGAAAATAGGTGTGAGGGTACCTGGCATGGTGGGGCACGCCTGTGATCCCAGCATTCGGGAGGCTGAGGCAGGAAGAATGCTACAAGTTCTAGGCCAGCCTGGGCTCCATGGTGAGGTCAAGGCCAGCCTGGACTACATAGTGAGACCCTGTTTCAAAAACAAATGAGGGAAAAAATATGACAGAAGTAAAAAAAAAAAATAATAATCAAGGATTGCCAGGGATTTAGCTCAGTGGTACCACACCTGCCTCACAAGCTCAAGGTCATGAGTTCAATCCCCGGTACCAAAAAAAAAAAAATCAAGGATTAATTTAGCTGGTGGCCTGAAGTAAAAAGAATTACTCAAGGTCATTAAGAAATGAAAAAAAAAAACACATTAAAATCTAGTTTCAAACTATCTCCATAGGGAGAGTCAGGGAGATTTAGCACTGAGGGATCGGCTCAGGTATAACTTGTCCTGAACTGTGGGACATTCATCTTAAAGTAGGGTGTGCATAACCCATGGAGGACACAAATTTATTCATTAGGATTCACAATTAAAACTTAGAACTTTTATTTTTGTATTTTCAGTTTGATTTGTAGATATTTTATTATGTGCACAGCATAGTCTTTTGGTAGTAATCATTTAATATATACACACACATTGAAATATTGGGTGTGTCAGACTTCCCTTATGATAAGGGTGTGTGACCAGGAGAGATTTGGAGACCACCAGACCACAAAATTAGAGGCCACAAATTAGAGAAACCACAGTGAATGAAATCTCCTTCTCTGGTGTCCAGGATTACTGGAATGCAGGCAGGAGATGATTACAGTAGAATCAGACCCTAGACATTTCAAGAAGCCACATATATGTATGTACTGGGGGTTAACCCAGGACCTTCACTCTGAGCTACATACCTGGCCCTTTTTAATTTTTTTTAATTTTTATTATTTCGAGACAAGGTCTCTCTAAGATGCCCAGGCTGGACTTGAACTTGTGATCTTCCTGCCCCAGGCTGCCAGACAGATTCTAAACTAAGTAAAATTTTATGATTTTGATTGTAATTTAGTAAACAATACACATATATACTCTAAAAAAATCTGACATGGAGTAGTTTTTTTCCTGGTTGTGACTTGCAATTTAGGAGCTACAGACAAAAGATCAAAGGGTCAGAGCTATAACAGCAAGTTCAACCCTGACAGAACACTGTCTTCAGTCCCTGTGGGAACACAAAAGAAATTTAGTAGATGCAGGATAAACTTCTAAGGGTTCCTAGTATTTTCTCATTCATCCAACCAAAAACAAATTTATGTTTAGAGACAGGGTCCTACTATATAGCTCAGGCTGGCCTTGAACTTGCTACATAGACCAGGCTGACCTCCAACTTTCAATCTTCCTGCCTCAACCTCCTAAAGGCTTGGATTACGAGTGTATCTCAAAATACCAGGCTCAAACAAAAAAAAATTTTTTTTTGGTACCGGGGATTGAACTCGGGTCCTTGTGCTTGCTCAGCAGGTGGCAAAACCACCAAGCTAAATCCTTGGCCCAACCAAAAATATTTTTTGAGGCACTTCTACCAACTGTTACCAGACTTGTGTTTCCATTGTAAGCAGCTGGAAAAATTTTTAGAAATTATATAAAATAACTTTTTTTTTTTTTTTTTTTTTTTTTTTTTTTGGTACCGGGCATCGAGCTCGGGTCCTTGTGCTTGCACAGCAAGCAGCGAAACTGCTGAGCTAAATCCCTGGCCCTAAAATAACTTTTTAAATATTGAGCAACAGACTTTTCAGAACTTTGATCATAGAGAAAAGAGTATGAGGTTCCAGATTCTAGTCCACAGCACAGCTGGGGGTATCCAACCAGACAACATGAGTTTTCATGAGATAAACAGACAGAGGGTGTCTGGTATTAGAAAGAGTGACCATATTATTGCCAAAATATGACAATAAAGCAGTCGTACTAAGAATTTGGTTGAGAACTGGGGGGTGTAACTCAGTGGTAGAGTGCTTGCCAGGCATGCACAAGGCCCTGGGTTAGAGCCCCAGCATGAAGAGAGGGAGAAAGAGTCAGGGTGGGGGGGGGGGGGAGACAGAGAGAGAGAGAAAAGGAAAGAGAAAGAGAAAAAAGGAAAGGAAAAGGAAAAAACAGTAAAAGAAAGGAATTAGACTGAGACAAGAGAGCTATAAACCAGGGCTTACTGTCACCTACTAACAGAAAACTTTTTCAAGTATATATAGTATGAAAAATTATTAGCAGTCCATAGGGAGGATCTCTCACTTGGTTATACATACTATGTACTTGGTTACAATCTCACAACAAAAGCGTCTCTGGTCCCCACTTCCCTATAGCTTTCTTCAACTGTACTTGAAAGAGTCACATGAGACCCATAGTGGGGAGAATGACCTGAGTTACCTAATACTTCCTTTAGTTTTAGGAAAAATAGCTCTGGGTATAGAGAGGAGTCATTTGCATTTTATTTCTGTCAGTGAGACCTACCGTGGGCTGCTTTTAGTGAGATCAGTGATAACCAAAACTTCTTGGATCTGAGCAGTTACTTGGGTCTTGACTGAACATTTCTGCAAATATGATGTATGCTTCATTGGTTCACTGCCACTTCTGAAATTATCAGTTTTCAAAACTTTTCAGAAAAATTTTTGACCCTAATTACTGCCACATGGAGATTGTCTTAAACTGGCTTCTACTACCTAGGCTGACTCCAGTAAAGGAGGAGACAGATGAGTACACTTCTCACCTCCTTGCTGATGTTGTGGCCTAAATAATGAAGGTAAAGTTACAAAACAACAAAGTACCTTTGGCTGATGCAACAGCAAGAGCGAGATGAGATTTTAGGGTTGACCTAATCCAGTCCGTGTGTTTTAAAGCAAGGACACAGAAGTTCAGTGTGTTCAGTGCCTTAGCTATGGATGTACGTACAGCTAGTTGGGGCCAAGCTGAGGCCACTTCCACCATCCATGACTCCTAGTCCAGTGGTCTTTGGACCACAACTAGGAGCTACATTTTATTGGGCTCTTTTTGTTTTGTTTTGGGTACCAGGGATCAAACTCACGACCTTGCACTTGCAAGGCAGGCTTAGTGCCACTGAGCTAAATCCTTGGCCCTACATTTTATTGTTGTGAGGATGAAGGAAGTAATCCTTGGCTTTCTGCTTGAGGCAGATACATATAAGGTGTCTGTATCCATTATGTTGTAAGGACACTAGTTAAAATAGTTAGATGATGTTTCCAGACTTGCTTCCCGTTAGATAATTGACCATTTGGTACTTAACAACAGAAGCACCTAAAGCTTATATTGAACACACACGCGTGCTCACACACACACAGAGAGAGAGAGAGAGAGAGAGAGAGAGATTGAATCAAAATAGAAATGCTCTACAAAATATGGGCTGATTGGGTTATTGTTTTACTTCTCCAGTGGAGATATAATTTCACTTGGCCTCCATGAGAGGACAATGCTGAGTTGACTGGTTCACTCAAACACTACATCAGAGTGTGACCAAAACATTACTGAGGTAATGTCAGAGGAAAATCTGAAACTCTTGACTGAAAGTATTATCCTTTTGAACCAAACTTTTCAAAATGCATCACACCTGGTGTCTCCAAGGTCCCATTTCTTTTGGAAGCCTGCTTTTCTCATCACATCAGCAGAGACAAACAGCTTGCTTGTCAATCACTCCTGAAGCCTGATCCTGAGCAGAAAGCCCTGGGTCACCTGCCTGAGACAGAAGAGAAGGCTGTGGGGACAGGGCAGTGTGAGGAGCAGCATCTGGCGCAGCAGTGGTGAAGGAGATGGATGACAGATTCAAAGAGGAAGAACAGACTGAGGTCTTTGTCCTGGACGCCTTTAACTCTATGCAGCACCACCTGGATGTCCAGGACCAACATCCCCACCGCCAGCCCATCCTTCCCTCACCAATCACCTTGAGGTCTTTCCCTCTCTCCTGAGACTGGAGGCAGGAAAGAACTCCTGACTACCAAAAGGAAGTAAGTGACAGGAGGTCTACTCGGAGACACATGACTTCCTAGAACAACTTCATTTCTGTGAAGGCAGGGATCTTTGGTATATGAATATATCATAATAATATATCATAATAAATTAAAACAGTGCATGACTCATCCGATGTTTTACATAAATACTTGTTAAATGGATACATGTCAGTAAATGTCTGCATCCTTGACCCGCTCCGATGGTGGGAAATTGCATCCCCATCATGACTGCAGTCCTTCCCCTTCCAGGATTTTGCTGCCGTTTGATTGGGTCTTCCCATCTGTCTTGATCATCCTGGCTCTCCTTGCTGGCCAAGCCTGCAGTGGTTCTCTTGGGACCAGGAGATAAAGGGCCAAAGTGCCTGAGTAAGCTCAAGGGCAAAATGAGGTAAACCTAGAGGGAAACTGGAGTGCAGAAGACAAAGGACTAGGAAAATCTGCTGACCAGAAGAAGCCTGGCAAGCGGCAACAAACCTGCATTTTCACACATCCTGGGCCCCTTTGTCTGCGCTGTCAAGCATGTGCCGAAAAGCTGGATTTAGGCTCTAGACTCTGGCTTTTCCTTGGCGTCCCTCTCCAGTGAGAGCTCTTTTTCGTTCTTTCTACTAAACCACATCCAGGACCTTTCCCCACTGCATGCTGTTTGTTGTGTCATTCTTTATCACCATCAGAGCAAGAGAGCTGTTTACACTCCCAGACCTCCACCACCCCTGCCTTAAGTGGAGCAGAGGATCCTTGTGTGAGGCCGGAGCCCCAGGTGTGACTGGTATCACATAGTCGCCTCTCCAGGCCAGGGAACAGTACACAGCTCCTCTGGCAAAAGGCCCAACCCCCAGGGCTCTGTTGCCCGGGTGGGGTTAGGGGCCCTCTCAGAGCAGAGAATGCTAGCCGGCACGGTGATGCACGCCTGTAATCCCAGCATTCAGGTGGGCGAGGCAGGAGGATCACAGTGAATTCGAGGCCAGTCTGGGGTACACAGTGAATTCAAGGTCAGCCTGAGACCCTGTCTGAAAAAAAAAAATTGGAGCTGTTTTCTCTTTCTCTTCTGCTTCTCTAAGCTTATTTCACCAACCTTTATTCTGTCCCAGTGATATAGGGGAAATAAATGTAACTCCAACCTGCTAGATGTCAGATACGCTGAGTTCGTGTTTCCCAAAATCAAAGAATGAATTCTAAGAAACAATGGAGGTTAAGAGTAGGACAATTTTATTTTATTTTATTTTATTTATTTATTTTTGTGGTACCAGGGATCAAACTCAGGCAGGTGAGGCACCACTGAGCTAAATCCCTGGCCCTAAGGAAATTTTTATTGAGAGAGATAGCTCCTGAGAGACAGGAGGGGACCTGAAAGTGGATTGCCACTGAGCCCACTTCTCAAAGAAAGTTTTATAGAGAAAAATCACGAGGTAGGTACAACGTGGGTATCAACCAATAAGATTACAAGTAGAACTGCTTAAGTAATATTGACCCAATGGGGAACCAGGTCACATAGAAAGTGTACATGGAAAGAACAAGGACCTTTTTAAGAAGGGATGGATCAGAGGGTCTTGGTCATGCACCTGGATGACTGATGTCTAGCTAGACTGTTTTGGACCAGGCAATACCAGTTATCTTATCCCCTGGGGAGGAATGTAGGCCTGGTCATTCTGTCTTTATGTTGAGGCCTGGCCTTCAACACATGCGCCTCCAGCCCTAGTTGTAATATATTTTTATCCTCTGCACTGACTCCCTCAAAGGCCTAGCCCTAGACTGCCTAGCATATTTTTACCTAATTTAGCTGTCTGGGCCAGGGATTTAGCTCAGTGGTTCCACTGCCTGCCTTGCAAGTGCAAGGACCCAAGTTCAATCCCTGGTACCAAAAAAAAAATCAACCTAATTTAGCTGTCTATAATAGTAGGTTTTTGGCCTTTGTAAATTAAAACCACACAAAATTCCAGGCTTACATCACATCTCTGACTGGTACCTTACTCAAGGCACCGACACACAAAATATGATACAGTCAAAAGTTGGTGGAATGGAAAGTGAAAAATGAGAGATTAAAAACCCATAAATATTTCAAAATATCCAACCAGTTGGGTACAGGAGGAGGTCCGAGAACTCCAATTTATTCCACTGGCTACAAAAGTGGCTTAAAAGAAGAAACACTGTGCATGCCTCTCAAAAACCTAATACAGCAAGGAATTGTGTATGTAGTCACTTTTTATTTTTATATTTTAAAATGTGTCTTTGTTTATAATGAGGGAGCACTACTGAGGTGGGGAGACCACTCTCCCTCCATCTGCTGGAATGTGGGCAACACCCCAGAGCCAATCCTGTTTCCATTGTCCTAAGAGAAGCAGAAAGAAAAATAACAAAGTCCAGGAAGATCTCTAAAGCTTTGGGCCAGAGCCACAAGCTTGACCTACAGTACATTTTCCTCTCTGGAGCTTCAATAACAGTTGGTATACAAGGGCTGCATGTCATGCATGTGATTATAGCAGAGTGCATTATGGGAAAGTCATGCTCACTGGATCCCCTTGAGATGACTCAGCATCCTGTCAATCACTTTGTCAGTCATATCTGGAGGGATCCAATGAGAGACGCCGCAGACGAGAGGCACATGTGTTAAATCCAAAAGCCTGATTTATCTTATTCTCCTATTTTCCTGCCAACCTGGCATCACTTCGTTCCTGGTTGGTACCACTTGTTTGCTTCCTCTGAGTACACGTCCCCTGATCACTTCAATTAATATAGCTGCTTTTTCTTCTGCCATCGGGTGTACATTTGCAATGCTTCGCTGCTTTTACACAAGAATTTGGACTCTTATCTCTCAGGAACCCATCACTCGCATTATTTAGGTTTTGGATTCAGTACATGTATCCAAGACTAATCCACATAAAGTAAGACATTCTCTAAACTCCAGCCATGAACATCAAGTTGCCACTATTCCTGGAACCTCAAGCTGGCTAAGCTGTAGCAGAGATCTCTGGTTCTCCTCTTTCCCTTGCTGACCTCCTTCTGTTCCAGTCCACTGTCACTTTCCAGGCTAAGTTCCAAATGAGGTCCAGAGGAGACTCAGGGTCAGACTACCCGGCTACTGTTCCAGAGGGCTTAGCCTGTTGTGCCTGTGTCTGTTTTTGCCAGGATGAAGTTCAGATTGAGATGTGCAGTACAACCTAGATGTCGTGGGTACTAAGGCAAAAGCTAAAGTGGAGCAGTAGCATGAGCTAGGACACGGATGTGTGCACGCCCATGAGCACACACGCAGTACCCCTGCTGTCAGGAACACAGGATCCCTTCAGTCGCCTACCACAAGGCAAGCTGGGTGTGGCCGTGAATCACAACTGCTGAGCATTCTGGAAAATGCTCCCCAAAATTATGCTAGTATCTTTTTAAAACAGAGAAAAGGGAGAACAAGAAGAGAAAAATACAATTTTAAAAACCAGTAACTTACAACAGTTTAAAAAATATGTAATCTAATTGTCCTTTTATAGCCAGTAGCTTAAAAGAAACTGATCTCTTCTGAGGAATGTTTAAATTAGCACGTTCTGACCGGCTCAGACAGCTGTTGGCACCTGTGTGACTTGGGTAGCCTGTACCACCAGGGTACAAAGGGATCTACTCACTTTTATCAGTCTGTTTACCAATAAAATTAATAAAAAGCCACCCAATAGGACAGTCATTCATGCCTGTGCCACTGGTGGTTCAAGCTGCTCAGCAGTGAGACACACAAATCATCTCCCAGTTGTGAATGTGTAAAGATGACCAACTGCTCAGCAGCCATTAGAGTGGCTTCAGTGAAAGGGTACAGACTAGCTTTCAAGGCACCTGGCTCCCACAAATCTGTTGTTTGTGTTTGTTTGTTTTTTGAGACAGGGTCTCGATTTGTAGTTCAGGCTGGCCCTGAACTCACTATGTAGCCCAGGCTGGCCTCAAACTTGCAACAATCCTGCCTCAGCCTCCTGAGTGCTGGGATTACAGGCATGTGCCACCATACTCGGCTTACAAATTTGTATTTTTAATAAAATTTAATGGCCTTTCCTTTTTGTGAGGATGAGCATGGTTGAGTTCACATTTTTTATATCTTTTCGGAGTATGATTGACCTGCTTGGTAAAAGCATCTTTCCTTTGCCCCACCCAGTGCAGCACACCTTCCAGGAAGGGATTAGTTTGGAGTGAAAGAGAAGCAATGGCCTTGCAGGTAAGGAGGAGCTGGGGAGAGGGTTCTTTAGGATCCTGGCTTTCAAAGGTAACGACAACAGTGAAGCCCCATGAGAAGATGACAGACTGATTTATTCATTATTATACAAGGCTAACGAAGGCTTGACACCAACCTTTAGAAAGTATTTTTTCTTTTCTCAAATAGTAGAAAATAAGAATGCCTTGAAAATACTTCAACTGAAAGGTGGGTCTTAGCTAAGTCCCTGGAGTAATTTACAAGCTCTATTTCTTGTTCCTATCTTTTTCCCCTTTGCATCTTCTGTCCCCATTTATGTTCCTGAAGAGGCCTGCACTGCAGCTTCCATCACAAATAGGAATGAAATGTGCTTATACAAGAATCAGAATGGCTCAAACTCCTTTCTGCTGCCACTCTGCTGTGAGATTTGGACCGTTTGTATTAGCACAGTCTCTGCTATAATCTGAATCACACTATGCCATGGGTAGAGAAAGACTTCAAAATGAACTACAGCCACCAACCTTTAAACAACTGGCACAAGCTGCAGGAGACGAGTTAGAACACTGCTCCTCTTTCCTCTCTCCTGCTTGCTCAGTGGTGTTATATTGATCACTGTTTACACTTTGAAAACTAAACCATGTAAAACAGGGGTCTTTCAGAGAAAATGTTTATGTGGTGTTTTGTTGCAGCAAAGGGTAACTGCAGAAAAGATGCCACTAATGCAAGACCAGCAAACCTCAAGTTATTACGGTTGAGTTAAACCATATTTTCTGAATTACTTTTTAATATGCATATGTTCACTTTTTAAGCCAATAAAAACAGCAAGAATCAGAAGGAATTTAGCTCAGTGGTTCTGCCACCTGCCTCGAAAGCGCAAGGTCCTGAGTTTGATCCCCGGTACCAAAAAAAACACACAAAACCCAGCAAGAATCAACTTGGTTATTTTTTTTTTAATAAATTCTTATTTTCTTCACTTTTAATTGACACATTATAATTTTACCTATTGAAACATCCCAGTGTGATATTGTGATGACATATATAATGTATAATGATCACAGGAGGGCAGTTAACCTCTCCGTCACCATAAATGCTTGTTGCACCTTTGTTTTGGAAACATTCAACCTCCTCTCTTTTAGCTATTTTAGGATTGTTCACTCTTTCTTAAACCAAGCACAGGCATGAGTAAAAGGTACCATAAAATTTTGGGCATGGGTATAATCCCAAAGGTTTGAAAGTCCTGCTTTCTTCTCTTGCTCCTGTCTGTCTTTCAGACAAAGCCTCATTTCCCCCTATATGCCAACAAAAATTTGAAAGGAAAATAACTGACATGAAGGCATTTGGGCAAAACTGTCGCTGCCATTGAGCTGCTGTCAAGTCTCATGCAGCACCCACTCTGATTCTAACTGCTGTACCAGACTGCTTCCCACTTGTGAGATACAACAAAGCTGATAAAGAGACAAAGCAAGCCAGGTGTGGTGTGCACACCTGTAATCCCAGCACTCCGGTGCCTCGACCTGCACAGTGTAGGGTCTGAAGCTGGGCAGTGCAGTGGGAGATGAAAAGATGAAGAAACCAAGAAAGAAGGATACATACAAGATTATGCTTGAAACTTGGGACCAGGTGGAGCCATAGCTTGTCAGGAGTTAATGGCCGCCTGGAGCACCACTTGCTCTTTATTTATAGTGGAAGGCAAACAGGAAGAGAAGGTGGGGCAAATAGTGCTATGTGGAAGAAGGTAGCATGACTGTTTTCTGATCTGGGCATGTGCAGTAAGGGAAAAGGGAAGGATACAATGTAACTGCCCCCCCCCCATCCAGGGTGGACACTATGAGTCAAACACTTGACTCTCTAGGGAGGAGAAAGGGAGCAAAGAAGAGACAAATGACCATCTTTAGCCTCAGCCCGTGGCACTCTGGGAAGCTGGGGCAGGAGGATTGAAAGTTGGAGCGGCGCCTGGGCAACTCGGTGAGACCCTGTCTCAAAATAAAAAGAGCTGGGGGTGCAGCTCAGTGGAGAGGCCCGGGGGGGGGGGGTGGGGGCAAAGGAGAACACAAATCTGTTTTTAAAAGACTATAAATTATAATCCCAGGTAGAAATATTTATTTTCACATAATCTACAAAAGCTCTTCTCCATTAAGCGCAGGTCACTGAGTAATGCTGACAGGGGTACATACTTTTGTAAGAAGCAGGATTTCCTCAAGGAACAAAGTAATTAAACCACAGTATGAAGTCATACTTCCTGGTATTAGACTAATGCACCTTTAAGAGCTACAGATAGGTACGTGTCATATTGATCAAAAACCCCAAGAAGGAAAGAGTTCTCTGAAATGGTTTTCAAGTCTTCCTGTATGTGAGGTAGGCAACCTAACATATGCTAGGTGCTCAAGGCAAGGTCCTGCTAGGCATATCGAAATCTTCCCTGGTCAGTGTGGTGGGACATAAGACTGTGGATCAACAGGTCATGATTGCGAATTTTGGTATATGTGCTGCCGAAGCGAGCGCATGATTGCGAATTTTGAATAATGACAAGAAAGAACGCACCCTGGTCACTTTCTTCAGCAGTTGAAATTTACGTTGCAGAACCTGGTGGATGCTTACCTAAAAATCAACAGACGTTACATTTAGCAATGAGGAACTCAATTCACTGATAATTTACACACAAAGAATCTAACTGTAAAAATAGTATTTTATCTATTTAAATGACCTGATGTTACGAAATGGAAAGGTCCTGCAGATCCCCGCTCCAGGACAAGGGCAGCTGCTGAGGTGCTCCTGTTTGCTTGGGCTCACAGTTGAGTCCCTCTCTGTATCTGGCTTTTGGCCAAAAGACCTGCCCTCGCCAGAGTCTTCGCCTGCCACACTTAACGACGAGTCAATAAGAGGGTGTAACAGTCCGTGCCCCTTCCTTCACTTCTCCTCAGTCCCCGCGGGATCAAGAGATCTCTACCGCAAACTGCTCACAGCTCCACATCTCTCTACCCAGCGCTGACTTCAGCACTCCGTCCAGCTGGGTTCACAAGCGCACACCCCAATGATCCTCCTGCACATAGACGCCAACTCGGAGTCCAGGGAACCCCGACCGAAGACAGGTGGTATTGCAAACGGTCCCAGGAATCAGGCTCTAAAGCAGAATTTGGAGCTGGATCCCCTGCCTGCCAGCCGTCCCGGCCCTGGCGCCAGAGTGGCAGGCTGTGCCACGTGCTTACCAATTTGAATCCTCTCCCTAGGCTGGGTCCCAGCTGTAGTCAAATGAACCCAGGGTTCTGCGTCTGACTTCTCTCTCGTAGCTTGAGCGAGACTGCCCCAGCCAGGCGGAGGGAAGGAGGTGGGCAGGGCCTCCTCCCCCGGGGATCCCTCCTAGGTCAGCGCCAGCTCAGCTCCCGCCGAGAAACCGACTCCGGGCCGTTCAGGAGCCCTGTGAACAGGTTTCTGCATAGAACCAAGATTTCAAAGAACTTGCACGATATTTTAACGTGAAAATTTAAATGAAAGTTAACGTTTGTATAATGTGCTTCTTAATCCTCACAACAGCCTTCAGAGGTCGGAACTATTATCATAAATATACCCACATTAAAGACGAGGATTTTGCAAATGGAAAGGGGACCAAGAGATGGAGGAAGGGAGAGCGGGGAAAGGAGGGGGAAAAGAATTAAGACGTGTTATTTGCATGTACCAATGCCCCGCGATGAGTGTAATCATTATGTACCGCAAACATGTACTAATAAAAAATAATTTAAAAAATAAAAGTGAAGAAATTAAGCTTTTGGTAACTCTAAGCACCCGAAAGTGGAATCAGAACTCGGTTTGCCGGAAGCAAGCTCGGTAACTAAGTAACCGCCTCCCGCGCATGCGGCATCGCAGCCATTGCAGGGGTCCCAGAAGGCGATGCTGAGGGGCGGGGCCTCCAAGAGCCCAGCATTCCCCACGCACGCCAAGATGGCGGCGCCCATATTGAGGCGGCTTTGCCCCGGAGGGTGGTCTGGTACCCCAGGGTCGTCAGGACTCTTTCCCCTGGGGCTGCGTCAGTCACACTCAGGCGCTCAAGGGTTACTGGCGGCTCAGAAAGCTCGGGGTCTGTTCAAGGAGTACTTCCCGGAGACGGGTACGAAAACAGAGCTCCCAGAGCTCTTCGACCGGAGGTCAGCGGGCCACTCTCCCCAGACCATTTACTGCGGCTTCGACCCCACGGGCGACTCGCTTCATGTGGGGCATCTGCTGGCACTGCAGGGCCTGTTCCACTTCCAGCGAGCGGGCCACAACGTGATCGCGCTGGTGGGAGGTGCCACGGCGTGCCTGGGAGACCCGAGCGGCCGCACTAAGGAGCGCGAGATGCTGGCAGCCGAGCAGGTGCTGGCCCACGCGAGCGCTCTGCGCCGCGGGCTGCAGGCCTTGGCCGCCAATCACCAGCAGCTTTTCGCCGATGGGCGGGCCTGGGGCAGCTTTACCGTGCTGGACAACTCGGCCTGGTACCAGAAGCAGGGCCTGGTGGACTTTCTGGCGGCCGTGGGCGGCCACTTCCGCATGGGCACGCTGCTGAGCAGGCTGAGCGTGCAGACGCGACTCAGGAGCCCCGAGGGCATGAGCCTGGCAGAGTTCTTCTACCAGGTGCTCCAGGCTTACGACTTCTACTACTTGTTCCGGCATTATGGGTGCCGGGTCCAGCTGGGCGGGTCTGATCAGCTGGGTAACATCGTGTCCGGATACGAGTTCATCCACAAGTAAGTGCCTACTTTGTAGACCCTACAGAAATCCAGGGATTAATAATTTACACATTAGTAGCCTATTGGTTTTATCCGTCTTAAGGACCTAGAATGACGTTAATAACATGGGCTGTGCAGGAAGTAGACAACTAGTCAAGACTCAGGTTGTGTCTGCTTCCCGTAAGTCGCCTGTTCTTTGTTTCTTACTTTAAAAACTGCATTTGTGTAAGGTAACGGGGCATGCTTTAGTGGCCTCTGTTAGCTCTTCCCCCTCCATGAAGCTAGTTCCAGTCTTTGGCATCTCCGAAAACATCACAATGCCGAATATTTGACAAGTAATGTAGATTTCAGTAGGGAGATGTAGAATAGGGCTAGCCCGTGTGCTATACAGAACAAAACTTATTTTAAAAATCCCTTTAAAACAACTCCTTTAGTATTTCTTCCTGACTCACCTTTCGCTCGCTTTTCTTTCCTCTATTCAACTGGCTTTCCAAAAATCACTTCCCGCTGGCTTGCCCAGAGCCACACTGTGCCTTGGCAGTTTAGGATGATAAATGTAAACATAAGGTGAGTGATGTAAAAGAACAGAAGAGGAACAAGAATCTATATTTAGGAGATTGAAGAATTATTTTGGAGCAAATAACCGGACTGAAATCTTGAAGGGTAAGTAGTGTAACTTACCACTAATTGTGCCTGAAGCAGTCATGAAATTCTTCATGTGCAGATTGACTGGCGAAGATGTATTTGGAATCACTGTCCCTCTGATCACAAGTACAGCTGGAGCAAAGCTGGGAAAATCCGCTGGCAATGCTGTGTGGCTGAACAGAGAAAAGACCTCTCCCTTTGAATTGTATCAGTTCTTTGTCAGACAGCAAGATGATTCCGTGGAAAGGTGAGTCCTTAAGAAGTAGGCTGAGAACCATTAATGTCATAAGTTAAAGATACAGTTTTCTACATTCAATCTCTATGTACCCTTTATACTTTGTTTGTTTGGTTTTTTTTTAACTTCGAGTCTATTTAAGGCATTATGTTACAGAACATTGTAACTTTAACTGTGTTCTTTAACTTGAACTTTTTTGTTAGGTAAGATAGAATACTATGGTGGTTAGCTAGAAAGTGTAGAACCAAGTTTTTATCTGTATCTAGCAAGTACTTAGGATTTTATCACATATATATTCTAGTCTTTTCAACTCCATTCATTTTAACTACTCTTATTTTGTTTCTCCTGTCATGGGTTTGACTCTTAACATTTGTTTTCTTTAATGTATCATAGCACATCCTTAGGACTCTCCCTACACACACTGGGAGTGGTACTCTACCACAGAGCTACATTCCCAGGCCTCCCTTCCCCCCTCCCTCCTTCCCCTTCCCTCCCTGCCCCCCCTTCTTTTCTTTCACAATACTAGGGATTGAACCCAGAGCCTTCACGCTTAGTTATATCCCTAACGTTTTTTTTTTTTTTTGGTATTGGGGATTGAACTCAGGACCTTGTGCTTGCAAGACAGGTGCAGTGCTACTGAGTTAAATCCCTGGCCCCCTAACACATTTTTTTATATTGATTGAAGGTCTTACCAAGTCTCTAAGTTGCCCGAGCTGGGCTCAAATTTGAGATCCTCCTGCCTCAGTCTCTCAGAGTGCTGGGATTACAGGCATTCAACACTACACCCAGCTCTTTTTTTATTTTGAGACAGGTCTTGCTAAATTGCCGAGGCAAAACTTGAATTTGCAATCATCATGCAACAGCTTTCCTAAGTGCTGGGATTATAGACATGCACCACCATGCCCTGCAAGGATCATTTTAAAGCAACTTTCTTGTTCACTTACATTGCCTTATACTCTTAGAAGAATATAAATTAAGGCAAAATGAAGTAGACCTGCAGCAAAGGAAAGTAAAAGGATATTTTGATCTTACTGTATTATCAAAATAATCTAGGAATAATTCTTTTAAAAATTTTAAATGTGTAACTTTCGTGCAAAGCATCAGAAAAGACTTGACCAACACAAAAACCTACATAAATGGAGAGTTATACCATATTCATCGTATAGACATATCAATTCTGTTTGATCCACATGTTCACTGTAGTTCCAACAATACATAAACAGGGCTTTTTGTGGAACTTCAAGCTTATTCTAGGTTTATGTGGAAACAGAGACATCTAAGATTGCCAAGACATTTTTTTAATGTGGTGCTGGGAATTGAATTTAGGGCCTTGCACATACTAGGCAAGTGATCTACCACTAAGCTACATCCCCAGCCATACCAAGACATTTTTGAAAAAAAAAAAAAGGAAGATGATATGACTTACTGCAAAATTATAGAAATTAAGGCTTTCCCTTTGGATTTATGGCCATATGTTTGATGATATAGTCCTAGGGTTTTGATGTATCAAAAAATTATGCATTTTTGAAAGTTTCATTTTCTGTTTTTGTGAAGGGCTTGGATTTACTCCCCTCCCCCCCCCAAATTCTCAAAACTGTGAGCAAAGGACAGCCCAGTAGAAAAAAGAGAAAGAAACATGAGCAGGCATTTCACCAAGGCCCTACCCAAAAGACAGTAAAAAAGTGCTCAGCCTTCATGATAAAAAGGAAAATGCAAGGTAAAGGCACAGTGAGATACACTACACCCTCCATAGTGGCTAACTGTAAGACATGGCAGTACTAAGCATCCATGAGAATGTTCCAAGGTGGTAAGGAAGTGAACTTACAGATCTGCTCTGGAAAACTATTTGGTAGTACCTACTAAAGCTGAATATGTACATATACTGTGACCCCCACAGGAGTTCTCCTGGATACATACCCAACCGAAATGAGTGTACGTGTGCACCTAGACCTCTTAAATATATGAAAATATTCATACCAGCATTATCATTTGTACAGAAAGTAGAAACAGTATAAATGCCTGCAGCATATTGGAATAAATAAATATATGATGTATGAATAGTCAC
Organism: Heterocephalus glaber; assembly: GCF_053883595.1. Lineage (NCBI taxonomy): Eukaryota > Metazoa > Chordata > Mammalia > Rodentia > Bathyergidae > Heterocephalus > Heterocephalus glaber. Next base: position 5,834,076 of record NW_028258444.1, on the reverse strand, counting down.
GGGATGGAATGCAACATCATGAATAAATAGCCTAAACATACTGATGTTCCAAAGTAGCCAAATACAAAAGTATATTCTCTTAGGGCTTGAAATATTTCACTCCAAGCTCTCCTTGACTGGAGGGTTTGTGTTGAGAAGTCTGCTGTGATTCTGATGGGTTTTCTTTTATAAGTGATTTATTTCTTTCCTCTAACAGTTTTTAATATTCCGTTCTTGTGTTGAATTTCTGGAATCTTAACTATTATATGCCTTGGTGTAGTTTTTTCTGGTCATGGCTGTTTAGAGTTCTGCATGCCTCACTTACCTGTATGTCAAATGTTTTCTTCCATGCTTAGGAAGTTTTCTGATACTCTGAACAGGTTTTTTATGCCCTTTGGACTATCTTCTGATTTTTCATTGATTCCAATCAATCTTATTTTAGTTACATTACTTTTCTCATTGCTGAGGCAAAATACCCCACACCCAAAGTTAAAGGAGGAAAGGTTTATTTCAGCTCAGTTTGTAGAGGGTTCAGTACATAATCAGCTGGCTCCAAGGCAGGTTACCATTGCAGAATGGCATCACAGAGGAGAAACAGTTCATAGCAGGGAGAAGACAGCAAAAGCAAACAAGCAACCAGCAATGAGCCTCTTTGTTCCTTATATCTTATCCAGGCTACCTGCCCTTAATAGTAGTACTCACACCCTTAATCCTAGCATTGCACTATGAATCAATCCCAGCATCACACACACAGGTAGATCCAGCCACCTCCAAAAAGCTCCACCTATGACCAAATGAGGTTTAAGGGAACATCTAGACACAAGCCATAGCATTATTCTTCTTGGCATTATCTAGCAGCTGTTGGATTGATTTTTCATGGTCCCTTGCTACAAGAATATATTCTTTATGATTCCATGCATGTGATATCATGGCAAAACTTGCTGGGCACAGTGGCACGCCTGAAAGTGACAACTACTCTGGAGCTCAGGCGGGAGGTGCCCTTGGTCCAGGAGTTTGAGGCCAGCCTTGGCAACACAGTTCTATCTCAAAAAAAAGGGCAAAACTAAGTGATGCATTTAGGGAAGTGTACTGAGATGTTACCGTAGTTTTAAAAAAACAAGGAACTAATTATCATTAAGGCAGAGTAATGATTAAGCTGAAGGGAGCCTGGGGATAGATGATATGCTTGGGCTTTGTTGGGTAGAGGCATTGTATTTTTTAATGAAAGTGATGGTTACATAGACATTTGCTTCATGATTTATTAAGCTGTTTCATGTACTTTTTTTCTTTGTCTCATTTCAGCAAAGAAAAGGTTAGAAATGTACAGAATGTCAATTTTTAAATTATGCAATACTTTTTATTCATGGGTGTATACACATGTAAGTCAAAAGTACTGCATAGCAGCAACTTGCTCAGGAAGGATTTAGATTAGTGGTTATCACTGGGGACAGAGAAGGGAGTTTGACAGGACTAGAGCGTTTATATCTCATTTTATTTCAGAGAACTACATGAAAGGCAAAAAGGTAGCATTTGTAAGTCTGGGTTGTATATGCATGAGTGTGTTACATTATTTTCAGTACTTTCTGCGTGTTAATATTTTCATATTTAAAAATAAAAAAGTTTGAAAAGCAAGCAGGATGTTCTTTAAAGGGTAAGGGAGCTGGAGATAAGAGTTAGTATATGATATAAATGTAACCTTTATTTCTTGCCCCCAAGGTACCTGAAGCTCTTCACTTTTCTGCCCCTTGCAGAGATTGACCATATTATGCAGCTGCACAGCAAAGAACCGGAAAAGCGAGGTCCACAGAAGCGACTTGCTGCAGAAGTAACAAAGCTTGTTCATGGACAGGAAGGATTGGATTCTGCTAAAAGGTAGTCTTTAAAGCAATTAACTCTTGGTGAAGTTTAGTTGATAGACTTGAGAAATTATGGAGCTATGCAAGATAAATGTGGCGGTTTCAAAGCTTTTGGTGTGGACACTCCATAGCTGGGTAATGTGTACTGGGACATGTTTGAGGCACTTACATGATGGCTTCCAAAATGTCTTCTAGGTGTACACAAGCCCTTTACCATAGTAGCATAGAAGCACTGGAAGTCATGTCCGACCAAGAGTTGAAAGAGTTGTTTAAAGAAGCTTCATTTTCTGAATTAGTTCTTGACCCTGGAACAAGTGTCCTAGACACATGCCGCAAAGCAAATGCCATTCCTGATGGTCCTCGAGGGTAAGATGATTTAGCTTTTTGATTCAGTTACTTTACCATCCATTGTTATAATTTGTAGCGTATTTCCAGAGAGGGTGTTTTCCTAATAATGTTTTCATAGGATCTCATTTCTTTTAAAAGTAAAATTCCAAGAATAAAGTGAAAGCAAAGTACTTACTTTTGAAAATGCCTCAAATTAAAGAGTATTCCCATACTCCTTAACTTGGTTAGTCTTCCCTTCAGCACTCAGTCTTGTGTTGAGCAGCCCTGTTGTTTAGTAAATGTGCTCCAGGATCAGTTAGCTTAGGGCTGTAGTTACAAATTGACAAATGAACAGAGTGACATGACTCCTGTCATACTCAGGCTCTATCCCCTTTATTTTAGGGGACAGAAGTTGAGATGGGCGAGGTGGCACATGCCTATAATTCTAGCACTTTGGGGGGTCAAGGCAGGAGTTCTAATCTAGCTCAACCAGGGCAACTTAGTGATTTAGCAAAACTGTCTCAAAATTTAAAAAAAGAGTCAGGGTGGTGATATAGTTTAGTCTGAAGACCCTGAGTTCAATTCCCCATAAATAAAAATGAGTGTGTGTATGTATGTGTGTATATATATATATATATATATATATATACACACACAAAAAAAAAGTTGATTGAATTACTGAAAATGAGATGTAATTTCATAAGGCTTATGAAGTACAAAATAACTGCGTTTTTCTCCAGGAAGTAAGCAGAGTATTTTAATTCCTGTTACACCATATTATTAGAGAATAATATTTTTTACTCCATAAGACGTTATCTGGCATATAATTAATGGTTACTCATTTGTAACTGAATAGTGAGAGGTAGAAGGAAAAACATTAGCCAGGAATGGGCAACAGAGATTGGATCTCTCTAGTTACTAAACATTTCTATTTTCAGGTATCGGATGATAACAGAAGGTGGAGTCAGTATAAATCACAGACAAGTAACAAATCCTGAGACTGTTTTAGTTGTTGGACAACATATTCTCAAGAATGGACTCTCTTTACTTAAAATAGGAAAAAGGAATTTCTACATTATAAAATGGTTTCAGTTATGAAAAAAATCCTTTTGGTTGTTCACCTTTATCTGTCATTCCCAAAACATAAGGAAAGTTGGCTTCAAAATGAAAGAGAGGGATCACGATGTAATTTATTTTTATGAGTTGGTTAATAAGTAAAGTGTTTAATGATGGTTTATTTCTTGGCCCATGGACATTACCACAGAAATTCATCTCAGGAATTGAAGCTGGGCATGGTGACACATGCCTGGAATTCCAGCCTGGGCTACATGGTGAGTTTAAGGCCAGCCCAAACTACATACCAAGACCCTGTCTCAAAAATAAAAGAATTGATCTCATAAAAAGTCTGTTTATAAAGAACTAAATGATGTCTTCTTTTTTTTTTGGTACCAGGATCAAACTTGGGACCTTGCGTTTTCGAGGCAGGCGCAGAACCACTGAGCTAAATCCCCAGCCCAAATGATGTCTTTTCTAGCCTCTTTTTTGTTCTCCGTTTGGAAGTGACAAGGTAAAAACAATAGAAAGATATGTTAAGAAATATGGGCCAGGGATTTACCTCAGTAGTTCTGCCACCTGCCACGCAAGCGCAAGGACCAAAGTTTAATCCCTGGTACCAAAAAAAGAAAAAGAAATGTGAGTATATTTATGTCAAGAAGGGAGTATTGATCTCACTAATAAATGAGCCATGCCTCTAGTGTCAATATTAGAAATTGGAAATCTATTGGAAACAATTTTTTGATTATTTTGTTGTTGTTTGAGAAGCAAATAAGAGTTCTTGGAAAGTTAGTTGAAGCTGTAGTTGCCATTAACAATTACGGTAAGAAACATTTTCAGAGAAAAGAACAAATCAGTACTGTTCAGAAAGTTTCTAATTCAGCCTGTATTTCAATCAGTATAATTGTTTACTTATAGCCTTTTGTAAGTGAATTCCTAATGTAACAGTATTTCATAAATTTAAAAACGTTTTTATTTCAACTCTGTTCCCAGGCAGATTGAAACTGAGGTAAACTGAAAAGGTAAGGAACCAAAGGAGTAAGAGTTAGTTTACCAAATATGAAATCCTATGAGAACATAAGATACCCTGTTGAAGAGCGGGGCGTGGTGGCACACGCCTGTAATCTCAGCACTCTGGAGGCTAAAGCAGGAAGATCACTACTGCAAGTTCAAGGCCACCACCTGGGCTACACATCGAGTTAAGGACAGCCTGAACTGCCTAGTGAGACCCTGTCTCCAAAAAAAAGAAGTTTTTAAAAAAGATACTCTGATCAGGGAAATTTCAGGTCAAACTAAAGAATGAGAATCAAGACTGAGTATAGGTCTGCATATATTAGTTAAGTTTTCCTGTAAAGCTGTTTCCACATCTAAAAAATCAGGGTAACAGCACCCTCATTTCCTCTGGGGAATCAAGTAAAATACATAAAATATTCATCAGATTTCATCTGAAAACCTCGCAGGCAGCAAAATGTGGCTGATTATAGCTAGTCATGGGATTACTTGGAGCAAGTTACTGTCTTCATATGCAGAAATGGAGCTTTCCTACCTCAGTGAATGGTGAGACTCCACGAGAAATTTACAAAACTTCTGGTATGGCTTAAAGTCTGCTGTTAGATTCTGAAGTAGATTTCTGTGCCAAAAAGCTAGTTTATAAACCTTTTTCTGAAGTAGGTTAGAAGAATTATTGACAAACTTCAATTTTGTTTCATACTAGCAAGTTTATTTACACAGGAAGAACATTACAGGTATCCATTATAAGTATGTCCGAGATCATCTCCACATTTTAGAACTTCACTCAGTTTAGAGCTGACAAAGGAGTCTTTCTCTTTCCTTAAGTTTCTTGCCTGTTTTTCTTTGTACAAACTGTGTAGTACTAGCAAGTGCATTGCCATAGTATGTTTTTAAAGCCAACACTCAATTTGAAATCTGTTTGATGTATTGGGGAAAAGCACATTGTAAATTTTTTTTCCTTACAAATTCAAAAGGCTACAGTGGCAGTCATCTGATCGGTCTGAAGAAAAAAGTAAATCGTGGATGGTTATAATTTCAAAACATGTTTAATAATAGCAAAAGGATTTTCAGTTGTGCTAAGATTCTGGTAGCCTGCATTAACTGTCAAGGTGGTACTATTAATGAATTCAAGCAGTACTCTATCATGTCAGGCTGATTTTGGTTTTTGTGTTTGAGATGAGTTGCAACCTGTTGTTTCTTAGTAAATGAGTACCATAAGCTAACATTAACATAATCATATTTGTCCCTGCCAATAACCCTTAACAAATACCTGGTCATAACCTGAAAAACATTTAATATTTATAATACTAATTTACTTAATGTGTTATCTGTTAAGAGATGGAGGTCTTAAGGATTTCTAGTCAAGTCTTTAATGTACTTTTTACCAAGAATCACCTGGGCAGTTCACATACAAAAAGTATTAGTTGTAAACATAACTCCCAACCCCTCTATGCAGTTTAATGGTCACACTTTCAGGCTGTGTGAATGTCTTAATTCTTTCCTTTAAATAATACAAAATGGTATTTTCATTCCACTGTTCTAATACAGTCTGCTGGTATGGAGAAAAAGTTATTACAAACCACTACATTTAAGTTCTCCTTCAAACTGAATCTTAGAGCCTAGTATCTTAGTGCCCCATTTTAGAGATCTTTAATTTAGGTCATCAGTGGATCTTCTAAAACTAAAAGGAACTGGCCGTTATTACCAAATCTTACTAAGATAATCAAGCCCAGATGATTGTTTTAAATGCAGTAAATCATGACTTGTGCTTTTAGGTTTAAGTTACAATCAAATTGTATTTTAATTTTTAACACACTAGTGCAACAGGGACTCCAGAATGACAGAAGGGCCATGTAACTAACTACACGGTATGTACCCAACACTCTGTCAGTGTTCCAGATCCTCTTTAACTCAGCTTTCCTACCAATGCAGCAAAGACGCAGAGATTTTAAAAGCTGAAAACCGAAGGGCGAGTGGAATCCAGTGACTGTGTGTGTGTGTGTGTGTGTGTGTGTGTGTGTGTGTGTGTGTGTATGTGAGGAACTTGCCAACCACGTCTTGCACAGCTGGGTGACTTGAAACAGTGCATGCATCAGAGTTACACGAAATGTCTTGGCGCTTTCCTCATGGACTACGGCAGCAGCTTTAAAACTACTAACAAAAATTACACAGGTCATCTTATCCACGGGCAAGTGGCTTTGTACAACTAGAACATCAACAGTTCTTAAGTTCAAATGAAACTGTCACAAGACAGACATGTATATGTATAGGAAAACTTTAGAAACAGCCATTTATTATTTGGATTAAATGTGTGATTTGTTCTGCATTGCGGAATACACTTCAGTTTACAGCCAGTCTTCACATGAGATTTGCATCACTGCAGTACCCAGTAGTTCATAAATAAAATTCTACTCAATAGGCAGTAACTAGCAGGTTTCATGTCAACAGTCGGTGTTATATAGTTCTCTTCACCAAAGATGAGTCTCTCGGATTTCAGCAATAATTTGACTGGCTCCTTGTAATGCCTGCATTAAAGGAAATAAAAACTTTAAATGCTTAAGTTATGATATTAATTTGAATTATGTAGAGAAATTTCTCTACTTGGTGTGTAGCATATTTTTACTAATCAATATTTTCTCTGAAATTTGAATCTAATCAAGTCCCAAAGGGAAGAAGCCTACTGTTCTATAAAGATTGTATTATCCAAGGATCAGGATGCACTTTAAGTTATCTACACCCAAGTATAAACATTGGAAAAAGCTTGCAGTAATACCTTCAGCATGTCAGCTGCTTCTTTCCTACGCTGGGCCATGTCCTCAGATTCAGTCAGGAGATCATCCAATAAGGACGATTTATAAAGTTGTCCTACTAGCTCACTCTGAAGAGTATCTTTCACATGATTAACCAAAAAATGCATTACTGCCTTTGGCACGCTGAAAAACAAAACCAAATTATGAAGTTTTGGCAAAATCCCTTTAAAAATTTGAGCTTAGAATCTGGCCTCGAAATAATAGAGCTAAATAAGAATGCTGAGCTAGCTGGGTATTTCTTGCTACCAGGATATTTCTTTAATGGTATAATCAATCACCCTTCAGATTTTTACTTAATTATAATCAAGCAAGAGATAAGTCACAATTCTTGGTATTGTACCTTTTGTTTCATTTCCTCCATTATATCAAAACTGATGAACACTATTATAGGTAAAATACATGAAGAACTCAGGTATCTAAGCTGATGAATGATAAAATATGCTGTATCTATATAAGCTAGTATTAGCCATAAAAAGGAATGAAGTACCTTACAAGTACAATATAAATGAACCTTAAAAACACTTAAGTGAAGGCTGGGGATTTAGCTCAGTGGTTCTGCCACCTGCCTTGCAAGTGCAAGGACCTGAGTTCCATCCCCGGCACCAAAAAAAAAAACAAAAACAACACTAAGTGGAAGAAGCCAGACATAAAAGACCAAACCCATCTTTGGTGTGTTCCTACTTACACAAAATGTCCAGGATAGGCAAACTGATAGAGATGGTAGATTGTGGGGTGGAGGTAGTCATTGCTGATAGGTATAAGCTTTCTTTATGGGGTAATAAAGATGTGACAGAACTAGAGAGCAATTAGCATTGTACAACTTCATGAATATACTAAAAGCCATTACAAAATATACTTAAAATGGCAAATTGTATGATATATATGAATGTTAAAAACAGCAACAAAAACCTTTGTAGAGGAAGAGGCAGTAAAAGAAGAGCTAGAGGCTAGAATTCTTTGTTTAGAACACAGTGTAGACCAAATAACTTTTTTTACTTTTGAGACAGGATCTTGCTAAGTTACCCAGGGTGGGCTCAAAAATGAGATCCTCCTGCCTTAGCCTGCTGGGATTACAGACATGCACCACCACACCCAACTAAGAATTATTGTTTCTACCACAAGCTAAAAAAATTCTATAGGCAAAAAAAATAACTGGTTATAGAGAAAATACCTGCTTCAATATGAAGTGTTAAGAGAGAGTATCTGGCTTTTTATTCTGCAGTAAAATTTCTTATTTGCTAATAGATCACCACAAATTAAATGCAGAATATTTTCTAAACAGCTACATTTTTCTTCTCCCTATTGCATGAAATGACATCACTAACAGTATGATGGACAAGACACTAGGCAACGGACATATGAAAAACATTCTGAATTAGAATGAGAAAATATTTCCCAATGAAAGACATTTAATATTTCACAGAATCAAAACACTAAAAAGGTAGTCAGTGTTAACTAGCCAAAATTAAACTACTTATTGAAATTTAGAAAAACATTTTCTTAGCTGAAAGTGTGACAACCAGATGGAACAAAAGGGTATTTAATAGCTTTTTCTAGCTAATGTGTCGGGTCCTAATCTATGTTAACAGATTATGAGTATTGCATGACAGTCATGCAAAGAGTATCCAATAATTCATTTGACTTAGAAACTAAAAAGAAATTTATTTTCAAAACAACATGGACTCACCTAGCAAAATTATAGCCTATGATTCACGTTAAGTAATACTAACCTGTCTTGAATATTCTTTCTGACAATAAGGAAATAAGACTTGATGAGTCGTTCAATAACCTCGCAATCTCTCTGTTCACGGGCAGATAGTTTTCTTGCAACAGGAACTGGCTAAATGGGGTGAGGGGGAAACATTACTTCTGTGCCATTTTGAAATGACAGTCCTCTTAACATTCAAAAGTTAAGTAAGTTTTTGAGATTTGTTCCTTTTGACTTTTTTGCTACTAATTTGGTCATGTTCTTGGTCACCTAAACCAAATTTCTTGGCTTACCACATCCAGCAGATTGACAGCATGGCCCTTCTGTGGACTTGCTGGCATAACTGGAATTGGTTTTGATTTTTCTTCAGCTAGTAACTCTTCAGCTTTTGAAGTTTTCAGCATTCCTCTCCAGTTGCCGGTTGTTGGTTCTTGACCACTATCTCCAACCCCACCACTTCCAGATGCAACCTGAAAAAACATGTTCCAAAACCTATACCAGCTATATCATCTCTAATATTAACTAAACAATGTCCGTTTTCTTTGACAGTAGTCAAGAACACACATCTAGTCCCCATCTGGTGCTTAATCTATTAGGAAGGATACTGGGGTCAGACAGGGACAGAGGGAAGCATGTAGAACTGGAAACCTGAGCAACCTACATAAGAGGTTCAGTTGTAAGTTGTTTGCAAGGTCTCAGCCAATAGAAGCCCTAAGTTTTTCTCGTCAGCTGCTGACTTTACAAAATTTTTCCTCTTCTACCATCCCTCAAACACTGGATGTTGGGTGTAAACAGTATAAGCTGCCCTTTAAAGTAAAATCACACTTGGGCCGGGGATTTAGCTCAGTGGTTCCACTGCCTGCCTGAGTTCGATCCCTGGTACCAAAAAAAAAAGTAAAACCACTCATTAAAAGTTTACACAAGGAAACAGAACTGCCTTTCATTTTAATCTCTTCAAAGTAATCTTAAACACTTGAACTATGATCTCTCAAGTTCCATGAACTTACATCTTCAAACTTAATTTATTTCTTCAAATTAGTTCATATTCCTAATAGCCAATAAAAACAGTACAAGGTAAAAGTAGAAACTCTTCAATAAAAGAAACAAGCCTATACTCTAGGCCAGTGATGGTAAACCATTCATGGCTTTCAATGATGCAAACAGCCTCCTGTGGCATGGCCCGGGACCCTGCCATTCCTTAGGCTGCCAGTCACTAAGCTGCCTCAGATGTGGAAGGTAACAATCACAGCCTATGTTCCTTCAGTACCCATACTCCTAAGGAAGCTGCGTTAGAGAAATCTGGTGCCATTAGTCAATTACAACTGCTTCTGTAACTGTACTTTCTAGGGTACTGATTAGAATCTTAGTTTGTAAAAAAAAAAAAACCTGACAATAACATAATTCATCAACATTTAAAAAGATGTTTCTAGGGGCCGGGGATTGAGCTTCATGGTTCTGCCACCTGCTGCACAAGTGCAAGGACCTGAGTTCGATTCCCGGTACCAAAAATAAAAAGATGTTTCTAGATTCTCTCTGAGATCTCAAAATCTGAGCATGGATTGTATGTATTTTAACAGAAGAGTGTTAGGGTGACTTATAAAGATGCTACTTTGGGGTATCATACTGAGTTGAAATACTGGTCAAAATCTGTCTCTAGTAAGTTACAGTGAGCTTCATTGAAGCATAGGCACAAAATACATAATTTTTAATTACATATAACTTAAAATTACTATTTTTAAATGCTTGCTAGTTACACATGAATGACAATGAAAGCTTAAGGAAAGTAAGCACATTCAGTGTGATGCCATGAGTGAAATAAAACTGGTTCGATGATTGGGATGGTTCTTGTAATACCTAAACACAGTGGGCTGAGAGAAGATGAGACATTTATTTATAAGGCTTCAGTTAAGGTTCAGAATCTTGAATCTGGGTAAGAAAAGGAACTAAATGGCAGGAAAATTAGGAATGGGACTGAATAATTTACACATCTAATTTTCTGCCATAAAGGTTATCAAGAATTGACAAGAGTCTCAAGTTCTCACAGTCCCGTTTGTTTTCAATTTGCTTAAGCTGCTGAAGCACATATGAAGGTATTTAGAGTGACAAGTGCACACTAACAGGAAGCATAAGAAAGAAGTGTTAGAGGATTATCCATTAGTCCTGGACAAAAGTCAGCCTTTAAGAGGAAATGTCCCAAAGTACAATTTCTATCTCTAAAATCTGATTTCCCTCCCAAAACGTGAAATTCAAAACTACAGTTGAAGGCAACAAAACAGCCTATTATTAATGAGAACAATGTTAAAACTGGAGTTACTGCCATCTTACGAAGGTTAGATAAAAGGAACATTAAGAACAACAGACAATAGATGCCACTGTACAAACAAATTCTTCAATGGTTTGAAGACAGTGTTTCAGTGAGAACCAAGGGTACCAACATTTCCATTCTGAAGCAAGAGACTCACATTTTTAGTTTCTCTTCTGCTGTCCTGAATTAACTGTTAAGAGATATGTTAAAACATGCAATTTAACAAGATTTAAATACCAATGGTTTGAAATTCCAAAAAATGCAAGATAATTTCTCCTCTTTAACTTCTTTTTCTGTGTGCATTTTCTACATTGCAAGCAAAAGGTGTCCACAGTATTTTATAAAGTATGCACAGCTATGGAACTTAAAAGTTTGCTTAAAGTTATGTGACCTTAGCATGACAGCCCAAACTGCTATTCTTCTCCATGTATCATTCCCAGAAGATCACGGTGCACTCGACAACTAGGCATGCAGGCTTAGATTCGAATCAGAACAGACCTTGCCGTCAGCCTGGGCAGAAGCAGCAGGGGAGGGCTCCTGGGAGGCAGGCGCCAAAGCACTTGGAACTTTAGAGGACTAAAGGCAAAAATGCAGGGAAAAAAATCAAGGGTGCCAAAAGTGCATTCAGAACAGTCTCTAAGTGTGAATTTTCCCCTCTGTAATAAAATAGTAAAATAACATGAAGAACAGTGTAATCGTGTGAGATAAAATTGTCACTCTGCCTTATTCCCTATACAATTGTCACCTTTGTTAAAAGTTTTCCTCAGAAGAATGAAGACCTAAGAAAAATACAAATCCAAACCCTCACTTTTAGTTTTGGTATCTAATATGATCTTTTCTGGCGAAGAATTCAAGGTAACATGATTTTTTATACATGTATTTTAATGTATCAACTATTATATTTATTATTACTGGTAATTAAAATCTCTGCCGTGTATATTATTGTCTTCCCTCTACAAAAACATATAATGAAGTCACTATTAACAAAGCTTACTGAATTTTTTTTTAAAAGATGCCTTGATGCCTAAAAGCCACCTTTAAACATTTATTCCCGTGTATTTGAAATACTATTATTTTTAACTTACTCAAAGCCTATTTTAAACTTGCATACCTTTACTGAAACTGCTCCAATGGAGTATTAAAAAGAGAAGAAAAAGTGACTTCTAGAACTGGGTAATATTCTGAGGCTTTACCAGTCCATTTCTGGGAATTGGGAGAATGTTTTAAAAACATCTTTTTTTTACCTTGTCTCGTGATACAGCTGAAGGTAATTCTCTTGCTAGCCTGTTTCTCCTTTGTTCCTATAAAATGGAACCAAGCAAAACAAAAGTGATTATCAGAGTACTGAGATAATATGTCTTCTAAAAAATGTTTGACTTAGGTGAAAAGTGGAAATAACTTACAGATCCTCTTTCTGTTGGGACTCATAACTAATTATCATATTTTAAAAGAAACAAATCATTTAACCCAGAGTGTCTCAATCTTTTTTCTGCCCCAACACACCTGAGGAATATAATACAGTGTCAGTAACAGAGGCTTTCTATACTAGAGATTCTCAAATGAGAGGAAAGACTAACATCTTTCCCTTTCCACCAAGTTAAGAAAGACTGATTTAAAACTGTTGAGAACAACATAAGCCTTCAGCATACTATGGAGAATCCAAAGGGCACAGATAGCAGGAAACTTTTAAGTCATTTAAATCTGCACACTTTTGTGTTAATTCAGACAACACCACACAACAAAACCATCACTTGAGGATGTATATGTGGTAGTAGTTATCCTTTAAAAATGTTTTATTTTAGTGACCCTAAACCATCACAATAGTGTTGACACCTATTAGACATATCGTAACCTGGCCAATTTAACAAATTGATCAACTGCTAATCCTATCAAGCCATGACACAAAGCTATAGAAACTGTTCATGCATAAACACTGCTGTATGCTAGCACTGTGACACCTGCAAGATCATGCAGGTAAAGAAGGGTGTGAATGGTGACAGTGATCTCTCACAGGCAGTTACCACTACAGCAAAAACACCATGGAGGGTAAATAAAGTCAGAATTGACCCTGCACCGAACATACTGCATGTACACTCTCAAACTCACAACATAGCATGCTTCATGGTAATGTCTTATGTATAGGGGGTTTTTCTTTCTTTGACAGAAATATGCCCATTTTTTATTTTTTCACGGGAGGTTATCCAGTGATAACAGACGGTAGAAATATATGGATTTTAACACTTCAATAGAAAGCATGTTTAAATGTACTTTTTGTTTTCTGGTACTAGGGATCGAACTTGGGAACTTGCGCTTTCAAGGCAGGCAACGGCACCACTGAGGTAAATCCCTGGCCCTAAAATGCACATTTTTAGAGGGATACAGAGCAAAAGGCAAGGAATCTGGAGAACAGGAATCCTCACCAGTCTTACCAACCAGTTAGGACCTTGACTGGTCATGGGAACCTGCAGACCTGTCTGCCTGGCTTTGTTAACCAAATAAGTCACCCTGGATTTCCTGTCCACAACAGTACCTACCCTCAGACACTCAGGATACCAGACTAAATCACAGCACCACCCACACACTCCTCCAGAGCAGTTGTCAAAGCCAGAGGCATGCTCACTTGCAGAAAATACTGATCTGGATCCTATCACATGTGACTTCAGTGACACAACAAAACTGCTCCAGATGAAAGTTGTCCAAGAAGACATTTTTCAGTTCTTAAACTCAAGAATTGTCTATCTGCCAATATTTAATAAAACCCTTATTAATCTACTTTCTGAGTATTTTAAAAGTATTTCTGAGTATGCACCTTGGAATTCTCTGCAATAGGAAAAATTCCACGTTTGTAGCTAAAAACTTATTCCCAGGACCTGTTAAAAAGAAGGTGCTTGGGCTGGGGATTTAGCTTAGTGGTTTTCCACTGCCTGCTTTGCAAGTGCAAGGACCCGAGTTCAATCCCGATACACATAAAAAAAAAAAAAAAGAAGGTGCTTGTTTTCTATATAACAGTGCACAGAAAAATAGGCACTGAAAGAGCAGCTGTTATCATCTCTGGGTATCATGCTCATCGTCTGTTTTATCCACGCTAAAGCCAGGGCCCTTCCATTCCCATATTCCAGGTCTACAATTAACTCACATGCAGAAGAAATGTGATACAGAAGGGGACTCGAGTCCTTCTGTATTAGGGAGCAGGAGGATAACTTACTGATCTGGGAGAAGAATAAAAGAAAACAAAAATACGAGCATCTGGATAAATTGCTGCAGCCCTCAGCACTGGCTCCATCTGCTATCATATGGAAATGGATACTAAGACCAATGATAGGCATCTGGCCCCCTAGTGGTAAAGAGTACTTTGCTTTTCCAAATTTATGAAAAGGTAGGTCACTCCTAGAATGCTTCTTTCACGGGTTTCAAAGCCCAATGAAAGCAATTTTAAGCATTCACTGAGTTTTACATACTGTACTTAAACCTGAATAAACTACAGTTACAGAAATGAAGCCAGGCAGTCCTTCAACACTAAAATCAATGAATTCCCAGATCCTGACTTGCATTTCATAATCAGAAAGAATACCTCCAGGTGTTTTGACAATTAAAGAAAACAATGTAATGGACCTCAGCATGTTTCTGGCATATAATAAGTACTAATACAGCATATCTGTTTTATAGTTACCTGTGCCATATAAGCTTGATATAATTTAATTACAACATATCTTTTTAATCTCTGAAAAAGGACAAATTGTATTTACCTCTATATTATTGTTCATTAGCCCACAAGCATCAGCGAAGTCAGGATGTTTTGTGTTGATATAAGCTAATTCAATGGCCACCAAGTTATGTACCTAGGAAAGAACGAGGCTAAGTATCCAAAAATATGTCAGTCTTTTTTTTTTTTCCAGTACCAGGGATCAAACTCAGGACCTTGCACTTGCCAGGCTGGTGCGGTGCCACTGAGCTACATCCCCAGCCCTGTCAATCTTACTTTACTTGAATAAATTTACATATAAGATTTAACAGACAATACTGGAAAAGTACAGAAAACTCATGCCTAAACAAGTACTCAGTAATTATACTCCAGGTGATCAATCTTATGGCAAATAACTGCTTGCTCTAGCTTTTTAATTATTTACATTTTCAGCATCTATAACTGCGTTTCTCAGGAGGAAAACTGACATTAAGGTAAGACAGGAATATTTTATTGTTAAAAAGGAAAAAGTTATGTGCCTGGTGCTTTAATAAAAAACTTTGCTGGGCCAGGGATTTAGCTCAGTAGTTCTGCTGCCTGCCTCGCAAGCGCAAGGACCCGAGTTCAATCCCCAGTACCAAAAAAAAAAAAAACAACAAAAAACTTTGCTATTCAAATTTAAGATTATGCATTGTTCCATGTGGAAATTTTATTTCCATTTCAACAGTAAGAAAACAGTTCATAATCAGTTATAAAGTTAAAGATGTTAACTTTATTGGGATAAAGGATACATTTAGACCTGAAGTAATACCTAGGTTTCATTATGAGGCATCTAATTAAAATATGGTATGTGGTTCAAAATCTAATGGCACAGTAATAAAAAAAACCGGAAAATAATTTCTAGTCTTCTACAAAATTCCTAAAAGTATTACAGAGAATAAATATTTTAGTATGTCTTTTGTACTGTCCTAAAAATCTCAGGTATGAGAACACCACCTACTGGTGCTGAAATGGGTAAACAGGATCTATTCAAATGAAGTTTCAATGATGCTCTGCTACTAGTGGGTAGAATCTGAGATCAGGTTAAGTTTCAATCTGATACTTATCCATGCATCACTTATATTTTATACTTCCAAGGGTGGTTTTTGTACTCTTAGTAAATCTCCCTCCACTGCAGCTTACCATCCAGAGCCAAGAATCCAAATGCATTTTTAGTGACCAACAGGAAACAACTCACCTAACAATTAGAGGCAAAAGGCAATTTCAAATGCTTATCTCATGTTTCTATCAATTTCAACTTTTGGGGGATGGGGGTGGATAGTAGCAACCCATAACAGTAGCAAGTAACACTGACATTATAGTATTTGGTTGCCAAATAAGCAAACTACAGAACAGGCCAAATTACCCTGATGTACTCTGCAATTAAGTAAGAACTTGGTAGAAAGGATTTTTTACTAAGACTGAAGGCAGAACTAATTTCCCATTAAATCAGTGGTACCAGTACATAATAGAGCAAAGCTATTTACAACCCTCAACAAAAACTCCATTCTCATGAACACTAGTGGCTATAAGCTAGCAATGGTTAAAATATGAAGAAAAATATACTTTATACAAGAATTGCTGAAAAATTTCCTTTGAAGTAAAACTGAAACTCACTCTTTTTACCTCCCAACACTGAGAAACATTATGCCCAAACCCTAATCACAATGCTATATAAACCAGCAGCCAAGCTAAAATTTAAGCTTTTACTAATACTGTTTATAATGATGACCTGAGACATAGTAGCTCACCATTTCATTTGTGACAGGCAGCCTTTTACGGAGAAGACAAGTCACTACTTCAACTATGGCATCATGAAGCTTAGGAAACCGTAACAATTCCTATGCATGACGAAGAGATAAAAATCTAAGTCTATTTTGTTTAATAAAAATTAAATAAGCACTAAAATACTGAATTAGACGTGGAAGTTACATTTAAGATTATTACAAATCACTTTTAGATAAGGGTACCAGATTTCAGCTTTTAGCCCACCTTATGTCATTTCTTCTTGCCCTGTGAGACCACCACCTCCAGCCCTTTACCAGTTCCATTTCCCTCAGTGACCTGTGTACTGTAATTGCTACAGTGCTGGATGATCCTTTGCATTTCCTCATGAACCAGTTCTACACAGCGGAGGCTGGGCTCTTCTAGACGTTTGATTTGCCGTTTGACCAATAGTTCAAATGAAACCTCAGGCACAAACAAAGCAGGACGAGGACCCTGAGAAAATAAAACATAAAGCTACATGTAATTTCAGTTCTTCCCAAAGGTTAAAAATAAATCACATTTTTGGTATTTTTTTCATGAAAAGTACTGCTTAATTTCAAAGTAAGAGAGCAAAATAAACTATAATTAATAAAAAAGACAGTAAGAGTTTAAAAAAGCTTTAATCTCATTTTTATGAAGTCTGACAGGTAAGCATACTCACAGTAGCATTCCTAATGGCAGTCAAAATATCAATAGTGTTAAGGCCACCTAATGGGTCAACAGATTCTAAGGTTCGGCCAAAAGTCTCATGGAAAATATAACAAATTCTAGCACCACCACATCTGAAAGGCAATGAAGTATATGGTTACTTCCACCACTGGAAGAGAAAGAACCTACTAGTTAGAAAGTCTTGGGCAGGGGATTTAGCTCAGTGGTTCCAGCGCCTGCCTAGCAAGCGCAAAGTCCCAAGTCCGATTCCTGGTACCAAAACAAAATAAGTCTTTCTCTAACCTCTGAGCATAATATTTTGAGACCGTTCATAAACAATTACATTTCATCCATTTCTGTTTCAATGTATTCTCATAATGAATCAGTTTTTCTAAGGTGTTTTGTTTGGTTTTTTTTTTAAAAGAGAAAAGGAGTCTTTCCATGAAAGGTGTGTGTGTATATATATAGTTGTTTACTCAATATTTGGACATAAATTATCAGTTAAGTAAGAGTTGCTAAAGAGCTTCCCTCTGCCCAAGTTTCTTCAGCTACCCTATGCACTCCCCTTAAAGACAGGGAACAGTACTTTGTTTCTGCTGACTCACAAAATTTAAAGATGGTAAATTTTTTCTTAAAAGGGCCAGGTGGTAAACAGGACATACAGTCTCTTTGCAACTACTCAATTAAATACAAAACCAGCCATACACAATATGTAAACAAATAAGCACAGCTCAGTGCACACCGAGATGTACATTTTATATGTTTTAGATGTCATGAAATGCTCTTCCTTGAATTATTTCATTTTTATACTAGGAATATGTATACTTATAATGTAAAAATCATTCTTACCTGTTGAATTGTTGTTTGTTTATTTTTGCTTTAGACAAATTCCTTGACCTCAGTATTAGGCACACTGTATTTTTTATCTTAATGACTAGAAATTCTGAGATTAATTTCTGTGGTTTTTTAAAAATTAATTTTATCAATACATTTTAGGTATACAATATAATGACATTCATTGTTGGAAAATTGTACCTTTACCTCCATTATTTATCAATACTTTTTATTTTGTTAGCAAGGATTCAACTCGGGTCCTTGTGCTTGCAAAGCAGGCAGCAAAACCACTGAGCTAAATCCCCAGCCTCTCATCAATACTTTTGTATAGTAGTTCAGGCAAAAGGTAGTAGTCTAACATTGTGCTAACTGAACCCAATTACAAGAGGATGCTGTATGATTCCACTTATGTGAAATATGTAAAATAAGCAAACTCAGAAAGTAAATTAGAGGTTACCAGGGCCTGGGAGAGAGATGACCAAGGAGTAACCACAGGAAAGATAGATTTCTCTTGAGGTGATGAAAATTTTTGGAACTAGATGCCAGTGATTGTTGCACAGCACTGTAAATATAATCAAAGCTACTGAACTGCACACTTAAATTACACTGTTAAAATTACTGGTCAATGGTCTCTTTTCTTCCAACCTTTCCCTTCACTGAATTATCCTAAAACAGGTTATACCCCCAATCAAAAGTATTTTTATAAGCTCTCCAAATTCTGAGCAAGATATTCAAGGCTTTTACAGTCTTGTTTGTAGGCACCTTTCCTGCCTTATCACCCATTAATGTACGTGCCATTCTGCAAATGCATCTTGCATTATTCTGTGCTGTTTCCAAGCCTAAAATGCCTTCCTCTACCGCATTCCCAGATTCTGAGCCCAATTCAGATGCCTCTTTAACTATGCAGCTCTCCCAATCTGAGAGAAATAGAATAGTCTCTCTTCAGTGTTCTTAAAGTTTGATTAGGTGGAAACAGCCCATTGATTAATAATTTATAAAACTCCACAGAGATATCTTATGCACTTTTCTAGATATGTATTATATTTAACAATAAATATTTAAATAATCATACTTTTGCCACTTATTCAAGCCTCGTATTTCTTTGACCTACATTACCCAGTAAACTTAAAGGTCCACTCCAATCACCTTTATTTCCCTCAGTAAGCCACACATACAATAACAATTCAATAATTAGTCTGTAAATTACCCTGAACCTATGGAGCTAAGTTATATGAAGACCGCCTAAGTCATATAAAAGCTACACATATACACAGATGAGTATATGTGTAATTGGTGAAGTCTGAATAAGTTCTGTGGATTGTCCTAATGTTTATTTTCTCCTTGTGTTACTGTACCATAGTTACATGCATGAGACCTCCCCATACATTTTTCTGCGACTTAATGGGTCTAATTATTCAAAAAATTAAAAAAATTAAAAAATAAAAACAAAAAATAAAACATTTTTATAAATGAAGTATAGGGGCAGGCAGCCAGGGCAGGCAAGAAAAAGAGGATGCAGAGAGAGACATTGACATTTTTACACAGTGCCAGCAGTCAAACAGTGCACTACCCTAGTAGCATGTAATAAGGAATGGACACCTGGAGGATGCTGTGCCCTCCCGTGTAGCAGTTCTACCTGTAGAAGCTCATCCTCAGGCTAGCCTGAATGCACGCCCGAAGCTACGTGCAGGAGCGGCCCTCACATCAGCTACGTTTGTGTACATATCACCAGTCTCATGTTTTCATGGTCCAAGCTTTCAGTTACCCAAGGTCGATGACAGCACGAAGTATTAAATGGCAAGTTCTGAAACTAAGTAAGTCCCTAAGTTTTAAACTGTGTGCTGTTCCTAGTAACATGCTGAAATCTCCCACTGCCCTGCATGAAATATGATCACCCCTGTCCAGTGTATCCCACCCATCAATCCTTTAGGAGCCTCTCAGCAGATCAGCGACCTCGGCTGGTATTGCAGTAGAGTCCAGTATTACCCTTGGTCTCAAACAACCACAGGGGTGTTGTGCTATATCTCCATCAGATGAGGAGGGACTTCTAGAATTGTGAACAAATTATTCCACACTAGGGGACTGCTTCAACAATTTACAGTGTATCTAAAAGGCAAAATGCATGCAAATCTTCAGACTGATAATTCAGTATATAACATCAGAAAGTGGTTTGCAGCATGCTCATCAAAAGAAATAATTTTCGAAGTAACATGTATAGCACCTGATTTTTATAGAGGTATAAATCAGGGGCTGGGGATTTAGCTCAGTGGTTCTGTTGCCTGCCTCACAAGCTCAAGGTCCAGAAAAACGAGGTATAACTCAGGCATTTATGTCTTACAGATGCATGGAAAAATGTCTAGGTCAATGTTAAATTTAGGAATTACCTCTGGCTAATAAAATTAAGGGTAATTTTGTTTTATTTTTACTTTTTTGGATTACCTAAATTCCCATGAACAATTACAGCTTTAAAGAAACAACAAATATTTTTAAAGCTAAATTTAAAAATTTTATATGTTTATTGAGTGGAACAGTACTTTAAAAACCCCAAATTTTTACTGTGCTTCAGATTATAAAACATTTTTATATAAATACCTGTCCACATTCTTTCATTTCTACAAAGAGAAATTCCTGTTTTATAAATAATAAATCACAATTGGATAATCTTAAAGTTGCTTTTAATACAAGGTAGGTGATTTTGCAGTAGAAGTAACCAAATACATATAAAAACATCTTACTTACAGCTCTGAAGTTTCAATATATTTTGCAGTTCCTTCAATAGTGTTACAATATTCTGTGGCAAATTTGGTAATAAGCTGAAGTAAAGTAGCACTTTTATCATCCACGGGTTCACCGTAGCTGTTCAGAAGAGACTGATACTGAGCAGCTAGAACATTGATTCTGGTCTTCAGCTCTGGTAAGCAGTCTCTGATGTGATGCATCAGTAACCTAACAATTAGAGAGGAGAGTTTGAAGGTAAAACTTTATTTTGATGCTCCAAGCAAGTCAGATATTTAAAATGCAAATAATGGAGGAAACTTGTCAAAGAATTTATTTTTGGCAGGCGTGATATTAAAAAACAATTATACATATATAATTTTCTTCCTTCCTCCACATTTCCTGGCATGCAGTTCCTAAAAGCCCCGGGCTCTCCAGAGTGACTTTTGCATACTAAGGAGACGACTGGTACACCTTGGGTCCCTGAAGAGCTTCAGGATGAGGGCTGCTCACTAGAAAGACCAGGTGTGATCAGAAGGATGCGATGTTCAGCCAGAGGCTGAGCTGATCACTAGTGGACAGTGATGTGCTCAATCTGTGTGTGTGTAATGAAGCTGCCATGGAAACAGGACAGTGTTTATGGAGTTGGACCCGTGTGGGCTCCCAGAGGGCACTGGGGCTTTTCCACATGCCTTGCCTTGTCCCCCTCCTCCATCAATATCCTCTACATTGTTACTTACAGTAAGCAGGTAAATTAAGTTGTGTTTTCCGCAGTGTTATGATCTGCCCTAGCAAATTTGCTGAGCCTGAGAAAGGGATCATGGGAGCCCTGATTTACAGTCAGATCATGAGAAGCACAGGCATGCCCTGTGCTTGCAACCTGCACGTGAAGTAGAAGAGCAATCTAACCCTGTGGGATCTGATGCCATCTAGGTTAGCAGTGGCAAAACTGACTTGGTAGAGGACACCCAGGGAGAATGACAAGAGAATATAGTGTATGGAGAAACCCACACCTCTGGCGTCAGAAGCGCTCACGGCTCTACTGAGTGGCTGTGAGACAGGAAGGAACACTGGATCACAAGAGCAGTGTGTAAAGGAATCTCAGATGAGAGGTAAATCGTCTTGAAAAACAAAAATGACATGAAGATATTTTGGTCAATGTTATTGAAATCTGCCTTCAACCCATCAAACTGGAGATTGCTTGAAAAAATGCAAATATTTTCATATTGTTGCAATTACCACAAAAAAGCCACTCAGTCCACTTTTACCTAATTTTGATTTCATCAACTTATCTTTTACAATAGGCAAAAATAGATCGTGCTCAAGTTATAAATCTTAATTCCATCCCTATATACAAGTAGAAATGAAGTCATGTTATCTAATTATAACCTCAAAATTAAGTTGTCAAAATTTTTAATTTTACTAAAACATTTTGTTTTGTTTTTGGTACCGGGGATTGAACTCGGGTCCTTGCACTGTGAACCACACCAATGAAAATAAGGGCTATCTACTTCCCAAAAACCTACTATACAGAAAACAGAAGTGAAACTGTCAGGAGCAGTGTAAAACACAAGCTACACACGAATAACGTCTCTGACGCTTGTTGGCAAACAAGTCTCATTTCTAAAAGGTAAAAAATGTTACCTGTTTAGAGTCCTAGCGAGGTACTTTGTTCCATTTCTATTAGCAAGAGATGGGTATTTCTTTTGAAGAAAAGCATATTCATCACGGATTGAATCAGTTACACTCTTCTTATTGTTAATATCTAGCTGGCTCCTAGGTTGAAAAGTAATAGAACTGTTCAACTAAAGTAAACTGTCATCCTCCCTCTACCCTAAAAGATACTGTCGATGATGACAATACTAGGTATTCTTCCCTAATGCCTGACGTGGACTGTTTTATGAAATTCTCACAATAATTCTGTGTGATAGGTATTATCCTATTTTATAGCAAGTAGCTGAATTCCAAGAGATTAATTTACCCAAGGCCATATATTAATTAGCATGGCTCAAATTTGAACTTTATTACTCATAAGGTAATTAAGGCCTGAATAGTGTAGGCCTCATTGTTACCATTATTATACCCAAAAGCAGTTAGGTAGAAAAATATAACTCTATCTTAGTCAACTATATTTCATTCATGTAAAGGCAACTAATTTCTACCAAAAATAATTAACTTGAAGACCAATCATGTACAAATACAAAAGCAGTATGACAGTATATCCTTGCCTGAAAAGGGAAATAGCTGGAATTAAACATAATTAGACAATAATAGTTTGCACAGCTATTTATAAGTAGGACAACTTTAATAAAATTTCTCCAAGTCATCCTGGCAACGCATAGCATCACTAATGCTAGAGGTTAAACAAATCTATTAAAATCCTTAAACTTTCTTGAATGGGTGTAAATCAGGTAATTTTTTTTCCTCCTTACCCAGTATTCTTCTCAGACAATAGCTTAAATAACAGACTAGAATACTTAAAGCCTGGCCTTGTGTTTGTGGCACTGCTTACTTTGGAAACATTTTCCATTAGAAATATTCATGAGAGGCTTTAGTGAATCTATTTCCTGCCTTCAGAGCAGTAAATTCTTTAGCAATACCAACATTATAGCAAAGGAGGGAAATCGGAGAGGATGACATTTCAGACTGATTTTAGTAATCAACACTTGCTCTGAAATGAGAATGCTATAATTCTGACCCCATTCTTGATTGCTAACCTGTTAACCACTCCGATTATTCCAAGTTTGACTGGAATAACCCTTCCCATCAACACATCCATGGCATCAGTACCCGCATCCATGAGATCAAGTTTAGTGATAACAGCGAGGGTTCTTCGGCCTGGCCAGTGCAAAAGGAAGAGAAGGAAGGGAGGGAGGGAGGAGAGAGGGAGAGGGAAGGGGAAGGGAGGGAAAGGAAAGAAAATGATTCATTAAATAAAGCCATTACGTATTAATATAGGAAAATTTTCACCTATAATGCCACCTAACATTACCTCTTCCATCATTTTGATAATACTTTTTTGACCTTTGCTTACACATACCTTCAAAAAATAATTTTAGGGCCAGGGATTTAGCTCAGTGGTTCCACCGCCTGCTTTCCAAGCAGAAGGACCCGAGTTCGATCCCCGGTACAAAATAAATAAATAAAATAAAAAATAATTTTAAACATCATGTACAATTGTAAAATGTTTTCACAGGCAAGTTTTAAAATCAGCTTTAGGACTAACTTTTTTTGGTTTGCTTCTTTAAAATTTACCCTTTTTGGGCATCATTTTTGGTGGTTTGTTTCTGTTTGTTTTGGTCAGTGGTGTGGATTGAGCCCAAGGCCTTGGCATGTTAAGCAGGGACTCCTGAGCTATATCCACAGCCTTTAGCTCTACTGCAGACAGGTGTCACCACTGCCTCAAAACAAGAGTTCCATTGCCCCTTACAGCTTTTTGTGCTCAACAGTCAAACTCGTTTCCATTACTACTTTTGGCTCTTTAAGAACGCTATATAAATGGAACTGCACAGCACATAGCCTCGTGCGTCTGGCTTCTTTCACTTAGCACAGTGCATGTGAGAGCTACGCACGTTGTTGGGTATGTCTGTAGCTCATTTCTTTTTATTGCCAAGTAGTGTCCCATTGTACAGGTGTACTATACTTGGGTATTCATTCCCCATTTAAGAAACAATTTATGTGTTTATATCTTAAGTTTTTGGAAACTATGAATATTGGATAGAAACTGCTATAGACATTTATATAATATTTTTATATGAACATAGGTTCTCATTTAGCATAGGTAGATACCTAGGAATGGGATTGTTGATTTCATGTTGTAAGAAACTCCCACACTGTTTTCTAAAGTAGCTATATCATTCTCACCATCAATATATGAAGACTTCCAGCTACTGTGAATAATGTATAATTTTACATAGGGCCGTGTGTGTGTGTGTGTGTGTGTGTGTGTGTGTGTGTGTGTGTGTGTGTGTGAGAGAGAGAGAGAGAGAGAGAGAGAGACAGGGTCTTGCTATATAGTTCAGCCTGGCCTTGAACTCACTGTGCAGCTCAGGTTGGCCTCAAACTCAGGTATCTTCCTGCCTCAGCCTCCGGAATGCTGGGATTATAGGTGTGCACCACCACACCTGGCTACATAGGGTTATTTTTAAACTTTAAGTATTTTTCTATAGTGCTCCAAATGTATGTCATCCCTTTTAATTATATATTTTATCATCTTAATTTACTTATTGCTAGTCAGTCACATTAAATTGCTTCTGAATTTTTAATACTATGACTACTGGGTTGAATTATTTCTTTACTATGTATTATCAGGCTAAGATTACTAGATCAAAAGCATAGTCATATTTATTGTGCAAGGATCACTTTATTTCATGTTATTTTTATTTTTTAATTTTTTGCTCCTGAGAGCATGCTTTGCCACTGACCTACACCCCTACCTCTATGACTCAAGGGTTAGTCAATACAAATAAAATGCTTAATATTTTACTTCAAATAACAAAATCTAAGCTTTTTTGTAGTTTATCTTTTAGTCTAACTGAAATGAATATCAATTGCTCATAGAGTAAAGAGTTTCTTAACACTTGAAATGAAAAAAGTTTTAATGGCCCTGCTTATGGAAATTTCAATTGGCATCCTAAAGCACTGACATTTCCTCTAAGATTTTTATTTGAAATTCTTCTTCAAATCAGGAAAAGAAAAATACGACACACCCTTCAGAATTTCCAAATATTCAGGTGAAAAGACCTGGCTGCCTTATGGGGCAGAGAATATTTACCAGAGTAGTAAAAACTACTCTCCTACAACCTGGACTTTTATACAGACTAAGAGATCCCTACACATACGTCATCAGTCGAGGATCGCCGACCCACAGGTATGAACTCATTCTCAGAGTTATGGATGTTTCGCAACATTTTCTGTGCCTTCAGCGTGTTTAAATATTCTCTACTTCTGCACAATGTACAATACTGTACTTCTCCCTTGTATCATAATAATCTATAATGATTAAATACTCATTGAGTAATTTATCCCTAAAAGTTGGCTCTTCTAGCCGGGGATTTAGCTCAGTGGCTCCACGCCTGCCTTGCATGTGCCTCACAAGCACAAGGTCCTGAGTTTGAGCCCCGGTACTGAAAAAAACAAACAACGACAATAAAAAACCTGTGTTCACTTCAGCAGCACATAAAAGTTGGCTGTTCTAAAACCTAAATCATTTTATTTACACAAGGAATCTTTTTTGCAAAATCATTTTACTGTTAAAATCATTAGGTAATTATTATAAAAATAGACATTATGTGAAGTATTTTTGGTTAGCCTATCAACTTAATAACTATTTTCCAATATAATTTCTATATGAAATTTTATGCAAAATAGGAATGCATTATTTTAAAAATCTTTGTTAACTGGAGATACTCTTTTTAAAAATGAAAACTCCTTATTAAATATTCACAACTGTCCTTACCATCCGGATCTACCTCTCTTGAAATTTTAAGTGCCTCTGATGTTGCCATATCTGTATTAGCAGCAGTGACAGCGAGGATAATGGAATTGGGATTACTGATGAACCGAAGAATGAGCTCTCTGATTTGAAGCTCAATATCCTTAGGTTGGTCACCTACAGGCACCTAAACCAAACAGAGATGAGCAAGGAACTAATAATAAAAATCAACAGCTGTATCTCCCATACAATCCACAGAATACAGTATTAAAGAAATTAAAAATATACTATAGTGGTACTTGTAAGTTTGGCAATATATAGTCTCGAAATGTTAACTCCTGCTAAAATCAAGTTTACTTCTATACAAATGTTTCCTGGACATAATCTTATGTTAAGACTGGTCAGTATTAACTGACTAAAGACAAATTCATCCATTCATGCATCAAGTATTTCTTGACACACCACTGTTTCAAGTATTATGTTATGCATCAGACTGTTACAGTAGTGAATTTTTTAAAAGATCCAAATTTTTGTCTTCTTGAAGATTGTTTTAGTGAGAGAAGCAGAGAGTAAACACATTTACAGTATCCAGGTGATAGGGCTATCAAAACAAAGCAGAACAAGAGGCTAGTAGATGATTTGAGAGGATTACCATTTTAAACTATTGTTTAAAATATTCTATTCAGGGCCAGGGATTTAGCTCAGTGGTTCCACTGTCTGCCTCAAAAGTGAGTCTGTCCCAAGTTTGATCCCTGTACCACAAAAATAAATTCTATTCAAACTAAGGAGGAAAACCTCACCAAGACAATGACATTTGAGAGAAACAGCAGAAATTAAAGGCTACAAGAAAGAGGTACCACTGAGCAAGAAAATGGTGATGGCAGGTAAGTCAAGGATAGGCTGACTGGGGGCTTATTTTTAGAGAAACACAATATCTGGGAGAATTATATTCCAGGGTGAGGAAATAATAAGGGAAAGAGGCTGGAGCAGAAATTAGGAGAATAATAATAGGGGTATGTCAAGTAGATGCTTCAGATCTCTGCAAGAACGCAGGCTTTTACTCTGAGTGACACGGGAAGCCACTGGAGACTGTGATCCAAGAAATGATATCATCTAATTTTCACCACAATAGAATTACTGTGGCTCCTTAGTTAAGAATAGACAGTGAAGAAGACCTGTTGTTTACTAGTATTATTATTATTATTGCACTAATCTAGACGAAATGATAATGGCTAGCACAGGACAGCAGCGATGAATCTGTATGTCAAAGTGAAAATAACCAAATCCATGAGTAACAGCTGTTCCTCACCTTGGTCATTCCTGGCAAATCCACAAGTGTCAAATTGACAACGTTGGGTGAAAAAATCTTAAGATGAATTGGTTCAGGACTTACTCCCTAAAAATAAGTTTTAAAATATATTAAATATATTAAAATTTCAATGTAGTTTGAAATGCTAAAGTATAACTTACTTCATTACAAACATGATTTAGACTATGTATGCTCTAAGTATGAATTAAGCCATGATGATTAAGCCTTCAAATGTTCAACAATTGAAACCTAATGAAACACAAGAAGGCAGCCAGCCAAACAACAGGTTACAATCATACCCAACCGCATGCCATTAATACAGACCACTGATTTCCCCTCTATTTTTCACTCTTTTCTCTTGATTCTATGTATAAATACCATTTCTTACTTGTAAACTTTAGTGCCAAATGAAACAATTTATCCTTCATTATTCAAATTATAATGTTCTGGACTTCAGAGAGTGAGAAATAGGTAAGTTCTTAAATCAGTTTGGTTCCTGATTTTGTATACCAAAGGGCAAGACTGTGTACAGTAAAGGTTTCCTCGGACAATTTATTTGAATTTTTAAGTCTCTAAATTCAAACAGCAAGAATGTAAACAATGAGACCTCTGTATTTTCTCTTCTATGGACTAAGATTATTGCATAGACTCCATCTTCACCATTGGCCCTCTACAAGTTTTGGGATTGAGTTAGCTATGTGTAAAAGAACACGTCCGAGGTATTCATCTCTTGTCTTTGTACACAGTCTTCTTTACCCTTTAAATGTCTTCTCATCTGTTTATCCACCTTATATTTCTCTTCATTAACCTACTGAAAATTCTAATTTCCCAAGAAATTTTTTTGAAACATTCTTTACACTGAGTCCCTTAAACACTTACATTTGCTTATCAGATTACTCTGAACTACTTTTCTATTATACATGCTCTAGTGCTTCAATGTCATTGTCTGGTACAGCTTCTGCAGTGCTGGGATTACACCCAGCGCTTTTCATGTTTTAGATACTGTGGATGAAAACCTATTGGTTAAGTGAATTATATCCTTAGGATAAGGTAAATATCTTATAGGTATATAGACTTGATCTTTCATGACACTCAGTTTATGTTAACTGAAACTTTTCATTTTTCAATCACTATAATCTTATACTCTCTAAATTCTGGTAGAATGTAAAATTACTACCAACTGTTGAGTTGAGTAAATATATGGGAATTGTAGAAGAGACAATACAGATTGGTGTGGTGTGATTTAATAATGTCTCCAAAGGCAAAATTATCCAGTATAATCCAGTTTCTGGCCACTTTTTCTACCTCTTCTGCAGAATACGGTTATTAGAAATTCAGAAGTATGGCAGCAATAGCAGTAACTATGAAGTTACCAGCATAGAGTTTATTAAGGAACAAAACTCAAGTCAATCACTAAAACAAAGGCAAATGTCCAGAATAGACATAAAGACTTAACAAGTCTTCCAAAATGTCATCTCACAAGACCAGTACATGACAGATACAAGGGCTCAATAAATATGTGTGTTTTGGATATTAGCACTATTAGTGGCTAGGGTCCACCCATGGGATTAAATGTGTCTCTGGATAATACAAGAATGGATGTAAAAACAAAAAGGGTGCAGAGAGAAAAGTAATAGGAAAAGTGAGAAAAGAGAAAAAAGGAGAATTTCACTGAGGCAATGAGAGTGCTTGGTGTTATAACTAGCAGTCTCTCAGATACCTAATTTATTTTAAATTCTCATAATCTTAGAAAGTAAGAATCAGATGTTAACGTATTACTTTTCATTTACACAAAACAAAACCTACCTGATATTTCTCTTGCTTTCATAGTAAGTAAGCCTTACTCAGGAAAGAAAAGTATCTCTTTGAAATACAAACATCTGAGGTCAGGGAATTAGCTCAGTGCCACTGCACCTGCCTGGCAAGCACAAGGTCCTGAGTTCGATTCCCATACCAAAATAAAACAAAATATACATCTGTTCCCTCAGTTAAGAATGTAATCAGGGGGCAGGGATTTAGCTCAGTGGTTTTGCTGCCTGCTGCACAAGCGCAAGGACCCAAATTTGATACCAAAAAAAAAAAACAATGTAATCAATCTGTTAGGTCTCTCAGCCAGTTTTTCTGTGCTTCCCAGTAGACTGCTTATCACTTATATAAAACTGTTTTGTATGCATAATAAACTTTTAAAGTTGAAAAAAATGGAACATAATCCATCAGAAAAAGGTAACTCTACTATATCAGCACTAAACAGAATAATTATAATGTGGAATGTACATGATAAGATCAAGAATACACACATAAATGAGATATTTGACATATAAAAGCTCTAAGAGAAAGGGACTTTAAGGAGTTTTTATATTTGTGAAAATATCTGTGACAAAGACCAACATTGTGAATTTATAATGCTCCCTATACATTATATAGAGAAAACCATCAATGATATATTTACTAATATTTATACTTTGCAGGGCTAAAAAGATGCCTACCTTATTATTCCCTGAAATTCTTTCTGTTTCATTTTCAATTTCTTGTCGAATTTCATCAAAATCTGTGTAGAGCTAAAAAATATTGAAACATAAAGTATAATATTCAAAATAAGATCAAAGTTCTTATGGGAGGGGTGACTATGGCAGGTTTCAAGGGTGTCTATGGATTTGCTTCAGAGAATGAGCAAACACATTCTAATGTATACATACATTTTTCTAAGCAAAGGATTCAGTTTTTATGAGGTTTGTTTCAAAGTTGCCTGACCCCCACAACAGTTAAGAAGCTCCAAATTACAAAGAATCAAGTTCAATTTAAAGTTTATTTACCAAATAAGCTACTGTGGTTAGAAATGCTACTGAGAAACAATTTTATAAGGAATAGCTGCTTTAAAGTAACAACACATTAACAATGAAAATTACTACTTGTACAAAATATTATTTTCAACGTGTTATTTATTATATTCTTGTGTGATTACCTTATTTTTGGTGTGAAGAAATTTACCCCATTCTTCTGCTTCTACCCCTAGAAAAAAGAAAAACTAATTTATGGAAATTACTCTTATGGTTAGTTAGGAACTCAAAAAGCTAACACAATAAAGTGTTGTTTATATTTTGTGATTAACTACAAATTAACAAGTATTCTAAGATCTGCTAAATTATAATTTCACATTATAAAAACTGAATTGTGGGGGCCGGGGATTTAGCTCAGTGGTTCCAGTGCCTGCCTTGCAAGTGCAAGATCCTGAGTTCAATCACCAGTACAAAAAAAAGAACTGTGTATTTTAACAATACGATTCACTTCTGGTAGAGTTGCAGCCAGCACTTTCCAAATTTGAAATCTAGATTTTACAAATAAGATTGTTCATCACCTATTTTGGCTGTAATTATACTACAGTAAATGATACATTCCTTAAACATCTTATATATCAAAGCAGTTTATCTGATCAATTAAGTTAAGGCTAAGAAGAAAAATTAAGAATTGCACTCGGTAATGCAGACTGGGTAATTTCAAACAAAATTACAATCTGTGAATCAAAAAGCTAATTTTTCATGTAATGCAGAAAGCATATATAACATCTTTATCACTGAAGGTAAAAATTTGCAATATGTGAATCAAACAGGTAATTTTTCAGGTGTTTGTTAAATTTGTCTTCTTACTGGTTATCTATAAGGTCCCCATGTGCTGTTCCTTTACAGAACTCTCTCAATAACAGGGCACTAGCTGCTTTGTAAGGTAGACTTTTAAGATAATTTCTTCCAAAGGCTAAGTTTTCCCACAGATTTGAAGATAGAAAGAAATGAAATAAAGGAGGAAGATAATCCCAAAACAAAACTCTGGGGCCGGGGATTTAGCTCAGTGGTGCTGCCGTCTGCCTCAAAAGCAAAAGGTCCCGAGTTCAATCCCTGGTACCAAAAAACAAAACAAAACAAAACAAAACTCTGGTATATGCACCACTCTCCGTTAAGTTTCTAATCACCAGTCTTTTCCTCCTTGCACATGCTAAAAAAAAAAAAAAGGAAAATATATTCACTGGGTAGAGCCATCTAAAACTTGGAGAGCAAGCTTGTTCCCAAAGAAACTAGAAATCTTTAATTGTGGAAGGTCATCTAATTACTTTTCCCAAACACAGCTATTCTGTTTTGTAAAATTCAGAAAAAATTTAAAATATCTTAATGATTAAGTGCACTGAATAATGCATTATCAGCCACCTGAAATAAAAATGGCTATGTTCACATAAATATTTATCAGGAAAAAGGTTGACAATGTCTTGAGAAGAAAGAGTAAATAAAACTGGATCCTTTTTTTTTTTTTTTTTGGTACCGGGGATTGAACTCAGGTTCTTGCGCTTGTGAGGCAGACTGCAGAACCACTGAGCTAAATCCATGGCCCAACTCTTTTGTATTTTTTCTTTTTGGTACCGAGGATCAAATCAGGACTTGTGCTTGCCAGGCAGGTGCCAGAGCCACTGAGCTAAATCCCCAGCCCTAAAACTGGATCCCTTTTGCAAGTTAAAATGCTCACCTACTGGTAGCTTAGTACCTTCATCCAAGAAGTCGCACTGGAGACTGGAGTAATCTAGGTGAACAGAACTCAAAAAGGCAAGTACTACACACCAAAGGGGTGTTTCCAATTTACCTAATCATGAAAAAAGGCCTAGCTTCACAAGCACATTTTTAAAAAAATTAAAATAAAATAAATTACATTCACCAGCAAAAAAGCCTGTGTTTTGATGCAACACTAGAAAAGTAACAAGGACCACTAAAACCTGCAATCAATATGGAGAGGCAAATAAAACTGGAAAAAAAAATACATAAGCACACATGCAGGCATAATAGAAAAAGGGCCAAAAACAAATGGATAAAGGAAACCTTTAGAAAGGTGTCTTGAGTTTTTCCATGTAGCAGGGTCTGTAGTTAAAGAGAAACAGCATAGAATGATAAGTTTAGTGCTTATCCTAAAATTTTAAACCCTTTTAAAGAATCAAAACTTTTTAAAAAAATTAAAATCTTCTTAAAAATCAAATCAGATTATGTTTTTAGTAATATAAGCAAAGCATATTGTGTGCCATAACTAATTTTTACACTATTTTTTTTTTTTGGTACTGGGGATTGAACTTGGGACCTTGCGCTTGGCAAGGCAGGCGCAGGAACCACTGAGCTAAATCCCTGACCCACTAATTTTTAATATTTTAAATTTTTTGCATTAGAATTATCTCACCATTCAAAGATGTGCCTGAAATATTTGACAGTCTATTGTGGGAAAAGATAAATTATCTGATAAAAAAAAAGAATCTAGAGCCGGGGATTTAGCTCAGTGGTTCCTCCACCTGTCTCGCAAGCACAAGGACCCAAGTTCGATCCCTAGTACCAGAAAAAAAAAAAATCTACAAAATATACTAAGCACATCTTTCACTATCTTGAAAGAATGAGTAAGTATATACAAGTATTTGCGCTAGCAGCCAGGATTTGAGCTTTGTATTTTCCTTGAAATGTATGTTGAATTTAACAGAACACCACAAAAAGTTAACTGCTGACTTTCATGGACTCAATCCAAAAAGTGTCTACTACTTGTATCACAGCTCCCATTCTACCTTTATTCCTTTCACTCTTTACTGCCTTTTGGGGGAAACTAATGGCTTTTACAAATGGGTAACTCAACTAAGTGGGAGTAAAGATTCAAATTACACTAAGATTCTCAAGTATTATTCTAGAAAACATTTGTATTTTTAAAAGAAAACAAAACACTTGCTTTAGTTCAAAAACTTTCCCAAAAATAAACTCATAATTTTTAAATTTTATTGACACTGCTCGGAAGTATAACACAAAGCACAATTTTGGCCTCTAATCAGTTATGGCCCTTTGGGATTTTGTCTAGAAGGAAATCTAATAAAAGCTTGATTTATTTCTTATCAAGATATAACAAGTAATTGTGCAATTCAAAGTAAACCACCCCACTCTATATAGTTTGTTTTAAATAAGAATTTAACAGCAAAGTCTTTTACATTGGTAGAAGTGGAGGCAAGCTGAGAATACCATAAATATACATATTGATACCTCAATTATACCATGCAGTTGGCAGAATGATCTCTTGCTAAATAAATTTTCCTGATAATTAAATTATACATTACTAAACACTAAAATATTTTATTTCAGTCAGTCTTGATCTAAATGGATTACAGTCCTAATGTCATCTTAGGATGCACTGCTCTTAACATATTATTGATAACTTAGGCCTTTGTTACCTAACAAAGTCCTCAGAGGCTTTGTAAATTCCTGTACAAAATGGTCAGTGAGTAATTTTTGAAAGTTTTCTGTCTATTTATGTTTTCCTTCCATTCTCCTCTCTCACTGTCAAGCTGTCGTTCATATTCCACTAACTAAACTGTATGTTAATCTACCTTGTAGTTTTTAGTTTTTTCTGAGTTAAAATAATTTTATGATAAGCTGCAACTGCTTATCCCAAGGAGACAAAGCTGAAGAAAAAGCTAAAGAACTATCCTAGAATAAAACATGAAAACTCATATGCAAACTTATGAAATCTGTTTTGTGTACTGGGAAGCTGAGTTGTCATTTTAAGTGTGTGTGGGGTGGATACACACACAAAAATTAAATAAGCACTAAGCTTGGGAAAAATATACACATGGCTAAAGATATGCAGATTGATGACCCACCACAAAGAGGAGACATCAATAAAACATAACACATATACACAAGCAGAGATACCAGTGAGCAGACCTGTCTATACGGAAATGTATACCCTTTCCTAACAAGCAAAGCTTTGTCTAAGGCAACACTTCTCATCAGCTGCAAATAGTTTCTGAGAAACAGAACCTCATCTACCAAAGTGACTGAAGAAAATTAGAAAGTTTAAAAGATCTAATAGTTTCTTTTTTTGTAAATTTGATGAAATCAGTAAGGGTGAAATTAGCCATGAATGACTAAATTCAGAGTTCAGAATTTCAATAATAAAGAAATAGTACAGAAATGCAAAATGATAACATACCAAGAAGATACCTAATGTAACTAAGATTCCTATACATCCCTGACTATCCAAAAATATTTTGTTAACATCTACATCTTGCTTCAGTGATTAATGTTCTAGTCACAGTAGATGCACATGACAGGCTTGTTCCCCATTTTAAATAAAAACAAATCACAACGGCCCCTATGATTAAAAGAAATCAGATACAGAAATTAAAGTAACATCTGTTTTGTCAATACTGTCAGCCTGTCTTAAATCTGAACACAAGATATACAGTGAAACTGCACTGAAAGTATCTTTGCAGAATAGAAACAGACATGGTACTCAGCTACAAAAGGTTTTTAATCATTAGAGCTATTTTATAGACTTTTATAAGTAAAAAATAAAATTCTAAGCCAAATTTTGAACTAAACAGAAACATTAAATATATTACTCTCATCCAACACTTAAAATTTGTCTAAGTATAACAGGATACACATTTACTAAGCAACTTAAAAAGCTACTAATAGACACAGACAACGTTTCTTTGAATATTTTCACTTTAATTTTCTTTAAAAAACTCTACTGTATGGAACAATGCATATTTTCTAATTTTCATTCTCCACACTTAGTATTCACATAATCCATTACTTAAATAACTTTAGTTTAGCTGGCGACTAATCCTTGAACATGAAGGAGGAAAGGATCTTTTAAAGTGAAAATAGAATGTGTATGTGGAAAAGTAAAAATAACAACTTAAAATTTAAAACTCATGCTGTAAATACAATACTTGCTACACTCAGATTGAGGGACAAAGGAATAGCAGGCACATGGTGAGACCAGATAAGGAGAGGAAAGGTAACAATGCTAAGCTAAAAATCAGTCATTTTAATTTTACTTAAAATGAAAGCTTTCAACTAGAATCTAGATGACTTAAAAATTCTAAATCAATGTAAAAAATTAGGGGCTGAAGCAGGAGGATCACCATGAGTTTGAGGCCAGCCTAGGGTACACAGTAAATTCAAGGCCAGCCTGAACTATAGTGAGATCTCCCAAAAAAACTAAAAAGTAAAAAAACCAAAATCCATCAGTGGTTAAAACTGGGAAACTGGACAAGAAGGGGAACTTTAACTCAGTCCAAAAGATACACATTTTTTTCTTTAAAATAACTGGTAACTATTTACTAAGTGTCTCTCTGGACCTTCCACTAAATAGCATTAACAGCAGTTTACTAAACTGAATTATTCAAAAGGGAATATTCCTAACAACTTTATTCATGGCCTTTCAATAAAAGAAAAATTACTTTTTTGGGGATGCATACTACTCTTCACAGGATTTGATTTTGCTACAGTCACTAATTCCTCATTGTCTAATCTTCCTTTAAAATAGACCAAACATTTATAACAGTAGTTTAAAATGATTCTTATCCCCAGTTCTGAAATTTACCATTTTCTTCTCCTGTTGTTTTGCGTTTGTCTTCTGCTGAGACATGGACCAGCTGCAGAATCAGAGGTCTCCGAGTGATGATACCAGTACCTCTGGGAAGCAGGTCCCTCCCCACCAGGCTTTCTAGCACTGAGCTCTTCCCACTGCTCTGAAAACAGAATGTTGGAGAGCAAAGTGAGCAACAGGTTCTTATGTTAACAGACTGTAACAACAAAGCATCATACAAAGAAATTATTGTTAAAAAAATTAGACTTTTAAAATGAAACTCATATTTTCTATTATATCCTTTAAAAAAAAAATCCAAAATCAGAAATAAAAACTACTAAAAAAAAAAAAAAAAAGGCCCACTCTCCCAAGCTTTTAAAATACATTCCCAACTAGGTTTCAAAACCTACATGACATTGGTATATATAAAACCATGCCTATAATATGTAGCTATTTTACTTTATGGGTTTTTTTTGGGGGGGGGGTGGTACCAGGGATCGAACTCAGGTCCCAGCGCTTGCAAGGCAAGCGGCGGAACCACTGAGCTAAATCCTTGGCCCCTGTTATTTTACTTTAAATGGGAGCAGTACTGTATATATTTTTCTCTAACTTGCTTTTATTTTTATTTTTTTGGTACTGGGGATCGAACTCGGGACCTTGAGCTTGCAAGGCAGGTGGCAGAACCACTGAGCTAAATCCCCAGCCCCTGGTTTTATTTTTAATGTAATGATCAGGGATATTGTTCCTCATCAATATAGTAACAACTTCCATGCTTTATAGTTAAATAGTATTCTACTGTGAATTTAAATCTTAATGGATGGACATTTAAATCTTTTCTAATATTAAGAATGCTGCAATGCACATGCTTGTGCCCATAACCTCACTTATTTCCTCATTAGATTAAATTGAATTACAGAGCATACAGATTATATAGCATACATGGACACTGACAAGCTGCACACCACAAGATGGCACCAAGCTATAGCTCCAACAGTCTGCTAGGCCTTTGTTCAGTGTCCTCACAGAGTCTTATCACTTTTTCAATCTCTGCTGCTTTGATACAGACTGCTCATTTAAATTTGCATTCCTGTAAGGCATAGTAGCCCACGCCTGTAATCCTAGCACTCAGGAGTCAGAGGCAGGAGGGCTGCCATAAGTTTATAGCCAGCCTGGGTTTGTAGCTCAGCCTATTGAGTTCAAGGACAGTCTTAACTATATAACAAGACCTGTCTTTAAAAACTAAATAAAAACAAAACAAAAACACTCCACTCCTCTATTACTAAAGTCAAGCATCCTTGTTTAAAAGGTTTTCTGTATTTCTCCATTTATGATTTACTTGTTCAAATGCTAGTGTTAAATGTTTCTTTGCAGTCTATAATAGAGCTCTTTATCCATAATATATTATTTTTTTGTTCTGAATATGTCTCCCAACTATTCATTTTGAAATTTATTTTACTTTATTTTTTTGGTTTTTGGGACAGGGTCTCACTGTGTATGTAGCTCAGGCTGGCCTTGAACTCACTATGTAGCCCAGGCTAGCGGCAAACCTGCGGCAATCCTCCGGCCTCAGCCTCCCACATGCTGGGATGACAGGTATGTGCCCCACTCCCAGCTATTTTGAAAATTTGAATGCTGCCAAAAAGTTGCACAATTAGTAGACAGTAAATACTTATATACCTTAACACAGATTCACCATTAACATTGTGACACATATGTTTTGTCTTTACTTACACATACACACATATTCTCTTTTTGCTAGCCCATTTGAGAGTTAGTAACAGATATCATGACATTTCACATCTAAATACTGCAGCACATATCTCCTAAGGACAAGGGGATTCTTCTATATAACTACAATATAAGAACCATGCTCAGGAAATTTAAATAAGGTAACAATAATAACATTTAACACACAGTAAATAATAAAATAACATATAAAGCTCCATTATACCTTTTAAATGTGTATGGTATTCATTTTAAATATTTCTAAAGATGTCATTTTTCTAAATTTTGTAATACAGTATTTTTTCTCTGCAATATATTTTCCTGCACTTTTTTAATCAAAACTAGGACATCTTACAATATTTTCTATAAATGCAAAAATCGTAATTCCACTAGTTCAATCAGAAACAGCAACCAATACAGCTTACACAAATTAAGCTAATTTGAAAAGGGTTACTGACCAAAGGACTGACTATTATGGAATCTGTAGGTAACACTCAGGGAAACAACAAGAGCTAGCACAGTAACCTAGGTGAGTAAAAAAATCAGAGAGGCTCTATCACCCATAGGCCCCTAGGAAAGGATCAGGACTTTCAGCACAGTGCCACAGCCAGCCCTAAGCTCCTACAAAGGGGAAGTGTGAGGCAGGAGAATAAGCCTCGCTTTTCTCCAAGTCCCTGCTGGGGCTCCTCGTTTCCAAATCCAATTGGAGGCCAGAAGACACAGGGCCCATTCTGAATACTGATTGATCTGGAGGATCAAATGGATTCTTTTGGTACAGTTGAACTTTGTTTCCAGGTTTACTATGTCTCACTCAGCAAAATGGGATGCCTTCTATCTTTTAATTTCTGTGCTCTACAATAGTTTAAACATGAAAATTTCCTGTTTTTTCTATGCCTGATATGACAAAACTTGTCCACAAAAAATCATCTAATTCATTGTTTTCAAGTGGATGGGCATTAAACTAATAATATTCTTAGAATTTGTTAGTTTTTCTTATTCCTAATACTTTGTCCATATGTTTTTTCTGACCAAGTTTTCTGACTGACTAGTAGTTGATTTTATTGTTCGACTTTTATTGATTTTTCTTTTTAATTGCTTTTGTATTGTTAATTTCTTGTTACTGTTTCACACTTCCCAGTTTATCTGTTCTTTTAAAAACAAAAACACCTCCTGAAGTTGAATGTCTAGCTTATTTCTCTATCTCAGTTACCAGTACTTTTGCCCACCCCCAAGCAAACATCAATTCCTGTTATCCTTTTCTTCCATACTAAGAACTGTAGTTCTCAATGATAAAGTTTGTGACTAAGAATACAGTTACTTACTGTTTGCTTTTTATTTCATATAACATAGATTCTTGAAATAATAGTGATACCACCATCAACAAGATTGCTAAAAACAGTTAAATTGTTTTGAACACACTCCCTCTATTCTCCCCTCCTTACAGACCACACTTTCTCCTTTTAAACCCTCATTTTGTTTGGTTTAATTTATGCGTAATTAAACCATCAGCGCTGTTTTTTTTCTTTCACTTTTTACAGTGCTTGAGAGCCTCGTGCATGTGGAGCAAGCACTCTACCACTGAGCTACTTTACATTAGTAAAGAGCTTTACTAATGCGGCTCCAGTTATTCTGATTCTCTAAAACTT
The DNA here is from genome assembly GCF_053883595.1 of Heterocephalus glaber. Taxonomy (NCBI): domain Eukaryota; kingdom Metazoa; phylum Chordata; class Mammalia; order Rodentia; family Bathyergidae; genus Heterocephalus; species Heterocephalus glaber. The sequence goes on along the minus strand of NW_028258444.1, from coordinate 5,794,849 downwards.
ATTCTCTAGTTGATTACTGGAGGTCTAATGCAAACAATGTTCTTCAATCCTAGAATACTGATAACTGTCACTCATACTCAAAAATCAGTTTGGTTGCATAAAACTATATTTTTCATTGTTACTGTTGAAAAACTGAAAAATAATCTGATATTCTTTCATTTATAAGGGGCTCTGTGACCTCCCTGCATGTCTCATTTTTATTATTCCTTGGAAGTCTAATTTTCCATAGTATTCCTCACATTGGTCTTTTTCATCAGTACTTTCAGTTATTGCTGTGCTCTTTTTCAAAACAGTTTCTGGGCTGGGGATTTTTTAGCTCAGTGGCACCAAGCCTGCCTTGCAAGCACAAGGTCCTGAGTTCGATCCTCAAAACAGTTCCAAATCTTTTAATTCACTAAAATTGCGTTAAACTATAAATTTATTATTGGTCATGCTCCTTTGTTATTGTTTTCTTCTTTGAGAACTATTTTACTGATGTCAGCTCTTTGCCTATTTCCAACATGCCAATTTCTAAAACTAAAATTTGTTTTTTTTGTAGTTCTATTTATTTTTTATCCCTTTCTCTTCCCCTCTCTCCTCCCTCCATCTCTTAGTCCCATTCCCATATGGAAAAGATCTATCCCATATTTCTGATTCTCTACCTTTTATTCTGCTCTTTGTGTATATTTTGGGTTTCTTATATGAGATAAACCATATAACATTTAAGTTTAAATTAAATGGTGTATTTCACTTAACAGTATGGTCTCAAGGTGCATCCATTTTTCTATAAATGACAAGTTTATCCTTCTTTATCACAGAATAGTACTCCATTGTCTACAAATACCATACTGTCTTTATCCATTCATTTGTAGATGGACATATATTTCCTCTGCAGCCTAGCCTGCATTTGTTGTTACCTGATTTCTTGATGATTGCCATTCTTTCTGGAGTAAAATGGAATCTCAGTATTGTTTTAATTTGTATTTCTCTAATGGCCAGAGACATTGAACATTTTTGCATGTATTTCTTGGCCATTTGTATTTCTTTTTTCAGAAAAATACGCGTCTGTTCATTTCAACTGCCCATTCCTTGGTCTGAAGCAGCTCTTTAAATTTGGGGAGGGGTCTAACTTTTTTGAATTTTTTATATATTCTAGATATTAGTCTTCTGTGCCAGAATAGCTGGCAAATGTTTTCCCATTTTGTAGTTGCCTCTATTCTGTTGGTTACTTCGTTGTGCAGAAGTTTAATTCCATATGATCCCATCTGTTGGCTGCTGGTGTTATTTCTTGTGTGATTAGGGTTCTGTTCACAAAGTCCGTGCCTACACTTATGCCTTCAACAGTTTTACCTATTTTATTTTCCAACACATTAAGTTTTTGTTTTAATACTTAGATCTTTGCTCTATTTTCATTTTAGTTTAGTACCTGGTAAGGTAGTACCTGCATGTGGATAGTAGTACCTGCATGTGGACAAGGCAGTTTTCCCAGCACCATCTGTTAAAGGGGCGAACTTTTTTCCAGGGCAACTTTTTAGCCCCTTTGTCAAAGATCAGGTAGTGAATACATGTCCTCTATTCTGGAGGAATATGGAGTTGTTTCTGCATCCTCTATTCTGTTCCATTGATCCACGCCACTTTCCAGGACTATGCTGTTTTTATCACTTAGCTTTGTAGTATAACCTGAAGTCCAGAATTATGATGCCTCCTACCTTGCTGTTCTTGCCCAGAATTGCTTTTACTATTCTAGGTCTCTTCTGGTTCCATATGAATTTTAGGACTACTTTCTCTAGGGCTGCAATTCTCTGTAAAGACTGCTAATGGTGGGCTGGGGATTTAGCTCGGCGGCACCATTCCTGCCTTGCAATCACAAGGTCCTGAGCTCAATTCCCAGTACAGGAAAAAAAACCAAAGAAATGTTACTGCTATTTTGATTGGGACTGCATTAAATCTGTATATCAGGCTTGGAAGTATGACCATTTTACTATATTATTTCAGCCTATCTAGGAACAAGTCATCTTTCCATTTTCTAATGTTCTTTTAATCTCTTATTTCAGAGTACTGCAGTTTTTATTGTAGAGCTCTTTCACTTCTTTGATTAGGTTAACTCCTAAGTATTCAAATTTTCTTGATGTTATTGTGAAAGGTACTGTCTTCATAATTTCTTTCTCAATGAGTTTATTATTGGTGTACAGCAATAATACTGATTTTAGTGTGTTGACTTTGTATCTTACTACAGTACTGAAATAGATTATTAATTCTAGGAGTTTTTTTAGGTGGAATTTCTTGGGTATTCTATGTGGAGGAATATGTCATCTGCAAATAATTCAATTTCTTCCTTTCCTATACATATTCCTTTTATTTCTTTCTCTTGCCTGATTGCTCTGGCTAATGTTTCAAGAAATACATTGAACATTAGTGATGATAGTGGACATTCTTTTTTTGTTCTTGCATTTAGAAGGAAGGCTTTCAGTTTCTCCCCATTTAATATCATGCTGGGTATTGGTTTTATCAGATTGAGATAAAGCCCTTCTGTACTTACTTTCTTCAAGACTTTTGTTTTGAATGGATGTTAGATTTTGTTAAAGACTTCTTCATCAATTAAGATGATGATGTAGTTTTTGTCCTTGGTTCTGTTTATGTATTACATTTATTGATTTGTGTATGTTGAACCATCTCTAAATGAATCTTACTTGATCACGATGTATGCTCTTTTGATGATACAGTGATCCTGTTTGAGAGTCCCTTGTTGAAGATTTTTGCATCTATGTTCATTAAAGACTGGCCTACAGTTCCCTTTTTTAGGTTGGGTCCTTGTCTAATTTTTAAATCAGGGTAACACTAGCTTTTAGGAACAACTTTTGGGGGATTCCTTCTTTTTAGATTTCAATGAAGAGTTTGTGTGGTACTAGTGTTAGATTTTCCCTAAAGTTCTTGTAGAATTTGCCAGTGAATCCATCAAGACCTGGGATTTTGTTATTACTGGTAGCTTTTTATTACTTATTCAATCTCACTGCCTGATATGGTATATTGAGGGGTTTTAAAAAATTCATTTATTGGTACATTTTAGGTATACAACACATTGACATTTATCATTGGGTACTTGTACTTGTACATGATGTATCTTGGTTCGTATTTTTTTCCCCATTATCTGTGCACCCTTCACCCCCTCCACCCTTCCCTATTTACATAGATTTCATTTCCATTTTTCTTCTTTTCTCACAATTTTTTCTTTCTCTTCTTTCCTTTCCCCTTCCCCTTCCACCACCCCTACCCCTTTGGACGTTTTCTTGCTATTTCAAATTATCAATTATTTGTTTTAATCATTTTAATCCTTATTTACACTTTCAGTTTCTCACACTAGAGAAACTATTGGGTATTTACACTTATGTCCTATTTATTTCACTTAAGAGTATGGCCTCAATATGCATCCATTTAGCTATAAATGTCTCTAGTTTCTCGTTCTTTATGGCTGAGTAGTGCTTTATTCAGTTTCCAGTTGATGGGCACTTGGGCTGTTTCCAAGCTTTAGCTATTACGAACTGTGCTACTATAAACATGGGTGCACATATATCGCTGTGTTATGATTCTTTTAATTCTTTGGGGAAGATACCCAGGAGGGGAATAACTGGGTCAAATGGGACTTCCAGTCCCAGTTCTTTGAGGTATCTCCACACTAATTTCCACAGTGGTTGCATCAGTTTACACTCCCACCAACAATGGAGAAGGGTTACTTTATCCCCATACCCCTGCCAGCATGTTATTGGTTGATTTCTTGATAGCAACCATTCTTTCTGGGATGAGGTGGAATCTCAGTGCTGTTTTCATCTGCATCTCTCTAATAACCAATGATGTTGAACATTTTTTCATGTATTTATTTGCTGCTTTTACTTCATTGTCTGAGAAATGTCTGTTCATTTCAGATGCCCATTTTTGAATTAGGTCTTTGAATTTGGGGGGTCTGACTTTTTAAAATTCTTTATATATTCTAGATAGTAGACCTTTGTCTGAGGTACAGCTGCTACAAAATTTTTCCCACATTGTAGGTTCTATCTTAGCTCTGTTGGTTTCTCTTGCAGTGCAGAAGCTTTTTAATAAGATAAGATCCTAGTTGTTGATTCTTTGAGTTCCCAGGCCACTGAGGTTTTGTTCATAAAGTCATTTCCTATACCAATGTCTTCAAGAGTTCTACCTAACTTATCTTCCAGCAAATTTAGTGTTTCTGTCTTGATATTTAAATCTTTAATCCACTTCGATCTTAGTTTAGTGCACAGTGATAGGTATGGGTCTAGTTTTAATCTTTGGCAGGTTGAAATCCAGTTTTTCCAACACCATTTATTAAATAAGCTATCTTTCCTCCAGTGAGGGTGGTTGGCTCTTTTGTCAAAGATGAAGTGGCTGAGTATGTCTGGAGTTGTTTCTGAATCTTCTAATCTATTCCACTGATCCTCAGGTCTGTTTCTTTGCCAGTACAATGATGTTTTTATCACAGTAGATTTGTAGTATAGTTTCAAGTTAGGGATTGTGATACCCCCAGACATGTCTCTGTTGCCTAGAATTGCTTTTGCTATCCTAGGTCTCTTCTGGTTCCAAATGAATTTTTGGATTATTTTCTCTAGTTCTGTGAAGTTTATTGTTGGAATTTCAATTGGCATTGCATTAAATCTATATAGTAGTTTTGGAAGTAAGGCCATTTTCACTATATTGACTCTTCCTACCCAGGAACAAGGGATGTCTTTCCATTTCCTTATATACTCTTCGATCTCTTTTTTCAGAGCGCTGTAGTTTCCAGTGTAGAGGTCTTTTGCTTCCTTTGTTAGATTGATTCCTAGATATTTCATTTTTTTAGATGCCATTGTAAAAGGAGTTATTTCCCAAAATTCTCTCTCAATGGGTCTGCTATTTGTGTACAAGAAGGCTATTGTTTACTGAGTGTTGACCTTGTATCCAGCTACTCTACTAAATCTGTCAATTAGGTCTAGAAGTCCTTTGGCTGAGTTTTTTACAACTTCTATGTAAAGTATCATATCATCAGCAAATAATGACAGTTTAACTTCTTCCTTTCCTATCTTTAGTCCTTCCATTTCTTTCTCTTTTCTAATCGCTGTGGCTAATGTTGCCGGAACAATAGAACAGGAGTGGTGATAGTGGGCATCCTTGTCTTGTTCCTGATTTTAGTGTGAAAGTTTTCAGTTTTTGACCAATTAGTATGATGTTGGCTGTTGGTTTTTCATAGACAGCCTTAATCAACTTGAGATAAAGACCTTCTATTCCAATTATCTGTAGCATTTTTCTCATGAATGGGTGGATTTTCTCAAATGCCTTCTCTGCATCTATTGAGACGATCATACGGCTTTTGTCCTTGACTTTGTTAATATATTACATTTATTGATTTATGAATGTTGAACCATCCTTGCATCCCTGGGATAAATCCAACTTGGTCAGGGTGTATGATCTTCTTGATGACCCTCTGTATTCTGTTTGTCAGTATCTTGTTGAGGATTTTTGCATCTATGTTCACTAGGGAAATTGGCCTGTAGTTCTCTTTTTGGCTTGGGTCTTTCCCTGGTTTTGTAATCAAAGTAACACTTGCTTCCAGGAATGAATTTGGAAGCCTTGCTTCCCTTTCAATTCTCTTGATGAGTTTAAATAGTAATGGTGATAGTTCTTTAAATGTCTTATAGAATTCAGCAATGAAGCCATCAGGACCTAGGCTTTTCTTTGTTGGAAATTTTTTATTACATTTTCAATTTCACTCATTGTAATTGGGGTGTTTAGAATTTCTATATCTTCATTTAACTTTGGCAATTCGCATGTATCTAGGAATCTGTCCATTTCTTCTGTGTTTTCCATTTTTCAAAGTACAGGTACTTGAAGTAGGTATTGATGATCCTTTGGATTTCTGCTGGGTCTGTTGTGACTTCCCCTTTTTCGTTCTTAATTGCATGGATTTGAGCCTTTTCTTTCCTTTTTTGATAAGGTTGACTAAAGGTTTATTGATTTTATTTATTCTTTCAAAAAAACAAGTCTTTGATTCATTAATTTTTTGTATTGTTCTCTTAGTCTCTATTGCATTGATTTCTGCTCTGATCTTTATAATTTCCTCTCTTGTATGAGCTTTGGGTTTGTTATGCTCTTCTTTTTCTAGGAGCTTGAGGTTCTGCATTAGGTTATTTATCTGAGTTCTCTGTTTTCCTAATATGGGCATTCACTGCTATGAATTTCCTGTGTAGAACTGCTTTCACTGTGTCCTGTAGATTCCTGTATGTTGTACTGGCATTATCATTTACTTGTAGAAACTGTCTAATTTATTCTTTAATTTCCTCTGTGACCTACTGGTTGTTCAGGAGGGTGTTACTCAATTTCCATGTGTTTGTGTGAGTTATGTGGTTTCTTATGTTATTGACCTCCAATTTTATTACACTATGGTCTGATAATATACAGGGGGTAACTTCAATTCTTTTACATTTACTTAGACATGTCCTATGAGCTAGCATGTGGCCTATTTTGAAGAATGGCCCGTGTGCAGCCAAAAAGAATGTGTATTCTGGTTTTGTGGGGTGGAACACTTAAACATCTATTAAGTCCACTTGTTCAATAGCTTGGTTCAGGTCTAGAACTTCGTTGTTAATTTTTTGTCTAGATGATATGTCTATTTGTGATAGTGGGGTATTGAAGTCCCACACTACAACTGTATTAGTGCTTGTTTGATTTTTCATTTCCATTAATATTTGTTTTGTATAGTTGGGGGCATTCATATTTGGTGCATATATATTAAGGATTGTCATCTCTTCCTCTTGGATTGTTCCCTTCACAAGGATGTACTGACCATCTTTGTCTGTCTTAATTAGTTTTGGTTTGAAATCTACTTTGTCTGCAAGTAAGATTGCTACCCCTGCTTTTTTCTGGGTTCCTATGGTGTGGAGAACTGTTTTCCATCCTTTTACTTTCAGTCTATGAATTTCTTTTTGAGTTAGGTGTGTTTCTTGTATACAGCATATTGCTGGATTTTGCTTCTTAATCCATTCTGTCAGTCTATTTCTTTTGATTGGTGAATTCAGGCCATTAACATTGAGAGTTATAGTTGATAGATATTGGCTCATCCTTGTCATGATGTTTTGCTGTTGTAGGCTCTTCTATTTCTTATTTTTTCCCCCTTTCTCTTTAGTTTCTTACCTTGCCTGTGGCTTCCCTCTGTTGGGCCTCATGGAATTGTGACCTTCACTGTCTTTTTCTAGGATATTGCTTAGAATTGTTTGGAGTGCTGGTTTGGTGTTCATGAAATTTCTCAGGTGTTCTTTGCCATGGAAGTATCTAATTTCCCCATTGATTTTGAAAGATAATTTTGAAGGATACAACAGTATAGGTTGGAAGTTATCTTCTTTTAGGGCTTGAAATACTTCACTCCAGGCTCTCCTTGATTTGAGGGTTTGTGTTGAGAAGTCTGCTGTGATTCTGATGGGCTTTCCTTTGTAGGTGGTTTGTTTCTTTTCTCTAACTGCCTGTAGGATTTTGTTCTTCTGTTGGGTTTCTGGGATCTGACTATTATATGTCTAGGTGTAGAATTTTTTTGATCATGGCTAGTTGGGAGTTCTATATGCCTCACTTATCTGTATGTCCAATTCTCCACCTCTGTCTGGGAAGTTTTCTACTATTACTTCTGTCAACGGTTTTTTTATGTCAGTTGTACTTTCTCCTGTTTTTTCGTGGACTCCTATCAGTATTATGTTATTCTTCTGTGCATCATCTAGCAGTTGTTGGATTGATTTCTCATGGTCCCTTACTATTTTGAAGAGATCTCTGTTTTCATGGTCCTTCACTGCAATCCTGTCTTCTGTATCTGATATTCTATCTTCAGATTCCCCTAATCTGCTCTGCCTGCTTTCAATGGAGCATGAATATCTGTTTGAATCTGTTTCATGGATTCCATTTCTTTCTTATGTTGGGCAATCATGGTTTCCATTTCTTTCTTATGCTGGGTATTCATGGCTTCCAGCAGGTTTCTAAGATCATCTATTTTTTATCTGTCTCTGTTGTAGAGCCTCTAATCATGTCTTTCACTCTGCTCACCATCTCTGTAGTTACCTGGGAAATTATTTGTTTTGAATTTTTCTACAGCCTCATTCATCTGTTTTGTTACTTCCTGTGCTATCAGTTCAGGGTGTCCAGGTGGTTGATTATCAGACGTTTCCACCTCTTTTCCCCCAGAATTTGCCTTTTGTGGGGTGGAAGTCTGAGTTTGTGCCTTACTTAAATGTCTTATTTTTGTTTTTGGTACTGTCCTTGGTTTAGTTCCTGGGTTGATACTTTGAAGTTGTTTATTGTAAGTATCTTTGTTGATGTATTTAGAACACTTATGGAATTGTTGCTTCTCAGAGGTGTCTTCCAGGTATAGCTGATCTTTAGGTTTTGAGTCTCTAATGGCTCTGAGGCTGTCTCATTTTCATTATACCAGGAAGGACAACTGATTAGATCAATCACAACACCTTAGCCCAATTGATACAATCAGCAACACTATAGCATCAAGTACCTCTTAGAAAATGACAATTTGTGGTAGTTATTAATCTATCACCTTTAACTGTGTGAATTAAATCAAAATCAAGGACCAACCCAACACATGTTTATAGTGAATAAACTCTTCAATATAGCAACTTTACCCTTTCAGATGGGGAGTTAGAAGACGTTGGAGAGGGAGGAATAGGTAAGTAGAAGGATAGGGAAAGGCTATCAGTGAGGCCAGAGGGCATAGGCAAGAGAAGAAAAGAAAGATAAAGAAGAAATACAAATTAGGGTCAGGACAGGAACACAAAGGGAGATGAAGAACAATGTGGGACAGCAAGGGAGTGAGGCAGAGAGAGAGAAAAAAGAGAAAAATAAAAATTTTAAAAGAGTAGCAAAGAAGAAAAAAATTTAAAATAAGCAAAAAAAATAGTAATTTTGAAAATAACAAATAAAAGATAAAAATGAAGGGCCTCCTCCAGGGTATGTCTCTGCTGTCACAACAGACAATGTGGGCAGCAGTGTGCAGTTACAAGTCAATGAGTCTCAGTAAGCCAGTTGCAGACTCGTGAAATTCAGGTAGATTTCTGGCTGCAAGTCCCAAGTTGAGCTCCCTCTCCTCCTGCAGGGTTGAATTTTGCAAGGTTCTATTGCAGGTTCCATCTGCCTTTCCCCTGAAGACAGTCCAGGTTCTGATGGGAGGTGATGATCCCTTCAACTTACCAAGCTCAGTGGTCTGGTGTGCCTTTTTTTTTTTTTAGGTCTGGTGTGCCTTTATTGCAGAGATTCTCTTCACTTTTCCAGTGGGCTTCAGTTTTCATCAGGGAGCCTGAGAGAGGCCCTCTCTCTGTTGTTCACTTCTGCAGCTCAAGACAATGGCCTTTATGGCCCCCTGTGCCTCTGTAGTGTGGATCCAAGTAGCAGTTCAGCCTCCTGGTCGCAAGTGGGCGGAGTGAGCCAGACTGAGCAGGACTCAGCCCATGCCTGTGCTCTCGCCCATGGCTAAGCTGGAGGCTGGTGGGCATGCCCCTACTGAGGGTTTTTAATATCTTCTTGGGTCAGCTTTGGAGGCTCATATATATCTAGGAATCTATTTCTTCTAAATTTTCCACATTTTATTAGAGTACAAGTTCTCAAAGTAGTTACTAATCATACAGATTTTGGCAGAGCCTATTATGATTTTGCCTTTTTCATCTCTAAATGCATTGATTTTGGGGCCTTTTTTACCCTTCTTTTGGTAAGATCAACTAGTGGTTTGTCTATTTTGTTTATTATTTTAAAGAACCAGCTTTTCAAATCATTGATTTTTTTTGTTTTGTTTTTTAAAGTCTCAATTTCATTAATTCCTGTTCTGATCTTTGTAAGTTCCTTCCTTGCGCTAGTTTTGGATTTGGATTGCTCTCGTTTTTCTAAGACCTTGAGGTGCATCATTAGGTTATTTATTTGGATTCACTCTGTTTTCCCGATGTGGGCATTCCCAGCTATAAACTTTCCTCTTAGGACTACTTTCATTGTGCCCCATAGGTTCTGGCATGTTGTACTGACATTATTTTGTGATTCTAGGTAATGTCTTCCTTCTTCCTTGAGTTCTTCTGTAACTCATTAATTACTCATTCAATTTCCATGTGTTTGCATAATTTCTCTGGTTTCATTTGCCATCGATTTCTAGTTTCAATGCATTATGTATGATCTGATAGTATGCACAGGACAATTTTGATTCATTTGTATCTATTTAAACATGTTTATGGGCTAGCATGTGGTCTATTTTGGTGGAAGTTCCATGTGCTGCTGAGAAGAGTGTGTCACTGCATTATTTTCCCATTGATAATTCTTTTTCCCCCTTTTTGCCTAATTGCTCACTGTGCTTCATAGATTCATTCCATTAGACTTTTTGGTATTACTGGTTTTACTGCGTCCTTCTAGGAAATCCTTGATAACTTCTTGGAGTGCTATTTGGCAATCAGAAACTTCTTAAGGTGCTTTTTGTCATGCAACCACTATTTCTCCATCACTTTTTTTTGGTTCTGGGACTGAACTCGGTCCTTATGCTTGCAAGGCAGAAGGCGGAGCCACTGAGCTAAACCCCTGCCCCTTTCTCCATCGCTTTTCAAAGGCAGCTTTGCAAGCATCAATAAATCTTGGAAGTTCCTTTTAGGACTTAAAAACACTTCAAGCTCTCCTAGTCTTTAAGGGTTGTGTTGCGAAATTTGCTGTAATTCTAATGGGTTTACCTTTCTAAGTGACTTGTTGCTTTTCCCTAGCAGCTTTTAAGATTCTGTCCTTGTGTTGGACTTCTGGGATTCTGAATACAATGTGTCATAGAGAAGTTCTTTTCTGATATATTTCCCCATATCTGGAAAAGTTTCTGCTGTTCTTTCTGTAAGAGTTTTTTTTTATGCCATTTGACATGTCTTCTGATTTTTCACTAATTCCAATTACTCTTGAATCATATAGGAGCTGTTGAATCCATTTTCCATTTTCTCAGTTTTTTTTGGACCAGGGATCAAACTCTGGACCTTGCGCTTGTGAGGCAGGCACGGTGACATTGAGCTAAATCCCCGGCCCCATTTTCTCTTGTTTTTAAGGTACTTTTGAGTACAGTCACCTGTATCAGCCCTATCTTCTAGTTGACACTCTGTCTTCACATTGGTCACTAGTGCTGCCCATAGTTTCAACAGAAATTTTCTATCTCCTGCATTTCTGTTTGGTACTTTTTCACAGGTGCTAACGTTTTACTAACTGGTCGTTCATGTTTTATATTTTGTTTAGTTCAGCTAGCTTTTTATTAGTGTTTTCCATAAGCTCACTGATTATCTAAGTCCATTCATTATCTGTTTAGTTATATCATCTTTGGTGCTGACTGAGCACTTTATTAATTTTTTTTTTGTTTCCTCTTCTATCATTTCATATAATTCAGTTGTTTTGGTTTTTTATTTTTTCCCCATTGATCCCCCAGATTAGTCTGGGGAAGCTGAGAATTTTTGGAGGCAGTTTCTTGCCTTGTCTTCTCATGTTTCTATTAGGTTTTGTTTGTGTGTGCGCACTGAGGTTTATGGATCAATTTTATTGGAAAAACTGCTGCTGGTATGGAGACCTCTTTGGTGTCTCATTTTCAGTGATGCACTACGGTCATGGCTTATTACAGGCCTCTGCCTCTGTCCCAAGATCCAAGTACCCCCATTAATCTGAGAAAGGGAGGATACAGCATAATTGGCCCAGCATCCAGTTCTGGAAATGAACCACAGTATTGTTATGATACAAAGACAATCTAGACATTGGCATACAGTAAAAACCAATTGATAGCAACAACTGTGACACCCTGGCAATAGCAACAAAATCAGCAACCATAGTCAATGACAAATTAAATATTGACATACGATAATCAATAAAAGCTACTACTGTACAATACTTGCAATAGAAAAGAGATCTGTAATTAGACACAAGCCAAATATTGATATACAGTTAATATCTACTAAATTCAACAACTACATCACCATTAACAATGGAAAAGAATTCAACAACAGCATAGACCAAATATCTAAATATAATAAACCTTAATAGTAATACTAGTAAAGATGGGGAAGGGAAAATGAAAGCAAACTTTGAAAAATAAAGAGAAGGAAGATAACAGAAAAATGAGACAAAGGGGCCTATTAATAAGTTTTAAAAATTGATAGAATTAGGTAAAATAAACAAGATGAAAAAAAGCAAACTAAGAAAAAAAAAGAAAAAAAGCCCAAAATTCAATTATGAAAAAAAGAACTGAGTCCAAAAAACTTCCTCCATGTTTTTAAATGAGTGGTTTCTTTCTACAACATGCAGTATTAGAATCCACCAGATATGGGGAAGGAACAGTGAATAGCACTACCAAGACCTGGTTTGCTTCCACACTTACATTTTTGTGTGTGAATGCTGAATCCTGCCTCACCTTTTCTGCTGGGCATGGCTGATCAATGGTGTCTGCCCTAGAGTTTTAGTCATTCCAGCTGCTCCTAATTTGTGTTACTTTGGGTACCCCAAGTCGTGGCTCTCTCCAGCTACTTTTGCAGACTGTGGGTTTGTGTAGTGCCTTCCCTGCTCCAGAGGGCCCTCTGAACATTTACCCCAAGCTGTGCGAACTATCCAAGCCAAGGCATATCCCTGATCACACTGACAGATGGGGGAAGCAACAGACCACTGAGCTGTTCTGGATGTAGGCAGTGCAGGGGGCTGGGGGTTGTCAGCAGTTCACTAGACTTTATGCAGCACTTTCAGTTCCAGCCCCTTCCAAAGCCTAGGTTCTCAACTTGGAGTGTGATCCCTGTGACCTTCCCAGCCTGAGGCCAAACTTCTGTCTAGTCTGTGCCCTCTCTGCAGCTGTATACTGCCGCTGTCTCACATCCAGTCACTATGGTAGGATGACACCAGAAACTCTGTAGTTGTTCTACAGCTCAGTCATAAACAATCCCTTCCCAAAATGGCTTCTGATTAAGCACTCTCAAATATGATGCACGTGGATTTCTTATCCAACTCTGGCCTTCCAGGCAGAACTCACTTTCAGTGTAAAATTCCATGCATCTTTTACAGTTTACAATACCCATGCACTTTTTTGAAGGCTAGTGCTTCCGATCTGGTCTGTTGTTTCTCCCTGGAGCTGCTGACCCTCTCTGGGCTTACCTTGCATCACAGGAGACAGGTCCAGTTCCCTGAGAGACAGGGTTCCTTTCCCAACTGCTTTGTTCCTTTTTCTGCATTGTACTACCACTTCTCCAACTTCTCTGTAGTTTCCATTTTTCCCATTAGTGCTCTCCAGTTTCTTGGAGATATACTTCTTTTTTCTCTTCACCAAGTTGTTTTCCAGGTGTCTTGATTCCAGGTCTCATAGAGCGTGTATTTTGCTGCTGGTCTCTACTCGATCATTTTCTTTTCTCCCCTCTTATTTTTTTGTTTTTAATGTCTTTCTACTTTTAAAGTTCTTTCCTTCTTACAGTATTTATTGCCTGTTATGGTTGTTTGCTCTTGTGTTTCTTCACATTTGCATTCATTTCTAACACTACTGAGTTCTACCTAATTTTGAAATTTTTCTTATGCAAATTAGTTTCTTGAAATGCCTTGTCATTATAGTATCTTTGTCTTAGTATTTCATGGTTCTCATCTGTTTTGTGGGCATGTCTTTCTGGAGTGCTTTCATAATCTACAGGGAGTCTTGTTTTTCTTTAAAAATTTTTGTATGAAATTTGAAGATACTCATTTTATATTGCTGATTTTTGAAGGAGGTGGTGGATCTGAATAAATTTTCTAACTTCACACTGTAATACTCCCTCTCAGGGTTGGGGTCATAGCTCAGTGTTAGGGTGTTTGCCTAATGAGTAGGAGGCCCCAGGTTTGATCCTCAGTCTTGCCAAAAAACAAAACAAAACTCTGAAACTCTCTTGGAGTTTTTATAGTGTTTGAAAATATAGTTTCTCTGTTTTTAAGGTATCTTGGCTCTACTCATTGTCCCTGACTTTTATGTGGACACTCTCTTTCCTTTGTTTATACTCTTTAGGGATATTCAACTGAATTCTCAGTTCCTTCTCACTGGCTTTCCAAGATTTCTAATGATTGCCTTTGGCTATTTTTTTCAGTTCTCAGATTCATCAGATGTTCCATTGCTTCCTTCTGCTTCTAACACTGATGATAACATACAGGTCTTGGAATTGTTCATGGTTTGTCCCCACCTGCTGGTATTTGAAGGTATATGGAGAAACACAGTCAACTAATCTTCTTAGACCTGCTGTCCATGTGTTTTTGGTTTTCTTATCCTATTCATTCATGGTAACATCATAAAGATATTTAGAAAACTACTGTAACATTGTTTCCATCTGCCCAGAATCCCTAGTATGAACACTTAACTAACCTAGAAATATTGAAACTAATGTTTAGTTTTATATAAGTTGCTTTGTAAATAAGGTACTGACATATGCTACAACATGTATAGTCTTAAAAACATTAAATTAAGTGAAAGAAGTCAGCCACAAATATCATTTGTTCCTGTTTATATGAAAGGTCCAGAATAGGCAAAAACAGAGATAGAAAGTAGATTAAGTGGCTGAGGATGAAAGAGTAGGGAGTGATTTCCTTTTGAGATGATGATATACTTTTAAATTAGTTTATGGTCATGGTTGTACAACTACATGAGTATGACAGAAACCATTAAACAATGCATTTCAAACAGATAAACTTTATGATATATAAATTATATCTCAATAAAGCTGTTACAAAAACAAAATTAAGCCAGGTGCAGTGGCACAAACTTTGTATTCCCAGCTACTGTACTCAGGAAACTGAAGCAAAAGGATAACTTGAGCTCAGGAGTTCAAGGCCATCCTGGGCAATAGCAAAACCCTGTCTTGAAAATAAAAATAACAGGCTGGTGTGTAGCTCAGTGGTAACTCCTTGCTTAGAATGCACAGGCCTTGGGTTTGATCTGTAGCACTACCCAAGGGGGAGGGGGGAATAATTTCTTGAACAATACACAAAATGTACAAACCAAAGGAGAAAAGATGGAAATTCAACTTCAGAGTTAAAATATCTTTTCTTAGAAGAAATTTGGGGAAAACATGTGGTCCATATAACTGACAAAGAATTAGTAGCCATGGTACAGCACGTTTCCATGTGCAAGGCCCTGGGTTTAATCCCTAGCAAAGAAAAAATAATGTAGTAACCAGAGCATGTAACTCCTACAATAAATAAAATATGAATAATATGACTGAAAATATGTACACAGATAGGATCAAAACTCACAACAACAAAACCAGAAAGGATCAAAAAACATGGTAAGATCCTCAGTCACTAGGAATCAGTGGGATACAATAAAAAGCACAAGATACCATACATGAAAAATGTGACAATACAGAACCAACTACAGACATAAACAAACAAACCTTACTCTGTCGGAAGGAATATAAATGGTCACAATCAACTATTCTATGGAGCATACTGCCATATCCAGTAAAAATAAAACTAAATGGCTGGGTATGGTGGTCTGTAATCACTGCACTCAGGACACTGAAGCAGAAGAATGGAGAGTTCAAACTAATCCAGCCTGGGCTATATAGTGAGACTCTGCCTCCAAATAACTGAATAAATAGAAATACCCTCCAATCTAGCAATTCCACTTCTTGATACCTTAGAGAAATTCTCAAACATGTACAATGAGACATAGGAATGTTCACAGTGGCAGTGATTATTGAAACTGTCATAGCAAACAAAGGGTAACATACTAATGTTCCTCAGCATTGGGGTAAATTGTGATATATTCCTGTAATGGCCTATTATAAAGCACTTTAAGTGAAAGGAACATGTGTGTATATACATGTATAAATTACATATACATAATAATGGTATATAAAACACTGCAGAAAAGCATTTAGCACTTGACACCAATTACTTTAGGCTTAAAGTCATGCAAAACTATTACATATGGTTTACATCATCTGTACATATATGTATAATGCAAGTCATGGAGATGATAAACCCCTAACTCAAGAAAGTGATTCTTTTTCTGGGAAAGACAGAAATTCAATTGGGTATTAAAGTTCTATTTCTTAATCCAGAAGTAGGTTTAAGAGTGTTCATATTCTTGTATTCACTGTGTTTTTTTGACATTCTCAGTATTTCAAAATAATTGTACCTCAAATATGACATAGGATCCCACACTGAAGAGGTAATAAAAGGGGTAAGAGTATTTCCCCTTCCATGCCACACCCAAAGCAGACATTCCATGGAGCCACAGGCTTGGATTTAGGATGTACAACAACTCCTGTGTCCACTCTCTTTTCTATAAACATCATCTGTAATCTCAAGTGTCCAACTCTAGCAAGAAGTTTGCCACAGAAGGCTGTAAACAATTCAGGTGAGAGTTCAACTTCATTTCATATTACTTTGGACAGAGAATGAAGGGGCCATAAAATTTTTGTTTTCACATTCACTAGTTTGTTATATTTATATAAGTATTCTTTTTAAATAAAAAGAATGGTTATAGAGTTTATGTGGCACAAATGGTTGGGGCACTAATGTGGCAAAGAACCTTTCTAGTGCCATGAGACCTGTACTGTGGGCCTCCCTAAAACAGTGGTTGAGAGGGTAGCCAATAAGGAACACCTAGATTCTGCCTTGCTCTAAAAATAGGATTCAAGGGCCCGGGGATTTAGCTCAGTGGTGCTGCACCTGCCTCATAAATGCAAGGTCCTGAACTCGATCCCCAGTACCAGAAATAAATAAATAAACAAACAAACAAATAAATAATAGGATTCTATAGATATCCCAAGGACTTCAGCTTTTTTCACTCCACATACTACCAAAGTTGAACCAATATCCTGTACAATATTTAGGAGCTAAAGATTTGTGTGTCTGGTCTCTAGTTTCTTCCCAATTGTACTGCAGTAGGATTTATAGTACCTTGAATTCTATTTTGAGATGTGCCCTTTCACTGAAAGCTTTTGTTATAGAGTTAGATCTATTTCTATAGTAACTAGCATCAGTTGGGGGTGAGGAATTATAAATGTTCGTTCATGCTGATACAGACAGGGCAAAGCTGGCTGGGGAAATAAGTGGGACCTGTCAATTACAAGATCCCAGGACAGTGCCAAATAATTCTCAGGACCCCGTATGTGGAACTTCTTGCAGGCTCTCACAAGATGTGGACAGCATAAAAAGAGGTAAGAATCCACAAGAAGCCTGTTACCGACTCTTCACTGTAGAACATCTTGGGTATCTCAAGACATAGGACATACTTTTATGTTTGCTTTTTCACTTTTCCTCTTTGTTCAGCCCAAGTTCACTCTCCAGAGCTAGTTCTTCCCTTGCCCCTTCACCCCTCACTTTTCAAATAAACTTCTGGCACCATTTTTGCCTTGTTTTGTCCAATTTTTTTTTTTTTTGGTACCGGGGATCGAATTCGAGTTCTTGCGCTCGCAAGGCAGGACTTGTCCAATTCTCTGTTCAAGGCAAGAAGGATCTGGAATACGTGTGTTTGGCAAGTCATTTCTAAAGGAATGACCTAATAACATTTTGGTGTAGCCAGACAGAAGATAACATTTTGGAGTGGCCAGCCACAGGAATAAAGCTCAGGTATCAGAGACCAAGGTCTTATCTGTGCCCATATTGGGCACAATTTTTGTTTCTCTCCTCCATGTTTCTTTTCTCCTCTCCCTCACTCTATCCTCTAAACCAAGAATGCAGGAGATTGTCCTAAAGGCATACAGGGATCTGTTTGCTGCTTTTCTAGCCAAGAGAGATGGGGGAAGAGAATATAGGCTTTTTTCTCTCTAGCTGCTTGTGTTCAATCCATGTGTATGCCTTGTTGTCCATGCATTTGTTTTTTGTGTATTTTGCTAAGTTAGCCTGGTCTCCACTTAACCCAGTTTGTAAATAGCTTTTCCTCAGTTTGTGTTTTGGTCAAGAGTACTGCCAGTTTGCCTTGCCACATGGCCTTCTGCCATTTTGTCTTGATTCATGACTGTATGTAACTTTTATGTGGGCAGGGGTCACTGGCAGCTGCCATCTTTTTTTCCTCTAGCTCATTTTTTTTCTTTTCTTTTTTTTGTTTTAAATAAGTGGCCTTACGGGCTAAACAGCATATGGGTTGGTGACAAGAGAGGAACTTTTTTCATTCTTCCCATATAAAAAAAGAAAAACTGTGTACTATCCCTTTAAAAACTCATTCAGGGGCCAGGGATTTAGCTCAGGGGTTCTGCCACCTGCCTCACAAGTGCAAGGTCCTGAGTTCGATCTCCAGTACCAAAAACAAAAGAAAACAAAAAAAAACAAAATAAACCACTCATGCAGCCTATGCTTGTACAAAACTTTTGGGTGGTGAAGGACCACAGATGTGGCATAAAGTAGGCAGGAGGCCTGCTCCCATCCAGGTGGGGCAAGACCATCTTACCTGGCTCCAGGGGGGAGGCACAAATACAAACAAACAACAACAAAATAAAATTTGTCCATTTTTAAATGCCCAAGGCGTCTGGGGGGAACTGAGCGCCAGCAACACTATGCTGTCTGCTCCAAGATCCTGGCTGAGCCCATCACCTGGCTTTTGTGGTTCCCTGTTTAAATGCAGCTAAGTTAAAGACCTATGCCTGAACAGAGCATTTAACATTTAAAAACCTAAGCAGATTAACTGTGAGTATAAGAAAACGGCCATCCCCATTCTTAGTACTTTTTCCATCAGAGTAAATGCAAGAGATGATTTTTTCTCACATAATTTCACTTTGGTTAAGGAGAGTCATTAAGGGACTTGAAGTATTAGCTAAGCCATCAAGAGGCTTGGAATAAATACAAGTTGGGCCATCAAGGGATCCAACTAGGTGGTTAAAAGAATTTGCTTGGGAATGTTCTGCCATTACTTCATGGGAGTTGGGACTAGGCAAGAGCAACAGATGGTCCAGCCACCTTGTCCCTAAGGAGTTTATGGGTCCCCAATATCAAAGGTTTTCTTCTGTGGTAAATGATGCTGCTATCTCTCTAAAGTTCGGATAGAGATGTCTACCCAGGTTCTATAGTCTCACAAGGGGCACCTCCTTATTCATGGGACACTATTTTAATGAGTGCAGGCCTAGCTGTCCCATCTCTATAGGTCCCAAGACAAGCACATGGAAAATCTGTTGGATCTCATCATCACACAGATTCCACCAACTTCGCCATTAGGCCCTATCTTTGGTGAATGGGACAAGTTTGATCCTGACAATTTAAAACAAGAACAGCTTGTCTGCTATTGCAATATGGCCTGGGTTCAATACGAACTGGGAAGTGGCAAAAGATGGGTACAGGATGATACTTTAAACTATGAGACTATTCCTCAGTTACAGTGTTTCTGCTTGAAACATGAAAGTTGGAGTAAAATGCCTTATGTTCAGGCTTTTGTGACTCTTCATCAAAGACAATGCTCACGAACTATGGTATTTAGTGTAGACCTTGAGGAAGACAAAGATATCTTGGATGTCCCTGTTCTAAGACCCCCATTTGTCTCTCAGAGAGATCCTGGTCTTGCTGATCTATTTAGGGAGGATAAACATACTGAGGTCTCCTCAACCTCCCCCTAAGAATCCTCAGACAATCAGGCCCATCCCCTCCAAGTGACCAGGGAATTCCATTAGAGCCTAGTGCCCCAGAGGAAACCAACATTCCTCAGCCCCCTCAGCAGCCTCCTCAGGCAGTCCTAAGTCCCACAAGGTACACACAGGCAGCTTTACGCCCTGCAGGTCAAACCCAAAGTGGTGCTTCTTAATACTCTGATTTACAACTAGTCCTGTCTATAAAATAAGTCTCAGGGATGGAAGAAAACAGTGAGTACGGGTTCTCTTTTCAGTTGCAGATGTCCAATTGTGCAAGGAACAATATAGGCCAACTAAAAGAAGATCCTACTAAATTTGCAGATGAATTGCAAATTTGACCCTTGCTCTTTTTTTTTTTGGTATCGAGGATCAAACTCGGGTCCTTGAGCTTGCGCAGCAGGCTGTGAAACCACTGAGCTAAATTCCCTGCCCCTGCCCCTTGCTTTTGACTTATCATGGTGAGATGTCCAATGCATCTTGGCTACTTGCTGTACCTCAGATGAGAGACAGAGAATCCTACAGAGTCTAGAAACTATGCAGATGAACAATATGCTTTAAAAAGGAAAGGAAATCACTCTGGAACAGCTATTCTCCCTTCAACAGAGGCAAACTAAGACTATAATACTCAGCATGGACTAGAAATGATGTCTAGTATGCTAGCTGCTCTTATCACGGGGATGAAAAGATACATGAAAAAGTCTGTCAATTATGATAAAGTGAGTGGGGTCTTACAGGGCACAGAGAACAATCCAGCTTTGTTTAGTAACCAATTAGCAGAGGCCTTCCACAAGTATATTAATATAGATCCAACTTCCAGGGAAGAAGAAGTGATACTGGGACACATTTCATCTGTCATTCAGCCCCAGGTATCCAGTGTAAGCTACAAAAACTTCAGATGGGGCCACAGACACCTTTGGCCCAACTGTTGCATATGGCCTTTCCTGAGTTCAACAATCAGGACCCAGAGGAGAGACAAACGAGAAAGGCTAAGATTACAGCTGCTGCAATTGGTAATGCTTTAAACCCACTCAGGTCATCTAAGGAAAAACCCAGGGACAACTGAGGAGAGGGTTCCTGTTTCAAGTGCAAAAGAACTAGACACTGGCACGTGCACCAAGCCTCCACCTGGCCCCTGTTCTAAATGTGAGACAGCTAACACACCTGACTCATGGCACTGGAAGTTTGACTGTCCCTGCTCCTAGAGGGACTAGGCAAGCCAAAACTCTCATTTCCTGCTCTGATGACTGAAGAGGTCCAGGGGAACCTGTCCACGAACATCACCATCTCCTATCCCTGGGTAATCTTGGACATCATGGGTGAGCCAACTCAACTATGTACAGACATGGGGCAGCTCATTCTGTTTTGATTTCCTTCTCTGGAAAACTCTAAGCCTGTACTCATGGTTGGGGTTGAAGGGACTCCTGGTCAGAGATTCTTTACTCCTCCTCTGATGTGTTACTTTGAAAGTCAAGTGTTTAAACACAAGTTTCTAATTGTCCCACAGTGTACTACTATCTTGCTAGAAAGAACTTTATTAACAAAATTAGGGGCAATTCTCAAATTCCAGCTAAGGCCAAAACACGTATTTTACTTGCTGGGACTACAGTAGGTCTCCCTGAACAAATCAGCCAACTCTGCTGCAGAGTATAAGGGAATACCTAGTAAAGCAATTTCAGCTATGCCAGTAATTATAAGACTAAAAGACCCCAGCCAATTTCCTAATTAAACAATATCCAATCAAAGGAGAGATGTAAAAGGGCTTCCATCCTCTCATCCAAATATAGCTTTTCAATCCTTGTCAATCCCTTTGCAGTACTCCCATTCTCACTGTAATAAAGACCTCAGGAAAACATAGGATTGTATAAGACCTCCCCAAGGCTGTTATCCCAATCTATCCTCTAGTGACATATCCACATACAATCCTCTCCCAACTTCCATGAGATACCAACTGGTTCTCAGTCTTAAAACTCACTTTCTAGCTAAGAAGAGATATAAAGTCTTTAAATAAAAGGCTCAGATATCCCTCCAGAAAGTTCGATATCTGGGATATATTCTTGCTCCTGGGGAAAAACAGCTGTCTAGGGATTAGATCCAGGCTATCTGTGATCTTGGGCCTTTTGCCACCAAACAACACCTTCATTCCTTCCTAGCAGTAGCAAGCTTTTGTAGGAACTGGCTACCTAATTTTGGACTAATGTCAAAGCCTTTATATGACACAGTAAAAGGCCCTGAGTCTGTGCCCCTAGAACGGACAAAAGTGACTGACAATGCCTTTAAAACAATAAAACATGCCCTAAAACTCATGCTTCAGCACTGGGAATACTTGACTTAAAAAAAATTTTTTTTCCTTTCTCTATGTATCAGAAAAGGGAAGAATTGCTCTAGGGGTCTTGACTCAAAGACTAGGACAAGAACCCTGCAATGGCATACTTTTCAAAGAAATTAGATGGCTGCTAGATGGCCACCCTGCCTAACAGCAATAGCAGCTACATCTATACTTCTGTTGAAAAAGCTACAAAATTAACTTTGGGACAGAGACTAGAAGTTCTGACTCCCCATCAGCTATTCTGGAAAGAAGAGGTTAACAAGAGGACAGTTTACCAAGTATCAGGCTATACTCCTAGACACCCCTAAGGTTATTATAAAAACTTGCACTATTAACTTTGCTTCTTTGATGCCCACAGGACCAAAAGTTAGCTACTCATGTGAACAAGTAATCTCCCAGACCTATGCAAGCAGGCAGGACACCAGTGACCTGCCCCTCCAAAACCCTGAGTGGATATGGTTCCCTTACGGAAGTAGCTTGTCCACGGACAACAAAAGGCAGGTTTTTCAGTTGTCAGCTCACAACAGATCACTGTAGCTAAACCTCTTCCCCAGGAACCTCTGCTCAAAAGGCAGAGCTGGTAGCTCTTACGGCATTGATATTAGGAAAAGACAGGAGGTTAAACAGCTACACAGACTCCAGATATGCCTTCCTGGTGCTACATGCAATCTGGAAAGAAAGAGGCTTATTAACAATAAAATAGAAAAAAAAAACAACAACAATAAAATAGAGAGGAAATTCTGTCTAGAGTACATCTTCCCAGACAGGTCACAGTCATGCACTGTAAAGAACATCAGAAAGACATGTCTAAAGACTACATGAGAAATCAAAAGGCTGACAGAGAGGCAAAAAGGGGAGCTCTGCAGCCCCTTAAGGCTCTAGTCTTATTTCCAATTTCTGAGGAACCATTAAAACCAGTCTATACCCGCCCCCAGAAAGATACGTCACCCTTAGGACAAGGTGTAATTAAAAAGGGACTCTGGTGGTATTTAGGAAACAAACTGATGCTTCCCCAAGGGACACAGTGGAAGGCTATAAAAACACTTCACTTCATGATTCTTTCCATATGGGAAGAGATGGTACACTGGAAAAGGTCAAAGTTTTCACAGGACTAGGACTAGCAACAACCATGCAACAAGTCTCCAAAGCTTGCCTATTCTGCACCTATAACCCAGCAAGCCCAAGCTGCCTCCTTTATTAGAACTTGTACAGAGGAGAGAGACATACCCTGGAGTAGACTGGCAATTAGGCTTTACCCATAGGCCACCATGTAGATGATTTAAACAGACATTGATCCTAATTGACACCTTCACAGGTTGGGGTGAAGCCTTTCCTACTGGCTTAGAAAAGGCTACCGAGGTAGTCAAGGTACTTCTTAAAAAATCATTCCCACGCTGCAGATTTAGCTCAGTGGTGCCACTGCCTGCCTTGCAAGCACAAGGTCCCGAATTCAACCCGGGTACAAAAAACAAAAAACCCAGATTTGGACTACCCCAATCTCTCTAGAGTGATAATGGGCCTTCTTTTACCTCCCAAATAACTCAGAGTAGCAAAGGTTTTAGGAATAAAGCACTGCCTTCATTCCTCCTGGCAGCCTCAATCTTCTGGAAAGATACAGAGAACCAACCAGACCTTAAAGTGAGCTCTGGCAAAACCTTTCCAAGAGACATCTGAGTCCTGACTCCAACTGCTAACAACAGCACTCATGAGGGTTCATAAGGCTAAGTTTGAGTCCATTTGAGATGTTATATGGAAGGGCATTTCTATCCACTGATATGATAGTAGACACTGAGACCACGAGACTCTTACAGTATCTCATAAATCTGGACCAAGTGCAACAAGCTATCCAAATGTATGGGAACAGGGTCCTGTCAGCTCCTGATCCAGGGGGACCACCTAGTATCTGCACTGGAGACCAAGCGCTTCTGGAAACTTGAACGAAGAAACACCAGCAGACCACTTAAAGCCAAAATGGAAAGGCCCCCTTTTCAGTGATCTTTACAACACCCACTCTAGTAAAGGTTGCTGATAGATAATTGGATTCATCTTTCTATATTAAAGCCAGTTCCATCTGAACTGTCAAAGAACAAGAGCACCCAATAGGAGAGCGCCATTCCTGTGAGCCTCTGGAAAACTTGAGATTTCTCTTCAAAAAGCAAGGCTCCAGAATGCTGCTACAGATAAACAGATCTTGCTAAGGCCATGGCTCTCAGACTCTTGATAATTATCTGACATACCTCTCAAACATACATTCTTCTCTACAGTAAGCATGAAAGCCTGACCTGCTCCTGACATCTAGGATAATAGTAAAGTTTCTTTCTCCCATCAAACAGGCAGCTCAAAGGTCACTACTTCTTTTCTCAGTATTTTCTGACAGGTGTTTTAAAATTCTTCAACCCAGTCAGTGAGCCAGAGCACCCCAAGGTAGTTGGAGAATACATAATCCCTAGAAGGTAGGGTTGACAGCCCCTTCCAGTTTGAAGACAGAGCCTACCACTCCTTCAGCACCCCATAAAGATTTAGAGGATTTATGTGTCTCAGAGAAAAATGATACTGGAGATAGGGCCTGGCAAAGCTGGCTGGGGAAATAAGCAGGACCTGTCAATTACAAGATCCCAGGACAGTGCCAAATAATTCTCAGGACCCCGTATGTGGAACTTCTCACAGGCTCCCACAAGATGTGGATGACATGAGATGAGGCTCCACGAGAGCCCTCTATCATGAAGCTTCACAGCAGCCCACTCTATGTCTCCCAGACCCAGGGCATACTTTTATTTTTGCTCTTTTTCACTTTTCCTCTTTGTTCAGCCTAAATTCACTCTACAGAGCTAGTTCTTTCCTTATCCCTTCACCCCTCACTTTTCAAATAAACTTGTGACACTGTTTCTGGTTTGTCTTGTCCAATTCTTTGCTCAAGGCAAGAAGGACCTCAAATACTTTTATTTGGTGAGCCATTTCTTGGGGGTTTTTTGGTACCAGGAACGAACTCAGGGCCTCACACTTGCCAGGCAGGCACTGTGCTGAACTACATCCTAGGCCCTGGCAAGCCATTTCTAAAGAAACTACCCAATAGCAATGCCACATTAACCAAAGCTGATTCATTTTTTAAAATTTTTATTAGTATGTGTTACAGTACATAATTATTACATTTATCATGAGCAGCTGGTGCACGTACATAACATAGGGTAATTCTTTTTTTGTCCTCTACACCTCCCATCCCTCCGTGCTCCTTCCAACTCTCGATCCCTTATCTGTTTGCAAAAGCTCTATTTCCATTTTTTTCCATCCCCTTTTCTCTTCTCCCTCCCGTCCCTCTCTTGTTCCCCCATCCATTTGACAAAGATCTCCCTACTTCCTATTATCTTTTACTTTGTTCGTTGTTAATATTTTTGGGAGGGTTTCTCATGTAAGAGAAACCATATGATATTTAAGACTTTCACTTAGTGGTCTCAAGGTACACCCATATACCTACAAATGCCTCGTTTATCTTTATGGCAGAGTAGTACTCCATTGTGTATAAATACATTTTCTCTCTCTGTTCATCTATTGATGGGCATAAAGGCCATTTCAAGATTTAGCTATTATAAATTGTGCTATTATAAAAATGGATATGCATTTCACTGTAATATGATGTTTAACTCTTTCAGGAAGATACCTGAAAAGGGGAATAGCTGGGTCAAATGGAATTTTTATTCTTAGCTCTTTGAGGAATCTCTGTACCGATTTCTATAATGGTTGTACTAGTTTAAACTCCTACCAACAATGTAGAAGACTTTCTTTACACCAACAGCCTTGTCAGCATTTGCTGTTATCTGACTGGAGTATGATAGAATCTCATTGTTGTTTTAATGGCCAGTGACACTGAACATTTTTTTCAGGTATTTATTCACCATTTGTACTTCTGGGAAATGTCTATTCATTTCAGTTGCCCATTTTTTGGCTGGATATTTTATTGGGAAAGGGGCTGATTTTTTTAGTACTCTATATATTCTAGCTACTAGTCCTCTGTCCCGAGAGTAGCAGGCAAAAAATTTTCTCCATTCTGTAGGTTATCTCGTCACTCTGTTGGTTGTTTCCTTTACTGTGCAAAAGCTTTTTAATTTGACATGATCCCATTTGTTGATTACTGGCATTATTTTTTGTGCCACTGGGGTTCTGTTCAGAAAGTCCTTGCCTACACTTATGTCTTTAAGATTTTTACCTATTTATCTTTCAACAAATTGTTTCTGTTTTAACATTTAGATCGTTGATCCATTTTCATTTTAGTTTAGTACATGGTAAGATAAAAGGGTGTAAACTCAATCTTCTGTATGTGGATATCCAATTTCCCCAGCACTATTTATTAAAAAGGCTACCTTTCCTGTAGTGTATGCTTTTGGTCCCTTTGTCAAAGATCAAACAGATGAATGTTCTTCTCTATTCTGTTCCATTGATCCACTTCTGGTTCTATGCCAGTACTATGCTGTTTTTATTGCTGTAAATTTGTAATATAACTTGAAATCTGGGATTGTGATATTCCTGCTTTGCTCTGGTTGCCCACAATTACTTTTGCTATTCTGTATCTCTTCTGGCTCCATATGAATTTCTGGATTTTTTTCTCTGGATCTGTACAGTATGAGCTGGTATTCTGATTGGGATTGCATTAAAAGGCTAATTATCTATTTCACTTAAAAGTATTGCCTCAATGTGCATCCATTTAGCTATAAATGTCTCTAATTTCTCATTCTTTATGGCTGAGTAATACTCCATTTTATTTAAAAAATACACACACACACATTTTCTTTATCCAGTCTCCAGCTGATGGGCAACTGGGCTGTTTCCAAGTTTTAGCTATTACAAACTGTGCTGCTATGAACATGGGTGCACATATATCACTGTGGTATGATTCTTTTAATCCTTTTGGGAAGATACCCAGCAGAGGAATAGCTGGGTCAAATGGGACTTCTAATCCTAGTTTTTGGAGGTATCTCCATACTGATTTCCACAGTGGTTGCACCAGTCGACACTCCCACCAGCAGTGGAGCAGTGTTCCTCTTTCCCCACAGCCTCGCCAGCATTTGTTATTGGTTGATTTCATGACAGCGGCCATTCCCTCTGGGGTGAGGTGGAATCTCAGCCTTGTTTTCATTTGGATCTCTCGAATGACCAGTGATGTTGAACATTTTTTCATGTTTATTTGCTATTTCTACTTCTTTGTCTGAGAAATGTCTGTTCATTTCAGATGACCATTTTTGGATTGGATCTTTTAATTTGGGAGGTCTGATCTTTTTTTAATAGAACTATCTTATAGATTTATTAATGAAAAATACTTTACAAAAACAGTATGCATGGCCCTAAAATAGATCAGCTTACTGAGGATTTACAATGGTGACTGAGGAAGTGGCAGTAATGGCTCTGCTGCTGAGGAAAAAGGGTTTGTTATGGTTCCTGACTCCATCTCTTCAGAATGGTAGATATTATGTTGGCAGCTCCACACACCAGGTTTGGGACATGGGGAAAGACTGACAGGCCATATTTAATACCTCAGCAGGTGGGCTTCCCTAGATGATGTGGTCAGGACCTCCAAGGATGAGAGGTGGGGAAGATAGTCAAGTAACAGGAATAGGTGGATAAAACAAAGAGTAGAACTTGGGAATGTAGTGGGAACCAGAGGATGAGGGTTCAGGTGGAGGTGGGTGCAGAACAGTATCTGAGAATAAAATGATGACATTATGACCCTAAAGGAATGGCTAGTTTTCAGAGTAATGTGATGGATTCAACTTTAAAGTGGCTTATATAAAGCCCTAAATAGCAGCTGCTTCCTTTGCTAGGGGAATCTAAGTTCTTTATATATTCTAGTTAGTAGACCTTTGTCTGAGGAACAGCCTGTAAAATTTTTTTCCCACATTGTGGGTTGTCTCAGCTCTGTTGGTGGTTCCTCTTGCTGTGCAGAAGCTTTTTAATAAGAAGAGATCCCAGTTGTTGATTCTCTGTGCTAGGTCACATCCAACTGAGGTTTTGTTCACGAAATCTTTTCCTATGCCAATGTCTTCAAGAGTTCTACCTAACCTCTCTTCCAGCTAGTTTGGTGTTTCTGTTTTTTGGTGGTTTTTTTGGTACAGGGGAACGAACTTGGGACCTTGCGCTTGTGAGGCAGGCGCCTGAACCACTGAGCTAAATCCCCGGCTCCAGTGTTTCTGTTTTAATATTTAGATCTTTAATCCATTTTGATTTTACTTTAGAGCATGGTGAGAGATACACGTCTAGTTTTAATCTCTGGCAAGTTGAAACCCAATTTTTCCAGCACCATTTATTAAAGAGGCTATAGGACATACGTGCAAATACCAAATAGTTTCTCTGGTGTGAGAAACTGAAAGTGTAAATGAGGACTAAAATGTAGACTAGATTAATGTGAAATACGAAGAAAAGCTGCAAAGGGGAAGTTGGAGGAGTAAGGGAAAGGAAAGAAGGGAAGAGAATAAATAGGAGAAAAGGAAAAAATGTAAACAAAGTTTTTGTAAATAGGGAGGGCAAGGGAATGGGGAAAAAATAAGAATCAAGATATATTATGTAAAGGTACAAATCTCCAATGATGAATGTCATTATACTGTATACCTAAAATGTACCAATAAAATTAATTTTTTAAAAAAGGAATTGTGCTTTGAAGCTAGTCTGCTCAAGTTCAAGTTCTGATTATGATTTACACTTTTGACCCTGGAAAATTTATATAAACTTAAGTCCGAATGTTCCTTTGTGTTAAATGGAAAAAAGATAAGATCTAACTCATGACATCCTTGGATGAATTAATTCCTGTGTAGCACACAGCAGTACCAGAAGGATTAAATAGGTAAATAAGGGAAAAAAGGCTAATCCCCCCCACCCCTTATTAGGAATTGAAATCAGAGGCTTTGCACTAGGCTACATCCTTATCCATTTTTAAACTTTTATTTTGAGACAAGTTCTTGCTAAGTTGCTACATTCCCCAAGCTCGGCTCAAACTTCTGATCTGCCTGCCTCAGCCTCCCAGAATGCTGGGATTACACCAGTATGCCCAGCTTCATTTTTTAACTTTTATTTTTCATCATGTAAGACAGGCCTCTTAATTCTTTATTTTAATATTAATGTAACTGATAAAGATGTGCTTCTGTTTATTTTTTATTTTGAAATAATCATAGATTTACGGAAGAGGTTTCCTTAGTACTTTTTCATATAAATGTTTGTCGTAGTATTAGAAGTATTAGTCATATGGTATTTAATATAGTTAAACTAGGGCTGGGGATTTAGCTCAGTGGTTCCACCGCCTGCCTCAGAAGCTCAAGGTCCAGAGTTCGATCCCCGGTATCAAAAAAAAAAAAAAGACAGTTAAACTAAAATGTTCTTGACTTATGTCTCAAACTCTCTACCTAAGGATAAAATATAAATTTGAAGTTTAAACCATTTCCTAAATTGAGGTGCTAGTATGTACTTCTTCAGAGTCTTATTTTATAGTTTAGGGGAGCCTTAAACTTGTTATGTTGCCCGTGCTAATCACAAACTCACAATCTTCCTGCCTCAGCCTCCAGAGTGCTGGGAATATAGGAGTGCAACACCACATTGGTCCTTAAGGAAGTCTTTAAGGAAGAATTTTTCTTGTTGGTTGTGAACTACAGCCCCATGTTCTGTGGCTCACAGAAGAAGAGATGCAATATCTGATAGGGTCATGAACCTGAATAGCTAAAGTAATATTACCAGAAATCTCCACTTTATAGGGCCAGGTAGCCCAGTGGTACAAAACATGCCTAGCATGCACAGACACTAGGTTCCATCTTCAGCACCAATAAATAAATACAAACCTCACTTTTTCCATAAAAAATAAAAAAGCATAGGGGACATGACTCTATACATCTAAGAAATTCAACAAACTGTAAGTAGATCAAACAGAGAGAGATTCACATGGAGATAAACTACAGCCAAACCACAGAAAGACTGACACAAAGTTTAAAGGCAGGAAGAAATAAGCAGAGAAGCAACATATCATGAAGTGGAAAGCCTCAGTAAGATCAATAGATGTAAAAGGTATGTCCTCAGAACTCATAGGAGCCAGAGGATGATCTAAAGTGCTAAAAGAGAAAAATTACCAATCAATAATTCTGTATCAGACTTAATACTGTAAAGATGGAAAAATGCCCCAAAGCAATCTGCACACTCAACACAATCCCCATCAAAACTCCCAAGTCTTGAATACAGAAATGAGAAATGGAAAAGCTAATTCTCAATTCACATGCAATGGTAAAGGGTCCCAAATAACCAAAACAATCTCAAGAGCAAAGTTGGGAGACTAATTCGTTCCAATGTCAAAATGGACAAGAAGCTATGGTAATCAAGGCAGTATGGTATTTTCATAAGGACAGACATAGAAAAGAACTGGGAGTCCAGAAATAAATCTATACATCAAAGATCAATTGATTTGTAACAACAGTGCCAATACTATTCACTGGGGAAAGAATAGTCTCTTCAACAAATGGACCAGCTGGATAGGAATACATAAAAGATGAAATTACAGGGCCGGAGATTTAACTCAGTGGTTCCGGCGCCTGCCTCGAAAGCACAAGGACCGGAGTTCGATCCCCGGTACCAAAAAAAAAAAAAAAGATGAAATTACACCCCAACCTCATAAGAGACAAAAATTTTCTGAAGTGGATCAAAAAGCTAGATGTACGAGCTAAAACTATACAAGCCTTAGTAGAAAACACAAAATATCGGGCCAGGGATTTAGCTCAGTGGTTTTGCCACCTGCTGCGCAAGCGCAGGGGCCCGAGTTTGATCCCGGGTACCAAAAAAAAAAGAAAACACAAAATAAAGCTTCATGACTTTGGATCTGGCAATATCTTAAATAGGACCCTAAAAGCATAAGCGACAAAAGAGTAGATAAATTGGACTTTATCAAAATGAAAAATGTCTGTGCATCGAATGATACTACCAAGAAACTAAACAATCTAAAAGGGAGAAAATATTTGCAAACCATATATTAAGGCTCTAGTTTCTAGAATTTATAAAGAATTCTTGTAACTCAACAATAAAAAGACAACCTCAATAAGCATATGAAAATGGCTAGCATCATTAGTCACTAGGGAAAGGCAAAGCAAAACCACAAGATGACACTTCACATCCGTCAGGATGGCATTAACCAGGCAGACAGAGGAAACAAGGATGAGGATACAGAAAAGTTGGAACGCTCATATACTGCTGATGGGAACTGTAAAATGGTGCATCTCCTGTGGAAAAGCTTCATGGTTTCTCAAAAAGTTAAACATAGGGGCCAGGGATTTAGCTCAGTGGTGCCGCCACCGCCTGCCTCGCAAACACAAGGTAGAGAGTTCGATCCCCGGTACCAAATAAAAGTTAAACATAGGACAATTACATTGATTCAGCATTTTAATCCTAGGTATATACCAAAAAAACTGATTCATTCTTATAAGACAAATGTTCACAGTGACACTACTCATTGTAGTTAAAAGATACAAACAACCCAACTGGCCATCAGTGGATGCCATGAGTAAACAAAATGTGGTTTACACATATAATGCAGTATTACTGAGGAGTCATTAAAAGTAATGAAGAACTGGTAAACACACAGCGTGAAAGGACCATGTCATCCTAAATGAAAGAAGCCAGACATAAATCATCACATGTTATAATTCCATTACCATATAATATCCAGAATAAGTAAATAAATCCAGAGACAGAAAGTAGACAGTAGTTGTCAGGGGATGTAGAAGGAAGAACTAAGAGTGACTGCTTAATGAGTACAGTTTTCTTCTGCAATGAAAATATTCTGGATCTAAAGAGGATGGTTTCACATTATAAATGTACTGAATGCCACTGAATTCTCTCTTTAAAATGGTTAACTTCATGCTATGTAAATCTCAGTTTTTTAAGTTAGAAAAGGAAGTAGCTTATGGTTATAAAAGAAACTGAAAGGGAAAAGTGTTTAATTTAAGAATTCTCAAAAGAAAACAATTCATCAGAAAGAATGAAAATTGTAATCAGTATTTGGCACCAAATTACTAACCCTAATGAGGCCATCACCTCTTACAGGCACAGGATAAATGTACACAATATCAGAAAAGCCCAAGATTTCAGGAGGAACTAAAATGTAGATAGTACTCATGATTAAAAAAAAAAAAAGAAAGAAAGAAAAGGCATCAAAAGAAGAAAAAAAAAGACTAGGGATAGGGTGTTGCCACTTTAGGACCCCTGGTGAGTGGTCTGCGGGGCTTCTTCGCCTGGGGGATGGAGGCTGGGGAGCGGCCCAGCCGGCCCGTGGACGGCACCAGGGGTAAGGCTGGGGTGACCCTTTGATGGTGGGCAGGA
Organism: Heterocephalus glaber; assembly: GCF_053883595.1. Lineage (NCBI taxonomy): Eukaryota > Metazoa > Chordata > Mammalia > Rodentia > Bathyergidae > Heterocephalus > Heterocephalus glaber. Next base: position 5,762,638 of record NW_028258444.1, on the reverse strand, counting down.
CACCCAGTGTCCCAAGGTCATCCCAATAAAGTGGTTTGACAAGAAAGAAAGAAAAAAGAGGGTAAAAAAAGTTGGTCCTAGAAGGAACCAGGACAGAGGTTTAAAGGTGCTTCGTTTTCCTAAGAAATGATTCCAGAATGACTTAGCATTTAAAAGAAGACAGTAACAAATGTTGATAAGGAAGTGCATAAACCAAACCTTCATACACTGCTAGACAGCATATAAAAGGGGCAGCTGCTGTGAAAAACGGAGTTTTTCAAAAACCTAAACATAAAAGTTGCTATATGACCCAGCAATTTGACTTCAAGAGAATTAAAAACATGTTCACATAAAAGCCTGTAAGCAAATGTTCACAGTAACATTACTCATAATAGCTTAAAAGTGGAGCTGGGCTTTGTAGCACATGCCTATAATCCCAGCACTTGGGAGGCTGAGGCAAGAGGACCCAGCAAGTTCAAGGACAGCATGAGCTGCACAGCAAGACTCTGTCTCAAAAAAAAAAAAAAAAAAAAAAAAGTGGAAACAACTAATGCCCATTAACTGATGAATATATAAACTGGTAAAGCTATAGAATGGAACGTTATTTGGCCATAAAAAGGAATGGAGCACAAGGTTGCATTTCCTTTATCTCAAATGCTTGGGTATGAATGAAGTATCTCCATTTTAGGATTTTTTTCAGATTTTTGAATACCTGTATATACTTAATGAGGGATGGGATCCAAATTTAAATACCAAATTCCTTGATGTTTTATATACACCTTACTGTACAGATAGCCTAAAGGTTATTTTATACAATATTTTTAGTGCCCCTGCATTTTAACTACTATCTTTGATGAGGCCAGTTATGGCATTTTCCACCTGTGGCATTATATCACTCAAAAAGTTTTGGAACATTGGCTGGAGCATTTTGATCTTCAGATTTTTGGATTAGAGAGGCTCAACCTAGACAATGTATACAATACAAATGAACCTAAAAGAGCACCATGTTGAGCAAAAGAGGCCAGATACAAAAGACCACATTTATGTGAAATGTCTACAATAGACAAATCTAGAGACAGAAAGATTAGTGGTTGCTGCAGGCTAGGAGAGGGTGACATGAAGGAGTGACTGCTAATGCTTAATTCTTTCTTTCTGGGGTAATGAAAATGTTCCAGAATTAAGACAGTGGTCATTGTACAACCTTGTAAATATACTACAAACCACAGAATTGCATACTTTATAATAGTGAATTTTATGTTTTATGAATTTGTTCATGTCAGATTTAAAAAGCTGGTTTACAAGTTGGCCATCTAAACCCAAATCCCTTTCCCTTTTCACATCAGTCTGAATTACTGAAGATGGAGTCCTAAGATCACTGAAACAAGAGGCAAGGTGAACAGTGGGAGCAACACTAAGCCAGAGTCTTGGGTTAATGTCACCTACATTGAGGGCCTGTTCTAGGTGACGGTCTGAATTACATACCTGGAGGACTTTCCCTTCCAGTTCTCAACTTAAATAGTGATTAAATTTTCACAAAAGTTGTTTAAGTCTTATCTCCTTCTCCACCTGCAAAGAATACCATGGGGTAAAATATCAACTTTCTTACTCCCCATTCTGTTTTTTCCACACAGACGATCTCAGCTAAAGAAAGAAAAAAGCAATTTACTTAGCTAACTAATAAAAAATGTGAATAATACCAGTAAACATGATTCTCCTGAATGCCTCCAACACATTAGTCCCCAAGTAACTATTAATTGCACAATTTAAGAAATCATAGTTTAAAACTGTACCATCTACTCTTAGAAACAACTCCCTGAATTATTCCTGCTTTTTTTAGTATTGTGCATTATAAAATTCAATGATTCACTTGTACACTTTTCAGCTTAGGGTCTATGAGCCATCTGCATCAAAATCACCAATGTTACCATGCTTACTGCAAACTTAACCAAAAATCTCTAGGAATGGGATCTAGGAAATGTATTTTCAAAGTGACTCTTACACACACTGGAGTCTGAGAATCACGTTTCTAAGTAGTTCAACGAAATGGGACCTGCAAAGCAGGATGTGGCGGTTGGTGCACCCCCGTAATCCCAGCACTCAGGAGCCTTAGGCAGGGATATCGCCGCAAAGGTCATTTGACGCTAGTCTGGGATACATAAATACCTAGTAAATTCAAGACCAGCTTGAACTATATAGTACCTGTGCTACATGCGTAGTAAGTTTAAGGCCAGCCTGAACTAAAAAGATACTGTCTCAAAAAAAAAAAAAAAAAACCCTAAAAACTAAGATGTGTTATGTACATGTATTAGTTCTCCACAATGAAAGTAATCATTATATACCATAAACATGCACTAATGAACATTAAAATTTTTAAAAAACAAGAATGTGAGATATGTGCTATATTTATATTACACAACATCAGATAGTAAAAATGGCATGAATGACAAAGTCGTGGTGTACCAGTGACGGCGAACCTTTTAGAGACAAGTGCCCAAACTGCAACCCAAAACCTACTTATGTATCACAAAATGCCAACACTGCAATTAGAACTAAATACTGAGGTTTTAGTCTAGAAAGAATAACTCCCATATGTTAACATCTTTTGTCTCAAAAGAAAACACGCGTGCCATAGGTTCACCACCAATGTGGTATACTGTATTCAAATCCAGTAGAAGAGATTTTTTTCTTCCCCAAAATACTAAGAAAATATGGAGAAAAGAAATTGTTTCTACCATACCTGAGTAATAAAGGACTGAACTTAATGAGAGGTTGGACAAAGATAAACTTCATTAGTCAAAAAACTGATCCCTTGAGAAATTTCAAACAACACACAAAGGTGGCATAGAACCATCGCTGCTAGCACACGTTTCTGTCAGCACATGTTGATGGCTTTCAGATGAACGTGTCTTTACTTTTCTCCTAGGCTCCTTTCTATTTTGCCAACCAACAGGTTTACTGACCGATACGCTATTTTGTGTAAGAAGAATCTTTCTTGATTTTAAACTGTTTATGCTGATACACTATAGTCCTGATTCTTTTTTTTTTTTTTTTTTTGGTACCGGGGATCGAAATCGGGACCTTGTGCCTGCAAAGCAGGCACCAGAACCACTGAGCTAAACCCCGGCCCCAAGCTCTGATTCATGCTTACAAAGCACTGAAAGTCTTAAAAATATAAGGCAAAATTCTGGTCTGCAGCTATACACCACTTGCAAATTACTACTGAAGAAAACTGAATTTATGTTATCCCCTCTGTAATTCTTTTATAAAACTTTACTTTTGATGTTAAAAGTCCTAGTGTTTTAAAATATTCTCCAGTTATAGTGAGTAATATTCATTTACATATTTATGGAGCACCTATTATGTGTCCCAGACAGAACAAAATACGTTAGATCCTAGGGATTTAGCTCAGTGGTTCCGGCGCTGCCTCGAAAGCGCAAGGTTCCAAGTTCGATCCTCGGTACAAAAAACAATACTGGTCGTAATTTATTATTGATTCAGAGTCTCCAAACATTACAAATAGTAAGTGTTCAAATACTGGATTATGTAGGCAGAATTGAGCAGACTCTATATTCGTCCTGTATTAGACCAAGGATATTTGTTTCAAAAATAACTTCTATTGCTTTAACTATTTAAAAGCAAAACAACACAAGTACAAGAAGTCTATAATTTTCATGGTTTACAGCACTGTGTTATCTTCTAATATTGTAAGCATTAGTTCCTTCTCATAATTTTACCATATACACTTTGATTTTGTGGCAAGAGGTAGTGATTCACCTCACGGAAAACAATGGGAAAACCGGCAGCTCAAAAGAAAAGACGCTACTAAAAAATTAAGGCACTTAAAACCTACATACTAACTCATCTGTGAAATGTTTTTCTCTGAACTCTAACAAAAGTTCTGATTCCTCTTCAGTCAAAGAAAGCAGGCAAAGAAAATGAAACTCAGACTTCTGTCGCTCTCGAAATCCATGCTCAACCTGTTCGCATAGCAAAGATGATGATTTCTCTCCGAGAGACCCGACATGAACATGCCAGAAAACCTGGTGCATAGTTTAGGTCACAATCACAGAACTGTGGCAAACAAAAACTACCGCTTAAGCCGAAAACCTGACTGTTCCTGCCTAGCACCCAGAGAACTCCAGAGAGGAGTGAGACTTTGGAAGTTAATTTTTTGTTCGTTGCTGATTCTGCAGCGCTACCTCGAAAGCGTTGGTGGGGTCACAGGCCAGGAACACCCAGAGGCGGCCTTGGCGCTCCCGCGCGGCTCCAGGGCGGTCCGCAGCCCCGCAACGAGCCTGGGAGGGAGCGGAGTCCGCATCGGCCCGCGCCCCGCGTCCCCCAGGTGCCCTTGGAAGCCGCGCGGCCCGCAGGCTCCGGTTCCGCCCGCGCTCCCTTCCCCGGGTCGCAGGGACCGTAGCTCAGCCCCGCCGCCGCGGGCCTTGGGCTCTTCTCCGGGCGCGCCACAGCCAGGGGGCAGGTGCGGAGAAGCCGGCCCGCAGGGACTCCGTCCTCCAGGCCGCAGAGGCCGCTCGCCAGGCCCGCTCCGGGCTCGGCCGCGTCTCACCTGCGTCCCCACCACGACGATCTGAGGCAGCTGGATGATGTCGGCGCCCACCGTGTTGAAAACGTCCTGGAGCTTGTTGATGACAGGAATCAGCGCCTCCATTACTCCCAAAACACGGCGGCAGCGGCAATGAATGGGGACGGGGCCCAGAGTCCACCTCCTTCCTCTTCTCCTCTGCCCTCCCCTCTGGAGCCAGCACCCATTGGACCCGGCGGCCGCTCCCTGCCCCTCCCGGCAGGCCTTGCGCCGCGGGGGGGGGGGAGCAAAGCCTGCCGGGAGTTGTAGTTCCCGAGCGGCAGTCCGCGGATGCCTACGAGGCCCAGGAGGCTGCGCGGCCGGCGAGCAGTTGTGGTAGGTAGGAATGGAAGCTTGGCGAGTCCACTCTAAAGCCTGGGGAGCGAGACGCTGAGAGACGTGAAAATGCTAGATATTAGCGATGTCTTTCTTAATTAACTAGAATATCCGTTCCTTATGAGGATGCTTATGAGGTTGGGAAGGCCTTAATGCCTCAGGGTCACAGACACGCCCGCCGGCTGCGGAAGGTCTGTGCGTAGGTGCTACAATGTGGGGAATGCACTTTTGCAAACATACAGAACCAGCCTGGGTTCTCCAGGGTTTTTGTTATTTTTTAAATGTGTTCAGGGGAAAAAAAACTTTTTTAAAAAATTCTTTTTTTGGTACATTTTAGGTATACAATACGTTTACATTTATCATTGGGTGCTTGTACCTGTGCATGATGAATCTTGGTTCTTATTTTTTCCCCCATTACCTGTGCACCCTTCACCCCCTCCACCCTTCCCTATTTACATAGATTTCTTTTCCATTTTTGGGGAAAAAAAACTCTTAAAAAGAGTGTTGGAGTTTTAGAGGGGAATTACTGGCCCTTATTTTCTATATTATATATAGATCTTTATCTGCTGTGTCCTGATTCCTGCCAAAGTGGAGATCTGAAAACTGCCTTGCTTTTTGCTAGGTCTCCAAGCAAAGAACTAAATCAAGTGAGGAAAAGCCCCCTTTTCTCTGTTTTTTCATCAGTACTTACCTGTTCCAAACAAGAGAAGTATTTATTATATCTCCCAAACCTGCTGGATATCCACAACTTGAGTTCGAGTTCTCTAAAATCGAAGAATGAATTCTAGGAACAACAAAGGTTAAGAATAGGAAAAAGTTATTGAGATAAAGATAGCTTCTGTCTAAGAGAGACAGAAAGGGGACCTTGTTTCCCAGGGGAGTTTTATGGAGCAAAGCCCTGAGGTGAGGCCGTTCAAGGTGTGACAAAATAATAGTCAACTAGTAAGATTACAAATACAGTTGCTTAGGTAGTATTGTTCCAATAGGAAATCACAAGCTGGACATGAGTTGGGACAAAACTGTGATCATCCAATAAGATTACAATAAGTATAGTAACGTAGTATGGATTAAATGGGGATCAAAAGGGGAAGCTAGTCTTGTAGCAGGCATACACAGAACGAGCAAGGATTTTTCTGTGGGGGTGGGTGAGGAATCTTTCCAGGAAGGGATGGGTTAAGGTTGGTCCCCCACCCAGGTGATTGATACCTATTTAGAATATCAATCACTGCTACTTATCGCTAGGGGAAGTATGTGTTGGGTGTAGTAGTTACTCTTTTTATAATGCTCACCAGTGAACTTGCCTCAATTGTTTTTCTATGCTGGCTGAGGGCCTAGCTTGGTCTAACTGCCTTATAATAATTTGAAACTAACTTAGCTATCTGCAATAGTAATACTATTATAAATGAACAAGTAAAATGCTGTGGCTGGGTGTATGTAATAGGAGCAAGTGGGGCAGTTTGAGGGGGAGGAGTCAAAGTTCAAACAAGACTTCCTAGAAGTTGCTGATTTAATCTCCTTAAGAGCAGGAACCACCTGAGTCATGGATGTTGTGCACTGCTCAACTTCAGTGGGTACCATTGATCAGCACAGGTGCACACAGTCACCTCAGGAAACATACTTGATATGTTGAGCAGGACAAAGGCTATGTACTTTATATATATAGTTTTGTTTTTTGAGACAGGGTCTCGCTATGTAATTCAGACTGCCCTTGAACTCACTGTATTCTGTGCTGGCCTCAGACTCCCAAGTTCCCAGCTGGGATTAATAAATATTTTTGAATGAAATAACTAAGATCTGAAGATTTAATACTGGTGTTTTGGTATCCTGTCAGGCTTTGTGAACATTTGTTCTTTGTTTTGTTTTGTTTTTGTGGTACCAGGGATGAACTCAGGCAGGACCTTGTGCTTGGGAGGCAGGCGGCGGAACCACTGAGCTAACTCCCCAGCCCCATGTTCTCTTTTTAAAAACAAAAATTTTAGGGCCAGGGAGTTAGCTCAGTGGTTTCGCTGCCTGCCTCCCAAGTGCAAGGTCCTGAGTTCGATCCCCAGTGCAAAAAAAAAAAAATTTTTTAGAGAAAAAGTGAGTCAAAAATTTCAGAACTCTAAAAAATGGAGAGCAGTCTTTTCCCAAGTGAGAGGATGAAAACACGAACACCCAGTACTAGCCCTTTATTAGGGGACAGGGTGCCGGAAGCAGCGGCCAGGGGCTGGCTAGGTGACCTCTTACATGAGCAGGGGGCATAAGTGGGGGGGACATAGTGGAGGTAGATGTTTGGCTGCAGTCAGAGGTAAGGTTTAAATCCAGCGGCAAGTTTGAATTTCTCAGTGGGAACGACTGTAAGCGGGAGATCTTCAAGGAGGGAAAGTTAGTTTATTGTTTCCCTGAGTGATTTATTATCTGCTGGGAAGAACCATTTTATCTAGCAGAGAATTCTATCACCAAGCTAATTTATTTTCAATTAAAGATAGTATTTAATAGTGAAATACTACCCTTTTGCTTCTCAGCCCTCTGGTTCACAGGACTTCTTGTTTTCAAATAGAAAACTGAGCAGTCTACACCTTCCAGCAAGAAAAGGCAGCTGAGTGAGGGGGAGGCTCAGGGCTAAGCTTCATAAACACAATCAGTAACTTCTTTGAAGGGTCCAAGTGCCCTGGTGTAAAAATGCTGCAATCAAAACTGATTTTTTCATTTGTGACACTCTATACACGATCTTTACCTGTTTGCTAATGGCAAAATTAGAAGTGCAAGCCTACATATATTCCAGAAGGCAAAATGTCATAAATTTTGTGTGGTATTATGTAGTTCCATTTAAATTATAATTTTTCTCTTGGGCTGCGTTATGGCTTATATCTAAGTGTACCCGCACAGCCTCACACACTCAGGTGGGGCTTTGGGAGTGACTGGATCATGGGTGTGCGATACTGAATTCGTCCACTGTTAGGCTTAGAGCTGGATGTGATCCTGGGAGAGGAAGCTTGGTGGGAGGGGGTGGGTCACTGTGGGCGTGGCCTGGAAGGGCGCCTGTGTACAGTACACCTGCTCCCCTGGGTGCCTGTGCTTTCCGCTGCTATGCCCAGAGCAAGCTTCCTCTGCGGTGCCCCTCTGCCCTGCTGCCCTGCCTTGGAGCAAGCACACCATGGACTGAAACCTACAAACTTGTGACGGTGCCAGCCGTCAGTAGTCGAACAGTACCTGAGAGGAGGGGAGAGGATGAAAGAAAAACAAAACCTCTGAGGAAAAGAAAAAGGAGAGAGAGGCGGAGGAGAGACCCCTCTTCCCACTTTATTGCCCTTTCTATACCTTTTCCACAACCCCCAACCCCTCCTCTGTACATAATTCGGCGACTAATTATTTTCCAGGGAAAAGGTCAAATGTATCTTTACAACTCCGGGAATAACGTTCCCTTGCATTACAGACATTCGAACTCTTTCTATTTAACCACTCTCGTTACAAGTAACCATCCTTGTTTTTGTGCCAGCTGCATATCCAGGATTCATTATGTTCTCAAGAGACTCAGAGGTCTCTGAAGGTTATTTCAACCTTTCGCTCTCCACAATTCCCCCTTTTTTATTTATTAGATGACCGTGCCTGTCTTAGGTGAGATCCTAGGACAGAATCCTACCTTACCCGTCATTGAGAAGAGAAACTTCCCTGTCTTAGGTTGGTAAGAGATTCTCCTGGTCTCAAACCCGTCATTGACTAACCGGCCTCTTGCTTAGGGGTGATCAATTTCTGATAATGCAACTGGAGCCATCATTGAGAACATGGATCGAACACACTGGCCAAATATAATGAAAAGAAGAAACATAAGTAACAATCCACCTGCCAACAGCCTAAGGCCTATCACTATTTGTTTAGCAAAAAGTGAGGAAGGCACCAAGGTTTTTAAGTAGTCATAAAGGGACTGTGCCAACTGTGCAGGTGACAGACTTGTTTTTCTTGTTTGTTGAATACTCAATATTTGCTGATGGAGCTTTACTAGGTCGGAGGTTTTATTGCCATGCGACCATGCCCCTTTTAGACGGTCCTGGATCACTTGCCAGTTATAATCTGTCACATTATAAGCTGGTGAAGTGACACAAATCCAATGATATTCTGCATGGCACTGTAAACGGTTTCTATGTTTGAGAGCTTCAAGGGAGCGTCCCAAATATATTACCATGTCAAAAAGAGCATTCAACTTTTCTTCCATTTTTACATCAATGTTTTCCTGTAACTCTAAGGCTTGAGACATTCATTGAAAGATTATCTACAAAAGTTGCGGTTTGTACAGACTGACATAAAGCAACTGCAGCGGTAGATAAGCTAGTCAGAAATGCTATAAAAGTAACAATTCTGGCTACAATCATGCCGGCCACCCTTTTTTCTCTTTTTAACAAACCATTTAGACTCTCCAGTATTTGAAGTCCTTTTTCTGCATACCATGGTTCTGAAAGGTTAACTGGCAACATTACAAAAGAGGGCTGATGAATTATTAAAACATTTTGATACCCAAATTTCACACAATTTGACAATATACAATTATCACATACTACATCAAATTGACGAGTTCCATTTTCATATTCAATCTTAAAACCTTCCAATAATAGTAAATAGGGTCGGGGCACACAAGCCGTAATGTTTCCCTCCAACCCGGAATCTGGTCCCACACCGATCCTTTTTATTCCTCCCATAGCAACCATAAGTTTCCATATCATGGGCTGAAAAGGGCCGGAAGGCACTCACCAAAGTCCCACAGTCAACTGCTGTTCTGTGTTCGCCCCACCTTAACAGTTGTCCAATTGGGCATTCCAATCCTGTAGCACTTTTTGTTGATCAGTGAAGTTATAGATGGCCGGCCGGTCCACTCTACATCTGGCCCATGGTATGATCCTGTTATTGATGGGTGTCTTATTCATACATTGGAAAATTCAAAATGAAAAGGGTATCTGAGGAGACAAGGGGTATAACTCCCCCTTTTTTATTTTTTGAAGTTGATGTTTAAGGGTATTATGAGCTCATTTAACAATCCCCTGTCCCTGGGGATTATAGGGTATACCAGTTTTATGTATCAGCATACAAGTGTGTCTATTTTTATAGGTGGCTGGAGCATAAGAGAAGGGCAAATACCCGAATCAAAAGGTTATTACCATAAACAATATGTTGGAAGACCCACATAATTAGAGGGCATGAATACATATTGAACACCAGAAAAGGAGCAGTAATACATATCACAGTTACATAAAACCTGATGTTTTTTACTGTAGTTTGGTACCAAAACCATCTTTTTAATAACACTCTCTTTTTTATGACACAGAAACTAAGCTTTTGAAGATGACCAATGTGGACATATTACAATAACATAAATTAAGCTTTTGAAGATGACCAATGTGGACATATTACAATAACATATTTAGAACTTAACCAATGTAAACATTTTACAATAACATATTTAGCGTTTAAACATCAATGATAACCAATGTAATCAATTTATAACAACATATTGAGACAATATTTGTTGTGGTGTGTCTCCCATAAGATTATAAAAATTACTAGGGGGTCCCTTTAGTGAATTAAGACCAGAATAATTATTTTTTGGGTGGCCACTTCTTTATTCACCAAAGGGAGTACCCACAGTCTCTATCTATTTTGACAAAGAATAAGAATATATATATATATCTTTTTATTTTACAACTGTTTATTGCAATTTGATTCTTGCATGTAGGTGACAATACACATTACTTTTATAAAATAAATCTCAGTGGCACTTTGATCAATTAGCAACCTGGGAAGGAAGGCATGCCTTTAATTTAATAACATTTATCTGTAAGCCAATTTAACAATAGGTGAATATCTTTTTTAAAAAAAAAATTTTTCAAAAGGTGAAAAGGAAAAGAGAAAAAAAAATTGAGCTCAACTGTACAAACAGACAAACAACAGACAACAGACAAACATATAAGACAATTTATAAAATTAGAGTGCACTCAAATATATTTAGCCAAATTGAATCGTAATATCCTTTTTATGATTATTAGATTTATAATTGTATGACTGGTCAAAAACTTTGGAATAGTCAATTAACAGAGATCTCTTGAAATTAAAATCAGAAGGAATGAAAGCGCTTTTATACCTGTAAATATAAAAAGAACTCCAAGTCCTTGATAAGGAAGTAGCGAACTCAAACAGGACAGACTATTTGGAACCCAACCAGATCCTCCCCTCTCCCTCTCGGCGGCCGCCTGTAAAGTAGCCTGCAGGGCCGAGAGAGGGCGGGGCGCTGGGGATGAGAGTCGTGGGACAGGAGGGGAATCTAGCTGAGGATCCGGGCGGGCAACCTCAGGAAAAGGGTCAAGCCCTGCCAGGACGCTGGGCTGAAGTGACCGTTTTTTCAACAGCGCTTGTTCCTTTTGTTTCCATTTCCAATTAAACCATAACATATCTAAGGGATTTGAGGGATGGGTATTTTCAGATTTATCTTTTTTATCTTTTATTTTCATTTTTTCAGTAAGAGCTATTAGAGAAAAGGGAGGCCATTTCTCATAGTTATACTTAGTTGCCTCCTCCTCTAAATCTGCGGCACCAGAGGGGTCGAGGGGTTCATTTAAACCTTCTACAAGAGGGGGGGCTGAAGAAGGGCACTCAATTTGTTTATCTATGTTTGGAATGTCCTCCGGGCTAGAGGCAACCGCGTCTGTTTGTGAGTTACCCACTGAAGTCCCTTGACGAGGATCTAAACTCTCCTTGATAAGACCCCAAAGGCTAAACACATCAACAGGGAATTTGGAAGGCCCTTCCTGATCATAATAATCTTGTAATTGTTTTCCGACTTTTAGCCAAAGTTCTAAATTAATTGATCCCTCCTCGGGAAACCATGGGTAGACTCTCTCCACAAATTCTAAAAAATGACATAACTGCTGTTGCCCTACCTTAGCTCCACGGGACCAAAGCATCCTTTTTAATATCTGAGCAAACAGCATCCGACTACTAGTAGTCCTTATACCTTATATCACCGCCCCCTACTTACTTATCCGAGCTCACAATCCGGCGGCGTCCTTCACCTTGTCCTTCATGCTCAGGTCCCTGTTCGGGTGCCGCTTGTGACGGTGCCAGCCGTCAGTAGTCGAACAGTACCTGAGAGGAGGGGAGAGGATGAAAGAAAAACAAAACCTCTGAGGAAAAGAAAAAGGAGAGAGAGGCGGAGGAGAGACCCCTCTTCCCACTTTATTGCCCTTTCTATACCTTTTCCACAACCCCCAACCCCTCCTCTGTACATAATTCGGCGACTAATTATTTTCCAGGGAAAAGGTCAAATGTATCTTTACAACTCCGGGAATAACATTCCCTTGCATTACAGACATTCGAACTCTTTCTATTTAACCACTCTCTTTACAAGTAACCATCCTTGTTTTTGTGCCAGCTGCATATCCAGGATTGATTATGTTCTCAAGAGACTCAGAGGTCTCTGAAGGTTATTTCAACCTTTCGCTCTCCACACAAACTGAGCTGAAATAAACCTTTCTTCCTTTAACTGGTGGGTGTCAGGTATTTTGACCCAGCAACAAGAAAATAAGACAAGCTGGAATATCCAGAGCCCCATATTAACATGCATTTTTTTTTTTCCTAAAAGAAGGAAGTCTTGTGGTCAGTGCTCAGAAATTTCCCTATCACTCCATTAGACAGGATTGTCCAGTAACTCTCCTAAAGCATTGAGTTAATCAGGAACAGAGGAAAAGAATCAGGAAGTGATGAGGCCTCGAAAAAGAGTGGTTCTAATTTGATAAGTTTTTTCAGCGAGACTCTGGATACTCTGTGTAGTGTGTTTTACTGGAGGAAACAAAGCAAACCAATTTGGATTTTGACATTTTAATGGCAGAACAGTTGCTTGTGGGAAAGCCACTTAGCCACTAAGTTCTTTCTTCTTGAGAGTAGAATAATATGTTCCTTTGCAGTATGGATTCAGCGAAATCACATTAAGCTGTATCAGGTGTTGTCTCAAAAGGCCTTTTTAAAAGCTCATCTCCTTCAGCTGTCCCTCTTGCTAGAGGTTTGTGACTTAGGTGGGATAGTTTGGTTGCATGTGATAATAGTTTAACTGGCCTCAGAAATGATTGGGAGCAGGGGCTCCGAGAGCACTGGAACTGTTCCTTCTGTGTCTGCTTCTGTCCGTGTGGTTGATTTCATTCTGTCAAGCCAGTTTGTCCTGTGGAGTGGGGTGAGGGGCTCTCGAGGGGCCCTGTGAGATCTCATTCTGGAAGCTGCCATGGGACAAGTGGGGCTGAGAATCTGAGGAGCAAAGGGAAACCAGGTTTCTACCTTGTTTCTCTGCTATATTAGTTCCTCATTCCCACCTTAACAAATTACCACAGACTTTGTGGTTTAAAACAACAAAAATTTATTATCTTACTGTTCTGTAGCTCAGAAGTCTGACATGGAAGTCACTGGGTTAAAATCAACTCATCATCACAGATGGTTTGGTGATGCACACCTGTAATCCCAGCACCCTGGCAGGCTGAGGCAGGAGGACTGCAAGTTCCAGCTCAGCCAGAGTATTTTAGCAGTTTGGACCTTGTCTCAAAAAAAACCGCTGAGAATGTAGCTCAGTGCAAAGGCCCTAGGTTCAATCCCCAGTACCAGAAAAAATTATCTATAAAGTGTCATCAGAGCTGCATACCATTCTCCCAGAGTCCTCCAGCCCTTTTCGAAAAACATTCTCGAGGCCACTCCCAACACTTGTTAGTGACCAAAGCTAGCAATGCCACGTGGTTTTCATCCTTCTGTCATTAAACCTCTCTGCCAACAGCCAGCGAAAGTTCTCTGCTTTTAAGAGCACATGATGAGGTTGACTCAGCTAAACCACGCAAGAGCGTCTCCCCATTCTAAGATCTGCAGAGCCTCTTTTGCCAACTAAAGCTCACAGGTTCAGGAATTAGGACATGGACGTGTTTGAGGGTCAATTCTTCTGTACCTAAAGTCTGGGAATGGATCCAATCCAAGCAAGAGTCATTCCCTGAGGATTTTCTAATTTGCTTAAACAGATATTTTCTTTCTGGATATAAAACTGTATGGATGTGAGTCACTGTCCCCAGAGATATCTTTCCTCTCACATGGAATAAATTGGTTTGAAACAAAGTAAAACTCTTTCAACCACCTTCAAATTTTTTCCCAATTCTAAAATTGTCCCATGTTTCTAAAGGTACATATATAATGCATAATATAGAAATCCCAATCCTCATAATCACTCTCATCTCTTTTCCTTGTTGCCCTTTTTACACAATATTATTAAACTATTGAGCACTTATTGTGTGTGAAGCACTGTGCTACACTGCTAAGCATTTTATAATAGCATGGTGGGATGGATGTGGAAACTAAGACTCCAGGAAGTTGAGTAAATTGGTAAATTTGTGTAGCTGGTGTGTGGCAGAGCTGGGATTAAAACAGGCTGAGAAGGGAATGGGATTAATATGAGAAAATGGAAAAATAGGAACAAAATCTTTGTAAATAGGGAGGACTGGAGGGGTTGAAGGGAGGGCTGGGCAAGGGTGAAAAATAAGAACCAAGAGAGATTATGGAAAGGTGCAAATTTCCAATGATGAATGTCATTATATTGTATACCTAAAATGTACCAATGATTAGAATGAATAATCGATAATGCAAAATAGGAAGAAAAGGTCCAAAGGGGTAGGGGTAGTGGGAGGGGCAGGGGAAAGGAAAGAAGGGAAAGGAAAAATGATGAGAAATGGAAAAAATGAAAACAAAGTCTTTGTAAATAGGGAAGGGTGGAGGACGTGAAGGGAAGACTAGGAATGGGGAAAAAATAAGAACCAAGATGCATTATGTAAAGGTACAATTCCCAATGAGAAATGTAATTGTGTTGTATACCTACAATGTACCAATAAAAGAATTTAACAACAACAGCAACAAAAAACAGGCTATCTGGCTAACTCAACTTCTATACATACTGCCTTATTTCTCTATTCATTCCCTTATTTATTCAACATCTACTTACCAAGTACATATTTGGCATGCAGCTCTTGTTGGAGGGCAGGGAGGATCTGTAGACTTGTACTTACCCTTCCCCAGTACTGACCTCAGATAAATATGGTGTTAAAATATTGTGGTTTTGGGGCCAAAGATTTAGCTCAGTGGTACTGCACCTGCCTCGTGAGCTCAAGGTCCTGAGTTTGATCCCCGGTACCAAAAAAAAAAAAAAAATTGTGGTTTTCCCTACTAACTAACATGACACTTGTTGCATAATATCAATCTACTGGATTTGGGATCCCCCCCCCCCTTTTAACTTGGGAAGTCTGGAATAACAAAGATGTAAGCGGTTCTGAATTGGTACAGTTGCAACCTGGATTTATAGTCAAACCCAGCCAATGCATGTGAGGCTTGCTTGGCATAGGACTCTCCATCAGAACAGCTGCCAAGTCACTCAGCCAGGCGGTAGGCTGGCTCTGTTCTCACCTAAAGTCTCGAATGAAGGGAAGTTTATTTGACTTGACTTCAGAACTGCAGAGAGCTCTTGAAAGAGGTCCTTCAGACTATTTGTATAGCAAGTGTCCTATATCATTTTATAGCTACATTTTAGTCATCAATACAGCCAAGCTGTACTGTTGAAATTATAGTGATGAGGGTCCAATGTTAGTATAAAATACCCAACTCTGATAGGGAAGCCTCTTTGTAATATTTTGGAAACTCCCTGTATTTTGCAAAGATGATAGACAGCTTTAGTCAATTTGCGCTGCTCTCTGGGCTGCCTTTGTTAGCAGCTGCAGGAAATTGTCTGCAGATGGCGAAGTGGGCCAGCTGATTCCCACACTAGCAATTCAATGTGGCAAGACAGCGCCAGCCCTTAGAGGGCAGTGTGGTAACACAATTAAGAGTAAAGGACAGCACAACAGGAGTTCAGATGCAGGCCTGGGTTTGCTCCACACTCACTGGTTGGAGCTCCTTTGAATCCTCCCACCCTTGAAACATGTGCCATATTTTACTGAGGATAATAGTGATTTTCACATAACAGCAATACCAACAACTGAAAATTACACATTAGACATCCCTCGAACTGTTCCGCCTATCCCATTTCTTACATTTTCTCCTTAACTTCTTCACACTCTTGGTTCCCATAATGTTGGGCATTCTGAGAAGCACCTCAAATCTCCCTCCTCCTCCTCTGTTTTTCCGGTTTCCTTTCTGTCTCCCCTGCACCAACCCAATTTGCTCATTTTATGGTGAAGAGAAATTTAGTTTTCATCCCTTAGCTAGCTATCTTTGCATATCTCAAGGCTCACTCACTAGCACACTGTGATGAGCAGAAGGGACATCTATCCTGACTTTAGCAGCTAGATCTAGTAGACATCGGTTTATTTTGACTTTTGTTTGCTTGGTTTCACTCCCCCCCCCCATTAGAGACTTTGCACAACTTTTTTGAATACCCCCACCAGTCCTTCTATTCAGTATTAGGCAGCATCAATTTAATAAGAACCAGTTTTCTAGAAATGCCGCAATCACGGTAAGATAAAACTTACCTATCAGTGGCACAATGTGTATGATAAAGTACTAAATATGGCATGAGTAATATGTGGAAAAGTTTATCTGATGATTGACTTCTCTATCATGGTTTTCATTTATGTTAATTCCTCCTCAATTACTGATGTTTGACTAAATGGACGAATGGATAGGTGGATGGTTGAATGAATGTTTTTCATATCAATTTTAACTCATCTGGGCTAGTCAGAGACTTACAAGTTTTTATTTTAAAACCGATGAAGTATGAGAACATTCTAAGCATCCTTTTCTCTTAGAAGCCATAGCCTTACTCCTAACCTCTTCTCTATGACCTACCACCAAAACAAAGTAAGTTGCTGAATAACATAAACAGTACTACTAGGTTAACACAAAGCTAGAAAATGATCCACCCCAAAACCCAGACAGCAGGTTTAGGTGTGTATCACTCTGCACACCAGCAGTAAAAGTAAAAGCCAATAGAATAAAAATTAAAACATAAAGTCAGTATTAAATACTACATCAAATTGTAAAGCATGGAAAGGCATGTAAGACACATCAATTGGACACATTGATTGGTGTTTCTCAAATCTCCTTCTCATTCCCTATAACAAGTCAGCACACACCCTGGTGTTGTGGTGCCTATCTGTAATCCTAGCTACTAAGGAGGTTGTAGTAGGAGGAGTATAAATTCAAAGCCACTCCAGGCAATGTAATAAGACCCTGTTTCAAAATAAAATTTTAAAAGGGCTGGGGATGTAACTCAGTGGTGGAGTGCTTGCCTAGCATGTATGAGGCCCTGGGTTTGATGCCAATACAGGTATTCCTTGTTTAATGACCTACCTGGTTATCAATTGTTGGGACTTAAGGCTCACCACTTGGACTTTTGACACAGGAATGTGAGCAGCAGTGCAGCCTTATGGCGGCTTCTTCTACAGAACAGCCCTGTAATTCTGCTGATTGCACTGTACAGTGCAGTACAGTAGTTTTATTTTTTGTTACACATTACAGTACTGCATGTAAAGAGTTATGCAAATAAAAGCAAAGTCATCAAGTTGGAGTTTCCTTTGACCATGTCTTTATACTGAATATAGTAATGCACATATTATGTACGGGTCCTCATTTAGCAACCAGTTCGGTTAACGACCTCATCACAGGGACCGAACTTGGTCATTAAGCGAGTGTTCCCAAAGGAAAGCCAAGCACTATAGCCTGTGCTTTCTGGATTGATGGAAAGATAAATGACTAGGAGTCAACCACGGAGGACAAGAACGTTCAAACCAGCAGAGGGAGCAGCTTGCTCAACAATGAAGAGGAAGGGAAAACTGGTGCATTCTTGATGCTGTAGTGTGACGAAGTGTAGGGCATGAAGGTCTATGGAACAAGACAGGTGGCCAGTCAGTGCGAGGTCAGCTCATGGAAAACACACCAGGGAGAGAAGCTGGTGGTGAATCCTGAGGGTAGTAGAGAAAGTGAGAGAGAGGGCCGGGGATTTAGCCAGTGGTTCTGTCACCTGCCTTGCAAGCACAAGGTCCCGAGTTCGATCCTGATACCAAAAAAAAAACATAACAAAGTGAGAGAGAGCAGGGGAGATGCATGATCTTATGCCTTTTGCAAACCAACCCCCATCACAGTGGACAGGGATGAGGTGAGAAAAAGGGAAATCAAGGAGTCTTGGCAGTGATGCAAGTCAGAGATGATGGTATGGTGGAGGAAGACAGGAAGGTATAGTGGAGATGGAGACACTTGGACAAATTTAGAAAAGGTGCACTTACCTAGAGAGTATAAACTAGAAAAAAATGGCCATTGTTGGAATGGGCATAGAACATGTAATAGGAGGTGGAAAAATGTTAGGAAAAAAAAAGACCCTCTATCTGCCATCTTGTGTGCCCGTGTGTGTGTGTGTGTGTGTGTGTGTGTGTGCACGCGCGCGCGCCTAATCTCATCTGGTCCGCCCAAGACCCACCGAGCGCCAGCCCTAGTCCCCTGCACTTCCCCAAAACTGCTCCAACAAGATCATGAAAGAAACTATCATGAACCAGGAAAAACGCACCAAATTGCAGGCACAAGTGCGCATTGGTGGGAAAGGAACTGCTCGCAGGAAGAAGTTGGTTCATAGAACAGCTACAGCAGATGATAAAAAAACTTCAGTTCTCATTAATGAAGTTAGGGGTAAACAATATCTCTGGTGTTGAAGAGGTGAATATGTTTACAAACCAAGGAACAGTGATCCTCTTCAACAACCCAAAAGTTCAGGCATCTCTGGCAGCAAACACTTTCACCATGACAGGCCATGCTGAGACGAAACAGCTGACAGAAATGCTACCCAGCATCTTGAACCAGCTCGGTGCAGACAGTCTGACTAGTTTAAGGAGGCTGGCTGAAGCTCTGCCCAAACAGTATGTGCTTCCTATTGGTTTTACTGGGTTCTAATCATTTAACAGCACATTTTTGTGATACAGGCCTCTAAGTTGATATGACTATCTTTAGATTTAGAGAGAAAAACTAAAAAACAAATTATTAATTTTAAGCAAGTATTCTTGGTGTTTATAGTAATTTGTCTAGCTTGCTATGGTTATTCTTGATTTAATAGAATATTTTCTATTTGCTTGGGGTCAGAGATTTAAGATTTTTTTTACCTTTATTAGTTGGAACGGATAAAATTATAAATTTTGGGCTTTGCTGATAACTACATACAGTTTAGAAGTGATTTTTAAAATATACTAGTGTACTTAGCATTTCCCTCATTTATCATTTTTGTGTTGGGAACCTTTGGGATCTTTATTTTGAAATATAACAAATTGTCATTGACTATGGTTACGGTTTTTTTCAGTTTTATCATCAGTATTGCCAATAATCTTTTGATATTTTTAATTATAGTCCAATAGGGATTTTGTTCAGAGCTGAAAGCAGCATATCAGGGGATGTAACAACTTCATGCAGAGGTTTTTTGCTTAAAATTTTGAAGAACAGGAATGCAGAAGCAAATTAGTCTTAGTATATGGCTTCCTATTTAGTCACCCATGTTTTTCTAGATGTTGACTCATTCTGACTCAGTTTATATTGTTACATGGAGAAGTATTGAAAGGTTTTAGGCCATCTTACCTTTCAGAACGAAAGTAGTCTTGGAGTATTCCGCCTATACCCATGAGAGGGTGAGGTCCCCTGACTTATATGTAGTTCACATTTTTTTTTTTGGTACTGGGGATCAAACTCAGGTCCTTGCACTTGCGGAGCAGGCGGCGAAACCACTGAGCTAAATCCCCAGCCCCTGTAGTTCACATTTTTGTGTGACAAAGGAAAGTGGTTGCTTACCATTCAAAAACACTTTAAAAAAGTTTTTTAATCACTTTATTTTATATCAGCAAATGTTTTTTGAGGCTTTTACTGTGTACAAACAAGATTATTTAAGAAAATCTTCTTCATTTGCCTCCCAAAATAAGTCTTACCAGAATTTGGTGTGTGTTTTATCCCTAATGGGTCCCTACTGTCTTCACACTGCAACAAGTCTGTGGTGGGCCAGGGGGATTAAAAGGGTGGACATGGTGTTTCTTTTGTTAGCTATTACTAGTATTCTAGTCATTTGTACACGTCAGAGTATATCATGTTATTAATGGTACTATAGATCAAATTTCATTTGCATCAGTGTAAGTTGTATATAAGAATATAAGTTGTAACAAAGAAAAAAAATAGAACCAAAAAGGAAAAGAGAGAGCAGGGAATGTAGCTCAGCGGTAGAGTGCTTGCCTAGCAGGTGTGATTCTAGGTTCAATCCCCAGTACCTCAGAGAAAGACACACACACACAAAGCAGTTAATTCAAAATTTATCTGAATCTCTCATGTTTTTCTTTCCTTCAGAAGCTGAAAGGCTAAAAGTTGCAATTCCCCAATATCCTTAGAGTCAGGTATATAAAACAGATGTGTTAATTCAGTCAAATTGTGAGAGCACAGAGCAGCCACACAAGGCTTCTCTCAGACCTTGGGAGGCAAAACCTAGTTCTTGGTGTTAGTTCTGTGACCTCTTCCAGATTCTGAGTTTCCTAAGAATCTGCTCCTGATTGTGGTCAGTGCCTCTGAAACTTCTGGCTCACCCAGTTATCTGACATTGCTCTGGGCGTGATTCCTGCACGTGTAGCTTCCAGCCTGTTTTCCTAGGCATTCTAGCAGATCTGTAGGTGTCAGATTCCCTGCCTTGCCCCTCTCTCCACATGAACTTGAGAGCGAGCGTGTCCCAGTTTCCTGGGGCTGCTCAAGCAAAGCATTGAACCCTGGTCAGTTTACATCAGCAGAAATTTGTCTCTCACAGTTCTGAGGCTGGAAGTGGAAGATGGAAATGTCAGCAAGATCGGTTCCTTTTGAGGGCAGCAAGGGAGGACCTGTCCCTTTCCCTTGTCCTAGTTTCTGGTGACCCCAAGCATCTCTCAGCTTACAGCAGAGTAACCCCAATCTCTGCTTCCTCTACAGCCTGTGTCCACGTCACCTGCCCTCTGTGCATGTCCACCTGTGCCCTGCTTCCCCACCTCTACAGACCTGGCCGTATGGAATGAGCGCTCACTCTAGTGACTTCATGTTCACTTTATTGCCTCCTAAAGACTTCTTTCAAATAAAGTCACATTCTGGACACTGGGGGGTTAGTACCTCAGTATGACGGGGGGACAAGAAATATGATGAAAACATTTAATAATTCATCCAATACCCTTGAGTCCCTCTATTTCCCAGTCTCCTTTCCTGTTAGGTGGGGATGTGGGGCTAGTTTGGCAGTACTTGCTCTTCCGGCCTCACTCAGTCCTGTAGCTCTCATCTTCCACACTGGCTAACTCTGAAACCACACGTTAGGGGAATGTTGTAATGAGACACACACTCCTCCATCAGCCCAGACCATGTTTGCTTTTCTGGTGGTACTGAGGATCACAGATGCTCTACCCTGAGCTATGTCCTCAGCCCCACAGCCTGGGACCCTGAGTGTTTCTGCAAAACAGAGTCCTGATCAGATGTGAGCAAAAAGTAAATCTTGGTGGTACAAAGGTACTGAGCTCTGCAGATTTGTCTGTTGCAGCAGGTAATATTAATTATCCTCATTAATACACGTGACTTCTGCTGTCTGCCACCTAACCCTAATGGATACATTAATGAAAAGTTACTGCCCCAGAGGGCCAGCTCTTTTTTTGGTACCGGAGATCAAACTCATGACCTTGCACTTTCGAGGCAGGTGTGGTACCACTGAGCTAAATCCCCAGCCTGAGGGTCAGCTTTTTAAAGCATCTACAAAAATAAAAGTCAGATATGATGGCACTGAGGGAGGCTGAGGGAGGAAGGTCACAGGTTCAATTACCTGACTTGGCAAAACCTCACCTCAAAATTTTTTTAAAAATTAAAAAGTGCTAGGGATTAGCTCAGTACAAAGGCCCTGGATTAAATCCCCAGTTTCTCCAACAAACAATATCCAAGGAGAAGAGTCTAAATCAATTAATCTCTCTCTCTCTGTATATATATATAATATATATTTTATATTATATATCTAATATATATACACACACACAGACACACACACACACACACACACACACACGTATACGCATGTCTGCCAGTGTGTTCAGACTGCCATAAAAAGATACCACAGACCGGGTAGTTTAAACAACAAACATTAATTTTCTTCATTCTTTTCTTCCAGGCTTGGAGACTGGAAGGAGAAGATCAAGGTGTCTGAGTCTGGTTTCTGGTGAGGCTTCTCTTCAGCCTGCACCTGTGTGCACCTGGCCAGCGGAGGAGTGCAGCTGGGGCTGGAACTCAGGGCCTCATAAAGCCCAGGCAAGCATGCTACCAATTCCATCACTGGCCCTCTTTCCTCTTTTTAGAGGTACACTAGTCCTGTCAGATTAGGGTCCCACCCTGATGATTATATTCAACTTTACCTCTTTTAAAAACAATACTCTGGGATTCCACCTCACCCTAGAAAGAATGGCTGCTATCAAGAAATCAACCAATAACAAATGCTGGCGGGGGTGTGGGGAGAAAGGAACCCTTCTCCATTGTTGGTGGGAGTGCAGACTGGTGCAACCACTGTGGAAATCAGTATGGAGACACCTCGAAGAACTAGGATTAGAGGTCCCATTTGATCCAGCTATTCCCCTGCTGGGTATTTTCCCAAAAGAGTTTAAAAGAATCATACCACAGTGATATATGCTCACTCATGTTTATAGCGGCACAGTTTGTAATAGCTAAAGCTTGGAAAAAGCCCAGTGCCCATCAGCTGGAGTCTGAATAAAGAAGATGTGGGTTTTTTTTTTTATATAAAATGGAGTACTACTCAGCCATAAAGAACGAGAAACTAGAGACATTTATAGGTCAGTGGATGCACATTGAGGCGATACTCTTTTTTTTTTTTTTTTTTTTTTGGTACCGGGGATCGAACTCGGGTCCTTGCACCGGTGAAACCACTGAGCTAAATCCCTGGCCTCAAAATTTTTTTCTGGTACCGGAAATTGAACTAGGGTCCTTGGGCTTTTGAGGCAGGCAGCGGAGCCACTGAGCTAAATCCCTGGCCCCTGGTTTTTTTTTTTGAGGCGATACTCTTAAGTGAAATAAATAGGATACACATATGTAAATACCGAATAGTTTCTCTGGTGTGAAAAACTAAAAGTGTAAATAAGGATCAAAATGTATAACTGATATTGTGAAATAGGAAAAAAGGTCTAAAGGAGTAGGGGAAGTGGGAGGGGTAGGGGAAGGGAAAAGAAAAAATATGAGAAAAAAATGGAAACAAAGTCTTTGTAAATAGGGAAGGGTGGAGTGGGTGGAGGGAGGGCTGGGGAATGGGGAAAAAATAAGAACCAAGATACATCATGTAAAGGTACAAGTTCCCAATGATGAATGTAACTGTATTGTATACCTAAAATGTACCAATAAACTTAAGGGAAAAAAAAATACTCTCGGGGGCCGGGGGTTTGGCTCAGTGGTTCTGCTGCCTGCCTCACAAGCACAGGGTCCTGAGTTCGATCCCTGGCACCCCCCCCCCAAAAAAAACCAGAAACAAACAAAAAACAATACTCTGACATCAGCAGTTAGGTCACATGAATTTGGTGGGTGGAATATGACAATCTCATTACATGAGTGATGTAAACTAAGAAAAGCTCCTCACCTCTGATCATACTTTCCACATGAGAACCACTGCTAGCTTCTTTCTGATCTTCATACTTGTCACTGGTCAGACACAGACATAAAATATGCATGCGGTCACATTATACGTGCAGTTCTTTTTTTTTTTGTATTAAATTCTTTTATTGGTACATTGTAGGTATACAACACAATTACATTTCTCATTGGGAATTGTACCTTTACATAATGCATCTTGGTTCTTATTTTTTCCCCATTCCTAGCCCTCCCTTCACGCCCTCCACCCTTCCCTATTTACAAAGACTTTATTTCCATTTTTTCCATTTCTCATCATTTTTCCTTTCCCTTCTTTCCTTTCCCCTGCCCCTCCCACTATCCCTACCCCTTTGGACCTTTTCTTCCTATTTTACATTATCGATTATTCATTCTAATCACTGGTACATTCTAGGTATACAATATAATGACATTCATCATTGGAAATTTGCATCTTTCCATAGTCTCTCTTGATTCTTATTTTTCACCCTTGCCCAGCCCTCCCTTCAACTCCTATGTGCAGTTCTTTTTCTCACTTGTAGAGAAAACTCCTTTCACTATAGGTTTTTTTACTCATCACTGTTATAGATAATCTGCCATATCAGTACATAAAAATCCCAAATATTCTTTCCAACAGCTTCATAGTATCATCTTATAGGGATAATGAAAATTGGACTGTTTGCCCTTACCTGATAGCCTTGCATTTCTTATTATGGATGACATTGCAGAAAATATCCTGGTATATTTTCATACTTACATTAATATTTCAGTAGGGTTGATTCCTAGATGTGGTGTATGCATTTTTAAAATCTGAATAGATATTTCCAAATTACCCTCCCAAAACTACCACGCCAGGTGCAATGATGGATGCCTGTAATCCTAGCTTCTCGGGAGATGAAACCAGGAAGACTGCGAGTTTGAGGCCAGCCTGGACAATTTAGTGAAAGCTTCCCGCAAAATTAAAAAGGAAGACTTGGGGCTATAGCTAGCTCAGTGGTAGAGTGCTGGCCTAGTGTGTACAAAGCCCTGGGTTCCGTCCCCAGGACTACAGAAAAATGCAAGTTTATACTTCTTGTAAACATGTATGGGAATATATTTTTTCCCTACCCACGCTGGAGTAGTATCAGTATTTTCAGTTTTACACATTTCTAGGTTAAATGAGATATCTGGGAACGATGGCAGGCAGGAGGATCACTTCAACCCAGGAGCTCAGGGCCAATCTGGGGAACGTAGGGGGACCCTAACTCTTAATTCCAGAAATAGGTTTAAAAACCAATTATTTTCCCCAAAAAGCAATCATTGTTTTTATTTGTATTTCATTATTTGTGAATCTTTACATATATTGGGGGTTTTTTTTACCTTTCTTTTCCTATAAATTAGCTATTCAAATTCTTTGCCCATTTTTTGCATTCACTGATATTTTAAAACATTCACTTGTTTGAATTTTTTATGTTTATTATGACAAATAAGCTTTGTTGTATATGCTGCAAATGTTTTCTCTCATCAGGCTTCTGACTTTAATTTTGATAGCGACATGCCTAGCTGTGTGGAAGTGAAGTTACAGGACCAAATCTGGCAGAGTGTGCAGGGGGTGTGTGCTGGGAATTAGGAATCAGGCTACTAGCGTGCAAAATTGGGCCAGGGCAGAAACGGCCCCCTTCCCTACAAATGCCTTCTTGGTGCCTCTTGCAGCACTTTAAATGCCTTCCTGAAATCAGCCCGGCCAATTTGCCCATATAAAAGCCTGGAGTCTGGAAGACGAGATTTTATAAGCTCATCATTACACATGCTGAGCTCTTCTTTGTGCCCATGGAAGCCACTGGTGCCCCGGGGCTTTGGCTGAGGTCTCAGAACTTGCTAGGGGAGCAGTAGTGAAGAAAAGGCTTGCAGGGGTGGGGGGTGGGGTGGGGAGCAAATTAAGGAAGCCCTCGAAGAACATTTGAAAAGTGTGACAATGTATATTTATGCATAAATAAATTTCTATTTGCACTTGTAGCAAACATAGACTTTCCGAAAACAAAGAGTCAAGGGAACAATGAACAGCAAAATGTACACACTAAAAGTCTTACACTGCAAAGGCCTAAATTAGGAACAGTAGCATTTTTCATCATTTAAGCCCAACTGTAGAAGTTTACAAATAAATCAGAGCTCGGAGAGGTTAAAAGATGTGCCCAAGTTCATAGCTTTAGCTACTAGCAGAGTCAGAATTAGAATTCAGTTCTTTCGACTCTCAATTTGACAAAACCTCCATGACTGAGGAGTTTCTTGTGTTTCTCTCTGAACACAGAAAGAACCCAATTTGTAGATTTTCAAATGTGTCTGTTAGCAGGACTTTAAAAGTTTGGTGTTGGGCCGGGGATTTAGCTCAGTGGTTTCGCCACCTGCCGCACAAGCGGAAGGACCCGAGTTCGATCGCCGGTACCAAAAAAAAAAAGTTTGGTGTTAAAGTGTTAGGATCAGGCTGAGACCTGCTGCATTCTTGGCTAGGTGAATCCAAGCTCTGGAGTCAACCTCAATCCCCTAGAAGCAGCATTGCTGAGCCTCACCCTCAGATTGGGACTTCCCCAGCTTCGCCTTGCTTAGGCAATCAGCTCAGGGGATCAATAACCCAGCTGCCCAAGGCTCAGCTGCTTACCTAACCTGCAGGTTCTCTAAAAGTCACTTTCCTGCCCTCGCTTGCACCCGCCTGGTTAACCTTTGTATTACAGATGTCAGGTCCCACACCCCAGGTCTCACTAAAAACGCCAGCATGTTGACAACCAATTACCCTAAATCACACCTAGATGAATGTATGTCCTCAAGGTAGGAGCTTCTCTGAAAGAAAATATATAAATATATATAAATATAAATGTATATTTTTAAAGGAAGGGTGAGCATTAGTTAGAAGGGTATGAAGTGAAAGGTAAAAGAGTCACCTAAAACCTCTATTGGTTCCCTGTCAAATCTCTTGCTCTAAACTTGACTACCACCACGGGTGTCTTAGGTGTACTTTCCAGAAATTTTCCATGTACATGTAAGAGTAAAGACCTATTGCTTTACAATTTTTTAAAAATATCTGCACTAGGGCCGGGGATTTAGCTCAGTGGTTCCGGCACCTGCTCCGCAAGCACAAGGACCCAAGTTCAATACCTGGTACCAAAACAAACAAACAAACAAACAAACAATATATCTATCTATCTATCTATCTATCTATCTATCTATCTATCTATATATATCTGCACTTACTGTCTTATAGGCATCTTTCCAAAGCAATGAATACAACATCACCTAATTCTGTGTTAACGTGTGTGTGTGTGTCTGTGTGTAAGTGGGCAGGTGGAACACAGTTTTTTTCATTTTTTAAAAATTATACTGTTTCCTCAAAAGTAAAGCTCATCAGAGTACTACTAAACATTCCTTACATAATTCACATGTGGTGAGAGGTGAGTGGCCTTGGTTAGTGTTATCTACACTCTCTGATCTTTACTTTTTCCATCTGCAAAATGGGACTGACATTACTTGCCATGAGAGTGGTTGTAGAATTTGATGAGATGATGCATGTAGGTCTCCTAGAGTGGAAATGGTGTGTGTGGAGGCAGTACAGTGTATTCTGTAAAAGTGTGAGCTTTACAGGCAGGCACAGCTGTGCCAAATCTGTGCTGTGTGATTTATTCACCAGTTCTAACTTGGGCCGAGCTCTCTAAGCTTCTGTTTCCCTGTCTATAAAATACTCAGATGAAAAGGAGTTGTGGCATTTAAAATAAAATAATGTATATACAAGGCTTAACAGAATATCTATTTCATAAAATGTCCTCAATAATGGAGTCACTATTACTATCAAATATGAGCCTTGGAGCTAGATCAGTCTGAGCTCATTCCTCAGTTATACGTCCCTGAGGAGTTACTTCATTGATTTCCTTGTCTCTAGGACACAATACCTGACACCCACAACTTAGGAGAAGAGCTTCTTTCTGGCTCATGTTTTAGTCCATAGTTGTCTGGCACCAAGGCAGGCAGGCATGGTGGAAGGGCCAGGCCAAGGAAAGCTGCTCATGTCATGGCAGCCAGGAAGCGAAAGTGGGGAGGAGCTGGAGAGGGTGATAGACCTTGCCGGGTCAAACCCCCAGTGATAAGCCTTGGATCAGGCCCCACCTCCTAATGTCACATTTAGGGACAGCTCCTCCATGACTCGGTTACCCTTCAAAAGCCTCACCTATGACCACATTGGCTTTGGGGGGACATCAGATATAAACCCTAACAGGAATTCTCTTAAGATTGCTAAACCTTAACATCCTCATCCCAACTTACAGGATTGTGAGGATGAAATAGATGCTTCGTGTAGTCCCCAAAGCATGGTAGACATATGGGCCTAGCTCTGCGTTCAAGTCTTTGATGAGAACACATATCAACTGCTTCTCTGTGCTTCCCAACTCTGCCCTCGGCAGATGTGGTACCAACACTAGTATAAGCATATTGCAGATAGGTTTGAAAGTATGAACGCTTGTTCCCTTTTCTCAGTGTTAAATCTTCTCAGGTCCTTTCTGCAGACTCATCTTAAGCAACAGTTCACAAGGAATGTACACAAGGCCTATAATGAAACGTGATGAATAGCAACAAAATATACTCAGATCAAAATAGTAATCATTTAAATAAGAAACCCACATAGGACTTCTTTCTTCAGAACATATATTTTTCTCAGAAAATAATTTATTAAACAACTAATAACAGCACCAATTCTAGCTCCTCGTTGCCCTCACAAGTTCAGTAGCTACACTGTTCATAATGACATGGGGTGCAAAGTGGCCCTGGAGACTGAATCAAGGCATGGAGCAACAGCGAAGTATAGCAAACACCCCAAAGGGTGCGAGGTTAGAGAAACAGAACACTCTAAAGGAGAAGTCTAGTGATCATGGCTCACGGCCATTTAAGGACAGGGATCCTTCAACACTGCAGGTCACAGATCATGTTCCCAGAGCACTGGGATTCAGGCTATTCTTGTCACTCCATGAGTTCCCAGATTTCATACAAGAGATAAGGAGTCACTTTGCTCAAGGGACCTTAAAAATTCACCAACTACAGACTGAGAAACTCAGGAAATTACTTCAGGCCCATAAATCTTTCTGATAAAACACTAGAATCCTTCCATGTGGACAGGGAGGGAAGTAGAACATTGGTCAGGGGACAGGAGAAAGGACAGGGCTAAGAAAAGTCACGGCTGAGAGCCTTGCCTCTGCTTCATCCATACCTGGTAGCTAGAGAAGAAGAGTCTCTGCAGCAGGGCTTCTTCATCTGGGCACCATCAGTATTTGGGGCTGGGCAATTCTGGGGGGTTCCATTCGTTGTAGTTGTTATGGCTTGTATCTAGATGTCCCCACAGAGCCTCACGTGGTCATAGGTAGAGAGTTCCAAAGGTAGCTGGCTTAGGATGCGGGAACGTAGATTAAGAGTGTGATACTGGGAGTAAGGGTGTGGATAATGGCAGCCCCACCAGGGGTGAGTGGCACAATCAATACGCTGGCAGCCTGGATGGAATGTAAAGGGAGAGAGGGAAGGGAGGCGCCTGCTGCTGCTTCAATGCCTCCTGCTGCTTTTTCATGAATTTCCCCTCTGTGATGCCCCTCTGCCATGCTGCCCTGCCTTGGGGCCAGCCAACTATGGACTGAAACCTCTACAAACTATGAGCTGAAATAAACCTTTTCTCCTTTAACTTTGGGCGTCAGGTATTTTGTCTCAGTAATGAGAAAAGAAACTAAGATAGTAGCTGTTTAGCTGCACTCCAGGCCTTTACCTACTGCATGCTAGTAGCCCAAGCCCAGCTGTGACAATCAAAAACACCCCCAGACTTTGCCAGATGTCCCTGAGGAAGGAGGACTCCAGGTTGAGAAGCACCGCTCTGGAGTGTGAGGAGACAAAAGATAGGCATACACCTTGGCTAACCCACAGTGTCCTTTCTCCTTTACAAACACTCAGCTGTTTTCAAAGGCTTTTATGGGTTAATTCTTCTCTCCATTTCCACCAGATATATCTCTTTTCTTTCTAGAGGCCCCACAATTGGCTGAGACTTACCAAGAGACCCTCAGCAAAAACTTGGGGCAGTTGAAGGGCGGTAGGAGGGTGGGATGTCACAGTGAGAAGGCAGGGCTGGGGAACAGAGCCTGAGCACAGCACTGAAGACTGAAGGTTTTCTCCCAACTTACCCCAGTGAGTCAGAAAAATGAAGGTGGCAGGTAGAAGAAGATGGGATATATCAGAATCGTCAGGGAGAAAATCACATCCCTGCACCCCTGCCAGCACATGGCTTCGGCACACCAGAAGGGTGACAGGTGTGAAACAGGTGTGTGTATGCTCACAACACCATGATTCTCAGAGCTGCTTCCTCCTACACGCTCCTCACAGTTTAGTCACCTGCTGGATGGATTTCCTGTGATGCTTAACTTCAGTCACAGGGAGAACTCTCAGTAACAAGTTACAGATGCTCCTTAAAGCTTGAAAACAGCAAAAGCTGGGTCGCTGAATAAATTGTGGCAAAGTGGAAATATTTTCTATGAAGTTCCCGGAGGAGTATCTAGCACGTATCAAGCACTCAAACCTTTTGGAGATGAGGAAGAGGTTAGGGTACAGTGTTAACGAGACTATCAAACCTCAGACTGCAACTACAGCTCCCCACAAGGAAGGTAACCATGCGCTGCAAACACGTGCTAATAAAAATGGAAAAAAAGAGACATATATGGGGAGTTTTAGCTCGAGATTGACCTGTGACAGTGGTACCCCTTGGGTTCAGTCTTAATTTCTGGAATGGAAAACCTTGGAGGAGTTGGCTTTGATTTTCTTATGGGAAGAAGATGAAGGAAGGAGAAGCAGGAGCACAGGCAGCGGGGAGGGACCAGACAGAAGTGTGCTGTGGCCAGTTACTCCCCGCAGCACTAGATGAAGGGTAGGTGGACGGCCTACCCTGGCTACCATTGTAGGAGAGCTGCTAAAATATCAGTGAGGACCAAGCATGCAGGAAACTGTAGAGACACGGAGAAAATTGAATAGATCAGGATCCTCTCAAATGCAGAACAGAATGTGGTTAGTCACATGCCCCGGTCTGAGACCCCAGGGGCACTCATGAGCAATGATCTCTCAATAATCTCTAAATAGGTTTCTCGTGAAACTGGTTCCAGCTGATTCCATGTCTTTTTAGTTTGTCAATAAGCACGTACAATTCTCTCCTCCAAACCCAAAAGCCTAGAATACAATAGAAGTTGCCAGATGCCTCCAGAAGTTTTACTGCTTTGCTTTTCCTTCTCTAAATTAACACTGAACAGACATTAAGTACTGTGAGAGCCTGAGGCAGGAGAATCACAAGTTCAAGTCCAGGTTAAGAATTTAGTGAGACCCTGTTTCAAAAAAGAAAAGGCTGAGGATGTAGCTCAGCACATAGGTCCTGAGTCCAATCCCCAGTACTGCAAATAAAAATATTAACTTTGAAGAGTGCCCAACTGTTACTTGACCTGGGAGCTTGTGTGTCCCATCTGGTCGGATCCCAGTCTGTCCCACAGCCCATTCCAGAACCTCAGACAGTAAGATGGTCAGCAGATGCTGACAGTTGGATTTTTGCTACTGAGGGTTCTATCTGTGCGTACCCCCCCCCCTCCAACTGGCAGACACTGTACCAAAGCCAAGAGGACAGAGGGACTGGCAAACTGTCGTGAGTGCTGATTGCTGCTAGTGGACTGGTGATGTCATTTCCTTAGATAGATGAGGTGGATGGCAGCAGTTCCTTCATATGCCGTTTCTTCTTAGACTTTAAATATGTTTGGGGCACTGGGAAAAAATGGGAAACACGAAGAAAAGAAAACAGCCACATTCTGTCCGTGTTCTTTGTAACTTACAGACATTATTTCCGTTGGCTGTCTGAGAAACGTCTCCTCCCCATGGCTTCTGTTGCCTTGTTTTCTGAGTCTTGAGATGTGTAACTTGTTCTAGTATGCTTTTTCTGTTGTTTGAAAACAATAGAAACTCAGATCCTCTTTGGAATTAGAGATTTTTCTGTCTTCTTTTTCTTTTTTTGGCGGGGGTGGGGTGGGGTGGGTGCTGAGGATTAAACCCAGGGCCTCACACATGCTAATAAGCATGGGTCCTACCACTGCGCTCCAGCCCCATAGTTTATTTTTTTGGTACTGGGGATAGAACTTGGGACCTTGCATTTGCAAGGAGGCGGTGGAACCACTGAGCTAAATCCCCAGGCCTATTTTATTTTTTTAACAAATGGAAGAACACAGGAAACCACATGCACCAAGGAGCTCTTGAACGAACTTGGAGATGTCTAGGATGTACTCAGCACACCATCTTTTTATTCTCACACAATTTCCCCTTCCAATAACCTATTCATTTCGTTTGGGTCCCTTAAATAAGCCAATCTTTGCTACACAGCAAAGCAGCATTTTAATCCACCCTGGCTCTTTTACTATATTTGGATCACTGTGTGATTTCATAACATTTAGAGAGTAGTTTGTTTATATTTCTACTGTAAATCTGGTTAAAACTAGATCTTTCTCTTGTTTTTATTTCATTTTTATGACTTGTATTAGATGAAATCACAGCTGATAAGAGTGGGGTTAGAATTTTTTCCTTGTGGATGTTGACATTCACACATTTTATGACAGTTCATGACTCAATATTTTAAAATTTCCAGGATATTTTGTTTATAAAGAACATATCTTCTGATTACAGGAATGACCAAACACAACCATAGAGGAATTTGTGTGTTCACAGGAAAAACATCTTGTGTCAATATTGAATACTGAAAGTGGTCCCAGACCTTAAGTGTTGATATAATAAATACACACAATTGTTTATTTTCTTATTGATACAATAAACAACTCTCAAAATTGTTTTCCTGTGACAATTTGACATTGCTTTTATGTTTTGTGTGGGTTTTTTTTTTTCTGTTTTGTTTTGAGACAGGATCTCATTATATAGCCCAGGCTGTCCTTGAACTCACAATTCTCCTGCCTTAGCCTCCAAGTGCTGGACTTGCAGGTGTGTGCCATCATCCATGTCTGACTTCTTTGTGCATTTAAAAACTTTTTTTTTTCATCTTAAAATTATGTATTATTTCTCCTTTCTACAACTTTGTATATTTTATATCTATTTGTTTTGCTTTGGTTTAGTTTTTCGGTTTTTTTTCCAGTACCTGGGATCAAACTCAGGACCTTTCGCTTGCCAGGCAGGCGAAGTACTGCTGAGCTACATCTCAGCCCTGGTTTGTTTTTTTATTGTTTTGTTTTGTTTTGATACCACGGATCGAACTTGGGTCCTTGTGCTTGCGAGGCAGGCAACGGAACCACTGAGCTAAGTCCCCGGCTGGTTTGGCTTTTTTGAGACAAGACTCACTATGTAGTTCAGGCTGGCCTCAAACTCGAGACAGTTCTCCTGCCCCAGCCTCCCCAGTTCTGGGATTATAGGTGTGCACCACCATGCCTGGCTTATCTTTTCTTTTTTTAAGAAACAATTTGATACTGCTACCACTGCTGCTAATGACTTCTTAAAACACTACCCCAAGACAAATTTTCTTTCAACACTGTCAGTTGCTGAAGAAACTTATTACAAAATTATCCAAGTATATATGGACTAGAAAAGTGTTTCACATATTTCAACTTGATTTTGTCTTTATTTTATGTTGAAAAGCTGTCATCCAAAACCTGATTTTTTTTCAGATGAAAGAGCATTCTGTCCCCAACTTTTGATAGTTCATAGAAAAGGAACCAGAATTTTCTTGTGTTTGAACAACTTTATAAATAAAATTTTGTTGATATCTGAAAAAAAAAAGAAAGAAACAATTTGATTTGAATAAAGAGATGGAGAAAAGGAAAATTGCAATATACAGGCTTAGAGACAACTCAAGAAAATAAGGAGGTTAAACTCCATCAAACTGTTCATTTCTCCTTTGAAATGAACTTTATTCTATTAGAGCACTTTTAGGTTCCCAGCAAACTTGAGCAGAGACTGTAGAGTTCAGGCAGGCACTGCTTCCCCAACTAGCAACATCCCAATGAGAGTGGGTCTTTGTCACATTGGATAAGCCTGCAGCAACACAGCATCACATCCAAATCCACAGATTACTTCAGGGTTCACTCTTGGTGGTGTTCACTGTGGGTTTTGTAGATTAGAACGTGTCCCACAGCATAGTAGCATACAGAAGCATTTTGCTGCCCTGAAAACCCTCTCTGTGCCCTGCCTATTCATCCCTGTCCTCCCGAATGCCTGGTATCCATCTTTTTAATGCCTCTATCATCTGCTTTTGAGCATGTCATAAATGAGCTAGAATTGTATGTATATAGTCTTTTCACTTAGCTCTTTTACTTGGTAATGTGCCCATTTCTTTTTGTCACTTGATAGCTCTTTTGTATATTGTTTATTTAAAAAATTTATTTTGGTGCTGGGGATGAAACCCAGGCTTTGCACATGGAAAGCACATACTCTGTCACTGAATTGTACCTCTAGTCTCTGCTCATGTCTCCTCAGCGCTGGTTAATACTCCCTTGTCTGGATGTACCGCAGTTTACTTGTTTACCTACTGGAGGGTACTTGCTTCCACGTGTCGGCAGTTGGGAATAAAGCTGCTGTGAAAAGCTGTGTGGATATAAGATTTCACCTTATTTGAATAATTTCCAAGGAGCAAAACTGATGGATCACAGAGTGAGAATAAGTCTAGTTTTTTAGGAAACTGGAAAGCTCTTTCCACAGTGTCTGTACCGTTTGCAGTCCCACCAGCAGGGACTGAGAGCCCCACGTCTTTGCCAGCACTGGGTGTTGTCAGCGCTCTCAATTTTGGCCACTCCTCTAGGGGATATCTCATTTTAATTCACGTGTCCTCAGAACTCTTCATCATCACCATCATCACCAGGGATGGAAGCCAGAGCCTTTCAAGTGCTAGGCCAGCACTCTACCACTGAACTACATGCCCAGCCCCTCCTCAGAACACTTCTTAAACAACGTTTGCGGTTAGACTTCATACAAGTTACGAGGCCATATCACAAAAACTCCAGTTTACCCTCCGTCTGTATTAACACGGTCTCTGTCTTGGCCTTCTGTCTGACTTCCGCTTTACCCTTAGATATGTATGTCAGTGTATATTTTCAAATGGTTTTACTTTTTGTTTGTTTGGGTTTTTGTTTTTGTTTTGTTGTGTTTTGTTTGTTTTGGTACCAGGATTGAACTTGGCACTTTGACCTTGTGCTTGCGAGGCAGGCAGCGGAACCACTAAGCTAAATCCCGGCTGATGTCAGTGTATATTTTCTTTCTTTTTTTTTTTTTTGGTACCGGGGATTGAACTCGGATCCTTCCGCTTGCAAGGCAGGTGGCAGAACCACTGAGCTAAATCCCTGGCCCCTGTCAGTGTATATTTTCAAGAACAAAGATATTCTCTTCTACAACCACAGTGCAATGATCAAAACAAGAAATTTAGTGGATATACTGTGATTAGTTACAGATTTTAGGGTGTCCTTTTACACCATTCTTGTGTGTGTATGTACAAAACACTAAGATGGTGCCAAAGTCAAATTCTACACAAAGATAGACTCAGAAAAACATGTTAGATGACAGACAGATAATTGAACCCAGGGTCTTTGCAGTTAGCTACACCCCCAGCTCTTTTTTTAAATTTTTGAGGAGGGTCTTGCTAAGCCACTAGCCCAGGATGGAGACCTCCTGCCTCAGCCTCCCTGAGTGCTGGGATTACAGTTGTGCACCACCACGCTGCCTCATGGTGTCCTCCTTCCTATGTTCATGACTTCGGACCTGGATCCACTGGTTCATTCTCCCTAGATTCGGTGCCTGCCTGTTCTCCCTTCCTACCCACACTCAAGCACATACACTGCACAGTGGAGTGTATCCCCACGTCGTGGTGCTGGGTATTGAACCCAGGCCTTCTTGCATGTGGCTCCACTGAGCTACACCCTCCTCTTCTCTCATTTTTAAACAACAAAGTTAATTTTTGCACAACATGTCCTTCAATGAGCCCCAATCCTATTGTATGAAAGCAGGGTTTCCTTACCAAGACCAAGCAATCTGGTTTTCTGTTTTTAATTAAATGCAAGACAAAAACAACACATGAATCACTTCCTCTACAGGACAGGGACTGCAAGTAGACACTCACTGTCCAGATCTAGGGTCAGCTGCACTCTGCCAGCCCCATTTCCTCAGGATGTGTATCTTTCTGCGCTTCTAGATCCTTCTGGAACAGTCACCAGCTGCCTCTTCCTCACAGACCAGGTGGTGTGGTAATGGGGTGACCTGGACTGAGACTTTTTACAAAGGCTGGCTAAGGTTTTCACTATCAACAGTTTGAAGTTCCTGACGTTGGTTTCAAATACTTAAGGAATCTAGCTTTGTTAGTAAACAAAAATTTTAGCTTTATAAAATATTGATAATTTCCTTTCCTTTCCCTTCAGTGTCTATTTCAAAGGCCTGTACCCATAATCATTTAATACTTTGGAAGAAAGGTTCTGGTCATTTTTTCTTATAAAGGCTTTCATCAATGGGTACTAAGTGCCTGCAGTATATCAGGCACTGTGCTAAAGATCGGGGACATCAGTGATCAAGACTGATAAAAAGAAACTTGTTGGCCTTTGGAACTTATGTTCTAATAGGTAGAGACAAAGTTTTAAAGAACCCACAAAAACAGCTAAATTATGTAGTTTGTTGCAAGATGCTAAGTGCTGGCAAAGATATAGATTAAGGGAGAATGAGAATACAACATTGGTAGTGGAGATAGTTGTAATTTTAAATATTTCAGAGGGCTAAAATAGAGTGCTTTCCTAACATGTGTGAGGCCTTGGATTCAATCTCCAGGATATTAAAAAAAATTAAAATATGTCAAGTCCAGCCTTTTAATTTTTTAAAATTGTCAAAGGTGGCAATCATACAGCTATTCGGGGAAGGGGCACTGCAGGAAGAGGGAACAGCCAGTGTAGTAGATGTGTAAAAGGCTGGAATGTACCTGGCTTGTGAAGGCAAAAACACTTGTGGTAGATTGGGAGTGTTATGGGGATGTATACGGCAGTGATGGCGAACTTTCAGTGATAACAGTCAGCTGCAGCACGAGTGCCATAGGTTCTCCACACCTGGTACTGTGCTTTCTGAGGCCATTACAAGGACTTTATTCTGATTGAAATGGAGAACAGCTGAGGAATTGGGTTAGAGACGTCACATGATCTGACGGGTTCAGAAGGGGTTGCTATGACGTGTCCCCTCTAAAATTCATGTTGAAATGTAATTGCCAAAGCTGTAACAATTTCAAAGGTAGAACCTTTAAGAGGCAGGCCATGAGAGCTCCACTCGCAGGTGGGGCTGGTGCCCTTATAAAAGGATGAGTTTGGCCCCTTTGCCCTTCTGCCAACGTAGTAAGAAGGTCCACACTGATGCAGGACCCTTAACACCAGGCTTCTCAGCCCCAGGACTATAAATCAACAAATATTTATTAGAAATTACCTAATCCATGCTGTTTTCATAACAACACAAAACAAACTAAGGTGTAGGGACGTAGGGAGGGCAAAGGTGGAAGTCTCGGGACTAATTAGGACACCGTTACAGTACTGTGGTAGAGAGATGTTGGTGGTCTAGACCAGAATGGTTACAGAGGAACTAGCAAAAAAGAACGTGATTGGGCCTGGGATTTAGCTCAGTGGTTCTGCCGCCTGCCTTGCAAGCGCAAGGATCCAAGTTTGATGCCCGGTACCAAAAAAAAAAAGAGAATGTGATTCTGTATGGTAAATTGATAGAATTTCCTGGTGGGCTGGAATGTGGACTATGAAAAAGGACTCCAAGCTGAAGGCTTTTGGGTTGAGCAATTTGAAAACTGGAGTTGCTGTCAACTGAGGTAAGGAAGATTATGCGCAGAGGCTTTATGGGGAAAGATCGGGAGTTCCATTTGGAGTTTGTTCAGTTTGATACATCTATTAGGGATCTAAGTGGAATCAACAGATCAGTGTGTCTACTGTCAAGAGGAACAGGAGCTGGAGCTCTAAAACTGGGAGTTGACAGTATGATGCCATATATGTGATCACCCAGAGAATGAGAGTGGATAATGAAGACAACCCAGGGCATACAGTACTTATCCCGGGATACCTTTGAGGTGTAGGAAAAGCAAAGGAGACCAGGACTGTCTAAAGGGATAGCAACCTCTTCACCACCTCAGTTCTGTAAGCCAAGCAAAGAAAGTGAGTTAAGGCAGAGGACGTTAGGCTTTCCATCTAGATGTCCCCCCAAAGCCTCATGCACTCATAGGTGGGGCTTTTGGGAGTGACTGGCTCATGGGGGTGCCACACTGGTTTAGGCCGCTGGTGGGTTTATAGCTAGGTGTGATGCTGGGAGGAGAATCCTGGTGAGAGGAGGTGGGTCACTGGGGGCGTGCCCTGAACTGTGTACTTTGTATGCTTGTTCGCAAACTGAGTTGGATGGGAACTGAATCAAATTCAGTAATTAGGTTCAATGTTGACCTTATGGGAAATTTGATTCAGCTCTCATCCAGTTCGGCTTGTGACCAGAATCATGGAGAGAACGGAGTTCGTGAACCCAGGTACCACAGATACCTTCCTGCTCCCTCAACCCCTCTTGATACTTCCTGCCTGCCATGCCACCCTGCCTTGGAGCCAGCCTGTGGATTGAAACCTCTACAAACTGTGAGCCCAAACAAACCCTTCCTCCTCTAAATTGTCATCGGATTTTGTCTCAGTGGAGAAAGTAAGACAGAGGGTGTGATCAGATGTGTCGAAAGCTACCAATTCAGGGTGAGAACTGAGAATGGACTATTTTTGATTCAGCAACATGGAAGTCATTGCTAACCTTGATCAGAGCAGTATCAGGGAAATGGTGGGGCCCAAAGAGAAACTGGAGACAGCAAGTGTAAAATTCGAGGAGCATGATGGCTGAGGGGAGGGGAGGGTGTGAGCTGCCAGAGACTGTGGAGTGAAGAGATTTCAGTTGGGGAAAATTACAGCAGGTGTCTGCTGCTAGAGAAGATCCAATACACAGGGCACTTCATTACAGGAAAGGGAGAAGGGCGGGAATGGAAGCTTTGAGAAGAGTGGGGACAGGATGTGGTCTACAGCTGAGTGTCAGGTTGGGATAAGAACATGACAGGCAGGGCACATGTGTGGACCGTAGTTGTAGGTGTCTGTGGGAGACTGTGGAAGTCACCTGTTGACTGCTTTTTCTTTTTTTTGGTACCGGGGATTGAACTCGGGTCCTTGCACTTGCACAGCAGGTGGTGAAACCACTGAGCTAAATCCCTGGCCCTGACTGCTTTTTCTTAGTGAAGTAGGGAGGGAGGTTGTCCGCTGGGACCAAGGACTGGGAGGATGATGGACTGTTACAAAGAAAGGAGGTGTAAAGTCGTGGTCTGGTAATGAATTCAGTCAGTTTTGTTGATTTGTTTCATTTAGCCACATGAGCACGGGCATGGAGAAGGCGGGGTTGAGTAAACCAGGTTTTGGTTTTGTTAAGACAAAGCTAGACAGTGCAAAGAGGTCGAGAGAAAGCAGGAGTGTGAGGATGGTCACTGAACGAGGAATTTGAGCAAGGGAAGGAAGAGAGGACGTCAAAAGCAGAGTGACAAATTACTTAGCTTCTTCATAGCTGTTTCCTATCTGAGAGTCCTAGAATGTTATTGGGAGGCTTTTTGGTAATAATGTACCTGTTATGTTAGAACAGGACCAAGCAGTGAATAAGCACTCAATTTGGGGTTCTCAGACTCTGTTATAGAACCTGGGGAACCATGCAAGTACTTTGGCTCACAGCCCAACCCAGATAAGAGTATTTGAAGATGGGCCCTTACTCTGCATCGACTCCAATATGCTATCTGGGCTGCAGATGTTGGCATTAGGAGAGGGAGAGGGCGTGGAAAAGGAATGAATATGTTATGTACTTGTACTGACTCAACATGAGGAATGTAAACATCATGTACAGGAAAGATATACTAAGAAATTAAAAATAAAAGCACCAACAATGATCTTTAATATACTGAATGTCTCATGAGGCAGGCAGTGTACCATTATTGTCTCACATAAGTCCCACTTTAAAGACGAACTTGTGCCTAAAGTCACGAACAGTAAGTGGCAGGACCAGGTGCTCCTAGCTGGTCTCCTGGCCACGCCCTTCCCACTGTAAGCTTGAGGTCCAGTGATAGCTTGAGGGCTGTAGCCTCACCTGGGACACTAGTAGAACTGCACCACAATCTGCAGTTTACCAAGATCCCCAGAGACTTCTATGTACGTTTAGTAGCCGTGAACTGCACCACGCTGGCATTCATTACCACATCCCACCCTGGAAGAACGTGGACCCAGTTGAGCCATTTTGATGAGCAAAGGCAATGTGTATTTTAAGGACTCCTTAAAATTTCAGTCACTTCTAAGTGTTAACTTTTAAGTATCCACTAACTGAATTAGTCCTTTATGACTTCAAAAAGCTAGTAAACTACTAAAAAGGATTATGTGGAAGTGTTTTAGTTGTGGAGTCATACCGAAAGTCTTTTAGGATTCTTTGTTTTTAATCTAAAGCCAATAAACTAGCCTGAGGCTAGAGGTGTGGCTCAGCAGTAGAGTATGAAATGTGCCATGAAACACTATTTGTACAATGCTTTGTGGTCACTTGATTTTTTTGGAATGACTACAGGATTATAACGGGGATTCATGAAGACAGTCCAAGGTCATCAACAGTAAGAGTAGTAGCAGGAATACAATTTAAACTGTTCGCTAACTACTTTCTTTTTTTTGGTCCCAGGGATTGAACTCCGGTCCTTGCGCTTGCGCAGCAGGCGGCGAAACCACTGAACTAAATCCCCTGCCCCACTAACTACTTTCTCATGCTGATCTCACTACATAAAGACTACAGAATAGAGGCAAACACTGTGAAGTATGGAGGAAAGCAGTCCCTTCCAAGGGCATGGGGCGGCACCGTGTTGTTGTTTCCTGGGGACTCAGACTGGGGTAATCACTGTTACTGTGCATGGGGAATCCTGGGTCTCTTACAAGCTTTATTCTGGAAAGACTTTGATAAGTTTTTTATTTTTATGTTGTGTTTTGTTTATCCTTGGAGGGGAACCAGTACCATGTTGAAATAACTCTTCTGAGCAGAAAACCAAAATCATTATGAACTGAACACACATAATCTTGGCTGAAATAATACCTTAGGCTTAAGGAATGATTTAAGGATGTTTATTTACAAGATACAAATGTTTAATATTTAATAGGAATTAAAGTGCTTAATTTTACAATGTTTTCAATTATCTGCCTTTATGACCAAATATACATATGTTACACAGTATATACACTATCTGCAAGTATTTTACA
The DNA here is from genome assembly GCF_053883595.1 of Heterocephalus glaber. Classification (NCBI taxonomy): domain Eukaryota; kingdom Metazoa; phylum Chordata; class Mammalia; order Rodentia; family Bathyergidae; genus Heterocephalus; species Heterocephalus glaber. The sequence goes on along the minus strand of NW_028258444.1, from coordinate 5,721,802 downwards.
TTCATACAGCTAGCAAAGAAAAATCATTATGTACAGTTTTCACATTAGAGTCAACTCTGAAATTATGATAACACATCTTCTCAAACTTAGTCAACAAATAAAAACAATCAAGATAATACTTATTTTTAAACACCAGTCAATTGTCACAAGATGAAATCCTAGTCTTTTTTTTAAAAAAAAAAACCTTTTCTATATAGATAACGATTGTTTTGCTAATGAAAGACAACCCCCCATGATAATTCCAGTATCCATATACTATGTAATATATAATTTGATTCTGTTATAATGGTTCCCACAGACTACTGTTTCTTCCAAACCTATATTTCACTCTATTTAGTATTAACTTATTAAAATATACGAAGATTTCTTGATTTGCTTTTTCACCAAACCTACCACAATGAATTTTAGGAAAAGGGACGACCTTTATGTAACTCAGGGCCTCCACAGGTTAACTTGTAGAAGCTTTGTGCTATTTCACCTCAATGTAGAAGACACTGTGCTCTGCCAAGGGTTTAGTCGAGAGAGTATAATACCATGACTGGCATTAGAGGAATGTTTGCCCCAGTAAACTGCAGAGAAAATGGTCCAAGAGAATGAAATTATCTCTTAAAACCTTAAAGAAAATAAAATGACAAGATTCTGCAGTCTGTAACTTAGAAGCCAAGGTCAGAGCCTGGGTGCAGTGGGTCACACCAGCATGCAAGTACGTGGATTTGTATCTTATAGTTCATACTCCTTGTGCAATCTGAGTATTTTCCTCCTAACATCCATGGCTCTGATCTGGAGACGAGCAGCCTATCTATCTTCTCTCTGTTCATTCTTGGTTGTTTCAGTCTCTAATCTCATTCCTGTCCATCCTATCCCCCGACAAAATAAGAGTGAGGGCATGTAAAAGGATGAATTATACATTAAAAATCCACGTGAATAATTTATGTTAAAATACTTAAAGAAAAATTTCTATAAAAATTTCATTCCTATGGAAGGAGAGAATTGAAAATCAACCATTTTTACATATGTACATAGAGGTATAAATTCACAGAAAGGGTTTTTAAGTAGACCTAGAGGTCTCTACATAACACGTACTCACTTTCTAAATCTAGAGAAGCTATAGTAAGACAGTATGTGGTATGAAAATGAAAAGTGGTTTGATTTTAATAAAACTGGGTAAGAATGAAGTAAAATGATTCACTATAGATATCAGATATCAATAGAGCCCTAAGAATAGGAACTGGTGAGCCCCAGTTCTGATTTTGACACATGCTTGGAGAATTCAAAATTTTAGAATAAAAACAAAGACATTCTTGTCTTTCAGATTTTAGCTGATAAAGTCCATGTGCTTAATCCTTAAGACAACTATGAATATCATGTGATGTATAAATTTTCATATAGCTACTCTGCATTATAGCAAGGATACTTGCCAAAAAAATTAGACCTTTGTTCCCTAGAAATTTATTTGCTCTCATTGGTGCTATTCCTCCAGATATACACATTATATAGAAAAGTCATGATTAGAGATGTATCACAGACACTATGCTCAGAATAACTTAAGGCTTTAGATACAAAGAAATGAGATCTAAAATGTGAAGGGAGGAGAAAGCCCCACACTGTCTCCATAAAATAGAAATAAGAAAAAGATAGAAATAGGAACTTGCAGAAGTATTTTTGAGAAAAGGTTCTTAGAAGGCATCAATGGATCTTTAACAACCCTGCAATACCAGGAAGTTTTAACAGTTTTCTTTATAACTAAATAACTAACTAGAATAAGTACTCTAACAAAATCCACAGAGAAATTTGAAAAGGTAGTTCCTGTAAAAATTTTGGTAATTAAAAAAATTTGTAGTAGGACAGCCAAGTGAGAATAAGTATGCCAACATATATGTTGAATTGAACTTCATGGACAACAAAATATAGCTTAATAGTGCAGGTGTGCTTTAACTGTTTTACTACCTATACCGTTTCTGAAAGTAAAAATGTTTTTGATAGTACAGTGGACCCTCGAGTTACAACTGGCTGGACATATGAACAACTCGGGTTACCACCAGAATTTTAGTTTTAAATTACAGAGTCTTGAGTTACAACCCGAATGCCAGGTGCTTGTGCTTCTAGATGGTCTCAGATACAGATTTAACCCTTAAAGAGTTCTGGAAGGAACATTATGACATCCTTTCCTAAGTGGGATTGAGAAACCCTGGGCCAATGTCTCTCTAAGGACACTGAGATCTGCCCGTATACAGGAGAGAGACTTTGAAGGCGGTGTAGAAGAGCCTGAGCCTTCAATTGACCAACCTGAGTTACAACCGCCCTAGAGAACGAATTGAGTTCGTAAGTCAAGGGTCCACTATATTTGAATAGGAATGATTCCCCCATCCCCAATTCTCTTCCCTTTACTCAGCAATATGTATCATCATATCACTTCTAGGAAGTTAATTCTCTCTATGCTTGTGGCTAGGGTCCTCCACATTAAACTTTCAGTAGAAAACCACACCAGGAAAGTTTTATTGCTTGAATACATGATGGCATTGGTAGATGGCATTATTACCAAAGTGTCTGGTGGCATTTTTCATTATCAAGCTCACTTACAACCATGAGATAAAGTCTGCAATCTCCTCTCGCACTTATGGTACTAAATGGCAGACTTTCAACAAAGCAAAATTTAAGCTTAAAAAAATCAAAATGTTTTCTAATGAATAGCAGTTTTACTCAAGAAGTATTTTTAAAAAGCTTGAAGGAAGGGAGCTTTAAAAAAGGATGACTTGGGAAAGCACCAAATCAGAGACAATAACAAATTAAGGCCCATATAGAACATTGATTTTAATAGGGAAAAGCAACCAATGATTTTATTTTATTATTATTATTATTTTTGGGTACCGGGGTCAAACTCTCGGGTCCTTCCGCTTATGAGGCCAGGCAGCAGAACCACTGAGCTAAATCCCAGGCCCTGATTTTATTTTTTTTAGGTGCAATTTGTCAGGTCAGTTCAGGTGTCTTGGAGAGGAAAAACACTATTCTGTACCCAGCTGCTCATTGAGGTATTTTAGTTCAGCTGAATGTTTAAAAAGTTCCCAAAACATTCCTTTGCCTCCCTCCAAGTAAAACTATTAATGATTCTTTAAAAGAGAAATGAGTAAGGCTGATTCACTGCTTCTCTTTGTGCCTGGCTGAAGAATGTGGGGTAAAAAGTGAAGACGGTGACTGGATAGCCAGAAATCTTAATATTTCCCATTTTTAATAAGTTAATGAAAATTAATGTAAAGCATGGTAATAAATATTCTCTTTACAGTATTCAATAACCTAAGGTTTAATATACCCACGTTACATCTATTCCTGAAGAACTTAATGGTAGGGTAAGTATAAATTCTTGCCGTTCAAATAGTTTTCAAGAAAAATCTGACTCAAATTTAATTGTCACATACACCCATTGTTCTAAACACAATTATGAAAGTCTTCATCTGATAATCATCCTAAATTTTTATCGCTTCTCTTTTCTTGAGGTTAAAGAAACCAAAGTAGCATCTATAGCTGTAGTTTAATTTTCTCAATTACTGCTTCAAACACCTATGTCTGCCTGTCTCTGTTGCGCGCGTGTGCACACACACACACACACAGTGGGCAGCTGAGAGAAAGGAATGCAAAATTTCTTTTAGTTTGGCCTGATTTAATAGGGCATAAGAAGCTACCTAAAATATTTGGTTTAATGTTAATGATCATGGCTGGCATTCCTGTCATGCAGGAAGGAAACCTAATTTTCATCCATAATTGGTTCACTTGTTTCTCTGGCGTGGAACAAAATAAGAGCTATTTATTTCTTAAAGCAACAAGGCCTGAACACATGTGAGGCAGTCTCAGATTCGGAGTCAGTCTAGTCTCCATTTAAGATGTAGTCCTCAAGTCTGAGGATGACAGGGTCATTCTTGTGGATAAAAAGTGGTAATGCACGGGGTATGTCAGTGAAAGGAGGGGATCTAATTTGGGGAAAGGATTAAGTTAAATGATCCATGTGGAATTTTAACAGTCTTGGTAACAAAGAATCGTAATTTGTCAAATTTCAGAGGATAAAAGGGAAAAAAATTCTCACTTTCTTCAATCATTCAGAAAATCTGCCATTAAAATATTGGTTTTTTTCTAATGTTTTCCCTTTTTTCTGGTGAGGTGGCTGAACATAAACTTCCTTTACTATCTATCAACCAAACCCTGCCCCATATCTGACAAAAGAATAGGCCCACAAGGTTATCTGGAGCATTCATTATAGACAGTCATTATTTCCCCATAACAGGCTTAGAGAAAGGGTAAAAGTAGTTTCCAAATATTCCAGTTCTGTGTAAGGTCAGGTGTCTTATCAGTTCAAGTTTTGGTAAAGATTTTTGTACATGCTGATGTTAACTACTGCAACAATTATATTACTGTAAAGGATAAAATAACCCGTATGCCTTTGACTAACCCAGTGATTAAAATGCATTTTAACTTCAAAATAATCAAGACAGAAATATTAGCTAAACCCTCACCCTTATATTTAAACAGCTATTAATAGCACCTTCTAAAAGAGGCACTGTTTTAAATAGGCACAGACCAAAAAAATAGTACTCTAAAAATACTGTTGGAATTCACTATTTAATATATCCCATGCCACATAAATTACTTTTTCTTATTATAAAAATATCAATACCCTTAGATACCAATCTGTTAAACATAAATCACCAAAAACACTTAAGTTTAGAACACTGCTCAATTCCAAGATAAAACATGCTTTAAAGTTTAATAAATTAAAGATGAATGTGAACCTAAAGCTGAAGAGAAAAGCATGTATAGTATATATTTGATACTATACACAGGTAATTGCTATGTACTTTAGATATTGTATTCTTAGGAGTATTTCTACAAAAACACGTATCTTATTTTTAATAAGTCAGAAGTCTGAACACCACAATTTGTCCTTTTTCTCGTTGTAAAAGGACACCATTTATGCAGCTTGAGATTTATAAACTAAGTAAGTTAATACAATTCCCTAACTTGTCCCTGTATTTTTCACCATGGATCTATTTTGGCAATATGGAGGTATATCTTTCAAACTGTTACAGGTCCTATGTAGAAAGGAGAGACAATGAAGGATTTCTGTAATGAAAGTGGACCATTCTACCTGGTAGTGACACAATCAACACCATTTTCTTCAAGACAGAAAGCACGTTTAAGGAAAAGCTGATTTTAAAAAAATCTCCATTTTTCACATTACTTCTAAACTTTATCAGGAGAATGGCGGTGCACATTAATTTTACCAAGAGTACACAAACATAAGAAATTAGTCCCCCACAGATGCATTTATGAGCCTGTATTTTCTTTTTTTTCTTTTCTTTTTTTTTTTTTTTTTGGTACCGGGGATCGAACTTGGGACCTTCTGCTTGCGAGGCAGGCGCCAGAACCACTGAGCTAAATCCCCAGCTCATGAGCCTGTATTTTCAACATAAAGTGCTAAGAAATGAGCAACGAGAGCTGGCAATGTCTCTCGTTGTACATCTTGCAGGAATTCAGCATTCGGATTTATTCTTAGGTTCGGGGTGATCATCCAGGCTGGCTAGATGCTCATTTGGACCATCTGGTGTCTCACCTGTGACAGCTAAGAGGATGATTTTTAGCCACTTCTGCTTCAGTTCCTCACTGTCTGCAGCAAAGCTGTGCACAGACTTCGACTGGGTCAGTTTGAAACTGTGTGGCAGGTCCGCACTCCTTGGCATGTCGTCTACGATGTAACCCAAAAGTGGAATTGTAGCCTGCGCTCTGACATCCTAAGCAGAGAATACTGTGCATTAGAAAGTGAGATGTGTCAGCCTTTTATGCATGGCCCCTGCTCCTACCAAACCTCTCTTCCTACCACTGTGCTGCACAGACTCGCACCATGAGCTGCAGGGTGGAGGGTGACCCCAACACCGGATCACATGGCCCACCATAATGCTTGTGGAAGCCTTGGCGAAGGAGGCCTGATGTCCAGAAAAGAGGGGAAGAAAATAACTGCTATCTCACTGTTTAAAGCCAGCAAGCATTAATGAGGAGTGAAAAGAATACTTTATTTGGGGATCCATTCATTTATCAACTTACTTATGGACAAGGTAAGGGTTAGATATTTTTCGTCTGTGTCTACAACTTTACTAGCCATTAGAGTAGATGTAACAGATGTGTTTAAAATTTTACTGTTTCCAAGATAAATGAATAAGTGGTTTAAGGGTGGTGTGTTTCTTAAGTGCTGCATACTTGGTGTTCAATCTTATTGGAAGCTAAGCCTGTGTAACAGCTGTCCCCACAGATTCATCTCAGATGCACACAGTTACAAAATTCAAGACTGACTTAAATCCACCCTTTCACTCCAACTGCTTTCTTTTCAAATATCCATCCATTGAGCACAAAACCAAACCAAAAAGCTGTCCTAATATTTCCAGCCATTAAAAAAGGTACTTTAACAACTCCTCCTTATGCTTCTTACGATCAGTTAATCAGAATATACAACAGACTTGATTTTAGTTAGTCATTTTCAGTTTTAATGAGACACAGTGACACTGCCTAAGATCTTTTGTTCTACAAAGGTGCAGTGGAAGGATTTTTATTTCACTGTCCACAAGCTCTCCCTCTGTCACTCTGAGGGCTTTGTTCCTTCAAGCACAAGTCATTTAGCTACCTGGGGGGCCCCGTACATGTACAGCACGAGAGGGTCTTGCTTGGGAATCACACACCAAGCTTTCTGCCAAGGCTTCGACTTCTCCATGTATTGAAGAAAGCTGCATACCACGCTGTTTCCTGATACTTCTGCTGATTCGATCTAGAAAAATATAATAGAGAAGAGAAAAGAAGCACACAACAAACCAGATAGAGAAGTAAATCAACTTAAGAGAAATAGCCATAAAGTATAATATATTTATATAAAATACATCAGATCATCCACAAAAGATTATTTGCAATTATTGTTGTAAACTCTTATGGGTGGATCTAAAATGTCACCCCAAAAGTCTTACGTGTTTCAGAGGTGAGGCATGGTTGAAGACCTAGAATAACATATTCATGTTCTAGGCTCCTCTTTACAGCTGCTGTGGGGTGAGCAGCTGTCCTCTGCCATGTACTCCCACCATACTGTTTCTGCCTTGGAGCTAACCAACTATGGACAGAATCCTCTGAAAACTGTGAGCTGAAATAAACATCTCCTCTAAGTTTCGGGTGTGGGTGTCAGATATTTTGTCCTGGCAACAGAAAAGCTGACTACTACACTCTCTCACTAACATGGAAATATATTTTAAGTCAACTCTAACTCTTTATTATTACTAGATGTGGAATTTAAATTTAAAACATTTATTGATCACTTCCTATATAAATACTTTTCTTGATACAGGTATTATTTTATTTAATACTCACACCAACACTGAGAAGTTAACACTTTATCTCTGAAGCTAAGTTTTCAAATAGCTTTCCCAAGAGCACACATTTTTTAATTTTATGAAAACATGAAATAAATTTTCATAACCAAATAAGAGATGAAACAAGCTATTACACTGTGTATTATCATCAAAGTACTTATTCAGTACAAGACATAAACCAGAAAGATTCTTACAAAAGAAAACAGATAATTTGCTTTTCAACAAACAAAGATTAACTAGTAAAAATGAAACAAATTAGCATATATATTGAAGTACTTTTAAAACAATGAAATATATAATTTGGGGAATTATTTGAACTTCTCCCTACTTATTTCTCTCTATTTTGCTCTGTGTTCTTTTTCTCATATAAAAGAAACCATGCAATATTTGAGCTTGTGTGTCTGGCTTATTTCAGTTAACATTATGTTCTCAAGTTGCATCATTTACCTATGAATGCCTCAAGCTTATCTTTACGGCAGTATTACTCCATTGTGTATGAATACCACATTATCCATTAATCTGCTGGTGAACATATATGCTGTTTCCAAGATCCAGTTTTTGGGTTTTTTTTTGGTACCAGGGATCGAATTTGGGTCCTTGCACTTGTGAGGCAGGCGGCAGAACCACTGAGCTAAATTCTCAGGACCCAAGATCCAGTTTTATAAACTGTGCTACTATAAACATGGGGATGCATCTATCTCTGTAATATGATGACTTTAACTCTTTTGAGAGAATACCTAGCAGGGGAATAGCTGGTTCAAATGGAATTTCTATTTCTAGTTTTTTGAGGAATCCTCCACATTGATTTCCATGATTGTACTCATTTACATTCCCACCAACAATGTAGTAGAGTTCCTTTTCCCCCACATCCTCACCAGCATTTATTAGATTTCTTGATGATGGCCATTCTTTTTGGGCTAAGATGGACAGTGTCTCAGTGTAGTTTTAATTTGCATTTCTCTGGTGGCCAGTGATGGTGACCATTTTTTCATGTATTTATTGGCTGTTCGTACTTCTTCTGAGATGCATCTGTTCATCTTGGTTACTTGTTTTCTGATTGGGTCTTTTATTTTGGGAGGTCTAATTTTTTTTTTGAGTTCTTTATATATTCTAGATGTTAGTCCTCTGTGGAATGGCTGGCAAAATTTTTTTCCCATTCTGTAGGTTGTCTCTTCACTCTGTTGGATGCTTCCTTTGCTGTGCAGAAGTTTCAATTTGACATGATGCCTATGTCTTCAAGAGTTTCACCTATTTTATCTTCCAGCAAATTAAGTGTTTCTATTTTAACATTTAGATCTTTGATCCACTTTGACTTTAGTTTAGTATATGGTGAGATATATGGTTCTAGACTCAACCTTCTCCATTATGGATATACAATTTTCCCAGCACCTTTTCCTCCAGGGTATGCTTTTGGCTCCTTTGTCAAAGATCAAATAGCTGTATGTGCCTGTGGTTGTTTCTGCTTCTTTTATTCTGTTCCATTGAGCCACCTGCCTGTTTTTGTGCCAGAACCATGCTGTTTTAATCGTTGTAGCTTTTTTTGGGGGGGGGGGGTACCGGGGATCGAACTCGGGACCTTGCTCTGTCAAGGCAGGCGGTGGAACCACTGAGCTAAATCCCTGGCCCTAATCATTGTAGCTTTATAGTGTACAGTAACTTCAGGTCTGGGATTGTGATGCTATTTTCATTTTGTTACCTAGGATTGCTTTCACTACTCTGGGTCTCTTTTGAGTCCATGTAAATTTTAAAATTGTTCTCTCTAGTTCTGTGAGAAATGCTATTGGTATTTTGATTGGGATTGCATTAAATCTGTATATCAGTTTTGGATGTATAGTCACTTTGATTATGTTGCTTCTACCATTCAGGTTTGGGAGATATTTTCCATTTTTTGATGTCTTCCTTGACTTCCTTTTTCAGTCTGATGTAATTTTCATTGTAGAGGTCTTTCACTTCCTCAGGTTAATACCTAAGTACTTAATTTTTTGATGTTGTGAATGGTACTGTTTTCCTAACTGCTTTTTCAGTGAGTTCATTTTAGTGTATAGGAATGTTATTGATTTTTGTGTTTTGTGTCCTGCTACATTGCTGAATTTGGTTATCGATTCTAAGAGTCTTTTGATGGAGTTTTTTGGGTCCTGTAAATAAAGGATAATGTCATCTCCAAATAATGATACTTTGGCTTTGTCCTTTCCTGTACGTATCCCTTTTTCTTTCTCTTGCCTGATTGAAAAGCAGTCAGTCTGAATCCAGACTTTGCACTTTTAACCATAGTGCTTGCACAATGCAAGAATAAAAGTGCAAAAGGCAAAAGCTGCCCAGCAATGTCCTAGTACCTGACATAATTAAAAGCATCTTCACTGTAATAAAGATTAGAAAAGCTAGTTTTTTGCTTTGCTTTCTAACACATTAATCATGGGCTAAAAGGGAACAAAGCCATTTTAATAAATGATTTTTATTAAATGGATGCATTATAGAAATTTGCTTCCATTTCTCTCTGAAGCCCTTAGGTCAGTGCTACGCCGTGCATTCATATCGAATGCATTCACTGCAGTGCACACGGCAGACTTACGTGGTGCCAACTAATGCGTGCTCAGAATGGCAGCCAACAAACTTCTGTAAAGGATCAGAGAGAAAATATTTTATTCTTTGCAGGCTGAGAGACCAAAATCAAGATATAATGTAGGTATACTTAGGTAAAGAGAACAAATTTCCACCAACTTTTATTGACAAAATTAAAAATATTACTTAGTATAGCTTTTTCTGGTAATGTACTGTAGATTTATTAGTAAGAATGGAATTTTGGGGGGGAAGAGATAACATTTTCTCCCCAAAGTGCTGGTTTGCAGGCCCTTTTGTTACCTGTTAAGAACAGCACAGGGCGTCAAGCAATTTCCAATGATAACAGTGCATGGCTGTGTTTTTGTGGATCTGTGTTGGGGGACAGGTGTTTGATGCATCATCCCAAGAACCTGATGCAGTATCGGAGGCAGAGGCCTGCCTGCGGCTCACCTCCAGCCCACCACCTGCTTTTGTGTGGCCTGTGAGCCAGGAGGAACTTTTACAGACAAACATTCACAGTCAGCGTGATGACAGGGACCACTAACTTTGGACTCCAATTAAGTGAAATGTTATCTTTCCCTAAAGAATCCTGTTCTTCTGATTCGTAGATCCATATTACAAAAACCTGTACACTAAGTAATAACATTTTTGAATTTTTATCCTAACAATGGCTCAGCAATTGAAAAAGATTAAAAATTAAATAGATTTCAATGTATTTGCAAAGGTATTTTTGCCAATAAGAATTTGTGGAAATTTGTTTTCTTAACCCATTCACTAAGGGGCCAGACTTGCATGACTGTTTCATCAGGTGGCTTGAGCCGCTGGTGGGACTGTCTGTGCACCTAGAGGGCATCATGTGTGCACCACCAGTGCTTCAAGCCAGTGGGAATGCGCTAAGTCGTCTCCAGTGTGCATTTAAGTATATGTGCATACATGCTTATCTCCTAACTTGTGGACTTCACAGTATTTATTTGTATTAAATAAGTTAATCTAATAAGTAACTGATTTTCTTTCAAGTATAAAATTTTCTAGGAAACTAGCCAGGGTTTTTGTTTTTTAAATTTCACACATGCAGCCTGAAACGTATTCTTAAAATACATTTCCTGACTTGTGCTACGCCAGTCTCATCAGTTGCTGTTATGAAGTCTTGAGGCAGAGGCTATGATCTTGGAGGCCAGTGAAGAATATCTTCCCAGCCGTCTAGAACTCTGGGAGGCTGAGGCAGGAGGACTGCAACTTCCAGCCCAGCCTGGGCAAATCAGTGAGACCCTATCTCAAAATTTCATTTTATTTTATATTATATTTGTACTGGGGACCGAATTCAGGACCTCAAGCTTGCCAGGCAGGCACTGTGCCTCTGAGCTAAATCCCCAGCCCCCAAAATAAAATTTTAGAAAGTGGCTGGGGATATAGCTCAGAAGGCCCTGTGTTCAATTCCCAGTAATGCCGCCCACCAAGACTTCCTTCCCTTCCTGTCTGAGAAGGCTCCCCCTTAGTTTGCCATACAAGTAGCATCTATATCCCAGGAGGATTCAGGATTATATTTAGATATACTTGTAGTTTGTGGGGCTATTTTTTTTAACTTTATATGAACCTTGATGTTTGGGCCTTTGTACTTGTAAATGTTGTAAATGTCACTTATAAATGGTCAATATGCAATTATCGATTCTTTAACAATTCCTCCAAATCAAGTGTATCTCTTGATTTGGATACATATTAATTTGATCATTATCTCTAGGATGCCCTCACTTTATTGCCATAAGGGCCTTATTATAAGTTGCTTATTATATTTCATTATCTTTGGATGTGAAACTCATTTCAGATACAGACTACATTACAGTTCCTAGGCATAGAGGTCTAAATTGACCGACCAACCTTCCTTCCTCCCTTTTTGAGACAGGGTCTCACTTTGCAGTTCTGGCTGACCTTGAACTCACTATGTAGTCCAGGCTGGCCTGAAACTTGCCCTGATCCTCCTGCCTCAGCCTCCCAAGTGCTGGGATTACAGGCGTGTGCCACCACTCCCGCTTTAAACTGACTTTAAAACATGAATCAAATTCACTGGAGAAGCTGGGTGTGGCAGCATGTTTGTGATCCTGGCTATCCCGGAGGCTGAGGCAGGAGGGCCACTAGTTTGAGACAAACCTGGGTAATATAGTGACTTAGCAAGATCCTGTCTCAAGATAAGAATTAAAAAAGACTAGAGATTTAGCCTGATGTAAAAGCCCTGGGTTCCAACCCTTCCCCCTTTAGCATTTGGGAGACTTTTCATTAATAATGCTAATTATTGTTACTGGCTATGATGAACATTATAAACTGAATATGCAATAAGTTGAGAGTTTTTCAGATAATGTACTTTAAATTTGCAAAATTTCATGGAGTCTTTTTCAAAGCCAATATGATGAAATTGAAAGAAAAGTTTTCCTATAAAGAATACATAATTGGGGCATTGGGAGAGATTTCAATTAATATATATATTTTCTCAATTAATATTTTGATATTTGGCTATAGCTACTACCACAAAAAAAATCAATACATCTTTTTAAAAAAACCCAGTATCTCGTTTTCAAGTGTATGTTAAACACAGTAGCCACCCTTTGTATACAACCAAGGAGGATCCCAAAAAAGCAAAATAGAACAAAAATATGACTCTTGCTCATTGTTACTCCAAATGTTAAATACTAAGAGAAAGAAAATATATTAATTGTATTCCTCGTACTTAAGAAAATTCTATGATCCTTGTACAAAAATCTACAACATAGCCAGTATTTCATACCTCTAAGATTCCTTTCCTTTTCTTTTCTTCACTGTCTGTGAATCCACTTATTATTTGATAACAGTCTTTACAAACTTTGCTCCACTTTCCTCCGTCATACTCCAGTTGGGCTTTGTAGTCAGAACACTTCCAACAAACCACCTGAAATTTTAAAAGAGAAAAATGAAGAATGAATAATCATATTCAAACATTAGCAACAATCAACTATAGGTAATAAGGACAAAAAGTTAAATAGCAAAGGTCAATTTATTAGACTAAGAAACTCCCCATTGGACACAAGGGGCCCATAGCAAGGTGCTGGAGTGTTGTCTGCCCTGGGCTCCTTGGACCCTTTTCCACCAAGCTTCTAAAAGGCTCAGTCCACTTTGTTCTTCTGGATGCTCCATGAATACCTTTCCAAAATGAGCTTGTGATGTTCCCTGCCCCAGGCTCTACTCCACCCCATCCTTCTCAACCTGTCTTCCTCCAGTCCTCCCTACAGCAAGGAATGGCAAGGCCACCTAAGCAGTCATAGCAAGAAGGAATCATAGGAATCATTCTGGTGCTCCCTCACTTCAGTCCATTGGTTCACTACATCAAGTTTCACTGATCTACATCTAAACATTCTGTCAGACTGTGGATTTGTCTAGGTCACCCAAGTCCATGCTATCAGCGTTCTAGCTGGGACTGCTTTTCTGGCCTCCACACTGCTCCTCGGAACGGTCTTACTGGCTTCCAGGCCTGCACTCTTCTCCCCCACTCCAAGCTAATTTTCAAACAGGCCAGCTGCTCTTTTAAAAATGCTAACCCGATCTGTTCCTCTTCTGATTAAAATTCTTCAGTCTTTCCTTTGCTCCTGATTAAAGAACACATTGCTAATCACTCCCACAGAGTTCCGTATAATGGTTCCTTCCCTCTTCTTCCCCAGGGTCTGAATCTTCTGGAAATGCCATGGTCCCTTCCTCTCTCCTCAAGTTCAGTAATTCTTGCTCATCCTTCCATATTGGCTTGACTCTCACTTCCTCAAGGAAGATTCCTCCATCTTCCAGATGAGCACATGATTCCCATCCGTGTACTTTTATTCATAGCATTGACTACAGTTTTTAATTATATTCTTGTGTGGTTATTTCACAGTTTGTCTCCTTTATTAGGCTATAAAACAACAGAGGAGACTGTCCTTGGCTATTTTGCTTACCAGGCACATAGTGCACATTTATAGAATGCCGACAAGTAAACAGTCGTGTCAAGCAAACTCACTGGTAAATTTAAAAAGCTGTACTCTGACAAAGATCTTTGCTATCAATTTAATTTTGATTTGACTTACTGAGGAAGTTGTGTAAAGTCAGTGTTAAAACAAGAAGAGGCGGGAGTGTTGGTGCACATCTGTCAATCCTAGCACTCCGGGAGGCTGAGACAGAAAGATCCCAAGTCCCAGCCTGGCCTGGGCAACTTAGTGAGACCTCTTCTCAAGAATGAAAAGTATAGGGCCAGGGATTTAGCTCAGTGATTCCGCTGCCTGCCTCAAAACCACAAGGTTCCGAGTTCAATCCCCGGTACCAAAAAAAAAAAAGTATAAAAGGTTTAGACATATAGCTCAGTGCAAGCCTGGAGTTCAGTCCCCACTTCCAGGAAAAAAGAGAAAGAGGAAGAATAAGTCTGCAGTGTGAGAATTGTTAAACTAGGTGTGGTGGCACACACCTATAGTCTCAGCACTGGGGAGGCTAAGGCAGGAGGAGGATGGCAAGTTCAAGGACAGCCTGAACTACAGAGTGAGACATTAGATCGTGACACTGTAATGCCATTGCTGTGTTTACTCTTTTTTTTTTTTTGGTACCAGGGATCAAACTCGCGACCTTGCACTTGCAAGGCAGGCAGAAGAACCACTGAGCTAAATCCCTGCCTGCTGTGTTTGCTCTTAAGAGAAAGGGTATAAGGTATAATTTTCAATTTGATTGATAAAGTTCCCCCAAATTGCTGCTGCCTCTCTGTGGCTTCAAGTTTTGTTCCTCTTCACTCTATCTTAAACTCAGTTTGATGGCTGATCAAACCACACTCAGGTTATGTTTATACAAAGCATCGTTACTTTTCCATACAGTGATGCACTTATTAGTTAACTGGTAATCAGAAATATATTTTTGGATAAGTGTTATGGCTTGTGTTTAGATGTCCTCCCAAAGCCTCATGTGGTCTTAGGTGGAGCTTTCTCAGAGGTGGCTGAATCTAGAGTCTGTGATTGATTCATGGTACAGGGATTAAGGGAGTGAGTGGTACCTGCTTTAAGTAGTCTGGATAAAAGGGGCAGAAAGACACTGTTAAGGTCTCTTGTTGCTTTTGCTACTGTGTAGGCACCATAAACTATTTCTCCTCTTGATGCCCCTCTGCCAACCCACCCTGCCTTGGAGCCAGCTGACTATGAACTGAAATCTCTACAAACTGTGAGCTGAAATAAACCTTTCCTCCTTTAACTTTGGATGTTAGGTATTGTGTCTCAGCAAGGAGAAAAGTAACTAAGACAATAAGTAACTTAAAATTTCATAAGTAGCCATTGAACACAAACTTGTAAGAAAACTTGTAAGTTTGCAGAAGTCCTGAGGATATAGAAATACTGCAAAGTCATAAAATGGAATAGGCATTATTAATACCTTTTTGACTAAATAGCTACTCTGAGGATCTTTTTGCCATTAAATATAACTATATCCTGGATACTTTACTGCTTTCTTCATAGTAAAAAGGACTCCCCACACCTCCAGGAAAAAAACTCAATGAATAAACAAAAGAAAAACAATGAGCCAACAGTGTAATGGTAGCAAACAGAGCAATCTCAAAGTTTCTGTTTGCAGCCAGTGATTGTGGCTTTGAGGTCAATTTGACACCTAATCATTATGTAAAACTTTGGAAAGGAGGACAAGTGAGTATCAGCCAAATATCAACTCAGAATTAGAAGAAACAAAGTATGTCAGAATAAGCCACCAAGAACTAGTAATTACTACTAACAGACTTCCCTTGAAATTTCTTGAGATATTGGCATTACTAGATAGAAATTCTAAAATTATGTAAGAAATGTTTGAAAAAATAGTGGCCAACTACAAAAACTACCAAAAATTATCAGGCAGACTTGGAACTTTTGGGAAAAAAACAAATTAAAAATGTAAAAAATGGATAGGATAGCTGATTAGCTACAACTGAGAATAAAACAGATGAAAATGCATAAAATAATAATTTTTCTATTTTTCATGTCAGCTATTGACTATCATGTACTCAGTCATGCAAACCTTAATGTGGGGAGTTGTTCTTGACTTCTTGTCTTTCTCAACTCTGAACCAGCTCTTTCACTCTTCATCAGATCTTAGCATCTAGTGTAGCACATCTGGCTCTCAATGACCTGGTCTCTACTTTACTAGCCCCGCTCTTGCTGTTCTGTGCTTTGCACCTGTACCCACCCACCTATATCTCATGTGCACCTCAGGTCAAGTATGAGTCACCAGTCTCTCGGGGCAGCCACCCCTCTGGCCACCTGCCACCACCTGGGACCACAGCAATTGGTCTAGCTGCCCCTGCTCATCTCAGAGACCAGCAGAATTAGCACTATCATGGCTCATTTTCCAGGAGAAAGCGCGCTTCTCTGGTCACTTGGCTGGCTTCATCCTGCACATACTGCTCTGTGTATAATCTAGTGTAGCCCCCACTTCCACTTCTTCCCTGAAAACCCTCCCTCTGGGCCCTCTGGAATTCTCTCATTAGGACCAAACTCTGCTTCCTCAGGTGGAGGCTGCTTTTGCTCTCACCTCATCATCTGCCACTTCTCAGAACCTCAGGGCCAAGAGCTGGGATTTGTAACCCTTTGACTCTTTTCTTGCCTTCAAACATCCCTGGTACCTTTGAGGCCCATTGCCTGGTTCTGCCCACCTCCCCTACTGAGCTTTCCATCCCTCAGCATCTACTCCAACCCCATCAATCTGCAATTTATAGCTAATGGATTGTAGTTCACCACTCTACAGCAATGCCTGGTGACACCAACCTTCACCCTGACCCCTCTGATCTGGGAAGTCATTCTCTGGCAGTCTACTTAGCTGTCCATTCTCACAATCACCCACTGGACTGTGTTCTCACCAGAGACTGAGCCACATCTGGCATGCCAGGTTTAGACATCCATTCTTTGATTACCATCCCTCATATTTCTAGTTTGCTGGCCTGCAGTCCACTACCATGCAGCTTTGAAGGTGCACAAACCCTCTGCCTGCGGACTCCAGTACTTTCTCATTCCCATCATCCCTCTCTCCTGACCCCCCTCCCTTCATTAGCTAGGCTAGACTTCCTTATTTGTTATGAATCCTCCTATGCACACAGTTCCAGGTCTCTGCCCTGTCACCTGCCTTCAGTGGCCTGATTACTGCCACATGTTAGAGAAAATGACTGCCCTTTAAGTTTATAACCACAAACTTCTACTGGGATCACTGTTCTTGGGCCAGAGAAAATGTTTTGTACCTATTTAGTCTTCTTTCTTGAATCTCTCCACCGCCCCTTTCCTTCCTTCTCCACTTTCAGCTGACAACTGCCTAATACTTCAATAAAAATATAACGTGGAACCTTAAATGCCCTCAGTTCCCATCATGAAAACAAACAAAAAAGTCCACCCAACCCATCTCTATTTACATTTGCACCCATCTTTCCCCTTCTGCTATAATGGAGCACATTCCCCTCTCCACACCGAAAGCTGTGCCTCCACCAGTACTGTGGCTTCCATCTCTTTCTGTCTTCTCAGAGACATCAGCTCCCTATGGGATCCTGAGGCAAGAGGATCTTAAGTTCAAGCCCAGCCTGTGCAACTCAGCAAAGACCCTGTTTGTAAGCATAAAATAAGAAAGGGCTGGGGCATACACACCAGCTCCTCTGGTCCAGGTATGCCCTCACACATCACTCTCCAGCCATGAGACCTGGCATTCTCTCACCTGGAACAGGCCCCGCGCACTGCAGGCCTCAGGCCCAGACCCTCACCACCTGCAGTGTTCCTCCCCTCCTCTCTTCTGATGGTCAGGCTCTTTCTCACCTTTTGGGCATCAACACAAGTAGCAACCCCTCAGAGAATTTTTTTTTCTAACTGACATTGGTTCCAGATCCTCCTCCATGACCAATACTCTCAATTTGAACTTCTTGATTCCTTTCTCAGTCCATCAGTAGTTAATTTGAAATTCTTATTTGTCTCTTTGCTCCATTACAATGGAAGCTCTGTGAGGCCAAGGACCCTTCAGTTTACCCATTTCCCAGTCTCACATGTCCACAGGCTCGGCAGTGGTGCCGCCTCCGAGTCAGTGCGTTGAACGACTCTTTGCACTTCATACACATGGTCACTTCATTGTCTCGGATCCACCGTGGGGCTCTCTTCCCCAGCTCCGCGGTCTAGAAAGGAATGAAATTTAACTCTAATAGAAAAAAAAGTAGTTCCCTTTTATTTCTTCAAAAGCACTGTCACTCCACTGTGTAAGCCATGTTCTGAAACTCCAGAACCAGGAGAAAAAATAAAAATGTCAGAGAAGTTTAAGAAGCACGAAGGAGGTACTCACTACTGTATGCATCTAAGATTCTGTCTAAACAGTGCTGGCATTGCAAGGGGAAAAGGCTGGCTAATTAAATGATTAGAAAGGTCTTTTGGAAATGTAAAGAGATAAAAGAGCTTAAAGTTAAGAACTTAGTTTAACTTACAGAGACCTCAGAGTGAATGTCATTATCCTTTGCAATTGCATTTCTGAAGGTTTCATGCCTTTGATGAAAAGCATCAATAGTCTCTTGAAGGGCCTAAAATATAGATGAAATTCAAAGCACACTTTAAAGTATCACATGAAAATCAATGGACAGACTTTATTAAACAAATATCTATGATGGCAATCATCTTTAAAATTAATTTGTTCTGATGACTACATATTAAACAGAACAATATGTGCAAATTCATGCACTCATAGAGAGGTCACCAATAAAACAAAAATAGAAGTCAGGCTAAACCAAAAATAGAAGTAAAGCTTACCTTGATCCATTCTTCTTTGTCTTGCTCAGAACTAAAACAAAATTAAAGTAAATGCAGAGAACATTAATGAATTATACTTAGTGAATAAAACTATGCTTTAATTTTGTTCCTACTTCTTGGAAAATCCATGCAGGGAGGCCCTAGAAGGCACTACAATAAAAATTAAAATTAAACAGACTCTCTTGCAATTGAACAAATTCTTCTTAAACACAATATCAGACAATCTACTAACTTTGGTACCTGTAGGTTTTGATGGGGAATTACGTTAGCTTCCATTAGTACAGTGTCTATAAAAGACCACCATTAGCTGTGTCTGTCAAGTGTCTGTGTACACCTTACACACATTACAAATGCTTGTCTTTCAATTTCCTAAAACACATGAGGGCTGTTAAAGCCTACTTGGGACAGCCCATCTTAGAAAAAAAATTATGAGTCTTTGAGCATCTAAAATATCTTCCTAAGGCCTCGGAGGGCTACTTAACACTTCCTTTGAGAAACAATTTAACTTTATTTTCCTATTCCTAGGAGGCTTCAGCAATATCATTACTAACCCACTGTAAGTAAAACAGAACATACTGTGTAAGCATTTTCAGTGTCTGCAGGAAGGTTTCGCAGATCGATAAGACTCCAGGGTTTAGTAATTTTCCTCAGGGAGAAAATTTCCTTGCTGTGGTCAAGTTTCCTTTTTCCATTTAAGGCAAATTCTCTATTTCCTCTCCTTTCCAAGATGTATGTGTAGCTGGCTGTTGCCATATACTATATTTGAAATATCCCCTTAAGTAGACTTGGAACTGGGTAAGATCTCTAAATTCTGAATAGTATCAAAGAATGGCTTTGTTTGCTGTGGTTGGGAGATTAAAGCCAAGTGTGGCTTCTGACCTGAAAGTCACCTGCATCTTTCTGGTAGGAAAAGGTATGCATGAGACAGCAGGAGGCCTGTTCCTGTGGCACTATCCATCACTCCTGTATTTATCTTGGAGTACTGCGATGTGCCTGGAATGCCGTGCAGTCTGTCACAGGGAAGATCCTGCTTACTGCCCACAAGGGCCTTCAAATTTACCCCCTCAAAACCAAAACCAAACTAAAACAGCAACAACTTCCTACCGCTGCCACGCCCCACAGTACTGGTGCCCTGGAAGGATAGTTATTTGTTAACTGCTTTCAGTCTTTTAAATGCAGACATAGAACCTTGAGAAGACTTTACTAATGCCTTTTGTCTTAGTTTTTTAGTCATGGTAGGTTTTTCTAAGTGAGGGCCTCCAGCGCACCATCCTACATTTGGGGCTTGTGATCTGAGTGGCTGGGTCCTAAATCCCATCATGGGTTAGAATAACCAGGCCCTTCAGAGCAAGGGAGGGTTTCAATATATATCCTTTGTGAGAAATCAACGAAGTGGCTATTTCTTCAAACTCTTTCAGTCTGCCATACCCTCCCTAACTGTAATTGCACCCACTCTCTGATTCCTGGGCATGGATTCCTGATAAAATTATTTATTCTATTCTATTTTGAAAGTCTGAACATGAAGGTCTCAGGCAGTGATAAAATACAAATAACTGTGATGAATTTATTAGAGCAACCATAATTATGTGCCACCGTGCAAAGAAACAGAAAGCTCTCCAACCCTGCATGGTTCTCTGGTAGTGATACCTCTGGAACTGGGATTGGTACTTTATCACACTCAGATCTCAGACCTTCGGGACGTCCAAATTTTCACTATGCTCAGCCTCTTCAGGCTACACACATGGCTGCTTTCCAAAGCAAATTCTTTCAATACCCGGCAGCACCTTGTCTTCCAGAGGTCTAGGCCCAAGGAAGCCAGTCACAATTTGCAGTGACTCCACACAGCCCCCTAAGCATGGCTACGCTGGGGGAGCAGCAGCCCAGAACGCCAACCTCTTCCTGCTGAAACCATGAACACAGAAGAGCCATCTTCCAGAAGTCCTGACTGCCATCAGTTGACTGAATGCCAACTGTCTGGCTTTTTTTTTTTTTTTTTGCAGGGGTGGGTACTTCGGGATTGAATTTAGGACCTTGCACTTGCAAGGCAGACGAGGTGCCACTGAGCTAAATCCCTGGCCCTGAATGCCAACTGTCTAGAGTCCACTGCCCTGGGCGCTGTGGAGGAGCCAAAGCAGAGGAAGACGTGACATCTGCTCCATTTACACCTGAGCAGATTCCCAGATGTCTTCAGTAGTGACTTGGTGGAACCCTGTCCTAATACTTGTTTTGATGTTCTCAAAATGCTATGTGACAGGGAGGGTTCTCATACCTGGCCTGCAGTTCTAGCGTTCGCTCTTTCCCAGACACCTGGAAAGTATGTGGATATTCTTCATTGTGAGTCTCTATGATTTTCATTCCATCGATTCCAACCCTGTTCCGCACTGTGAATTTTGAGCCCACCAAGCTGAATCTGGGCACACAGTAGAGCAACATGTTGTTGAACTGCAAGGAGGCAAGACATATCAATAAACAGGAAAATAAAGAAGAAAAACTGACTGATACTACAAATAACCCTGGAAAGTCTATGGAATTTCCAGGGAATATGGTACTTCTTATGGAAACAAAAGTTACTACCACCTTGACATTTAAAAAATCATGATAGTCTAGGGCTGGGGATTTAGCTCAGTGGTTTCGCCGCCTGCTGCGCAAGTGCAAGGACCCAGGTTTGATTCCCGTACACCCCTCCCCGCCAAATCATGATAGTCTCAAAATTTTAAAAATATATTTTCCTTTCAGGGCTCAAAAATTTCACTAATGTTTATGTAAACCAACTACTTTTTTATACTAGTGCTTCAGCAACAATTTAGTAAGAATAAATTCGGTCAAAGTTTACTAAGGACCTTTGAAATACTGGCAACTGAAGTTGTTTTGTGTGTGTGTGTGTGTGTGTGTGTGTGTGTGTGTGTGTGTGTGTGGCACTGGGGATTGAACACAGGGCCTCATGCATGCTAAGCAAGCACTCTACCACCGAGCTAAATTCCCATCCCTGAACTGATGTTTTTTCAAAGTTAAAGTCCTTACATGCCATGATTTCTAATTATTGTGCCTGAGAGTACAAGTACACAATAGCTGTTAGCAGAGTAATATTTTTTACTACTGTTTCTTTCTTTTTTTTTTAAAGGAGCCAATACATTAATCCAAACTACTTTAGTACACTACACCTTATATAAAACAGTAAATCACATGGCCAAGATCTGTCTCTTTTCTCTTTTGGGTGGGGAGTTGGAGAGATGCAGGGTCTCACTATGTTGCCAGGTTGGTCTTGAACTCCTGGGCTCAAGTGATCCTCTTGCCTCAGCCTCCAGAGTACCTGGGATCATGGGTAGGTACTAGCACACCTGGGGGCCAACATCTCTATTTTATGAGGGATCTCAGTATTCTTCAAAAGTGCAGTACTATGAATCCTTGCATCTTATCACCTATGAAAAATTATAGAAAAGCCATCAATTTTATCAGGAGTTCTTTAAAGACAGGGCCTTACTTATGAAAATAAGATATACCTTTGATATGAGACTTTATTTTGATACTAAATCAAATTATGTACAGTGCCTCATTTTCTGGTCAATAATTAATAGTCTTTGCTAATTAGGACTACAAAAATACATTAAAAGGCTCGCATAATACAAATTTATTCACAATAACTTTATGAAAGCACTTATTTCATTTTGAGTGTGTGCAAAGAAATGCAACTAAAGATTTAGGTTAATTACTTCGAAATTATTACATTTTGAGTATATCTAGGGTTATATGTATCTTTCCAAGATAAAGAGTAATTAGGGATTACAAAAATGTATCTTATAAGATTATTTTTCCAACAGCATGTGCTTTAAATTCCAACATGATTTTTACTTCCAAGTTTCTCAATTTGTTATTTTTCAAACTTTCTGTGAAGCTTCACTTTAAGTAGGATTTCAGCTAAGTACTATTTATCAGTGCAGACTTGGAGGCCAGACTAAATACATGCACTCCCCCACCTACACACACACACACACAGCTTATAAGCTGTGTAAGCCCTCACTACTCAGGATCATTATCTACAAATGTCACAGGATGCTGAGAAGACTAAATCAGGAAGCAAAAGTGAAGTGTTTAGAACAGTGCTTTACATATAAAGTGCTTCAATTCAACAAGCTGTCTTGTTTTAGGCTCTTCTGGGGTTTGGTTCTAGATCTTTCCTGCCAGGCCCTCTGCTCAGCTCCATGCTGTCTTTCAAGACAGTAAGTGTCAATGGAGATTTAAAACATCCCAATGTGTTTATGTGGTTTTTTTTTTTTTTTTTGGTACTGGGATCAAACTCGGGTCCTTGTGCTTGCGAGGCAGGCAGAGGCACCATGGAGCTAAATCCCCGGCCCAATGTGTTTATGTGACACGGACCATTGTACTCATGCTGAAAGCGTCTTTCTCCCCAGTTATTTCTCATTCATTGTTTCGTAACTTCCTATAACCACTGTAATAAATTTTAGTTCCATACTGGAGAATATAGAAATGAAAGCACTGAGTAAAATTTTAAAAGTATCTCAGATCACATATTGACCTTTCTGGAAATACCAATGCCTTTCACTGTCCATCTTGTTCAGAGAATGGCAATCACAGCCTCATGGTACATGAGATCCAAACGAACTCCCAAAGGCTCCCATCCCGATCCCAGCTTGCCTAAGGCATCATGCTTGCTAACTTTTCAAGCTAGTGTTTCTTTTCCTCTTCCTTCAAGGGCCCCTTAGGAGGTGACTTGGTCAACAATGCACATACTG
Organism: Heterocephalus glaber; assembly: GCF_053883595.1. Lineage (NCBI taxonomy): Eukaryota > Metazoa > Chordata > Mammalia > Rodentia > Bathyergidae > Heterocephalus > Heterocephalus glaber. The sequence continues at coordinate 5,698,327 of NW_028258444.1, read as the reverse complement.
CAGGGGCTGCAGAGCTACCACAAGGAACAGAGCTCATACTCTGAAGCCATCAACAGTAAAAGCTGTTGCTACACACAGAGTGACAAATGCAATGTCATGTCATAAAATGTCTGAGTCTTCTGATCCTTATGATCAATCTTGTTATTTTATAGATATGTAAGTACATGACCATGGAGGTTTCTAGCATTTGCCCTCTGTAGCTACTCTCACAGAAGATGTCAGACTATCTTGCAGATATGTTTCTCTTTCCTCCCATTCATGCTTTCCGGATGACATCCCAACTGTTTTATTCTTCCTTGGTAGAACTTCATATTCTAAACGCTCAGTAATTACGTATTAATCTTAAAGAATCCAGACTAATGCTAGTCAACACATATCTTTTATCATCTTTAAGAGTTGAAAGTGAGAGCTCTTACAGGATAGAAAATATTGCTTACAAAGAACAAGACACCATCTATGTAAAAATTACAGAGCAGGTAGGCCGGGGATTTAGCATTGCAAGTGCAAGGTCCTGAGTTCGATACCCTGTACCAAAAAAAAAATACAGAACAGGTAACTAAGTTCTCAGAACTGGTCCTGTTCTGAGAAACTTTCTTCTGTGGCAAGTCACCATCACCTTCACAAATAGTTTTCCGCATCTTTGGGTTTCCTTTAATACTGAAATTAGTCATTCCAGGGCTGGGATTTAGCTCAGTGGTTTCTCCACCTGCTGCGCAAGCACAAGGACCCAAGTTCGATCCCCGGTACCAAAAAAAAAAAAAAAAAAAAAAGGTCATTCCACATATAGCACCAAGTGTATTGACTTTCTCTTTCACTATAGGAGATTGATTCCTTTTCTTCCATGCCCATAGCTCAGAAGTGGTGCTTGACCAAGCAATCTGCTACTGCAAGTCCTAGGTGGTGACAAAACCTAGAGAAAAGTCTCAGTCTTAAAGGGGTGTGGTCCCCTTTCCTGATCTTCAGTGTTCAAATATTTTACACCTCTTGCAAAATATTTATTTCACTGAAATAATTCAATTTTATGTTCTCACATAAAATTTTATGTTTTATGTGTTTTTTGTGTTTTTTTGGTACCGGGGATAGAACTTGGGACCTTGCGCTTTTGAGGCAGGCGCTGGAACCACTGAGCTAAATCCCCGGCCCAATTTTATGTTTTATGTTCTCTAAAATGTTTTATGAATATTTTAGAAGGCAATAGTACATTTCTAGAGGAAATTTACAGTGCCTGGTGTGTGTTCAAAGTTCAGATAAGTCAAAAGAAAAAGTCTGAGTCTTTTAGGCTGAAAGAAAATAAAGAACAGAACTACCAAAAAAGGCCCGGAATAAAAACTCTTTACTCATTCTGTGGGATAATTTAGTGTTGTGTGTTTTTTTAAAAACATTCAAATGCCAATATGGTGATTTAGTCAACAGAGAGCCCGACATTAACATAAAGTGAAATCGTACTGCATGAAGGAAAACAGATATGCAAACATGGGAAAATCATTTAAATGTAAAATTAGATTCAAAATATAATTTGGCTTTTCAGAGTAGGAAGTAGAAAACTAGCCCTCATTTTCTCCCTCGAGAGGGAGAAAAAAAGGTACTTGTGAAGTTGCTATGAATAGGACAAGTTGCTTCCGAGGATAAACGTGACAAATGTAATCTCAGAGAGGTTGGGGTCGGTGAATGAACGCCACACTGGAAATGCTTCCAAGACCGCTCTGAAGGGGGATGCAGCTTTCCTGCAGTGGACCCTGCTGCGGGAGGCACTGGTGCGACAGCTTTGAGAGCTGGTAGTAAGTGAACTGGAACACGATGGCTCTCGCCCTCAGCGTCACTGACTGCTGTGTCCCCCAAAGGCTCTTTGCAGTCACTACCAAATACTGGCTTAGGAGAGTCGACCTAAAACGATTTCCAGAATAATTCTCGAGTGTGAAATTTAAACCAACACAGTTGGTCAGACACAGAAGGAGGTTTTGAACCTAAGACATTTATCCTGAGCCCCAACCTTTTTACATTTTGAGAGGGGGGCCTCAAAATGCCCAGGCTGGGTTAAAATTTGCAGTGCTCCTACCTCAGTCTCTCAAATGCTGGGATTACAGAAGTGCCCTACCATGCCCACTCAGAACTAAAAGTTTAACTATAGACACTCTCACACTAATAAGAAAGAAGAGAAAGGAAAAAACTCAACATCCATGATATAAACACAGGGCAGATGTGGATTCCCAGGGATTGGGGCTGGTATGATGCTTTTTACTCTGTATCTCTCAGGCTTTGACATCTCCAGGCTTTGCTGACTCTGATGAGACTGATACTTCCAGGGTTACTCTATTCCTTGAGATACTAAATGACTCCCTTGTGAGCACATCCTCCTTACAGAGGCCAACCAATCCAGAGCCAACAGCCTCAACTACTCCCTGGATCAACCTGGGCCACTACTTCCCTGCCCTTATCACCTCAAGGCCAGGTGCCAGACAGCAGCCCTAAGCCCCAGAGCCCACTGAGGTTGGTCAAACTATGCATCCTACACCTTCACTCTGCCTACCTGAAAGTCTCCTGCCTGCCCCTCTGCTGCCTCACTGACCCAGGGGCTTCCCTGCTGCTCCCTCCCCAAGGGAGGCATAGCCCCTCCTCTTGGGGTCTGTTTTTCAATGGCATCAGTCTCCTTACCATGCCCAAGTAGTACTAAACCTATATTTAATAACAGACTTCTGGGTAGAGCTCTGAATCCTGACGTGAGTACAGCATATCCTTGTTTTGTTTAGTTCTCTTTAGCTCAGATGAAGATTTTCAGAGTTAACTTGGACAATACCTATACATTTGGGGGGGTGGTGGCTGGGGCTTGAACCTAGGGTCTTCACACTAAGCCCTTTTTTATTTTGAGACAGTCTCTCTCCGAGTCCCTAAATTGCCCTAGCTGGGCTCAAACTTGTGATCCTCCTGCCTTAGCTCTCACAGTGCTGGGATTACAAGTGTATGCCATGCTCAGCTAAAAACCTTGTGTGGTGCCCCGCCCGCCCCGGCCTAGGGAAACACTAATTACATCCCATCTCTATGTATATGCACATTCTGAACATTTCCTACACAGTGGTACCTGGTTTACAAACTGTTCTCTCCTTGATTCTGGTTGCAAAACGAATTGGATGAGAACTGAATCAAATGTCCCCAAAAGGTCAACACTGAACCTAAACACTGAATTTGATTCGGTTCTCATCCAATTCGGTTTGTGACTGGAATCGTGGAAAGAATTTAATTTGTGATCCGAGGCACACCAGACTCATGCAGGATGTGGCCTTTTGTGACTGGCCTCTTTCACATGGCCACATTTTCCTTTTTGTTGACGTATAATAGTCCACTGCAAGATACACCACATTTTAGGTTGTGTACTCTTTTTTTTTGTTATTACAAATACTGCTGCAATAAAACATCAATTTACAAGATACATATATATATATATATTTTTTTGTCTGGTTTTTTTGTTAAAGTGGAACCACTGGGTCACATGGTAACCAAATGTTCTTTTTCAAAGATGACCAAGAGATACCAAGCATTTGTCTTCTTGACCATTAGTTCCTATAAAGTTCCCTTTCAAAGAAGGCTGGCAAAGGCTAAGAGCAATCTCTCAGGCCCCAGGACAGCTCTTGTTACAGCTGGTGAAATGCCTGCCTGGCTGCCACAAAGCCAGTCCTTAGGCCCTTTGACCACCGTGTCTGTCTCCTGGTCTGTAGCAACAATCTTAGCAACAGCTAACCTTTATTTTTTTAAATTTTTTTATTTTTTTTGGTACCGGGGATCGAACTCGGGTCCTTGTGCTTGCACAGCCAGCAGGTGGCGAAACCACTGAGCTAAATCCCCGGCCCAAGCTAACCTTTATTGACATCTTCTGGTAGCTTACTCTTTGCCAATGCCAGCCAGTATTATAACTCTATCATATTATTAGATATAAAAGAATTAGAATGAATTAGTATAACAAAAAATAAAGGTCACATGGACAGAGACTAAAAAACAATGGCCTAGATGCCCTAGGAAGAGCTCTTACATTTGAGATAAGCCCTAGATTGTCATTTCCCAGAAGTGAGGAAGGGACAGGATCCATAGCAGTGAAAAGGCGCAAACTAATGTATTTCCCCATAGATATTTTAAACCCAACTCTTACAATCATGTCCATAGGTTTTGTTTTTTTTTAACTGTAGAATGACTAAAAATAGTGATTACAGGGGATTGGGAAAACTGTTGCCGGAAATAGTATGCCAACAAGATATACAGGAAATGGTACTCATTAGTCTGTGAGGAATGAAAGCAAAAGAGAAAACTGGAAACAAACAGGAGGGTTTCAGAAAGTACATCACACCCCACATACACACGCTTGGCCCCACTATCGGCCATACCATGCCCGTTAGGTAACTTCCAGTTACTTAGAATATTGTCGTATGTGGAGTCCTGCCAGTGTTGGTTAAGCCAGGTTAGATGTAATTACTTTGGAGAATGAGCAAGCATCGTACTTTTCCAAGATGTATACAACAATTTTAGCAAATTACTCTTATGCAACTATGACAATCATACTCACTAAGAACAGGTAGCGTTCTTGTGCTGATGTGTTGCGAGCAGCTAGTTTGAGTATCTGTCCCTCTTTTATTAGTTCATTTGAAGGATTGACAATGTCTTCTTCTTCTCCCAACATTTCATAAATCTCTAAGAGTTTCTTTAGGTTTTCCTGGAAAATTAAAACAAAAGACACCAAGACCAAATACATGGCAGTTTCAACTTAGTGACTGGAATTGTACTATGTCCTTAGCTCAAATGTACATCATTCAGAAAGGACTGGGAGTAAGCACAGGTTTGGGTGTAGAATACATCAGTGAACTGAACCCTAAGAGAAAAGGGGAGAGGATTACTCCACATGACACTAGACATGTGTAAACATTTGTTTTTGCTCATCTATATCCATTTACTTTGGTCCAGACCTACAGATAGTATTAGGTTATGTTACTGACAATGTCTAGCCTGAAGGCTTCTCTTGCCTCTAGAAACCACTTACCATTTTTCTTATTGCACTATTAGAATGACTTGCTGCTGTAGATATAATTTCAAGTGATTCTAAATGGGAAAAAAAGAAAAGTAAATAAATATGCTTTGTCCTTCCTGTGCTGCTAGGTAACTGAATAATTTACATACTAAAATAAGAAATCTGAGACCAAAGACACAATGAAAGTAGCAGCAATTTCCATTTACAAACTAAACACTTTCAAAAACTCATCTGTAAGCAGATTACTTGAACTCAAAAGGTATTTCTTTATTTTAAAAAGTCATATACAATGATCATGCTCACAAGTATGTTTAATTCATAACAGACCTTAGAAATCAACAAGCACTTATAACCTGCTAGGTGCAAGGTACCTTGCCAGGAGCTTCTCTATGTACAGTAATCCCTCCTGATTTTCCATTTTGCTGTAGTCTGAAAATATTATATGGAAAATTCCAGAAATAAATAATTGTTAAGTTTTAATACAGTACACCATTGTAACTGCTCTATTCCATTATGAGATAATCTCTTGTTGTACTTAAGTTATTATAGGTATGTATGTTCAGGGGGGAAAAAGCCCAGTACTGTATATAATATGCAAGTGGGGTTCAGTACTATCTGCAGCTTCGGGCATCCATGGAATATCTTGTAAGGCATCCCCTGCAGTTAAGGGGGGGGACTATTAAATGCCAATTCTTACACATCTTTGAAAGAAATGAAGTATTGGGACTTGGCTAAGGTCACTCGGCTCTGGTGTTATAGGGTCAGATCTGAACCTAGGTCTTCTGATGAAAAGCTCTACAACATTTCAACAGTGGTACCTCACTAGTTTTATGAGCAAAGTAACCACAAAGCATAACCAAACTTTCCTTGGGGAAATATGCTCATAATTCCAGCCTGGGCCGGATGAAAGGGAATCTTCTAAAGCCAGTGTTAGAGGGCTTTGTTATTGGGTCAAGTGTGGGTAAGAGGAGAATGGGAACTCTTGGGATGGCCATCATGGATGCTCCAAGGGCTGCTACTGCAGAGCTGTGGAAGCCAAGGGCCCCTGCCCGAGCCACCTCAGGGATACCTCTCAATCCTGAATTGTGTCCTGTTTCTCCCTTCCGTTTTGTCCTGTGAACACTGGCCTCCATTCTGTTACCACAGCAACCTAGTTCCTTCTAGACTGCATTTTCTGTTGTCTTTGCATTGCTGAACAGAATGCACTTTTGTTGCTTTCCTTCCTACTTTTGGGCCTCTAAAAGCCCTTCTTTTGTGATTTCCTTAGAATTTTAAGTAGCAATGGGAAGTCAAAAAGAGTAACACAATGCTCTACTATGCCAACTTTCTTGTTTTTAACATAGATATTTTAGGGGAATGGAAAGTCCTTGAATACAGAAGAGGGTGCATTTTCATTTACATGTTGGAGCAGTATTCAGATTTGGGCAGTTCTGTGCATTCGACACAGGGCGCAGGATAGAGGAAGATACAGTAAGGTGGGCTAGGGCCAACCACTCAAGAGACAAGTTTGAGGAAGAACAGAGGGTTCACCTTCAAACACCACTGTCATTTCCACTGAAACCCAGCACTCAGGCCCTATGTGGGAAAGGGGATGGGGAGGATTCCCAGGAAGTAGCAGGCTGGGGAAATGGCATGTCAAATTCACACTAGACTGCAGAGGGTGGGAAAAGGGACGTTTCTGTGGTCACTGGCATGGGAGGAGAAACAGCGGACATAGCTTATCGTCCAGAGAACACTGAGGTTCCAAGGCCAAAGAGAGGTTTCACGTTTCTCACCCTTTATACCAAGGGCCACTTATGCTAAAGGCAAGAAATTATAAGGGACAGGAGCAGTGTCTTAGGACTGTACATCAGGACTTTAGTACTTGCTGCATATCAGGCCATTTCTATTGACTTTCACTCATCTCTTTAATAGCTGATTGATTCTTCAAAGTGCACCAGAGGGTGGGGTGCAGCTCAGTGGCAGACGATGTACTGCATGTGTGATATGTGAGGCCTGGGTCCAATCCCCAGCACAAAAAAGAAAAAAAAACAACAAAGGAAAAGAAACTACGTGGTAAAACTAAAGTATTACTGAAACCCATGAGTCTTAACAAGCCTTTCATTTAAATCTAATGAAAAAATTAAAGACAACTACCGTAATTGGAATAAAGTTTTCTTTTTTTTTTTTTGGTACCAGGGATCGAACTCGGGTCCTTACGCTTGTGCAGCAGGTGGTGAAACCACTGAGCTAAATCCCCGGCCCTTGGAATAAAGTTTTCTTGGGGAAAGTGTTATTATTATTACATAATAAAAAGCAGCATTTCCTGAAACATCTCAGGGTGGGTGAAGCCAGGTTCGCTGAGGTTCTATTTACCTAGTAAATGTCCTCTTAGCCTCCTTGGTGGGACTTACCCAGGCTAATTAACCAGCAGCCCTTACAATCCCAAATGCTGTGCTCCTCCTGGGAGGAGGTAATTGAGCACTGCTTTTCTCAACTCTCTAAGACTGCTGTTTTCTGTTCTGCAATTATTGATTATCCGGAATCCAGAAGGGGAAAAAGGATTCCCGTGGCTTGCCTAATTGAGGGGGTGCTGATGACAATTTCCAGGGAGATGATACTTTGACAGCACCGCTTCCCCACAGCAGCTGTGTGACACATCTCCCTTTAGAACCACAGGTAGCTTGGCTGTGGGATTATCCCATCGTGGAGGGGAAGAGAAGCAGGCTTTTACTTTTTGCATCACTCCAGTCCGGGGAGTCGGAAGGCAGCTTCCTTAGGTAGTCCTTCAGAAGCATCTCATAGCGGGGAATCCGCTGAACGGGCTCCAGCATGTGGTGCTGCAGAGTCAGGCTCCCACAGATCTCCTGCTTCTGCAATGAGCAAGGTTTTAAAGAAACATTTCACAATCAGGCTGGCCAGTCTAAGGAGTGGCTATAACCAGAGCAATATAATAATAACCAGTGGCTATATACAGGACAATAGTTTACTACAATGTGTAGCTATGCACCAACGCCCCAGATATATTTGTGGTGCCATCTTCTAAAATGATGATTTCTGAACCCCAGCCCAATCTATGAAATCGTAACTTTTTGTGGAAGGAGCTAGAGAATAAGCACTTTTAAAAAAGGAAATCATTCTTATAACATAAAAGTTTGAAGATCACTAGTATAAGAATAGAAAGGAAAAAAATCAAGCAGAATTTTAAACAAGAAAATACCAGATTCCTGGCAGTCACTTCAGTTAATGACAACTAGGGTCTGTGAAGGCACACTGTTATAAAAATATTTTACAGATTTTCAAAAGATGCACTTATTTAATGCGGTTCACTAGGCCTAACTGTATTAAATGACTCTGGACTTAGCAGAAACTATTTCATAATAAGGTGTTCATAATGTCATTTCCTCTGAAAGAAAAGAAAGACTCCATGTGGAAGAATGACAAGATCTGGGCATCCTCTTATCTGACTGAAAATTTTAATTTTTTGTTAGGTCGGGCATTCTTCTTCATTAGAGATCAAACTCCATTTCTTAGACAAAATTAAGCCTATATCCCTTACTTTCAGTAAGCTGTTACCACAAGAAAGGAAGAACAAAACATGCTGGTGTTCATATCATACAAAGCAGACACCCCATTAAAATACTCGGCTCATACCAAGACCCAGGCACTGCGTTAAGACGTCGTGTCTGCGTTCACGGCACACAAGCAACGACAGGGTTCCCCAGGAAGGGACATTTAGCGAGCGCACTGAGGAGTGCAGGCTTTGGTAGAAAAAGAGTGGGGAAGACAGGGAGCAGTCCAGGAAGAGGCCTGAGAGAACAGGTACAGGGCAGAGTGCATGATGCGTGAGGGGGCTGTCTTGGTAAAAAGATAAGCATAAGGACCCTGGGGATGAGAAGAAGAAGTAAGATGAGCTAATAGTGCCAGGGACCAGCAGAATAACGCGGACTTAACCACTGTCTCTAAGCACAGGAGCGACACCGTCAGATCTGAGCTCTGCGAGCCCTCCTAAGGCAGTGTGGCTCCAGGAAGGGGAGGGCGAGCCAGCTTGGAAGCTGTTGGCAGACAGGGAAAAAACTAACAAGGGCCCGAAACTGGCATGGAAGCTGAGGAAGTAATACTATAGCTTTCTTTAATAAAATGCAAGATTCATTTTATAAATTTAATTACCTCATTTGATTTTCCCCAACAGATTTATGAAATCTGTTATCTTCAGGAAAATATTACTACTGTCAAAATTTTTACATGAAGAAACTACTTCTCAGAGAAATCAGAAGTGAAGGTCAAACGACCACACATGACAGAACAAGCTTGGCTCATGGGTTCCCTGTCTGCTGCTCTCCACAGCTCATGGTGTTTCTTTATTATATGGAGAAGACACATGTTGCAGAACTTGATAAAGCACCATCGCCACCATCCTCATCATTTAGTAGCTACTGTGCAGCAAGCAGTGTGCTGAGCACCTTGCACACATCATCTCCTGACAAATGAACACACCCAGAGAACGAGGAAGCCAGCTATGATGGCACAGCACACACCATCATATATAGTCCCCGCACTCTGGGAGGCTACGGCTGGACGATCACAAGATCAAGCCCTTGCCGGGGGAACTAAGTGACTCAGTAATACCCTGTTTAAAAATATAATGGGCTGGTGATGTAGCTCAGGATTAGAAGGCCCATGGGTTCAGTCCCCAGTACTGAGAAAGAGAAGCAGGGGGAGACAGATCAAAGCTAAAGCCGAATCACTGAGGTCTGGTTAGTGAGAGGATAATGGCGTTGTCTAATCTAATTCCATGCCAGAGTTGTCAGCTACTCTGAGGAAGGCATGCAAAGTCCGATGGAAAAATACTTGGGAGGAAACACAAATGGAACAGGCTCACTGTCTTGACAAGGTCTTCACACAGCACTAGCTGCTGTGAAGTGGGGGACAGAGGGCTGCAGACCCCCACCCAAGTGTCAGACAGGACAGCTGATGTCACTGCAGGACTGAAGACAGACGGGGAAGGCAAACCTCACATCGAGCCTGTGTCTCAGAGTCAACAGGTAGGGCAGGGACAACAGTCAGGAAGGAGCCAGTGTTCTGAAAGGTCAATGAGTGTTTAACCATGAGAGAGAAGAGATGCTGAAAGGGCCATGAAGGGATGGATGAGACTTGTGGCTGTGGCTGAGGAAGGGCACTGGCAAATCCTCCCTGTTAGAAGCAACCATCAAACTGGGCAAAACTGGCAAAACCACCCTTTCCGAATTTGGGGAATCCCAAAGCATGTATGCTTTAAAAACTTTAGATTGTGGGTGACAACAGTGAGAGGTGTGGTGCTCTGGCCTGGGGCTGGTCCCAGCTGCCCATCTCCATCAGTGAGGGTTCTTCCCAGTGCCACCGCAGGCTGTGATGCCCAGCAGCTCCCCACCGAGGTAAGGAAAGAAGCATTCACTGAGGAGGGGCGCACTGCACATGGCCCTTGGCCTGGGCATCAGCAGTGCTGTCTCAGAGCGGGCACCAGGAGGCCAGCTAGCCAGAAGTCACAGGTGTGGTGACTTTAATCATGTGGTTAAGCACACTCTTGGCTGAGCCGGCAAATAGTCACCTGCTGCCTGGGACTACATGTGGACGGGTGTTGTGAGAAGGCCCAGTGAACTTGAAAATGACCTGCTCTCTAAACGAGCACGGGGATCCACAGGCAGGCCCATCAGCACAGACAGAACTGCACTGGCTCTAAGTAGGACCTACTCTCCTGTCTATCACTGCCTGACTCCTAACAGCACAGGCATATGGGCCATCTCTAGAAAGGGAGGGTCATGAATACACGTGACTATTCAACACAATCTTTAGTGGAGACAGCAGCAATTGCACACCGGAGGGAGTTATTTTATAGACGTACTCTAAGCAAGTTAAAAAACAAAAACAAAAACAAAAAACCAGTAAGAGCCGGGTGTGATGTCACACCCTGGTTATCCTAGCACTCTAGAGGCTGAGGCAGGAGGATCACTGCAAGTATGAGGCCAGCCTGGACTACATAGTGAGACCCTAATCTAAACAAAACAAAACAATAAAAAACAGTAAGAAAAACACAATGTAATCACAACCACTTTCAGTGGGTGAAAATCAGAATCCAGAGTTGCTATGATAGGTTATCACAAATGTTTACTATTCAGCAAAAAATGATGATACACCCAAAGACATAGTAAAGTGTGACCTGGGCCAGGGATTTAGCTCAGTGGTTCCACTGCCTGCCTTGCAAGCACAAGGTGCCAAGTTCGATCCCCAGTACCAAAAAAAAAAAAAAAAGTGTGGCCTATAATGGAGAGAAAAGGCAGATGACAGTTATCCAAGTGCCCTCAGTTGTAAGATGTGACAAAGACTTAAATGTAGTTATTATGAATATGTCCAAGGAAATGAATTATGCCTGAAGAAGTCAAGGAAAATGTAAGAACACTGAATATACAAATAGCAATTTTCAAGGGGAGATAGATATGAAAAGAGAAAAAACAGAAAAAACTGGAGTTGAAAAGTATAACTAAAATGAAAAACTCACTATAAGAGTTCAACAGCATATCTGAGATGACAGAATAATCGGGGAACTTAAAGATTAATAAAAATTATATACTTTGAAGAACGGAAAGAAGAAAAGATTAAAGAAAAGGAAACCATTTCATAAACATGTGGGATAACATAAAGAATATCAACATTTGGCCAGGGATTTAGCTCAGTGGTTCCAGCGCCTGCCTTGCAAGCACAAGGTCCTGAGTTCGATCCCCGGTACCAAAAAAGAATATCAACATTTGGTGGGAGTGCAGACTGGTGCAACCACTTTGGAAATCCGTATGGAGACACCTCAAAGAACTAGGACTAGAGGTCCCGTTTGACCCAGCTATTCCCCTACTGGGTATCTTCCCCAAAGAATTAAAAGAATCATACCACAGTGATATATGTGTACCCATGTTTATAGTGGCACAGTTTGTGACAGCTAAGGTTTGGAAACAGCCCAAGTGCCTATGAACTGGAAACTGGATAAAGAAGATGTGGTTTTTTTATAAAATGGAGTACTACTCAGCCGTAAAGAATGAGAAACTAGAGTTGTTTATAGCTAAATGGATGCATATTGAGGCGATACTCTTAAGTGAAATATATAGGACGCACATGTGTAAATACCAAATAGTATCTCTAGTGTGAGAAACTGAAAGTGTAAATAAGGATGAAAATGATTAAAACGAATAATTGATAATTTGAAACAGGAAAAGGTCCAAAGGTGGAGGAGTGGTGGGAAGGGAAGGGGAAAGGGAAGAAAGGAAAGGAAAAATTATGTGAATGAAAAAAAAAAAAAGGAAACAAAGTCTATGTAAATAGGGAAGGGTGGTGGGGGTGAAGGGCGCATAGGTAATGGGGAAAAAAAAATAAAAACTAAGATACATCATGTTCAGGTACAAACACCCAATGATAAATGTAAATGTACTGTATACCTAAAATGTACCAATTAATATATAAATTTTTTAAAAAAAGAATATCAACATTTATGCCATGTGAGTCACAAAAGAAAAGAGAAGGACAAAGTAAAGAAGTAATGGCCAAAACCAGCTCAAAATGATTTTAAAAAATAATGTACCAACTGCATGCAAGGAAGGTAAACATTATGTACTGCAAACATGTACAAAAATCAAAAAGGGGGGGAGGAAGGGGAGAGAAAGGGAAGAGAAAAGGAATGAAGATGTGTTCTGAACACACACCAACTCCCCACGAGGAATGTGAACATTGTGTACTGCACATGTAGCAATGAAACAACCTACAAATGGAAGAAGCTTAACCAACCCAAAGTAGAAAAAAATACAAAAAGATCCACACCTGTATACATCATATTCCACCTGCTGCAAGCCAATAACAAAGACAAAAATCTTGATAACAGCAAAAGAACAATGAATCATAACTCAGAGGAAAAGTAGCAATAAAATTAAAGTCTGACTTCTCATGTGAAACAATAGAGGAACAAAGAAGTACATAACACATTGAAAGTGCTGGGGTCAACCAGGAAGTCTATAGCCTGGGAAACTACCATTTAAATGTAAGGGTAAAACAAGATAGTCTTAGATAAAAATAATGACAGAATTCATTGCTAGCCAATTTAAGATTAAAAAACGATTTTTAAGGGCCAGGGATTTAGCTCAGTGGCACTGCGCCTGTCTCGCAAGCACAAGGTCCTGAGTTCGATCCCCTGTATTGCAAAAAACAAAAAACAAAAAACAAAAAACAAAAAATGATTTTTAAGGTAGTAAAAGTGCTTCAGAAATGACTAATATGTGTGTTAATATAGTTACAGATAATTCTTTCTCATGTCCTGAACTTTTAAAAATACATAAAATTATGAGACAATTATAGCATTATACTGTTATGTTTTAAACTATAAAGATGAAATACATGATGCTAATAGCACAGACCATTAAAGAGGGAATTGAGCTATATTGGAATGTGTCTATATTTCAGCAGAATTAAGGTAGTATAATCTGAAGTAGGTGGTGATAAATCAGTATGTATAATGTAATCTCAAGAGTAATCACCAGGAAAATAACCCCAGAAGAATTAAAATGGTGCCCTAAGAACTAGTTCTGTAACACAGAAGAAGGAAGTTAAAGAGAAATAAAATTCCAACCCCCAAAATATTATGTCATGTAGGGAATTCCCATTCAATATTTAAATTACATCAAAGAGTAAGTTACTAACAATGTTAGTTTTTGACTAGAGAATCTCTGGAATTTACTATGGTATTATGAAAATGTATCATCTGGGTTTGGTAAAAGTTAATAGAAAAGAAAATCAGGATATAGATATAAAGTGATAAAAAATTTTTTCCTCCTAATCCTCAGCTTGACAGCAATCATTTTTCATATTTATTTATATTCCTTCCAAGTTTCCACCTCAGAAAGAATGGGAGATATGCAGACTGTGAACTCGCTTTACAAATGTATGTAGATCCTAATAAAGCTGGCCTCTGCTGGTTGCAAAAGCAGAGAAAGAATTTACCACTAAGTATGTGGCATGTGCTCAATAAATATTTTAACTCTCCAAAGATGACCTTTGAATAACTCACAGCAAAATAGATTTCAGCTAGGTATCCAGACAAATCTCTAGATCTCAAGTTGTAGATCTAGAAGACCATATGATTGGTGTGGAAAAATTAATTCACAGCCCTGTCCTCTTACCTGAATGTCTTCAATCACTGATTTGAACTGGGGAATTCGTTCTGTCATGTTTTTAACCAATTCCATTGCGTTATCAAATCCCTTCACATATTCTCCATACATCTTAAGGAATGGTGCCAGTTTTTGAAGGATGTCTCCAATTCTAGGAGTGGTTTCCCTGTATTGAATATCAAAACAAGTCATTAAGATTTCTTATAGAATGAATGGCTTAACAAGTCAAACTGAAGTAAGTACTTTTTACGTTCACCCTGTGCTTTATCAGATCCACTTTGCTGTGAGACTGGAAGAGAATAAAGCACTTTAGAAAGGGAGTTTAGTAAAAAGAGATGCTTGGCATTCTCAAAGTCCAGGTTACCCTTATGTCTTGTCTTCCTCAGCCAAAAGAGAGCAGAGATGAAATTCTTTTCAGCTCAAGCTGAAAATGTACCACAGCTGCTATCAAACAGTGAACATAAAAATTTGGCACAGTGTCTAGCTCTAGCAGTGTGCAGTAGTATTTCAACTTCAACTGAAAGGCTAAAACAGCATCTGTACGACTGCCGTAGACTTATCATTTTTATCCTCTCCTCTTACCATTCTTGCATTCGTTTCTCCAGCTCTGGCAATAGGAATTTACTATGGAAGGCATGTATTGATGAAATGTTAGAAAAGATTTTATTCACCATCTCTGCTGGAAATGAGCCTCGGTTTGCTTCTTCCAATAGTTTACAATAAAATACCTGAGTAAAAGAATAAACCAAACATTACTTCAGATTGGTTGGTTAACCAACTAGCACTAAGTTAGGCCCACGGTGGGCTCTTAGTTATTTTTTGTTGAATAAATGGAGAAGTTAATGGTTCAAGAAACCAATCATTATTTGAAATAATGGGTATATGATTTGGGAGGACTATGTATAAAAATTAGGACACAGTGACTCTCACTTAAGGTATGTGCTTATCTGTGGATGTTAAGATAAAGAATATACCTTCTGCAGGGCCGGGGATTTAGCTCAATGGTTCCACTGCCTGCCTTGCAAGCGCAAGGACCCGAGTTCGATCCCCGGTACCAAAAAAAAAAAAAAAAAAGAATATACCTTCTGTGCCAGATAATCTCCAATTAAAGTGAACAGGATTTACTCTTCTGATCTACAGCTAGAGCTAAGGAATATGAAAACATTTTCTATACACACAGTCACTGTGGTATTTTTTCACTTCTGTTTATGTTTTAGATGACTTCTATAGCAATTACTACATACTATTCTTCATTATAGTTTGTTGACGTAAATCTCATTTTTTCCATTAAAACTGTATGTACCATGGGAAAGGAAGATACATGATTTAGTTTCCACAATGGAACTGTTGGTCAGTGAGTGGACAAAAGTTCATTTTGACTATAGATGTTCACCTGCTTTTTAGTAAATAATAATACATGATAATAATGAGACACTGATTGGTAGGGAAGAAAGATCCCCTGCATACAGTAACAGGTACCTTAGAGACAACTAGAAACAGAAACACCCTGCAGTCTTAGCTCTACTTCACAAGGGCTAGTATCCCTCTCCACTGCAATTCTGCTAACTATAGGCAGAAGGAGGTCTGTTCCTTCATAATGGCCAGATGGTTGTTAATTTTCTAAATTTACCTCCACTGCGTTTTCTTAGGATGCAAAAAGAACACAAAATTATTTCCTTAGACATTCCAGAAGATAGGCTAGTACAGTAATTATGATCCTAAAAGTCTAAGAGCTCAGCAATAGTAGCCCAGTTAGTCTGGCAGAGAGAATGGGAGAGGGAGGAGGAGAGGAGGGCGGGCTTACTGAGAGAACACATTTTTTATGATGGGGCCACCACAAAGTCTAGGTCTATAATTCTCATGTGGAACAAAAGGCTCGAACTCCAGAGGCACTGGTTTTGTTTCATAGTGGAATTCCTTGGGAAATAAGCATTTGAGCTACGATCTCCCTATTTAAAGAACAGAAGCCCTCAAGTGCTCCTCCAGGCTCACCCTACGAGGCATGGTGCTCACTCCTGAGACCTCAGCTGAAGTGCCCAGGACCGCCCTTCCCTTGAAATTCCAGCGTTCCACTGCTGGAGAGGGACAATTCATGTTAACAACCAACATTCACACATGGCACCTTCTTTTTGAATAAGAAGAATCTGTATCAGTAGCCAGTCAACCAAGTGTCACTTTTTAATTGTTGAAACAGGTTTAAAAGCTTTTGTTTTCAGTCCCATTCTTTTTTTTTTGGTACTGGGGATCAAACTTGGGACCTTGCGCTTTTGAGGCAGGGGGCAGCACCACCGAGCTAAATCCCCAGCCAAAAGCTTTTGTTTTCAACAGTTATTCTTATAATACATTAAAAAATGTCTTGAAATCATCCTCAAATGACTGCCAAGATGATGCCAGTACAAAATATAATGAAGCCAGTACAAAATATGACAAAGTGATTATATGTGCAAAAAATATTCCCTTGTTTACCTTATGCCAGGCACTCCATTAAAACATTTCACATAAGGTGAAACAAATGAACTCAAAATCCTCTGAGTTAAAAATGGAGTACCAGTTTAAAATGGAGTACTACTCAGTCATAAAAAATGAGAAATTAGAGACATTTATAGCAAAATGGATGCACATTGAGGCGATGCTCTTACGTGAAATAAACAGGGCACATGTGTAAATACTGAATGGTTTCTCTAGTGTGAGAAACTGAAAGTGTAAATAAGGACTAAAAGGTATAATAGATAATGTGAAATAGGAAGAAAAGGGGCGAAGGGGAAGGGGAAGTGGGAGGGGTGGGGGAAAGGAAAGAAGGGAATGGAATTAATATGAGAAAATGAAAAAATGAAAACAAAGCCTTTGTAAATAGAGAGGGATGGAGGGGTTGAAGGGAAGGCAGGGGAAGGGGGAAAGATAAGAACTAAGAGAGACTATGTAAAGGTGCAAATTTCCAATGATGAATGTCATTATATTGTATACCTAAAATGTACCAATAAAATTAATAAAAAAAAGATCACTCACACAGTGCTGAATCGCAAACAAACAAGACAAACAGAATCAGCAATCTGTTCATGTCAGCATTAGCACTGCTGATATCTTATGCAGACTGTGACAGTAACATGCCCCACTCCTCCAGGGCCACAATAAGTGGCCAATAATCAGACTAATGTCTAACACTGTGGAACACAGATTAAGGCATCTGTGACTTGTACAGGGAGAAAACTCTTAAGAATTACAAAATGTTTATATCAAGTGAGTTCACCAATGTAGCTGAAAAGTGCTAAAGTGGCCTTGAGCAAAAAGCTCTTATTCATCAAAAAACAGCCTTGTCTTGCAGTTTCTAAACGGTCTAAATTACTGGGTTAAAATAATATACAATGCCAATTCATCAAATGATTCTGAGGGAAGACATTACCTGATCTAAGAGGTCAAGTCGGTTGACGTAAGCTCTTTCTGTGAGCAAAAGTTCATTGGCTATTTTGTGAAGTTTTTGCTCATTTGTTTCCTATGAATAGAACAGAAATCCACACATTAGAAATGGAATTTGGACATTATTTCTCAAGCAATAAACACCTCACCAAGTAGCCTGATCAAAGCTGATTTCTTACATTTCTCAGGTACTCAACTCTTTTCAGCCATCAGGGAACATCTGCAAACTAAACAATCAATTAGATTTGAAATGCAGTTTAATTCTGCAGCAGTGAACACTACCTTGTCCTCAAAACATCTTTTCTCCTCAGTTCCTGGCACTATTTTTACCTACCTCTCTCAGGCTCTCACCACTCTCTCAAACATCTGGACCGATTCTGAGCTCTATGCATACCACACTTTGCCTTTTCAAGGCACATTTTACGAAATATTTCACATATTATAGTAAGTAGTAAAACAAATCCCCCATAGGCCCAGCACTGAGACCCAACTGTCCACACATTGTTTATCCTGCTTCACCTATGCATCCTATCACCTCTCCATCTACATTATTTTCAATTATATCTCACTTTTTAATTTTCACAGTACATACTTAACCCTTAAATATATTTGTATGGCCTTACTAGTTTTATGATGACAGGGACATTTTTTCCTTATTAGCTGCTCTAGTTCCTGTGTCTACTACAATGCTTCCATGAAAACACTGGAATTCAATACAATTATTGTTGAATAAATGAATGGTATTGTTAAATAAATGGAGAGTATTACAAACTATTGCTGAGCATTCATTACTACTTTGACATGGTGTTAAGCTAAGACCAAATTCTTCCTTTTGGAGAATTTCTACCTCAACACCAAACCCCAAACATTCCCATCTTGGTAACGGAAGCATCTCTTTCCAGTTCACCTGCTTTGGAAGCCTGACCCTTGGCCCCCTCCCGTGAAATCCAGCCAGCTCCCAGGCCCCGCTGCTCAAGATGGTCTGTCTTAGCCATCATCCTTCAAGTTCTCATCACTGGCATCTGTTCTGCACACCAAATGTCAAGCTCGGGTCAATCAAGGTTTCCAAATGATCTGATTCCAACTTGTTGGGGGTCCACCCAGCCTTGCACCTGGCTGTTTGAGGGATCTTTCAAAACCTTCCTCGGTACACGTGATCCTACTTCCCACAGAAAGGTGGGCTCCAGCAGTCCTCCTCTCATTTAGAGAAACACCCAGACCTCCACTCACTTCCTCAAACTTCTCTCTCACTGTATGTCTAAAAGCATCTTTCTCTCCAAACACACCAGTCCAATAGGTCTTTCATCATTACCCAAACATATTCTTGGCCATCTCCAGGTCTTCCTTCTTTCCATCCTCTCAGTCTCAGCCTGGTAAATGCTCCTGCTATATTTCTTTAACTGTGTTAAACTTGCTCTTCTTTTGACCACCTGCTGAATTTCCATTTCTTGTCTATGGAGGCTTCTTCAAGTATTTAAACCCCTTGGGCTTAGGTTGTAATAGAATGCATTTTATTTCTTTCCTTTCCTTATTCTTTTTTTTTTTTTTTTTTTTTTTTTGAGACAAGGTCTCACTATGTAGTCCAGGCTGGCTTCCAACTCTCAGCAATCCTGCTGCCTCAGCCTCCCAAGTGCTGGGACTGCAGATGTGCACCACCATACCTGGCTTATTTTCTGGAAGAGTCACAGAAAGAGACTTCTCTGTGGGCTCTACGTGAATGAGGGTCATGTACACATAAGTCCTATAAACAGCCATCCCATGACCAGAGGGAGGAAGCCAAAAGTTTTGTCATTGATTTTGTCTGGCTAATTGTTATTTGTGGCTGGAAGCATCCTCATTGATATAGAAAACTCAAATACAATGATATATGTGCAGTAAAATCCAGTTAAAAACTTTCAAGTAACTTTTAAGCAATTAATACTTAGAGGAGGAAAAGATAAAAGTACTTAGTGAAATAAAAATGTGACTTCTGAACTGTAATAAGTGGACTCAAATGCATAGTAAAAAC
The DNA here is from genome assembly GCF_053883595.1 of Heterocephalus glaber. Classification (NCBI taxonomy): domain Eukaryota; kingdom Metazoa; phylum Chordata; class Mammalia; order Rodentia; family Bathyergidae; genus Heterocephalus; species Heterocephalus glaber. The sequence continues at coordinate 5,678,736 of NW_028258444.1, read as the reverse complement.
ATGAACCCTATCAACATTTCAGGGGAACAGATACACTATCCCTCATACTCACAAGAAATATTCTGCTGCCTCAACATGACAAAGTCTTTTTTTAAAAGCCTGATTTACCAAGACATAATTTACAAACAGTAAAATTTCCAGTTTTAGGAATTTTGACATAGGCATACAATCATATAACCAGTGCCACAATGAAGATACAGAACATTCCCAACAAGCCTAAATGCTTCTTTTGCCTTCTGTTAACAACCTTCCCTCCACTTCCAGGCTCCCCATACCAGCTAACCCTGAGCTGTCCCTGTCCAGAGTGTCTGGTAAATGGAATCACAGTGACTGGGTCTTCTGCAACTTCTGTCACTTAGCAAGATGCATCTGAGACACATCTGTGTTGCTTTTTGTAGCGGTACTTTGGTCTTTTTCTTTTTTTTTTGGTACCAGGGATCGAACTCGGGTCCTTGCACTTGCGAGGCAGGCGGTGGAACCACTGAGCTAAATCCCCAGCCCGATACTTTGGTCTTTTAAAGCCCTCAGTTTTAGTCTAATAGCGCTGACATCTGCTTCTAGTTCTGATAATATCTTTAAAGAAAGAAATCCAGCAGAACTTGTGCCTTGATAAAAGAACTCTTATGAGCCAGAAAATATGTTAACCAACACATTATTCCATCTATTACGGCTACACAATGAAGTTCCCAGAGGTTTTCCTTTCCACAATCCTACAGGATCTCAAATAGGAAGTGTATAAGAAACAATCTTTTGCTGACTATAAAGCATATGTTAGCTGAACTTGGCAAATTGTGGATATCCTGGTCCTATTTTGCAAAATCTGAGAGATGACAGCTGTTATTAGTAAAAGCTGTGCCCCTTCCACACAGATGGTCTAATACACACATTAGGTGCCTGACCTTGCCAGCGCCAAAGCAAAGTTAGCAAAAATAACTTTGCTGACATACACTTTAATCACTCACTCACACAGAGGTCTGCAGAAAAGTTACAAGGGATTTTCGCAGCAGAGATGAGGAAATCATGAATTCATGGAGCCTTGCTTTAGATTAATCAGAACAAAATCACCATAATAACAGCTAACTCTTATTCACTGACCACTTGTGTGCCAGACACTGTATTTTACATAAACTGTCTAATCTTTAGAGTTCTATAGCCATTTTTATTAATATTTTACAGGCAACACCACACACACACACACACACACACACACACACACACACACACACAATCAAATCCCGAGGCTTAAAGAAGCCCTGTAGTTTACTCAAGGTCACAGACTGTCAAAAGCGTCTGTGTCAGATTCCAGCCATACACCTGAGTCCACAATTCTAAGTGACTGCTCAGAATGCAGTTTGACTCTCACCGTTCTTTGCAACAAAAAACAAGACTGCGAGGCGTGCCTGGGAGGAGACAGACTGTCCAGAGGCAAACTATCTGCTTACCAAATCCACCCAGAAGTGGGATGTGGGAATTACCATGCATTTTAATTTATATTTTATTCTTCAACATAAATTTCATTTAAGGCAGAGCGTTTAGGATTTTAGCAATAATTATCAGGCTACAAAATTGGGCCTTTTTAATGTAAAAATTAATATAATGGCTTTCAACTTTTACAACATAGTTACCGAAGTGCACCTATGAGTACATTTATGGAGACACAATTATATATTTATATAAATATATATATATATTTGGGGGGAGCTATAGTCCATGGCTCAGTACTCCCTCCCCAAGGCACATAGTAGAAACTAGAATTTCTCTCCCCACCCTGGGCCACTGAACCCTAATCTGCCCCACTCTGTCTTGGAGCTGGCCACGTAGAAATGCTCTGACCTATCTGACCTAACAGTGGGCCTCAGACCCTGGTGATTCTACAGGGGCCTTCCCCACACCCGGGGCAGAGACCAAGAAGACCCTGATGGGAAGGCCTTGTGGGCTTCCTGTCTAGTCTCCTAGCACCCTTGCCAGTGCAAGGAAGTCTCCATAAAGCCCAAAGGACAGGATTCAGAAAGTTCCTCCGAGGTGAGCACGTGGAGCTTCTTGGCTGCACTGCAGCTTGGGGCCCCTGAAGCTCCACACCTCCACCCTTCGCCTGTGCCTCTCCGTATCCTTCGAAAGACTTTAAAGCAGAGACTGCAAGTAACTAAAGCACATCAGTCATGCCTAGGGAGGGGCTGTGCTGCCCTGATGTATAGCCTGCAGGCAGCTCACAGGTGTACCACCTGGGGCCGTGACTGGCAGTGGGCAGGGCAGCCTCACTGTAGCCTCACCCACAGGGTCTGACGCTGTTGCCTGGTAGAATTCACTGAAATCAGTGAGAAGGCTCCCAGAGCTGGCATCCCAGCCACAGAACTGCTGGTGGGGAGAAATCTTCGCTCATTTGGGGAACACATAAGTAACCTATGCTGGGTAGGAGAAACTGATCTAGCATTGGTTTTTCTTTCCGCATCATCAGGCTCTGGTAGATTTATGTATCAAGGATAAAGTAGCATTTCAAATGCTGCGACAAGGGGGCGGTACTCAATTTTTTAAAATAGTAGAGTAAACACTGTTTCTTAATATTTGCCACTTCAAAATTATATAACACCTACTTTATGCTTAGCGCTTTACTAAGAAGTAATTTATTCTTGTGATCCACTGAGAAACAGTAATGTTTATAAAACAGTAACAACCTCATTTTCTTCTATTACAACCTAATAGGGCTGACATTTCATATAAATAATTATGAATTAGAAATAATTTATAATTTTTAGTAAACTATATTTTTAAAAATCCTACTTTTTTGTGTACCTGGAATCAAACTCAAGACCTTGCACTTGCCAGGCAGGCTTGGCGTCACTGAGCTACATCCCTGGCCTGAAATATCCTACTTTTGAATTTCTCTTTAAAAGGATTTTTTTTTCACTTGTAAATTCACAATACTATATTCATATATTGAAAACTGCCTCAGGGTTTTGCCTCAAAACAGAAATACATTATGTATATCTAAACTACCAGAATTGAAAAAGATTAATTCCTCTTTTAACTGAATATACCATAGTAATTTCCCCTTGCTGCTCAATGCCCCCTGAGCTATTTCTGTGTGCCTGCCCTGTGGGGTCGGCATCTCTGGGAGGAGGATTGGCCTGGTTGCTGGCCTTGGTGCCACTGACTCGTGAACAAATTTCAGCATCGCTCCTGCCACCTCACCTGAAGATGCTACAGCCTTGCGGCCCTTTGCAGACCTGGCAGGAGTCTCCCATATGGCAGGGGGCAGGACAAAGCCCCTGCTGCCACCCGCAGAGTTCACTAACCAGGTAGGCAGGGAACGCTTGTGTGGAGCCAGTCGTTCATTCTTCAAAATCAGTGCTATCTGCCCTGCATGCCAAGCTGGGGAGCAGACACAGAGCCAATGAACAAGTACACTTTCCAAAAGGGCTCCAAGGGCAAAACTATTCTAAAATGAATCACATACTGACTTTATGCTTTTTATTCCATTATTGAGGATAGAACCCAGGGCCTTCACACTGAGCTACACCCCAGCCTTTCTTAAAATTTTGAGACAGGGTTTCACTATGTTGCCCAGCCTGGGCTCAAACTTGGGATTCTTCTGACTTAGCTCCCAGAGTGCTGGAATTACAGGCGTGTGCCACCATGCCTAACTCTTCATGTTCTCATATGTCATTTCATTTTCAAGCAGGAAGGTTTTTTTTTCTAAAAACATCTACTCAAACTTCTAAAAGTTTTTCCAGCTTTTCCTACATACTTCATAGACATGTATGTAAAGGATCCAGGTAAATTATGAGGTTTTTATAGGACTGAATGAAATGGTTTTCAGGTCCGGGGCATCTCTACCCAAACCTGCTCTCAGTTAACATATTCTCCAACAGAAAGTGTGGTTTTGTACAGATACATGAACCTCAGTGCTTTCTGAAACCATTTTCTCATAAAAATCTGCATCAACTTAGAGAATAAACATTGTTTTGCACTAGAATTCATGAGATGCATCAAAATTTGGTATGTCATTTTAAATGCCTTCTCAGATAGCAAAGTGTCCCATGTGGCTCCAGGTGATAATTTTAAATTAGGTCATAGTGATATCTGAATGTCACATAATTGGCCTCTCATCTGAAAAGCATCTTAAATCTAATGTGTATTAGACACCTTCATTCTGGAATTATTCTACAAAATTTTTCCCCACTAAACCAAAAAGGGAAGAAGTCATCACAAATGAGAGACAGTGGCAGACTCCATTGTGCACACAATGCTATGCTTCCCATGGGTTTTCTCACACAATCCTCAGTATCCCAAGTCACAGTACTCATCTGTACATCCCTAGAGAAAGCACCTCAGCTCAAAACAGAACCCGCAGAGGGTGCTGGGATATGCACTGGGCAGAACGCGCTGCATTTTGGATCTGGTCAAAGACACCTCTGATGTTGAGTGTATTCATCTTGACTGGCAAGTGAAGAAACAGGATGTCATGTGTATTTACCAAATACACAGCTCTTGCAGGCAGAGACGGTGTTGTAAATACTTTAAAACTATGGAGTACAGCAGATCCTTGACTTATAAACTTGACTGGTTCCTGAGGGCTGGTTGTTAACTCAAGTTGGCTGTAGGTCAATACAGCTGAGATCTAGATGTTTACCTGGGTAGACAGATGCTATAGATAACAAGAGGCAGATGAATCTTCCATTAACCTAATTAACCCAAGTTGTTCATACGTCAGGCAGGTTGTAACTTGAGGGTCCATTGCAATCTATGCCTCATGGGTATATTATACAGTAGATACATGATCTCCACTCCACAGATGAGGAAACTGAGGCACAGAGAGGTTAAGCAGCCTGCTCAGGTTCAGACAGCTGGGATCCAAACCTACAGCCTACCTCTGGGTTCCGTTTCTGGCCATGCTACACGGCTCTCTTTCCTGTTTTCAAAGTCACATACAAACTGCTCTGTTCTTAAGATCTCACCTTTTCATTTCTCTCATGCCCACAAGCTGCCGCTTTAAACACCTGGACTCCATGCATCAGAGCTTTTTGAACTCTCCTGCTTCATGTCAACATCCTGTTAATCCACCCGATGCTGCCATCCCATCTTGGCACCACTGACCTGCTGGTTATAGCTGGCTCCCTCTGCCAGGCTGCTGAAAGCCAGGCCACCCAGCAAAGCCATGAGGCTGTTGAGTGACCCACGGTCCTTGGCTGAGGCTCTCAGAATCATGGTCACAAACTACCACAACAGCTACCTACTGTTTCACCATGCTGCAGCTCCTTTCTTGTCCTCAGGACGTCGCACTGGCCTTTGCAGCTCCAAATTGAGGGCTACCTCCATTCTGTGGTCCCTCGGTCCCTCCATCCCTGGAGAGGCCCCGGCTCTGCCTCGACTTCTCTGTGAGCAACAAGGAGCCCACCCACAGCCACTCTGAACTGTGGCTTAACCTCCGAGTGCTCCTTCTCCTTCACGCCATACAGTCAGGAGAGATGGGCATTTGCGTATCTTGTCTTCTGCCTCAACTGTAAGTTTTCTCTCTGTGTTCATAGCAGGGGCCACCAGCATGTATGTGTCATGAATTTACTCGGTTTAATTCAGGTCCCCAAGTTCACTGAGCTAGTTAGCTGCTGAGTTCCACACAAGGCCTGGGTCTCCAGAGTAACTCCCACTTTCCCTTCTGAATTTTGGCCCTGAAAGCTCACCAACTCAGCTGTGCTGGCCAGCCTACTCCTCTGAACTCTGAGCTTTAGGACATGCTGCTCTCCCTTTCCTCGTGGACAATTCCTATGTCCCCTTCCACTGTATTCACGTTCTCTGGACCCACTTCCTGTTCCTACAAGTTTGTCATATACTGATCACACATCTAGCCTCTCCGCTGCCATTCTGACCCTCTTTCCTGGGCCTCAGACCCTTATTTCCACAGGCCTAATTAAACGGATGTTTTGCAGGAGCCAGAAACTCGGCAGTGCAAAATTAACCTAATTAGCAGCTCGACTCCGTCCTCTCACAGGAAAACATCATTACTGTTTTTCCTGTGTATCATCTCGATCACTTGGTTAACGTATTAGGAAACCCTAACCTGGACAGCTAAAGTGACATGACCCAAGTCACCTAGCTGTTATGTGACACCACAGGGATAAAGACTTAGGTTTTTAATAATTTTGCATTATTAATCAATAAACCATGCCTCCAAATGTCCCAGCTTGGTAGCAGATGTTTTCACTTGGACTTGTCAGAAGCCCCTCAAATTCAGTACATCAAAACCTTTTTGCCTCCAAAATATGTTTTGTCTTCCCTCTTGTAGTTCAGTACATGGCACACTTCAAGCAAGCTAGGATTTGAAAGTGGCCAATGCCCTACATCCAGACACTCAGAAGTCACTCTTTTTTTGTTTCTCACCCTCTGCACCTCACACCTGGATTAGAGCAGTTGCTTCGTAACTATGTTCCCTGCCCCATCTCCTTTCCGCTTTGTCTGACTCATCTTTCTGAAGCCCACAGATGTGTCACTGTTGTCACCTCCATGTTTCACTGAGTGTCTCTGAGGCCAGATAGTATTAGGCTATGGAAAGTTTGAATTCATATAGGAAAATACCTACATCTAACCAAACAAAACAGGATCCACTGTGAACATACATTATGGTGCTGATACGGTTTTTCAAACATTAGCTCAGAAAAACAAGGTGGAATGTTAAAGATCTAAGCAACTCTTTCTGGGGGATAGATTATGGATGGTTTTTACATTTTCTACGCTTTACCACATTTTCTTGTTTTTCAGTGATTAGTGACTTCGTAGGTTTTATAAAAAGATCTTTCAAAAATATTGTTTTTAGAGGAAAAAACAGCACTTCTTACAAGGTATAGAAGCCCACTGTAATTGCCCTTTGCTTACCCCACACTTGCGTCTCTAGTCTTTCTGGTGTTGTTACGAGGTCAGAAATATTCTCTCAAGTGGGGCACTCACTCCCTCTTTTGTCACCAGCTCTCACACCCACTCCCCACCCTGCTTCTTCCCGACCCCCAGCACCTCCCACTCTCCCCAGCATTCTCAGTGAACTGCTTCATAGAGTTTCCAAATCCATCAATAGCTCTAAACTCCCAGCTTACTGCTGGATTGGACTTGGCCACTCTCTTCCTTATGAACGATGATTATTTCCCTTCTTCCATATGTTTAACAGCTGGTATATATGAATATAGTAAGTAAAACTAATTAAAAATCAGAAATAACCAGAAAATGAACTCAGTTTTTAAAAATAATGTTTCTATAAGTCTCAACTTTGTGTATACTTCCTTCTTCGTGTATTAATCATTTTATTATAGAATTTCTGTCATTTTTGGTCAAGAAAGGATTAACTTATTTTTAAAATCTGCCTTTGTTATATTCCTTGTAACTTATGATTAGGGTTTCTATATATTAGTAACTTGAACTTATGTTGTCAGTAACAAAGATTTGATGTTTATATAAACTTCAGTCTTAAAAGGACAACTCCACACATTTATATTGATTGCTGTATAAAGCCAAATATAAATATAAAATATATATTTATATAAATAAAAATATAATATAAAACATATTTGATTGCTGTATAAAGCCAAATATAAATATAAGTATAAAATATATATACATCTATCTTGATGTATATATATTACAATGGTATAAATCTATACGGGGGAAGGAAGTGCTGAATAAACTGGAGAAAATAATCTACCAGTCCAACTTGTTATAATGCATCCTGTATATTCAAAGGTTCATGCCACATAAGTCTCAGTCTTCATACACGGGTATGGCACCATCAATAAGTGCCGCTTTCCCCTCACTGGACTTTTAGACAACAAAAGCTTACTCATCTTAGTATATAAATCAGAGAAAGAATAATCATTTTTAATAAAATTCATTCTAAAACATATTGAAAATCTATCTGCATCTCATAAGACTACACTTACTAAAGTTGTAGCTATTTATGATACCCCAAATTCATCATGCCTGACAGGAATTCTACCCCTGTGGCCCGGGCTTGTTGTGTCCCTGGGGGCTCGTGCCTGCGCGGGTACAGGTGATGTATGTGCCCTACAATATTCTTTGTCTTTTTCTTCCTATAATTTAGGAGCTTCAATGTGTTTCCTTTTAACAATTTCTCCCCTTCAGAAGATTTCATCTGGTATAATACATGATTAAACTTAAAGATACCAGGCCTAGTGGGTGACAGCTAACAGTATCACAAAGTACTCACAATTTTCTTTTAGTTTTGAGGTTTAAAAAAAGTACATGATGGACGAGGGATGTAGCTCAGTGGTGCCGCACCTGCCGAGCAAGCACAAAGTCCTGAGTTGGATTCTGGGTACCAAAAAAAAAACCATGCTTACTTTAGATTGGTTATATCTAGATCACTGGTGCTACAAAAAGTTTAATCAGCCTGTAATACCAGCTACTTGGGAGGCTGAGGCAGTAAGGTCACAAGTTCAATCTCAGCCCAGGCAATTTAGCAGTTCTCTGTTGTAAAATAATAAAATAAAATAGGGCTAGCAATGACGGGGGTCAATCCCTAGTGCTGACCAAACAGACAAACAAAATATAATCACTGGGAAAGAATAACTTTGCTAGAGTATGGTAGAATGCAGAAATTCAAGTAGGAATTCTTTATCTTTTATGCTTGCCAATGAAAGTGATCTTAATCAAAATATCTCAGAAGAATCAACGATACAGGTTCACAAGCTGAACTCTTTGTAAAGCAGTCCTCAATTAACGATTGCTTGTGATATGTTACAATACGCATCTGTGCTTGAACTGCATTTGCAATTCTCCTTCTGTTCTCCATCCCCTTGTTTTCTCACTACTCTTGGTGGCCACTGGGAAAATGTTCATTATGTTTAATATTGGTTTCAATAAAATCTCTATACCCAATTACATAAAAAAAGAAGTAATTTTTTCAGTTGTCTATGCAGTGAAATTCAAAATATTCCATTATGTCTTAAAAGTTCAACGTGTTGGTTTAAGAAACAGGTATGCCAGGAGGTACCATACCCACATATCACAGCGTAGAGTTACTGGATCATCAGCAACAGGACTGAGATCATATTCAATGTACACACCCTGAACACACGAAGAACTGTCCTGAATGCTAACGAGGGCATAAAGCAGAGGCAGCACTGAGATTTTCCGGTCCCAATTGTTTGGTCTATAATATGCTAAAATTTAAAAATTTTTTCTTTTCTTCTTTTAATTACAGTAAAATATATCTAACAAAAATTTTCCTCTCACCACAATGAATAAGTATGCATTTTGGAACCAGGAAAGGTAATGTAGGAGCTCTCAGGGCAACAGAAAGAAAACATCCTCTTCCCATAGATACTAAGTCCTGTTTTCAGATGGGAGGGATGAGTTGTTTGGATCACAACTCTGCAGAGAAAATTTCCTTTTCCTTCCCACATAAAGCCTGTGCCATTACTGCTGAAAAGCCCAATTAGGAGAAAAGCCAGCTATATGACCATTTCACTAGTTTAATAATAAAATCCTACTAAATCTCTCCCAAACCAAGTAAGCCTCTTCTCTGAACATGCCTCTAGAATAATATTTAACGTAAAATAGGAAAAATACCACCCAGCAAACACAATCATCATTACCAGTTAACACATTTCCCTTAATAACAATGGCTCGTGCTGTTTCATAAACACTCGTGGTACGCTTCATCCCCATTGCAAATTCTAGGTTCTCTTCCTTACACCTTCCTTGAAGCACAAAGACCTTAAAATCTACCACCACATCAAGATGTACAGAGTCTTTGCAATGTTCTGTTTCTTGACCGTTTCAGATAATGTTACCAAGATAATGAGTCACTTTCTTCACCCACTTCCTTATTTAAACTTTCCCTGCTCAAGAGTCAGTATTTAAAATTAGCTCACTAGCTGGAAGAAATAAGCCACCGGCGCGCGCTCTGTGTATCTTTGATTTCTTTTAGGGTCAGTGAAAATTATATCCTAAGGTTGATTTTACTTCAAAGTTCTAAATACAATCATGAATCACCTTTTACTCTTAATATTTTAGAATCAGTCCTTTTGATATTCTGCCAATGTTAATGTCCAATAAAGCACAGCAATATTAAAAACTCCTAAATAGATTTAAGACTGGGATTTGCCATTTACAAATTTTCCTATAATTATCAAATTTTCAACTCACACGTAATTATTCAGTATGATCAGTAAGAGACTAAGCAATGGAAACTGCCTTCAGAGATGTAAACAATCTTCTAGTTCGAGGGAAATTTAGTATACTGCTATTGTACTTGTGATACACAAGATTCCCATGATGAAAGTCATAGTTATTAATATTCCTAATACACTAACATGAATAAAAAGCAAACTGGCAGTGCCCTTGTTACTGCCAGGAGTAGCATCCTGGTTCTAATGGCTTGGTCCATGATATCCCACTAACTTTTCCAATATACCTAATAAAATTTATTATCATAACATTAAGAAAATGAAACACTTTAATTTACTTGATTACAGGGAAATTATGAATATACTGCACCAGCAAACCAGCTCTTTGTTAGCATGCCTGTGATCCCAGCACTTGGGAGCCTGAGGCAGGAGGATCACCATGAGTGATCGAGGACAGCCTGAGCTACATAGCGAGTCCCTGTCTCAAAAAAACCAAAACCAAACTACAGTACCTCCCTCTTCAGAAGGATATGAACTTTAAGTTCACCCCAGTCCCACTGCTCTCTCGAATGTTACTCATGGCTGTGGCACTTCTGATATTTCCTACATTTTGCCTTTTAGGTATTTTTTTTATTTTTTAAATTTTTTTTGGTACTGGGGATCGAACTCAGGTCCTTGCACTTGCAAGGCAGGTGGCGGAACCACTGAGCTAAATCCCCGGCCCACCTTTTAGGTTTTTTTATGTGTTGCACCAGGGACACCAACACCTGCCTGAACTCATGGCCCAAAGGGTCTGTGTTTATTAATTACATACAGCAGTGTAATCTCAGAAAACCACTTCAGCTTTCTGGGACTATTTCTTCTATAAAAGAATTGCTTAATGAAGATGATATTTAAATGGCCTCAATTTCATAATGAAGCCATTTATTATAAAATTGGGTAATGGAAAGCTTTTAAAAAAAATCAAGAAGCTTGGAAAGCATTATAAATATAATCTGTTGAATAATTTGTTAATTCTGTGTCTTTAAAAGCATCATCTGCCAGTGGTAAGTTCAACTTCCAGGTCTACTATTTTTACTAGATTAGAAACTCTGCAGAAACAAAGATTACACAATTTTGTCTTATTCAGCCTATAAATATTAAAGCTGTAGCACCAACATCTAGACTAACAATACTTTCCTCCCATATGGTGAAAACACAATGTGCTGGGCGTGGTGGTGCACACCTGTAACCCAAGCACTCGGGAGGCCCAGGCAGGCCACGAGTTAGCAAGACCCTGCCTCAAAAAACCTAAATAAAGACAGCGCATCTGTGGTTTTCCTGTATTGAAGTCTCCACACCACTCTCACTCTTGAAATCACAAGAGTGAGATAAACAGAAACTACACGAAAAGAAAAGTAAAATATCACATCTACACCCATGGGCACCCAGAGCTTGAGGACAGTCCAGGTGCTGGTGTGGGTGATCTGACTCCTCTTTTCTATGGGTGCCATAGGCGGTTTAAACAGTGCCCTGCCGGGCGGCTTCCCCCCTTGGGCTCTACCTTGGTCTCGGGGTGCTGCTCCTGATCCCCCGGGCTCTCTCCATTCTCCCCCTCCTGGAGCCGGGCTTCAGTCTCAGCCACCTCTCCCTTCAGGGGGAGCTCTGGGCCTGCACCTGGAGTCCTGCAGCTACTGTCCAAAGCATCACCATCGAGGTCATCGGAGACAGGCAACATGGAGCCTGTGGTGGCTGCCTCTTGCTCTCCGTTCAGTAAATGCACTTCCAGTGAGGGCGTGGTGGCCTGAACTGGAGGATCTTGGCTGGGTGAGGCCACCACACCCGTCCCACACTCTGCCTGCTGCAGTGGCGCTGCCATCATGCCGTTGGCCACCTGGGCCTGTCCGGCCTGAGCTGGATCTGTGTCATCTCCCGGCCTCTGCACTGTGTGCTGGGATACAGGCTTCTGTGGAGCCGTGGGTGTCAATCCGTGCCGGCCTGGGGTGCGGGGAGTGCTGGGGTTCACAGCAGAGTCCTTCTTCAGATCATTGTAACTAGACAACGCACTAAAAAATAAAATACAAAGGATGCATGAAAACTGGGGTGGGGAAAAGATTTACAATAAAGACAAGTTTAGGCCAGCTGAGGGGGATTTTTTTCTAATTCTGATGATGTTAGAAACATGGGTTCTTGCGATGCTCACCACATTTAAATAAGGATATAATAAAGATGCGGAGCCCGAGCTTTACCCAGAGGGGCTGAAACAGTTCCTTGGATTGTTGAATGAAGACTTCAATGTGAGAAATATTTCTATTTAATAAAATTATCTTACCCCAAGATTTTGACTTCCTTCACATTTAGGAACAAGTATAACAGCTTCCAATTTACAAACTGGTTCTGTACAAGTTAATTTTATTTGGAAGGAGGACACATTCTTACCTACTTTTAGTAAGTGCTACAGCAGCCTCCTAGCTGTCTCTGTTTCCAGTCTTGATCCCTTCTACCCTAGTCTACAAGTCTGAACAAACTCAGAGGGTTCCTTGCACACTCTCAGATAAACTGAGGCCCGAGTGACACCTACTAGACTTCAGGTACTAGAATAACATCCCGCCTGTCACACTGCATCCCATCACGTGTCCAGCCGTGCCCCTGGCTCCTCCTGCTCCTGACAAGCAGAAGTGCACAGCCAAGGGTCTCTGCAATGGCTCTTCTCTACCAGGAAAGTTCATTTTCATCACTCCGGCCTTTCTGGATCAGTCTATGTGAGACAGCATACCATCACCAGCTCTACGTCTCATGTCACTTTTCTTTACCGTCCTCCACACTACACAGTCATAACAGGACTAACGAGACAATGGAACCACCCCTAACATAGCAATTCTCCTATGGAAGTATTTGGTGGCATTTTCACACAGGATGTCGGGGTGAGGAGGGGACCATCGGGCTGTATGCTGAGAGATTCCTATGGCCTAAATGGGAAGAAATAAAAACAGACACAACAACTGTGAGCTGCAGACGGTGCCACCTGGTTCTCTGCCTTGTTCCTACTTCATAGCACAGTGCTCATGTTTGAGCTGGGCTGGATACATATCTGACTGTCCAAGAATAGCAATCATGAGGTCCGCGACAGTGACACAATAGCATATAAAATTCCTTAGGTGTTATCCAGGGCCACAAACCACAGTAAACCCTTTGAATGGATCATGTTTCCTCTTCATCAGTCTAAAAGCAGGGACCCACAAACAGAGAAATTCAGGCTTAGAAAATGATGGCATGTGGCCTACGTCCTCACGGTCTAACCCTACCTTATAACATTGGATCATTTAGGATGTGGTGAGGAGCAAATGAATAGCTACAGACACGTGGTGGGAAAGAAGTCCAGTGTCCTCCCTGGAGCAGGCAGAGAGGCAGCACATAATGGGGTGAGCAGGGGGCGAGGAGCAGTGCTCAGATGTGCGTGACCTCTTTCTTCACTCTGCCTTTCCCACCCTAGCCACTGCTGCTCTGGACTGGAGACTGGAAAGCAGGAATTACAACAGGCAACAAGAATGTGAGGAGGGAGGAAAAGAGATGAGGGTAATGTCCAGCACCTCAGGAAGGGACAGAAAATTCAGTAGGGAACATATTACACATGATGAAGCTGGAGGCTTTCAGTATAAATAGATGTGCCACGCCACACCGGGGGACTGGCCCCTAGGAGCTCAGACCCTGGGCCGAGATCATCTCTCAGCAGTCCTTGGGCACCTGAATTAAACAGCCCTTCTTCCTGCCCACATCAGGGTCTGACGCCCTAACAACGATCTCCCAGGGTCCGCAGCACAGTCAGGCCTGCTCAGGACTTTTCAGGACTGCTTTGGACGGCAGTTGGAAATGTCCCATCTGTAAGTGACAGGAGGATGTGCATGGGGGCTGGGAATACGGGGAGGCGGTGGGGTGGCAGTAGCGGAACCAGTACTTGGATGATTTCTGCTGCCTTGCGGACTGGAAACTCGGTGGGGCAGGGAGCAGCTGGCTTTGCAAAGCCCTTGGGAAATGCCAATGTTCACATCTGCAGGGAAAAGTTAATTCTGAACCTCAGTGCTATCATAAGATAAATTCTGGCAGAAAAGAGAAAAAGGACAGAGTAAGAAGAAACTACAGTCAAAAATAAATGTTTGCTTTAAATTGCTGTCCTTAATAAACGGAGTACTTGGGTCAAAGCCCAGGTGAAGCCTCAGCTGCAGCGGGCCGCAGCCCTCTAGGACAATCCTGACAGCCTCCACTCTGACAGATGCTGGCTCTTCCTGTCCATGCCCTGTGATGACCCAAAGACGAGTGCTGGCCCTTAACTCCACAAGGCGCTGCTCTAGGCAGTGATAACTGGGATCCAGTCCAAAAATTACCCTGAAGACACATGGACATCACTCAACAGTAAACAGAAATTTCCCATTAAAACCCTACAGAGCCGATGCAATATTAAGCCACTCCAACACTTTGGGGCCACTCTGTGCTGTCCACCGAGGACATGCCACTACTGTGTCAGCAGTAGACTCCACCCCCAAATCAGGGCCCTTTGAAGACTTCCCAAAATACATTGCACCCTGTCTGCCCACGAACAGCCTTGCTTAAAAATGTCATGAATTACAGCACATCACTCCTGAGTGCCAACCTTCAAGCTCTGCGCCAAACAATGAATCTGTGCAGCTTGAAAGAGTAGAAGAAAACTGATGATATTAAATGGAAAAACTGTCTGTTTCACATGTAGAGAAGCATCCAAAATAATGCAAAGTGTAGGCTTCCAAGATAGTGAAGGATACAGGCCTCACCATCTGGAGACCGATGCGTGTGGGGCGGCACCCCAGGACGTGGGTGCCGGCACACACTGTGACACCCTCCCATCACACAGGTGCTGAGACTGGCGGCTAGAATCTCAATCAGAAGAGATCAGATCTCGGCTATGATTATTATGGTTGAATCAACTTACCTTGAGCAAAAAAAATTTAAGAGAATTAAACTATTCTTACAAAGATTGCTATCATTCCAGAGAGCAAAGATGTTAGAAATCCTATATGGAGGAGCAGGAGATGCTGAAGTTTAAAGATGGATGGTGAAAGTTCTCAAAATTAATCAGGAATGAGAAAATGAAGTCAGGTTTCTAAATTTAAACTTTCCTCCAGAATTTGTAACTAAACATAATCTTATTTTAAAGGATGGAAACTGCAGTTTTGTGCTTGGTCACAATTTCCAGAACAATCCAAAAGTATCTCCAAGGTATGAATTTATTTAATCATAATAAATTCTACAAATAAAAAAGACTGCCTAATGAGGAATCATTCCCAAATATTATACTGGAGTGAATGGAAATACTTGGTTTTAAGGATAAAAGTGAAGTTATATATGTTCTGTTCTATTACAGACTTCTGGCGACAAAAAAAAATCATTCTGATAAACTTTTAAATAAAATTCTATTTAAGTCAGTGATGGGAATTCTAGTAATAGATTATGGGAATACACAATTGAGGGTCTCATATATAAAAAAGCAGTTTATATGGGTTTGTTTTTATCTTGAAGTGAGAAATACATATAATATTTCAGTTGCCTTCCCCATATACACTAGGACTAAAGTAAAATTCTATCTATAAATAGAAAACTGAAATTTAGCATGCACAGTATTTTGCTTTTAATTATATCATTTTGTAAAATGTACCAAAGGTAGGTATGGGGGTGGGGAGAGATGGACTGAATGGTACAGAACATTCACATTAAGTAAAGGCCCAAGATGAGTCAAGCCCACAGGAGGCACATTTACAAACATAAGGAGTATACAAAGAGACAGACAACCTCTCAGCCTTTCCAACTCAGACAGTGACAGGCATAACGGCCACAGAAGGTGACAGATACAGAGGGACTCTGAGAGACTGCACATCTATAAAAAAGCACACTTTCACAAACATGTTGGTAGCCTAGGGTACTGCACACTGGTCACATATCGTAAGTGACAAGTCATACTAGGGCAAGAGTCCCTAAGTTATTTTCAGATGTATTTGCTGAAGGCCTACAGAACCTAATAGAGTATGGTATGATGGTTTTGATTCAGAAAACCTATGACTAGCAGCTTGTCGAGAATTAGCTTCTTCCTCCCTCTGCCTATACCCGTTGTAAGTTAACTCTTACCTGCCTCCTTCAAAGCGACTGATGAGATCTGATACCTTACTGGGTTTTTCTTTTGAGACACAAGAAGCAGAGGCAGGTTTAACTTCCTCCATCCTGGGTTTTGCTCTAGGTAAAGCTTTATGTCTGGGGGTTTGGTGTATATTGGACGAAGGTGAATGCTGCAGATGTATTGGCTTTGGAGGCACTGTAAAAAAGAACAGAATTCAATATTTCACTGACATTTTGTTCTTTAACAGTAAAGATTCTGGTATCTTGGGTGCAAAAATCTTCAGGATTAACCACTACTGTAAAGGGGCTTGTCGTATTTGAACTCCATCTTAACCAAGGGACCTTTATTTATCTTAGAAATTTGGTCCATATCTCATGAAAATTCAATCCCCAAACATAAGTTATTCTCTTTGTTTTAGTCCGTTTCATATCTCATGAAAATTCTATCCCCAAACACAAGTCATTCTTTTTGTCTTAGTTCATCTTTAACATGGCATTGATTAACACCTAGAAATCTATATAAGGCTATAGCATTCCAAGTCTATTAGAGATACCATGACAGCTATTTGTCTCAAGAGGGAAAAGGTGCTACATTTGAAACTAAATCCTAGAAATACATAGCTTGCCAAAATACAGGTTTTCTAACAAAGTGATAACAGATACACCAGACTCTGGGGTTACTAAGTTAAACAACATAAAATCCAACAGACCAGCAACAGACAACAGTAATACAGTAATACAATGTGGCACTGATTCAGCACCTTGCCATTTAACAAAAGTACTTTACCTCATCTGAATCTAGATCAAATTTTATCCCTCATAGTCCAGAGTCTGTGGTGCACACCACTATTTACTTCCTAAGTCTGTGAAGGTTTAGGTAGGTTGAGTGGGTGGGCTGGGGTAAAAAGGCTAATCTTGTTCTGGGCCCGGTACCCAGACAATAGCCCCTCCTCATAAATCCAGCAAAAGAGGGTAGAGGGATAAAGAAATCCGTTGTCTGCTGCATTATATAGTTTTCTTGCATTGCTCTACCATTCGTTTATTAGTAAGTTCTTCACTCAATTCATAATAGGAACAGATCACTTGATGAAATACCAAATCTACAGAAATTCCCATACGGACTACAGATGAGAAAATATATGCCATAAGTGCATAATTAGTATAGGAATTCCTTCACATCACTTTTCTCTAAGATTAACATTCAGAGTAAAAGTTCATAATGTACATAATCTTTTTTGGGGGACACATGGTCTTGCTGTGTAGTGAATGCTGGCCTCAAACTCGAAATCTTCCTGCCTCAGCCTCCCAAATGCTGGAATTACAGGTGGGTGCCAGCTATAATTACTGTTTTGTTTTGGTTTTTTTTGGTACTGGGGATGAAACTCAGGTCCTTGCGCTTGCTCAGCAAGCAGTGAAACCACTGAGCTAAATCCCTAGCCCTATAATTACATTTTTTTTTTTTTGGTACTGGGGATCGAACTCGGGTCCTTGTGCTTGCAAGGGAGGCAGTGGAACCACTGAGCTAAATACCCAGCCCTAATTACTATTTTTTTATAACTGGTTTTAACAGATCAAATAGAATCACCTCCTATTTTCTACAAACCTTTCTCCTCGTTTTGAAAGAAGGGTGAGGAATCATGTCTCTTTCTGATTACATGCCCCATTTTCTCCCACTGGTTACCCTGGTTTTCAGTTATCTTGTCTGTTTTATAAACTCAGCCAGCTGATAGAGGCCAGATGCTCGCTGGCCTACATTTCATCACTGCTGAGCCAGTTATTAATTTATTAAAGGGAAGAAAAAATACAATAAGCTACAGGTGGAGCAGTTAATTCACTTAATTCTCTTTCAACATAAGAAAATCTGAATGAGAAATGGCACACTACATTTTGTGTTCGAGATACAGTAGGGAAAGGGTTAGTGCAATGACCACCAGGAAGGAAGGGGCTTATCTAAGTGTGGCATATTAATTTTTTTTTCTTTGTGTGGTGCAGAGCATCAAAGTCAGGGCTTCATGCATGCTAAGCAATGCTCTACCTGTGAATTACACCCCCAGCCTGCATTTGTTAATTTTAAGGGGGAAAAAAATCCTGTTCAGAACAATATAAAAGCATTAAGACAAGAAAATAACACACAAAAACCCACAAAACTTTAAACATTAGGAATAATTTCATAACTTCTAACTAGAATATTGAAAAGAAGAATATACGTATGTTCTTTGTAATTTTTGGAGCTAAAACTATTGTAAACCACCGTCCTTGTGCACACTAAGCACACATTCTAGTACAGAGCTACAGCCTTTTCCCAAGTCCCATCTTTTAACACTTTCCTACCATCATGTACTTGTTCTCCAAAGTGCATAGAAATTTTGTGTAGTTACCATATAACTAATGATACGTGGGATGGAATAACAATAAAAAAGGAGTAAAATACTGAATAGGGATTTAAACTTTTTTTTCTCCAAACCTCTCCCACTTCTTTCCTGCTGACGGGGCTGGAACCCAGAGCCATGCACATTCTAGGCAAGTGCTAAACCACAAAGCCACACCAATAGCCCGTGGCTGGAGTTTCTACGGTAAAGAACAGAACATATGTTATGTTCACAACCATATGTACGGAACTACTTGTGCTGTGTTTGGTAAATTTGTGAAATACATACAGAAAATAATTAATATACCATCCTGGAGGTCAGATACTGGTGGAGAAACAATTTAATGATGTTGATAAAGTGGGACCTGGGGACACAGGTATTTTAGAAACAAAGAAGAAGCATCTAATTCAGCAAGAGAGGGAATCCAGATATGAGAGGTTCACCGCTATAAATTTCCCTTGAAAGACTGCTTTCATTGTGTCCAATAAGTTCTGATATGCTGTACTGTCACTATCATTTAATTTTAGAAACTGTCTTAATTTCTTGTTTAACTTCATCTGTGACCCATTGGTTGTTCAGGAGGGTATTATTTAATTCCTACGTGTTTATGAAGTTTTTGCGGTTTCTTTTGCCACTGATTTCCAATTTCATTGCACTATGGTCTCAAAATGTTGAACCTCACATTTCTATAAAAAGAAGAGCAAGTCAAGCACAAAGCATGTATGACAGAGGAAATTATGAAGATCAGAGAAGAAATTAATGCAATTGAGACTAAGAAAACAATACAAACAGTTAATGAATTGAAGAGTTGGTTCTTTGAACGATTAAATAAAATTGACAAACCCTTAGCCAACCTTATAAAAAATAGAAAGAAATGATTCAAATCCATGCAACTAGGAATGAAAAGGTTGAAATCTCAACAGATCATGCAGAAATCCACAGGATCATCAATACTTATTTTGAGAACCTGTATTCTAATAAGATGGAAAACAGAAGAAATGGACAGATCCTAGATATATATGTAATTACCAAAGCTGGATCAAGAAGATATAAAAATTCTAATTACCCCAATATCAGTCAATTAAATTGAAGATGTAATTAAAAACCCACTAACAAAGAAAAGCCAAGGTCCTGATGGATTCACTGCTGAATTCTACAAGAAATTTAGAGATCTAATGCCACTACTCCTCAAATTCTTTAATGAAACTGAAAGGGAAGCAATACTCTGAAAATCATTCCTGGAAGCAAGTATTACCCTGATACCAAAAGAAAAGGATCCAACCAAAAAAGTGAACTATAGGCCAATCTCCCCAGTGAATATAGATGCAAAAATCTTCAATAAGATACTGGCAAGCAGAATGCAACAAATTATCAAGATTATACACCATGAACAAGTAGGATTCATCCCAGGGATACAGAGATGGTTCAACATAAGCAAATCAATAAATGTAATACACTATATTAATAGAGCCAAGGACAAAATTCATGTGATTGTCTCAAAAGATCAGAAAAAGCATTTGACAAAGTCCAACACCTATTCGTGATAAATCCGTACAGAAAACAGGAATAGATGGTCTTTGTCTCAATCTGATAAAAGCCACCTATGACAAACCAAGAGCCAACGTCATATTAAATGGTCAAAAACTGAAAGTTTTTACTCTAAAATCAGGAACAAGGCAAGGATATCCACTATCACCACCGAGGACCCTGCTGTGAACTGCACACAGGAGTGTCTAGGTTGTGAATCTTATCCAAGAATCAAATCCCCAAACTACTGCTCCCCTCCTACCCATGTTAGAATTGTCTTCCACAAGATCAGTTTATAGTGCCAAAAAGTTTGGGGATCACTGCTCTAGAAGACGTCCTCCCTATATCAGAAGGAAAGTAACTTTCTCATGACCACTGATGGGTCATGGCAGCTGGGAAAAATTGGTACAGACCTTGTTAAACTAACTCCTATCTTTCCAGTTTTCCCTCAGTAACTGAGGGAAAGTCAATTTCCCTTGTCACGTTTTTATAATGTATTATTTTTTGTCTATTTAGTATACAAGAATTCAAGTATAACAATTTCTTTAGGTCTCCATTTTTCTTAGGGAGACTCCAACATACAAATTAAAAAAAAATCAAAACGTGTATGTTTTTCTCTTGTTAAACTAACTTATGTCAGTTTAATTCTTAGGTCTAGCTATTACAGACAGCTAAGTAGGTAGAAATAGTACAGGCAGTCAGATAGGGCTAGATCCTCAAGAGTCAGGAGAGGTGAAACACATTACAACTGCGGCCGGAGACACATCTGTTGGAGACCAGGCCTCAAGATAAAAACACGTTGGCCAGACCTGTATACTTCCTCAAAGGACAAACACTATTAAAACAAAGAACACACTTGTTCCGTGACTTGTTTCCCAATTGGGTCACTGTTACCTAAATGACTATACTTGGAACGTCACTGGTTGATCATGGCTGTAGCCCACGTTGTACCCACGTAGATTTTGCTCTATAAAACTCCTCTGTAACGTGGGGTCCCCAGCTACCCACTCGGGACCCCTCCTGCCTCTCATGAGATTTCCTCTCAATAAATATTTCCTACTCTTAACCTCCACTGATCCTCGAATTCATTCTTTGATTTTTAGAGAACACGAGCTCAGTGTCTCTAACAGGCTGGGAGATTAATATTTCATATTTCATCTCCAGTATTATTTCCTGTATCATAGCCACACTTAGAAATTCTTTACACTATCAACATAATCCATATTGTCAAGAATCTATTACAAAAGTAAAAAGAAACTTATAATCTACCACTAAAGAAAGAATGGTTTTGTAAAATAAGTCAATATTTCAAAAATTATTTTTTTGCAAATTAGTTTTACCACAGGAGAGAAAGATAAATGATAGGAAGATTCTAAGGCCACAGT
This sequence comes from Heterocephalus glaber, assembly GCF_053883595.1. Classification (NCBI taxonomy): domain Eukaryota; kingdom Metazoa; phylum Chordata; class Mammalia; order Rodentia; family Bathyergidae; genus Heterocephalus; species Heterocephalus glaber. The sequence goes on along the minus strand of NW_028258444.1, from coordinate 5,657,205 downwards.
TTATCATCAGTCTCTGCTGCCTCGGAGTCCTCAGAGTCGTGAAAATGGAAAGCCTTGATGCTCCGGCTCTCTCCTCTCACCTCCTCCATTTACTCACTTTGCTTACCGAAGATACTGTATTAGTTATAGGGATAACAGTGTGACATTAATATTTAAGACAAGCAAAATCATTTCTGGATTTAGTTTCTGCACTCGGACAGAATTTTAGTATGTAACTATAATCTTTTCCCGCTTTATTATTAAAGTTCTTACAGCCATAAGATTAGACACTGAGCCCAAAACATCTACCACAGCCTTTCTCACTGAATAAAAGCACTTTGGTGTATATCGTGCTAAGACATGGACAATTTCAAAGCCACGTTAGGAAAGCTTTGTTGTATGCCTAGAGTTAGTAACACACGGAGAGCCGCGCAGGCCAGGTGTCTCCTTCCGACCAGCCTCAGGGCTGCCCTCACTGCCCGCCACAACCCCACGTGTCCTCTCCCGCAGCCCGGCTTCCCGTCACGCTGAATTGCACACTGCACCCGATACTTGCTATGGTCTTCTCAGGCTTTCGGGCTTTTTGCAACCCCTAGAATATATTTGGCCATCTCCTTGGTGTAACTCTCATGCACTGACAAAGCTCACCTCTGGCATCTTGGTGCGTGTTTGGGCGTGGGGAGGGGAGGGCCCTGGGGATTAAGCCTATTTTATCTGAGCCGGGGTTTCCCTAAATTACCCAGGCTGATCCCAAACTCTTAGTCCTCCCGTCTCAGCCTCACAGAGTGCTGGGATTGCAGGCATGTGCCACCTACCCAGCTTTCTGAGAAGACTAACCTGCCCGTTACACCCTTAATGCGCCGTTGCCCTCCCCATCTTAAAAATCTTCACACATCTCCACAGACATTTATCATATTGTTATGGGATATTCTTGAACCACCACTGAGTCACCAGTTCCTGGACTGCGCTCCTTGATAGCTTGGTGAGTCTTACTCATCTTTGTTTCCATCTGTCTCTTCTGACCCATCTGATGGTATGTTCAGGATTTTACTCTTAAGGAAATAAAATGACTTTCACAAAGCTGACCCTCCATTTAATCTCACTGCTCCCATCAAAGACTCAAAGAGTAACATATGGAGGAATAAATTCTTAGAAAATGATTTTTTTGGACACTGCAAAGAAGAATGCTATTTGTGAAAGCACATTATAACTGCACAAGAGTAAAATGTATATTATATAACTTAACTGTTTTTAAGAACGCTGTCTAATATCTACACACAATTTCATGGTGGATACAAAGTCTCAAAGTTTAATAACGCCAGTCATCTGCCCCTGGACCCTTCAGGGCTGCCCTCACCCCTGGCCCTCCCACCACACCTTGTGAGGAGCTGGAATTTCCAGGCCCAGGGGACTTTTATGATACATAACCAAGAAAGGAACAACAACCAGAATAAAGAACTCCAATAGATTATGAAAAGACGCTACAACCAAAAGGATGTAAAAAGGAAAAATAGTGTACAAAGGAGATGCAAATTAAGTACACAATATGGTGCTTCAGTCCCATCAGATTAAAACTGTAAAATCTGATGGCACCAAGGTCCATGAGAATGAGAAGCAGTGTGAATTCTCAGGGTTTCAGGGACCGTAGAAAAACTGATAAACCATAAGATTTCAGCCTTTTAAAAATTTATGTCTTCCAGGAATTCTCATAGCATCTATACAAGAGTTCAAATTTTCAGATCCATCAATTCAACAAATATGTACTGAATACTTAGTAAGTTCTGGGCACTTGAGTGTATCAGTGAGCAGAAGGACAGACAGAGCCAACAACCAATGATGAATTCTACATCAGCACGCAATGGGTGCTAGAGGGAAAGGCAGGAGGAGCTACGGCCAAGGAAAATGGCATTGGGGTGTAGAGAGAGCAGATTTCAGTACTAAACAGGCTGTGCAAAGTGGACCTCTTTGACAAGCTGGGATTTGAAGACTTGAGTTGAAGTATTTACTCAGGGAAGAGCATGCTAGCGGGTGGAGCACAAGCTAGAGACCCTAAAATTACATGCGACAGAGCAAGTGAGTGCAGAAAGAGGGCACTGTGGTCAGGGGGAGAAGGCTGGGGTGTAAAATCTTACAGACCACTGAGGGGATTCTGACTGTGTAAGATGAGAAGTCACTGAAGAATTCTAGGCAGAGATGTGATGTTATGATTTCAAATTTAACATCACATTGGCTGCTGAGTGCTGTAGGGAAAGGAAGGTGGGAGCTGGAGGGATATTTAGTGGTGATTACAGAAATCCAGGCAAAATATAAAAGTGCTTGGAAAGAATGTGGACGGTTTGGTTTCGCACATGCTAAATTTGAGGTAACTACTTGACGCCGCAAAGGGATGATCCAGAATAAAGAGAAACTCATTGCCAGATTGTTTGGATATTATTAAGTAGACTTAATTACTCTTATTTTAATAAATATGAGAAATGATCGGCTACATGTATACTCATTTAAAAGATGATTAAGCATGGACTGTTTTATTTTCAAAGCCAATAAATAGGTTTAAACTCTCCATATTTATGTAAATTATTCAACTAATAATGTGGCTTTAAGTACATGAAATTTTAAGAAATATTTAGGTTTAATGATTGAGGCAACATGCGAGCTTTGCCAAAGTAACTGTGAACCGCAGAGAATGTTGTGAACCAAAGCCCTTAGAAAAAGAACTCTGCTTTACAGAAGCTATTTTGAGTTACATCTAGCAGGGCAGGAAATAGGCCAATATTAAAAGTGGTGAATAAGAAGAAAGACTTATGCTGGAGGTTGCTTGTAATTTGTTTGACTGGTAGGATTGGTATGAAGTGAACAAGCCATTGTTTTTCAAGGCCTTAGGGTATTTTCTGAGGCCAAGGCAAAACAAGCTCTAACTATTGAACAAATCCTGTCAAAATCTACACAGTCCAATTTAGATCCAAATACAACTTTAATCTCTAATAAAAAATTTGGCTCTTTTAGCTTTTTAAAACCTACACACAATTCTTCAAAAATATTTATTTCTTGGTAACAAAAACATTGTGTTGTCGCAGACATATTATATATAATTACTAATAAAGGGATGCATGCAACAGAGCTTTCTCTCCTCCTTAAATCAGCAAAATAAACTGTAGCTATGACCTCACTGTCCCAAGGTTTAGTTATGTTCCCTTTTAGTGTGCAAATCAGAGTTTCTCAATTGCAGCACTCCTGGAGTTTTGGTTTGGGTAACATTTTGCTGTGAGGGCTGCCTCTGCATCTTAGGATGCTAAGCAGCATGCCTATCTTCTGCCTACCAGATGCCAGCGACATTTCTCCAAAGCACCATCAGAAACAAAACAAAAGTGTCTACGTATTACTCATGCTCCATAAAAGGTGGTGGTGGGTGCCAAACTTGACTCTGGCTGAGAATTACTGATCCTGAATGAGTCTTAATTCCATGAAATTACACAGTGGCTCTTCAGCCTCTGCACCTTCAGGCCTCACAATCTACGAGATCTGCGACACCTGGGGAGAAAGGAGTCAGTGTGCTCATCCCTGGTTCTACGCAGGAGGTCCCCAACTGGTGCCCGCTTCCCTTCTCTGCATCTGGTACTCGAATGCTTGGAAGAGTCAGAAGAAACAAAAAGTAGCTTCTCTCTCCACTACTGTTGGTCAGTAAATCATGACCCGATCCATCTGGCAGCTCATGTGACAATATTAAGCAGTAGCCATTTTTCAGGGATGTTGGCCCCTGCACAGCGCACACGTGAGGTTTTAAAGGACAGCAGCAACAAAGCGGGAGCCATGTGGTGACGAGTGGTGTTGTAGACCTGCGGCATGAGGGTGTGCAGTAATGCAAAACAGAAAAACCAAGTGGGCTGAGCAGAACACACCACAGGTGGAATGCGACGGCCAAAATGTTCATGTCCTCACCAAATTCGAGCTGACACTTTTGCCTCCACGTGCCAGTACGAGAATGTGATTCAGCCATGAGGGCCTAACTGTCACAACGGGATTGGTACACCTGACACCACGCCAGCCACACTGCCAGCCAGACCGCCTATAGGCCACCTGGTGCAAGCCAGAAAGCCGGCCTCCCCAACAGCAAACCTGCCAGCCCTGACCCCAACTTCCCGCCGGCAGAACGGGGACAAGTAAGACAGTGAGCTTATGGTATTTTGTTAAAGAAGTCCAAACAGACTAAGACGGGAAAATATAAAATGTTAGGGTTAAGGACAAGGTTAAGTTTAGCTATGGGTGCCAGGGAAGGGGCAAACACTGAAAGGATGTTTGGGATGTGTGATTTACTTAGTGTGTGGAAATATTCCCTGCATTATAGAAAAGTGTATGTAATACATACTTAAGATAGGAAGTAATAAGAAAATAAATAGCAATATACTTACTTTACTGTAAGTACAAAAGAGTAAAATGGAGGTCAAGTATTGTCTCCCTAAATACAGGACTATTTTGGCACTCAGCAGCTCAGGGAAGATGCTGATTTAATTTTTCTCAATACACTGACTGTGAAAACCATGAAGTAATGAGATGTATCTTCAGAGAAGGGGCTGTTAAAATAAAGAAATGCTTGCTTTTGACCTGGACAATTACATGAACTGAAATTGTCACTTCTTGTAGTCTTACATAATATTTGATCCTCATCAACTCAGGTCTGATGAGAAAAGTAGAATTTTGTATTTTGCAAATAAAATAGCTTAAATAAAGGTCAAGAAATACTCTGCATTTGTTTTCACACCATTGTTATGAGGAGTATGCCCAAAGGAAAAGGTGATACGCTCATGAATGGACTAATCATTTCAATCTCCATTGAACTGATAGTCATATACCACACCACCACAAATACAGCTAGTAGTGAGAACAAAAAGGCAAATATCCTATAACCTAGAAGATTCCCGTTTTAAACTCATTTTAAAGATTTCTGAAAAACTTAACAAAGAGAACTTTAAATAATAACACCAGTTCATTTATAATATATTCTCCTGTACACTTTTTTTCTTAGCAATAGGAAAGAAACTAAAGCAAATACAAAAGAAACAAAACAGAAATTGATTTTTCTAAAGTACAGTAATTCTGAGAATGCCTAGGTATTGTTTCTTAGATGAATGTTCAGCATTCATTATAAATGAAAACCTAATAGGAAAAAACTGTACATTAAAAGCCACAGCGTATCCATATGTAAAACTCCCAAGGGGAAAAAGCCACAGTGTAGCTTAGCTTTTGTACTAGATTTCAAAAGACCTTGTTCTCTACCATCAAGACTGTAATTTCGTGTTTCTCAAAGTTAATACTCAGTTCACCGGAAATTTCTTTGTACACGTAAATGGTCACTGAACAAAGCCTTCCACCATCATGTTTATTTTTCCCCCTTGTTGGCCATTTCATAGTGAATGAAGGGGCTGTTAATGTTGTATTTCGTGCACAACATTTCCAAAAGGCACTTTTGAGGCTGCATGCCACCACCCAATCAAGCTCTCAATAAGTATGCTAAGCACTGTTTCAGAATTACCTGATTCAGACTCTCTGACATCTAGCAAGTCATTTCTTGCTGATGTTAGTTCTAACCGCATTTATTATACAGATGGTCAGTCGGGTCCCGCACTTGGGTAGGCACAAGGTGTGAAGAGATCACGAGTTAAGGGGACATGCAAACAATTGCAGCAAAGTGAAAAGGCCCCTAATACAGAAAAGTAACGCAATGTTTTAGAAGCAGAGCAAATCCGACCTCTGCGCCTCAGGAGGTTTACACACTGACACTCTTCTGGGGGAAAATGTACGACTTTCCCCTTCTACAGATTAACGTCCTCCTGTGGTCATCATTCTCCAGTCAGCACTGGGCAACAAAGCACCACTCGATCACCAACCCCAGCACCTACCTTGCGGCTTTGGACTCGGAGCACAGCGTTTCGCTCGTGTCTTCCCATTTATTCCCTGAGCCTCTTCCGACACATTCTGGTTAACCAGTGTGGTCGTGCTGCTTGTCAGACACGGTGGGACCAGAGCGACCTTTGGACGTGTACTGCTGCCTGTGAGTTCAGAGAGAAAAGGAGGTAAATACGATGGCGAGGACAGCTCTGTTTGCCAAGTTACATTTCTCCTGACTGCAAGAAACCAAAGCAGTCACAGTTCCAAAGCTGAGTATAGAAATGCCCTTCCCTGGGGAGGCTTCTCACCCAGTGCACTGGCAACTTCCTAAAGCACAGGGACACAGACTGCTCCGCAGGGCTGCAAAGGGCAGATGCCACTGCCTCGACCTGGGAGGGGAGGACAGGTGGGCCCAGTGCTCATCTGTTAGCAGCGACTCTTCCCAGGCTCTACTCGTCACCTGTCATCCAGCGCCTCAAAAGGACAAAGCAGGAGCACCAGCGTGACAGCTGCCCTGACACACGACCTCTCACCCAGGGGCTCACTCACACTCCCCACAGTGTCACGACAGACGCTCAGGGTGACCTCGTTTTCCAGAGAGAGAGGATGAGACTGTACAGATGACACTGTCGCGTTATTTAGAACTCAGGAGCCAAGACAGTCTTTAAAACACAGAAATCATGCTGAGACATAGACAAAGGGGAAAAGATTAGTCTTTTGCTTTTGTATAAGAAGTTATTAAGTTCAATTTCAAAGATCTTTCAGTTTGGTCTTTATACATGAAACTTTCCCTCTCTTGTGGCTGGCCTGGTGACATCAGCAATGGACTGAAATCTGCATAAGAGAAAATAAAATTTCTACCAGGAATTCACTGTGACTGAGTCAGTTTAGGCCAGGTAAGAGACATTCATTTGGAACTGGGCCTGGTGGTGCACACCAATAACCCCAGCACTTGCGAGGCTGAGGCAGGAGAACTGCAAGTTAAGTCCCTCCTCCTGGGTAACTTGGCAAGACTGCCGCAAAATGAATATAAAAAGGGATGGGGAAGTAACTCAATGATATAGCAACCTTGGATTAAATCCCAGTAACAAAACATAAACAAACAAACATCATTTGGTTAAGATACAAGTTGTTTTTTGTTTGTTATTGTGGAACTGGGGTTTGAACCCGGGGCCTTTACACTGAGATTTTACATATATATACACACATGCCCTTCCCTTTCTCTTTATTTTGAGATAAGGTCTCATAAGTTGTCCAGCCTGGCCTCAAACTTGCATCCTTCTGCTCAGCCTCCCAGAAAAATGGCAGTGCAGAATTCAAAATATCTCAAAAGAGAACCATCAGGAGACTTTTTTAAACTTTACCAATCGAAACAGGAAAAGCTGCTTTAAAACCCAATCAGCTACCTATTGAGCCAACATGCTCCCTTTCAACAAAACATTGATTTTAAAATTGTATGTGCATGCTCCCCTAACAATTTATCTTGTTAAAATTATTTTGGAAAATATTGACAATTCCAAGTACTGTGTGAGAGAAAATACTTTTTAGAGAGCCAGGGTGAAAACAAACATTAAGTGAGCTTTTAATGGTAAAACTGTAAATTTGTCAGCTGGGTTAAGCATTCATTGTTTAGAGAAAGGAAGAGTTACAAAGATTATTTGACAGAATGTTATTAAAACTGGAAACTGAAGAAATAAAGTTCAAATTTTTAAATGCCTAAGCTTAGGTACCCATTCAGAAAAACTGTGTGAGGTAGCAAAACCACAGCCTATCGAGCAACAAATTAAGCCTTTTAGGGGAATCTGGCTGTTTTTTCCACAGAAAACCCACGAACAGCTTAGTATCCTAAAGATCGCCTATTGGAGTCTAGTGAAGGATGGTTTGGGGCAGAATTGGTGAAAACTCAACTCACATCCAAGGAAGGTTTGAGCTCAAGTATATACAAGAAGAAGAAACTATAACATAATCATAAAACAAATCTGATGAAAAAATAACGGATCTTTTAAAAGAAACAGGTTACCACAGCCAGATATTGACATATAAAGTAAGTTATATAATGACATTTCTTTAGAAATAAAACATGACTCACAAAAATATTGATTTGAAATTGAAAATGAGACCCGTAATTTCTGGATAGCAAGTTTTCTAAGCATGATAGGTTTTACAAGTGTCATATTTAGGGAGATTATCTCCTATCAATGTACCAAAATGCCTGCAATAAGACATCAACTGCACATTCATTTTTGTACAAATTCATGAAGGTCAAGATTACACATCCTTTGCCAGTGCTATCAAGCTCCAGCCAGAAATGTCATCAAAGACCATTGTTTAAATAAAGCAAGTCTTCCAAACCTCAGGCACTATCACAAAACATGGAAACACCAGGAAGGACAGGAAACACTCACATTTAAAAAAGCTTGCTTAGGAGAGAAGCATGGACAAACACACCGTGGAGGTGCAGCTGCAAGGCCTCCTGACCTTGGGGGGAAGGGGCACCATCTAGCCCTTTATGGGAAATCTGTGGACTACTGGTCTAGGTCAAAGCATATCATGGTAAAGAAATTTTGCCTAAAACAAGCAGCATTTCATGAAACACTTCATCCACTAATATTGTGGGTACCAGCAATAAAAACAAAACTGTTTGCTTGCTTGTGACTGACTCAGCCTACCCGCATCTACAGACAGTCCTGTTAGGCAGACTGCCTAACAGGAAACTGAAAGCAGAATTGTAAACAACCGGTCCACCCATTCAAGAGAAATCTTACATCAACCATAGGGGATCTTAGGTTCCAAATTATCAAGCAGCACCAGCAGGAGTGACTTATAGTGAGTTACCTGGACACAGACGATAACATCACTGTACGTCAGTCCGCACGGCAGGGGTGACCCTTAAACCCCGCCTCCTGGGGCAGACGGGTAAGCTTTTTAGCCCCTGGTCCCAACCAATTTTGCACTGTCTGTGAGATGCCCACTGTGCTTGCTGGTTGTGGTTTCTGTCTGCTGAACATGAGGCTGGACATCCGCTCCCCGCAGAGTCCATTACTCCAGCACAGCCCTCCTCTGAACTGGAGAGGCTGCCCAGGTCACACTTCCACACGTGACCCTGGATTTCCGTGTTCATGTGTCATATTACACTTTTGAGTGGCAGATTTTTCCCTCAACTGGGTAAGGGGATTTTGGCTACAATTTGCAAAACATCATGTTGGGATGCCATGTTTACCCCATCATTCTTGAATGGCTCTTTCACGCTTTCCAGAGGAAAGTCTGCTCCAGCCTGACCTCATGCCTTAGGCTCTGTGACCCTGGATCCCACCTCTGTGGCCCTGCATGCGGCCGTGGTTAAACTGCCTCCCTATCCACCCCCCCCCCCCAAACACACCAGGTCCCGGTTCAGAGGGGCCCAAGCGACTCTACCCCAAGACTAGGGAATTGCTGGGATGTAAGAGGGCAGAAGTGGTCTCCTAGGGGAGACAATATTTTTAGGAATAAATTGCCCGGAAGTACAGAGATAATTTTAAAATAACAAAAAATACTTCATTTTAAAATAATGTTAGATTTACATAGGAGCTGTACTCGGGTTTTCTTATAACCATGGCACAGGAATAAAATATACTTAATGTAACCACAGCATTCTATTGAAACACTGCTGCAACAATAAACTACAGCTTTTATTCAGGTTCACCTATTTTTCCACTAACATCTTTTTTATTCTGTTACAAGGTGTGATGTGGGAAGTGCATTGCTTTAGTTATTACATCTCTGGGTGGACTCACCCTGGGCAGCTCCTTAGACTGGATTAACCTCACACGACCCTGGCACTCCTGAAGAATGCTGTTTGGTACGGGCTTCTCTTGTATGTTCTTGTGATCAGTCGAGGGTGCTGGTTTGGGAAGAATATCATAAATGTCTCGTGCCTGTTTCACTTCCTTATGTCACTGCACAATATCAACATGACTATCATGGATGTTGAAACCTTGGACACTTGGAAAGGTGATGGTACCAGGTGTCATTAGTGTAAAAGTATTCAATTATATTTTTCCTTTCTTTTTTTTAAGACAAGTCTCATACATAAGTCCAGGCTGGCGTTGAACGTGCAGTAATCCTCCTGCCTCTGTCTCCCAAGGACTAGGATTACAGGTGTGCACCACCACGCCTGGCATTTTTTCCTGTGATACACAGTAATTACATTCATCTTGGGGAACTGGTACATAAACAAAATGTTTGCTTATATGACATTCTTCAATGGTCTTTCCAATCACCCCTTCAAAAACTCCCCATCTGTCCCATTAATCCTGGATAGGCTGCATTTTCCCATGCTAGCTGAAATGGCACTTTTTTTCTCCTTTGGGGAAACTGAGGATTGGACAAAGAGCCTCACATATGGGCAGGCAAGCACTCTACCGCTATGCTACATCCTAGCTCCACCTTTTTTAAGATTTTGAGGCAGAGTCTCCCTAAATTTCCTCAGCTGGTCTGGAACTTGTGATCTTCCTGCCCCAGCTCATGGATTCCAACTCTCTTGCTAAGGGGAACAAATCCACAGCCAGGAAATTTATTTCAAAGCATGGTTACAGAGTCCCCCAAAGTAACAGGGTTGAGCATATTCTCCAGAAAAATAACAAACTACAGAGTCCTGCGGAAGATGCCGAATCACCCTGCTGCAGACAGGCAGCCACCTGGTTCCACACTACAAAGACACAGAGGACACCAGATCACCAGACCAAGGTACTGAGTCCCGCTGCTCCTGGGCCAGAGGTAGGGGCTTCTGAGCTGTCGTCCCACTGCTCCTGGTCCAGAGGAAGGGTCTTCCTGGTCACCATCCCTCCCACTGCTCCCAGCCCAGAGGAAAGGGCTTTTGGGCCACCTTCTGTCCCACTGCTCCTGGCACAGAGGAGGGGCTTCTGGGCCACCATCCCTCCCACTGCTCCCAGCCCAGAGGAAAGGGCTTTTGGGCCACCTTCTGTCCCACTGCTCCTGCCCCAGAGGAGGGGCTTCTGGGCCACCATCCCTCCAACTGCTCCCGGCCCAGAGGTAGGGGTTTCCTGGCCACCATCGCTCCCGCTGCTCCCAGCGAACAGGAAAGGGCTTTTGGGTCACCATCCCTACCGCTGCTCCCGGCCCCTGTCCCACCTCTCCCAGCTCAGAGGAGGTAATCCGTGCAGGTGACAACAGCCCCCCCCCCCAAGTCAAAATGAGAAAACACGTAATTAAGTCTCAAAACCAGACTTCCAGATCACCTACAGCAACCCCAAAGGGAAATGAGATGGAACACTCTGATACTCAACCACCTGGACCCACTGAACTGGCCACAAAAGGGGATCTGGAAAAAATGAAATCAGAAATAATTTCTCACACAACAAGAGAAATTGTGCCCCTAGTGCAAGACATGATTAATAAATCTAGAGAGGTGCTCAGGAACATGATGGAATCCCAACATAGGAAACAAATGGAATCCATAAAACAGATGCAAATAGATTTCCAGGACATGAAAAACTCCATTGAAGGTATACACAGCAGAATGAGCCAATGTGAGGACAGAATTTCAGATAAAGAAGATAAGATTGCAATAAGTGACCAGGAAAAAAAAATTGCTTCAAAATTATAAGGGAACATGAGAAATCAATCCAGCAGCTGCTAGATGATGCAAAGAAGAATAACATAAGACTGATTGGACTCAATGAAGAAACAGGAGAGAGTGCAGATGACATAAAAAAATCTCTTCACAGAAATAATGGTAGAGAACTTCCCAAGCAGGGGAAAAGAGCTTGACATACAGATAAGTGAGGTATATAGGACTCCAAATTGCCTTGATCAAAAAAAATCTACACATAGGCATATAATTGTTAAGATTCCAGAAACACAACAGAAGAACAAAGTTCTCCAAGCAGTCACAGAAAAGAAATCACATACAAAGGAAAGCCCATCGGAATCACAGCAGACTTCTCAACACAAACCCTCAAGGCAAGAAGAGCTTGGAGTGACATATTCCAAGCCCTAAAAGAAAACAGCCTCCAACCCAGATTGATGTACCCTGAAAAACTATCTTTCAAAATGGATGGAGAAATAAGATACTTTCATGACAAAGAGCACCTTAGGAACTTCGTGAATACCAAACCAGCATTCCAAAGAATTTTACACAATATCCTAGGAACAGACACTGAGGATTCACAACCCTAGGAAGCAAAGCAGAATGAACCCATCTGGCATGACAAGAAATTAAATTTAAAGGGGGAGAACCCAACAAAAAGAAAAAGTCATGGCAACGACAAGTCAATACGTTTCAGTTATAACCATCAACCTTAATGGTCTCAATTCACCAATCAAAAGAAATAGACTGGCAGAATAGGTCAAGAAGCAAAATCCAACAATATGCTGCATACAAGAAACACACTTAATTCAAAAGGAAACTCATAGACTGAAAGTTAAAGGGTGGAAAACAATACTCCATGTGACAGGAACCCCCAAAAAAGCAGGAGTAGCTATCCTCTTTGCAGATCAAGTAGATTTCAAACCAACACTGATTAAGAGAGATGAAGAATGACACTACACCCTTGTAAAGGGAAGAATCCAAGAGGAAGAGATGACAATCATAAATATCTATGCACCAAACACTAGTGCACCCAACTATATAAAACAAATACTAACAGACATGAAAAGTCATATATGCACTAATACAATTGTAGTGGGGGACCTCAACACCCCACTGTCACAAATAGATAGATCAACTAGACTAAAAATAAGTAATGAAATACCAGAACTCAATCGAACTCTTGAACAAATGGACTTAACAGATGTTTACAGAGTCTTCCACCCCACAAAATCAGAATACACATTCTTCTCAGCTGCACATGGGTCATTCTCCAAAATAGACCACATACTCACACATACAACATGTTTAAGTAAGTGCAAAGGAATTGAAGTTATCCCCTGTATATTATCAGACCATAGTGCAATGAAATTGGAGATCCATAGCAAAAGAAACTCAAAAAATGTCAGAAACACATGTAAATTGAACAACACACTTCTGAATAACCAATGGGTCACAGAGAAAATTAAAGAAGAAATCAGACAGTTCTTTCAATTAAATGAGAATGACAATACAACATATCGGAATCTATGGGACACAATGAAAGCAGTCTTACGAGGGAAATTCATAGCAGTGAATACGCATATTAGGACAACAGAACGAGCCCAATTAAACAACCTGATGCTGAACCTCAAGCTTCTAGAAAAAGAAGGGCAGGACAACCCCAAAGCTCATACAAGGGAGGAAATTATAAAGATCAGAGGAGAAATCAATGCAATGGAGACTAAGAGAACTATACAAAAAATCAATAAGCCAAGAGTTGGTTCTTTAAAAGAATCAACAAAATTGACAAATCCTTAGCCAACTTTGTCAGAAAAAAGAAAGAAAAGGCCCAAATCCATACAATTAGGAATGAAAAGGGTGAAATGACAACAGACCCAGCAGAAATCCAGAGGATCATCAATACCTACTTCCAGAACCTATACACCAATAAGATGGACATCACAGAAGAAATGGACAGATTCCTAGACACATATGAATTACCAAAGTTGAACGAAGAAGACCTAAAAATTCTGAACAACCCAATATCAATCAATGAAATTGAAAATGGAATTAAAAACTTATCAACTAAGAAAAGCTCGGGCCCTGATGGCTTCACTGCTGAATTCTACAAGACATTTAGAGAGGAACTGCTGCCACTACTGTTTCAACTCTTCAATGAAATTGAAAGGGAAGCAATACTCCCAAATTCATTCCTGGAAGCAAGCATCACCTTGATCCCCAAAGCAGAGAAAGACCCAACCGAAAAGGAGAACTATAGGCCAATCTCACTAATGAACATAGATGCAAAAATCCTTAAGAAGATAATGCAAATAGAATGCAGAAGATCATCAAGAAGATCATACACCCTGATCAAGTGGGATTCATCCCAGGGATGCAGGGATGGTTCAATATACGAAAATCAATCAATGCAATACACTATATCAATAGAGCCAAGGACAAAAATCATGATTATCTCCCTAGACGCAGAAAAAGCATTTGACAAAATCCAACATGCATTTATGATAAAAACCCTACAAAAAATTGGAATAGATGGTCTCTACCTCAAACTGATAGAAGCCATCTAGGAAAAACCAACAGCCAATATCATACTAAATGGTCAAAAACTGAAATCCTTCACACTAAAATCAGGAACAAGACAAGGATGTCCACTATCACCACTCTTGTTCAATATAGTTCTGGAAACATTAGCCATGGCAATTAGACAAGAGAAAGAAATAAAAAGAATAAAGATAGGAAATGAAGAAGTCAAATTGTCATTATTTGCAGATGACATGTTACTCTATATAGAAGACCCCAAGAACTCCACCAAAAGTTTTCTAGACTTAATAACCAAATTCAGTCAAGTAGCTGGTTACAAGGTCAACACACAAAAATCAATAGCTTTCCTCTACACCAATGACAGACTCACTGAGAGAGAAATAGGGCAAATAATTCCTTTCACAATAGCATCCAAAAAACTGAAATACCTAGGAATCATCCTAATGAAAGAAATCAAAGACCTCTTCTCTGAAAACTATGGCACTCTGAAAAGAGAGATTGAAGATGATATCAGAAAATGGACAGACATCCCCTGCTCCTGGGTAGGAAGGATTAAAATGGCCATACTTCCAAAACTGCTATATAGCTTTAATGCAATTCCAATTGAGATCCCAGCAGCATGCCTCATGGACCTTGAGCAAACAATCCAAAAATTCATTTGGAACAAGAAGAGACGCAGCATAGCAAAAGCAATTCTAGGTAACAGAGACATGGCAGGGGGTATCACAGTCCCCAAGTTGCAACTCTACTGCAAAGCTACTGTGATAAAAAACAGCATGGTACTGGCAAAGAAACAGACTTGAGGACCAGTGGAACAGATTAGAAGATGGGGAAACAACGCCAGGCACACTCAGCCATCTCATCTTCGACAAAGGAGCCAAACACCCTCACTGGAGGAAAGATAACCTCTTTAATAAATGGTGCTGGAAAAATTGGGCTTCAACTTGCCAAAGATTGAAACTAGACCTATATCTCTCACCATGCACTAAACTAAAATCAAAATGGATTAAAGATCTAAATATTAAAATAGAAACTCTGAACCAGTTGGAACAGAGGTTAGGTAGAACCCTTGAAGACATCGGTGTAGGAAAAGATTTTATGAACAAAACCTCAGTTGCCCGTGAACTAGCACAATCAACAAGTGGGATCCCTTCTTATTAAAAGGCTTCTGCACAGCAAGAGAAACCACCAGCAGTGTGAAGAGACAACCCACAATGTGGGAAAAAATCTTCACCTTCTCTTTCTCAGACAAAGGTCTACTATCTCAAATCTATATAGAACTTAAAAAGATCAGACCTCCCAAATTTAAAGACCCGATCCAAAAATGGGCATCTGAAATGAACAGACATTTCTCAGACAAAGAAGTAGGAATAGCAAATAAATACATGAAAAAATGTTCAACATCACTGGTCATTCGAGAGATGCAAATGAAAAAAATGCTGAGATTCCACTTCACTCCAGAAAGAATGGCTGCTATCATGAAATCAACCAATAACAAATGCTGGCGGGGTTGTGGGGAAAGAGGAACCCTGCTTCACTGCTGGTGGGAGTGTAGACTGGTGCAAGCACTGTGGAAATCAGTATGGAGATACCTCAAAGAACTAGGACTGGAAATCCCATTTGATCCTGCTATTCCACTGCTGGGGATCTTCCCCAAAGAATTAAAAGAATCATACCACAGTGATATATGTGCACCCATGTTGATAGCAGCACAGTTTGTAATAGCTAAAACTTGGAAACAGCCCAAATGCCCATCAACTGGAGACTGGATAAAGAAAATGTGGGGTTTTTAAATAAAATGGAGTACTACTCAGCCATAAAAAATGAGAAATTAGAGACATTTATAGCTAAGTGGATGCACATTGAGGCGATACTCTTAAGTGAAATAAATAGGACACACATGTATAAGTACTGAATAGTTTCTCTGGTGTGAGAAACTGAAAGTGTAAATAAGGACTAAATGTACAATAGGTAATGTGAAATAGGAAGAAAAGGGGCAAAGGGGAAGGAAGTGAGAGGGCTAGGGGAAAGGATAGAAGGGAATGGGATTAATATGAGAAAATGGAAAAATAGGAACAAAATCTTTGTAAATAGGGAGGAGTGGAGGTGTTAAAGGGAGGGCTGGGCAAGGGTGAAAAATAAGAACCAAGAGAGACTATGGAAAGGTGCAAATTTCCAGTGATGAATGTCATTATATTGTATACCTAAAATGTACCAATGATTAGAATGAATAATCGATAATGTAAAATAGGGAGAAAAGGTCCAAAGAGGTAGGGGTAGGGGTAGTGGGAGGGGCAGGGGAAAGGAAAGAAGGGAAAGGAAAAATGATGAGAAATGGAAATAAAGTCTTTGTAAATAGGGAAGGGTGGAGGGGCTGGAGGGAGGGCTAGGAATGGGAAAAAATAAGAACCAAGATGCATTATGTAAAGGTACAATTCCCAATGAGCAATGTAATTGTGTTGTATACCTACAATGTACCAATAAAAGAATTAAAAAAAAAAAAACAGAAAGGATCCCAGGACAGAAAATCTGATGAAAGGTTTAAGAAAGTTCCTTTGACTGAAGAATTGTGCATCTAGGAATCTAACCTACAGAAATAGTCCTGTGCATATAAAGGTAAACAGATACTCAATTCAACATTATAGAAGATATTTAACAGACTGGGAAGATCTCTAAATACTAGCAGATAAAAGAAAACTGTAGTACAACACATACTGCATGATTTCACTGCAGAAAGAAGAATGATACAAATACCTGCAAGCTGAGCATCACTTATGCGAAATGCGTGGGACCAGAAGTACTTCAGACTTGGGAGCTACTGGGTTTGGGAATATTTGCACAGACCTTATTAGTCAGGCAGTCCTAATCTCAAAACCTGAAATCCAGAATGTTCCAGAAGAAAATCCTATCTTTTGCTTTACTGAATCTTCTCAGCACTTTGAAGAAATTGTGGATTTTAGAGCATCTTAGACTTTAGATTTTTCAGATCAGGGATCCTCACCTGTAAACTTACTAAAGGGAGGGAAGGGATGGAATGGGACTTGGGCCTGGGGCTGTGGTTAGACAGTGAACAAGAACTGTCATGTTTTGCTGCCTAGATAGCTGTATTACTTAAATCTTTATGAAAAATGTTTTCATATGGGGCCGGGGATTTAGCTCAGTGGTTCCGCTGCCTGCCTCGAAAGCGCAAGGTGCCGAGTTCAATCCTCATACCCCCCAAAAAAATGTTTTCATAGTTACTTATATTTAAAAAATTATCAAAGTCAACAAGTACATATATTACAGGGATTTGGGGGGAGGGCAGGAATCACCCATATTTACACAACCACATTGATGTATATTCTCACTAGTCAACAAGTGGAAGTGACCCAACCACACCCACTGGTGGGTCCATAAAATGCGGTGTGCGTGTCCAAAGGAGTACTGTCCAGCTGCAAAAGGAAGGCAATGTTGACCCAGACTACTACATGGGCAATCTCTAAGTGAAATAACCAAGTATCCAAAAGACAAATGGTTCTACTTATATTAGACACCTACAATGGGTCTCCAGGAGCTGGGGACAGGGAGTTGCCATTTAAGGAGTATATGTTGTTCTGTAAGAAGATGCAGAACTGTGTGTGTGGATGGTGGGCATGGTCACATAACCATGTGGCTGTGTTTAATGCCACTAATATACACTTTAAGATGGCTCCGGTGACAAATTTTATCTGTTTTTCTCAATTAAAATTTTAAAAAATGTAAAGTACATCTTTTACATCATGAAGAAAAAAATCAAGAAGCACTAAGTTTTTCTTACTTCAGCGATGAGAAAGAATCCTATTAAAAGCTCTTTGACCAGGAAGCGCTGCTCAGGAGCGTGCTGGGCTCTCTTCCCACCCATTCACACTGCCACGATCTGGCCCCATCTCAGGCCTTCCACATGTGGGGCCCCTGCTCGCATCTCCACTGCAGATCTTGAACCCAAAAGCCAGACTTGTGAATGCACTGTTGCCCAGGTCTCCACTGGTAGAGCATCTGACACCCAGCACCCCCAAAATCCATGCCCCCACCTCCTATCTGTCTCCCCACACCACAGCCTCTCTAGTCTTCTGCCCCTTGGCAACTCCATCTATGCTTGGGCAAAATCCCCCAGAAGCATCTGAAAGTCCTTTCTCCACTCTTCTGCAGATCCTTTCCATCTGGCTCTACCTTCAAATATTTCCAGATGTTGCCCATCCGCTATCCCCTCCTCTGCCACCATTCTGTCCCTACCCACTGTAGTTTCCAAGTGGATTATGGTGTAACCCTCCTTAACTGCATCTTATAAACACAGACTGACCCTGGCCACCCTACTTACTGGAATGAGACTACTCTGCTTCATAGTTCCTTTTTTCCATAGCACTCATTTTCTGACAAGGTCCTTCCTTACTTCCTGTACTGCTTGTTGCCTGTTTTCCCTGGTTACAAGCAAGCTCCAAAGAGGTAATAAATTCTGTTTTCCTGTATCCCAGGAACACCTCCTGTCACATAGTACGTGCCTGACAAATATATGAAACAAGTGAATTCTAGAGGCTTTAGCAAGTCTATTTGGCTACATTCCTAGTTTTCTACTTCATGAGAGAGATTTTCTAAATTCTGACAATAAATACATAGCTATATTAGTGCTTACTCTATAACAAATTTAAAATATTTCCACTTTTGCCTAAAATCTAAAGTCCAAGGTTATTTCTACACAAGCCCTAAATATTCTGAAGAAAAAAATCTACACCCAAACAATTTTTCTCATGTCCCAGAAGCAGATTTATAAACATCTGGAATTGTGAAACTATCCACTTTTGTTTTGTAAAAGTAACAGCCAAAAAAAATCCCAGGAACTGACTGAATGATTCAGATTATAATTTGTGCTTACATTTACTAGAATCAATAAAATTTCTCCTAGGCTGCCAATATTCCAGACTTGTGATCTAATATTACCTAGAATTAAAGAATGCTATGCTGTCAGGTAAAGCAAGTGGCTTGAAGTCCTTGAGAGTTCAACAGCAATTTGAACTCAAAATAAGCCTTGAGGATGGGTAACTGCAGCCATTCAATAGTTTTAAAGGCCCTACAAGGGAGTAAACACAAATGTTTAAAAAGGCAACCTTTACTATTGCATCATAAACATATACAACAATGTATACTTGCAACTGGGATAAAAGAAATTCTACAGGGCCAGGGATTTAGCTCCGTGGTTCTGGCACCTGCCTTGCAAGTGCAAGGTCCTGAGTTCGATCCTTGGTACAAAAAAAAAAAAAATTCAGCTACAAACACAAAATGTACTTTTTAACAACAATGGTAAAGTACCACAGTGTCATGAGCTGATGTTCCCTACTTGGAAGGCTGAGGTAGGACGTTTGCTTGAGGCCAGCCTGGGCCAGATTTGAGGCCATCCTGGGCAACATAGACACTGTCTTAAAAAAAGATTCAGAATATTTATTTTAGTCTCCCCAAAACATGCTTCATAATTACTGAATTTTTAGAATTTTTTGCTACCTCAAAGGAATGAAAGGATAACAATAAAATTTCTAAAGAATGCTTTCATCTGTGGCCCCCTTCAAAGTTGCAATTCTGTTACATGGTATGAAACACAGAGCAGATCCTAGCCCACCTCTCTAGGGTCCCAGCTTCTGTCCGACGCCTCACAGCTCTGCACAGGATGGCAAACAATGCTCATCCCTTCCTGACCCCTGCACCGGGCTGCACTGATGCACTATGGTCTGCCCTCCCTTGGCATGGCACCTTCTTACCACCCACTACATGGAGAAGAAAATCTGACAAGGGAATTCCCATCCCCAGTGTGCTGATGGCAGTGCCCTCCTTGGCTATGTCCAGCTAAGAGTGCTGCTGGAAACTACAGGAAGCTCTTGCTGTTTAACACAAGTCAGTTGCTCCATGTCTGCCACCATGAGTGGAGCAGAGGGGAGTAAAGAGAAACTACAATCAGTTCCGTGTGCTCTTTCTGTCTTCTTCTTTTTTTTTTGGTACCAGGGATCGAACTCAGGTCCTTGTACTTGCAAGGCAGGAGACGGAACCACTGAGCTAAATCCCTGGCTCTTTCTGCCTTCTTGCAGAGGGCAATAATAGGGGGACAGCACCTTGAACTAGAGGAGGTTCTGTGATGCTTGATCTGAAAAAATGTTTCCCATTGATGTACACTTAAAATTGGAGCTTCCTTTACTGCCCAGCACAGTGGCACAGCAGTCCGGACCATAGACTTTTCAACTGCTCCGTAATCCTGCAGCACTGGTGAGAGGTAGGCCCAAGAGGTTACCTGTCCACTTGGTCAGACAGATGCACAGTTTCCAACCAGTCCCCCAAATTCCTACCAGGTGCGAGCTGTGATACTCAGGACTCTATCAGGAAAAGCTCCAAGTGCCCTGTGCACTTGGGCCTCACAACTCGAGTCAGATTTCCCTGACTGGAAGGCGACTCAGAGGGCACTGTCTACAGGAACGCACTCAGCTTTTCCCCTTCCCCGGAAGCAGGCACCTGGCTGGATGCCCACTGCACTAGTGACTGTATATTACTGACGCTCAGTGTTACCCCAGTCATATTAACTAGTCATTTTGTCAAGTTCAAATCCTGGCTTTGCCACATCTGCTGATCAGTAGAGGCAATCAGCTGAGTGACTTAGTTTCTCTCTAGTTCAATTGGTTTCATCATCTGATGAGAATTTGCAGGATTTGAGACGCTCACCTCAGAAGACTGCTCCAAGGGCACGAGTTGGCACGTGATAAATGCTACGTCACCACTGGCTGTTAGCATCGCTTGTGTACTGCAGTGATGTGCAATGCAGTGGTGATGGGGTGCCTCCCTCTGGCCTAGGGCCCTTCCCTCTCCACTTCCTCCTCCCCTTCCCCCCGCCTGCCCTGCCTGCTTCCACACGGCCTCCCCGAAGCCGAATCTGACCATCTCACCATGGGCTCCAGTGCCAGCTTCTCTGCTGCTTCCTGGACTGATCAGTATGGTATTTTACATAAATCGTGACTCTTTTCCAAATTAATAATGAACTATTGACAAGTGGACAGAGCTTGTGCAAACATGAGTCTCTTGTTTAATAAAGATAACAGTATTAGCAAAGATAAAATGATGCTTGACAGTTGACAAAAACTAGAGTTTCCTACAAAAGATGTGAGCTCCTAATGTTATATGCTATTGTCTTTTTTTTTTTTGGTACTGGGGATCAAACTCGGGACCTTCTGCTTTGCGAGGCAGGCGGCGGAACCACTGAGCTAAATCCCTGGCCCTATATGCTATTGTCTTGACAATGTGTACTGGATTCCATTCTTTTTAAAATTCCATTTTCATTTCATTTGTGATGATTAAGTACCATGACCACTTAAAAAAAGCTTAATATTTAATATTAATAGGAGTCATATTTATGCCTCCAAATTACGAACTATTCTGTAAGCACTGAGGATATCTAATGATCACCTGCAAGAAGAGTAACAAAACCTGGCAAGTTTCCATTTTATTCTATCATTTCCCCTCCCTAATTAGAAGTACCTGGTACATAGCTGTCTCCCGAGGACAGAAAGACAAGTTCTGAAAGGCATAATCCTTACCCACAAGTGACTTCTGGTGAAGGGGGAAGAAACACGTGGAAACCCCTAAGTACCGGGACACCCAGCCCAGGACAAGATGAGGGAGGTGAAGAGAGGAGTGTATGCTGAGAAGGAATCAGTCAAGACTGAGGAGGAGGAGAACGAGGAAAGCAGACTGCTTCCTTAGGCCCCTGCTAAGTGACAGGGAAGCAGGGTTTCACCACGCCAAGAGCAAAGCTTGGTGTGTGATGTTCAGGAGCCCACCCAGGACACAGCAGGCCCTGCTGCGCCTCCAGTCAGCCACCCCAAACACTCCCTCTGCACCAGTTTTTCCATCTCATAGTCAGGTTTCAGATCTATTCCTTTTGGTAGTTTTTTATGGTACCGTGGATTGAACTCCGGACCTTGCGCTTCCAAGGCAGGTGGCAGAACCACTGAGCTAAATCCCCGGCCCCTCCTTTGGTAGTTTTTTTAAATGCCACTTTAAAAAAAAAACCTCAAAAACAAGCTGGCATCTGGCGGCCCAGTGTGTGTACGCCTAATCTCAGCTGGTCCGCCCAAGACCCACCGAGCGCCAGCCCTAGTCCCCTGCACTGTGCCAAAACCGCTCCAACAAGATCATGAAAGAAACTATCATGAACCAGGAAAAACGCACCAAATTGCAGGCACAAGTGCGCATTGGTGGGAAAGGAACTGCTCGCAGGAAGAAGGTGGTTCATAGAACAGCTACAGCAGATGATAAAAAACTTCAGTTCTCATTAATGAAGTTAGGGGTAAACAATATCTCTGGTGTTGAAGAGGTGAATATGTTTACAAACCAAGGAACAGTGATCCTCTTCAACAACCCAAAAGTTCAGGCATCTCTGGCAGCAAACACTTTCACCATGACAGGCCATGCTGAGACGAAACAGCTGACAGAAATGCTACCCAGCATCTTGAACCAGCTCGGTGCAGACAGTCTGACTAGTTTAAGGAGGCTGGCTGAAGCTCTGCCCAAACAATCTGTGGATGGAAAAGCACCACTCGCTACTGGAGAGGATGATGGTGAAGTTCCAGATCTTGTGGAGAATTTTGATGAGGTTTCTAAGAATGAGGCAAACTGAATTGACTCAGCTTCTGAGGAAGATACAACTTGGAAGAAGTTACTGGGAGCTGCTATTTTATATTATGGCTGCTTTTTAATATTGTTTTTGTTTATGGATCTGATAAAATCTAGATCTCTAATATTTTTAAGCCCAAGCCTCTTGGACACTGCAGCTCTTTTCAGTTTTTGCTAACATACAATTCATTCTTTGCAGCCAATTAATGAAGAAGCCTGGGAATAAAGTTTGAAACAAAGATTAATAAAATTCTTTGCCTAGTAAAAAAAACCCCACCAAACAATAAAATGCCACTTTAAGAGCAGCTGCGGGGGGGGTGGGCATTTGTGGACAACAGTACTCAGGCTATGATCCATCCACTATCTTCTGTTACTTTTGATTTCAGTAATCATAGATTAAGTCACTTATTCTTCATTTAAGGATGACTAATTTTTTTTTTCTTAAATTCTTTTATTGGTACATTTTAGGTATACAACACAATTACATTTCTCATTGGGAATTGTACCTTTACATGATGCATCTTGGTTCTTATTTTTTCCCCATTCTTAGCCCTCCCTTCACCCCTTCCACCCTTCCCTATTTACAAAGACTTTATTTCCATTTTTTTCCATTTCTCATCATTTTTCCTTAAGGGATGACTAATTTTCTTCTTGCTGTCAATAGCAGCAACAAACACCCGTCAAGGAATTATGCTGGAGGAAGGAGAAAAGTTTGTTGGGGGACCCTACCCTTTGCTGCCCAGGGTGCGGGTTCCTGCAGAACCCCACAAGGCTAAGATCAGTCCCCTAAGAGCCCCGCTGTAAAGTCACAGCATAGCCACTGGCCTGTGACAACTGCACGATGAGGGTGCAGCCCTGGCTGGAATTGTCCAGCAGTGTCTGTGACCAGTCCGTGCCACATCTTCCTGCGGGTACACAGTGCCAGGAGTGGGGAGAAACACCTGTCCGGGCAGCCTGCTCACCTCATGCACACAGTCAGTGTCCCGCGGGCCTGGCACCTGCGTTCTTTCCCACACCTTCCACCCACGCTCCTGCCTCCAACTTCCTGGTAATGATCTTGGCCACCCTGGTGACCCCACTCTGAAATTGAGAACTGGACTCCAACCTGCTTGGGCTTTTAGACTTGGCACCACTGTGCTCTGACCACAGAAACAGCCCTGGGGCTGGGCTGGGGACCCTAAGGTCCCTACAAAGGGGTGGCTGACCTGGAACAGCCCTCAGCCTAAGCACTCAGGTGAATCCACACTCTGGCCCTGGCCCACCTCTGCACTCTAGCCCTCTCCCTCTTTCGCCTGTGAGATCCCACAATCCAGCAGATATGGAGGCACCAATGTAATAAGCACAGGGAAGCGCCACAGGAAATTATTCTCTCTTGGAAGCAGTTATAAAATAAATCTGTATGCTTCTCAAAGCACAGGATGTAAAGTATTATAACAACAGAGAGAGTAGTAATATGTAGGAGTAGAACAATGTAGGCAGTTTTACTTCATCAGACAAGTGTCATAAGACCTCTGAATATACAAGCACATCACTTTACTTTATTCCAAGTAGGGAATGTAGGGAACAGATACATGTTCCCTTGCTATATTACCTCCCTGTGGGCTAAAGTCCCCAGATCTGGCAAAACACTTCATGTGGTAAGAAGCTGGGCCTCTTACTGAAGATTTGTAATACACACACACCAACAGGGTGGTGGAATAAATAGATTATCCTCCCCGGCAGCAAAGTCACAAGGTGCCCTTTTCTTAAGCCAACCAGAGCAAAACAGTGAGACCCTGTCTCTTAATAAAAAAGGGCTGAGGGTGGAGCCATGGGTCCCCCTCCCCCCTCAAATCCTGCACAAGAGAAGTCTGTGTAAGTGTGATGTTCTGCATAGCTTTGGGTAGGGTCAACTGATCAGAGACATGTTCTTTGGGAGCATACACTCAAAAATATTTATCCTTAATGTCACAAAAATATTGCCACACATAGTGGGGTTTCATTTTGGTTTAAAATTTACACAGTCTACAATGAACTTGATTTCATCCTACTACTATAATTAGTAATAAAGGTAGTGGTATCTAACAGTCATTTATTCTGATCCAAACAGTGCAAAGCACATTATACAGTATGCTTTATGTGCTTCTCTCAAGAATCCTACGAGGTAAAGAGAAGCAGGCATTTTTATGTCCATTATAAAAATGATTGAAGTGTCAAGTGGTTGAGCTGACATCCAGTGAATCTACATGTAGTTTGTAAGCACCTTCTGGGCAGACTTCAGCTCTGGCTGTCACAAAGCAGTAATTGATTACATCTCTGTTATATCACAGCTACTTGCCTTGATTTGAGCCAAAAATATGCAGCCGAGAGCTCCACCTGCCAGGGTAACTGTCCAGTTTAAGATATACAAGATAGGAGAACTCAGTGAGTCTTCATTTAGGATAAGTAAATAGACAAAGACAGAGTGCCAGACTACCTGGTCTGGCCCCAGCTTTGAACCTTTCTCACTGGCTTTGCAGTTCCTCAGACTCCTGACACCCTTCCTGTTCTGCTTCCCATTTCTGACCTACACTTGGTTCTCAATCCTGAGGCAGGGAAGGCCTCCCACTGTGGAGTCACACCAGGCCTTGGATTCCAGGTCACTGCTCTTTTACCTACACCCATTGGTCCCATTTTCAGTCAACACATTTGGCACCAGGCATAGGTTCATGTTTTGGAGCTGTATTTCCAGTATTTTGGGGGGGGCTATAAGAACTCCTCAATATTTGTTCAGTTTTGCCCAAGACTCCATTACAAGTATTATAGGAACAGTAAATCCAAGTGAATTAAAATAGTTTTGAGAAATGAACAATATTCATAGAAATCATTAAAGATCCCTTAGTGAATCACAAAACCAAATATTAGAAATACTTTTGAGATTTTTAAATAAAATCTTAGAATGCGTTCTCAGAAATTGAGATAATAGTGACTGTCCAGAGTGAATGATGATTTCTAATTCACTTCAAGAATGTAACCAATACTCAGTAATTGCATCCTGTCATAGACCTCAAAGCATTTTCTCCTCCTGGCTGGAATATGTGTCACCTTTTCCCCTACAAAAGAATGGGAAGTAGCAGGGAAAGGTTAGGAGCTACATATCTGCGTGAAGACAACAAGCAATAAAGGGCCATGTAACAGGAGCAGTAAGCGACAAGAACAAAGCAGAAGGGAGAAAATGGCCCTCAATCAAGGGCGTGCAACCTCCGGGTCACAGGTCGGAAGCAGTGGGCGGAGCTTTGTCCGAGAAGTTCGACTGCAACACAGCACAGGCACGCAGGTGCGACTGCACACAGTGCTCCTACCACACTGTAGAGTCGGGCAGCTGCAACAGTGAAAACAAGGCCTGAGAAATGGAGAGTATTTTCTGTCTCACCCTTTATGGAGAAATCTTAGAGATTCTGAACTAAATAATAAAAGGAACAACCTCTAAATTAGTGTCGTAATTTTCTAATTGTGGTTCTGTCCCCCTCTAGCAGTGTGACTCTGGGCAGGTGAAAACCTCTGGCTTCGGGGAACTCAGCAGCACTGCTCAGCTGATCTCAGTCTACAGACCACTCTGGGACATCTTCTGTACACTTCAGTGTTCTAGGACATCATTTCAGTTTCCTAGTGCTCCGAGCCCTGCATGCATAGTGTGCTCTTGTGTCAGCCAGCAGCTGCCATCTGAATATGTCCAGCCAGAATTACATTGCTGAGACCTGTATGCATGTGGACTGGTAAACTGGAAGGGGTTGGCTATGGCTAAAATTTTATGGACTGGTCAGTGGTTCTCAACCATGGCTACCATTAGGATCACCATGGAACTTTAAAAAAGGAAACTGCAGTTCTTAGGTTGCACCTCAAATTTCTTAAATCAGAATCTCAGGTGGGGAGGGTAGCTATCAGCATATATAAAGCATCCCAGCTGGTTCAGCCATTCTTGCTGTGATAACAGGTTTAGATCAAGTTAGCATTTACAGTGGAAGCTGTGTGAAAGGAATGCTAGGATTTTGAACAGCTGAGCTAAAAGTTTGCAAAACTTAAAAATGGTAAACTGAAAACTTACTGATGTATTTTAACAGTAATTATTTAGGCTCACAGCACTATGTGACTCTTATTTAAGTCACAGCCAACATTTATACACCAATCATGAACCCTTCCGAAGTAGGATTAGCTGGTTTTAGAACCCATTTATGAAATGATAATATATAGTATTCGATCTTTGTGCTAGTTCCTGACAAAGAGCAGCTCCTAAAACTCTTGGGATTTGCTGAGTGATGGGGATGACAGGAGCATTGTGTGTTCCTATGACAGAAGTCTTAAAACTCGGGATTTCTTCAGTAGAGAAGCTTGTTTTACAGAGGCGATCCTTGGTGGGCCCCTCTGCGACTTGAGGAGACGGGGTTCTTGTCCTCCAGGCCTTGGTCTGGAGTCCAGAACTCCCAGCCCCATGGCTCTGTAACCTGCGGGGAGAATGAGGAACCTGAGTCTAGTTCATCATCAGCTATGTCTACGGAATGACACCTGGCAGTGGCGACGCTTAGAGAGCTCTCCAGCTGGGGAAGGCTCCCACACACCCAGAGGATGAGCATCCTAACCCCACACTCACAAACCTTCTGGACTCACCCCCATTCATTGCTTCATGTATTTCCTTTATCGTATCCCTAAGAGTAAAGCGCAGGGCCAGGGATTTAGCTCAGTGATGCTGCCACCTGCCTCGCAAGTACAAGGTCCTGAGTTCGATCCCCAGTATATATATATATATATATAAGAGTAAAGTGCAAATGTCCATAAAATAGTTTCCTGAGTTCTGTGATCCACTCTAGCAAGGGACATGTGGCCAGCGGGTCAGGACTGTGGACTGCCTGGGGCCCAGGGCAGCGTCTGGAGAGGGGCAGCTCATGAGGCCACACAGGCGAGCCCCAGAGGGACAGCACTGGAATTAGACTGGGGGACACCCGGCTGGTGTCCGGAGAGCTAGATGCTGGTGTGAGGGAAACTCACACAAGTTTGATGTCAGAAGTATTCTGTGGCTATTAAGAGAGCATAGCTGAAAAAAAAGTCCCATGGTTTAGATGAAAAGTCACCAGTTAGAAGCCTTGATAACTCAAAAAAAAGAATTTGTGACAGAGAGCAGGGACGGCTCTGCTACGTAAGGAGAGACTTGCCCAACCCTGAAATGGATGTTTCTGAGCAGGGCATGGTGCATACACCACTACCCTTAGCACTTGGGAGGTTGAGGCAGGAGGAAGGTGAGTTCAAGGCCAGTCTGGAGCACATACTGAGACAATGTCTCAACAAAAGAAAAGGAAAAGAGATAAATTAAAATTTTTACTGACTTCCTAAATGTGAATGAAATAAAAACAGATGAAGGAAAAGAACTTGAAGGGCAAAAGTAGCTACAGCTGACTCTGGTTTATAAATTAAATCTTGGCCTTTTCTCTCCCTTCTGCCCACTGCCAAACTATTTTCCATTTATTCACAACAAATTCATCTGCACATCCAGAGAGAAGAAAATCAAACCAGCCTAAGTTTTGACAAGGATGCTCTTAAAACCAATTGTAATTGTTTTTAATTACCCCAATAACAAGTAACAAAAATGGCCTACTGTTCCTCTTGACAAAAGGGAAAACTGGTTTCCATGAGCAAAGCCTTCCTGACTTTGTTGATTTTCATTAATTTTGTGCTGACTTTTCTGGTTAATTTTTAAGAGCTTCATTTCTCTGAATTTACTTCTCAGCAGCTAAAACTTCCTAGCCTGACACTTTTTCTGTGAACTTCTGCCTGATTCCTGGCCCATGGCCCTCCAGCACTTTATTTTGGAGTTACACCTTTCATTCACTTTTCAATCGCAAATTGAGCCTCAGGGCTATAGGGAGTAAAATCAACCCTCTCAAGCAGGCAAAGCTCCTAGTTCTTCACCCAAAAGCTGTCAACTTCAAAGGCACCAACACACAAGCTCAGGGCCAGCCAGATCTACTGTAAGAAGCAAGGCCACACTTACCCAAGAAGTACATTTTTTTTTAGTAGGAGAAAATAGGGTGTATTAGTAAAATTAGCAGCTTAAAGGTCAAATTCTGGCATGATTATTTATTTTGAGACTGTGGGAAAGTTATTTCCTTAAAAATTAGAGACATATTTTTATAGTTCTAACACTGTTCAGGCACAGGTCATAGGTAGGTAGATGCAGACCTCAGACTCAGAGATTTTTTGAAAACACAAGTAGAGAATTAGATGGCTCTCTTATAAAGGCTTGGTGACACCATGTACAATGGACCCTCAACTTATGACCCATCTGACTTACGAACTTGGGTTTTGATCAGAATTTTGTTTTAACTTGCCAAAGTATTGAGTTACAACCCAAATGCTGGCCACTTGTGCTTCCAGATGTTCTCAGATAGAGATTTAACCCTTTAAGGGTTCTAGAGGAACATTACAACATCCTTTCCTGTGCAGGGTTAAATCCTGGGCCAATGTCTAAGGACACTAAGATCTGCCTGTGCACAGAAGAGAGACGTTGAAGGCTGTGTAGAGGAGCCTGAGCCTTCAATCGACCAACCTGAGTTACAACCAGCCCCCTGGAACAAACTGAGTTTGTAAGTCAAGGGTCCACTGTACATGCCACCATACCAGCTTCTCATTATTTTAATAATCTTTCAAGACAAACGTCAGTGTAAATTCCACTTCACCAGCACTTAATATTTAACAGTTTACAAAGTTAGATGTTCACTTTCTTTACTCCCTGCTGTGGAACCAACCCAAAAGGCCTCCCAATTTTCCCCTAAGAGTCTAGACCAGAAACACAATAGCATCATGTGTTAAGCTTCTAATAGAGCAAGGGATTGTTTCAGTTATACAAAACTTAAAAGGCAAATACTGCATGTAGCTTATCTAGTACTTCCTATTTTTCTGGCCTTTAGTAAAGGAGGAAGTTAGGAAGAAAAAATGAGCCAGTTCATCAAAGATAACCATTTTTTAATTCCAAATTGTAAGACTGCACTCGCAATTTCTAATATGCAGATTTTGTTCCTACAAATAAAACATTTAACTACTGTATTCATACAATGAAGGACCCTTCACAGTAGGACAGGATCCACCTAGGCTTTCTCAGCTGTCCACTCGCAGCCTGCACCTGGGTTCCATCCTGCTCTTGTTTGTCTGTTTCGGTGCAGGTTGGCTCCCTCGGGCTTGACCTCCGCCTTGTGATCAGCACATTAACTACCACCTTTCCAATGTCACCTTTCCAATGTCACCTTTCCTGAGGAAATCTTCTCCAACTAAACAGTCAGTTGCAGCTCCCTTTTCGTTCTCCAAATGGAGTATTTGTAGCTCTACTATGACACCTGTCACCCACAGATGTCTATGGGAAGGTGGATTACACATCATTGAAGGTGAGGATATTAAAATTCTTTTAGGATTCAGTCTAGTGAATACAGTTACATTTCCTGATTGCCATTACTCTGAGTAATTTAGCAATTTTAGACTCAAGAGGTTTCCAATGAGTCTTTTCTTTTCTGGGTGGTGGTGCTGAGGGCCTTACGCATACTAAGGGACGTGCTCTCCCCTGAGCCATCTCCCCAGCATGAAAATATCTTCTTGAGCCAGTGCCCACCTATACTCCCAGCTACCCAGAAGCCTGAGGCCTGAGGCTCACTGGAGCTCAGGAGGTTCAAGGCCAGCCTGCAATGTAGCAGGGCCCGTCTCAAACAAAAACGAAACGAAACTCAGAAAACATTTTCTGGGTTCAATATTTTTATCTCTATTTTATGCTCTAAATTAACAATTCTGATAGAAATAAATCAAGAAAAAAATTTACTGGGCAATGTAAGAAGAGAAAAACATGAAATTCCATATAAACTGGTATTTGCAACAGCTCAATAATTGCATGGGGACTTGCATTTTTTAAAAAATCACTAATCGGGCCGGGGATTTAGCTCAGGGGTTCTGTCATCTGCTTTGAAAGCTCAAGGTTCCGAGTTCATCCCCGGTACCAAAAAAAAAAAAAAAATCACTAATCATTTTCAAACTTTATACATTTCCTTTTACTATGGACAAAGTAGATTCATATTACTAAGAAGTCATGTGATCCAATAATGTACAATGCTGTGATTCATATCAAGTACAATATATTAGATAACAAATAACAGCTCATAGATTTTTAACTGTTGGCTATGGATTTTAAAAGGCAGGGGAATTTGCAATTATCCAGACAAATTTGGAAACAATAAAATAAAAATACA
This sequence comes from Heterocephalus glaber, assembly GCF_053883595.1. Taxonomy (NCBI): domain Eukaryota; kingdom Metazoa; phylum Chordata; class Mammalia; order Rodentia; family Bathyergidae; genus Heterocephalus; species Heterocephalus glaber. Next base: position 5,626,317 of record NW_028258444.1, on the reverse strand, counting down.
TAAATAATTTGCACTTTAATTTATTGATTTTAGACCCTTCAAATCAAGCTGTATATGAACTATTATGAGGAAGTATTTCTAGATTGGTACTTTTTATTTAGTCTTCCTTTAGATTTTTCTATCTCCCTCCAGCAGGAGTATTTCAAAGAGAGAAATGAGTTAAATGTAATAGGAGAAGAAAAACACAAAAAACATAGTACTATATTAGCAAAGTTTACTAAATACGCAGCAAAGAGCTTGGGCTCTGGTGGAGAGAAATTCCCCACAGAAACTCCCCACAAACACTGCTCAGCAAGGGGGAGAAGGAGCTGGCAAGCAAGGATGTTTACTGCGCCCCCCCCCACCAGGGATAGAATTCAAGACCTTGGCTTGCGAGGCAGGTGCAGCATCACTGAGCTAAATCCTCCACAAGGATGTTTACTCTTTAAACAGAGGATTGAGGGGAAGAAATGGGGAACACTATAAATATTTATAATTGTTGCCTTGTCTTATATTTCTTCTCACTTGACTTTGAATTTCCTAACAGAAAAAAAGGCATATGAAGATCAGAAATGTATTCATTCAACACATATTAATGAGCCACACCGTATGTATTAGTTACCTTTCTGGATCCTAGAGACAGAACAGCACAACAACAATAAAAACAGCCTCTGTGTAGAACTGAAGTGCAACATGGGACGCGGAGCTGGGGAATGGCTGCTGGGTTAGGGTAGCTGTGAGATTCTACCCAGGGGAGGCCCAGGAGTTTCACACTGAGGATGGTGAAGGCTGAGACCTAAGTGTATTGGGGAGCGGCCCGCACACTGTGCGACCCTGTGTGAGTGCTCAGTGAAACAGTGGGGCGGTCCAGCTGGCAGGGAGTGTGCTAAGGAGCAGGAGCAGGAGCTGGGGCTGGGGCAGGAAGGCCTGCATCCTGGACACGCTTTCCCCCTGGGGACCATGGGAGGGCTGTGATAATGCTCTCCCTGCCATCCTGGTACTGGGGATTGAGCTCAGGGCCTTAGCTCTGAGCTACATCCCCAACCCTTTGTTTTTTGAGGCAAGTCTTATCAAGTTGCCCAAGTAGGACTTGAACTCAACAATCTTCCTGCCTGAGCCTCCCTCAGTGCTGGGATAGCAGATGTGCACTATACCAGGCTTGTTTTCCTGTTGGATAGGTAAGAATCACCCTGTGGAATCACCCAGGGGACTGAGTGTAACCTACACCCCTAAACCAGGAGTAGCAGTGCAGATTGAATGTGTGTAAGAAAAAAAAATTCAAGGAAGACAAAGGATTTTGGCCTGAGCATAAGAAGTAATAATTCTTACATGACATGAAAAAGAGCACCATGGTGACCCTCTTTTTATTTAAGTTATTTTAAAAAATTTGATCTGCATTTATTCTCAAAGAGTGCAAAATTCTCTTTCCCTGGGCCATATTTTAATAACTACCATGCAGAACGACCAACATCACATTCCTCTCAGAGAAGCTTTCCTTTTGTCTGCTTCCACCAACCAAACAAACACAGAGCCAGAACCAGGACCAGCTTTGGCAGGTCCAGATGTGGGGGCTGGTCAGGATGGAGACCTTTACAGATGCGTGACAGCCAATAAAAATGAGCTCCTTGTTTATAAAACAGAAATGATCACCAAAAGAGGGGTTGGAGAGGGAGAAGGTATGGATAGGTCTCTTTATTTTTGGATTGAATGAACTCAGCTTTTCCCTGAATTATTCCACTAGCCTCCTATCTACTCTTGACTTCAAATGTCTCCTCTGGTATCTAAATTTCAATCTTAATCCTACAACCTAAAGGTAACCTGATGAAGACCACATGACCATCCCTCCAAAGAATGGCACAGTCTTCCTCCTGAGTCTTCTTCCATCATATGCTATCCTACTTCATTTTTTATGGGAAAGAGGTTTGTCTACAAGCATAAGCTTTAAAAAGTTTTTCAAGCTATTAAAAAGATAAGATATACAAAGAACATGTACACTAAACATGTATCTTTAAATTATTTTTTTAACAGCAATAAAATTCCCAAGTAATATGAGCAGGAAGTACTGTATGACTGTATCTTCAGCTTAAAAATTTTAAAAGGAACTTGCAAAGCCCACACTGTTTCATGCCATGTGGAGTTCTGTCCCTTAAAGCAGAAAGCAGAACACCAGTTTGTGCAAGTTTATCAGCACCGACCACCCCCACAAGCCCCCATCCTCTGTCCAGCTGAGAGTGCTTCTGAGACGGTGGAGGGCTCCCAGCAAGCCCTGACTGTTTGGAGATGAAAGGAGAAGGAGAAGGAGAAGCTATTTCAGCAGAAAGAGAACTTCACTGATGAGGAGACAAAGAAAATGCTTCCCTTTGCTGCACTTCTTTTTTAAACTTGAACTTCATATTTAGAGTATGTTGGTAAACCCTGGAGAACCCTGAACCTCACAGAAGAATGGCAGAGAAAGGGGTCCAGCTTCTGGCCAGGGCTGGAGGGATGAAGGAGCAGGACTGGCAGGGACCAGGCTGACCAGCTCCTTGGCCACCACTAGGACCTGGAGCCCGGCCAGCCCAGCTGAGCAGCTGCAGCCGGGAGCACAGGGCCATGCCTGACCCCACCCAGGGGCTTCCACCCACAGTGCTGGCCCTGAGAAGCCAGAGGAAGGGAGGGGACACCACAAACAAGACACCCTGCTAACTACCATGACTGCCACTTTGACAATTCAGTTCGTCTCAGTTAGCGGTGTAGACTTTCTTCAGGGAAGTTTATATCCTTGTAGAATCAGTGGGAAAATAGCTCAACAAAATGAACCCATTTCAACTTTTACAAAATACTTTTAGCAAATACTTCCTGTCACATGATTCCATTTTTACCACACAGTGGAATTTCATTTCTATTTATAGGACTCAATTTCTCATTAATTAGCTCTCTATTCAAGGAAACCACAGTGACTTAATGCCGCTGCTAGTAACTTTTAAAAAATAAATCCGTGCCTATCCGCAATGTTATCTTAAATGGAAAAATAAGGAAGGCTCCCTCCCCTGGACTTTGCCAAGACAAGATGGGATGGTAGGAATGTCTGACTGTTTCAACAGAACAACTCTCCGTGAGCTGTGCTAGGAGAGTCAGTGGTAAACATTTCTTAACTTTATTTATACCAGAAACAGAAGGAAAAAACAAGAAACTTTTTCTTCCCTTCTCTGCATTACTTTCCCTTAAAGGCTGAATTTTCAAACTTTAAAAACATTAATTTTATCTCTCTGGCTCATTTTTAGCATCAAACCAATTTGTAGCTTTGTGTTAACCCAGAACAAACCTGGAAAAGCCAAAACCTGTAAAGAGTACAGACTTTTACTCTTGAAGTTGAAAAACAAAGTGAGGCTTATTCTCAACTTTAAACCAAAACCAGACCCTGCCCTCTTATGTCTCGCAGCATGAAGTCTTCAGGGACCTCCACACTATGAAAGGAACACAAGAAAGATATGCTGCAAAAGGAAACCACTCACCTTGCTCAGTGGACATGACTTCAGACTGACTATCGGTGTGCTCTGGGCTGGCAACAAAGGGTCTGGCTTTTCTGTGCTACAGTCCATGGGACAGAATCCTGCTCCTGGACATACAGCACCAGGGCATCTGGAGATCAGCAAGGATCAGCCAGGAGCTCTGGCCGCTGCACTGTGGACCTCAGAGCATTCTCAGACCTAATTGCCCCAGAGACAGCCTCCTGCACAGTAATACGCCACACCTCCCCACAGTGGCTGCTGCTGTGTTCTTCAAGAGACCAAGTAAGTATCTGAGGATGGAGAGACCTGTTTAAGATAAACAGTGGAGCCCTTCAAATGCACTAGAAATATGGTTGGGAAGGGGATGGTTTATAAACTGACCAATGCCTGAACTATTAGTAATCCTCTAAAACATTCTTTCCCTTTTAACTGGGTCCCTGGACCAGTCATAGTTTCACAGTTCACCAGCTTAAGATATTAAAATTGCTCATTTGAATGACCCCAAATGCTATTTTGCTCCTTGTGGCCTTACTTTTTAGCACAGATCATTGATTTTTGTGAATAAACAGCACATAATGCATAAGCACTGTATGTCAATGTTTTAGAGGAAAAGCAAGTTTCAAGTTATTTCAGAACATTGTTTAACTGATAAAATATTTATTGCTAAGTTTGATATATCTTTATAAATTTAGATAACCTGATTAGTACTTTAAAATTTTCTCAAGACCTTGAAAAATTAGGAAATGTCAGAATAAAAATATTTGTGAAATCAAAGTAAGGTAATGGCTCCAGCCCCACCCCGCCGCCTGTCAGACAGGATGCTCTCGCGGTGCGGCATGCATCAGTCACCTGCCTCCAACGTCAGGTGCAGCTGGTGTGCAGTAGGGCCACAGAATCTCCATTTTGAAAAGCTCCCTGGTTTGTGCCAACACTTGGGGAAGGATATGTTCAGCACCACTGGGGCAACCTTCCTGGTCTCACTAAGGCCTCAGAGCACCAAGTGAGTGCCCTCAGGAGTCAGTCCATGCCATGGAGGACAAGGGTCAGCTGTCTCACTGCAGCATAGATATGAGACACTTAGAAACCTACACCTGCTTGTCAGGAAGTGTGGGTCATCAATCTTAATAAGAATAATATTTAATAAATTTGCTTTTAGCAGTCAAGGAGGTGGTTCAGTGGTAGAACACTTGCCCAGGAGGTACAACACTCCAATTCAATCCCCAGTACCACAAAGAGTAAAACATCATTTCCATACAAGGCAGGACTTACTTTCACAACCAATCTAAAAAATAAATAAATAAAAATAAAAATGAGAGTACAGAAAAATGAGGTCAAGGAGAAGAAATCTGAATTGTCTTTTATTTCCTTTGCAGACTCTACCCACGTGTTCAAGTTTCACCATGGCAGAGAAATTGTTTAGATTTGATTCCAAGAGCACTTAGACTTGGCAAATTTTAGTAATGTAAAAAACAGAATATTTCTCTGTCACAAAAATGCCCCAACATCTATGCTTCCTAAGCCTTGATAGCAATATTTAAATTACAGTTTCAAGTTTGGTTTTAAGCAAATTCCATTTCTGTTTTACATTTATTTTGTGCCAGGTGTTACGTCAAGCATGTAGCATTTGATTAAATCCTCATGTAAGGTAATAATTTATCACCATTTCATAGATGATGATAATTCATCACCATTTTACAGAAAGCTAGGTTTAAGAGGTTAAAAACCCACCTGCTCCGCAAGTGCAAGGACCCGAGTTTGATCCCTGGTACCAAAAAAAAAAAAGAGGTTAAAAACCTTGGCCATTCATACTAATAAAATGACAATCTTTAAGAAATTAAATTCACATTTTTATAACAAATTAAGATACAATGGTATTCATTTTTTTTTCTTTGTAGAAGAAAGCCTGAAAACCAAAACATGGTTTATAGCTAGGAAGTGATAACTGAAATACAATCAAGTCTATACATGGGGCTAGGGATGTGATTCAGTAGAAGAGCAAGGTGCTTAGCATACTCACCACTTGGGTTCATTCCCTGGCATCAACAAAAGACACAAACTATTGTCCACAAATGCATCATCTGCAATTTTAGGCACCATCTACCACAAATGTAAAAGTAAATTCTAGGTGACTCAATTTCAGCCATGGCAGTTTCTAACACAGTTAAGCAGGCACTGTCCATGTGGCCCAGCAATCCCAAGTGCTCAGTACTAACCCACACAAAAGCCTACTCAGGACTAGAAAAGTCCTGCACAAGGACTTTATTCCCAACACCAGACGCTGGTGACCGGTGACCTTCTACAATGGTGCACCACACAACAATAGCAATGAATGAACGAAGGACCTCACATGAGTTAGAAGCCAACTTAAAAGCTACCTACATAGTATATGATTCCATGTGACACCCTGGAAAAATCTTACAGGGATAGAAAACAGATCCCTGGTTGCCAGAGGCTGGCGGTGTGGGAAATGAAGGATCACAAAAGGGTAGAACAGAAATTTGGAAGATCGTGTTGATGTAGGAGATAGGGCATGGCAAAGCTGGCAGGGGCCAAGAGGGGGACCTGTCAATCACAAGATCCCAGGGCAGAGCCAAATCTCAGGACCCCATGCATAGAACTTCTCACGAGCTTCCACAAGATGTGGAAGACATAAAAGAGATGAGACGCCCCGGGGAGCTGCGATCGTGACTTCTCATGGTAGCCCAAGCAAGAGTACGCAGAGTGTACTCTTATTTTTACTTTTATCTTCTTTTTCTCTTGTTCTGCCCAAGTTTGCTCTACAGAGCTGGTTTCTCCCATACCCATTCACTCCATGCTTTTCAAATATTCTTTTGGCACCATTTTTGGCTGTCTCATCCAATTCTTTGTTGGAGGCAAGAAGGACTTCAAACACTTCTGACTGGTGAGCCATTTCCAAAGGAACAACCCCCACAGCAAGGGGAATAGGCAAGTACAACTTTATTGTGGTGGTGGTTACACGACTACATGTATCGGTCAGTAGTCAAGATCTACCATGGAGAGGGCGAGTTTACTGTTCAGAAGTTATCCCTTTTTAAAAAGGAACAGAAGTAGTTGTTCTTTTATAAAACACATTAGAAAAGTGATAGTTTGTCTTGATATTGCAAATGCAAAGCTAAATGAGATCTACTACAGGTGTTGCATTCTCACATTCCACAGCAGAGAGACATCGGTTAGTTGTACCTGTTTTCTGTGACTTTCAAAAATCTTAACAAATTCAAATCTTGACTAAATGCTTTAGTTTAAGTGAACAGGCAAGCATCACACAAAGTCCAACTGGGAACAGTGAATTTACAGTGAAAAGGTCCTTTTCAGTAAACACATTTAGACACTAAAATTATTTGATAGATATCACTCCTAGAAGACATCTAAGACCCAAGCTCAGAACTACTTAGAAAATACCTTGGGCTCTGAAGGCTCAGCAGGCTGGCATCCTACCCTTTCCTTCATCATGGAGATATTCCTGCATAAATTCCACTGAACAAGGAACACACAGAGTTCTGCCAAATACAGGGTTATTTTATAACAGTTTGGTTTTTGCATTATATTGAACTTACATTTCTTTTTAGGGGTGCTTATTCTACTATTTTCAATAGTTTACCATTTATAATGGAAATGCTCTAACAATCAAGATTTTTGTACGCGACCCATACTTCCTGAAACTTATGAATTTACAATGTTTAAAAATAGATGGGTGGGGTGGGGATTTAGCTCAGTGGCACTGTGCCTGCCTCGCAAGCATAAGGTACTGAGTTCAATCCCCAGTACCAAAAAGAAAGAAAGAAAGAAAGAAAATAGATGAGTGACTAAGTTGTTGCCTTAGGATTTTTATTTAAAGGTAACTGGCACATCATCTGTAATATCATTGAAAATTTCCAAGTATTAATGGCAAACTTCGATTCAGTAAGCTATAATTTGCTAATAAACATATTGTAGCAATAAAATAAAAGGGCTACCATACCACATGGATGTTGGTATTTAAACTTTTTCAGATAAAAATGGAAGTAGGAAAAAATAATGAAAGACTTCTGATTTTCCCTTATCAACTAAGAAGCAAAGCTCTCACATTTGATGGTCCAGTATTAAATTTGAGGAAATCCTCATTTTTATAAAAAGAAATCTAATCTTAATCTTCACCCACTTTGTACTTGTCAATATTCAAATAACAATATAATAAAAATCAAATAACAACTTGGTATTAAAACAATTCCCTCACTAGCTTAAAATAACACATTAACAAATAACAGTAACTGATTGATGCATAATTTCCACTTTGCCTGGCTGTGGGCCTTAATGAAATGATGCCTGGAAATTCTTGAATGCATGCCTGGTAAATCCAGTTGCTTGAATACTTTTGCACTAAACTGTTTTAATACAGATCTTCAGAGCCGAGGATTTAGCTCAGTAGTTCCGGCACCTGTCTTGCAAGCACAAGGTCCCAAGTTCAATCCCTGGTACCAAAAAAAATACAGATCTTCAGAGCAAACTTATCCTTGAATCTCTATTCTTTTATTAAAAATAGGCAACAAAACATTTTCTAGCCAAGCATGGTGAAACACGCCTGTAATCCCAGCTACTCAGGAGGCTGAGGCAGGAGAATTACAAGATTGAGGTAGGCTTGGATAGCTTGACAAGTCCAAGTCTCAGAATAAAAATTTTAAAAGGGCTGGGGACATTGCTTAGTAATAGCCTTTGCCTCAACGTAGCATGAACGAGGCCCTGGGCTCAATGCTGAGTGCTCCCCTAAAACCCAAAACAAAACAAAATAAAACACACTTTCTATTACCTTTTTAGTTGTGTTTCAGTTAAAATTGCAACCACACAGCATGGATAGCCCCAGGACAGTACCCCTGGGTGAGTGAGAACACAATTCTCGGCCAACTGCTGCCCCTTCTCAGTTCCAGTATTCATCTACATGGGAGCCCAGGGAAGGCCGGCCACACACCCTTCTAGTGGCACCAAGACAGAGCCCAGTGCACATAGTCATGAGCTCCAGAACAACGGCTCCATCAATGCAAGGCACATACACAACCATGTTCTCATGAGATAATGACACTGAAGAATTCCCACTGCCTGGTAACACTGGTGGCTGTGATGTCCTGGCACCATGCACTTCTCGCTCATAGCCTTTGTGACACTGGCACAAACACACTGCCCTACCATCAGAAATGCCACATAGGACTGGACATTTGAGCCCCAGTGACCATTACTGGTCAGTATTTCTGTTATTTTAGAGGACACTCTTCCTGCTTATGCTTTCAAGGTAACTGTAAAGAACACACCCTGTTTATGCCGCAGAAGCCTCATGGGGCCCACCGTCCTGATGACTGCACAGAGGTCACCGCAAGCGACTGGCCCATGCCATCGAGGTGAGCACACAGCCCACCATGGTCATGACACAGCTGCCCACTGCCACATTCCCAGATTCTGTCCCTGCCATAAGTGACACAGGACTGTATTTCCTACATACTGTTCAGGAGAAACCTTTTATCTGTAAAATCATCTAAACTTAGCAATTGTCTTCCAATAAAAAAAAAATCCTGGAGGGAGAAATAGGATCAAAATACATGATATGCATTGAAACCCAGTATTTTTGTAAAATTATATGCCTATCTATCTATCATCCATCCATCCATCTGCTGAGTGCATGTACCTGGAGTCCCACCTACTCAGAAAGCGGAGGCAAAAGTATCACTTGAGACAGGACAAGGTCCACTTGCGTGAGAGACAGCCTCCAAAAATATATAACTTTTTATATTTATGTACATCATATTCATCTATGTACTTTCCCAGCCTAAACTGGGGCACTCAGTCTGACCCCAACTTACTGCCTATGTATAAGGGTTCCTGCATGAAACCACTAGCTTCACACGATCCCAGACTCAGGAGCTATAAACACACTATAAGTTGGTGTGACAGTTAACTGATTGGGACAGTGTGAGCAAGAAATGCCCAAATAAGTTCTCCGTATAGTGCTGGTTGTAGAAGACCCACCCTAAGGAGGACTGCCACCAGAATGGTCTAAAAGGGAAACGAAGGAGAACGGTTTGCTTTGGTTTCTTCAGAGGAGCTCTACTCTTCACCTTCCCCTTGGATGTTGTCTCCTGGCTTCTAGCACAGACCCTTCAGCCTCCTGATGTGACTTGCACTGAGCCCCATCACAGAGCCTACAAAGAGCCTCAGGCCTTCGACTGGATCCTTTGGTCTCCAGTGCACAGGCAGCCCTTCTGCACTCTTCCACACCTGACTCTGGGTGGCCATCATAAGCCAATCTCATAAATTCTTAGATATTTGTATATCTTCCATTAATCTGTTTCTCTAGTAATCACTGACTGATACAGTTGGCGTCATTTCCTCTCTTTTAGCATTTCCCTCATCGCTTGTTACATTAAAATAATTGAAGAAAAAAGCTGCAGTAAGTAAACCAAGAATGAAGATGTACTGGAAGAAGACATCTGACTGTGACCCAAGGAGACACATGGTGACCTCCAGCTCACTGCCACTTCTCAGTGCTCCCTGGAGTGGGGTTCCTGGTGGGTGCCCTTCCAGGGATATGTGCAGAGCACCCCATAGTTTGACCATAACAATTTCCTTATTCTTTATATATTTTTAAAGAGATTATTCTGATAAATATTTCCCTATATTTGAACAAGTATCTCTATGGAGAGATTACTAGAAATGGACTTGTTAGCTAAATGGTATATAAATGTTAAATTTTGATAACTTATTAAAAACTTTACTTCCTGAGATGTGATACCAATACTTTATATAATTTTCTCTTCCCTTCACTAGTATTATACCTGATTTTTAAAAACAGCTTTGCCAATTTAATCTGTGAAAACAAAAACTGGTTAAGTAAATTTACAGTGCAGTCTATGATACACTACTGTTGTTACAGCCCGGACCTAAGATGTGCCCTCAAGACTCCTGTGTGGGGAAGGTGATTGATCATGGGGTGCTATACTCATTGGTACAGTGATCCTTTGATGAACCCAGGAGCTGAATGTGCTGTCAGGAGGTGGGGCCTGGTAGGAGGTGGTCACTGTGTCATGAGGTGAAAGGATGGATTCTTGGCCCTGGCTCCTCCTTTCTCTCTCCACTTCCTGGCTGCTATAGGGTGAGCAGCAATCCTCCACCAGGCCTTCCCACCATGCCATTTCTGCCTTAAAAACCAGCAACTTTGGGCTTTTGCCTCTCCTTTGTTCAGAGATAGCCTGGCAGATCGTCGCTGCAATAAAGGCTTGTTGTGGCCAGGTCTGGTCTTGGTTTTCAGCTTTTTTACCTGACATATCTGGTGCCGGAAACCCAGGAGGTAGGTGGTCCATTAAGTGATGATCCCCCGCGGGTGGGGGTCAATTGGCCTTTCGGCCACCTCCTCCAGACCTCATCTGCTGAGCCAGGACCCTCTCGGGGCTTTCTGCCTTTGTCATTGCTGATGTTACACATCCACACCGGTCACCGGTCTCTGGGTGAGTAGGCAGTTCAGCCTCCCTCTCGTCGGGTTCTCTGTCTCATTCTCTCCCTCTGGGGACTTCTCAGAAATCCAAGCGCTTGGTCAGAGAAACCCCCTTGGCTGCTGGGCCCAGGACCGTGCCCCTACAGGATGCCCCATTCGCTGGTCTCTCCCTCTGGGAGACTCACTCGGAGATTGTCAAAGGAGACGAGGACACTCCTCTCTTTTGTCCTCCTCTCAGGGAGCTCCTTCCTCCTCACCCTTTCTATCATGGGAGCCCAACAACCCAACCTGGCCCCCCAACACCTCTAGGTTGCCTCCTGGCACAACTCAGGCCCCTGGGATTGTTGGGACCAGACTTTAAGCCAAAAAGACTTGTTTTCTATTGTAATCAGGTTTGGCCTCAGTACAAATTAGACAATGGGTCTCAATAGCCCAAAAATGGCACTTTCGATTTTCACATATTGAGTGATTTACATAATTTCTGTCAACACAATGGCAAATGGTCAAGCCTTTTTCTACTTATGCTCTCGACCCTCCCTCTGTCAAACCTGCTCACCTTCTCAGGTACTTCTAGCCCAAATTCCGTCGCCCACCCCTCCTGATTCCACCCTTCCTGACTCCATTGCCTTCGATCCAGCGGGTTACTCACCGCTCGCACCTCCCCCACCTTATAACCCTGTAAGCTCTTCTTCCGTCTGTTGCGTGCTTCTTCACCTTCGCCATCCTGTGACCCTCCCTCGCCTCCTCCCTCATCTCTGCCATCTTGCATTTCCTACCCCACACCCATTCTCGCTACCCACCCTTCCAACATCAGCCCCAGCCACACAGATGCCTCTCCGAGAGGTTGCCGGGACCGAGACCATTGTTAGAGTACATGCCCCCTTCTCTTTCTCTGATATTTCTCAAATTAAAAAACGCTTAGGCTCCTTCTTCTCTGATCCTGATATCTATATCGAAGAATTTCATTACTTGACTCTGCCCTGTGATCTGACTTGACACAATAGCTACATGATGCTGACTTCTACTCTTCCCCCAGGACAAGAAAAGAGTTTGGATGGTGGCCCAGACCACAGCAGGTCCATTTTATGCTGCTGATAACACCAAGCCAGTGGGAACACAGGCTGTCCCGGTGGAGACCCGCAGTGGGACTCTCAGCTAGGCCAGGCAGAGAGAGGCCGCAGAGACCATACGACTCTCTGCCTCATAAAAGGTTTTAAAAAGACAGCTCACAAGTCTGTTAACCTTGATAAGACTAAAAAATAACTCAGACCCATAAAAAAAATTTGACACAGTTTCTGTCATGGCTCACTGAGGCCCTTCAAAAATATACCAAAATTGATCCTACCTCCCATCGCAGGCTGACACTCACTTTATCTCTCAGTCAGGCCCTGATATTAAGAGAAAGCTAAAAAAGGTTAAAGAGGGTCAAGCAGGGCTTGCACTCAGATTAAAAAAAAAAAAAAGTGATGGATTAAAAACAACTGAAAAAGCTCTGAAGAGCATAAAACAAAGTAGCGAGAAAAACACTCCTGACTTTAAAAGCCAAAGTGAGTGCTATGTTATCCCAAAACAAAGCCAGAGAAACTACACTGCGCTCTACCAGACATCAAGAGATTTTACAAGAAAAATCAAGTTGCAAATTTTAGCTAATTGATAAATGTATTTGTTTCAATTTGAGTTGATGTTTCAGTGGTGTGGTTAAAACACTTCTTGTACATTGTAAACTCTCGAATTATAATTATAGGGTTAACTTGCTCTTTTCTGTACTTTGTTGATAAAAAACTCAAGGTTGCTACTGTTGACAACCAGTCAAATTTTAACATGTAATAATCTGAGAACAGAAAAAAAAGGGGACACTTTAAAATTTTAACAGCTAAAGACAAGTTTGTTATAGAAAGTTTCTAGTGAGTTGCAGAAAAAATATTTAAAAAGCTATAAGTAAAAGAGATATAGTTTTGATATAAAATGATTTTATGTTTGTCTTGTTGGAAGGACAAGACCAAAAGGCCCAGGTAAGTCAAGAAGGTGTGTGGAAGTGATTTATGAAGGAAATATGTACGTTTACTTGTTTGTTTCAAGTTTGTTATAAAAGGTTTACAGGAATAGAGTTTTCATTCCTTCTGATTCTAATTCTACAAGAGATCTCTGTTAATTGACTTACAAAAGTTTTGACTAGTCTTATTTATAATTACAAACCTAAAAATTATAACGAGATATTATAATTCCATTGGGCTAAATATATCTGAGTGCACTCTAGTTTTATAAATTGTCTTATATGTTTGTTTTTTGTCCAATCATACAGCTGTTTTGTTTATAGATAAAGGTTATTAAGTTCAAGGCATGCTCCCCTTGGTGAACAAAGGAGCAGCCACATGGAAATATTTTCCAGTCTTTGTTCACTAGGGGGACCTCAACAGTTTTTGTCTTACAACAGACTGACCTGATAGTTTTCATAGCCTTATAAAAGACTTACATCAATAAATATTACTTAAATATATTATTGTACTATGTTTACATTTGTTGTCATCAAAGGGATAAATTCTAAATATGTTATGGTATGCTTGCACTGATCATTTTCAAAGGACTAAATTTCCTGTAAAAAACATCAATAATAAGGCTTTATTTTTTCTGGTATACTAAATATATACTTTCTGACTGTACAGGTTTTCTAATATGTTGTTTATGATAATAACCTCTTTTTGATTCAGGTATTTGCCTTTTTCATACACTCCAGCTCTTTATGATAACAGGTACATTTATGGGCTGAAATATTTTCTTTAGATGGTATCCTATCAAAAGATAATAATTTAGATGAAAACTTTTGGTGTTTTTAAGAAATGAGTATGTTTAACAATGGCTATTTTATATCAAGATGGACATTTAAATATGTTACAAAGGTAAGGTCATCATGATTGTCATGTTAAAATATTATTTGTGACTCTTTTTCTGTTAATATTCTACCAGAATTCAACTACTAGAACAACCATGACTGATAACAATAACAGTTCTCTGTATTTTAAATTCCAAAATGCTTGCTATTCAGGTAAAATTGTAATAGTTAAGTTCATTACTCTTGTTACAATGCTAATGCTACTGACCTTCTCTTCTGGGTGTTCAACAACTAAAGTTTGGAGACAAAAACTAAAAAGCTAAGTAGGCTATGAGGACAGCCAGTATTTTGGCCCTGGCCTCTCAAGGTCAACAAAGATCCGGGACACGAGGGAACCTTCTCTACAGGGTCCTACATCTTTGGTAAGTCACTCAACCTCCTGAACAGGGAGATTGCTGGACACCAGAGGACAATGTACCATGTGCCAAAGGAGGGTCACCAAAAAAAAAATTCTCCCACACTTTCACTGAAAGCAACTTGGTCAAGTAAGGCCATGACCCGTCCTGATGGCTGACACTGACAGAGAAGCAGAGAGGCTCTATGCATGGTTCCAAAGTAATGGCCTGAGGAGACTTAACTGACCTTGATAGATAGCAAGAGGTTCACACTGATTGACAAGGTCTCACTTTAACTTGGTCTTAAACACCCCACAGAAAAAATAATCAAAAGAGGTATAAAACAATGACATAATAATAAAGCTAGACTTCAGAGAAATTAAGACAGCCCATCCATGAAAATCTTTTGGTTCACTCATGACAAAGCCATTTAAAAAAAGGACCCAAAAAACAAAAAAAACTTTGGGGACTAAATAGAAGGGGAAAATCATTAATTAGCTACAAGTGTGTATAGATTCTTTTCAGAAAAATTAAAATAAGCTCTTTGCAGGTGTCCAATCCTAGAAACCAATGGTCTCCAGATCTCTCCTTTTAGATGTGTTTTTCTGATTCTGTGACAGTTAATTAACTAACATGTAGTGATTAAAAAAAAACATAAAGTAAGAGTATTGGGGAGAAGATCACCTGCTTGTCAGCCACAGTCAGGATAAGTTCTATACTGAGCAGCTACAAGATTTATTCCTTTTAAAATAATGTACATCCTTGTTCTCTGTTTATGATGCCTCTTCTCATTGTGCTCATATTTCCTGGATACCTACCTGTGTCTAAAAAGATCAAGCCTTTTATGTTGCACTTGATCTCCTTAAGTTGGCCAGTGTCCTTGTTGAGGTTATCAGTTCTCTTTATTTTTAAATATATCTAGGAGGCCTCCAAAATCTGAGAGATACAGGAATAAAACTGTCCTTTACACAACTATTCCATGGCTTTGCTCGAACCGTCAACCTAAAATGTGTGTTTTCATGGCCTTGAATTTAAAGGACAAGTGAGGTTCATAGTAACACTGTACTCATCAGTATGTTGGCCTCCAAAAGACATTTGCTCAGTTACATACACCTTTTATATTCCCCAAAAATATTATAAAGATTATATAAATTGTGTTTATCACTTTTCCACTCATTCTCTCAGAGCAAGGACATGACACATGGGTCCTTAGATCATGAGCTGTGATCTCTTACTTCTATAACAATCTCTTACTTCTATAACAGATGAGCCCCTAAACATCCAGCTGTCTCTGTAAGACCTATGTAAATAATGAGAGAAATTACACGTCAAATGAGGGAAAAATGCAAGACTCAATGAACCAGATATGCCCCCCAAGGTGCTAATCAATGGTGGGATACATTTGGTTCCTGGAGCTCATGACTCCCGTGGCTATTACCGCTCCTGGGACCCCTCAGTATTATCTGTCTGATCCTCTGCTTCGGACCATGCTTGTTTCGCTGTTTTCAAAATTTCTTGCAGGAACGCAGGAGGGCATTTACCGACCAGACAGTCATGGAGCTCATCATGGCGGGGTACCAGCCACTGTGGCAGAGGGAAAAAGCCCCCACCTACTGCTTCCCCCATCAGATCCAGGTTTAGCCCTAACCTTTGCCGCTTTGTCAGCTTGAAGCAGCTCCAGAAGAAGAGACCTTTGCCTAACAACCATAAAACAAGAGCCTGGAATGTTAGATTTCCCTCCAATTTAGGGTGGCTGCTGTATATAATAGCTACCTTCTTCTTCCCAACATGCCCCTACTCCCACCAAAAGAGTAACCTAATACTTGCTCTCCTCCTAACAGCTAGTGATGTCACAGGCTCCTTCAGTCCCTAGACACTACCTCACTCAACCCCACCCCAGCTCCTATAAAAAGCGCTCCCAGTCCTGGCCATATTGCTTTTGTCTCTCCTTTGTTCAGAGACAGCCCAGCAGATTATCCCTGCAATAAAGGCTTGTTGTGGCCTGGTCAAAACAAAACAAAACAAACCCAGCAACTTTGGACTGAACCCACTGAAACTGTGAGCCAAATAAACCTCTGCTCCTGAAAATTGTAGGTGTGGAGTAACTGTGTGTCAGTAAAACCTGATGAATATGAGGTACACATTGGCAAGGCCAATCTCACAAACAATGTGGAGTAAAAAGTAGTCACAGAACATAGTATGACCCCAGTTATATAAAGGGTTTTTAAATGTCACTATAGACATACAGCTATATGTGGTAAATATCAAAAGGTACAATAAACATAAAATTCTGCTGGGGAGTAGAAAAAGTAGACTAAAAAAGGAAGGGCCCATAAGTGTCTTCAATGTATTGGTAACATGCTCTCTAAACAATCCTTTGAATTGTGTATGTGTGTTAACATTTCATGCCAAAAACTTTTGAATTTGTAATTTCCTGATCTATAATTTGTATTTATAAACATGTTACCCAATTTTTAAACTCCTGTGAACTCTGCTCATATCTTTTTCTATAGATTTCTTACTGCTTTGTAGAAGTCTCTGGAGGACTTCCAGCACATCACAGATACTTTCCCCATTTCTGGGATGCCTCTTGATAAATTCTGCTTTTATATTAACCCCAGGTAATTTATGTCATCTTAAATCTAAGCAGAAACAGAACTGTTTGATAAATCATGGTGTTTCTTTAATTATGACCATTACTAGTTCTGTAGCAAACTCCGTTGTGTCCTACCTCACAAGAGCTGCATTCCTGTCTGTAAATTGCACTCTACTCCCCTCTATGGAGCCCTCTGTTTCTCCCCAAGCCCACACAGCATCACTCCACACACACTTCCTGTAGAGGCTGTGGGGTGCCCCATGCACATCTTTCCTATCCACACCCACAACATCAAGCCAGTGCCATTGATGGCTCTCACCCTCCAGCTGCCCTGTGTTGCCAGCAAAGCACCACAGTGCCTATTTAAATGGTTCCGAGTTTCCACAGAGGAAGGTGACAAAGCCCCAGGATAGGGTGGTGAGGAAGGTTGCACACTTGCCTGAATGAATGTACTTAATGCTACAGAGCATGGGGTTGAAAGTGGTACGATTTCATGTTACGTGTATCACAATAAAAATTACTGCAACTACAACATTTTCTATTGCATACTTATGCTTCCCGACCCCAGCCGGCCTCTTCTCTCTTTCCTAAACCATCTGTTTATGCTCAGCTCCCTCCTGATCACTGGGCCCCAGGCCCCAGGGGCTGCAGCTGCTTCACAAGGCAGTGGTTTCCCAAATATCTACCGAGCCTGCCTCCCAGCTCCATGCTCTCACCCCCAAAATTCTGGACAACTGAGGAAGGGGATTTTGAGAATTAGCTTGAAGGATAAAGAACAATTCCCCAAGGCAGCAGAAGGGAAGAGAGATTTTGGGCTGTGGCTCACAGAAGTGTCCCAAGTCCCCAAGCTCACAGTGGGGGCCCATAGGCTGACCCTCCCACACCTCCCCTCCCCTTCAGCCTCTCTGTTCTGCCAATATCTGCCCAAGCCATGTTCCTGAGTTTTGAGAAGGAAGTCAAGAAAAATGTTTTCTTTTCATAAATTTCCACAGGAACCAAATAATTATTTTTTCCAACTTTGAAATAACCATGTACTTCCAGAAAAGGCTTCTCTTAGGCTTTAAGAAAATAACTCATAGGCTGTGCCCTTGCCAGGTCAAACAGAGGGTAAAGTCTAGCCAGCAGAGACATGAAAGGCATGGCTTCCATTTCTCTACTTTTTTTTTTTTTTGGTACCGGGGATCGAACTCAGGTCCTTGCACTTCCTCGGCCCATTTCTCTACTTTTTGATCAGCTGCCTTATCCAAATTTCTTCTGATTATTGGCTCCATTTCCCCAAGAGCAACAGCAACTACTCAGGCCTTTTGTGTTGGCCCCAATATTCTTTTTCATTTTGTTTTTTGTTTTTTGGTACTGGGGATCAAACTCAGGACCTTGTGCTTGTGAGGCAGGCAGTGGAACCACTGAGCTAAACCCCCAGCCCTCTTTGTTTTTTTAAAGACAGGGTCTTGCTATATAGTTCGGGCTGGCCTTGAACTCACTATGTGGCCCAGGCTCGTGTCTCAGCCTCCTGAGTTCTGGGATTACAGGTGTACGTCACCACACCTGGCTGGCTCCAACATTCTTAAAGGCTAAAGTGAGAATATGGAAGAAAAGATAACTGAAATACAACCAGTGCCTCCCTTTTTTACTTACCCCCTCCCCACAGAAAACGATGTTCTTAAACATTTGCTTTCCTTTAGACATCTCAGATGCACATTACAGTTATAAAGTTAGTTCCAAAGAAGGAAAATGTTAGTGGACATTTTCTGATGACCAGAATTCTGATGCTTTACCACTGAGCAATATCCCCAGATCTTTTTTATTTTTTTTAATTTTTAAAATTTTTCATACCGGAGATCGAACTCGAGTCCTTGCACTTGCACAGCAGGCAGCAAAACCACTGAGCTAAATTCCTGGCCCCCCAGATCTTTTTAAAAGATTGTTTTTAGAGAGGGTCTTGCTAAATTGCCCAGGCCAGCCTTCAACTTGCAATCTTCCTGCCTCAGCCCTCTGACTATGTGGAATTACGGGCAGGTGGCACCACATCTAGCAGCAGATCCAGATTTTAGTAACCTTTTAGATAACATTTTCTAAGATACAGTTTTTGTGGTGAGAAATAAGGTCAAGGATAAAAAAATAAAAACAGCACACTTCCATCATCTGGTTCTTCACTGGCGAATGGATACTAAATAAACTATAAATTTACTTGTTTGCTGGCCTCCCAGGAACACCATCACACCCAGCTGAAATTTTCTAATTACTATTTTGGCAATCTATATATTGTCAACTTTAGCAACAATGTTGCACTGAGAACAGGTTTTCTGCACTTTAGTTTGCACATTAACGAGTAGCGCAATTCAGCTAAATCGTCTCACATTAGTAGATCATGGCTCATCCAATCCCCCCGAGAAGGCAAAGGTATTTTGAGTCTAGGCAAGCAGAGCAAATGGAGACCTGGGTTTACAGCAGTGGGGAGCAGAGTTACTGAAGGGAACTGGAAAAGGGGTTTTAAAAGTTTAAATATTGACACTCAAAACATTTGAATCCCTTCTAAGATGGTTGTTTGCATTTATCTACAAACCCTTAGAGGAACTCAACACATGTGATGGGCTAGGAACTGGGAATTTCCCTAAGGTCCTGCTCATTACTGTCTGCCATTCCCATTTCCTTCAGCCCTCCACCCTCTGCCCCAGGACCCCGGGGACTTCACACATGACCAGACCTCTTCTCCCTGCGGCTCCCTCTGAATGCGTATTCCTAACTGCAACTGAATGCTCCTGAAACGTCCTTTCCTGGCACTGGTCTCATGACACCCAAAGTCCCAAGAAGGCAAGGACCAGGCCCGCCCTGTGCACGGCTCATCTGACACCATCCGCAGTCTCGTTCAAAGGTCTCCTTGCCAGGGCCCATGGGAGAGTGGACAAACACTCAGCAATGAGCCTGGCTGGCCCATCACAGCCTGGCACTCAGGACACTGCTCTGAAAGCCTCCCTGGCTTCCTGACCAAACAGCCTTTCCAGTACAGACCCTGGCAGGCACACCTGCTGAGTGTGTGTGCACGTATGAATGTGCACTCACATGCACGCTGGAAGACAAGACTGGGAGAAGATGAAGTAAAGGGAAAATACTAGTTTTTAGGAAAACAGGCTTGACTCTGCTTCTTTGTGTTTTGAGGTCTTGATTAAACATCACCCAGAAGTGGGGCTGTGTCACTCTCACGCCTTCCTCAGCACCAGCTCCGCCCTAGCTGAGGGGGACCTGCTGCCTGACACAGGAGATCTGCCTCGCTGGCTGCATCCACTAAACCCCAGCTAACAAGGTTTTACCATTTACCAGGCTTTTCTCAACATTCTTCCAGTACGTTCCATCTACCCTGACAGTTTGGAAGGTATTACTACATTTAAAAATTTTTTTGAAACATTTGATCTAAAACCTACTAAAAGTATCTCAAAGTTTTTCAAACAAAGTTTAACAGAATCTTATTTAAGTTTCAATGTGGATGCAGAGATCATTGTTTATAAAAGATATACTTGCAGCTGTTTAGTGGTCAAATCCCACGACGCTGAAACTTTAAAACTCCTCTGTCTGTAGGTGTGTTTCCATAGCTCTGGGTCATGGAAACCTTAAACTCCAGTGTCACCTTCACCACAAAGGGACAGACTGGATTTTTTCAAATGTTTCTGCTAGGTAATAAGCTGCTAAACATCTACCAACAGACACCTGCCCTGACATGAAAGCAAATGAAGGGCATCTGTCTCTTTTCAAAGGGAAAAGATGTGAGGTCCTTACCCTGACAACTCATTTCAGTACTCCTGAGAGCCCTAAGGTTGTTTCTAACTCCACAGCAAACTGTTCCGAGCTCTGGTCCCTGATTCTTGTGTTCCAAGAACTTATCTTTGTACCTCATGGGACACAAACACTACAGACCATTACTTGACAGAGGACATGTAGTATTCATGTTTTCCATGTAGTTTCTTATTACAGTGATCCTGCACATTTCATGTAGCAACTCTTTTCGGGGGCGGGTACTGGGGATCAAACTCAGGACCTTGCGCTTGCGAGACAGGCGGCAGAACCACTGAGCTAAATCCCCGGCCCTCATCTAATGACTCTTAATCTCCGAGTTATTCCGGAAATTGAGATGTCAGAAAGCTGACATAAATACATTGTGACACCAATGATAAAACTGTGATACATACAGTACAAAGTAGGTAGTACAAACAGTAAATGCTACACATAAAAATACTAATCTTCAACATGATTTTAAGTTGAACTCTTCCAAAACTTTATTATATTCCGTAGGATCCGTCTAGATGCTAGACTGCCTAATTGCACAGTTTGACTCTGGAATATTATGACAACAAAAAATCAAGAGAATTTCCTTAGCTGAAGGGTGCCATTGAGCTCCAACGTAAAAGTAACCAGACAGAGGTAAGGATATAGCTCATTGGGAGGGCACTTGCCCAGCAGGCCCTGGGTTCAACCCCCTGAACTGAAAAATAAAAGTAACAGAAAGCCAGACATCATGGTACATGCCTGTAAATCCCAGCACTCTTGGAGGCTGAGGCAGGAGGATGCAAGGTGGAGCCCAGTTTGGGTAATTCAGCAAGACCCTGTCTCAAATTAAAAATTAAAGCTGGGAATGTGGCTCAGCTGAAGGCCCTAGGATCAATCCCTAGTCTGGGGATGTGGGTAACAGAATAATTTGGTAAGGAAATACTTGAAAAAGGAAGTTAGTCTTGTAGGAAAAGGGGGTTGTAGGCAGGGAAAAGGATCAAATAGGGCTTCATTAAGCTCTATTAAAAAAATTAATTGGAAATCTTACTCAAGGCAGCTTTTGCCTCTGCAGTTAGACTTGAGCAATTGGAAAGACAAAAGTAAGGTGCCAGGTAACACAGTTAATGTTAAGAATTTAGCAAGTAGACAGGAACATGAAATACCAGGGTAACCAGGCTCCCCACCTGATAAAATAAAAGACATGGGGTGTCACCTAAAATCTAATTATATAAGGCATCCACCTATCCATTTATACATATATGTATATTCTTGCTCTAGGCTCAATGCATTATTGCACCAGATGCACACTTTACTGCCTTCTATGAGGCTCCCCACCACTCCTTATCCATCACAAAAGGGCAAGAAGAAATCCCAGACAATGTAGACAAATGCGCCTGGGCTGAGGTCAAAGACAGCCAGAGAGCTGATCAAAATGGTCCAAGGTCTGGGCGCCCAATGTGGGGTGGAGACCATAGGCTCAATAAAAGGAAGCTGAGCACAGAAACTGACAGGTGTCTGCCTGCCCCTGGACTCCCAGAGCAGCTGTCATCTTCTCTTTCCTCCCTTGTCCAAATAAACTGTCTTCCTTTATTTTAACTCTGCCTCTTAATTCCTTGCCAGTGCTAAGACTGTATGATCTGAGGTGGGAGTTTTGCAACAGTCTACATATTAAAGACCCCTTAGAGCAGAATGATTGTAAATTATGGGGAAACTGTCATCTCAAGTGCCTACATGACATGTAAATGGACAGAATGGTCACACCTGTAAACTGCAGGAAAACTGCCTATCATCTGCCACTGCCACCTCGGGCGCACTGTCCTACAAAGTGCCCACGTGTGGAGATGAAGGTGATCCATTAAGGGGTGGGAGGAGACAGAGAGAAAGCAAGCAGAAGAAGGGAGAAGGAGGAAGGGAGAGAAGGATGGAGGGAAAATGATTTTTAAGATACGGGGTCTCACTATATTCCCCAGCCCGGCTCCAAACACCTGGCCTTAAGCAATCATCCTGCCTCAGCCTCCTGAGTAGCTGGGACCACAGGCACATGCTACTACATCTGGCTGAGATTATTTGTGTAACTATACTCCTTCCCCCAAGACAAGGTCAGTTCAAAGTACATAGACGGCACATAAATATTTGCCGATTTGAATGTTAATAAGTTTTACTAAGCATCTGGGAATTTTTTGGGTACTTATTAAAAAGATATTAGAACTAAAATAATTGCCAATTAAAAGTGCTATAGTTTTTCAGATCTACTACAGCATTATTGAGCAATATTCCCAGTATTACATCATAGGTATGTATTACACAAAATTATCATCTTAAAATCCCAAGTTTGCCACGCCTTTCTTCATTTGAGCAATGAATTAAACTTTTGGTACTTGAATAGGTCAGAGACATTTGAGCAGAAAATCATATTTTACTCTCTTCATTTCCATATAAGCCACCTAATTACCCCAGGGGTTGAAATGAGAGGTTTTTGTTTCTACTAAACTTCTTTTTTCTTGAAATGTAAATGTTTGTGCTCAAAGTCACTTTGTAACCTCCTGCAGGTATCTCACATCACTGTGGGCACATGCCGTGCCCCTGACTGACTGTGTCAGCCTCCCAGTATTGCCAACAACCAGGATGGAACCTCAGAGATCATGGTCCTCACAGCCAAGAGGAAATGCTGATCTCATGAACCACAGCTTGAAAAGGGAAATTAGTTCAGTTTGCTGCCTGATTCCACCCTGTAACTTTTAACAGGGTTTTCCCCCCTGCTTACTATTGTTATTTTTCTACTGGCTTCTGAGAAAAGTTTCAGTTCTGCTTTTGGCAATTTTAGTTATTACATCATGCATCAGTTTGAGATTAGCAGTTACTTATTTACTCAAATTGAGTTCCTGTTTAAAGACTAGATTCGATTTCTCCAATAGGATTATTTCATTTATTAAGAGTGAATTCATCTGCCCCTTTCAGAGATAATCCATTAAAAAAGCCAGAGTTTTTCATCCTGTGGGGATTTATCCGGTGTGGGATTTTGGTCCTTACCCTTCCCTGATCATTTTCATATTTAAAAGGCATCTGTGAAAGTGGTTCCTCTTCTACCTGCATCTCTTACCCTTCTGTAAAGGAGGAGGAAGGAATCTAATTCAGGAGGAAGCAAGGAAAGAGCAGACAGGTGGAAAAGCCAAACAGGTATTTTAAAAGACTATTTCATTTAAAAAGATGACTCTTTTAAGTCCTCTGGCCGATTGCTGAGGGCACCCAGAGCCATTCCTGACTCCCAGAAGGCAACCTCTCCTTCCATTAGCAGGTGGGCCGAGCTCCTCCCATTTGTTGGGCACAAAAGCCCAAACTACTAGTTTTAGGGGAGTAAATGATAAAAAGATACTTGTCTGCATATATTTTATGCATTCAAGACATAACAAATTGTTCTTAATCTTTTCAATATTTCTAGGCTTTGCCGTTATCTGTGAGTTTTTTCATATTGTTGGAAATCTTAGAAAAATGATCTGCCTGTAAGTGCACCCATGCAGTTCAAAGCGGTGATTTTCAAGGGTGAGCAGTATGTTGATAGATTTTTTAAAACTACAAAGTGCTGAGGAGTAATGCAGAGGGGAAAAGTGCAGGTGGAGGGGAATCTCTAAAGAGCCTGATTAATGCTGCAATATATCCTGGTTTCATCTGAAAGCAGAAACCAACAAAAAGGGCCGGAGACATAGCTCAGTCCAATGGCTCCAGATTAATCCTCAGTAATGAACACACACACACACACACACAAAATATCTATCAATCTATCTATCCATCTATACACACACACATAGGATGAGGGTCATACGAGATATATATATATATAGTGTATATTTGTTTTTCCATGTTATGTTAATTCAGATAAACCCTTTTCTACATTCTGCTTCCACCCCACAGCAAGGTCCAGTCACCTGTTGAAAGGCAACAAATTTAAACACAGTACCAGAGTAGCAAGTGGCAGAAAGTTGATCGAGAAGAAAAACTCGGCCACACATCCAATTGATCCCCAAGTCCTGACAATGCTGCTCCTCCAGACTTCTTGGTTCCTCCTTCCTCTGCATCCTAGTGCCACTGTCCACTCAGGAACTCATGCTTGCTCCCCTGCGTCATCTGCTCCTTGTGGAAATGCCAAAGCTCTGCACCCTGCCACCCTAGTCCTTCCCACATGGGGCTGTCCAGGTCACTCCCCAAGCACACAGAGGATCGTGTGCCAGCCAGCTCTCTCCACCGGACCAGGTCCCACCCCAGGGCGTGACTTAACCTAACAGGATCTGGGGCTGTTCACCTTGCAGATCTTAGCTATTTTACTTCTGCAGCCAATCCCCATACTCTAGTTGTACCAACTTCTTACTCTGAATGTGAATTATCTTCATTACAGTTTTCAAGCTCTTAGATATGCTGTTCCTTGATATGAAGTGTCCTTCACCACCTGGTAGATCTTACCTTACCCTAAGATCCAGGCCAGAGCTGTCTCCAAGGTGACATTTTTTTTATTCCCTAGCCTAAGCATGAGTCCTTCCTTCTCTCTGGGCAATCACAGCACCTGCACGCACTTTGGCACAGCTTTGTGACCTTGTGTTGGACACTAGAGTTGCCAAAGGGAGGCTACCGAGAGCAAGATGGTACCTTTACTGCTTTCGCACAGCACCGGGCTATAGATGAAACACTTAAATGTGCACTGAATGAAATAAATCTATCCATCTTTGAGGGGAAGGGATCCCATTTGATCTATCCACCACTAGCAATTCTGTGCAAGCACCATGCCCTTCCTTGATCTGCCACTGTTCTCCAACAATAGAACATTAGCCTTTCTGGAAAGGTATTTTTCCCTCTGGTCAGTTAGAAGAAGTGGGAGAGGGGCGGGAGAAAGATGGCTTCACACCTGCCTGGCCAAGCAACTCAATTTTTCTTGTCAAAGGTGCATGCTCCCTGAGAGGCAGTCAGCCCTATTCAAAGCCACTGCACATTTGGGCAGCTAAACCCCGGCCCAGCCTGCTGCTGGCCTGCCTGGCCCAGGAGCTCTTTCCAAGAGAAGATGGCCCAACAAGGTGGCAGTGTGGACCCTGAGATGGGGCACCAATCTGGAAAGAGAAGTCCCACATAGTGTGGTAACAACCACAACCCTGACTGACGCTGAGAGCAGTGTAAGGAGCACCTGGCTCCCCAGGTTCAGGTGGCCACAACTCTGCATTTAGGGTGCACTCTTTGGAATGATCTTCGATGCTACTGGGCCATCACAGAACAGACTCGTTGTACACAAGGATCAGAAAGTAGAAATGTAATCCAAGGAAGAGCTACATTACAGTGATCATTTTCATAGTAAAAAGTTTATGCTTAGTCCATGTTTGAAAAGGAGAAAAATCAGATTTAATTAAGTCCTAAACTGAGTCTAAATCCTGGGATCAGCTTACTCTTTATGGAGTTAATGTCTTTTTCTAATGAAAAGAAAGAATGTATATATCTTCACTATAACTTTAGCACAACGATGGAGAACAAAACAAACACACACACACACACACAGGTCCTTATTTTCTTTATAGGTTAGATATTTTAAGTTGATTTATAGTGCAGCTATTAATGTATTTCTGCCATAGTTTAGCCAAACTACCAAAACATAAGTCACGGTTGATTGGCCTACACTGTCCTTCCCAGAATACAGTTAGGCCCACAGACACACTCACCATAATCACTACTCTTTATTCCCTTGCTCCATGCAAGCTTTACATCACTTCACTGGAGAATGGACAAGGGTCATGCCTGTACTGTCTGGCAATCTGGTTATGGCTGAGGTTTGGGTACCTGTCCCTCAAGTGTTAAAGGTATGGTCCCTAGCCTGTGGCACTATTGAGAGGTGGTTCCTAGTTGGAAGTCCTCTGGTCATACAAGGGTGTGCCTGGGAAGGGGATACTGGGGCTCCCTCCCTCTCTCCCTCTGCTTCCTGGCTGCCATGAGGTGAGCAGCTTCCTCTACCTCAGGCTCCTACCTGGATGTTCTGCCTCACCACAGACCCAAAACCAATGAAGCCAACCAACCATGGACTGATCCCTCTGAAAACATGAGCCCAAATAAACCTTTCCTTCTTTCCCCTAGGTCATCTGAACTATCTGTTACAGTACGGAAAGATGACTGACACTGTCTCTCATTCTGAGATAAGAGCTCATTAGCTGCAAGTTAACTCTACCTTGGTACCAACCATTAACTGAACTCTAAATGAATTCCCTCATATCATTCAATCTCTGCCTTCAAGATAGGACTCGAATTTATTGCCTCTCTCTTAGTCCTACAGATTTGGATGGCTCTTGAATAATTTCACATCTCTTTCACAGAATGCACATAACTAATGCAGAATCTTCCTCAACATTTAATTAAGCATTGTATAAACCCTCTTTCTAGAGTAAATTCTGCTTTCCTGATAGAATGTCAGCATTGAGAAGGAATTTTGAAGTCATTTAGCTCTCCATACCTACCTGATATATGAATCTTTTCTATAATATCTATCTATTACAAGTGTTGTCTAATTTCTTTTTCTTTTTTTTTTCCTTCTTCAGTACTGGAGACTGAATCTAGGACCTTCATTTTGAGCTATATTTCCACACCTTTTTATTTTTTGAGACAAGGTCTTACTGAGTTGCCAAGTTGCCCAGGCTGGGCTGGAACTTGCAATCCTCCTGCCTCAGCTTCCCAGAGTTCTGGAATTACAGTTGTGTGCTAACATTTCCAACTTGTAATTTCTACTTGAGTACCACCAGTGATATGAAAATAGTTTTTCAATAGACCATTCCACTTTTAAAACAGTCTAATTATCAGGAAAGCTATCCTTAAGTTTTTACTACAACTTTGTGTCTACAACACAAAAACAAACCAACCTACAATGGTCACTGTTACTTGGGGCAGGTGTATCTTCCCTACAAGATTTTAATTTGTCTCTTAAAGTTATATTAGTTTAATTTTTCTTAGTCATTTGAGATCTACAGAAAAGTATAAAGAAGAAAAATGAAAGCTCCTGATGGCTATAGCAAGTATGTGCTTCTTTATCTTGCTACAAATGAGGTGACCTGGGAGTCCTGGGGCCACAGCTGACAGAACCTAAATGACCCCCAGTAGACTCTCCCAAGGCATGAGGAGTCAGACCTGCCTCTTACCACTGGGCACTGGCCCAGGCAGTGTGTCTCCTCTGACTTGGGGTGGCTGTGTTTTCTGCCATCCACAGAGAGAGGTTTACAAGACATTGGGGGAGGGCAAGAGGCCCTGGGCAGGGCAGCAGGGAGAAGAGCTCAGACACCCACAAGGACAGTGGAACAGTCCTGGATCCTCACCCTTCCGAGGGCTGGACTGACCCCCTGCCCTGGGTTTCTCTGTATTGTCTCAACATAGCCCTCTTTTCTTTTCTGTTACCATATTCCTTGTAATAGCACATTCTCTGATTTAAAAAAAATACATGAACTATCTTCCCCAAAATCCTATCAATGTACAGGTCATCTGAGATATAAATCTAGAATATAAGCACTCAAAAAATTTCTGCCAATATAATAAGCAAGAATATTTTGTGTATTTCTTTGCTCACTAATTATATAAAACTTTTAAAGTGTACCAGACATTTGTGTTTCTTTCTTTCAAACTATTCATGCTCTTTGTGATTACCTGAGGGCTTCTGAAAGACAGTAACTCATTAATTCTCTCTGGAATCTTCTATCTATATCCCCTGTGTTACTGTAATAATTAAGTTTCTTCTTCTCATTATTATTATGTTACCTAGGCTAATGTAATGGTTTTCTTACTAAGAAAACTAAGCACAAAAGCTAGAAACACAGGATCAAAACCTGAACAAATCATGGTTTTTATCCTGGCTCATCATTAAATAGTGGAAGATTTAGAAGTAGTATGTTATCTCCAGCAGGTTTTATTTGTTCAATGAGGGTAAATCCCTCTTTTTCAAAGATTAGATGAGATGATGGATAGTTTACACAGTCTAGCATGTATAAAACACTAGAATTTAACATGGACTGCAATTCCATAGTTGCATCCTAAGTGCATTTGAACCTGCTTGTTCTGGACTCTGTGTGCTTCTGTACCTGCACCCCGAGAGCAGTGTGTGTAACAATGTGTGACCATGTGCACGCAGGCACAGGTGTACTCGGCAAAGCTGTGTGGGTGATTCTGCCCGATGAGCATGTACTCTGTAGTAAGAGACACAGACCTGGTTCACTCAGGACTCCAAGTGCTATGTTGGGTTTCATGTGAGGCTGTAGTTCACGTAGAACAGCCTTTTATTGCAAGCAAGCAATTATTTTATCTCACGTCCAACCAAGAAGCAGCAATCTCTTCCCTCTTCTGACCCTGGGGAAACACACACACACACACACACACACACACACACACAGACTCACATGCACATGCATACACACACATGTTGGATTTAATGAGAGGGCTCCTCTCCAAGCTGTGCCTTCCTAAGGGATTTCTCAAGGACATTTCTGACCAAGCCAGTTTTGCTTTATGCTGACCTTAGAGTTTAAATACCAAGAATAAGACAGGACTTCACTGAACTGTGCTGGTGAAGACAGAGGAAAAATCTGCCGCCTGTTGATGAAGAAGATGGAGGTGAGGAATTCTGGCTGCCCTATCACTCCCTCCCGTGTTTCCATCATGGCCACCTGTTATCCTTTTATATGATAAAAGATCTAGTCCCCAAATCTTTAAAGCTCTCGGAGGGTCTTCCCGCCTCCTGGGATGCAGGAAGCAGCTCTGCACACCACCACCCAAATGCCTGTACTGTCCTAGAGTGCCTAGGACGCTCCCTGCTCTCCACCTCATGAGAGCCTTGTCCCACTCCTGCCCCACAGTACCAACCACACTGAACAAGCCTTGAGGGAGCACTGGTCTGGCCTCGCCCTGCACTGCATCCAGAACCCAGAAGGGCAGGTTTGCTGAAAGACTGAAGGCAAGGGCTTCCACTGTATGGGTTTTAGCCCTTGGGGTTACTGATCCTGCACCTTGGAGAACAGCATCACTATCACCATTGCTTTCAGCACCACCTGAAGTCTTGAACATTACTTCTTTTCATACCCACAATAACCCCACAAGTCCTACAGTGGGGAAATTAAAGTTGAGAGGGGTAACTGGCCTAGGGACATCCCGATAGCCAGTGGGTGAGACGGCCTAAACTCTGGTCTGCTTACAGTGCTGATCTTAATCTCCATCCTGCGGTGCCTTCTTATGGCTGTCCACTGAACACTGGCTTTGACACAGAGCACAAATTCAAAGAGCTTGCAGTGTGGCTTCCGAGCATGATGCTGACAGGACTGTGAACAACCCTGATGACCGGCCCTCCCTCATCAGCTCCAAAACGTGAAGACCATAACACCTCCCACCACTCTGGCACACAGGGCAGGGTGGGCACCTTATCCTTTACCTCTGGTCTATGCAACACCTCCCCAAGTAGCTCTGACTACCTCATCTAAGCTCGCCACCCTAAGGCCATGCCTCACAGCAAGCTTCGTCTTCTGTGTTGCTTCATATTGTGTCGCGTCCCCTCTACTGTGTGAATCTCACTGAAGACCTCACTGCAGTGCTCAGCACACATCCTCCACAGCTACAGCAGTGGCAGCACATGGTCAGCATCCAGCGAGGACTTGCAGAAGGAACCAAAGGGTCACAGTGGTACAGTAATGTCTCCAATGAATGGTGGTGAAGTGACCGTGGCCTTGGGGGTAGGGGAGCAGAAGAAAGGGAAGGTGGGCAGGCAGCCAGTCATGGCTGTGAATGGGCACTGTCCGCACAAGAGGCGACCAACCACCCTGGAATACATGACAGGTGACAGGTGCGCAGGCCCGCGGAACCACAGCCAGCCTCCAGCTGTTGGCCTCTGCACTGCCTCCAAGCCTGCTCCAGGCTCCAACAATAGCCAAGCCACTGCCTCACCATCATTGTCTGCAGGCTGTCAGGAGGCTACACGGGCTCATCCCACAGGCCTCTGGCTGGTTTGGGAGCTGTGATTTGTAAAAGGTTAGGCATTTACAATGAGAAGTCTGTCTATTTCTCATGACTGTGATTCTTGAGGAAACCATCCTTCAAACTGGGTACTCTCTAGAGACACTGAAATTTCTATCTCTGAGATTTCAGGGTGACAGCCCCATGTTCTGCTCCTCATAAGGGCAACAATGTAGAAAGTCAGTTGACCTTGCTCATGTCTTTGCATTCAACATGCCACACGCAACATTGGCCATTTCTGCAACTCCGATTTCAGGACTGGGACAAGTTGCTTCATCAGTGTGGGCCTTAGATTCTTCCCTAAAATCAAGTCTAAAATTAGATCATTCTCTCTAGATTAGGGTCTTTATATAAATGTGAAAATCAATATCTAGTGATACATAGGAGGGATCAAAAAATCCAATAGCTTTAGTCTGCCTGCCTTATGTGAATACTCTGTGCCATTATTTCATTAGTCTGAGTACAGGACCAGGAAATTGGTAAAAGTTAAAAAAGGAAAAAAAAACACAGGATTTGGGCAGACAAGGAGGAAGGAAAGGAAGGAAGGAACTACTTACAGAGGAAGTCAGTAATTCAAAACATGTGTTACAAAAGAACAATTAGCTTCACAGAGTGGGGGTTACTTGTAAAAGTATAGACTTGTCCAAGAGTGAGGTGTTGCTGGACACCTCAGGTAACCCAGTCAAGCTATCCTAGGGCACCCCAAGGACGAATGGACAAGTGCCATCCATGAAAGTGTTCCAGGATCCACAGACCTACACCTTGACAATTTAGGGGAACTTTGCCTTTCCATGTTAGGGAAGCACAGGAGCTGTCATAAAAACAGAAGAGGACAACTCAGAAGAAACAGCTGCCAACATGCCACGCTACTGCCCACACAGAGAGAAAATCCTCGCTGCCATGAGCTTTGAGCCACAGCTTTTGTGCGAGTTTACATCACTCACATGCATGCTTTATAGGCTTCCCTTCCTCTAGTTCTGCAGGAAAACAGCAATGCACATTTTTGCTGATGTATCCAATTAACACATTATAAGTGTATCTTGCACCCATGGCAATATGGAATTCTGGGAGAGGGCAAAAGAGAGCAAGGTTCCCTACGTCACAAGGAATGCTGACAGATTCAGCCCCAGGACCTGAGAACACATGGCATCAGCAATGCTGGCATCTGCAGACTCTCCACAGACTCTCCCTACCAGTCAGCATCGCAGCCAGCTCAGCGCCCCAAGTCCACAATGGCCCAAAACAGTTAACTTCAAGAGAATGGGTTATAAATCTGTACTCAGAAGTAGACTGACAGAAAGGAGTTAGGCAGCATGAGCCAACAAAACATAGAAGAAAAATGTATGAAATTAACCACTCTTTCTTAGCGCTGCAGTCTTCCTGTCTGAACCTAAGCCAGGCCAGGCAGCAGCCCAGCATGAGATGTCAGATAAGGAAGCACAAAGACAAGCGTTGTGCTGAACTCGGGTGGTGGCTTGATGTGCTGTCTATCCCGATGGCTAAACATCTGAATCCCTCCAAGTACTTTATTTAGAATTTCATAGTTATCCATAAATACTTTTACAAAAGTAACTGAGTTTTACATATTTATCCACATAAATATATGCTCATAATTCAAAGTAAACTTAAATTGCATTGAAGGTCTGAAAAGCAGCCAGCCATGGGAGCTGGGACAGTTGAGAAGACTTTGCTGTCACTGCTCCCCATCCATGTGAAGGTAGCGAGCTCCACTGCCAGCTGCATCCACGGCAGACCTGCACTTCTAGCACACCATCAGCTCCCAACACAAACTACAAGGAGCACTGGGTCTCGCCAAAGAAGGATGGCAAAGGGAGCAAACATCTCCCCAGATCCAAACCCACATTTGTGCGAGTGGGTCCCAGGACACACACTCTGTCCCCGGTTCTCCTGGCTGGGTCACAGTGCTTCTGCCACCCAATTCTGGTGAGGGGTCACCCTCAAGAAGCACCAAGTTTTTAGTTGGTGGCCAAGGACCAAAGCTTTCTGAACAAGTCTGTGGTTTAATTACTTGGTCCTCTAGAAACTCCAACAAGGAGCATATTAATAAATATGCTTTTGAGTAAAAATAAGTGACTAAGTACCTGCCAACCACCATAAAATGCTAGCGGTACAGTTTAACTTTCACTTAAAAATGCAATCGTGTAACTTTAACTCAGTAATAGTAAAAACAGCAAGCATATTCACAAACACTCCAGCACAGAAGAAGTGTACAGATTTATTTAGCTCACCTCCAGGGCCTTAGTAACCACATTTTAGGCACAAGGACACCACACCTTTACACCCATTCATTCAAAAGTTTTGGGTTTCAAGAAGATTTGTGGTAATTAAAGCCACATGAACACACGATGCTTGTTAAATTAGCTCACTTCCTTCCAAGCCTTATAGTGCTTATGAATGACTGGGTTTTATGGGAATTTTATCCCCATAGTACAAGATTATCTTGAAAATATCTCAAATGGTGTTAAGGAAATGTTAAGGGAGGCATATTTCTGTTACTGAAAGAAAAAGGGGATCTTTCTTAGAGATAGTATGTAATTAATGTAATTCTGCTTATTTAAAAATATATAGATCAATAGGTACAGAAGATAAGAATTCTAAAAGTCAACTACAATTCAGACCAAGAATCCACAAATAACCACCAGGCCTAAAAACCTATTCTTAAAGTAAGAATGTGAGTCCTTGGCCAAGATGAGGTGACTAAATTTTATACCACCATTCTCTAAAGCTCACACAATGAGGGCCTATGGGCAATGTGCTCCTGAGGCTCTCTGGTCAGCCTTTGCCCCCCTGGCATGCATGTCCAAGACATGCACCGGGCACGATCACGGCTGAATCTGCTCAAGCAAAGCCCTTCCTCCTGCACAGGAAAATGGCAGCCCCGGCATGACTCCAAGGGCATGGGGTTGTGGTGTAAACGGGAGAAAAACTACACAAAAGCAGCATCCAGAGTGTAGACAGCAGTCTTTTTGCTTTTCTCTTTTATATTTTAGGGCACAGTTTTGGGGAAGGGTATACAATGCTGCCTTACAAAAGACATAGTAGTCCCTTGTTTGAGCTACCAACCTCTCAGCTACCCAGAAAAATGCCAGGCATCCATTTGTTAGGACCCAAATCTCCTTCTGCTCACAAGATGTAGCACACACTTTAAGGGGCTATTGAAATAGAAAAACAAAGGAAGTCCTTGAAGCAGAGGCGACCTTCCTGGTTTGCCCCTTCCTTTATCAGGGAGCCTGCGCAGTTAGGGCTGTGACATTTGTTTCCACATGCTCTGGGCCCTTGAAACTTGTGTAAAATATTGCAAAATAAAACTGCATAAACATCACATTTCAACATGACCTAGTAATGGTCGCCAATCCTGTGGAGCTGGATAGTCACTAACTGAATCATAACCTACAAACGCCCCTGACCTGAGAGACCTTTTTCAAATAATAAGACCAGACATTGAACACGTTGTGGTTCTGGGCGTATTTCTGCAAGAATACTGGTGCAATTTTTTGAGACCATTAAAAACGACTGTCTCTTTACCACTTGCAGAGGTCATAAAACAATTTCACAGACAGAAAATTTTTTTTTTTAAGATTAACGGGTAATTCCTTCATTTTCCAATACAAATGCAATTGTGAGGACATCACAGAACTGCTTAAAGCTAACGCAAGACAAGTATGCAAGCTGGAGGCTGAGAGCTCTTCTCCAGCCACATGGAGAGAAAGCCCAGCCACACAGTGACAGCCGGACACAGCTGCACCGTACTCACCCTAGGAAAGCAGAATCAATCCTGCAGCCAGAAGTCACAAACCAACTCCCCTCACTTGCCCCTCCGGGGAGCCGAGTGCTTCGGCGCCTCGCCCCAGTCCATCGCAGATCCTCTCACCCAGCCTGGCAGCTCACTCACGGCAGCCCCAGCCCAACAAGGATAATCACATTCCGGTGGTGGGGAGGGAACAGATGGTGGGTTCCATGGTAACCAGCCCTCCTAAGGCGATTGGTAGAAGTGTGTGACTCCTGCTTATTGGGTAACAATCGCTCTCTTTGTGCTTCAGCTCTGCAGATCCTAAAGGAAGGAACACACATAGCCACTCACACGCCCAAGGCTTGCCTAGCAGGTGTTTGGCTATTTAAACAAGGCAAGGCAGCCCAGCTAAAAGCTTTCCACAAACTCCCGCTTGGTGGTCAAAGACCTAATGTTTCAGATAGTGCAGATTTCTCATTTAAGGACAAAGGTCACGGACTTAACTTGACAAACAGAAAGGAAAATTTGAAAGTTAACTTGCAAAGTCAGGATAAAGCATTCTAGAACTCTAAACTGCAACAGCAAGTTGTTTTCTGATTTGCAACTAGCTCAGAACAGAAAACTGGTTTATATTTTAAGGATTTTAAAAACAAATATATTTAAATGTATAAAAATACTTTGGTGCATGTGCCAGCTTCCAAAACAAACTCCATCATCATATGGTATTAACATGAATAAATATAATAATAATAAAGAACATTCTGATAGAGAAAGTTTGAAAAAAGTAAAGTTTTCAAAATTGACTCTAAGAAGAAAACTTGTGTAAATTCATTTTTACAGTATTGAAGGAAGGGAGAAGGATAAGATTTCATATTGAAGGTTTCATCTAGAGCTGTACTCAACTATAAGCTTGAAGTCTCTTGGTTGTATACCATCTGGGTTTGTCTCTGCATTTATGAAGATTAAATGCAGATCCAGCAAACAAACCACTGTTGGTCATCACCCAGGAGTCAGAGACTAAGTACTTGAAAGATAAAAATGATTGAAAATCAAATATAACAAACAAAAACCAGCTACTAGAGGTAATCCACATCTCTAAAATATAAACTATCATCATTCAAAATATCCCTCAACATAAATTCTGGATAAGCCTAAAAAGAAAACAAAAATACATACTATGACTGGACTTTTAAGTATTAACCGACTCCTTACTTAATAATCATTCCCTATCTTAAACTCCAGAGTTCTTTCCTAGCTCTAACAAGGAATGTGATACAAATATGAAAAGGAAAAAGAACTATTACTTTATTATTCTATTCTTATCAAAAGGAAAAAAGTAACATTACTTATAGTATCAGAGGTTCAATGAAGTAACCAAATATATCAAAACAATTCCTTTATAAGAGCAATAGCCATTAAACTAGCAGTAAGATTGTGTTTATTAATGATGAGAACAAAAAAGTATATAACACCTGGGAATGGATTGTCAAGAACTATATGTGAGCTCCTAACTTACTAACTAGGAGAAATAAAGAAAAGCTAAATGAAGAGACAAACTGTGTTGAAGGATAAAAAGATCCTTTTTAAAGATGCCAAGGCATCTCAATTTACCAAATAAGTAGTCATTTTGTAAAATTTCCAACATATTTATGTAAAAAGAAATTTAGCGAAGTGAAATTTATTTGGATTTTCCAAAGAAAAGATAGAAGAACCAAAGAAAATCCTACATAAGAGAAGCAACAACAGTAATGGGTAAAGGCACTAACTGCATCAAGCTTTTACACATGGTATCAATACCACAGACTCACACTTCCCAGACCTGTGACTCCAGGACAAGCCCATGTCCCTCTGCATTTCATACATCACCTGCCTTCTGAATAACCTCCGCCTACTAACACTGCAAAATGCAGCTCCTGCTTTTTCCTCTCTCAAGTTCTTTCATGATTTTGGAAATGGCAACCCCGGCCTTCCTGTCACTCAGTCTGAGCCCTGGGAGCCTGTCTGCCTGCATGTGGTGGCTGCTTCTTCAAATCTGGCCACCTCTCTCCCACTGCAACCTGGCCCAGGACAGGTCCTCTCACACCTGGATTCCTACTGCATTCATTCTGAGTGGGAATCTGCCTCCACCTTGCCCCCTACAGGCCACACAAGCCTAGGCAGGCAGATGAGGTTCGTCCTCTTCTCCAAGCCAGCTTTCCCAGCACACTGAGGTCAAAGTTCCAACAGTCTGATGAGTGACGGCCTTACTCACCTGCTCCCCACCTCCATTCAGACACCAGCTCACCTCCCACAGTCCTCTCCTGCTCCCCTGAGCTCCCTGAGAGCAGGGCATGACGTCCTCTCCTTGAGCTTTCTCCATACCGTGGACAGCCACAGGGCTTTACTACAGGCCAAAGGTACTTGGCATTCATCTCCCATGCAGCCTGCAAGCTTCTCAGGGCCAGGCCCTGGGCCACTCAGAACTCTGTGTCCCCAGTGCTGAGCAAAGGTCCCTGGGCATGGTGAGCACCAAATATGCTGCAAGGATAAAGGAATGTGTCACACAGCTCTTCTCCTAGTACAAATCTAGAGGTTACCTGAGAACTAGCATTAGAAGAGCAATTAAGCCAATGATGTAATAACTATAAACCGTGAGGCAGCTATTAAAATACACTCACTAAGACTACATGGTAAAAGGGGAGATGTTTCTTATATTATTAATAATGTACTATTGGGCCAGGGATTTAGCTCAGTGATTCTGCCACCTGCCTCGCAAGTAAAAGGTCCCGAGTTTGATCCCCAGTATCAAAAAAAAAATAATGTACTATTTATTGAGTTCTTAGTGTGGGCTAGGCACTATAATGAGGACTTGGAAGTATTTCCAGGGATTAGGGAGTAGGTATTCTTCATCTTCTCATGTTTTAGGTATGGAAACTGAGACACAGAATTTGAGCTCTTTGCCTGGGTCTCACCACCAAGACGAGGACCTCGTCTGTCTGGGTCTAAGTCACTATGACACACTACCTCCTAGACACTAAGGGAACAGCACAAAGCTGAATACTGACCATGAACAGACGCCACACATTTGCAATGACAGAAGAACACAGTCAGGAACACAGGCCTTGGCTTCAAAGTGTGAAGGGTGGTTGTGAGGAAGAAACACTGGTGACACTTCCCTTCTTTCCAAAAATTTTAACATCATAAATTACAATTTTCTAAAAATAATATTTATTCCTCCTACACATGTTTTAAAATGTTTGCTCCCCTAGGTTCTTGAGTGGACCTACTACCTATTGAGACAATGAAAAAATGAAAAAGACCTTGCCTCATTGTTTCTAGGAACTTGGTACTGGGGGAATTAATTACTCAGAAAGGAAAACAGCAGATGAAGAAAGGTCAGTGAAGAGTAGCCAGGTCCTCTCCAGCTCCAGGTCACAGCTGGGTACTGGGCATCGCCTCCGTCTCAGTGACTCCACTGGCACTGCCAAGATCTGCTAAGGGTGGGAAGAATAAGGAGGCCTGACCGAGAGCTAGTGGGCCCCACAGCTGCTCAGGGTGAAGAGGAGTTGGAAGCAAAGAAGTCTACCAGCTTAATTTCTCCAAACACAGGGCAGGCAGCCACGCTTCCTGGATCCCTGCTGTGGCCACTGCTATATCTGCTTGGAACTGTAGCTCTACCTCCATTCACCACCAAGCACCCGGTGTCCTTCACCGCTGTTTTTTCCTTGGTTACAGGCTTTATCCAGGAACGGATCTGAAGTCACAGGTTCCCAAACCTTGGTGTCCTTAGCATCTCAGTAATTTGCAGGCTAAGAGAAATCCCTGAGAGCTCTTTTTGTTAACGAGTTGTATACAAACAACTTAATAGGTATTTCTGACCTAGCTACTTGGCACCATTTGAAACAGAACACAAAATCATTACAAGAAAATGCAATACAGTGTTTTTATTCTACTCTTCACTACCGCTACTTAATAATGGCATGTAGGGGCCTGCCGGGCCCTGAGCTGTCTCTCACCACAGGATCACACTACACACCTGCACTTCCTCTCCCACACTGATTTCCACCAGCTTGTTATCACAGTGCTCACTAACCTCTCAGCTCTGGAAACATATGACTCATGGAAAGAAATACAGTACACCTAAAATGAAAACTGGGAACACCCGGAGGTGGCATTTGGCACTGTGTTGGGTAGATGGTGCTGGTTTCCCTGAAGCAGCACCCCTGGGGCTGGCCATGGCGGCCCGAGTCTCACTGAGCCACCTGGATGGCAGGGCAGGGCATCCACACTGTGGCCCTGTGCACCTCCATCACAGAATGAGGGGTGATCTGGGACAGCTCCAGTCACTTTGGCTGCAAAATAAGGAGAGGGAGGTTGGAGCAGGCAGGGCTCACTCTCAGCCTGAGAAAGGAGAAAGGAGCAGGAGTGACAAAGGCTGAAGGTGTATTTCTCTCCCAATAGAAACTGCCCACCACAGTTTCCAGCAGTGCGCATAGGCAGGCGTGATGGGCCAGGCTCACAGAGGCACCTGCATCCTGCAGGCGAGCACACCCTGGTAGTTCTACTCACAGACATGGACAAAACTCAGGAATGTCTAAGAGGGGATGCTTCCTTACATCCTATCCCTGAGTTTCCATGAGTTCTATATTTTGGGTTAATCTATGAGGGTTTTTTTTTAATTTGAGCATTTTAAAATTGTGCAATCAATTTTACATGAATGACAAAAGTGTGTTTGTAGGGTACAGAGTATCTTATAAGCAAAAGGAAATACACTGAAATAAGCTGAACTTTTCTGCTCAGTATGCAGGGAGAAAGAGGAAGAGTCTTAGCTTTTCATGGGCCCTGTGGGTGGGCCCTGATGGGATAACAGCATTTATTTGGTGTGCTTGTTTGTTTGTTTGTTTGTTTAAATCGCCCATCATTCTTCTGAGGTGGTTCATGGGTCAGAGAAGTTTCTGTGAGTCCACAACCTGCTCTGGTCCCCACACTGCAAAGAAAGCAACAAACACTGGGCAGAGTAAGTCTACAACCGTGATCTTGGAGGACGAGCTCTTGGCCCTCAAAGTTCAACCATCTTGAGCAAGCACTCCACCCCACATGTACCTGTGCCCCTGGGGTGCTTTCCCACTGAAGAGGAACAGTGGTGCCTCAGTCGGCTGAGTGACGAGATTTGTGTCCTCACACCATAAGGTATTTGTTAACATCTTCATGAGAGTAACATTCCTGCTCCCTCCAAAACCTTAATGCTGGTTCTAAAGTGCAGGAGGGGTTGGAGGGTAGGATTATTGAGCCCCTGGGTCCAACCCTGCTACCTTCCATACTTTTAATCCTCATCTATATTTTTCAAGAAGAACTCATTCATTTGGAATCTAGATTTTTAAATTACTTTGTCTAAGAATTCTGAAGTATAGGAAAGTGAAGAAGCTACAAGGAACACCTGTGCATAACATGTCAAAGTATTAACATCTAAAATATTTCTAAGAAAGTATAACAAAGAAAAGAAGCTACAAATAAAGAATGCTCTAGAAATGTGATCTGGGTTGTGTTCTACAACTTGCAAAGTTCCATTCTACACTCCATTGACCATAGCAGCCATTACCCTTCTCTTGGTGAGATTTTAATACATCTGAGAAACAAAGACTTTTATTCTTGTTGTAAAGGGAGGAGCCAATAAGTAAAACATTTGCCAAGCAGCAAAGATACACCACACAGATAAATGTCTCAAGCATTAGGAACCTTCTCACTGGTGTTGTAGGGCTGAGATAAAACCAGAATGAAAATGATGAAAACTTAGGTTTTGTCTGCTTAAAAGTTAAGGCTGAACAGTTAATCCTTGCAGCTGAAAAAATAGCCTAGATCCAGGCACAGTGTTGCATGCCTGTAGCCAGCTCCTGGAGAGGCTGAGATAGGAAGATCACTTGAGCCCAGGAATTTGGGGCCAGCCTGAGCGACAAAGCAAGACCCTGTCTTAAAACAAAACAAAAACCTATAGGACCAAACCATGCCAGCTTTGGAGCAAACCTACACTTTCATTCCTGTTTCATTTGTAAGGAGAAAAGGCAAACTGGGCAAAACTAAACGATCTGTTGAATCTTTATTGTTGATACCTAGGGATTTATTTGCAGTCTCCTGTGGGGCCTTACGAAGTCCAAACCCCATGAAGAGGAAAGTATTGAAGAGAGAAGTCAAACTTTGCAGGGTCCCTGGAGCCAAAGAATCAGGTGTGTCTACTGTGCATATCTGAAGGTGCCCAGATTTGAAACTGGGTATAGAAGGAATGTGTGTTGTGTAGGTGGAGTGTGTGTGACTTATGTAGCAGTGGTATGTGTGCGAGGGGTGTGAGGTGGGCATGTGTGCAGGTACAGGGGTCTGGGGTTGAGTTCCACAAAGCTCAAGACTCTGCTTTGCACATTTCAAGTCCTAAAGGCCATGGGTTCTTGTGGGGTAACCAGAGCATAACCCAGGCACATGGGCACATCATATTCACAGTCTCGCTGACATGGGCTGGACAGGCACCCTGATAAAAACTCTCCCCCATGACTCCTCCTCAGGTGACTTGAGGCCTCCCTCCAAGAGCCAGGCCAAACATCCGGCACCCTGCTCTCAGGAAGATCAGAGAGACAGAAGGTACCGCCTCTGAATCCCTGGAAAAGTCTACAGCTGTAAGAAGGGGTAGTGGGAAGGACAGCCATTCACCCTGGGAGCCAAATGTGGCAAACAATGACTTCCTGCTATGGAAAAAACCCACAGAAGAGATAGAAAATGAATAAAACAAAACAGCAAACAACTCTGCTCCCTTCATATGCCCGACCAGCTCCAATCTCACTCCTCTATTTCACAAAGGTGAGGAGTCTCAGCCACTGCAGCCACCCCTCACCTCCTGGTCCCTCCTCAGCTTTCTGTCTGCCCAGCACCCGTGGGATTCTACTCCATGAGGGCCCACACAGGCTTGTCAGGCCACCCGAAGTCCTCATACCTCACCTTCTCTGAGAGCTGACACACCCTGTGACACCCCTCTCTCCCGGGCCCAGACACAACCAGCCCTGATTCTCCAGTCCCATCTCCAACCACTCCTCTGTGTTTTCCGCTAGCACCTCCAATCCATCAGGGAAGACTAACAAATGTTCATGACAACAGATACCACACGCAAGTGTGTTTAGACATTATAGACCAGTTCATTGGCAAATCGGAAGCTGTCAATTCAGACATGGGACCCTTGACTGGACAGGATAGGATCTTCTCATCTATCTCTGAGAATACAAAAAGCAGCTAAATATCTTGGTAGTTAAAAGTACAAAGACAGCACTTATGGCTGCTCAATACTCTACTGGATGTTTCTTTTTCATTCATTTCACTTGCTGGTTCCCACCCCAGAAGGTAAAAATCCATGAGGACAGGGACTTCTTGTTTATCACTGGGCATCGTCTCTCATGGCACACAGTAGTTGCTCCTTAAATCTTCGTTGAAGAAACAACTGAAAAGGGGGGGCGGGCAGCAGAGAATGCAGACAATGCTAAGCCTGGATGACACCACCACAGCTTACCCAGGAGGTGACCACAGAACGTGGACACTCATAGAAATCACAAGTATTCACGCTTGCAGAAACAGCGTATTGTATGTGCTACTGTGTGAGACATGGGATTGGGATCTTTCTGAATAGTGTAATTGGTAAGAAATTTTATGAAGTCATTTCAGCAGAAGAGTCTGCTTCATTTTTTCTCAATCATGTCAGGTAGTCAGAATTTAAAAGAAGACTTTGATGTATAATTGAGCTACTTAATTTTTATTTTATAGAAATTGCCATTGCTCAGGAACATAATTTCTCTAACAGTCCAATAAATGTCAGTACATTAATTTCAAGTTTCATTAAATAAACAAACTCTCTGCCTAAGAAGACTTCCTCCTGATTCAAAGCAGCCCTCTTTATTCTCAGCAAATGTACAGCTTTCTCCCGTAGGTTAAGGTTAAGCTAATTCAATATTCAGAGACACTTCCAGACTTCTAAAAAGGTTTCTAACAATCTCCTAAATGCCGTTCACTTTAGAGAATTTTCAACCATCAGCTGAATAATGATTGTCACTGGACGAAACTTAAAAATTTTAACAAGCAAATGGGATGCTCTAATTTGGCTCTTTCTTTTAAAAATGGACAACTCAGTGCTCAATAGAAAGAACACAATACAGTGTCAGATAGAACTGTACGCACTTGCACACGTACGCATGCTCACACACACGCACACACACACGCGCGCACACACACACACACACACACACACACACACACTGACTCCCCTGTTTCCTGCCCCTAGGCCAAAAAAATTAACTGCCATCACTCGAAAGAGGATCAATGTTACTTTTGGTATAACTCTTCCAAGAGCAGGATGTATGATTTCAAGTTACAATAGCACATCTGGGAAAATGGCCCACTTGTACACCCATTGTGATTTATTCACTCACCAAGGAAACCCGAGGCATTCCTACTCATATATGGTTTCAAAAAACACAAGGCATTGAAGCTTTTTTATATCAGTAGGGACATACATTTTCTAAAAAGCATTTAAAGAGAAGATCAAATGTTCATAACCAAGGAAGGATAGTTAAAAAATAGGTTTTCCGAGGGAAAAGAACGTCTCTACTTGGTGCCATGTCATTCAATTCTATGCAACAAACACTTGTCAAGAATTTCATGCCAGTTGCAGATAATCAAGAGGCCTGACACCCAGTGTGGTGGTCCAGACCTATAATCCCAGCACTCTGGCAGGCTGAGACAGGAGGACCAACCTGGACAACTTAGTGGGACCCTGTCTTAAAATAAATAAAAAAGGGCTGGGGAATGTAGCTCAGTATAAAGGCCCCAGGTTTAATCCTTGTCACTGTGGGTTAGAGACAGAGACAGAAGGACCAGCGTATTCCTTGCCCTCGTGGACCTTACAGTCTAAGATATCGGCATTATTTGTGGGTAGATTTTAAACTGCAAATCTGATGTATTTAGTAGATGTATGGCTATTTGAATTTTCTATCTTTTCTTCTGTATTATTTTGCTAAGCATTTTTTAAAAGAATTTGTCTATTTTGTGTAATTTGTAGAATTTTATTGGTATAAAGTCATCCCCCAAAATCATTTACAATCCTGTACGTAGAATCCTGATACTAGACTTGTCTTCTCTCAATTCCAATCAGTTTCTATAGGGATTTATCAATGTATTAAACTTTTCAAAGAAATGACTTTTCATTTCTTTCATTTGTCTCATATACCTTTTGTTTTTATGTTTATCATTATTTTCCTTCTACTTTGAATTTAATTTGCTCTTTCTCTAAATTCATAGGTAGATGCTTAGATCATTGGTTTTTAAACTTTCTAATACATGGCTAGTGCTTATTCCAGGCTAATCGCTTTATTTTTTATAGCCAGGCCTTCTAACGTCCATTACTTCATCATGAACCAAATATCCTTTCAGGAAGTTTAGTCTTTTGCGTACTTAAAAATAAGATCAGTTACTGAGAGAAATCAGTGAAACTCCACAGACAAGGAAGGAACTCTATGTATGCAGGTTACTGAACAGCGTGCCCAGAGCACACGTGGAGCTCAGGGGAGTGCAGTAACGGACTCTCTGACCAGAAGCTCTGGGCACCTGCTGTCAGTTCAGGAGGACCGCTGTAATCCTCAGAAGAGTCCACAGCAAAGCACCTCCAGGAAGCCTTCACCTAGAAATCACCAACTTCTTCCATCCAACAACGCAAAGCCCTGTCCTCCTCCTTCTCCTGCAGAAATGTGTAACACAACTCCTCAGCTACTGCCACACTACTGGTAAAAACCTTCCCGTGGCCAACAAATTCTCATTCTTATAGTGAATTCACTCTTTCTCTAAATGCACTGTACTAGGTGAGGTGGTGTGAAATAGAAAACATGAGATGATTTAAATAAAACTATGGAAAGAATTTGGGCTACCTGAGATACTGAAAATGTCAGAATTCTCTATCAAAACAGTAGAGGTCACAAAGTTGCCACTGAGGGCCGGGGATTTAGCTCAGTGGCACCACTGCCTGCCTCGCAAGCGCAAGGTCCCAAGTTCGATCCCCGGTACCAAAAAAAAAAAAAGTTGCCACTGAAATCAGAGAGCAAAGCCCAGTGTTTCCAATAAATGTTGCTGAATCAACCTGGCATCCACCTCAGGCAAAAAACAAATGAATAGGGCTGGGGATTTAGCTCGGTGGTTCCTCTGCCTGCCTCACAAGCGCAAGGTCCCAAGTTCAATCCCTGGTACCAAAACAAACAAATAATCCTGACTTTCACTCGAATCATTCATGCCAATCAACTCCAGGTGGATCACAGGCTTAAATGTGAAAAGTAAAACTTCTAGAAATGCTACAGGAAAATATGTTTATGGCACTCAGTTAGGCAAATGTTTTTAAACAGAGCATGAGGCCTAACTTTAAAGAAAAAGACAGAAATTGGCCATCACTACTTAAATTAGAACAGCACCAAGAAAAAGAAAGCCTTAAAACAAAAAACAAAAAGCTTCAGGGATAAGCAAATTAGTATTAAAATGATACTTGTGAACACCACTTACAC
The DNA here is from genome assembly GCF_053883595.1 of Heterocephalus glaber. NCBI lineage: Eukaryota > Metazoa > Chordata > Mammalia > Rodentia > Bathyergidae > Heterocephalus > Heterocephalus glaber. The sequence continues at coordinate 5,581,490 of NW_028258444.1, read as the reverse complement.
GGCTAATGACAAAAAAGTATCATAAGTACACAGAAGAATTGTGCTATGTATACACTGGGACCACCATAGAAAACTTAATCAGAACTTCCTAAAGTTGAAAAAATGACGCAGTAGTTCCACCAAAATGCATGGATGCAGTAATAGCACCTTTCATCATAACAGCCATCAACAGCAAAATGGAAATGAAATCCTGTTCACCAGGAAAAATAACAAATTAGTGCCAGTGTGTGCAAAGTGAAGGCCACAAACTCGGGAACTAGATGTTCCTGGACTTGATGTCCAGTTTTGGTACTCATGTGAATACTAACTATGTAGAAGATAGAACCTCATGTAGCCTTCCTTCTTCCCTGAAAGACAGGGTTACATTACAAGGTCGTTCTGAGGACAGAAGTAATGTATGGAACACAAAGCACCAGGAGGAACTCAATACACACACATTCAGAATAAGGTCTAGGGGGTACAGGTATCATTCAGGATCAATTATCAACCACTGTTGTAAGAACTTTTATATATAAGTTCTTCCTATAAAATAATGTTCTACCTGACATGCCAAATAAATCAAGCATTTATGCTAGAGAAAGACCTAGGCGGTAAAAATACTTCACAGTGTAGACTTTCACAGAAAAACAATTCACGGACTGATCTTTTCCAATTTGCTGGGAATGGAGCTGCCAACTGAGAGACGAGGGACACTACTCAGGAACTAGGTCGGGACACTACGTTGCTTCTTTATCAATTCCACATGCATTGCAGCTGTTGCCTCCAATGCCAGAGGATCACGTGAGCGGGGAAGATTAAACACATGGGCAGGAAATGCCATGAGTATACAAACTGCGGGACGGGATTCCTAGTGGGCCAGGTACAAAGCTGAGCCTCAGGAGATGACATGGGGTAGGCATGCGGCCCGGAGCAGCACGGACAGGCTGAGAGGTGCTGAGAGAGAGGGTACCAGATGGGACAGTGCAGGGGCAGGGACGGGGACGGGACGGGACGGGACTCAGTGCAGGACTCGGCCCACCTCCCCAACACCACCGAAAGTGGGACAGCCCCCCAAACATAGTCCTGCTGCGCTTGTTAGCCTGATTCTGAGTCTGCTTTTAATCTTACACATGTACTTATTACTGATCAGAGAAGAAAACGCATAGGTTGGTTCATAAACCCCACTTTGGCTTCTAGTTAATGTTTATAGAGGAATATAATACCATTTTAGGGTTTATATATAATGCCTATATATACGCCAGCAATTTCGTAGCAGACATCTATTTTGAGAAAAATAGAAATTACTAATTCTAAATTTAGCACAAATTCAATAAAATTTTACCCATCTGTACAAAAAAAGTGCTTTATATTGCCATCTAAACTAGCACAGGGAAGGGCCGGGGATTTAGCTCAGTGATTCCGCTGCCTGCCTCGCAAGTGCAAGGACCTGAGTTCGATCCCCAGTACCAAAAAAACAAAACAAAACAAAACAAGACACCTAACATCAAAAAATACAAGTCCAATGGGTTTTCCTTTCCGAGATACTTTGCAAGTTAGACTTCAAAATTAGTGTTCCTCATAGAATCTTGAAAAACTATGTAGCACGAGTAGACATGTCAGCTAAACTGTGGTCCATCTTGTAACAGAGTATCACAGAGTGACGTAAATGGACATTTCCTGGGAATGTTTAGTAACCTAAAATCATGTAATGTTAAGTGGCAAGGGACATGAGAAGCCTGCTACAAAATCCACTCCTGAGGCACTCTGGCCTCAGCCTTGAAAAATGATAGACACAAAAAGGAAAAACACCTCAAAATGTTCTGAGTACATTACACCTGCATGTTCTTTCTCTTTCATACTTAACAAAAATATCCATTTTAAAAGCTTTTCGTGGGCCGGGGATTTATCTCAGTGGTGCAGCACCTGCCACAAAAGTGCAAGGTCGAGTTCCATCCCCAGTACCACAAACAAACAAACAAAAAACCAGCAAAAGCTTTTCTGAACTATTATCTAAAACAGTTTTTGGTGAAATATAAAAGACTGTAAGAGCACTAAAGTCACAATGTTAGAAGGACAGGGTTCAGTCAGGTAGGCCTCAGATGCTGATAAACTATATGTGATTTCAAGAACTGCTTAAAGAAAGAGATCTTAATCCTAATGACTGAGGGAGCAGTGAAGGCACAGGCCACCTCCACCCCTCTTAAGAGGAGCCTGTGAACCTGCCCCGGCCCTAGAGAAACACCACGCCTCTAAGCCATTGTCCTGAGGCAGAGAACAAGAAATAGCACCTTTATTAAAAAGAAATTAAGGATTAAAATAATTGATAATTTGAAATAGGAAGAAAAGATTCAAAAGGGTAGGGGTGACAGGAGGGGAAGGGGAGAGATCAGAGTTACAGGCTGGAATCTGGAAAGAATCCATATATAGATTGTGTTTAAAACTATAGGAAGAGGGCCTGGGGATTTAGCTCGGTGGTTTTGTCGCTTGCCTCGCAAGGGCAAGGACCCGAGTTCGATCCCCAGTCTCCCCCCAACCCCCAAAAAACTGTAGGAAGAGCTGTAGATAGAGACTAGGCTGGAGCTCATCAGTGGGTTGGGAAGGAAGAGTCACTGAGATCAAAGGAGAGAAGGGTATGTTTCCTGAAGAAACAACTATGTACAGTACACAGTACTTGATAGTATGATAAACCCCTGTGACTGTTTTGGGTACTTATCACAACATGCTGTGCTTTTCATCCTTTAGAGCATAATCCCACTTATATAAAAGTTTACTGTAAAACAGTGTGCTGCTATGCCAATGGTAGCCTCAAGTATCTCATGTTTAACTGCGTATTTGGATAATATCAAGGGGCCATCACAGATGACTGATGTATACCTCCTCAGTTTGCACTTAGAAGTTGGCATTGTGTGGTACTTTGCGATACATATGGATGAAATTGCCTAATAACATATTTCTCAGATTATATTTCCATCATGTGTCATATGACTGTATTGAAATTTAAATTTCAAAAAATTTGCCTATGTGGAGTCTACTAGCTAATCAGAATTTTTTTTCAGACCACGATTTGTTCAATATTAGTCTTGAAAATCTTTCTAAAACAAATCACATCCTTTGATGTCTTGTTAATGCTTGAGATGATTTTTTAAGTTATATGAAAAAATGTTAAGCACTTTTCAGTTTTGCTTTGGTTGAGTTTTATTATATTTGAATATTATTATAGTTTTTTCCCTGCATTGCTTTTCTTTGAATAATTTTAATTTTTGTATATGTGTGCGTTTAGTGAATGATAATAAAGTAAAAAAAGAAATAATTTTCAATAATTATTGCAATTATTAAACATTCAATATTATTTCAATAATAATTATTCAATAATTCATCAAATCATGTTGCTATTTAATAATGAAGAAAAACAAACACCAGTGACTTCATCTACTCAGATACTTTGTATACTCAAAAAACCCCAATGCTTTCTCCTGAGATAGAAATGATAATCATTAAAATAACAGTACTCACAGCACCCCATAAAAGGGTCTTGTCAGGCTAACATCCAGTGGCACCTTCTAGTCTTTCGATCTGCTTACTTCCTGTTTCTAGCTGAAGGGTTTGCATTCTGATCTGCAGGTAAAACCTACAGGCATCTTGTATTTAGGCAGCAGAACTTTGCACATCTCATGTTCACCACAGTAAAGAACCAAGTAATGGGAAGTGCACAGTTATGTTTCCCAACTCTTCTGGCTGTGATGCACCCTGGAAAAGTACGTAAGTGATACATTTCAAAATTCCATGAAGGTATTTCAAAATATAGCCAGAGGGCTCGAGAATACTGTGGGTGAGACAGAAGGGACAGCATGGAGTACATGTGATTTAATTATACACGTAGCTCTAGGTTTATAGAAAAAAACCTATCTTTTAAAAAGAGGTTTTAAAGGATCATTGTATTTTTTTTTTTCAAGGCCATCAGAAATCTTTAAGAAACAGCACAGGAACCTAGGCATGGTGGCACACATCTTTAATCCCAGCACTCAGGAGGCCAGTCACAGTTGAGACTGTCTCCAAAAACAAAAATAAAAAATGGTATAAGAAACGTTGAATAGGGGCCGGGGATTTAGCTCAGTGGTTCCAGTGCCTGCCTCACAAGTGCAAGGTCCTGAGTTCGATCCCCGGTACCAAAAAAAAAAAAAAAAAAAAGAAAGAAAAAAAAAAGAAATGTTGAATAGCCAGGCATGGTGGCACATGCCTATAATCCCAGCACTTGAGAGGCAGAGGCAGGAGGATCACTTCGAGTTCAAGGCCAGCCCGGGCTACATAGTGAAACCCTGCCTAAAAAAAAAAAAAGTTGAATAGTGAAACTGTACACAAACTCTCTTTATCCCCCAAAGCCAAAAGGGAATGCATTTCCTTCCTAGGAAGAGCTATGCAGGTCACACAGCAATCCCAAGTAACTTCTTTACAAAAAAACACACAGGATTTTAATGTAATAAAGGAACCAATGGACAAATTTCTCATCCTTGGTACGTGTAAAAGATTACTAATTAAGATGAATATTTAAATTAACGTCTCATAATATAGGCTCCTCAAAACACTTCAAGGTTTGTTACCACATTTATTCAACTTTTATATACTAATCTAAATTCCAATTTCCCTTTCCATATATTTAGAAGTAGTCAGAATCAAACTCTGGCACCTAGACTCAGTTCAGCTTTGTAACACCACTTTTCTAAATTACTATGTTCCTGAAAGAATGTTAAAGCAAAAACTGTGTATTACCTGGGAGTACCTTGAGAGTACTTGAGATTTGGATGAATACAGTATTACACATTTAATATAGCTTAGGAACCAAAAAGTAGAAGCACAGAGGAAACTAACTGGAGAAATCCATGCTAAAAATCATGGGTCCCTCGGAGGATACTAAGAGACCTGAGCTCAGGAGCCACAGTCTTGCTATCTCAATGAACACTGCTGCCACTCTGAGCTCTAAAAGTGGGTCTCTCTCTAGGCAGTGAAAGGTGTAACTGTGAGGCTTGGCATGTTCTGCCCAACCACAGGTGGTGATGTCCTGACTGAAACAGGTCACACCCCAGCCTGGTCCAGTGTGGCTAAGGCTAGGGGCATCAGTACAGGAAGTGCTCATGTCTTTACTCAGCCGAGAGTGACCAGCGTGAATGAGGATGTCAGCATGCTCGGTTCCCATCTCTAGCTGGGAGGAGGTGGCGGGAAACTTCAATCTGACCACATGGCAGTGAGCCATGGGCTAAAACTTGATCTGTGCTGCTCTGCTACTGGGTGCTACTTGAGCTGGGTCCCCAGGAGTCTGTGGCCCTGTTCTTCACCTCTTTTTCAATGCTGTAGCAGTTGGAGAGAAGGGAGGGGCCAATATGGAATGGTCCCTGATGGTGTGATGGACAGCATAGATTTCTAGGTGTCTTTACAACTGACTAGACCTTTTCAACATTCAGGTAGTATATGAATATAGCTGTAGAAAAATGTTGCAGGAATTGTGCTGAAATAAAAGCTCTCATATGTGCATGTTTTTCTGAATCCCTGCTTGTACCCTGCCCTGCTAGACTTTTAAAAGGGGGATTTCTCTCTTTTGTCTTTAAATCAAGTAATTCTGACCCATTTGGTGATATACATGTTTAAGTTTCAGAATGGTTTTAGTAACCACAATTTCAATAAACTGCACATAAAGCTAAGATTTGTAATCTCCCCAAATCATGTGATTAAATATAAACCTCCAGGGCCAGGAATTTACCTGTCTGCCTCACAAGTGCAAGGTCCCGAGTTCGATCCCTGGTACCAAAATAAATAAATAAATAAAAATAAACCTCCATAAAAAGAGAATAAACAGTGGTATTTATCTGTTCCCAATAACATCATCATTATGACATCAACACCATGTCTTGACAAAATTATCAGTAACTATAGCCAGGTATTTGGGCTGTGGCCTCTGCATAACAACCCTCACACAGGGTTCTCAGGCCCATTTTATAGTTGGCAACACTGACACCATCTACAGATGATCTACAACTCAATATTTCTGTCCTGTGTCTTTGTTTTCCTGTTTCCCCACTAGACTAAAACTCTAAAACTTGCTATGCCTAGTAAACTTCCCCTTTGTACCTCTTGTGGTCATTTTCATAACTAAACTCAAAACATTGTATTTGACCTACTTATAAGCAAAAAGTTTTACCCATAATGCAGAATAGGGACATCATTTTAGAATAACAAACCTGCAGGCCTGTAGCCCACCCAGCAACAGCCATTTTTATCTTACTCTGGTGACTGGCTATGAGAGAACATGAGAAGAGCAAATGTGCCACTTCCTGAAGGTCACTTTGGGCTAGAAATAGCTCTGCTTTAAGGTCTGCTCTCACTTCCTCTGTGAAGGAGAGCGCGCCGGTCGCCGGTTGCCAGCCATGGAGACACAGAGGACAGCGCCAAGTGTGAGATGTCTGCAATACCTTCCTGCTCCTTTCTCCGTCTCTTGCCATCAATCCCCTCTATTTTCCCCCAACTCCTTTATATGCTATGTGGTGATCTGGGGAAAAACTAACTACTTTAGTAGATAAATTTTTTAAAAACTTTATTTCAAACATGAAGTAAATGTTTCACTTCCTTATTTAAAAATGGGATACAGCTTCAAAAATCACTTTTTAAAAAGTACATGTTGAATCCACTTCTCTGTAATGTTACTAGTATAGACCATTACCTTCTGATTTATAATCTGAGACAGTTCCCAAGATAAGTGTCGGTACCAGTGCAGGTGGCAACTGGCACTTGGAGGGACTGTCCCATGTGGACACCCATAGGCATTTTGCGTGGGGACGGGGACATTCCTTATCTGTGACAGACATTTAAGGTAGCCACAGAACACTTGCAATGGGGCTTGTGGGACCAAAGAACTGAAATTAGTTTATATTTAAGTTCTGAAACCAACCCCTGGCTAGTGAACAGCAATTTAATGCCTAGGTGCATCTTTTTAAAACTCTACTTTGAAATAATTAAAGACTCACAGGAAGTTGTAAAACTAATACAGAGATATTCAGGGTGCCCCTTCACCCAGTTTCCACTGATGATTACAGATTGGAGAGTACACATCTTTGAGGTTGGCTTTTTTGCACTTATAACACAATGTCCTGGGTGTCCACTCAGGGCCTTGCAACCCCCAACAGCAAGTTCCCTTCCTGCCTCATAGTGTGGATGGATGGACCATGGCAAGGCCTTCTTCTTTTAAAGAGCATTTGACTATTTACAGTCTTTGGCCATTGAAGGAGACCCCCTGAAGATGTGGTGGGCAGGCTTTGATCATATTCAATTGGCTAATCACAACTGACTTTACCTATAATTCAGAGCTGGTCGTAAGTGCACAGCCTAATGGATGCAGCTGGCACACAGAAAGAGAGCTCTACGTGTGAATGGCCATGGCCAAGACCAACCCAAGTCAAGGACACCAGGGCACCTGTATTAGCTGATAGCATCACAGCTGAAGACCCCATGATTCTTGCTCCTCCTTTATAAAAAGTTAATATTAATCTAAGGGAAAGAACAAGTTCCCATTAACCTAAGATTCACTTCTTGCAAGAATGCTTTGTTCTGTTTTTGCTAGGCCTCACTCACATCAGCCCCTCTGATCTTCACCCCACATACCTGACCGTATGCCCCTTCTGCTTTGTGCGCAATAAATACTGGCAAGTCCGCAGGTTCTGGGTCTCTGCTCACTAGAAGCTCTGACCTCCCAGGCCTCATCTCATTTACCATCTACCTTTGCCTTCATTCCACATCACATACCTAATCGGGGGTCAGGGGCTTCCTTAGAGGTCCCCAATAGCCCATTATAAATAAAACTGGTATGACCTTCCTGTGCAGGTTTTCGTATAAATCTAACTTTTCATTTTCCTGGGGAAAGGGCCAGAAGTGCAATCTGCAGCCCAATGCTAAGTGTCCACTTGTGCTCATTTTCACCTATCACCTGCTATCCTTCTTGACAGAAGTGTCACTGAGTTGTTCCTTATCTGCAATTAGTTGTTTGCATATCTTTTTACTGTGGAGTTTTCAGATTTCTATGCACATTCTAGATGGTTCTGTCTGGTTCACCAGATACAGTTCTTCATCAAATACAGGGTTTTCACATGTGTCCTCCCCCAGTTTATATCTTTTCTTTCTTTTTTCCCTTTTTTGCGCAGGAAATTGAACTTGGGGCCCTGTGCAGAGCCTAAACCTGTTTGGAGTCTCAGAGCAAGTTTTAAATTTTGATTCGATTTATCTTTTTTTTTTTCTTTTATGGATCATGCGTCTGATGTTATGACTTAGGAACGTTTTAGCAAGCCACAGGTACTGAAGATTTTTCTCCCTGTCTTCATTTAAAAATTCAGTTTTATTTTTTATTTAATGTTTTAAATAAAAATTTTTTAATAGGGAATTAAATGTTAAAAAAAGAGAATAGTACATTTCTAGCCTGCTAGATTTCCCATATTTAAATGATACCTACATGTTCATTATTGGTTCTACACTACCTGGAAGGCACAGACATTACATAAAACTCTACAACTATAAACCAACGTGTATTGTGCTAATTCATAAAACTTATGAAAAAACAAAAACATTACTACCCATGTTTCTACATGTCTTTTCTAATTGAGACATGTAAAATACCAGAATAGAAAAACCATATTTTCATGGGGAGGAGTAATAAAGTTGAGTTTTGAAGTCTTTTCTTTTATCAGAGTTTTTTAAGAGTCAAAAAAATTATTATGTCAAACCTAAAATTTTAGATAAAGCATTAATTTTAGCTATCATAAAAATACTATGCCCAGACAGTCATGAATAGATACTGCAAACCTGGGGGATACTAAACAAAGCAGAGTTCATGGTTACCATATTTACACATACTCTGTTGTGTTTCAGGGCCACATGATCTGATTCAAAGTAGTAAACATCTGACTGGCACTCTCTTTGGCAGGTGGCATATGTCTGATACTGAGTCTTCCCTCTGAGGGTGGCTTATTTGGTCCTTCGCTTTTATAGTTTTGAGAGTCACAACATAAAACTTTTTTATTTTGAGAAATATCAGGATTTGTGGGAGACTCACTTTATCACTAGCAGTTGCACCTGTTTCACTGGGACTATGATTATTCTGCTCAAATTGTCCATTCTCTCTTCAAGGAGAACTGTTTTTAGTGGGATTAGCTCTGGCAGAGGCAGCCCTTCATGATGACATTCTCAAGGTATAGCAATGCTCTTGAGTTTCTGACAGAGAGGTCATCTGAGCTGAGATGCGGTCTAGAAGAGACGACAGCTCTGCTTCTCCAGAGTGGCATACCCTCAAATTCCGCATCCCAGATGTTACTGGTATTTTCATTACACTGGTTTTTTTTGTACTGGGGATCGAACTCGGGACCTTGCGCTTGCGAGGCTGTCACTGGAACCACTGAGTTAAATCCCCAGCCCTACACTGCTCTTTTGAGGCACTGCTATCTCCCACCACATCTACTTCCTCCTCAGAATCCCTTAAAGATGACTGGATTTCAGAAATGGGGCCTGGAGCTTGCTCAGTAGTCAGCTGATTAACACACTCCAAAGACAGGCAGGCAGCTCCTAATTTGTGGTCCTCCAACTTGACCTGCACTTCTGAATTTGTGCAAGGCACGTTATGGTCTATACAACTGTCATCCCTCCTATTATCACGGAACATTGAAGTCTGGGTTTCTGAAGCCCCATTTCAGCTACTGATTTCTCCTGCAATGCATAGGAACCAGCACTATTTTGCTTAGCGTTCCCACCAGGCTGACAGTCATCACAGTTTATACCAGCAGAATCACTGTCATCAACACTGTTGACAGTCAGATAGCCTGTGATTTCTTCAACTACTGCAGAATTAAGTGGCCCTTCCTCACTGACATTCACCTTTTTAACTCCCCTTTTCTCATAATCATCCAGTATAAGACACCAACAAACAACGTTTACTCCCTTGAATAGCTGCATCATTGTCCACTCCTGTCTTCCTCTGTTCTACTGACTCCTTCCTTGTCTGATCTGATAGGTGAATCTTCTTCTGAACTGTTTGGTGCCTCAGATCTAAGACAACATTTAATCCTTTTAAAAACTGGTGATACAGGTTCCATTTGCCTTCTCTCACAACTTTCTATCACCTGCCTTCCTAGGTTATCATTTTCAGAAGAAGAAAGTCCTCTTTTTCCTAGGGCTTACCCATGATTCTCAAGTACTCTGCTGTTTTAAATCAGTGGTTTTTCCATTATTATTTTCTTTCTGAATTTGCACAGGCACTTCTTTAGAGTCTCTTCTTTAGGGATCTTAATCATACTTGAGAATGAGGTGAGCAATGCTACGATTCCTTAAAGCTCTACCACAAAAAGATTCATCCAAGCCGTTTAACCCCACTATCGGTCTTGTCACATGAGTACATCGGGAAGCAGCCATACTATGGCAAGTCCCTACAATACGGTCATCATGATCCACTCACTGGGAAACCTATAAAACCAAAGATCTATCATTTTGGAAATATCTCTTTCCCTTATATCCTGAAGGAGTTGGAGCTATGTCTACAATAGAGCTTAGGCATCAGGGTTTCAGGCTCTCAGCTTCAGCCATGGAGAATACTAGAAATTCTCAAATTCCTTTAGCTGAGTTCTACCAGTATTAAGACAGACAGGTTCCTGCAGATGTGTTTCTTAAGGTCTTTTAGGAAGTGTTTCACCTAGTATCTGACTCCCACACGTCTGTATTTATCTTTCATCTCTGTTAATGTCCATGTTATGTTGAGATTTCAGGTGCTAATTATTTATATGGTTGTACTGGCACAACTTGGAATGGTTCATAGAGGTTTCAGTACATAATTGGCTGGCTCCAAGGCAGGGATGGCAAACAGGAATCACAGAGGAGAAACAACATGGAATGCACAAGGCAGCAAAAGCAACAAGGGGGGGCTTAACACCATCCCCCTGCCCCTTTTATCTTATTCCCATAGTTTTATATTTTACATTTAAATCAATGACTGAGCACCCCCTCCTCCAGTAAGTCAGTTCCCGGCTTACAAATGAGTTCCATTCTAGGAGGACATAATTAAGTCAGATTTGTTCATAAATCTGACAAAGTGGGTCTGACATACCTTTGACACAAATATACAATGTAAAGCATAAGAAAACTTCACATGTTCCATAATCTTGTTCTTGTTTTTTAGAACTGTGGCAATGGTTGCACTACTCATGTTAAGTAGTTTTTTGGTTTTTTTTTTGTACCGGGGATCAAACTCGGGTCCTTGTGCTTGTGAGGCAGGCAGCAGAACCACTGAGCTAAATCCCCGGCCCAAGTAGTAATTTTTTTTTTCCTTTTGGTACCAGGGATCAAACTCAGGGCCTTGTGTTTGTGAGGCAGGTGCAGCGCCACTGAGGTAAATCTCCAGCACTGAACAACCCTTGTTAAAAGAGCGACAGCTACAATCTTTTCGACGTGGTCCAATCTCTCAATTATTTTCACTTTTGTGTCCATTGCTACTGCTTTGCGCTTCCTAGCAACCCCCTCCACATCACCACTGCTTTTGTTCTGGACCCCCTGGGCTCTGACTGAGCACTGTACCACTGCACACTATCGCACTGCACATAAGCACACAGCAGCACAATCGTGACAGTGTCCGTCAGATCCGTGAGCTACTTCTATGATCTGTTTACATCTATGAATGTTCATAATTTGAGGTCCGTTCCTATCTGTGAAAGTTCACAACTTGAACGTTCTTAAGTCGGGGACTAACTGTACTGGGGATGGAACCCAAGGGTGCTATACCACTGAGTTACATACCCAGCCCTTTTTAAAAAACTATTTTATTTTGAGATAGGTTCTCACTAGTTTGCAAAAACTGGCCTCTAAGTTGTGATCCTCCTCCTCCTCCTCCTCATCCACAGATATCTAGCAATGATTTGTTGAAAAGACCATTCTTGCTTGATTGTAATATTTTTGCACCTTTTCAAATATCAAGTGGCTGTCCTTAAATGTGGCCATTCTGGGTTCTATATTTTCCTTCATTTATTTCCCCAGCTTCCAACACCACAGTACTGATAAATCTTAAAATCAGGTAGTGATTTCTCCCACGTTATTCTTCTGTTTCAAACCTGTTGTCTACTCTATTTCACTCTGCCTTTCCATATAAACTTTAGAATCTGGTCTATGGCTCAAAAACCTTGCTAGAATTTTTAAAGTAATCATGTTAAACCTCTGCCAATCTGAGAGAAGTGACTCCTTTCCTATACTGAGTCTTTAATCCATGAATACAGGATGTCTCTTCCTTATTTAGATCTTCAGTTTCTTTCATTAACACCTTGTAGTTTTTAGGGGTATCTCATTTTTAAAAGCAACTTGAATGATGAGTCAGAAATAGCTTGTAAATTCTACCAAAATACAAAAGGAATGGCCCAAACTTCGAAAGTCAAAATGATTGAGGTTAACTAAATTTAAAAATATTCAAGAGAAACACAAATAAATATACCCATTTGCAGCAAATAAGCAGAATATTGCTGAAAGTAGGCTTTACACAATTTATGATGAAATGAACAGAGCATAAGAAAGAATCATTAAAACAGTCCACAGGAAAATGAAGTACAAAGCAGAAGGTCAGCACCCTCCAACTAGAACTATTTTCCTGTCTGAATTATTATGCTTATTTTATGCGTCAAGCCTGAACATTAGGATGTGCAATAATTGCAGGGTTCTAAATCACATACCTTTAAAGATCCCTTCAACTTCCACATTATTTTAGGAATTACACTTTAGAGGAGCTAGTGGTAGAAAATAATGCTTTGTCAATTTTGCTGCTTAGATATCTACAGAGAGAAGGGTAGGAGAAAAAAGTAATTCTTTTTAACAGTGAATGTATATTAACTATTTGGACAAATTACTAAACCAATGGGAAACAGCAGGATATATGACAAAAATCTTTTGAGGGTTAAAATTACTCAGCCTGGAAATGTGAATATAGCGAAAATAGGTAGAGGCTAATTGGGAAGTTATGTACTTACCCAAGGGAAACGAAGGTCTTTTCTGTTTTGTCTTTCTTTTTGTTTTTCCTAGGGCCTTTGCACTGAGTTATATCACCAACACTATTTTTTATTTTGAGACCATCTCACTAAATTGCTAAACTGGCCACAATGCCCTCAAACTTATGATCCTCCTGCCTCAGCCTAGCAGACTGCTAGGACTGATGAAGCAATAATGCACAATAGGACAGGCCTTTCTTTGCCTGTTTTTTTTTTTCTTCATAAGATGTTCTGTCCCAGAAATGTAACCATTTGGGCTACCCAGTGTTCTGCTCAATGTATCAAAATGTTCTGTGACTGTGCTATACATGTACCTGCCCAATGTTCAAAAGTGTTCTGTTCAAACAATGTAACAGTTAGGGCCCGGGATTTCTACCTGTTTCCCTGCTTTCAGCTATGTCTCCATCCTAAAAGGTTCCTCTCAACTTCTTTCCCCAACTGTATATAAAAGGACTCTTACTGCAACTTGTTGCTCAGAATTCAGAGTGGGCAAATTCCTCTGAGCCAGCTGGCTAGTACAAGGTTTTTCTCCATCTCTTTGAGTAACTTTTGGGTCTTCAAATTGCTGTAGCTGTAACAGAGAGCTATAATACTAGGCTGTAACACTGACTTGTTCCTCTTTGCTACAACAGTATTACAGACATGTAATCAGCTTAATAAAGGACAATTAAAAAATTTAAAATATGGTCTTAACAGTAAGATGTTAAGAGAATTAGAATACATTGTGTTTTATAAAGCCTGAAATAAGTCCTGTTAAAGATTAAGTATAGTTGTCAAGACAGGAGGGCACTAAAACAAAATACTCAATTTAAAGACTACGAGATATGTGTAAGTATTAAGCTAAGATCTCAGAACACCATGTCTGCCTTTCATATCTGTCTGTGAAAGAAGACTATGAAGACCGGAGACCAAGTGGCAGAGGACTGAGACTCCTTCTTGTTTACCTTCGCCACCTCTGCAATGCTTTGCTAGTTCTCACACAATCATTATTCAGTTGGTTTGTGAGTGCTATTAGTTCCTAGAGCAAATGGAGTTCAAATTTGTGGGGATAGAGAAGATAATTTCTTAAAACCAAGAATGTGAGCCTCATTTTTGAAACTGTTGATAACAATACTGTGCCAGACAAGCATGACTCTGGGGTGGAATATCAAGAAAAGCCAAGACGGGATGAGGTGGTACACACCTGTAATCATAGCACTGTGGGAGGCTGAGACAGGATGATCAAAAGTTTGAACGCAGCCTGGACAAATTAGCAAAACTCTTCTCAAAAAAAAAATTTTTTTTTTTGGTAATGGGGATCAAACTCGGGTCCTTGTGCTTGTGCAGCAGGCGGCGAAACCACTGAGCTAAATCCCCGGCCCTGTCTCAAAAATTTAAAAAACTTTTTAAAAGGTTGGGGATATAGCTCTGTGCAAAGGCTCTGGGTTCAATCCCCAGTACTAGAAAAAAGGAAGATGAGGAAGTGGAGGAAATAGAGGAAGAAGAAGGAGAAAGAGAAGATGATGAAAGGGAGAGGAGAGGAGAGGAGAGGGGAGGAGAAGGAGAAGGAGGAGGAGGAGAGAAGATTCCTCAAACAGCACTGCACACCAGGCTTATCATAACTACGACCATGCCTTGGGCACACTGCCAACATGTCTCCACCAGACTTGGGAAGGTGTGAGGAAGACAGACAAGAAAAGAATAGAGAAGACCCAAGGGAGGAGATGGAAACATAATGGAAGAAACATGTTACCAGTCACCCTTGACAGCTACTCAGGTGTAGGGGATCAAAACTAAGATTGAGTAAGGGAAACTAGTGTTGCCCAAACATTTTTCCAAGCAAATTGACGAAAACATTATTTCAACATTTAACCGTTTATTGGTGCTATCAAGAAAAGAAATACAAACTTCCAAAATGGCAGAGCAGTGACTCAACTTTTACAAGACAAAGTGTCTACAAGGTGGAAAAAAATAGCTTGGAGGGGAATAGAAGTGAGTGGAGGTTACCCAAGAACCAGCAGGGAACTGACAGAGAAGAAGAAAATAGGATTAAGTGATACAGAAAACATAGATAACACTGTGGAGGAGGAGAACTCACAGCACCACCAACAGCAACTACAGGCAAAGTGGAACTAATGACTTTTTTGTTCATAGAGAACCAGAGAACTGCATCAGGACTGAAAGAATCATTGGGAGTTGGAACAACAGATGATTTGATTGATTAGGAATAATCCTGACTCCGTGGACAATTTTGTGCTGGTGATCTTGTCCTCTTGAAACTCCTCCTCCCAAGTTTTTTAATTCCCCCTACTTACCTGGGTTGTAGTCATGCCGGTCTTTTCTAGTACTAATCCTTGATCCTCCCCTATCCTAAGCCTTTGGCTCTTCCATATCTTACCTAGCTTATTGTCCTCCCTATCAGCAAATTCTGACAACCACATAGCTTTCCCTGATCACAAAGTAAACCTCATTTGTCCCATATCTCACCCTTACCCCCACAAATATCTTCTGAAAACTCCCAATACTAACCCTTCAATTCAACTCAAAGGACTCCAATAAAATCAGACCCCACATCAACCTTTTCTTCTCATCTATCACTATCCTCCCCTTCAGACCTCCCCCTTACTAGCACTCTCCATCTAACCATCTTCCACTCTCCCCACCCCACCCTACCTACCTCACTGTAGGGCCACAAATAATAAACTGTCAGAGTGGGCATAGAGAATAGAAAAAGAAGGCAATTGTAACTGCAAGTACTATCACATAGAAGTATTGTAAGATTGAATCTGTTGGTGCTGTTATAACCAGTAGTAATTCTTGCAGCAAAACATAGGGACAGAGTCAAAAATCACGTAAAGTAAATAACAGGAGTAAATACCAGCACTGGTCATACAAAGCTGAAAATTACTCACGGGGAGGCGACATCCTACCAAAAATCTCCATGCAACCCATAAACTCTCTTCACTTCTCTAGTCCCCAACCTGCAGTAATCCCCACCCAAACAAGGAGAAAAAAGAGGGTACACATATATTTTTATAAGATCTACATATACAAGCAACCAACCACAGGTATACAAAGGAGAATGGCAAAGCAAGGGTACAGAGGATCTCCACCCCTCCCCCAACTCTCCCAAGGCAGAGCAAGGGGTCACAAAGGCAGAAGAAAACAAATACCAGGTGGCAGAAATCTATGAAAAGTTCATAGAAGGGATGAAGAAAATAGACAACTTCAAAGAGAAAATGAACCAAAAGTTCTTAGCAATCTCATTCAATGTGCTCATGGTAAATTTCAGGGAAATAGGTAAAAAACTAGATGAGCTAACAAAAAACAGTTGAAAATCTGATGATGGATTCAACAAGGATATGTAACCCTCAAGAAGATGTCAGATAGAAATACCTGAAATAAAAAACTGCATAAATTCATACTTGCAGAAATGACCAATGTGAAGACACTGAGGCCAAAATACAGTGGTATGTCAATTCATGAATGCCTTTGTTTGCAAACAGTTTGGTTTACAAACAGAAGCATTTAACAAAATCTTTGTTTGTAAACTCTGCAGTGGGGGACAAACACAACCATAGCCATCTTTCCCACACAAACACAAACATGGCACCTTTTCCAAAATCAGAGATCAAATTAAGTTCATGAACCAAGGTACCACTGTAATTATAATAAAGATCTCAAAGAAGCCAAAAAGAAGAGAAAAAGAGAAGACCATCCAGCAGCTACTAGATGACAACAAGACCAATCTAGGCCTAACAGGAGTTAGACAAAAACATGAGGATACCACAGATGGATTCACTAACATGCTTATGGAACTCATGGAAGAAAACTTCCCAAATAAAAGAGTTTAAAATACAAGTAAGCAGGACTTATAGAACACCAAACAATTACAATGAAAAAAGAAGCACATCAAGGCACATCCTTATGAAATTATCAGATACCCAGTGACAAAACAGAATTTTAAAAGCAGCCAGAGAAAAACAAAAAATCACATAATAAAGGTAAACCAATTAGAACCACAGCAGAATTCTCAATACCAAGCCTAAAGGCCAGAAGAGCTTGGAGTAAAATATTTCAAGCCCTAAGAGTAAATAATTTCCAATCCAGATTAATTTACCCAGCAAAGCTATTCTTCAAAATAGATGGATAAATAAGGTATTGGAAACTAGTGAGGTCAATGGATAAATAGCAACAAAAAATATCAGGAAAAGAAAAGCAAAGAATACACCAACAGATAAAGAAGGCAATGATAGTAAATAACCAACATATCTCAATAATATCTCTTAATGTTAAAGATCTCAACTCTCCAATAGGCATACTAGCAGACTATATATTAAAAAAAAAACAGAATCCAACAGTTTGTTGCATTTAAGAAACTCACCTACTCCAAAAAGATACTCATAGACTAAAAATTAAAGGATGGGAAACAACATTTCATGCACCAGGACCCCCGAAATATGCAGGGGTAGCAATTCTAATATCTGATATGGTAAACTTCAAGCCAAAACTGACTGGAAGAAACAAAGAAGGTCACTACATACTAGTTAAGGGAACAATCCAACAAGAATCAATAATACTGATAAACATATATGCACTGAATACTGGTGTACTTATTTGCATAAAAAACTGCTGAAATTAAAAGATCAAATAAACCCTGACACAATCATAGTAGGGGATTTTAACACCCCACTTTTGCAAAGAGATAGATCAACTAAACAAAAAAACCAAGAAAGAAATTTCAGACCTGAACCACAACCTTAAAACATACGGACTTTGGGCCGGGGATTTAGCTCAGTGGTTTCGCCGCCTGCTGCGCAAGCGCAAGGACCCGAGTTCAATCCCCAGTACCAAAAATAAAAAAAACATATGGACTTAATAAATACATACAGAGTAGTCCATCCCTCTACAACAGAGTACACATTCTTTTCAATAGCACATGAAAAGAGATCACATACTAGTCCACAAAGCCTGTTGAAGTAAATATAAAGTAGAAATTACCCCATGCATACCATCAGGTCACTGTATAATGAAAATAGAAATCAACAACAGAATAAATTTCAGAAAAGGAAAAAGCTCCTGGAAAATTAACAAAAATACTCCTAAGCAACCAATGGGTCATAGAAAAAAATTTAAAATTTCTAGAAGTGAATGACAATGATGGTAACTCGCCAAAACCTCTGGGACACTAAGAAAGCAGATCTAAGAGGAAAATTCATCACAATCAATGCTTACATTAGGAAAACAGAGCCAGCTCAAGCAGACAACCCTATGAGAAGTCTTAAGATATCTGAAAATCAACAACAAACCCCAAAGTGAAATGAAGAAGGGAAATTATAAACATGAAAGTAGAAATCAATGAAATTGAAACTAAAACAGTAAAAAAAGTCAGTGAATTGAAGAGCTAGTTCTTTGAAAAAATAAATAAAATAGATAAGCCCCTAGCCAGACCCACCAAGAGAGAAGAGACTCACATCGATGAAATGAGAAACGAAAAAGTTGAAATCACAACACTGTTGAAATCCAGAAGATACTAAGTACTTCAAAAAAATATTCCAACAAATTAGTAAATTTAAGAAATGAGCAGATGCCTAGATACACACAAACTACCAAAACTAATGCAATAAGACATAAATATACTTAACAAACCAATAATAAGCAACAAAGTGACACAGTAATAAAGAATCTACTAAGTAAAAAGAGCTCAGGGCCTGATGGATTCACTGCTCTACAATACCTTAAAGGATGTTATATCACCAATACTCTTCAAGCTCTGCAAAGAAACTGAAAGGTATAGAGTGCTCCCAAATTCATTTATGGAAGCCAGTATCAACCTGATCCCCAAACTGGATAAAGATTCAACTAAATAAAGAAAACTATAGGCCAATCTCCTTAATGGCCATAATTGCAAAAATCCTTAAGATATTAGCAAATAAAATATAGCACATCATCAAAAAGATCATACATCATGATCAATTAGGTTTCATCCCAGAGATGCAAGAATGGTTCAACATATGTAATAATTGTAATATATCACATAAACAAAAGCAGATTCAAAAACCATGTGACCATATCAATAAATTCAAAAAAGGCATTCAACAAAATCTAATACCCCTTCATGAAAAAAACAGATATAGAAAGACTATACCTGAATATGATAAAAGCTATATATGACAGACCAATAGCCAACATCATACTAACTGGGGGAAAAACTAAACCATTCCTCCTCAAATCATGAAGAAGACAAGGAAGTACACTATCCCCTCTGCTATCTAACATAGCACTTTAAACATTAGCCAGGACAATTAGCCAAGAGGAAGAAATAAAAGGGATACATACAGGAAAGGAAGAACTTAAATTATCATTATTTACAGATGACACGATACTCTACATAGAAGACCCAAACAACTCCACCAAAAACTCTTGGAAAAATGAACTTCAGCAATGCAGCAGGATACAAGATCAACACACAAAAATCATTAGCATTTGTGTATACCAATAATGAAAGAGGTAAGAAGAAAATTATGAAAACAATACCATTCACAGTAGCTTCAAGAATAATAAAATACCTAGAAACTAACCTAACCAAGGAAGTCAAAGTCCTCTACAAAGAAAACTACAGGACTGTACTCTGAAAAAGGAGATTGAAGAAGGCATCAACAAATGGAAAGATGTCCCCTGCTCCTATATAGGCAGAACCAACACTGTCAAGATGGACCTACCCTCCCCAAACTGTTACACAGATTCGATGCAGTCTCCATCAAAATACTGACACCATGCTTTACGGCTCTAGAAAAAATAATCCTAAAATTTATATGGAGCCAGAAGAGATCCAGAATAGCAAATGCAATTACGGGCAACCAGAGCAAACAAAGAGGCATAGCAACACCTGACTTCAAGCTATATACAAAGCCATAGTGATAAAAACGACATGGTACTGGAACAAAAACAGGTACATGGATCAATGGAACAGAATTGAGGACACAGAAACTTCTCCACATACATTCAGCTATCTGATCTTTGACAAAGGGGCCAAAAGAAAATGTTGGAGGAAAGACAGCCTACTCCACAAGTGGTGCTGAGAAAACTGGTTTTCTGCATGTAGAAGATTGAAACTGGACCCTTATCTCTCACCACATACTATATTAAAATCAAAATAGATCAAAGATCTAAACATTAAAACAAACATTAAACCTACTGGAAGATAAAACAGGTAAAACACTTGAAAACATAGGTGTAGGAAAGGATTTTCTAAGTAGAACTTCAATTGCACAAGAAACAACAGCAAGAATAAACAAATAGGGGGCCGGGGATTTAGCTCAGTGGTTCTGGGGCCTGCCTTGCAAGCGCAAGGTCCTGAGTTCGATCTCCAATACCCCCCCCAAAAGAATAAACAAATAGGATTACATCCGACTAAAAAGATTCTGAACAGCAAAAGAATCAGTCAGTGAAGAGACAACTCAAAGAATAGGAAAAAACTTTTTATCAGCTGCTCCTCAGACAAAGGACTAATATCTAGAATAAACAAAGAAATTAAATTTTTAAAATTAAAGACCCAGTCAAGAAATGGGCAAGAGAAATGAACAGACACTTCACAATGGAAGAAATATAAATGATTGCTGTGTGTAGTAGTACCCACCTGTAATCCCAGGCTGAGACAGGAGGATCACTGCAAGTTTGAGGTCAACCTGGACTACAGTTAGTTCAAGACCAGCCTGAACTACTTGGAGAGACCCTGTCTCAGAAAAAGAAAGAAAGAAAGAAAGAAATACAAATGGTCAACAAATATATGAAAAAATATTCAACATCTCTGGCCATTAGAGAAATGCAAAATAAAACAATGCTAAGATTCCATCTTACTCCAGAAAGAATGTCAATCTGGTGAGGCTGTGGTGAAAAAGTAGCCCTCTTGCGGTGTTGTTGGAAATGTAAACTAATACAGCCAGTATGGAAATCAGTGTGGAGATTTCTCAAAGAATAGAAATTAGAAATTCCATATGACCAGCAATCTCCCTGCTAGGTATCTCCCTCAAAGAGCTTAAGACATCATACTACAGCAATGCATGCACATCAATGTTTATAGCAGCACAACTCATAATAGCTAAATACTGGAAGCAGCTTGTATACCCATAAGCAGTTGATTGGTAAAGAAAATGTGGTATCTATAGATAGTGGAATACTGCTCAGCTATAAATAATGACAAATTTGTGACATTTGTTGGAAAATGGATGCACTTGGAAAATATAATGTTGAATAAAATAAACCAAACACACAAGGTTAAATACCATATGGTATCTCTCATTTGAGTAAGCCAAAGTACAAACAAAGAAAATGATGAAGGATGGATAGAAAGGGACAAGTGGATGGATCTCTTGCAATAAGGAAGTAGTTCAAGGGACCAAGGATGAGGGGTGAAGAGGAGGGGAAGGGGAAATGAGAGGAATAAAGATATGCCATGTACAGGAGCCTAATAACTCCAATTAATATAAATATTATATGCCATGACATGAGCTGAGATTAATAATGTCAACAGGAATGAATAAAGGGATAGGGGAACTGGAGGAAGAGGGAAGGGGATTAAAACAAATAAAAAGGAAAAAGCTGTGGTGTGTACATGAGCCACTCCCCAAGATGATTGTAAATGGCATGAACTGCAAACATGTACTAATAAAATTAAAATTTTTTAAAATTTTATTTAGCAAGCAGGATCAACAATAAATAACCAAAGCTAAGGTGTTACATCAAAAGTACAATAATAGTAAGCTAAAATAGAAAGTACAGCTGGGCATGGTGGCACATGCCTATAAGCCCTGTACTCAGGAGGCTGAGGCAGGTGTCAGACTCTGTCTCAAACAATCAGTACAATACCTGTCAGAGTCCATGTATGTTAAAACTACAAGACAGATATAAGCTCTGCTGAAACATTATCATAAATGAGCAATAATTTGATTTTTTAAAAATAAAACTTCAAATTGGATCAGAAGAAATTTACTAGGCTAAGAGCTTAACAAATTCAGGAAGTCATTCACTGTCCCCCACGAGCAAATCGAACCCATGATTCAAGTTTGCAGGCAGATGCAGAGGCCGCCTCTGCTCCCTCTGGCAGGCTTTTCCACCCTGTCTGGAAGCAGACTGGGGGCCCTCATCCCTCTTCCCACCCCGACTTCTGCAGTGCACCCAGCTCTGCCCTTTACCGCCACACAGCCTTAGTCACAGTTCAGAGGAGGGAAGTCTGTGGAAAGGGAGCTATCTCTACACGAATAGCACAGAAGACAAACCCAGTCACCCTCTCGGTCACATACATATCTGAACACAGGCAGCCATGCTGGAGAGTAGTACTCTACTGAAGAATTTTAAAAAATTAATTCTACAAAAAATAGAGCCAGGTGTAGTGGTGCATACCTGTACTCCCAGCACCCAGGAGGCTGAAGCAGGAGGGCTGCCTGAGTTGGAGGCCAGCATGGGATACCTAGTGAGTTCAAAGCCATCTGGACTACATAGGACACCAGATTAAGAAGAAAAGAAAAATAAAAGAAGAAGAACTTCTGTCTATCTGTGAAATGTACCATTTAAAACTTTTACGAACAGATATCAAGAAAGGCGCTTTATATGTTTTGGTTTAATTTCCTTCCAGATCTTGAAAACCTTCTTTAAGGAGTAAACAATTGCTTTTTACCAATTCATAATCTTGGGCCAAGAGTATCTTAGTATAGAGAAGATGTTAACAGATTGGAGAGGAGTGACAAGAGCCATAAATACTTGGTCACTCTCTCCTCTAGGAGCTGGGCTGTACTCTCCACCTCCTTGGCTCTAGGTTGGGTCCATGACTGCTTAGTCCAAGAGAAAAGGGCAGAAATTTCATTATCCCATTTCTGAGCTCCCCTCTCAGAGGCCTGGCATTCTTCCTACATTTTGGGGTCTGGCGGCCATGCTGTGAGATGGTCCAGGTGCCCACGTGGGTCAGAAAGGCCTGTGTGGAAAAGACCAAAACATCAGCTGAAAACCTCGATGACACCACAGCTGGCAGCCACATCAGGTCACCAGGCAGGCAAGTGATGTGTTATGGCCAAGTCTAGATGTCCCTCCAAAACCTCATTCAGTCGTGGGCAGGGATGTTCAGAGGTGGCTGGACCTGGAGTGTGTGATGCTGGGGTTAAGGGTGTGTGATTACTAAATTAGTCCACTGGTTGGTTTGGCATAGTTCTGGGTATGAGTGCTACCCACACTAAGGGTGGAAGGCAGGTAGCCTAGGCAGAATATAAAAGGAACAGAAAGAAGCTGCTGTTGTCCCTGTTGCTCGCCACTTGCTGCCATCTTCCTGCCATGCCTCTCTGCCATGCCACCCTGCCTTGGAGCCAGCCAACTATGCACTGAAACCTCTATAGACTGTGAGCTAAGTAAACCTTTCCTCTTTTAACTTTGGCTGTTGGGTATTTTGTCTCAGCAATGAGGGAAAATTAAGATGTGATATATTTCGCAGACAAATGTATAGCCCTTATCCAGATCTCCAAAACAACAGCACAAGCCACAGGTGAGAGGTCCTTACCGAACTCCTGCCCAACTGCAGAATCCTGAGCAAGAAAACAATTGGTGCTTTCAGCTAAATTTGGGGTAACTAGTATGTAGCAATAGATAGCTGAACTAAAACTTGGAACCAGAGTTGAGGCTCCGTTGGAACAAAAACCCAAAATATGCACTGGTTTTAGATCCAGTTGGTGGTCAGAAGCTGGATGTTGTAAGCAAAGATATGAAAAACAGTACACAGGCTTTGAGCTCGCAACCTCTGGGAGGAGGGGCAGCCTGTCCCACTGCCAGCATCACCACCATGAACCTGGATGTCCTGGTCACTAGTTCCAGTTTTTCCAGAGTGACAAGTGGTTACAAGTCCTTGCTGCCTTCCCATAGGAATTAGCAATATGCACCAGGAAAATGCTTCTAGAAGAAAAACAATTGAGATTCACATACAGATATCTTCATATTGAGTTCCAGAACTGAAAGAGAAGTTGGAGGTTTCCAACCATTCATCTACTTCACACATCCGAAAAGAGAAAATGAAGCCCTCTTCTGAAATGAAAGTTATTTTGCTCAGGGCCACATTTCATTTCTGCACAAGGGACAGTTGAAACAGAGGCAGAACAGGAAATAGGACAAAAAATAAATGAAATGATAGGAAGAGAAATGGAAAGATACAGTTCAAGAGGAACATCCATCACAAGAGAACAATATAGATTTAGTTACAGATAATGAAAGGGCTATGAGCCATCCTCAGTCACAGGAGAGCAGATGTAGAGATACAGGTCCTGCAAGCGGCATTCACAAAAGCTGAAACAGGAGGAAAAGGATGGCACACATGGGGAAGAGAGGAATGAGGCAAACAAAAAGAAAGAAAACAACAGTCTTTCACGGGACAGTATCCCTTTTAGGCTAGAACCAAGAAAAGCCACATTGCATTTAAAGAAACGTGGCACAGTTAGGCATAGTGGTGTGTGCTTGTAATCCCAGCTACTTAGGAGGCTCAGGCAGGAGGATCACAAGTTCAGCCAGACATGGTGGCACATGCCTGTAATCCTAGTATTTGGGAGACCTGAAGGATCCCTGTAAGTGTAGGGCCAGCCTGAACTACATAACGAGACCCTGTCTCAAAAACACAAAACAAATAAGCAATAAGTAAAACTTAAATTTGGGGCCAGCCTGGACAACTTAGTGAGACTATCACAACAGTCTCCGTTCCCACATTGAACGGGGAGGGGGGAAGGAGGTGTGGTGATGCACGCCTGTAAACCTGGCACTCAGAAGGCTGAGGCAGGAGGATCGCCTCAAGTTTGATGGCAGCCTAGGCTATGTAGTGAGTTCAAGGCCAGCCTAAACTACATAGTAAGACCCTGTCTCAAAAAAACAACCAACCAAATTCTATACATACATACATATATAAAAAAGATTCCTCCACCTGCCTCACAGCATGGCTGGGAGAACTAGGTGAGAATATTTTTAAAAATACGTATCAGGGCTGGGAATTTAGCTCAGTGGCACTGTGCCTGCCTTGCAAGTGCAATGTCCTGAGTTTAATCCCTAGTACCAAAAAAAGCCAAAACATATTAAACTACATGCTTCACATTAAAAAGAAAAAGAAAAACAGTACACAAATGAGCAGCTGAAGAAATGGAGACGTAGAAATAACTAGTGAAGCTGTTTCACGCAGTAATGTGGAAGACTAAAAGGGATCTAAAGAACTCCATGGATCTACGGAGAATTCCAAGAATGACTGGACACATCAACTAGCTTATTGGAGTTGCTTGTGATAAAATACAGAAGTAACCTTTTAAAAAAGGAACTGTTGGTTCCTTTTGAAGCAGAATTTAGAGGAAATATAAAAGCGCTGGACTTGGTATCAGAACTGAAACTATTTCCCATTTCTGCATCTTAGCAAGCAAAAGGTGCTCAGAGTAAGACATGATGTCAGGTCAAAGGGCAAACCCATGATAATAGGCACTTAACCTGTGATACTATTATAGATAGGTAAGTTAATTAGATATCTTGTTGGCAGGTAGACAGGGCCTCCCTTAAGGCACCAGCCCTCCAGGAGCCAACACAGCAAGGAACCAACATGGAGAACAATTGAGGCACATTCACTGGTTAGCATTATAAAAAGGAAAAGAAGTACTACTTCTCTTAGAGGTAGATAGCAGTGATTGATATTCTAAATGGGGAATTCCTTGTATGTGACTTGTTTTCCCATTTGATCCCCATTTAATCAATATTACCTGGGTGACTGTACTTGTGCATGCACAGCAGGCGGCGAAACTACTGAGCTAAATCCCCGGCCCTGTACTTGTAATCTTATTGGTTGGTCATGGTTTTGTCCCACCTCATACCCACCTTATAAATTCCATTGGGTCTTATAGTTTTGTCCCACTCTGTACCCGCCTCACCACATGGCTCTGCTGTATAAAACATCTTTGAAAAGTGGGGTGGGCAGGCAACCCACTTTCTGGTCCCCTTCTGTCTCTCTTAGACAGAAGCTTTCTTTCTCTCAATAAATTTTTCCTACTCTTAAAAAAAAGGTCAAACCCAGTATTGCCAGACTGGGCTGTAAGACCCATGGACAGGACCTCGTGGGGATTTTAGGTCATCCGTCACTCATTCTCTGTTAGACCGGCAGTTCTAAAACTTTACGGGCCCCAGAACCAGTTTGCTGACCACCCCCCCCCCCCCAGTATCTGAATTGACAGCATAGGGTGGGACCTGACCTCTGTACAGTGGATCCTTGCGTTATGACTGGCCTGACTTACAAACAACTAGGGTTATGACTGAAATTTTAGTCTTAACTTACAACCAAAGTCTTGAGTTATGACCTGAATCCCAGTTGCTTGTGCCTCTAGATGGTCTCAGATACAGATTTAACCCTAAAAGAGTTCTGGAGGGATCATTACTGTTGGAAGCAACGCTACATAATTCTAGGGGAAAGTCATCTGAGTAGGCCTGGTTCTTCTTCCTACAGACCAGCTGCGACATTCCAGACATAGTTGCATTTTGGCCTCGGGTCACAACTGGGACCTCAGTGATCCCCTGAAGCCGTACTGCTCCAGGACAAGACCACACCTGTGGGAGACGCCAGGGAGGAACCAAATCTTCATCTGCATAGTTCCTCATTGTTCTTAGATTTCCACCGCCCCCACCCAGTCTTTTGTTACACCTTGTTTATCCCAATGTGAAGTACTGAAACCTACGTATTCATTTGTTACATTTGTTTCTCCTGATGTACTGAATAAAAGGCGCTGCAGGCTAGGGCTTTGGTCTTTGCAGCCCAGAGCAGCACTGATCAGACCCAAAGCTCAGCTTCTTAGTCTCATTTGTCTACCTTTCTGTAATTCGCCGTGTGCTGCCATGGCTCACAGGAGACTAGGACTTACTGCAGAGGTTCTGGTAACGTCCCCTTTCCCTGTTCCCTACAATTACAACATCCTTTCCTGCTTAGGGTTAACTGAGAAATCCTGGGCCAATGTCTCTCTAAGGACACTGAGATCTACCTCTGTCCAGGAGACTTGGAAGGCTGTGTAGAAGTGCCTGAGCCTTCAACTGACCAACATGAGTTACAACCAGCCCTTAGGAACAGATTGAGTTCGTAAGTCAAGGGTCCTCTGTACTTAAGTCCCAGAGGGATCCAAGGATTCTGGGAGAGACCAGGCCCTGAGTCGCTCAGCCAGACAAAAGGCTCTGGAGAAGTCCAGGGTGTATATTAAAAGGTCCCCTGAACCAGACCGGAGAGCTTGTAACCTGTCAAAGGCGTTTCTGCATAGCACCCTACCTGAAAGGTGGTCCAAAGTAAAGGGCACCCTGGTTCATAGAAATCTGTCCAGTCCTTCCCTGAAGTTGGGAACCCAAAGCACTCCATCAGCCAGGACCAAGAACAGAGACACCTTAGAATCTAAACTAGCAGGGCTTTATGCAGCAGGAGGAGGCCAGGTTGAATTTCTTGGGGAAAACTGAAGATTCAGACCTTGCCAAGAGCTGAGGGCTGGAGATGAGACCCACGGAGCCACGTATGCAGCAACTGGGCCCTGAGCCGAGCATTTTCCCAGCTGGGCACAGGACTGCTAAGGGTCAGGGATGGCTCTGTGTTGCCCACTTCCTCTGCCTTGCTGTGACCACCCCCACCCCCACCCCCCTGCCATAGGGCAGGAACAATGCTGACAGGGCTGGGCCTGCCCTTACATGAGTTCCAACTACCTCAGGAATGGATTCATCCACTTCTGGGCTCCTAGTTTAATGAGTTTGGGGCAGGGGTTTGTTACAACAACATCTCTCCCTCCACCCTCTTCCTCTCTCCCTCCCTCCCTCCAGCCACTTGGGCCAGCATGGTCTCCCTCACCATTGGCCTAAAAGCAACCAGACCATGTGGCCAGGGACTGAATCCTCTGAAATCCTGGCCAAACCAAGCCTTTCCTGGTCTATGTCATGCCTCGGGTAACTGCCACAGCAGCAGAAAGCTGATGGCCACAGGCAGCACCCATGTCCTCCGAGTGGAATCCGGGCATGGTCCCCAAGGGGCCCCACAGCCAGCACACTCCAAGGAGCCTCAGAGCACCAGAGCACATGGCAGGCAGAACTGACAGGAACCCCAGGCCACCCATGCGTGGAGAGTAAGTTGTGTTTCCAGTACTATGTTTTGGGACGGTTTACTGTGTGCAATATATAACCAAACAGAAGTTCCTTTAGGAGTATTTTAAACCTCATTCTCTCTAGTCATGATAGGCTAGATACTCATGAAAAAATGGAAAAAGATTTTTCCTTCTGAAAACTAAAAGCATTACACTTAGGGTCAATGTAAAAATGTTTAAACAGATGAAATACACCTTCTTAACTAAGTCTAGGAGATTCTGCTTAGAGTCTAAGCAACTGATAATAACAAAATTAAGAGTCACTGGGCAAGGTGGCATACACTATGGGGTACCAGCTACTGGGAAGGCTGAAGCAGGAGGATCCCTTGAACCAGACAAGGGTTAGCCTGGATAAGACAGTTGAAACCTGGAGTCACTTGGTCTGTCTGTCTGTCTCTCTCCTTCTCTCTCTCATCTTTCAGTACCGGAGATTGAACGGAGGACCTTGCACTGAAACACAGTCCCAGTCTTTTCTATTTTTTTATTTTGAGCCAGGGGCTAAGTCACTAAGTTGCCCAAGCTGGGCTCCAACTTGTGATCTTCCTGCCTCAGCCTCCCAGAGAGCAGGGATTACAAGTGTGAGCCACAAGACCCCTTCCGATCCAGTCTCTTAAAGAAAAATTTCTACTGTCAGCAGAAAACACTGCTAAGTCAGGCGGAGCAACCTCGGGGCAAGTTCACGTCTCACAGCATGTGGGGCACAACAAACTGAGGACAGGCCAGGTGTGTCACACACACTCACAACAGCAGTGAGAAGGCAGCAAGGGCACGAGGACACAGCACTTCAGGGAGAAGAGGAGGGCCTGGGGCTTTGGAGGCAGGCAGGAAGTCAAGGGGGCAGGGCTTCCAAGGCCCATCGCTGTGGCAACCAGGGAGATCTTTACCATCAGTGACTGGAAGAACTTGCAAGCTCCCTTTTCTCTGCTGTGGAGGCAGCTGCTGCACTGCTATGTGCACCTCTGGATGAAGGCCCTTACATAAGGGTCCGATTGCCCCTGTTGTTCAGTCCATTCTAGGGATGCACCAGATAGTGTATGGGAGGACCTGGAGGCTCCCAGCACACCAAGAAGTGTGCCATACTTAAGAGGACTGAACTAAACCCAGGGTCTTCACCTGAACTACATCTCCAGCCCCTTTTCATTTTGAGACAGAGTCTCACTAAAGTCGTTAAGTTGCCCAAACTAGGCTGGAACTTAAGATCTTCCTGCCTCAGCCTCCTAGAGTACTAGAATAATAGGTGTGTATCACCACACCCAGCAAACAATTATTCTTATAAATTTTACAAGATAATTCTTAGCAATGTGCCAGACCCATAATAACTCCTGATATATGGCACCATTAACATTACGTGTGGTAAATTTGTTCAATGAGTGCACCTGCCTTGAACACTAGATCGAAAGGAAAAAAATGTTTTTAAAGAAAAGGTTATCAACCCACACATATACTGATAAGACACAGGTTTTAACAAGTTGTAACAGAGCTGTAGAATGAAAGGCTAATCTGTCTTTAAAAAGGATAATAAGTAAAATAAAGAAAGAAGCTTTTAAATGATGGACAAAGAAATTTTCCAAGTTGAAAACCCAGTAAAATTCTATTTTTAAAATAAGTATATACTGTTCAGATAAAAGCTAACAGAAACCACCAAGCTAAACTGCCACCAGCGACTGGGTGATAATTTCACTTTCTAATACATATGCATGCATGCACTTGGGACTTTTACAACCATGAAAACACAAGCGTGAAAGTGCGTGCTCTTTAACACACACACACACACACACACACACACACACGCACACGCGCGCTTCTCCCCGAGGCTGATCACATAGGCTTGATGTTCATTCTCCCAGCACAGAGCAGCTCAAGTCTGTTTTTAGAATGGGGTCAGAAGCTGCCACATGAGCTGCTTCCTGTGTGGGCAGCTATTTTTAATTAATGAACATTTTGGTGTAAGAGATTACTGGGAAAGAACACACCATCTCTTTTGTAGGTTGAACTAAAAAAAAAACTCTTGCTCTCTACAATAAAATGAAAATCTAAGTTACAAAAAAAGCACAGCAAAAGATGTTTGATGATATCTTGTGTTAAGCATCTTATTTCCAGTCTGATATTAAGACAAATTAATCTCAGTTTAAAACTCAAGCAATACATCTAAATTCTATTTATTTAATTTCTCTCAAATTAATACAGCATTATATCCAGCATGCTTCATATAGCAGGTAAACTGATTACAGGGAATTTCAGAAAAAAGAAATGCAGAAATAGAATAAGGCTTATTTTATTTTAGGGGGCAAGATTTAACCCACAGCCACATGCATGCTCTAGCAGAGAGCTACAACCCGGCTCTGTAAAATCTCTTTCATTTTTTTAAATATTATTTTATTGGTACATTTTAGGTCTACAATATAATGACATTCATCATTGGAAATTTGCACCTTTACTAATCTCTCTTGGTTCTTATTTTTCCCCCTTCCCATGCCATCCCCTCAACCCCTCCATCCCTCCCTATTTACAAAGACTTTGTTTCCGTTTTTTCACTTTCTCATATCAATTCCATTCCCTTCTTTCCTTTCCTCTACCCCTCCCACTTCCCCTTCCCCTTTGCTCTTTTTCTTCCTATTTCACATTATCTATTATACCTTTTAGTCCTTATTTACACTTCAGTTTCTCACACTAGAGAAACTATTCAGTATTTACATGAGTGTCCTATTTATTTCACCGTAAGATCTCTTTTAAATCAAATATTTATTAGTCATTTATGTGTAAAACACCATCCCTACAGTAACTAGAAGGCTTCAAATTATGGTTGCTCAGCCAGGTGTGATGGCCCATGCCTGTAATATCAGCCCTCTAGGAGGCTGAGACAGAAGGATCCCAGCCTGGTCAACTCAGCAAAACTTTGTCTCAAAATAAAAATAAAAAAGGGCTGGGTCTGCAGCTCAGTGCAAAGACCTTGGTTTAGATCTCCAGTATCAACCCCCCTCTGCAAAACACCAAACTGGTTGTTCAGTTAATATGAGCAGCAACGTAAGTGCCCTCCCCTGGATTAGCTTCTCCCAAGGTTTAAACTGCAGCTGCTGTGCAACTCTCACCATGTGTCCCTCCCAGTTCTTCACGTGAGAGTGACATGGTCCCCTGAGGAGCTTGTAGCCTTGAAAGGCAGGGAGAACCCTGCAAGGGCCAGGCATAGAGTGAGCACATCTCAGAGTGGGTCCTGCCTGGTGTGCAGTGATGGTGAATTCCAGGCCCAGAGAGAAGGGGTGCTGTCCTTGGCCGCGTCTCGGCTGGCCCCCACACACCACTCCCCAAAACTCCTAGCATCCATCACTATTCTACCATGCTAAAGTGCCTTCTTCCCTATTTGTTTCACTGGTGAGGTTTAGGATTTCTACCTAATAAAATGTCTTTAGGTAAAATGCTGGGCTCTGAGGGCCATTCTGACCTGCAGTCAGATGATGACCTCCAGGGAGCCCTGGCGAATCTCATGGGCCTACCTGAACTGTACTGGGATGAGCTTCCTCTGAGGACAGCAGCTTGCCCCAACATGTGGTGGCCCTCATCAAATCAGTCTCAGGCCTGAACAGAACAAATAGAGCATCCACAGAGGAAGGGGCTGGCAGCACGGTTGTCCTGGCTCCTCCCTGCAGCCCACACTGCTCGGGTGCACCTGGCACACTCCAGTCCCAGGAGCAGAGTCATCATCATAATGACATGCATGCATGTACACACACACACACACACACACACACACACACACGCAGGTGCCGCTTCTGCAGACATTTCTGATTAATGCAGGAGGCCAACTGGGGAAATCATGGCCTGGCCACTGGCAGAATAGCCACACAGGCTGAGTTGTGCAGTGAGGGACAGATGGCCTCTCCATTCAAGGGTGACCTAGCCCTTCCTCCCATCACAGAGCTCACAGGCAAACCATGCTTCTGAAGACACATGGCTGCCTGGAATGGCTGGGGCTAGGGAAGCCCTAATGTCCTTTACCTGGTAAGTTCCTAAGAGCAATGACTTTTGAAAGCAGCACAAACCCTCTTCTTAAATCTTAGCACAGCTGGGCACAGTGGCTCACACCTGTAATCCCAGCACTCTGGGAGGCTGAGGCAGGAGAATGCAACCTCAAGCTCAGCTTGAGCAACGTGGCAAAAAAGCCTGTCTCAAAATATATAATTTATAGAAAGGCTGGGGACATAGCTCAGTCCAAAGGCCCTGAGTTCAATGCCAAGTAATGGGCAAAAAGCTTAAAAACACCTAGTTAAGCACGTAGATCTACATTTTTAAAACCCCCTTTCTACTGCCTCTTCTCATTCCATGACGTTTCCCTACCACAGTGGCTGCTGCTCTGTGGCTTTAATCTTTGCCTGAAATCGGACCTGTAGGTAGAAGAGGGATTGTGATTCTACTTAGAGATGAGGAAAATTCAGATGTAAATGAGTGATCTATCAAGTCCCAATCAGAGCCCACTGCCTGATAATTCTTAGTCACTGTCTACTGCATTCAGAGCATCGAACTTGTTCCACCACTTATGGCACCACAACCCTGAACATGATGTTAAATTCTGTGCCTTGGTTTCCCCCTATGTAAAAACTGGAATAGCCTGCTTCATTTGTCACATGCAAATAAGGGCTTGGCAAAAACAACAACAACAAAAAACTAAAGGAAATTTGGGACAGAAAGGAAATCAGAATGCAAAGACTATTTCTGTGTGTTGAGTTGGCTGCTTCTTGGCTGTGAAAGTAGTGTCTTAAAAGTTCAAAAAAGTAATTTTTCCTCCTGGGATCTTCCCAGAACACCGACAAACAGTCTTCATGCAGCCACACTGTAAACCTAGGCAGCAAAGAGGTGGCATGGTCCTCCCCCTCTGCCTTTGTCTTTGGCACAAGGGAGCCCACCTGGGGCATCATGCGTGCCAGCAAGCACTCTGCCACTCAGCTACATCCCCAGCCCTTTCTCTATTTTACTTAGTGGCAGGGTCTCACTGTTGCTGAGGCTGCCCTCAAACTCACAATCCTCCTGGCTCAGCCTCTGAATGGTCCTCTGCCATTTCTGACCCCAGGGGTTTATTAACAACAGCAAGTTGCTTGACCCACAGGATGAATGCTTGTCATTCTAGTTCTCATGCAACTTCCTGCACTCAGTGTGGCCAACAATGATACCATCTACTCCACCCACTTCACACATTTCAGGATAAAAACTGTAAAGAGGTAAGTTCATAAAACAGGGGCACTTCTGGGTTTGCTGCACAGAACAACTATTTGTGGAGTATCAGTGCTCCTCCAGACAAACAAAGCACAACAATCCACTCACAACAGCTTTGAAAAAACTAAATAGCTAGGAATTAACCTAACCAAGGAAGTGAAAGCACTCTATAATGAAAATCATGATACTCTGAAAAACCAAAATTGAAGACATCAGAGAATAGAAAGATATTCCCTGTTCCTGACTAGGCAGAATCAATATTGCCAAAATGGTCACACTACAAACAAACAAAAACACTGATGTTGAGGGCCAGGGATTTAGCTCAGTGGTGCCGCCATCTGCCTTGCAAGCAGAAGGTCCTGAGTTCAATCCCCTGGTAAAAAAAAAAAAAAATCGACCCCTCCCCCCGAATAAAAGGCAGTCAAAAAATAGGCAACTGAAGCCAGGCATAGTGGTGTATACCTGTAAATGCAGAACTTGGGAGGCTGAAGCAGGAGGATTACTGCTAGTCTGAGGAAACTGGGCTATACAGTGAGTTCAAGGCCAACACAGAACACATAGCAAGATCTTGCCTCAAAATGGGGGGTGAGCAACAGAAATGAACAGACACTTCTCAAAAGAGGAATACAAATGGTCGATAAATACATGAAAAAATGGTTAGCAAGTTTGGCCATCAGAGAAATGCAAAATAAAACCATACTGAGATACATTACAGCCCAGAAAGAGTGGCTGTCATAAACTCAAAACAACAAATGCTGCCGAGGGAAAAGGAATCTTTCTACATTGCTGGCTGGATTGTAAACCAGTATGACCACTGTTGAAATCAGTATGGAGTTTCCTCAAAAAAACCCCCCAAAAAACCACTAAAAATTCCATTCAGCCCAGCTATACCACTTCTAGGTATCTTCCCAAAGAGTAAAAACATCATAGTGATCCATGCAACCCATGTTTATAGCAGCAAAACTCACAATAGCTAAATCTTGGAAGCAGCCTGCATGTCCTTCCACAGATGAATACAGAAAGTATGGTATTTAAACACAAAGGAGTACTACTTAACTTTAAAGGATAAATTTGAGTCATTTGTAGGAAAATGGATACACCTCGAGACCACAATGCTAAATGAAACAGATACAGAAAGTCAAATATTGCACAGTTTCTCTTATATTGGAAAATCAAAGTATAAATAATTTCAAGAGCAAAAGATAGATGATAGCAAACAGGGAGTTAGAGCTTTTGGACATGGGAAGAGGATCTAGGGATGGAGGGAGGGGAGAGAAAAGGAAGGACAAGGGGCAGTAAAAAAGATTAAGATGAGATATGTATTCATGTATTGCACACAAACGGATACTAATAAAAATTTAGAAAGAAAAAAGATAACTGAAGTACAAAACCGAAGAGAATGCATGTTCAACATTTATTTACACAATAATATGTGAATGCTACAGTGACTTAAGAACTTGACTTAAGAACTCAATTTGTTCCCAAGGGCTGGCTGTAACTTAAATTTGGCCAATTGCCTTCCAAGTCTCTCTCCTATATAATTTTAGGCCACACTTTCTTCTAGGCAGACCTGTGTCCTTAGAGAGACATTGGCACAGAATTTCTCAATTAACCCCATGCAGGAAAAGATGTTGTTATGTTCCTTCCAGAACTCTTTAATGGTTAAATCTGCATCTGAGGCCATCTGGAAGCACAAGCGGTTGGCATTCAGGTCATACATAACTCAAGACTTTGTAGGTTAAAACTAAAATTCTGATTGTCACCCAAGTTGTTCGTATAACTTGAGGCCAGTCATAACTTGAAGGTCCACTGTATTTTATTAGACTACACCCTTTAAATGAACTTGTTGCCTGAAGAGTTGGTATTCTGATCCACAACCACAACTTCTCCTGACCTCAACATTCTCAGCTACAAAGCTTTAGTTCAAGGCAGACCCAGATTGAAGCTTTACCCTTTCTTACTGCCATAGCCATGTGGCTTAGAACAAGCCAGATAACTCTTGAGCTTTGTTTGCTTCTTTTCTAGATGGCAGTGCTTGTTTTGAATAAAGATTACAGATCTCCCTCTTCTCTCCCAGGGATGGCTCTCTGGAGCAAAGGTCATCAAGATCACACACAAGGATGTGCCTGTGCCCTGATCAGCAGCCTCCAAGGCGAGAGCTTTGTCTCCCTTGGAGACCTTTGACTTGAGTTTCTGAAGCCCTACTCTCTAAATGCAGCCCACCAAGCCACAATTCGCAAGGCTGAAATCGCCCCACAAAAGAAATACAGGTGAGCAAAAGATGTAGTGAAGATGTGAGGTGTGATTCACAGTGTCTGTGTTGGGCTTCTGTTCACACTGTCTGACCTTGTCACACAGGACACGTGCTGCAGAGGCTGCCCAGGGCCCTGCCAGCCTCCCAGGCTCTCCTAGGCATGACCTCCACACTTGGAATTTGGCCCTGGGATGCCACCAACCTGGAAGGGCTTTGCTCTCCCTAAGGCAGGAGGATTGCAAACCATGGTTCCAGCCATTAGTGGGTCTGATTTTTTAAAAAGCCAGCATGTGTACACACACACAGAAAGGGCAAGCTGTATCTCACACACCTGTGCCCACACCACTGGCCCTGGGCTGTGGTTAAGAAAGCCTGAAGTCCCGCCCACAGCGCAGAGAAGCCTTCCTTCCTCCATCCCCAAGGCGAAGCTGCTTTGCAAACGTCCACTGCCACGAAAAAGAGAAAGACCTCACAGCTCAGCCTGCGGTTCTCGCCTCTCTCCTGCCACCTAGTGGCAGCAGGACCAGGACCACAGAACAAATGGTGCCAGCCAAGGCCCCCAGGCTGAAAGGGTGCCAAGGGATGGGAACGGCACACCTGGCTCTCACTCTTCCTCCGAGAGTTTGCCTTCATGAAAAGGAACTCTTCTTCCAGAGACGCCATCAATTCAGAAGCCCCTGCCTTTGTCGATTTCAGTGGTATATGACAGAGATGGGATTTTAAAGACTTAAATGCCAGGCGAGTAGACAGCAACCTCTGACCGATCCACAGGTCAGGCTCCAGGCCACTGTGCTGCTCAGCTGCAGGAGATGAATGGGGTGTGATAAAAAATACACTGCATGTTTAAATTATTAAGGCATTGTCATGAGTCCCCTCCAAATACTTCCCCATCATTCTTGCCACTTTCAGAAGCAGTTCTGAAGCCCTTCAGTGAGTCAGTGTCCTTAATTGCACTGTGTGGCTACTTCCACGTCCTGAATCCATTGAAAATGTTTCCCTGTCATGGTCAGTTTGACTTTGGGGAAACCAGAAGTCACACGGTGCCAGATCTGGTAGATAAGGGGGATAAGGACACAGTGTCGTGTTTTTACATACCTGCTTTTCAGTTGGATGGCATTCAGAGGCAGCATTCAGCGTATTTTTTATCACACCTCACGGAAGTCTCCAGAAGTGCTTTAGAAGGTGGCAAGAATGATGAGAGAAATGTGTTGGGGGGGTGGGGTTGAGGGGAATTAATGACATTTGTGTAATACATTTTTAAAAATAAAAACACACCTTATTTTTTGATGGGTATTTCAATAACACCTGGAATCCAGCCATGCTCAGGAGCCCATAATACTATGTGCCTCTCCACACATCTCCAAGTTTTCTGTCCAAACTCACCAGAACTTTCTCCTCACCACTTTCTTGGCATCAGGAGGCTTCTGGCTTTATACAAAGATAAGCTGCAGAAATGCTTACCTACTAAAAATTTATTTAAACCCTTCAAACAAACCCTTGTTAAACTGAGTTGGGCATGGTGGTGCATGTCTATAATCCCAGCACTCTAGGAGGCTGAGGCAGGAGGATCACAAGTTCAAGCTCAGCTCAGGCAACTTCACAGAGCCTGTCTCAAAAAAATTTATTTAAAGGGCTGGGGATGTAGCTCAGTGCAATGGCCCTGGGTTCTATCTCCAGCACTACCAAAAAGAAAACTGTCAAATTGATTCTTTTTCTACATCTTTCTGCTGGCTTCCACTTATACTGAAAATAGAAAAGCTCTCTGTGAGTAACCCTCTCAAATTTAGCCAAAAAGGGGAACAAAAAAACCTCACAGAGTTATGTAACACATTTCATTTCAAGTTGCTCCTTTTCCCAGAAAGGAGAAACCCTGCAGCTAATTCTCTTTACATGAATTTATTTTTAACTGATTGCTTTACTGAGAGGCAGAAAAGTTCAGATACCCTTTACTTATGAAGCACATACTCTGCAATTTATTAGGCATGTACTCTGTCATAGATAGATAGATAGATAAGACAGATAGATAGATAAAAAAATTCAAGTAGTGATCTGTTGGGCAAACCAGTCACTTGTATTCTTTTCTCAGCTAATGGCATTTTCAAATGCCCCATTACGCTGTAGAAATAATACAGACATTCCTTGTTTAACAACCAAGTTCCTCATTAACTGAATTGGTTGCTAAGTGAGGAATTATAGATAGTATGTTTATTACAATATTCAGAACAAAGAAATGGTCAGAGGAAACTTTAACTTGATGACTTTGCTTTTATTTGCATAATCTTACATGCAGCACTGTAATGAATACCAGAATGCAAAACCACAGTATTGCACAGTAC
Source organism: Heterocephalus glaber (assembly GCF_053883595.1). Classification (NCBI taxonomy): domain Eukaryota; kingdom Metazoa; phylum Chordata; class Mammalia; order Rodentia; family Bathyergidae; genus Heterocephalus; species Heterocephalus glaber. Next base: position 5,543,536 of record NW_028258444.1, on the reverse strand, counting down.
ACAGTACAATCAACAGAAAGTACAGTGTTGCACTGTAGAAGAAGCCATGATAAGGCCGGGCTGCCACTCACATTCCTGCATCATAGGTCCGAACAGTCACTAAACAGGCCATTAAACAAGGAATACCATATGCAGAAAGGGCCTACGAAGAGACCTATGCTAAAATAATCAGTTTGTAAATGAGTAATTGTGGTCTTGGGCAGATCAGAACACTTCAAGCCTTGGTTTTGCTGACTGTACAATGGCACTATTGACTTTACAGAATTACTGTTATCACACATAACATACCCAAAGGAATCCAGTCACCTGGACACAGTAACACCGTAATAGATCCTCAAATGACCAGTCCCTCTGTGCCTTAGATTTTAACCATTTTTCTGAATCAGTCATTTCAAATTTTTTCACCATGCAACCCAGTGAAAAATTTAACTCTGCACTCCAAGATATGTACATTTATTCTCTACATGCATACTGTACTAGTATATTAAAATACACAAGGGCTGGGGGTTTAGCTCAATGGCACTGCACCTGCCTTACAACAAGGCCCTGAGGTACCAAAAGCAAACAAAAAACCCCCCACAAGAACAGGACTTAAAATAAGATGATACAAAAATAAAATGGAAAAGTTTTAAATACTGAGTTCATAATATTAATTTCTCATAGCATTATAAAGCAGAAGGCAAAGTTCATACTTAATGGTTTATGTAAGTTCACCCTTCAAAGACTCTTCTTTCTTTGATTTCCACTTTATGTTTTTCAATTTTTTCATTAGTGCATGTTTGCAATACATAAGGATCACATGGGGAGTTGGTGCATACACAGAGCACAGCTTCACTCTTCTTCCATCCCCTCTGCCTCCCCCTTCCTGCCTGAGTCAGAAACTATGTAACACAAGCCTGGCTCTACCAGATCTATGTCAGCTGACCATGAAAAGCCTGCGGCATGAGAAAGCAAGCTCCATATGTGCTGTGCCCAGCTCCTCTTTTCCTGAGGGCCCCTCTGCCTTATTCTGGATCCCTGCTGGGACCCAGAAAGATAAGGTCTTTTACAACTGCATTCACTAGGCAAGCATTTAATGGCTCCTATATAGACCACACATTGGTGAATTTGTTTATTTGCCACACTGGGGACTAAACTCATGGCCTGTGCACTGAGCTACATCCCTAGCTCTTTCTTTTTCATTTTGAGACAAGAGTCTTGGTAAGTCTAAATAGCCCTGGCTGGGCTCAAACTTGGAATCCTCCTGCTTCGGCCTTCCAGAGTACAGGAATTACAGGTATATGCCACCATGCCCAGCTTCAGGAAAACAGTCCTAGTCTTTGCCCCTGAAGGCTCAGTGCAATCTCCCATAACAATCACCAAGTAAGCAGAATTACAGCGCTATGTGGAAAACATACTGGGAGATTTCAAGAGGACCTCGAGAGCTGGGCCATGGCAGGTTTCTCAGCTCTCTGTACACATGCGTGCCATGCCCACACCCAGGATGGACTCTCCTCTGTTACCAGCTCGGCACCCTCTAATCCCTATGAAACCCAGTCCAAACCTCATCATTTCCACTTCAACAACTGCCTGCCAAAACGAGGTGGCTCCTCCCCAGTGGCTTCCATGTCACTGCAGCCATGCTGTGACTGTCATTGTGACATTTCCAGTGTGAATTCTGTACATGTTGAAAAGGAAAACCTGGTTGAAATTACAGAATGATTATTCTACTTAATGCCAACTATCAGATTTTTAAAGTTAAGATTAAATAGAGGCCGGGGATTTAGCTCAGTGGTTTTGTCGCCTGCTGCGCAAGTGCAAGGACCTGAGTTCGATCCCCAGTACCAAAAAAACAAAGATTAAATAAATAATAAAGTTGGACCAGCTGTATATTTTATCTTTTTTCTTTCTCATAATGATCTGACACAGTCTGACTCATTCTCTTAGAATAAACATCTTCCTGAGACAGAGACTCCAGGGGGAAGAGTACTGGGATGTGAACCAGGTCTTGCGTATGCTAAGCACACACTCCTGCACCGAGCTACACTTCTAGCCCCACTATACTTGCAGACTCTTACATGCATCTGCTTGAGACTACCACTCAAATCTTTATTTTTGATTTGATTCAAATCCAAATTCAGAAACACTTTAAATGCCTTAAATTTATTATATTATCTTATAAACAGCAACATTCAAACTCCCTCCCCCCAAAGCAAAATTTACCAAATTGACCTTCTTTTCCAAATACATATCTTCAGGCTCAACTCTCCCTACTGTCCAAATCCTTGAAAATTTTTACTTCTAACACATTTCACTCCTGAAGCCATCATCATTCCTGCTAACTGCCTCCTACCAAAAGCCGATAATATGGGGATCAATAATTCCAGTACCTGTGCTGGCTTCTTCTCTCACTACCAGAGAAACTAGGCAGATCCCTGAAACTCTGTAAGACTGCTTTCTTGGTGGCCTTACAGCCACTGGATGTCAGTGTTTGGTGGGCTATAGGCTTAGTCACCAGCCTGGACAAACTGGGAGGTGGCAGAAACCTTAGGAGAGGCGCCCAGGGGAGGAAGCCTACTGGGGTGCCTCTAGGTCCCTCACCCCTTCCCCTCGCTCTACTCCCAGCTGCCAGGAGCAGAGAAGCTTGGCTTACACATGCTCTGGGCCCAGCTGACCACAGACTGAGACCTCAGAAACCACGAGCCAAGACAAAACCTTTCCTCCTTAAAAACCGACTGTCTTAAGAGCTTTGTCACAGTGACAGAACACTAACACGATGGGAGAATGATTCCCAAAAAGTCTCCTTCCCAATTCAGTTCCATCTGGAAGAATTACTGCTAAATCCAGAATAATGAAAGCAAGATTAGAACCCATGTAATACAACCCTGACCCTACTAATAATGAGAGTACAACTGGGGCTAGCAGACCACTCCCTTTCACTCATCTGTACCTAGGCAGGGCCAAGGCCAACCTCCCACCTCTGTCCTAAGGCCCAGTACCTGGAGGCAGAGGTAAGAAAAACAAAGACTCCTGGGCCTGTCCTGAAAAGTCCTGAAATCCCAAACCATGACGCATGCCTGCCAGACTCCCTGCATGACCTACAGCAACCTTTCTTCACCTGGAGCTAACTGAAGGCTCCTGCATACAGCCTGTATCTCATTCATCCAAGCATAACCGAGTGTGCCCTGGGAAAGGGCATGCGCAGTAGAGGCTGTGCCCTGACTCCGCCCCATCAATCACACTGTCAGTCAGCTCTGGAGGCAAATCCTTAAACCCAGCGCTGCCAATACTCGTGCCATTTTCTTTCTACAGGCACCAGCCAGTGCTCTGTACTCTGAGTTCTGTCACCTGATTAAAACTCGGCTACCTTTTCCTTACTGGCAGGTGTCACATCCAGTTCTTTGTTCCTCATGCACAAGAACCTAGAAACTTGTCCAGGACCCCATCACCCACTGTAACACTACCATCAGTCTGTCAGGTGACTAAGACAATCACCAAATCACTCTGGACCTCAGTGGTAAGTGAGCATATTGCACCCAATCACTAGTCCTCGTAACCGAGTGATGGACACTAGAAACTCACAATGCAGTTGGTGAGCATGTTCTGTGGGGAAATAGCAATTTAGCAGCTAAGTTCAGTTATACCACATATATTATTTTTACCACATATATTATTTATATATATATAAATATATTTACATATTTATATATATATAAATAATCACAGCCACCACCATGCAAAGCCAGGAAAAAATATGCTACAAGTTTTTCATGTTAATTTGCATTCCTTTGCACCTGTTATCCTATCTCAACTCAGTACTCCCAAACAAACAAGTGGTAGGAAACGATGAAAGTTTAAAAGAAAATGAATGAAAAACCTTTAAATGAAAAAAATTTATTCATTAACTATGTAATCTTGTCATTATCTCATTATTAATTCATCAGTGGCAGAGCTCTGCACCCAGCTCCAGAGAGCAGAGCTGGAGGAGCCAGGTATAGACATCCAGGGTCATCTCCAACCCCAGGACTCTGTAGCTGTTTGTGCATGCACACATACAAACACACACACACACACAAATACATGCACAAAACACAATCAACCACTGAGTGCTGCATCCACTGAAGACATTCTAATGGAGAATAATACCACAGCTATTCTGTATGAACTGGACAAACCAAGCACAGAACATCTACTCTTGCCAAAGATCCTAGCAATAAGATAGATTAAAAATTTATCTCAGCTGGGGAAGGTGGCACACACCTGGAATCCCAGCACTCTGGGAGGCTGAGGCAGGAGTATCACAAGTTCAAGGCCTGTCTGGGCAACGTAGCCACACTGTCTCAAAATAAAGTTTTTAAAAAGGGCTAGAAATATAGCTCAGTGAGAAAGCCCTATGCTCAATCTCCAGTTCAAACACAAAAAACAAAACCACACATACATACTACTAATGGTTTTTAAATTACTTCATCAAGTACACTCCTGCTCATTACAGGGCTGAGAATTGGTTACACCAGTTTGTGTTGTCCCATTTCCATTTTGTCCCAAATAACACCCCGTCCATGCAGAAACAATGCACATTCAAATAAGCATTTACAAAAATGGCAAAAGATGCCCAGCTCATTAGTTGACTCCAATACAAAAAGGAGGGGGTGGAAGCTTGAGACTATTCAAACAAGAAAATGCCAAATGACTTCTTTCGTGAGAAAGGATTCACTGGACTTATTTGCAAAATAGAGCAGCTCTGAATTTTCTTGAATATTTACCAACCCTTTCAGTATAACTTTTGATTACTCTGATGAATTCTTTCCAGATTAAGTACATTCAGAGTTATAAGGATGTGACTTGAATGTTAGGAAGTTTTGGTTGAAACAGATCCAGATTACATGAAAATAAGAGCAATACCAAAAAAAGAGAAAATACCGCAATACCAACTTCATTGAGATTATAACTAAACCCTTCCACCAGTGCCCTTGCCTTCTGAACCTCCCTTTCAGTTTTGTGTGGAATTAATTTTTCTGAAACTGGCAATTCTAGGAAAACCAAAAGGGCAGTATCCTTTTACTACAATACTCTAATTCAAATCACTGAGTAGCACTTATTCAGGTGCCAGAAAAACAGGAAAAAGGAAGGAAAACAGACAAAGGACGCTGCTCACCCAGGGTCCCCCTACAATACATGCACAAGCTCTGCTCTCCTGAAACCACAAGTTACAGCAATATTCACAGGGCACACAGTGACCCACAGGAAAAGTACACAATCACAGGAAAAAAACAGATAAAATACATCTTCAGAATTTTGACTTATTTTAGACAGCCTTTAATAATACGTAGCTACAGGTGAACTTTAATGTTTGTTGAGATTTAGCTAACAGTTAATGTTTGCTAAGATTTAATTTGCTAAGATGTTACTCAAATTATATTTACACATATGATGGTATTTTACCAAAACCATGAACCAGGTACAGAAAGCCTTTTTGCTGCCTACTTTGCAGAGTGCATGTGGCCAAGCATGAGAGGGAGTAGAGAGGGTATGGGGAGGAAGCACCTAGCACTGAAGCTGTTAGCACCTTTGCTTTCTTTATTGCCAGGTGATTTTATGGAACCACAATGCTCACCAAATTCATTTCCTTTTGAAAATAGTCCCAAAGAGAAGAATGTGATTACAGAATATCCTTCCCAAAGACTTTGTGAATATCAGTGTTATTTTATCTATTCCCTGTGCTAACTTTGAGTCAGAAGGAAAATATTTTCATGTTACATGAAACTTCTGAGATGGCAAAGCACTAAGTTTCCTTGGTCTGAACTGGACATTCACAGTAGACCCTGCTGCCCCCTCGAGGCTACAGCACATAAAACACCTCTACATTCACACAAAACCTTACAGTATTTTAACCACAGTCACATACCCTTAAATTCAAGTCTTGATAATGACCATGTCACGTCTCACTTAAGTGAGAGCTTCATAAGCAAATAGGCCAAGTAAACAGGCCACTCTCAGCAAACAACAGGCTAAACAGAAGACAATTTCCCTGGCACCACAAAGTCCAGTGATTTTCTATATATCTGCACAGACTGTTCTTAGACTCAGTCAGAAACATTTCACCCCAGATTCCTTAGCCCCTTCAATACCTATATAAGCCAAATTCCTTTCCCAGTTAGCTGCTAATATCTCTCTCCTAGTGTTGGCCCATCCACCCACAGATGAAATCTCTCCCAGCTAGCTGCTGCTATTACTCTCTCCCAGTGTCAGCCCATCTACACACAGAGATGTAATAAACTCAGCTTTTCCCAGCTAGCTGCTAGAATCTATCCCTGATGTTAGCCCCTGATTTTAGTCTCTGTTCACTGGAATAAGCTTTTCTTCTCACACACAAAAAAAGCCTATTTAAATGAGTGGATTCATGTGCACCATCTATAACAGACCACAGAGAATATGTCTTGCTTATGTTACTATTTCAAGTGACTTTCAAGTTATTTCTAAGTAGATACTTACATTAAAACACTGCAATGATTAGGAAATGTCTGTGGCAGATGACCCAATCCTGAATAGACAGAATGAATAACAAAGATATTCTGCTGCCAGGCACAAGAATTAAGCATGCTTAAGTGCAAACATTCAAAAATGTACACCATACATTTTAATCCTATTATCCTGATAAGTTAAATCCCAATATCTAAAATGGTGATACTGCTGCTGTACTTCATGATATAACTACAATAGACAGCTAATTTAGATAGGAATTAATGGGACTCAGAGAGGGATCCGGCGCTCAAGTCAGTGCAGAAGACGATAAACCAAGATTGTGGCTGGAGGTGAATCTGAAGAGAGCCAGGCCTCTGGATGGAGACCCAAAGCCAGGCCTGCAGCCTCCCTAGAGACAGACAGCAGCTTGAGATTACACTGTAATTGGTACCCCTTGGTCCAGTGGGACCAGATAGGCATCAGCTGCATAGGTGGGTGACCAGAATATCTGGATCCAAACTCCCTTCCCTTCCCAAAATGCCTTTGTCCTTTCCGTATGCCCTTGCTATGTGACTCGTTTCCCTATTGGACCAATATCAGCTAAAAAGCTATACTTGTGATGCTACAGGGTTGATTATAGTCTAACCTATACTGTAGCCACATTATGACTTTGCTGCATAAAGTGGCCCTGACAAAGAGCCACAGTGGCCACCCACCCGGGACCCCCCTGGAAATCCAGGAGCTATTCTTCTCTCCTTGCTTCCAATAAAACTCTCCCAACTCCCTTCTTTGGCTCACAACTTCATTTCTTGATGTTATGAAACAACAAACTCAGCACATTTGACTTCTAAGGGTTGGGAGTTATTTTCCCCATAACACAACCACATGCCGAAGCAAAACAGAGTAGGGGTAAGTATAATGCCCTTCCTAATAAAATGTACAAAATGGTTGCTCACCTATTGAGAATGAGCACGCACACACACACACACACTCAGTTGTTGCTACTCAATCCTTGCTCACAATCTACTTGTGAGAGAAAGAATCTATAGAAAACACTGAGATGAATGAAACTTAATTCAGGGAAGTCAAATACAATGGAATCTTCCTGACTTCTTTTTGGCTGCCTGCTCCTTCATTGTGATTGAGCAATAAAAGATATGGACGTGGCAAGTCTTCATGTACTCCGCACAGGCGATCCTGGATCATGGTCACCCTGGGGATAACTGTGCTTTGTCATACAAAGACCCGTCCTAAGTAGGTCACAGGCCCCAGTCAGTATGGAGATCACCAGATCCTTCAAAAAGACTTTAGAACTCTGCCACTTCACCCAAAAGGAAGGAAAACAATCACAAGATACACTGTTAGAACAAGAACATTGAGGGTAAAAAGGGCAACTAGTAAAAAGAGAAGGCTCAGAGCTGGGGATGTAGCTCAGCGGTAAAGTCTGAGCTTAACATGATTAAGGTTCAACCCATGGCGACAGTGAGAGAGCATGCAAGAGAGGGAACCTTCTGAGATTCTGGATTAGAGTCCAGAAAATTTAAGATGATCAGCAAAATATCCAATCAAAAGTGTATTTTAATATCCTGTTCAATTAAATTTTTTAAAGTAAAACAAAATTACAATCTAGAGACACAAAAATTAGTACTCAAAATTGTTTAAAGCAATCATCTGGCATGACTGAATCTGAAGCTGGGATCTATCACATTGACACTGTCACTTGGCCTGATCCGAAAGGTCCCCAAGGCTGAAATAAGGAACCTATCCCACCCTTTTAATGTAAGTTTGCAGGTTTGCAGACTCCCATCATGGAAAAAATTTTCAGTAAAATTCAGTAAGAGATTGGAGTAGGGTTTATTTTAGGGTACCCTCAAAAGCGGAGTGGGGGTGCTCAGAGGCATCAGACTCCTTACAAGCTGGAGTGGGGCACATTTACGGGGTGCCTTCAAGATGAGTGACCTAGATGTGCATTCTCACTGTCAGGTCACAACGCAAAGTGCCTGCATGAGTCTGAAGTTGAGATCTGCTGTCTGCCAATTCTGCTGCTTCCTTGAGGATGGAGGAAGCACAATTTATAGGTGGACAGCCCTGATTTAAAGGCTATTAAAGCACTTTTAGGAATTTTTTTTTTTTTTTAGTTTCCTGGAAGGGGAAATGCTTATCTTGAAGCTGCAGTTTTTCTTAAAAGTGCAATTTTAAAATCTCAATTTCCTTGCCTCCTTTTTACCTCCTTTTTATTTCTTCTATCCAACCTCAGGGCCTAGTGGTGAGTCTTCAAGCCATATGAAGATGTACCCTTAAATGGGACATTAGGATGCTGGCACTTCCTCTCTTTGCTCCCTAGTTGTCATGAGGTACATGGCTTGCTCTACCCATATCAGTGGAGCAAGCCATATCTCAACATATCGGTGGCACCCATGTATGTTAGGGTTTTTGTTTGTTCAGCTTTGTTTGCAGTTGGGGATCAAATCAAGGCCCTGCATGTGCTAGGCACATCCTTTTACCACCAAGCAACATAAGATCTCCAGCCTCAATATTAGGCTGCCTTGAAATTTCCTTTGCCAGATTAAACAGTCCACCACCTTCAATCTTAGTCTCCTGCAAAGTCTTAGGACATGAGCAAACTGTAGTTAAAATTTTCTACCAGAGCATACCACACATGGTCTGGGGTCCAACTACCAATGGAGTCCTGTTCTCAACTGAAACCTGAGCCTGGCCTTTACAGTCTGCATTTCTATGGACATTCTGGTCTTCTGAGCTCTAGCCAGAATCTCCCATCAAGCTTGGCTTACAACATGCTATGGCTGTTTCTCCCACCCACCTTTCCAAACCTTTCCAAACTCTCTGAACCACATGGTCAGGTAGTATCACAGTAATGACCCCAATCCTGCTACTAAAGTCCATCTTAATGTCTTCATCACTGAGGCACAATATCCAACACCCACAAATTGAGGAAGAAAAGGGTTATTTTGGCTCACAGTTTGTAGATGCTTCAGTCCACAGTCAGCTGGATCTAAGGCAGGGCAGCATGGCAGAGAAGTGGCTCATGGCATGAATGAACTACGAGGGGAATCAAAGAATAGAGAAGGGCCAGGAAAGTAATACACCCTTCCAGGCCATGCCCCCTATGACGTACCTCTTCCGACCAGATTCCACTCCTAACAGTGAGTCAGCTGTAAATTCATCAGCAGACTAATTCCATGATAAATATCATTTCCCATGAGCCAATCACCTCCCAAAAGCACCACCTAGGAGCTCATGAGGCTTTGAGGGGACATTTAGATATTAAAAAATAATGACATAATGTTTTAACATATTTCATTTCGAATTAGAACAATTATTTGGAAGCCATTGCTACAGTCTCAACTGTGCTTACCATAATAGTGGCTGAAACTGGAAGGTACGTGTAAGAAGCCCTGAAGTCATCCATACTTGCTATTTATTTACTCTTCTTGTTTGGAACAAAAGCAAAAGAATTCACAAATCCCATGACCTAAGCACCTGCTTAAAACTAAACATCCACCTTCAGCTTGCAGAGTAATGGCTTTACAACTTAAGCAAACTGTGGCAGAAGACCCACATCAGTGCTCTTGGCTTCCTGGAGAAGTCACAGGATAACTGCATCCTAAGGGCTCCTCTGTGTTGAATCTGAGAGGTGGAATGAAAGAAAGCAATCATTTTCATTCCAAACCAGAGAGGAAATGTGTGGAAAAATAGCCACATTTCCAGAACAGGGAAAGTGGATAGATAAAAGAAGGACTACTGCTCAAGAAGACAACACAGAAATACTTGTCAAGTCAGTATTGCTTTGAGATGAATATAAAAGCACCAAAGGTCAGGAAAATCTTCTTCCTGTGTGATAAGGATCCTCACCCATAGTCCAACAGAAGCACTTGACCTCCAGGGGCCCAGACCACCAAAACCCCAGACTACCTGGCCACAGCACCGGCACTCCTCCTTATATAGCCCAGCCCAGCCCTAACTGATAGCAGTCTTTTTTGTTCTTAAACATGTGGAGGACAGTTAAATAGCCTGTTTTAATGTCCTTCTCAATAACTCTAACATTTGTGCCAGTTCTGGGTTGGTCTTAAGTGATTATTTATTATAGTGTTTTCCTGTTTCCTTGCATGCTTGGTAATCTTTAATTGGATGCCAGGAATCATAAATTTTACTTTGTTGAATGTTGGATATTTTTGTATTCTTACGAATATTCCTGAGTGTTGCTCTGAGTTGCAGTTAGAAATGACTTACAAACACCTTGCATCTTTCAGGTCTTGCTCTTATGATTTGGTAGGCAGTTCCAGAGCATAATCAGTAGGATTAGTTACTCCCATTCTGAGTCTTCTACCAGTGCTCTGTGGCAGAAAACAAACACTGTGTGCCCTGTAAGAGCTGGGTACCCTTTCTCATCACCTGTACTGTCTGCTTATCCCTCCCCTGGGCGGGGGGAGGGGGGGTCCCCACATATCCATGCAATTACTCCATCCATTTGGAAAGACAAGAGAGAAGGAGGAATTAAAATCTCCCTCTTTCCAGCTCTCTCCTTCTCTGGTATTGTCCAGTAAATTCCAGCCACCATGGTCTCTAGGCTTCTCATTGAATCCCTGGGCTCCTCCTGCCTCCCCCCCCCCCCCCCCCCGGTATAGCCTAGGGACACTCTTGAGGCAGACACCCGGGGGAAACCTCAGGGCTCACGTCAGTTAGTCACCATGGCCCAGGGGCCACTGTCCTCTGATACATGATGCCATTTACTGTTTTGGTTTGGTTTTTTGGGGTTTTTTTGGTGCCGGGGATCGAACTCGGGTCCTTAGCTTGCGAGGCAGGCGGTGGAACCACTGAGCTAAATTCCTGGCCCCATTTACTGTTTTTTACCTGGTCGTTTGTGGTTGTTTTTTTGTTTCAAATGGGAAGGTAAATTTTGTTGCTCTAGCTTAGAAGCAGAATCCATCCATTTGGAAGGAAAGAGAGAGAAGGAGGAATTAAAAGACTGACTGGCAGATAGCCCCAAAAGTACCTAACATGTGGACTCTAATAATAAATATTCAAAAGCACATGGAATTTGTAAGATTACACTGGTCATATTTGACCTCTGCTGGCTTAATAAAGCCAATATTTGAGTGACTAGTAGTGAGAATGAAGAAATGAGAAAAACATGGGTTTCTGTCACCCTGTAGCTTATAATTTAGTAGAGAGGACAAAATAAATAATAGTTCATAAATGGTAGAGATGGAGAAATGAAAGAAGACTACATATTTCAGGGTCTTGGTCTGAATCAAATCTTAAGGACAAAGACAATAAACAGTAAGTGTAGGATTGGTTGAAAAAGATCTGGGGAAGAAATCTTATTTGAACATAGTTAAAAACCCAAAGCCTACATTTATAAATATCCTCATCTTAATTTAAACCTCACATGGAATAACCAGTAACTGCTCATTTTACTGTTTATTAAACTGATAAAATAATTTTCAATGAATATAATTTTCACATTGCTATTTTTAAGTACTTGACATGCTTTCCTCTTTTCACATTTAAATAGGTTACAATGGCCAATAAATCTTTTTTTTTTTTAAGTCCTAGGGATTTAACTCAAGGCCTTTGCACTGAGCTACATCCTCAGCCTTTTTTTATTTTTTATTTTGAGATAGTCTAAATCATTACATTGTCCAGGCTGGGCCTGAACTTGCAATTCTCCTGCCTCAGCCTCTCAGAATGTTGGGATTACAGGCATACACCACCATGCCCAGGCTCCCAGTAAGCCTTTAAATTATTGATTGCCCCAACGCCCCCTTTTTAAACCAATAAAGGCAAAATTCAGCCCCAAAACTTAATTACAATTTATTTTTATGGGCTTACTAAAGAAAGTTCACTGTTTTCTGTCTTGACTGTCTCATTTTCCTTTTAGGATTTCAGTTTGAATGTACAACTCTGTCCTCCTAACCTAGGATATATTATCCAATGCTGCAAATCTCATATTAATGCAACCCAAATTAATACATAAAGTCATGACAACAGTCCCAACAATGTTCAAATTAATATAAATAATACAATTAGGGGCTATAGGATCATTCTCCCTCCACTCACCTGAACCTGGGTAAAATCCTAAGGCCAACCTCCGAAGACCTTTGTCCTAAAATCCACTACTACCTAGAGGCAGAAATAAAAATAACAAAGCCCCCTGAAAACTGACATTCCAAAGCCGGACACAAGGCAGTAGGACCTACAATGACCTTTCTTCATGTGGAAATCGTAAAGGTTCATGCATATGGGCTGTATCTCATGCATTCAATTATAACAGAGTAAATAGTGGAAAAGGACACAAACACCAGATGCAACTGATATTACTCAGCACCCTGTCAATCATGTTGTCACTCTTGCCCCAAAAGACCCAATGGGAGGTACCCTAGGCCTGGGCCACATTTTCAAACTCTGAAGCCCAACATATTCTACACTCAAGTACCATTTTCTTTTTCTGTTCGCATGAGGCTAGGTTCCCTCCCCCTTTAAAGTTCATTAAACTTAGCTGCTTTTTCCTTGCCATTGTGAGCAACATTGAATTCTTTGTCACACACAAGAACCTGGAAACCTGTCGGCTGGGTCCCCATCATCCAGGGAATCGAAAGGATATATGTTAAATTTTTACCCCATTAAAAACATCAGCAGAGAACAGATTCAATTTCTACATCACTGTGTATACTTGATCACAGATAAAATCCTGACGATAAGCACAGAAGAGCATGTGGGAAGGGCAGACACTATGACTGAAAAACAAAAAGGGAAATATGAGCTAAACCTCGAATTCTGTAGTTGATTTTATGACTTGTTGATGTCATCATAAAATTGCTTCTACTGTCACAACCAGCAGGTAAGGCAACAACAGGGGCAGTCTCCATGACAACTGTGAGGGCACCATCAAGCCTCCTCAAGCCTCCTCAGCAGATGTGCAGGAACCCTTACAGGAGGAAAAAGACAATAAAGCATGTCCCAGCTGCTGCAATTCCAGGAAGCCTGATGACATCTGCAACCACTGCCTGCCTGGAGAAGCGTGACTTCACTCTATCCACCCAAATTCCTCACTGCAGTAACTCCTCCCCTATAAATTCTTTGTTCTCTGCCCACTCTACACTGACTGTCAGATTCAGCCCTCAATGGCACCCAAACATTAAATAAACTAGCCTCACTGCTGACACAATGCCTGCCCAGGTGATCTCTGTCCTCTCTGCATCATTAATACACTGAGGAATCTGTTTCCCAGATTCATTTAAGGTTCACTTTTTAAAAATTATGCTCTATTCTCAAAACTAGTGTAATAATTTTGGCAATTTTTCAGTATTTTCAGAAATGCTGAGTGTTGTTGCTCATACTCACTTACACAATAATAATGATCCCTCTCTCTGTTTCTATGTCTTAAGCACTATATTTTTCAAATTATGGAAAAATTGACTGACTTAAAATTCTTGGTTATTTGAGCACTAGAAAAACTCCAAGGGTCATGGTGATTCCATGCTCTATGTGATGCACTGGATTAACTTCAACTGTAAATGTCAAAGTATAGACAGGTGTAACCATAATCCTAGGGACCTGTGAGACTAAAAACATTTAACCAATGACCAAAAAGGTGCTCTGAAATTGTCTACTACAGGAAAAAGCCTTGTGTGCAAAGTGACAGAGCAGGTGCACAGGCACCAGGGAAGCTGGCCAGTGCCAGGCTGGCTTTGGACATTTCAATGTATCCCAGGCCAAGGCTTCAAGAAGGCAATACATATGCAAAAGGTACAGATGGCATGGGGTACAGATGCATATTACTGTATTACTCATTCACAGTCTAAATGATGTCAGAGGGAGAAAAGAGCCACACATGGTGGTGCACATCTGTAATCCCAGCACTCTGGGGCACTGAGGCAAGAAGATCTCACTTCTGAGGCCAGTCTAGACAACATGGTGACTTAGTAAGACCCATCTCAAAATAAAAATTTTAAAAGGGGCTAAGGATGGAGCTCAGTGAGGGCCCTAGTTTAATCCCTAGTACTTGGGGTGGGGGGCATGCATGACATTACCCTGCTCCTGGGACACAGACAACTCCCACATTTACTTATCAATGTGATCAATGTGCTCATTTCCTTCTTCTCAATGCCACTAGATTAATTAACTGGCTGACAGATTAGGGCATAAACTATTTTTATAATCCTCTCACATTGTAGCTTTAGTAGGTTCTTCGTAATAATAGCTAAATACAACAGAGGTCAGGTCTACAACTATCTCTCTCAGAGGCCACAGTCTGTTTCTGTTCATGAAAAAAACCTAGAAATTACTCTTAATGGGAAGGGAATAAATTAATGCCACCTAAAACAGTTTTAAATACAATTAAACTCCTACCACAAAGATGATTCATTCATTCATTCAACAAACATGCACATTACATATCAGTTGTCCCACTAGGTGGTGGGTGTATAGTAACAGACACAACAGGTGATCCTGTCCTCCTGGATCTTATTATAGTCTGGAGAATGAAGCAGATGGTAAGCAAATATCTTTTAAAAAGTGAAATGTGCTAATACTATGGGAAAAGAATCAACCATGGTGGCAATGCCTTGCGCTCACCAAGAGTCCTTGTCCTCCTAGAAATGCTACACTGGGGGAAGCACAGGGGAAAACCTCACAAAACAGTGAGAAGAAAACTTGTTACCAAAAAGACCTCTTTAAATCCCTTTAATTCACACAGGGAACTAACAAGCATGAATGTAATAAGGTTGTTTTACTTACTGTTAGGCCTACAGTCAAGTTCTTCCAGAAAAGAATCCCAATAATTTCACAATACAAAAAGGGAAAGAGAATATACCACCTAAGGCAATGATAACAGGGATTCCAAGGGCCACTTCCTATTTGCCACAAGGCTTACTTACACACGGATGACTGCTTTAAATTATGTTATTTTAAGTTCTATGAGGATATACTAGGCTGAATATTATGAGTCCCATTCCATTATTTTTTGTTTTCATCTTTGTAAGTTAAAGTTATTGGTTGTATGTTGGTAATTATCAAAGCTAGGATGGGAGGACATGGACCATAGTCTTCTCTGCTTTGCCCAAATTTGAAAATTTCCACAATGAAAAGTTTAATAAAGTTGTCACACTATAAGTGCTAATACACTTTTAACTATGAGTCATACAGGTTCAGGAGCAAAACAAAGCAAGGAGAGCACTCAAAGGAAATCATTCACCTACCAAGCAATTGCTTAAGCTCGATTTTTGTGCTTCTAGATCCCAATCTAACTGGTTCATTACCAGTTGTATTACTTTGCTGTTTAACTGTCTTCACAGACTGACAAACCTGCATTTGTGCTGATGATTTCTTCACTGGCTTCTTCCTTGCCTCTTAGATGAGTTAATGTGCTGACTTGCTTTTGGACGAGCAGCTATTTGCCCATCATGGTGATCTATCTGTAGGGTTACTCTAAGGAAGGGATGACATCTGGTGTGCACCACCAAATCCAGTGACATCTGACTTCTAATTGGTGGAAAAGGGCCCTGAGAATTCCACAAGAGTGACTGTGTACCCCATGCAGAAATATGCACTCTTCCTGTTAAATGCTCCCCAAAGCACTGAAAAAAAACAGTGAAACAGGATGGATTTCCAGAAGGGTTATTTCAGAACAGACAATACAAAATGCAAATAAGAAAAACAGCGCTAAAGTCAGCATGCCTTTAAATCCATCAGAAGCTTGGGGTCAGTCAACACTGGTTCCTGGAGTGGCTGCCTCTGAGAAGCTTCCTATAAATAGGATGTTAAACCAGGTGTAGTGGCATATGCCTGTAATTCCAGCACTTGGGAGGCTGAGGCAAGAGGATCACTGTGAGTTCAAGGCCAGCCTGGGCTACATAGTGAATTCAAGATCAGCCAGAACTACATAGTGAGATCCTGTCTCAAAAACAAACAAACAAACAAAAGATGTTAAGTGCACACATGCAAAGGACATCTAGGAAGCTCCATTTTCCAGCAAATTGACTTGTTTGCAAAGAAGGATCTTCAGGGAACACAGTTCAGGAAGTTAAAAAAATGTTCTCCATGCTCTCTTGGGAATATCAGCAAGACCTTAGCAGCCACTTCCTTGTTGTGCATTTTTTTTTTTTGGTACTGGGAATCGAACTTGAGTCCTTGCGCTTACAAGAGGTGGTGGAACCACTGAGCTAAATCGCTGGCCCTATCATGCATTTTTTGAAAGAAAAAAAAAAGACATCTGCCTAAGGAATAACACAAACACTTAAGAAACTAATACACTAATGATGATGTCTGATATAATTTTAAAACCAAAGAATCACAAATTTATGCAATATTCCAGTTTATATTGGGTACGTTAATATGATTCACAGGCTGACCACACACAAAAGTAAGGATTACATGGTACCACATGCCTGTAATCCCAGCACTTTGGGAGGCTGAGGCAGGAGAGCTGCAAGTTCAAGTTCCATCAGGGCAAGTTAGTGAGATGCTGTCTCAAATTTTAAAAATTTAAAAATTACAAAGCTGGGGATAGGGCTGGGGATTTAGCTCAGTGGCACAGCACCTGCCTCGCAAGTGCAAAGTTCTGAGTTTGATCCCTGGTACCAAAAAAAAAAAAAAAAAAAAAAAAAGCTGGGAATATGGTTCAGTGGCAGAGTGACCCTGGGTTTTATCTCCAGTACAACAAAATAAATACAATAAATGAAAGAAAGAGGCGAGGATTGACCCCAGACACAGTATGTTTAAGCCAGTGCTAACATCTTTGCATTTTATGCTGATATACAAACATATGGCTTTTACTACTTAACCTGAAGTTGAACCGTGACATATAACATTTAGGTAACATATCACAAACTCCAACAAGGACATGACAACAAAATCCACAGGTAAAAACACTCATCACTATTGTAGATTAGAACAAAAGAACATACATACACACACCTTAACTGCAGAGGACCCCTGACTTATGAACTCGATTTGTTCTAGAGGGCTCATTGTAACTTAAGTTGGTTATAAGGCAAGAATATTTTTGCCTTAATAATGGAAATACCCATAATGCTTTCTGAACCTCCCAAAGCACCCCTTAAGTAACCTTTTCATTAAAAAGGGTTGTATAATGTGCATAACTTACCAGAAACACCAATAATTTTCCTAGTGTATTCACCAAAAAGTTATAAAATCTGCATAATTTACCAGAAACAATGATTTCATACTGTACTCACCATTCAAGTTGACATGTTTGGCTTGCAGGAAGGGAGGATGAAATGGAAGGTGGCTACTGTTTGGCAGGAGAGCCCCCTTCCATGAGAACATCAGGAATCTGGCTCTCTGGGGTCCTTTCTCTCCTTGGGAAAATCTGTAGCCCACTAGGACCTGCTTCTGGCTCACTAGATCTCAATCTTTTCAGAACAACTGTCTCAGGTTGTCAGTGTCTGTCTTGTCTTTAACACTGTTCTGTAGTATTACATGATATTGTCATTAAGCAAGTGAATGCAACAATTGGCTTTTTCTCTGCCTGCCTGGGCCTTCTCTACAAATGTTTGTATCTCTGTCCATTTTTTCAAGATTTCCCTTATTTCAGAGAACTTTCCTGCACTGTTTTTTTTTAAACTTTTAATTTATTCCATTAACCCCTCAGGCCCCCTTCCCTCCCTATGCACAAAAGCTTTGTTTCCATTTTTTTCTATTTTCACTTCTTTTCTTTCCCTTCCTTCCTTCCTCCCTTCTCCCTTGTTCCTCTTCCCACTTGAACATTTTTCTTCCCATTTCCCAATATCTATCATACCTTTTAGTCCTTATTTCCACTTTCAGTTTCTCACACCAGAGAAACAATCTGGTATTTAAACATGTGTGTCAAATTTATTTTACTTAAGAGTATGGTCTCAAGGTCCATCCATTTAGCTATAAATGTCTGAAGCTCATCCTTCTCTATGGTAGAGTAGTATTCCATTGTATAAAAAAACCACATCTTTATCCACTCACTGGTTGATGGGCATTTGGGCTGTTTCCAAGATTTAGGTATTACAAACTGTGCTGCACTGATTGTTGATATTCCTCTCCTCTTCAGAAAGCTCCTCAGCTGCTATTCTCTACTGCTCAGCCACAAGTTCCTCTGTAGAGAATTTCTCTGAGTGTTCCTCCACCAGTTCCTCAACATCACCACTGCCTACCTGCAATCCTATGGACTCTACTAAAGTGACAGTGTCATTAACTATAGGATCAACTGAGGGCTCAGGTTCTTCTACACACCCTTCAAAGTTTCTCTCCTGTATAATTTTAGGCCACACTTTCTTCCAGGCAGATCTTGGTGACCTTAGACATTGGCTCAGGATTTCTCAGTTAATCCCACACAGAAAACAATGCTGTAATGTTTCTTCTAGAACTCTTTAAGGGTTAAATCTGTACCTGAGACCAGCTGGAAGCACTTCAGGAATAGTTTCTTTATAATATAAAGCTTCTGTATAGCTTCTTAAAGTTAGCTATAACCTGCTGCTCCATAGGCTGGTGGGAGGAACTTGACTGAGAGCCATGGGAATTCTTCAGCCAATTCTTCTTGCAAAGCTCGTGGGTGAGCAGGAGCATTGTCCATGGTGAGGAGAGCCTTGAGTGGTAAACCTTTGTCCTCTAGAAATTCTTAACCATAGGACAGAAAGCCTCCCTGATCCACTCAAGAAAAAGTACTCTTGTTACCTACCCAGGCTTTTGTGTTAATCGCCACATGAGCCCCAGCCTATTCTTCCTGACTATGTTTTCTGAACACGCTGGGGGTCTCAGAGTGATAAACCAAGAGAGGCTTTATCTTGAGGTCTCCACTCACACTGGCACATAGCAATAAGGTTAGCCTATTCTTCATAAGTTTTGGCCTGGCATTTTCTTTTCTCCCTGGGTAATGTATGTTCTCCTGGGAATTTTCTTCCAGAAAAGGCCAGTTTCATCACAGTTGAAAACTAGAGAACAAAAGGCATTTCTCTGTGTCACTGTTTCAAAGTGGTGTATGCAATTTTCAGCAGATCTTATCAGTACTGGCTGCTTCACCATGCCCAGCTATGCTATGAACCCCAGTTCTCACTTTAAAATTGTGAAACCACCCCTTACTGGCACAAAATGTTTCACCAGCATCACTTGTTGATGGATTATCCTTTATGAGATCTGCATTTATAGCCCTTTTTCACAAGTTATAGACTCAAATAGGATATAACCTGCCATCTGCCTTTTGTTTATCCACACTAATAGTCTTTCTACCTCATCTAACACTATTGATCATGACTTACTACTTTGAGTAACAACTTTAGCAACACTAGCTTCCTTAAATCTTTTCTCTGTAAGATTGTCAAGATGGTGGGTTACAACATGCTGTACATATTATTGAGATCAGTCACACAAATGCCATTCTCATATTTTTCCACAATTTCCTTTTTATTTTTGACTGTGATTGTTTTCTTTACTTTGGCTTCCTCTCATAGCTTCTTTTCTAGCTTTTTTGGGGCCATTTTGATAGCAGTAGTTGTAGCAATTATATAAAGCACTGACCAAAATCACATCCACAGATACATGCATCTGGGCTGACTGATACTTACGTACTCTAGTCTTTGTTTACAACCACACAAGTGGCTCACATACAGGTTGTAACTCAAGACTTTGTAAGTTAAAACTAAAAGTCTGGTCATAACCCAAGTTGCTCATATGTGAGGCCGGTCATAACCCAAGTTGCTCATATGTGAGGTTGGTCATAACTCAGGGGTCCACTGTAGATGAGAAAACTGACCCAAACACAAAGGCAACCGAGCCTTAAAGAAATACAAAGAAAGTCTCAGTTACCCTTTCACAAAGTCTCACCTTATGTACCAAAAGTAAATCCAATGCTATTAGACCTGCTACACTTCAAACAGAACCAAACAGAAGCAGAGTGAGGGGGGTAATAGCACACTGGAATCAGTGTGACAACAGGTGTGGGGTATGTGTGTACAGTGGTGTGTCTAACTGAAGGACCCTAGTTAGCAAGACAGACTCCATATTGCTGCTTGACCCACCTGCCTGTCCTTTAGATGAACTCAGAAGGAGGAAGCTTAGAAACCTCCTCCCCTTAGAAAGTCCCTCTAGAAATAACAATTAATCAACTATTGTTTTACAAATGTTCTAACAGCAGGACGTTCTGCTTCTGTACCTTTTGCTTGCTTTGCTAGTTCTATCCCATAGGGAGGCCTAGAAACTGGTGGCCTCAAAGGTGTATAAAACATGCTTGTCTCCCCCCAGTCGGGGCTCGAGTCTGATGCTCAGCTTGGGTTCTGGCTGGTAATAAACTCCTGTGTGGATTTAATATTGGTCTCTGGTTGGTTCTTTCTCACTGGGTCTAACATTCTTGGAGGCCCCAGCGAGATAGCTGCTCTGGAGCTTATTATCTTGGAGCAATTGTTTCTTTTTAGGAGAGACCAGGATTGGACATCAGCAGTGTTTGGCCCCTCTGGGCACCAGTCTGCAGGAGAAGAGGCCACCCTGACGGTATTCCGGGGCTCCGGGTAGGCCTGTCCCAGTCAGGCCCTATCGCCAATCAACCGAGCCACAGGAGTTTATCGGGAAAGCCTCTAGAGATAAGAATCGAATGATTCTTAGTGCACTGTGGGTAGATAGGAGGAAGCCGGATGTGGCACAGGTTCCCCTATCTAGAGTCTCTTCATGATGGCAAGCAGACTCACTGGGTCGGAGTCATCAGAAGGGCGACTCCCTGGGTGGGGTCTATATCCATTGGCCCCAGAGGTTTTACTTGGCCAAAGTTTGTCTCTGTCTGTTTATTGTTGTCTGTCTGCTTGCTCTGTATGCCTTTTGCATTTCCACAGGCTAAAATTATGGGTTCCTCACAGTCCACAGAAGGAACTCCACTTGACTGTGTTTTGAGTAACTTCAAAAAAATTTATTCCACAGACAGGGAAGATGAATATGACATAAAATTTTCTAAAGGCAAATTACAAACCCTGTGTCAATTAGAATAGCCCAGTTTTGGAGTCAGTTGGCCCCCGGTGGAAACTTATTCTATGCATATTGCTCGCAATGTTTGGAATGTGGTCATGGGAGTCGGGACCTCATGGCATCTGGATCAATTCCCATATATCAACATCTGGATCGATATGTTGGAAGATCCCCCTAAATACTTTATACAATGTACAGGTCCCAATCAACCTTTGGCAACCCTGAGTTGAAGGAGAAGGGGAAACTGGAACCTACTGGAAAAGAGTCCCTCTCTGATGGTTGTGTCAACCAGTAAAGATTTTCTCCAGTCTGAACCTGAGGATGATTTGCGCCGACCTCCCCCTTATCATGCGGGTGGAATGGGCGCCCGGGGTAGGGGCCCTAAATCTCCCACCGGAGGCACCCCAGTTCCAGATTCCTCCTCAGACCAGATCCACTCACCTCCCCATACTCAATCAGGACAGGACTACGGTCCATCAGCCCTGTCGTTCTCCTCCCTTTTTCCTTTAAAACAGAGCCCAGGGGAGGATTGATTTATGCTCCTTTTACAACTAGTGATCTTTACAATTGGAAACATCAAAATCTCCCCTTCTCTGAAAAACCTCAGGCATTAATCTCTCTTCTTGAGTCTGTTTTTCATACCCATCAGCCAACTTGGGATGATTGCCAACAGCTTTTACAGATCCTGTTCACCACTGAGAAGCGGGACCACATTTATCAACAGGCAGTCCAAGAGGCCCTGGGGCCAAACCCCAGTGTCACTCCCGGAACCCTGGGGTATTCAGCCAGGGCTGAGGCTCCAGTTCCATCGTGGTGCCCTGAATGGGACCCCAATGATGATGATGGTAGGAGGAGGCTGGGGACCTACTGTCAGCACTTATTAGGGGGACTCTGGGCAGCTGCCAGAAAGCCCACTAATTTGAGTAAGGTAAGTGAGGTTCACCAGGGAAAAAGAGTCTCCGGCTGCGTTTTTAGAGAGACTCTTGGAAGCCTATAGAGTTTTCACTCCCATTGACCCAGAGGCTCCCAAAAATACAGCAGCTTTAAATTTGGCCTTTGTTTCCTAGTCAGCCCCAGACATTAGAAAGAAATTACAGAAATTGGAGGGATTTGAGGGAAAGAATAGGACTGAACTCCTGAGCATAGCCCAGAAAGTTTATGATAACTGTGATGCCCCTGAAGAAGTCCTAGCCAAAAAACTGGGGAAAGTCACCATTGCTGCACTCCAGGCACAAGAGACAGTCTCTCTGAGCAGAAGGAAGGGGAAGCCCCTCAGGGACTCACACCATCCCCACTTGGGGAGGAACCAATGTGCTAGATGCAAGAGGACTGGACATTGGAAAAATGAGTGTCCCTACAGGGAAAAAGGAGCCCCCTCCAAGAAAGGCAAACCAGAGGTTTTGATGATACAGGAGAAAGAGGATTAGGGGGGTCAGGGCTCTTATCTGTTAAGCCCCTAGGAGCCCAGGGTAAAAGCCAAAGTAGGGGGCAAAATTATAAATTTTCTGGTCGATACAGAAGCAGCACATTTGGTTCTGACCCAACCACTAGGACCAATGACCAAAAGAACCACTTTTGTTCAGGGAGCCACTGGGACCATTACTATAGGCTTCCCCTGGACTACAAAAAGGACAGTGGACCTTGGGCACCACAGGGTGACACACTCATTCCTTGTGATCCCAGATTGCCCATACCCATTGCTGGGAAGGGACTTACTCGAAAAGTTAAGAGTTACAATATCCTTTGAGGGCCAGCATGCTAGTCTTTCAATTGGTAACAAGCCTGCCAAAATTCTTACTTGTCCCCTACTAGAGGAATATCTGTTGCTCCCCAATATCACACCTATGGACTCAAAAACCCCAGACTCTCAATTTCTTCAGGAATTGACCATCTTGTGTCCTAGAGTATGGGCAGAGATTAACCTCCCAGGACTGGCCACCCATCAACCCCCAGTGGTGGTCACTCTACATGCCACTGCGACTCCAATTACAGTAAAACAATAACCAATCAGACAAAAGGCCAAAGAAAAAATCCAGACTCACATTGAGAGGCTCCTTGCTGCTGGAATCCTCATGCCATGTAAGTCCCCCTGGAACACCCCTCTCCTTCCAGTCCAGAAACCAGGCACAGATGACTTCCAACCAGTCCAGGACTTGAGAGAAGTCAACAAGAGGGGGAAACCATTCACCCCATGGTCCCAAATCCTTACACGTTGCTGAGCTTAATTACCCCAGAGAGACAGATCTACACCATTCTGGATCTCAAGGATGCCTTCTTCAGTATCCTGCTGGCCAAGGTAAGCCAGCCCTTATTTGCCTTTGAATGGGTGGACCCAGATGGCAGCCACTCTGGTCAACTAACTTGGACTAGATTACCACAGGGTTTTAAAAACTCCCCAACTCTCTTTGATAAAGCCCTGAACAGAGACTTGTCCCTGTTTCGAGACACCTACCCGGAGGTGACTCTACTACAGTATGTGACCTGTTGATTGCAGCAAAAGACACCTATATGTGTCAAAAAGCTACCCAAGATCTTTTGAAGTTGTTAGAACAACTAGGTTACCAGGTCTCAGCCAAGAAGGCCCAATTATGTGTAACTAAGGCCACATACTTAGGCTACCAGCTCACTAAAGGAAACAGACTGCTTTCTCCTCAGAGGATACAAGCTGTCCTGCAAATCCCCCCGCCCACCACTAAGAGACAAATTTTTACGGACGGTGGGATATTGTAGACTGTGGATTCTGGGTTTTGCCAAGATTGCCAAACTGCTTTACTCAGCCACCATGGGGGTGGGGGTAGGGACCACTCCCCTAGTGTGGACAAAAAAGAAGCCGCCTTTTTGGCTTTAAAGGAAGCCTTAGTGTCAGCACCAGCCCTGGTCCTACCTGATGTCACCAAGCCCTTTCAGTTGTTTGTGGCTGAATGAGGGGGCACAGCCAAAGGAGTGCCAGCCCAGGCATTAGGGCCTTGGAAAAGACCTGTGGCCCACCTGTCTAAAAAACTTGATCTTGTGACAAGTGGATGGCCTGTTTGAGGTCAGTTGCAGCCACCAACCTCCTGGTCAAGGAGGCAGATAAGCTCAGCCTGGGACAGGACCTGGTCATCACCACACCCCATGCAGTGGAGACGTTGCTGAGAGGAGCCCCAGAATGATGGCTCTTCAACGCCCACCTGACTCAGTACCAGGCCCTGTTGCTGGATGCTCCACACATCAAATTCGCCCAAGAAATGACCCTCAATCCGGCCACCTTACTCCCGGACTCTGACTCATATGCACACCCCTCCATGACTGTCTGGACACTCTGACAACTTCCACCACCAACTGCCCAGACCTGACTGACATTCCCTTGCAATACCTAGATGAGAACTTCTTCACCGATGGTAGTTTTGTGGACGACAGAGTCAGGTATGTGGGGGTGGCCATAGTTAGTCCAGAAGGACAAGTATACTGGGCACAGGCATTAAGCCAGGGGGCATCGACACAGAGGGCTAAACAGCCTTAACTCAAGCCCTAAGGTTAGGTTGAGACAAGGCTGTAAACATCTACACTGACAGCCGGTATGCATTTGCCACTGCCCATGTGCATGGCGACATCTACAGGCAGAGAGGGCTATTGACATCAGAAGGAAAAACTATCAAAAATAAAGAAAAAATTTTGGCCTTATTGGAGGCAATTTGGGAACCCAGGGCATTGGCCATTATTCATTGCAAAAGCCACCAAAAAGGAGACAGTTTCGAGGCCCACGGTAACCAAGAGGCCGATGATGTGGCCCAACAAGTGGCCAGAGAACCAGTGGGGCCAATAGACATTCTGCCCATCCGACCCTTTAGCTACCTGCCAGAAAGACCCACATATACCCCAGAAGAGGAAAAAGAAAACCAAAAGTGAGGGGATACAAAACTGGACTCAGGCTGGTGGAAAGGGACAAAAGAATGAATTTGTCTCCCCTGAGCCCTGGGGTGACAACTTGTTCATCAGTTACATCACTTAACTCATCTGGGAAAATCAAAGTTAAAAAGACTAATGAGCTCTAAGTTTTCAATCCCAGGACTGACCTCTATGGTCCAGGACATCAGTCCAGGTGTCAGGTGTGTGCACAGGTAAACTCCAAGACGAGACCAAGGAACAAAGGTAATCGACTATGGGGAAGAGAGCCAGGGGAACATTGGGAACTTGATTTCACTGAAATAAAATCCAGCAATAGGTTCAAATATTTACTGGTATTGGTTGACACCTACTCAGGTTAGGTACAAGCTTCCCCCACTTGTGGAGAATCAGCCAACATAGTAACTAAGGTTTTGCTCCAGGAGATAGTTCCCTGATTTGGCATCCCTCCTTACCTGGGGTCTGACAATGGGCCTGCCTTCATGGCACAGATATCCAAATTGTTAGTGAAGGCACTACATATCGATTGGAAATTACACTGTGCCTATCACCCACAAAGTTCAGGGCAAGTGAAAAAGATAAATAAAACCCTGAAAAAAACCCTGACTAAATATGTTCTAGAAACTGCTGGTAGATGGCCTGATCTGCTTCCTCTAGCCTTGTTAAGAGTTAGATGTACCCCATATGTTGACAAGTTTACCCCTTTTGAAATTTTGTATGGGAGGCCGCCGCCACTCCTCCCTAAGTTAAACCTTAAACAGATAACACAGAATTCTTGTGTTTCTTTACTTCAGTCTCTCCAAGCCTAACAGATTCTTCAGAGTGAGATCCAGGCTACAATACAACAGGCTCAAGAAAAACCCTTCGTGATGTTCCAGCCCCATGATTTCAAGCCAGGAGACCTGGTCCTGATACACCAACATCAGACGAAGAGTCTCGAGCCACGTTGGAAGGGGCCATACCCTGTTATTTTGGTAACCCCCTCTGTGGTCAAAGTAGCTAGGGTCACAGCTTGGATTCATCACACCCAGGTCAAGTCAGTACCAGCAGAGAGCCCAGAGCCAGCACCATGGAAGATCCTAAGCACCCCAGGAGACTTAAAGTTAAAATTGGGAAAAGGGGACTAGTACTCTTGGTATATATTCTCTATCAATCATGTCAGTTCAGGGGAACAAACAGCATTTCTTCCCCATTCAGAAACCTGGGAATTAAGACTGACTTCTAGTGGAAAAATCCAGGCAAGAATAGAAAGAGGACCCAACCAATCCGAGGTCACCTTTACCGCTAGTTTATGTCATATGGTTGAGGAGGCCTGGTATAATGGGAACGGGGGCTGTGCAAAATCTGAGTGCTGTACTCTCACTAAATGGGGACTCCATCCTGTCCAATACTATGTATGTCCAGAAAATGAAGACCCACATTGTGATGGTAATGGCAATGACTATCATTGTTCCCAGTGGGGATGTAAGACTATGGCTCCTTGGTCCATTCAAGTTACAGATCCCTGGTTAAAAATGTCTCCCACCACCATACATCATGATAAATCCTGTGATACTGGCATATGTCACCTGATTACCAGTACACCCCAAAGACTGGAAGATCTTGGGTGGGTAAATGGAAGGACATGGGGAATTAGATTATATGTATCTTGGTGGGATCCTGGGTCAGAATTTACCATCCAGCGAGGTCGCCAGTGGGTTGAGTGACCTATGGGGCCCAGCAAGGACTTTGCTCGACCTATCCTGGTAGCGAGGCCTAAGCCTGTGCCCTCGCCTACTCAGAAACCAAAACCCTCCACTCTTCCAGCTGTATTACCACAAGATTAACCCCCACCCCTATGCTGGAAGTGTTGATGAGTGATCATTTACTCCTCAACAAATCCAGGCCTGAGGAGGCTAAGAATTGTTGGCTCTGCCTTGACCCCAAGCCCCCATATTATCTGGGGTTGGGGCTTGTGGCTAAGCCAGACTCGTCCCCCTCCAACAGGTTGTGACTGGAGCCACCCTCGACTCACGTTGGGGAACATCCAAGAAAAAGGAACCTGTCTAATAGAAACAGATTACAATTTAGACACATCACCTTATAGAGATCTATGTAATAATAGTTATAATAGTCACTCTGCCTCAGGCCCCATTACTAAAAGGCTCCAGAAGATGCTTGATTTGTTTGCACCAAGGGCTTGACTAAATGCATTCCCAAATCAGTCTTGGCTACCCAATCTGCCACTTTATTTTGTGTCACAATGTATGTTGTTCCACAAGTCTTGTATTATAATGGAAAAGGGGGCAGTGAACATCAGGGACTAACCACTGAACACTATAGGAGTAAACAGGCTGCCCCCGTTTTAGTGCCCATTCTGGTGGGATTAGAAATAGCCAGGTCAGTAGCTATTAAAACTTCCTCCTTGATCCTTCAGGACACAAATTTTAAAGCCCTAAGCCACCAAGTAGCCAGAGATTTGGGTCACCTGGAAGACTGGATTTCCAGATTAGAAAACCAGGTTGATTCCCTAGCTGAGATGGTCCTGCAAAATCAAAGGGGACTTGACTTCCTGTTCATGAAACGAGGAGGGTTATGTGTAGCCCTAGGAAAAAAACCTTTTGCTTCTATGCTAATGGTTAACTACCCTAGTTTCTGCTGTAGCAGGCCCCCTAGATATCTTACTTCTGCTTTTGCTTGTGGGGCCTTGCATTATAAATGCTCTGACTAAATATGTTAGACAGAGGGTTGAAGCAGTTAGAATGATGGTGTTGAGAAAAAATTATGAGATTTTAGAAGACGTTTTAGAAAAAGAATCTGAAGAGTAAATACAGGAATCAAAGATTTGATTAAGTTACAAAAACCAGTGGGGAATGAAGGACCCTAGTTAGCAAGATAGACTCCATATTGCTGCTTGACCCACCTGCCTGCCCTTTAGATGAACTCAGAAGGAGGAAGCTTAGAAACCTCCTCCTCTTAGAAAGCCCCTCTAGAAATAATCAACTATTGTTTTACAAATGTTCTAACAGCAGGACGGTCCACTTCTGTACCTTTTGCTTGCTTTGCTAGTTCTCCCATAGGGGGGCCTAGAAACTGTTGGCCTCAAAGGTGTATAAAACATGCTTGTCTCCCCCCAGTTGGGGCTCGGGTACTGGCCGGTAATAAACTCCTGTGTGGATTTAATATCAGTCTCTGGTTGGTTCTTTCTTGCTGGCTCTAACACTAACCACAGCTCACTGGCTTGCTGTGGGATTTTCTTTTAATGTTGCAATTAAAAATATTTTTAAAAAGAAGTTTTGTTACTGATATACATTAATCATGTTAACATTTGTGTGCAGCACAACTCCTCTTCCTTCAGCACAGCCCAGGCAGCCAAAAGGCTGAATACACATGGGGGCTGGGGCTGATTCTCTACAGAGGGACTGACCAAATAGGTACATATAGAGAGGACAGTGGGAGCCAGGCTTCTCATTTTCAGGAAAACAGTAACAAATCTAGCAAAAATGAACACTAGAATGAATCCTGGCAATGGACTAGAATTTGATGGCCCAGAATCCAGATGAACAACCCATAATCTTTAGATAGCCTGTAACATGCACAGATACACACATACAGATACATACATTCCCTAGCTCTGTGTGTACCCTGAGGTGGCCTAGAAGTGGTAATACCCCAAGAGCTTTGAGCACACTCAGCTTCCAAATCTTAAATTTCTGAATAGCCTTCTCCACTGTCACTGATGACTCTTGAAGAATTGGCTGATTTGGGGCAGGAAAGAACAGGATGAGCCTGGAATGTCTCTTGCCCTCCAGAAATGCTCAAAGAATGAGGAGAATCTGGCAAAAGGGAACAAAAGCCAGCATGGAAGGGGCGCCATAGAAAATGACTGTGTGTGGACATAAATGAAACATTTAATGTGTGATGAAAAACTACATATTTACATAGTTTCAAAGTACTGGTCAGTTGTGGTGGTGCACGCCTGTAATCTCAGTACTTGAGAGGCTGATGCAGGAGGATTGTGGGGAGTTTGAGGCCAGCCTGGGCTACATAGTAAGTTCAAGGTCAGCCTGAACTACCTAGTGAGACCTTGTCACAAAACAAAAACAAAACAAAACACCCAAAACCAAAGTACTTCCCCACAGAGCACTTTATAATTACAGTACTCAAAATTTACCACAAAGAAGTCCAGTACACAGGACAACCTTCTATCTGCATCAACAAGGGAACAAGTAGAAGTCATAAGCCACTTGGTGAGATCCAAATGAATGAATAGAGGATCAGTCCAGTGATATTCATGTCATAGATGCCTGGCCTGAACTCTAATCAGGAGAAAGGCACAGATAGCCAAGCTGAAGGACAGTCTACAGACCAGCTGGCCTTTTCTCTTTAGAGTCTCAAGGTCACGACAGTCAAGAAAAGACTAAAGATGTGTCCCAAACTGCAGGAAACTCAATAGATATAGCAACTTAAAGTAGTGGTTAATTCCAAACTGGATCCTTGTGCCATAAAGAGCGTTGTTGGGGCACAGGGTGAAAATTAAACAGAACCTGAGAATTTAATTGATGGTAATAATGTTAATTTTCTGACTTGATGGCTGTGTTATGACCAAGTATGTGAATGACAATTTTTTTTAATGAGCTAAATATTCAGCAGGCCCCTTACTAGCAAATTGAGGGGAAAATGTTCTATGTGCTATATCTGTAAATTTTCTGTACATCTGAAATGTTTTTGCAATGTAAAAATATTAGTTATTTCTAATTCTAATTCCTATTACACACTGGGTATAATTATGCTAAGAAAATTACTTGGCTCTAATTTTTCAGTTTCAAGGCTACAAATGGAAACAGACAAGGGTATTAGGAAGGCTGAATTGCACAAAGATACCACACTCATCACATTTGCTGGGAGATGCAAGCATAGTCCCAAGTCACCATGATTTTGAAATGTTCCTCTTATGTCTGGAGAAGTTGCAGGGCTTAGTTGTCCCCAGGTTTATCTGAGATCTCCTCCTGGCCTGCCCCAGTGTGCCAGGGCCCTTCTTGTCCATCCCCTCCCTTTCCTCCCCTTGCTGAACATGCACCCACATTCTGAGAATAAGTCCAAGCACCTTTGGCTCTGAGCCCCAAGACTGGGCAGATGATGTCCCCCATACCCTGCTCCCACATACTTCCTGCACCCCTCTACCCCAAAAGCCCTGTCACCAATTCTGATGTAATTTCTTCTTTAAATGATGACATGGACCCAAATCCATCTTTGCCACCACCGTGCTTACAGCGGGCTCTGTGTCCTGGAGGCATGAACCCTGCAGAGTCAAGGAGCCAGGGCATGGAGGCCAAGGCTGCAGGCATCTGGGAACATGGGGACATGTCTCACATTCACAGCTGTTTGCAACAGTTCCTCATCTTGTACCAATGTCCTTTCCCTCTGTAATGAGTACAGGTTTGTGGGTTCATTCCTGATCTCCACCGTGAACAGAAACGAACTGAGAAAACACATCCTCCTAATGACTCGGCAGCTACACATCTCCCCTCTACTGGGTTCCAACCAGCAAATGCATATGCATCTGCAAGGTGTGAGGTGCAGTGCTGGGTGTTCCAACCTGGCCCTACCAAGCATCTCACCACATTTAAAGGTGCCTTACTAACAGGTGAAGTGAGTCACCCAGGTTAAGCAAGTTACAGAGTGACCCAGCACAAGGATGCCAAGCCCCTCTTCCACTTGCATGTTTAACCTCAGGTGGGTCAGGATGTTTCCTGTGTCTCACTGAACACAGCATAGTGGCATAAATATCACAATGGTGTCATCCTAGGTCATGAATGCAATGTTTAAAGGGGAAGGGTAAATTTTAACTCTGTAAGTAAATGATTAACTTCAGTAGCATCTATTTCAGCATTCAGCCACACACCAGGAAACTGCTCAGTGAGAAATATAAAAGTGGTTCTCAAAGATGACCAGGTCTAGCAAGAAACAAAACTGAAAACAATTCTCCCAGCACTGAGGCGATATCCTCCTTAAAGAAAGATGTGTGAGGCTTGCCTTCGAGATGCAGGACAGGGACCACAGTACAGAAAGGGGACTACACAGAAAGAAAGGCTTCGAGAGTTCAGTGGTCTGCTGGGATAGAGGGACTTGTCTTAACCACTTCCAGTCCAATTAAATGCAGGATGACCAGAATTTGCATATTTTCCATTCATTTCAATAAGATAACAGGAAATATAAAAATGACAATTTTATCAAGTTTATTCAATATAAGAATTGGCTGGCTGAAATTACACCTGCCCGAGTGCCACCCGGGGTGAACTGTTTAAGTGGTTAAAAGTTATTTTTTCATACTTTCAAGTCTTCTTATTCTCTTTTAACCTACAGTGAGCACCAGTAAGACCCCAACCTATGATCGTGTTCCCTTCCAGAAGAAAACGCTCATAACTGGGTCTGACAAAGTGAGTCTTACACACAGAAAACGCTCATAACTGGGTCTGACAAAGTGAGTCTTACACACCTTTGACACAAATATACAATGTAAAACCTGGGGATTTAGCTCAGTGGTTCCACCACCTGCCTCACGAGGGCAAGGCCAAGTTTGATCCCCGGTACCAAAAAAAAAAAAAAATGAAATATACAATGTAAAGCATAAAAAATTCAAATTCGAGGTCCATTTGTATCTGTGAAAGTTTGCAACAGGAATGTTTGTGAGTTGGGGACTTACTGTAATTTGGGGAAGCTTTGTATAATTGTGGGGCTGCTGCAAATTAAGGCTTTGCCTTGTTTTTGGCAGTGCTGGATGAATGGAGCCCAGGACCTAGCAGGTGCCAGGCCAGCGCTCTGAGCCCCACCTCATCCTTCTCACTTGGAACATGTCCAGGGCCCGAGCCAGAAACAAGCTCAACTTGGTGCTTTTTGGAATCACCAAGCCTCCCTCCCCTCAAGACAGTCGCAACCAGCCCAGCCAAGTCTACCTGTGCTCCAGGCCTTGACCCAGGCGACTTCCTCTGTCACTGCACCTCACTGTCCCCACTGCAGGCGCCGGGCTCCTCTGCATATGCTTGGCAGACCTTTGGCATAATCGCTTTCTCGCCTGGGTGACAAGTACTGATGCTTGGTCTCCCCAAAGAATGTTGTCACCACCCAAGGGTCCACATCAAGGTCCATGGGCACTTCAGGAGACTGCAGGAGCAGGAGACCCACGCTCACCCTTCACTCACCGCTCCCTTCCAGAAGTGTGGTGGAGCCCAGCCAGATTTCCCTTCCCTGACTCGGGCCAGGCCTCGGGCCAGAGTGGGGATGGGGGAAGGAATGTGCTTTTCCCTGCAGGCACAGGACAGGGGAAGAATCAGACCGAGCAGGCCAGGCCAATGCCCCCAGTGTTACTCAGGTTTTGACCTAGTCATTTTCCTTGTCATAGGAATACAACACACCTGACACCCACAACCTACAGGAGAATAGATTTTGGCTCACAGCTGGTAGAGGCTCTGTCCATAGTTAGCTAGCCAGCTTTGAGGGCAGAGGACACTGCTCACCTCGTGGTATCCAGGCAGGGAAGCAGAGAGAGGTCAGGGAGGAGCCTGAGATAAACCCCCTCAGGTCCAGCCCCAGGCTCTGGCCTCTCGGAACCTGAGCCCCCACAATCCAATCCAAAAGCCCCTCCTAGGAGTGCAGGAGGCTCCTGGGGGACATCCAGACCTAAACCATAACAACTCTGCTTCTGCGTGACTGCTCTCCATTCAGCCCAAGCACACAAACCCACAGCTTCCCTGTTCTTTGGGGCATCATTTCTGACAGCTCCCTGTACAGAAAATTTACATTGAATACATTTAATGTAATGCTCTTCTGCTGTGACTCCACCTTTTATCATGGGTGTCTTAGTCCAGCCACGTTGCTGTAACAGAACCCCTTGGACTGGGTAAGTACAAACAACAGAATGGTTTCCTCAGTTCTGAAGGGCAGAAGTCCCAGATCAGGGTGTCAGCAGGTTTGGGGCTAGGAAGAGTCGCCTTCCCACAGTCACCCCTTTCCAGCTGTGTCTTTACAGGGTGAAAAGCAAATGAATCTGCTGATCTACCAGCTACCTATCGACCTATCATCTATTTGGTGCAGGGACTGAGGGCACTGATGTTGCCTTCAATGCCACCTCCGAACCAATTGATGCCAAAGATTGAAATTGTTTGAATTTCTGCATGAAATTTATATACGTTACCTAGAAAAATTGAAGGAACAAGGGTTGGAAGAGT
This sequence comes from Heterocephalus glaber, assembly GCF_053883595.1. NCBI lineage: Eukaryota > Metazoa > Chordata > Mammalia > Rodentia > Bathyergidae > Heterocephalus > Heterocephalus glaber. Next base: position 5,510,042 of record NW_028258444.1, on the reverse strand, counting down.
CCCACTGTCATGGGTATTCTAGAATAGATCGCTGGGCATGGAAGCAATGCTGCAGCATGGGGGACTACTTTCAGCATATGCATTTGAGTGGAGTGTGTGAACACTCAGACTACAGCTGACCTCAGCCAGGAGTGCGGCAACAAGTTATGAAAAGATAGAGGAGTGTGTTGTGTCTCCCGCACTGGCGAGGTCAGAGGACATAGCAGACCCACACTGACAAGGTCTTTCACTGGGCTCCTACTTTGCTTGTTTTACAGTGCTGGAGATTAAACCGAGGACCTCCACACTGAGCTACATCTCCAGCCCTACCTCCTCCTTTCCTTCCTTCTTTCTGTCTTTCTCAGCAGGGTCTCTCTAAATCACCTAGGCTGGGCTCAAACTAGCAATACTACTGCCTCTGCCTCTCAGAGTGCTGGGATTACATGTGTGTGCCACCATGTAGGATGGCAAGTTAGCAAGTTCAACCCCAGCCAAGGTGTCTTAATGACATAGAAATCTTGTCTCAAGAGGGAGTGGGGACTGGGGATGTAGCTTAGTGTGAAGTCCCTGGGTTCAATCCCTAGTACCACCAAAAAAGGAAAACAAAGGGGTGGGCCCTAGGAGAAGTGAATTTATTTATTTCTTTATTTTGCTACTGGGAATCAAACTCAGGGCCTTACTCTTGCCAGGCAGGTGCTGTGCCGCTGATCTGTATCCCCAGCCCCCTTATGAATTTATTAATGCTGTTCCAAAGGAGGGGGTCAGGCTACTTCCTGCACAGCACTTTGTTACAAAAAAGCATACCTTCCTAACCTCTCCTTCCCTCTGGCTCCTACTGCAAGGCCCTCACAGAAGCCCATGCCATGTTCTTGGACTTTCCAAATTAGGAGCTAAAGAAACCTCTTTTCTTTCCTCAGCATTGAGTATTCTGTTATAGCAAGGATTTTTGGTGCTCAGAGAAACAAGCGATCACACAGTCCCCACCCAAATAAGAAGCCCCTGTCTCAGATAGGCCCCAGCATGCACCTTGGCACCCCTCAGCAATGTTCGAGGGTAAGATTATGTAAGTCAAGGTCAGATTTCCTCAGAAACTATTGTATGCCACAGAAATAGTAAAATGAAACAAAACTTCAGTACAGGCTCTTATAAAAAATAGAAGAACTTTTTACAGAGCTGCATGATGAACACTGACAGCCCTGAAGGGACTCTTCTGTGAGGGTTGGACACTGAAAAGTCACTAACCATTTGCTAGGCACCTAATCCTTTTCTGACAAACCCTCTCCAGATAGGTGCAGCCTCTCCTCCTCCTCAAGGACCTTTGGACACCTTCACACTTTGTCCAACCCACATTTTCTCACAGCCAAGGCAGGCACACACCCAGGGCCTTCAACTGGGGCGAGCTGGAGGAGGCATAGGACCTCACTAGGCCTGGGCCTCACTCTAGTTCAATTTGCTCAGTGTCTGTGAACAGCATGCCAGTGAGTCGGTCACCATTTCACATGTGTTTGTTACACAACCTGGTAGAAAACATTTAAATCCTTACAAGCTGGCAATCATGTCTTCTTAAAGGTTGCCCACAAATACAGAGGCCGACTGTGTACATATACATACACATGTTCTTTTGGGGGTGGGTACTGATGACAGAACCCAGGGGCTTCACACTGAGCTATATCCCTGCTTTTTATTTTTAAATTTTGTGACAGAGTCTTGCTAAATTGCTAAGTTGCCCAAATTGGGTTTGAACTTGTGATCCTCCTGACTCAGCCTCCCAGAGTGCTGGGATTACAGGTGTGTGCTACCCTGCCCAGCCCAGAGATATAGAGATATATATATATATATATATATATATATATATATATATATATATATACATACACATACACACACACACATACATATTCTTTTGTAAAAAAATTGTACCTAGCATTTACTGAGTATTGAATATGTACATACACTTATGCATGCATTACCATATTTAGTCCTTCATAACATTAAGAAATAGGCACTTTCATCCTCCTGATTTTAGAGATAAATAGCTAGAGGGAAATTACCTGGCTCACCCACATCTGTAAGAGGGCAGAGGCAAGATTTGAACTCAGGCCCATTTAACTACTGAGCCAGGTCTCTCAAGCAGTTTCAACCCACTTTGAAGAAACTAAGCTACTCTTTTCAGAAGAGAAATTTCTATTATTCACCAATATATTTGATTGTTGTAAAAAATCTTGTTCTGGGCTAGGGATTTAGCTCAGTGGTTCCTGCGCCTGCCTCCCAAGCACAAGGACCCGAGTTTGATCTCCAGTACCAAAAAAAAAATCTTGTTCGGTACTCTGTGATTCATGTACTGTATAGCAACAAAATCTGGTCCAAACACCCTATGGTGCCCATCAGAGGGTTGATTTATGCATCGGAATAAATCTGACCCTTGTGCAAAGTTAGTGCTGTTCTACCTATCAGTATCCACAGAGGTGGGCAGCTCCCAAGCTCCAGCACTCTGCAGAGCAGGCGATTTCAGTAATTACACCTGGCCCAGCACCACACTGCTCCCGGCAGTTGACCTCCCTGAAAAAGACATGCTAATTAAAGCTTTCTTTGAAAAGGCCAGACTGTTTCTAAGGAGCTAAGGCATGGATTCAGCCTACACATTCAAAATCTTGTTCACATGCAGAAAGTTTACCCATCTGGAAGAGGAGGAAAACTGTTTTCAGTACTCCAGGTGTGAAAGCTATTTGTATGGAAACTATCACTGTTCACCTGAGCCTCTGTCTGTTTCAGCCACCAGGTTGGCCAGGCAGCACAGGGGTAGCAGCGGTTGTGCAGGCTACACTGAATCCCTCACCATGAGATTCTCCTCCCTCTGTAAGGTGGGACAAAGCCTTAGGATTTCATACCAACAAAAAAGGTGGGGAAGGAGTGGAGTGTGATGAGCTGTAAATGCCATGGGAAAGAGCCCAGCTCACTGGGTATTAGAGGACAGGTATCCCCTTTGCTTGGCCCAAGGTTTTTAAATTATCTTCTGCCTCTGACCCATGTTAGAAAATTTCAAAGATATTCACAGTGATATGACTAATTTCAATGGCTATAATTAGTGGAGACTTTGTTATACAAAACAGACTTGTGGAAGTTATAGTTGATGCACTTTGGGGGCGGGGGTGTTTACACTGAGCTACAACCCCAGGCTTCTATTTATTTTGAGTCAAGGTCTCACTAAGCCACTAAGTTGCCCAGGCTGGGCTCAAACTTTCGACCCTCCGGCCTCAGCCTCCCAGAGTGCTGGGTTTATAGGTGTGGACCACACCACACAGCTTTAGGTAATATCCTCTTAAATGAAAACAGCCTCAGACTTATAGTGATCCTCCTGCTTCAGCCTCCCAAGTGCTAGAATTATGGGTGTGCATCACTATGCCCTGCTTAAAGGACTCCAATTCTGTAAAAAATAAGAAACCAAGGCTAGTCTTGTGAGTTCAAGGGCAGCCTGGAATTTATAATGCAACCTTGTCTCAAAATTTAAAAAAATGAACCAAACCAAACCACAATTTATTTGCTTTAGCTAAGCACAGATTCTAAAGTAGTGATATCAATATAAGCAGTACCACAGCCCAATGAAAGTCAATTGTTCCTTTTACCCTTCAGTGTACCCCATAAAAACTGTAGTCTAATCAATTTGCATTCTGATGTATCCCCCAGAATGTTTTGTGTTAGTGCCTAGTGACAGTTCTCACTGAAATCTTGCTGGATGGGAAAAATCTTTCTCACAAACACTGAATGCACCGAGATTCTTGTAGGTGTTGTGGAAACAAGATGAACATTGTCCAGGATTATTTACAACAGCTGCATTTAAAATCCTTCCAAGGTGCTGGCCTGGATCCCGAGGCGGCTGGCTCCAGCCTCACTGCTGAGCACTGTGTAATCATCTCTCAGCTTCTACATCCCTCTGCAGTGCAGACGGGACCACTGGATTAAGGATCAGTTCTTGGAACAAGGGACATCTTGAGGACCAAGAAACTCATTAAGGTGACCTTGATAAGCACTGAAGGAATTATGTGTAAAATTCTTCAAACAAAAATTTATTTAATTTTTGCCCATTGCCATCTTAATTAAAAACCCTTTACACACTTTGCAGAAAGTGTGTCAACAGTCATCACATATTTTTGGCTTTAAGTTTCTCTATGGTTTTCTGTAGAGGAAATAAAGTTAAACTTAGCAGTTTCAACAACAACAACAACAAAAGGATTGGCAGGAGGCGTCCTCCTGTCCTGACACCAACTGGAAGGCTCATCTTCTCAAGGAGTCTGACCAAATCACTAAGAGGTGATACAGAACATTCCTCAGGGTACAGGCTGAACCTCCCTAGTCTGAAAATCCAACATCCAAAAGGCTCCAAAATCTGAAAGTTTGAGCATTAAGTTGACCTCACAAGTGGAAAAATCAACACTATTAAACTTGTTTTGTGTACCAAATTATTTAAAATATTATACAAAATTACCTTCAAAGTATACAAGAGACAAAATTGAATTTTACACTTAGGTGTCTTCTTATCCCATGCTCTTATTATTAATAGATGGAAATATTCCAAAATCCCAAACAGCTATCTTTGGATCTTGGACAAAGGATACTCAACCAGTTCACACCCTTGGCTGTGTGATCTGAAGATCTCAAGCCAATTCCTAGCACTGCCTTTTAATTCTTTCAGTGCTGAGGATCAAACCCCAGGGCATCACACATCATAGGCACACATCCTGCCACTGAGCTGCACACCCAGGCCTGCTATCACCCAGGTTTCTGGTTTATGCTTAGGCCAGCCTGATGCTGTGCTCCTGTCCCTGTCAAAACAGCAGCTTGCTGACTCCCTGCTGTTGCTTCTCACATCCCGAGTGGCTCCCTGCACATACCCACCACTGCCCCATCCCGTCCCATCCTGTCTGTGTCCCCAGAGCAGCACTCACTAAGCAGCCCCACACAGAGGACCCTGAGTGCACCCTGGCCCTGAGAAAGGGTGAGACAGACAGACAGACAGACATGCCTGCTCTTAGCACCTGAGTGTGTGCCAGGCAGGGAGGTGGACAGGATGCTGTAGAGAGCTGCAGAGCGGCACAGGCTGCAGGAAAAACCAAACAAGGAGAGGAACTGAGAGAGGCTGGAGAAGGCAGAAAGTACTTTCAAGTGAAATCTCAGCATGAACTCAATTTTTTAAAAATTAAAAGGTTTCTCAGACACAGAAGGTTAAATATCACATGGTTTCTCTTGTGTGAGAAAGCTGAGTATAAATAATATAAAGAGTAAAATAAAAGACAGCAGGAAACAGAAGCAGACTGCAGATGGAAAGGACCGAGGTTCAGTATGTGTATGTACCAACTCTCCACGACGAATGTATTTATGATGCAGGGTGAACACGTACTAATAAAAATAAATAAAAAACTAAAAGGTTGCAAGTGCCTGAAACTTCAAATTAGTCAAGGCTTTCCAATCCGTAATGAAAGGTTGTGCCAACTGGCATGCAAAAAGAGAAAATATTAGAAGAAAAAAGATAATAATAATTACTTTCTTATCCTACTCTTGGAGGAGGGCACTTTTGGATAAAGGAAAACAGTAAGGCATAAACTTTTCCAAAATCCCATGCAAAAAATCAGTTTTTTTCTTTTTGCAGTACCAAGTATAGAACCTAGGGCCTCTACACAGGGCCATATTACCAGCCCTCCCCAACCTTTAATTTTTTTATTTTGAGACAGGGTTCTGCTAATTTACCCAGGCAGGGCCTCAATGTGCAGTCCTCCTGTCTCAGCCTCCTGGAGTACTAGGACTACAGGGGGACACCACCACACCCAACTAGCAAAGTCCATTTTCTGAATAAGCCACTATAGCATTTGCAAAAACAGATTGTCCTTATGACTCAAAACAAGGACAATAAAAAAGCCCTTTTTCAGATGAAAAAGTATAAACTGCAATGGGACTTAGGATTTATGCCAGAAATGGACAAGTGACAAAGAGCTAAAGGAACGAACACTCTGAAACCAAGGCTCTCCATCCAGCAATGGCATTTATGAAAACAAGTGAAGCAGGAGGCAGAGAGGCACTCACCACACTCCTGTCAGCTTGTGGGCACTGCTGTGCCATCCCACAATGCTCACCAGGGGCTGTGGGGAGGCAAGTCTTCATTTTCTGCTCCTCTTTCCTGCCTCCCCCCATGCCTATGACGTAGCTAAAGCAAATCTCCTAGATTAACAAAAGCAGATGGGTTGGTCCTCAGTTCTAACATTTGGAACTGGGCACCAGTTCTCCATAGAAATGAGCCTGTGCTGGGCACCACACTGCCCTGAGAACAAGGCCTACCAGTGCCCGCTCCACTAGCTTCTCTGAAAGAACTGCAGAGCGGCTCTGAGCAGCAGCCTCATCAGTCCTCAGCCTGCAACTTGGGCTTCCACCGGACAGCATCCCTGGGAAAGAACACTGACACCACTTCTCATTACACCCAGATGCCAAAGATGTTAGGAGCTATGCATTAATTCTCCTAGAAAAATTAACAAGGTTTCCCAACATAAGCCAGAACAGATAAATTACTCCTGTCTACACACACTCTTCTCTATCCATTCATTGCAATTCTTTTTTTAAACAGAATAAAAGAAGAGGAATGCAAGTTAACCTGTTTTTGCAGGGCATCTAAAATTGACAGGATTCTTGAAAATGAATACTACTTTCATGATGTCAAAGTTTAGCAGAAAACTATTTCCCTGCTGATGCTCTAATTGGTTGGGCTCACGGCAGCAGTGGAGCACTGAGGGATGAGGCAGGTACTCTGAGGACTTTAATCTGCGAAGATGGGGAAGTGGCATGTCTCTATCTGCAGAATCTTTTCCTTGGAAATGTCCTCCACCTCTTCCCCATTAACTGCAGAAGACCAGGGAGTTCTCTTGCAGACTTCAGATGACACTAGACAAAGAATATCTGGGAAAATATGTTTTGCACCAGTATCATTATGTCCAGAGAAACTGGCAATAAGACATGTGTGGAAGGGCCAGGAGGTAGGTCAGGGCTCAAGGAGGCCTGGCAGGCGTGAGGCTCTGTCCCCCACCCAGCACCATGGAGCAGGGATGAGGTATTTGCAGGAGACAGTAAAGTGCAGCAGGTTGACGGCACGGGTGTAACACCTGGTGCCTCCATCCTAGCGTAGCCATGTGGACTTGGGCCATTTATTTCACCTGTCTGGTCTTTTTGGTTCCTCTGCTGCTCAATGGAGATAGCTGTTCACCCTTGTGGTAATTAGACAAGTTCACACAGGTAAAGCCCTGAGGAAGCAACTGACTTACCAAAGTGCTCGGGGAATGACAGCTGCTATTATTAGGACTCAGGATTATAATTAAGAAGGCTAAAGAAGCAACAGGAGACAGGAAAATGATATTTATACATATTTTGGGTTTAGAGGAACTGGTGTGAGGATTATTAGTCAGTTTTCTCAGTTATGTAACCTAGAACCATCTTTAATAATCTATATTTTCAGATGCAACTTTTCCAGTAAACATCATGCAAATACATTTTAAAATGTAAGCTAATCTACATTTCATTATCACGGTTCTTAAAATACCATCAATTGCAAGAAATATCCCAATTTCAGAGAGTGAAAAAGCATACATTTTAGATTTGATGACATACATTAAGAGATGAAAAAATAATAGTGATATTCCAAGTTCAGATAAGTTGTCTTCTTTTTTTCTGTAAGAACCATGAACTAAAATCCATCTTCTGATCCTGCTTAGTTCCTTCCTTTCAGGGTTTTGGGGTTTTTTGTTTGTATGTCTGTTTGCTACTGTCATGAAGACAGGAATCTGTGTTCTGGTACTGGGGATCTAACCCAGGGATGCCCTATCTCTGAACTATAACCCGGGCCCTTATTTTATTTTATTATTTTGAGACAGGATCTCACAAAGTTGCCCAGGTGGGACTCGCACTTATGATCCTCCTGCCTCGGCCTTCCTCAGTGCTGGGAATACAGGTGTGCACCACAGCACCTGGCTTGTTTGCTTTTTAAAGCCAGCCCATTAGAGATGGCACCATGCACACAACTGGTTGGTAACCAAGCAAAAGAGAGGATTTTCTTCAATTAAGATTCCAGATAGGGCTGGGGATTTAGCTCAGTGGTTCTAGCACCTGCCTCGAAAGTGCAAGGTTCCAAGTTCGATCCCTGGTACCCCCCCCCAAAAAAGACTCCAGACAGTAAAAGTCAATGAAGAAAAGGCTATAGAAGGAGAGAGGTGAGGACAGAAAGGAAGGAAAATGGACTATGAGGCCCTCAGATCCTGACCCTGGCTCTGATTCAACCTAACCAAGCAGTCTAGGCCCTCGGGGGAGGAGCAGCCAAAGCCTGCAGGCCCCGATCTGCTATGAGGGCAGGTCTGATGCCAGGAAGAGCTATAGGTCAGAGGCTCTGCTCCAGGGATACCCCCGGGCTTGGTGGGAAAAGAGATACATTGGTGGTGAAGACAGGAATCTGTGTTCTGGGAACAGAGACAGAGGGTGGTCTAGTTGAAATTTAGGCTTTAGGGAAGTTTCATGACATACAACTTGGATCTAGACAGCACAGAAGGAAAAACTGAAAAGTCAGAAGGATTCAGCTGAAAAGGAACAGAAGGGACACAAGATGTATGTGTTCAGGGCAGCGACTTCCACTCCACGGTGCCCAGGACCCTGCCAACAAGCAGTCACATCCAGTGGAAACACACCCAAGATGCCACCGGATGCCACTGTGAGGACAGTGCCATGTTACAACACTGAGGAATAGGCATTACCTGGCACTTCCCAGGCACCATTCGAGGCCCTGTAAAAACAGACTGATTATATTCTCCCAACAGTATGGGTAAGCCAGGCAAGGTGGGGCACACCTGAGGCCAGCCTGAACTACACAGTGAGTTCAAGGCCAGTCTGAACTATGTAACAAGACCCTGACTCAAAATAAAACAAAGGAAAAACACCAACAATGAAGGTAATATTAAGATCATGATGTTATAGATGAGAAGTTGAGTCCAAAGGAGTCCCTGAATCAGAAGATCAGCATGTGACAAAGCTGGTGGGTGAAGAAGGTGTGACCTGTTCATTACAAATTCCAGACACATGTGCAGAGCAGTTCCCAGAGCCCTGCACTCAGACTTCTCGGCAGAACTTGCGCAGGTTTTCCATAGGCCGGGCTAGACCTGATGTCAGCCTGAGGGCTGGGCGATACAAAAGGGCATCCACATTGAGTTGTTGCCACCATGCTCAGTCTTCCATGGTGGTCACCCTTATGCTATAGAGTGCACTTCTTTTCCTACTTTTACTTGGCCCAAACTTGCTCTGCAGAGCCTGTTTCTTTTCCTACCTTTAATAAAACTTTACTACCATTTGTACTTGTCTTGATCAATTCTTTGCTCAGGACAGAAAGAACCCAGAAGCCCCCTCTAGCACCCCCTAACCTGAAAACATATTTGGCTTAGACAGGAGCAGCCAGACTGGCCCCTTGGGGACATTTTTGTTTGTTTCTCTCCATTTTTCTTCCTTTTCTATGTTCAGCAATTGGGACCTGGAGGAGAGTCAAAAGAGAGAAGCTAGATTTGTAGCTGTTGCATGGGAGACCTGCAGACTCACTTCAAGCTTGTCTCCCCTTTCTTCCCTTTTCTTGTTTTTGGTCAGCACACTGGTATGAGTGAAGAGCCAGAGAGCCTGTTACTGACCCAGTTGCAGAGCAGGTACCATGTGTGCAACCTAGAGTCTTTCTGACTTCATGTTTCTGTTCTCCAGCTCAGCTTTCTCACTCTTTGTTGTTGTTGTGGGTTTTTTTGGTACCAGGGATTGACGTGGGATCTTGCACCTTCAAGCCAGGCGGTGGACCACTGAGCTAAATCCCGGGTCCAGCTGTCTCACTCTTTGGGGGAAAGATAGCTGTTGGTAACTTGCCAGCCTGCCCAAGTAGCCGCCTACCCCAGTTTACTCTTTGTGCTCAAAGTCCCATCTGTGCTTTCCCCCTCAACGGACTTTCCTTTCTCAGAACATTATTTCATCCCAGTTAGGTCACCTCTTCACCAATGGTTTGTTACATGAGTCAGCTGCAGGGGTTCCCCCATTTTGGTTTTCAACTGACCTCACAGCACTGGAAAAGCCTCACCCTTGAAAGCAGACAGGAGTTAAGCCTTCAACTATAAGGAACACGTGGACTTTTTCGCCATTATCTTTTCCATTAGGCTTGTTTCTTCTAACAAAATGTAGGTAATTTAGAAGCATATGCCTGACAATCTGAGCAAAACAAAAGAACCACCAAAAAAGCTTAGCTCAACTGACTGTGTCATTATTAGGATTTTTAAAGGGTTTTTTTTTTCCTTAAAAAAGAGGTTTCCATCTCTACTGCCTTAAACAAACTACCAACATTTTTACTATTGGGGTAAATGCAAGAGATACTGTTTCCCAAGTGGCTCCACTCTGCATAAGCAGAGCCATCAAGGGACTCAGTGTGGCTAAGGGAGTCCCACTGGGAGAAGGGGGTGCCATCCTGATCTCCTGGGAGTTTCTAAGGTCCAGGTAGGGCCATCAAGTGGCTCAACTACCTCTCCCTAAGGAATTAGTGGGCCAGTATGGAGACAAAAAACCCTCAGCAGGGCTTTCTTCTATGAAAGAGGCCAGAATCATCCTAGCTTCGGATAGAGATGTTTGTCTAGTGAATACCTAAGCCTCAAAAGGGACGTTTTGTAGGCTCAAATCGGGTCTCCTCCTGCTGCATGAGGTGGCATCTCTCTGGGCCCCAAGATGAGCTATGGAAAACCTCATGAACCACGCCCCACAGATTCTACTCACTTTATCACTAGGCTGTATCCTTGATCAGTGGGAAAAGTTTGACCCTGCCAGTTTTTTTTGTTTTTTTTTTTTTTTGCTTTTTTTTGGTACCAGGGATCTAACTCAGGACCTTGCACTTTTGAGGCAGGTGGTAGAACCACTGAGCTAAATCCCCAGCCCTGATCCTGCCAATTTTAAAAAGAAATAGCTTATCTACTATTCAATATGGTTTGGGTTTGATACAAACTAGGAAATGGTGAGCGATGCATGGAAACAGGATGGCAGTTTAAACTATGAGACAATTTTTCAGTTAAACTGTTTCTGCCTAAAATAGAAAGCAGCCAGATTTGGTGGCACACACCTATAATCCCAGCACTCAGGAGGCTGAGGCAGGAAGACTGCTTCAACTTTGAGGCCAGCCTGGGCTACACAGTGAGTTCAAGGTCAGGATGGACTACACAGTGAGAGGTCTCAAAAAACAAACAAAAAGTAGAGTGAAATCCCTTATGTTCAGGCTTTTGTGATCCTTTATCTCAGGAAAAGTCCAGAGACTACTACACAGCATGGCACATAAGAACAGTCCCTGAGGAAGACAGAGATATCTTTGATGATCCTATCTTCAGATCGCCACCTGTGTCTCAGGGGGCTATGGCTCTCTCCCAGAAGAAACTTCTGGGCTCCAGACACCTATAACCCAATTGCTGGACGTGGTCTTTTCTGTGTTCAATAATTGGGATCCAGAGGACAGTCAAAAGAGAAAAGCTAGAATTATGGCTGTCGCAATTGGCAATGCTTTAAACTCACCCAGGTCACCTAATGCAAAACCTAAGAACCACCGAGGGTCCTGTTTAAGTGTGAGTAGCCTAGACACTGGGCACGTGACTGCACCACTGCCTGGCCCCTGCTCCGAATGTCAGGCGGCCAATGTGTCTGACTCATGGCACTAGAGGGCTGCCTGTCCCCACTGCAGACAGGGGCTAGGCCAGACGAAACCCTCATTTTCTGCTCTGAAGAGGCCCAAGGGAACCTGCAACGTCCCCAACCATGGATATTACCATCTCCTAAAGGGAACCCTGGGTGACACTGGACATTAGGGGTGAGCCAATTCAATGACTTCATTCTGTTTTGACTTCCTTCTCTGGAAACACTCCTATAGCTATAGTTGGGGTTGAGGAGATCCCTAGTCAGAGATTCTTTACTCTTGCTCTGATGTGTCTCTTTGAAGGACAAATGTTTAACCATGAATTTCTAATTGTCCCACAGTGTCCTACTTTCTTACTAGGAAGAGATTTATTAGGAAAATGGGGGACATTTCTCAAATTCTGGCCAAGGCCAAAATGGCTTTTACCTGTTGGGACTATGCCAGTTCTCACTGAACTAATTAGCCAACAGGTGGATCCTGCTGCATGATAGAATAAAATACAGTAGCATCTTGGTTTCTGAACTTAATTTCTTTTATGATTTTTGGGAAGATAGCTGTGTTTATGTGAGGCAAATGACCATGATCATTTTTGTCATCCAATGTGGAGTTTATGAACAGAAGCAAAATTTTGCTGAACACTTTTGTTTATGAACTGAATTGTTTACAACCAGAAGCATTTGTGAACTGAGGTATTACTGTACCTGACTTAAGCAATCCCTTCTTCCTCTACATATCAGAAAGGAAAGGAATTGCTTTGGGTGTCTTGAACAAAAAGCTAAGACAATAACTCCTTCCAGTGGCATAAAAGTTAAGATGGCGTGGCTGCTAGATGGCCACCCTGCCTGACAGCATTAGCAGCTACATCTATTCTAATGGAGAAAGCTGTGAAACTAACTTTAGGTCAGAAACTGTAAGTCCTGACTCCCCATTAGGTAATTAGGTAATTAGGTAAGAGCAATTCTTGAGACCAAAGGTTACTTGTAGTTAACAGAGGAATGGCTTGTAAAGTACCAGGACAAACTCTTAGACATCCCTGAAGTTATTATAAAAATTTGCACTACTCTTAATCCTGGCTCTCTGATGCCTACAGTCCCAGAAGTTAGCCACTCTAGTGAACAAGTGATCTCCCAGACCTATGTAAGCAACCAGGACATCAGTAACCTGCCCCTCCAAGACCCTGAGGAGGTGCAGCTCACTGACAGAAGTCGCTTTGTCCAAGGACACTGAGAGGCAGGTTATGGAGTTGTCAGCTCACAACAGATCACTGAAGCTAAACTTCTTCCCCCAAGGACCTTTGTTCAGAGTGGTGTTAATAGTTCTTGCTTGGGCATTGCTATAGGAAAAGGCAAGAAGCTATATAGCTATACAGGTTTCACATATGCCTTGCTGATCTACATGCCATCATCTATGAAGCACAAGCAGAAAATTCTACAAGTCTTAGAAGTAGTCTGTCTCCCCAAGCAGGGTGCAGTCATGCATTGCAAAGGAGTCCAAAGAGATATGTTGAAAGTCTCCTTGGAAAATAAAAAGGCTGACAGAGAGGCAAGGGCAGCCCTAAATCCCCTCAAGACCCTCACCTTATTCTCAGTTCCTGAGGAATCATTCTGGTCTTTCCTCAAGGGATGCAGTGGCAAGCCATAAAAATCTTACATAGGAAATAATGGTCACTAGAATTTTCACAGGACTAAGAAGAAAGCTATTCCTGAAAACCTCTGGAAGACTTGAGTCTCCTCTTCAGAAAGGAAGACTCCAGTATTGCTTTGAGTGCAGATACGTAGTCACTAATGACCCTGATTCACCACAGCTTATATGGGTACCTGTACTGAGGCTCCCATTTGTAATTAGATGCATTATGTGGGTAATCTTGCTAAGGCTATGGTGCTCAGGCTCTCAATAATTTATTTAACCTCCCTCTTTGCCATACTTTGTCCTCCGTAAGAACTGTGGAAATCTGACCTGCTCCTCATATTTGGGCTTTACATCACCGACATAATAGTAAAATTACTTTCTCTCTCCCATTGAACTGACAGTTCAATAGTCATTAACTCTTTTCTCATTGTCTTTTGAAAGGTTTTTCTTCTTCAGCCCAGCAACTGAGCCACAACACCCCAAGGTAGTTGGACCCAGTAGGTAGGGTCTGCAGCCCATTCCAGCTAGAACAAGCTCCCTCAGCACCCTATAAAGAATGAGGAAATGTGTGTCTTGGGGGAAATGAGATGGGAGATTAGGGCATGGCAAAGCTGGCTGGGGTAGTAGGTGTGACCTATTCATTACAAGATCCTGGACACATGAGCAGAACAGTTCCCAAAGCCCTGCATGTGGACTTCTCACAAGAGCTTCAGCAGGTTTTCAATAGGATGGTCTAGGGCCAGTGATGGAGCTCAGTGGCACCACACCTGCCTCGCAAGCACAAAGTCCTGAGTTCCATTCCAGATGCCAAAAAAAAGGTGGTCTGGACCTGATGTTAGCCAGAGGACTGAGTGATACAAAAGGATCTGGCACACTGAGTTACTGCCACTCAACTCTCTCTTGTTCTCTCTCTTGCATGGTGGCCCACCCTCACGCTGTAGAGTGTACTTCTTTTCCTATTTTTACATGGCCCAAACTTGCTCGGGAGCCTGTTTCTTTTCCTATCTTCAATAAAACTTTACTACTGTTTGTGCTTGTCTTGATCAATTCTTTCCTCAGGACAGAAAGAACCTAGAAATCACCTCCAGAAGGAGACTCCAGCACCCCAAAACCTGGTAACACCCTTGAATCCGCAAGCTAAGAACTCAGGTGGTCTAAGTACTGCACCACTGAGCCACTACAGTTTGGTAAGTCCTGGAGTTACGAATGAGTGCTGTTCAGCGAGAACGTTCATAAATCAGGTTCATTCCTAGACCAGGCAAAGTGAATCTTACACACCTTTGACACAAATATACAAAGTAAAGCATAAAAAGAATGAGTCATGTCTACTATCTTTTCACCTTGGTTCAAACTCTCAATTATTTTGACTTTGCACTTCCTAGCCGTCCCCTCCACATCACCACTGCTTTCCCTCTTGCTTCTGGATACCCTGGGCTTTGACTGAGCACTGTACCACTGCACACTATCTTACTATACAGTGAGCACACAGCAGCACAACTGTGGCAAGGTCTGGCGGACACATGAGCTACTTCCTCAATTTGTTTGCATCTACAAATGTTTGCAATTTGGGATCTGTTCCTATCTGTGAAAGTTCTAGACTTGAATGTTCATAAGTTGAGAACATATTGTACATTCCTTTGATTTCTAGGCCCTCCAATGCTGGCTCCACACAGACATTCAAATACTTGCTGAATGAATGAAGGATGCCAGAGTTAGTGGGCTCAGAAAAATGCACCAGGAATGAAAAAATAATGTAGGGATTTGGATAGAACACAGCAGTACCAATGCTTTTTGTTGTTTTTGGTTTTTTTGTTGCTTTTTTTTTTTTTGTACCAAGAATGGAACTCAAGGCCTGGAACTTGCCAGGCAAGTGCTGTGCCACTAAGCTACATTCCCCAGCATAGCAATACTGATGGATTAATTGGCCCAGGGCTCCAAATAGAACTTGGAGACCAAACTGCTTCCTCAACTCGATATGGAATCCCAGACTCTGTCCGTGGGACACTGCTCCAACAAGAGCAGACTTGGGCTCATGATGACCTGGAAGGCTGGGTCTGCACGTGACACTTCCAATCAGCCCACCTTCCTGCTTTTAGCACAGCCATGCGGACTGGCTCTCTCTCTCTCTCTCTCTCTCTCTCTCTCTCTCTCACACACACACACACAGAGTAGCTTTTGTTGTACATCATATTCTGTGTTCCAGAATGCAAGTACTCAAGGTCAAGGCCCTGGTCCCGTTCACCTCTAGATTCTCAATGCTACTTAACATATTGGTGAGTCCTCAGTATGACAAGATACCAGGTTTTAGGAGAAAGGTTACAGCTTACTCAAGTTTCTGCTGAGAAAACAAAGGTCATTTTACAGCCTCATTTTTCTCTGGAGGGATATTATTTTTAAGTAAGTCTGGCTATCCCATGTTCTGACAATGTTTGACAGACTATACTGCCTCACACTTGAAATTACCAGCAACAACCCACAGCAGTCTTCAGTTAGGATGGCTTATAACTTCTCTGATTCTAGATGTTGACTTTTTATTTCCTAGCATCTATTTAACAAAACATTGTATAAATGAACTTAATTTTTTTTTTTTTTGTACCAGGGATCGAACTCAGGTCCTTGCGCTTGCGAGGCAGGCGGCGGAACCACTGAGCTAAATCCCCAGCCCAAAATGAACTTAACTTAAAGCCATTCAGCTTTTTAAAGCCATCATTACCAGGGAGCCTATCACAAAGGACCGGGCCAGCCTTGCCAAGGAGGCCAGGCATTTGCGGGCCAGGCCAGGTGTAAGTACAGGTAGCACAACTGGGACTGGGAAACCACTACCCCTCTACCCAAAGGAATCTGGGCAACACCCCAGGGCCAATCCTCCCTCCGTTATTCTAACAGAAGCAACAATAAAATGGCAAAGACGCTGGAAACCTCTATTGCTCCAGTCTAGAGCACATGCATGTCAGATTTCAAGGTTCATCCACATGGACTGCATCTCGTGTATGTCATTTAATAACAGTGAACTCTGGGACAGGCCTGTGTCTGGAAAGCCCCTGAGATGTCTCAGCACCCTGTCAATCATTCCTGTCAGTCTTATCCAGAGACCCAGTGAGAGGCACCTGGGCTGGGGTGCACAGCTTTTAGAATCCAAAAGCCTGATTGATCTGTGTGCTTATTTCCCTACCACTCAGACACCACTATTCTGTCCATGCCACATTCTTATTTCTGCTGTACAGACCTGCCCTGAGCACATCTTCCTGTTACCTTCAATAAATGTAGTGGCTTTCTCTTTTACTATTGGATATATACTTGCAAGTCTTTGCTTCAGCGTACATAAAAGCCTGGATTCTGTCAGATCCACCACATGCTATCATAAGCTAATGAAGGGCACAGGGCTGGGGTGGCTTCACTCTGGTCCTACAGAAGTGAGGCAGTAACACAAAGCTGATTAAGGACCCCAGACACTTGTGTTAAAGCAGCCCTGCGCTGCGATCCCGGATGATGACCAACTCAATACAATGCTCTGCAAATGATGCCAAGTGAACTCCTGGGAACAAACACCACTACTACAGTGCACTCAAGGCCTGGCTGGCCCCCTCCAAGAGTCCGGACAAAAAAGATCACTATCCGTACAAGTTTTCAGAAGGTGCCTCGATAATAAGGAATTACTTACTGGTAAAAGGTTATGCAGCAATTGAAGGTGATCTTTTCTAGACAAAAGACATCTGTTTACAGATGTCAACAAGGGGCCTCTAGGGAACCATGTAATGTTTTGTTTTTACCATGGGAAAGATATGATCCATAATCGGATTTGAGGAAATTAATGGAGGAGTTATTGATAGAAGTAGGTCAGAAATCAGGTAGATCCACTGAGCTACACTTCCAGCCCCTTTTTATTTTTAATTTGGAGACAGGGTCTTGCTAAGTTGTCCAGGCTGGGCTCAAACCTCAATCTTTCCGCCTTAGTCTCCTAAGTAGCTGGAGATTACAATGTGCCATTGTTCTGGGCTAAAAATTTTGTTTTGAAAGAGTAATCTAATGAGTTTGGATCTTTAAACTTTAATTTTTGGGGTCACGACAGTCAAAACATCCCCTTTCCAAGCCTAAAGATGACCTGGTGTCTATGGTATTACCCTTTTTACTCTCAGCTTCTCACCATTTGCTTAATACTAACAGATACCTCCTGCCTCAAAGAGACTGCTGTAGGCTCTGTCAGACTATCACCTCTGAAGCCAGACACACTGAGATTTGAATCCTGCCTCCATCCTCAGTTCATGAGTACAACTTTGTTCATGAGTACATTTGTTCATGAGTACTTTTGTTCATGAGTACAACTCAGTTCATGAGTACATTAGTACAACTTTGTCCTCAACTTCTTCAGCTGTAAATTGAGCAGAATATTATCTACCGAGGACTGTTGTCAAGTAAATTTATACATATATACTTGTGTATACCACAGCACAGTTCTTCACATAGAAAATGTATTTGACGGCACTTAAGAGGTTGAGGCATGAGGATCTCGAGTTTGAGGCGAGTCTGGGCTACACAGCAAATTCAAGGCCAGACTGGACTACATACCAATGAGTTCAAGATCAGCCTGGACTGCATAACAAGACTCTATCTCAAAAACAAAAACACATGCAATAAATAGCAGCTATTATGAACATCAAAGAAGGAGACCATTTATTTATTAATTCAACAGGTATTATTTTTTTAAAAAACTATTATAGACAGTCTCCTGTCCTAATGCTGTCAGACTTTTTGGGACACAGATAAGCAAGTGAGTTCTTGTTATGATCTCACCTAGTAGTTTGTTTTGTGCCTGTCATACCTGTAGAGTTGTATTTAATGCCCCTAGCAATCATAGAAAGGACTGTCATTTCCACTGTCCAGATGAAGAAACTCCGAAGTTAAGAAACTGGCCCAATTCACACCTGGTGATGGAAGAGGGACTAGAACCTGGGTGCTGCTGAACCCTGACATTCTGCCCTTAATGCCTTCTCTTCTCTGCTGCACTCCTGGGAGAGCTTCACACTCAGGCACACGCAGTGGATATAGTGTGTAGACTTTCTTTTTTTCTCCATTGTGTGTGTGTGTGGGGGGGTGGTACCAAGGATTGAACTCATGACTTCCCGCTTTCGAGGCAGGGGAGATGCCACTGAGCTAAATCCCCAGCCCCTTTTCCTCCATTTTACTAGCGATTGGACCCAGGGACTTTGCACTGAGCTACATCTCCAGTCTCTTTCATTTTGAGACTAGGTCTCACTCATTTGCCCAGGCTGGGCTGGCTTAAACTTGTGATCTTCCTGCCTTGGCCTCCCAAAGTGCTGGGATTATGGACATGCACCACCAAACCTAGCTTATTTTCATATTATTTTGAGCAAAAAAGTCAGAGAACTCTAGTATCATACTTTTTTGGTTTTGGTACTGGGGATCGAACTCAGGACCTTGTGCTTTTGAGGCAGGTGGTGGCACCACTGAGCTAAATCCCCGGTCCAAAAATCAGAGAACTCTAAATTAGTGGATTTCATAAAGAGAGACCACAGCACAGCACTGCTTGACTGAATTCTCTGCCAAGTTCTTAACCTCTCAGGTTTTGTTCCCTCTATTTTTAATTTTTTTTTCGGTGCTGGGAGTCTCACCCAAAGCCTCACATGTGCCAGACAAGCCCTCCAATGCTGAGCTACACCCCCCAGCCCTTATTGCTTCTTTAAGAGGGAAAGTAACATTTCTATTTAGTAATGTCCACATTAATGCATCTAAATTTTATGGTTTTTATATATCAGTATTGCCCTGGGTGTTATGAAGTGAACTGGTACTTCTCAAGAATTTATATCACGTTTATTTTTTGGGGGGGTGCTTATGTAATAATAAATGATGCCACAAAACAGGGAAGAGGGTTTAATCCAAATAAGGAAGCACTTTCTATAATGTTTCCTCCCCACAGGGTGTGGTTGCCCAGTTGTTTAAAATACTGCAAGTGTCCTAATTTAAAAATAAGTAAGTTAAATTTTAAAAACGAAACTAGATTCTTCTACAGACATTACAGATTATAATATACAAGGGGAACAACTATACCTATTAAGATACAGTAATTATCAAAAAAAAAAAAGATACAGTAATTCTATCTTTCAAGCCTTAAAATAATACCAACAAGGACTTTGAGTTTCACGGAGTAAACAATGTAACAAACCTAGAAAAGTTGTTGCTGGATTCTCCTTGAAAAAAGAAAAAAAGAATAGCTGGGGGTGTAACTCATGGAAAAGCAGCTGTCTGACCTGCGCCAAATCCTGGGTTCCATCCCTACCTGGCACCGCAAAAATAAATGAATGGGGTGCGCGGGGGGGGGTCCTTCCATAAGTACAGCTGCTTTACACACGATTTATGCCCTGCAGCACTCGCCTTTGCTTCCAAGAGGGATTTATTTATATTCTGTTCACCAAGTCAGAGTGTTTGAAAGTAAACCAGGTGATCTTAGTAAAAGGACAATATAAAGAATCTGGACCCCACCATTTGCAAGTTGAAAACAGCTGATCAGCAAGTTGGCTCTGTTAAGTTAAAAAATAGTAAGTACCTTCAAAACAAAAGCATTTTCGCTTGATAAACCATTCTTCCATTCATTTAAGAACGAATCAAACCTAAAACTGCAAGGTTTCAGAAATTACTTCAACAGCGTCCCGATTCTGCAAGAAATACACCGAGACCGAAATCACTGTCATTCAGTTCACTGCAGACAGATTTTCCCACACGGCCGTCTCTGCCCTCATCTGATGTGCTCAAATATTTGTAATCCATCACGCATTCGTGGTCTTTTGCCCTATACGTCACAAGGACGTGACGGGAACATTTAAAATCTCCAACATTTATCATATTTAAATCACCAAAAGAGCTCTGCTTAATCGTGACAAAATGCATGATAGTTAACAAAAGCGCCTGCGTTTCTGCTGCTCTAGCGAGGGTTTTGTCTCGGAGGCCAAGCCACCTCAGAGTTCTCCGGCGACCACGAGCGGGGAGAGTTTTAAAGAATGGGAAGGAAAGAAAGAAAAAGAAATTCAGGCGGCCGTTCTAGTTCTAAGCTCCCCGACGAGAACTGAGTCGTTCGCTGCCAGGTTCGCCTCGAGACCAGGGTCCGCGCCCGTCGCGCCCGTCGCGCCCGTCGCGCCCGCTCGCCGCCCAGCGGCGCTCACCTGCCGGCTCTGCGCATGCGCGGCCCCCGGGGGCAGGCAGCCCCCCCAGCCCCACGCGCTGGGCAGGGGCGCTCCAGGGCCGCGGGACCCCCGGCGGCAGGTGGGGCAGGTTGGACTTGCGCCGTATCGCCACGCGCCGGAAGTCGCCGCTCATGGTGCCGGGCTGGCGGGCGGCTCCGCGCTCTCCGGCAATGGGACCCGAGTTCGCCGCGACTCAGAAGGTCGGGAGACTCCTCGTAGCACAGGGTTAGGTCCGCGCTCACCTGCGGACCGCAGCGCCCCGCCCCGTCCTCCCGAGCCAATCGCCAAGGTCCCGCCCCGCCCTCCTGAGCCAATCGCCGCGGCCGAGGCGCGGGACGAGGGACGAGCCGGGAGCGCTACTGGGCTGGCGGACGAGGACGCGCGGGGCAGAGCGGAAGCCCTGGGAGGGGCCGGGGCCGCAGCCGCCCCTGGACCGGCAGGCCCCGCCCCCTCGCCGCACCTGCGCGCACACCTGGCAGGCGGAAAGGCCAGGCCGCCACCTGCGGCCCGCGCTGGGTTCGCGGCCGAAAGAAAAGCCCGGCAGCTCCGCCGTCTCCGCCGGGGAGCTTGCCAAACCCAGACCCACAGCTCGGGTCACGCGCGCCTCTCTGGCCGCTGTGCGGATCTTACAGGGTTCCGCAGAAGGGTCGCAGACCGTGGGACCCTGTCCAGGTCTCTGCACCGGCTGTCCTGTCCTCGGCTGTCCTCTCAGGGGACACGAGCCATGCCCGGAACTCCGCGCCCAGGCCCGCGGAGGAGTGGGGAAGAGAAAACCAAGGAGCGCCCGTGGGTCTCGAGAGCCTCGGACCCACGCTGTCAGGATGCGTTCAGAGTCCTATAATTACCAAGCCATGTGTTTTTGGCTATATACCAAATTCAAAAAATGCACTTTTAGCTGGACGAAGTGGCCAGCGGCAGGGTTATGCGAAGCGAGGAGTTTAGCAAGCATGAGCAACATAGCAAGACCCTATTTCCTCAAAAACAAAGATGTAATTTAAACTGGCTGCCTAATCTGCATTTAAAATGTTCCTGCTCTCTGCCAGGCGCAGTGGTGCTCTCCGATAGTGTCAGCTACTTGGGAGGCTGAGACAGGAGGACTGCTTGAGGCCCGGAGTCGGAGGTCAGCCTGGGCAACACAGTGAGACCCTGTTTCGAAGGAAGGCTGGGTTCCCAAACCGAGTTCCACAGTCATCACCTCTTATGTGACTTCAGTGTTACCCACTGTGCCACTCAGTACTGAATGTAATTTTTGTCTTTGTTTTTGGGTTTTGGTACTGGGGATAGAATTCGGGACCTTGCATTTGCGAGGCAGGTGTGGTGCCACTGAGCTGAATCCCCGGCCCCTGTATGTAATTTAAATGGTTTCAAATACAAATTAATATAGAAAGGGCTTGCCCTTGTTCACCCTGGGGATACCATCACTGAAACCCGTACCACCTGGTCTAAGCACTTCCCAAACACTCCAACTCAGTTTGCCACTAACATGAATTCGGGGGTTAAATTTCCAACACAAACTTTCGGGGGACACATTCAAACCTTGGCATATTCATAGATACACATCTCTCTACCTCTTTTTTTTTTTTCTTCAGTTTTTCGTTGGTTTTTTGAGATGGGGTCTTCCTATATAGCCCAGGCTGGACTCCAACTTCCAATCTTCTTGCCTCAGTCTCCCGAGTGCTGGGGTTACAGGTGTGCCATCACCACACCTGGCTAGACATATATCTTTTAAGCCTAATTAAAATGTTGTGGCTCCACATTCAAGTTAACTTTAACAACATGAGTCTGGGATTAACTAGCCTTTAACAAGAAAAATGAAACTAAAAGATGATTGATTTAGGGTGTTTGGGGAGAGAGAAATGATCCTGAAATGGGGGTGGGTCATTCAGGACCTTGTAAGTCATGGGAAAGAGGACTAAAAAGGAACACTCAATAGGAAAATTATGAATAAATCAGCTGATTTCACTACTGGCTGAGCATCACTCCCAAAATTAAAGAGATCAAAATTTGGCAGCCGATTCACTCTTATTTTAATCTTGCTCAAAGACCTGGGTTTTTTCCCCACACCACGAAAAGAAAGACAAGACTTCGCTCCATCTGACAAGTTATGTCATTTCCTCAGTACAATGAATTGTACACTTATTTTTTATTCACTTTGATGCTGGCGGTAAGTAGGAATTTATATGTCATGAGAGTAGTAAAGGTCACTAACTGGTGTGAGTAGCACTGGGGTAGAGCTACAGAAGGTGTTTTCATGAGGACCTAACTAAAGATGATCTGTTTACACAAAAGGAACTTGGGGCCATATGACAGGGGTGTAGTGCAGCGGGAAAGGCTCTGGGTTCAATCCCCAGAAAACAAAAAACAGGAAGTGGCAGTCGATATCTTTTAAAATCCTTTGAAAACAGTTACTTTGTAAAGCAGAGCCCCTGTGTTCTTGAAATTAGGAAGGCAGCTCCTTGCCTGAGCTTGGTTAGGAGAAGCTTCCTAGGGAAGGAGGCCTGGGAGAGAGGTGTGGTGCCGGGACAGAGTTACCTAGTGGAAGGGACTCAGGACAGACAGGGGAGGGGCACAGAGAGAGATCATTCAGGACCTTGTAAGTCCTGGTAAAGAATTAGGACTTGATTCTGAGGACAAAGGAATAATTTTCAAGAGTTTTTAATAAGCAATGAGGACAGATTTGCATTTTAGCCATCATATTAAATGTCCACATGCCCCATTTTTTGTTGTTGTTGTTGTTCCAGGGATTGAACTCAGGACCTTGCGCTTGCAAGGCAGGCAGTGGCACCACTGAGCTATATCTCAGGCCTACATCTCCTATTTTTAAGGTCATTACAGAAATACGGATCAGGCTGGGAATGTACCTCAGTGGTAGAGCGGTTGCCTAGCATGAGGCCCCAGGTTCCATCTCCAGTACTGTACATACAAACAACACAACAAAGCACATCAGTGTAATTGGAATCCAAGTCAGTGTGGTCCAGTGAGTTCCAGCCTTCCCTCTTCCTCTTCTGGATGGATACAGTCAGGTGTTCCAGTAATCCTGGTCTCTTTGGCCAGTCAATGGTTCTGCCTAATGAGTCTGGAGAACCATTTCCGGAGGGAAATTTTGCTTCTGACTCTCTGGGAAGGATTTTCCCCCTTAATAAGAGAAAGAGTGGCTATAAGGAACCTAGTCCCAAGCTCGCTGCTCCTGCTTTGGGGAGTGGTTTTTCAAAGATTCAGGTGGGAATCCTGAAGTGCGTTAGCTACCTTGTAACCCAGTGGGAGATTGTGGCGATGGCAGAGAAGCAGGATGGTCATTGCTGAGTTCTATGAGCTACTGGACCAGCCCTGAAAGTGCCTACCTGGTAACCCATAGTGACGAGGACAGCCATAATCTCTCCTTATAATTAAGTCACTGTTAGGTTTGTTACCTGTAGTGATACAGAGCAAACTGTTCATTCAAATTTTAAGAAAAGGACTCAACATTGTGAAATCTTAAATCCCTACATTTAATGTTTTATTATTACTGCTTAGCAAGGTTTCTTTTAGCATGGGTGCATACTCCTTTGTTCTTTTTCTTTGGTTTTCAGATGGGGGTCTCATTATATTGCCTAGACTGTCTTGAACGCATGATCTTCCCTCATCAGTGTCCTGAGAGCTAGGATTACAGGTGTGTGCCTTCCTGCCTGGCTTTCTCTGTTGCTTCTCAGTGAGATTATCTTGATAAGAGGTCAGCAAATTATGCCATGGGCCAAACCCAGCCCACTGCCTGTTGTTCGGGTATAGCTCGTGAACTAAACATGGTGTTTGGGCTGGGGATGGATCTCAGTGGTAGAGTAATTCCTGGCCTTTACTAGGCCCTGGGTTTGATCTCCAAGACTCCTCCTTCTGCCCAAAAAAGAATGGTTCTTAATTTTTTAAACCATTGGGAGAAAATCTGTTTTCTTTATGGTTTTTGGTGCTGGGTATTAAACCCAGGGCCTTCCTTATGATAACCATGTGCTACCACTGAGCTCCATTTCCAGCCTCTGGAAGAAAGTCTAAAGTGTGTGTGTGTGTGTCCGTTGCTGGGAACACATCCTCTGGAGAAGAATACATAGCATGCATTTGGGAAGAAATTAACATCATGGCCCGAAAGCCATTAGTGAGCCCACTGTGAGTTGGCAACAGATCAGACCTAAGGACCTGGCGGGGGTGACTCAGCAGCCACCTGCAGTTGTTAAGATTCCAGCAAAGATTGGCCTAGAATTTATTTATTCCTAATTACTTTGGGATCAGGGTAAAGCTCCTCTGCCTCTATCTTAACCTAATGCTCAGCGAGGTAGGATGAATCACTTAAACACTCGCCCCCCAGTTATGCTCATTTCAAATTTCAAGCCAATTCCACCTTTACAAATTCCAAAACAATATTGTATAGCATGTGAATTTGTGTAAAATACAAGTTTGTATCTGTAAATGAGAATTTTACTCAGCCATGCCAGCTCATGGCGCTAGGTCTGCAAATCGGGCAGCTGTGACAGAGACCAGATGGCCAGCAAGTCTGAAAATGCCCACAGTGTGGCCCTGGCAGAGAAATTATGCCAACCTTGGGTCTAGATGCAAAAAGAAACTTTTAGAAGATTTGGTGATTTTGAAAAGTGACTAGAGTTTTATAAAAAAATGCAGCTCACACAGGGCCAGGGATTTAGCTTAGTGGTTTCGCCACTTAGTGGTGTGCAAGCCCAAGGACCCAAGTTCAATCCCCGGTACAAAAAAAAAAAGTGCAGCTCACATCCAGCTCTGTTGTGTGTCACACATACCATAACAGTGTTCACAGGAGGGACATGCTGAGGCCGTCGGCGGAGCCAATCTTTCACTGCAGGTTTATATCTTCTCCAGCAGTCACTATTGCTTCATCTAATAGGCAACATCAGCAGACCACGGAGCTCTGCTCTTTGTAACAAAAGAGCAACATACCCTGAAGTTCCCATGAAGAGACACACTATGGATGTGAAATCAGTGGTACAAATTCCCACAGAATTATTTTTTCAAGGTAGCCACAAGTAGATACGTAATAAAGATTTTAATGAGAATACTGTCAGTTAAAAAAAAAATATTTTAGAGCTGTGTGTGCTGGTGCATGCCCATAATCCCAGCACTCAGGAGGCTGAGGCAGGAGGATTGCCATGAGTTCAAGGCCAGCCTGGGCTACATAGTGAGTTCAAGGCCAGCCTGAATCACATAGTGAGAGCCTGTCTGAAAAAACAACAAATATATCTACATATCTCTGTATATATATGTTTTCATGCTAATAGTTTTCAATTTGTCATGAGGAAATATCTCCTATTTTGGGGGTCTCTGAAATGCAAAATATATCACTTTCTACCATATATTATAGTTAGGTATACCTTTATCTGATTTTCCTTTCTAGATTGTAAGTACCATAATGGCCAAGTCTGTCTAATTCATGTTTATATTCTCTGCAACATCTTTTACAGTGGTTTCCGTTTAGTAAAAATTTCAATAAAATTAAGTGAACAAAATAGACTAAAAGGAAAACCATTTATGAACATGAATAGCAATTTCTCTTTAAGTGATGGATCCTAATAGAAATGAGTGAGAATTTCTGCGTAAAGATTTTATTTCATTCTTTTTTTTTTCCTTTCTTTTTGTAGTGTTGGGGATGGAACTCATAGCCTTGTGCACACTAGGCAAGTGTTCTACTACACCCCAGCCCCTGCACAGTGATTTTTTTCTTGTTGTTTTTTGGTTTTTTGAGACAGAGTCTCACTACATAGTCCAGGCTGGCCTTGAACTCATGGCAATCCTCCTGCCTCAGCCTCCCAAGTGCTGGGAGTACAGGCACGCACCATTATGCTTGGCATTGCACAATGATTTTAAAGGCATCATATTTTTACACTAGTAAAAGTCTGAAGTAATTTGTCCAATAATAAAAAAGTATTTCCTCCCTTTTTCTTCCTTTTCACTTCCCTCCTTCTTCCCTCTGTCTTCCCTTCTGTTCTCTTCCCCTCACCTTGCCTCTCCTCTTCCCTCCCTTTCTTCCTTCCTTCCTGGCATTGAACCCAGGACCTTCACACTGAACTACATCCCTAGCTCTTCTTATTTTTTAGTTTGAGACAGGAACTCATTAAGTTGTCCAGGCTGGGTCCAAATGTGGAATTTTCTTGCCTCAGCCTCCCAGCAAGTATTTTCTCTTTAAAAGATCTATAATGCATCTGTCCTATGAAATATTGTACCAGCCTTACAATTAATGCAGTTGAAAACTTCTAATAATGTAGAAAAAGTATTCACCAGAATATGTTGGGGGGGGGGCCAGGATCTGAAATTGTATATTTAGTATGATTCATCAAAAGGCACCAAAATGTTAATGGCAATTTTTTCACCAAGATAAGATTTTGGGTGAGCTGAGTTGTCTTCATTCTATTTTTCTATATCATCTGAATTTACTACAATAAATATAGATTGCTTTTATTACTAGGAAAAGAAAAACAACTCCTCCTCCCTCCGTCCCCTATCCCTGGGGCCATTTGTTTAAAAAGAGTAATAAAATAATAATTTAAAAAAAGAAAAGCAAAAGAAACATTTGTGAAGCAAAAGGATGAGCATAGCAGACCCTCATCTGTGGCTGTCCATCAAAAAACGGTCTGAATTATTCCCGGTGAAATGAACATGTGCCCTGGGTAGAGTGATATCCCCAGATGAGCTGCTGCTGAGGGGAGAAGTCAGCTCCGCCAGGCCAAGTGCACCACACAGGGATTGGCTGTTAGCAGGCTCTTGAGTGTCATGATCTAACACTACCCACAGCCTGGCTAGCGTGATCATCACTTAGCCAGCCAATTATCACCCCAAGGATATTTCACAGCACAATCAGTCCTGGAATAATTGGTTCAAGACCTTAGGCTGAGGGTTTCCGTCTGAAAACAGGCAATCACGGGCTCTCTGTGCCGGATTTCAAACATTATCTCACATTGTGTGCAGCTAACGATGTCCCACTGAATTTACATGTCCTAAATGGTCCTCCTCCTCTAGAAGCATCGGGGCCTCCCAGGAGAGCACTGTGCCAAGGACACAGCCATCCTTTGGCATCTGTCCCAGTTGCACATGCTCAGAAGTTGGTACAGTTTTGCTGAACTGGTTGATCAGAAAGGAATTTTGAGATTCCAGTGCTTTATGTAGTGTGTGGTTAATAAACGTTCATCTACTGGCCTTCTTGAGAATTGTGAGTAGTGATGACTGTTAGAGGAGGGAGGGGAAGAGGAGAAGGATTGAGATGTGCTATGCGCATGTGCCTAACTCCTCACGGCGAATGCGATCATTATGCCCTGCAAATGTGTACTAATAAAAATTTTCTAAATAAATGCAAGAAAACCTGAAAAAAAAAAGAATTATTAGTAGTAACTGGATTATTTATAAGAAAAAGCTAGTTTGGTCATGTGCAACAGTAAGGAAAGAACAGGAACTGATCGGTACCTACATGATGAGCCCATTGCACCTTATTTGGTTTTCAACAACAGAAGAAACATGAAGTTATTCCATTACCCTGATCAGATCTCATGGTCAAAGTTGTAACATAGCATACTGAGCAAGAAAATGTGCTTTGAATGTAAGGTATGTATCTTTTAAACAATATGGACACTATATAGGAATGTGCATAACATAAGCAAATTTGGACTTTGGAATATTCCAGCATCCAATGAAAATGTGTTTCTAAGGACCAGCTCAGAAAAACTTGTTTCCCACCCACCACCACCAGGTGTGGAAATCAAGGAGCACTGCAGACAGAGGGAGCGCCCACTGTGCATCCAAAGAGCCGCTTCCGGGAGCAAGCACACCTTGGAGGGTCAGCCTTTTCCTGGTATGGGCTGTGTGGTTCAAATCCCACTGCCATCGCTGTGTCTCAGTCCAAGCTGGATGTTCAAAAACTCTTCACAGGAAATGGTTCTTAACAGGTAGGCTTCTCATGAGGTGGATTTTATTCTCACTTGTGTTTGATATTTGTAAAGTATGTACAGTACTTACCTAGGTATGTAATTTGATGAAGCCCTTTGCATATTACCTAAGTATATTCAGTATAACATTCTTTATTTTCTAACAAAATAAAAATCTAGAATTACAACAGCTGTTGATGTGAATGAAACAAATGTTGACTTTTAAATATATACTAAATGCTGATTTTTTTTTTTTTTTTTCAGTACCAGGGATCAAACTCAGGATTTTATGCTTACAAGCCAGGGGTGGCACCACTGAGCTAAATCCCTGGCCCACAATTGCTGATAATTCTACTAAAATAGCAGATCTTAAAGTCTGAACCTGTATAAATATAAGAAAAAGTAACATTTGACAGCAAATGCAAAGTTTAACAATGTGATTATATTTTTCTTACCTTTGTATTAGGAAATCTGTGACAATATTTCAAGAGATGCTCTCAATTTTATAGAAAAATTGGATGAAAAGATTATCCAAAGAAGAAAGAGTTAGAATTAAAGAACTAGAAGAGATGAGAGTTTAGCCTCTTGACCATACAGAGATTAGTAAGGATTATTAATTGAGTCAATTAGACTTTAGAATTGATAGTCAATAATCTTATAGAGTAAATTTGACAAAAATGTTTATAAAATGTGGTGGTGAACACCTGTAATCCCAGCACTTGGGAGGCAGAGGCAGGAGGAGTGCCACAAGTTTGAGGCCAGCCAGGGCTACATAGTGAGACCCTGTCTCAAAAAAAAAAAAAAAAAAGTGTATAAGAAAAGCATAAGTGGACAAATCCTAAATCTTCCAGAGGATATCTATTTGCAAAATAAAATATTGGGATTTCAAAGCAAAACTATCACGAAATAAAATCCAGGCATACTTTGTAATAGTTATTCCAAATTATGTCTTAGGAAAATTTAAAAGATTAGTTTTTAAAAATGCTCTTCCTAAATGTTAATTGCTTTTTGATGATATTTTTAGGTAGATAATAACTTCTAAATTTTTGAAAAAAATGGATATATGTAATTTAGTATTTTTAAGAACTGAAATCATGATGTGAAAGAATTCTTATTTTATCTTTTGATGAAGCTCAACATAATCCCATTTAATATTGCAATGTTTCACTTTTGCCCTACTCCAATCTGACACAATGTTTTTTCTCTGCTCTACCTTTTTCTTTTTCTATAAGTTTCAGTAACACCCCTTTGATATTTACAATCTCACCGTATCTCCAGTATTTGTCTCCCCTATCTGTGCTATTTACTGTTGTGATAAGATCTTCAAAAAGGCCTGAAACTTTTTTGTTTTGTTATTGCCCTTTAGAAGGTGCACACACATACACTAGGTTCTCAATAAGTGTCTGCAGAATTAATGCATGAATGATGGAATTAATGAATTTCATCTATCTCAATGTATCAGACTCCAAAGGGCTAGGGCATGTGCTATTAAAATAATACCAGGCACCAAAGGTTGAACACTGTTTGAAAGATACTATCTACGTTACTTCATCTAATCTTTGAAATCATCATGCCAGGCAGGTATTTTTCTCATTTTATTTTTATTTTATTATTTATTTACTTACTTACTTTTGGCACCAGGGACTAAACTCAAGACCTTGCACTTTCGAGGCCAGTGGCAGCACCACTGAGCTAAATCCCCAGCTTTCCCCTCATTTTAAAACTGAGGTACAATTGTGGGCCAAAGAGACTGTCTTCCCACAGTAAATGCCAGGGCTACAACATGAACAATTCCATGCTTTTAAAAAATACTCCTGCTAACATAGCCTGCTTTGAAACAAATGTTTCTTTGAAACTTCGGCTTCTGTTTCTGGCTTCATTGTGAGCTGGTTTTGTTTTGTTTTGAGACAGACTCTCCCTGCACAGTCCAGGCTGGCCTGGAACCTTGTCTCCTGCCTCGGAGCCCCAAGTGCTGGGATCACAGGCATATGCCCCGCGTCCAGCTTCATTGTGACATTTTGAGAGCCCATTTTTTAAACTTCTTTTCATTTTTGAGTGGACGGTATATTTCCATGGCTCATGCAGAACAACATTATAAAAAGGCACTCATTGCTGATTTGGCTCTCACCTGGCCCTGCTCCCAGACAACCCTTTCCAGAGGTTCCACTGTTACTGTGTCAAAAACAAGAACAACTAACTTGTATTTTTATCTTCTCCCTTTATTACACATTGGGTAGCTGCTACCTACAAGAGCTTATATTTTCAAAGTGGGTGGATTTCAATGTGGTAAATACATTTTCTTTCCTTTGAAAGCCTGTGATATGAATCACTGACTAATCTTGGCCTAACAACTCCTGTAAGTGAGGGAAATCTTCATGTGACATTTGACTGACATTATTAGTAATTTACAACTTCAAAGGAAGTCAAATTATGAAGCTATCAGTAGGTAGGGTTCTTGAATTACTGTTACTTTAACACACTAATTAAAATGTCTACTGCTGCTATTTTGAACATTAAAGATGTTTAGTCTTAGTACTAAGAGTTTAGGGACTTTTGAGTTGAAATGTTACAGCAACATGGAAAACCAGGAGTATTGCAAGTTTCAACTTTCAACTGTTATTTTTACCTTTCAGCGCTCTGAATCAAACCAGGAACCTTACCCATGCTAAGCAAGCACTCTCCCTCTGAGGTGTTCACCTAGCTTTGAACTTTCGACTCTTTGAAGTACTACCATTAACAGTTTCCCCTAGAACATAAACACATTATTGTTCTTCCCAGCACAGAGACTTTCTGCTAAAAATAAGCCAGGTTTCTAGATAGTAACCTTCAATGCCAAGGTCTTCATCAGTCCTTCAGCATATTCTGGGCAAGGCTGGCTTCATGGCCATGTGGACTTCTACACTCACATAGTGCCCTGTGCCCAGAAGGACTTCATGTGCTGGGTTTGGTGGTTCATGGCTGTAATCTGAGCACTCTGAGAGGCGGAGGCAGGAGGATGGTACGTTCTAGGCTGGCCTGGACAATTTAGTGAGACCCTGTCTCAGGGGAAAAAGGGAGGGGAGATATAGCTCAGTGTGAAGGGCTTGAGTTTAATCCCCAATATTGCAAAAAACAAACCAAAAGACAAAAAAACCCTCATGCTTGGTTTAACGATTTACTCTTTACTCTCACTGTCTTAAGATTCTTAACAATTTTTGACCAAGGAGTCCATATTTTCATTTTACACTGGTAGATAGTTCTGTTGTGGGTTATTGTTATGACTTATATCTAGTTATCTCTCCAAAGCCTCACACACTCATAGGTGGGGCTTTTGGGAGTGACTGGATCATGGGTGTGTGATACTGGATTAGTCAGTGATTGCTTTAGCATAGTTCTGGGTGTGGATGATGGATTTATGATGGAGAGGGAAGACCCATCCTGGTTGTGGGTGGCATCAACCAAGAGGCTTGTAGCCTGGAGGGAATAAAAAGGAAAGAAAGAAGGCTCACTGCTTCTTGCCTGCCGTGGACCGATTCTACTCTGCAATGCCCCCTACCATGCCACCCTGCCTTGGAGTCAGCCAACTATGAACTGAAACCTCTGCAAACTGTGAACTACAATAAACCTTTCTTTTTTTAACTTGTGGCTGTCAGGTATTTTGTTCCAGCAGTAAGAAAATACCTAATACAGTTATGAAATAGACATCAGTCTGCCCTCACTTGATTTTAGTAGTAACAGAAGTTAACTTATTGAATTATTCTTTTATCCCCACTAACATAGATAAGAAAGAAAATCAAGTCTTACTGTAACATTTCTTTGCTATAACAATATGTCTTATAGTTGACTTATTTTTATATTGCTTTCTACATCTAAGTTTATTATATATTGTGTTTACTATAGACACTGGTGGTATTCTTCCCAGTGAGATTCATCTTTCTGGACTGTTATGTTGTAGATTAAGTATTCTGAGGTTCTTGTAAAAGCATTCAAGTGTAATTGGTTCATAAACTGCTAAAGAAGGAACTGTCAGCTAACTTCATTACAGACCTTAAGGCTCCTTCTAATACAATCTTAGAGGTCTAGTTTTTAAACTCACTAAGAAAGTATGCTAGGAATAACCATCCACCTAATTCAAAGGCCATTTCTGCCAACAAGGTGGTATTTAGCGCCTGCTGTAATTATAGTAGATGACATTCATTCTATGAGCTAGGTTCCAGTGTCTCCAGAAAAAAAGTTAGATATAAAGGAACCACTCTCAGGAACTCCTGTAACTCAGAATGCCTTCAGTTCCACCAGCGCATTAGTAAACACGCGTACAACCAGAATGCAGGAAAAGGCGATTCACAGATTCCCATCAACTCTGCCCTCCTCCTCCATCCTAGTGGGTCTGCACACGTCTTCCACCTTGCCTCACAACTTGGTGCCCCATCCTCCTTCCCTTTATGTGTCTCATTTCAGATAGGG
Source organism: Heterocephalus glaber (assembly GCF_053883595.1). Classification (NCBI taxonomy): domain Eukaryota; kingdom Metazoa; phylum Chordata; class Mammalia; order Rodentia; family Bathyergidae; genus Heterocephalus; species Heterocephalus glaber. The sequence goes on along the minus strand of NW_028258444.1, from coordinate 5,477,178 downwards.
TCTTGCTTTGTTGCCCAAGCTGGTCTCAAACTCCTAGATTCATGCCATCCTCCTGCCTCAGTCTCCCCAGTTGCTGGGACTACAAGGAAGTGCTACTACTGGCTTGAGAAGAGACTTTCTTTCTTTCTCTTTTTTTTTTGGTACTGGGGATCAAACTCAGGACCTTGCGTTTTCGAGGCAGGCGGCGGAACCACTGAGCTAAACCCCGGCCCGAGAAGAGACTTTCTTGATGCTTCTGGAGGCTGATTCAGTTTTTCTACCCTTTAAATGTGACATAGTACTGGTGTTACTGTGTAAGAGAGGTTAACTTCTGAACAGATTTGCAAGCTGGGTTTGCTGGTGCATGCCTGTGATCCCAGTATTCTGAGAGGCTGAAACAGGAGGATCACAAATTCAAGCCCTGTCTTGGTAAGACCCTGTCTAAAAATAAAAAGGGCTGAGGATGTAATGCAGTGCTCCCTGGATTCAATCCCCTGTACTGCAAATAATAACAACAACAAAAAAGAAACTAAAACCAATACTAAAACAAAATAACCAACAGCTTTTCGGGGAGAAAACAGGTAACCAGGTGACTTTAGCTAGAAATGTTGGACCATGGTGGGGGAGTCTGATTGACTGTAACAAGGACTGCATTAGGGATTTCAACTCACTAGACTCTTCCCTAAGTCCATATTCTCTCTGGTTTTTCTCTACCCCACCCTTGAAAGAAAATCAAATCAGAGTAGATGATTTACTACCATACGTGCTCATAGAAAGAGCCACTAAATTCACTTCCTTAAAAGTTCTGGGGCTGTGCTCTTCTTTCACATACAAGACCCCAAAGAACTGGCTCGGGGGTTGGGGATTTAGCTCAGTGGTTTCGCCACCTGCCTCGCAAGCGCAAGGACCCGAGTTCGATCCCCAGTACCAAAAAAAAAAAAGAACTGGCTCAGAAAATAAAACACGCAAGCTTCATTTTTCTTCAGGAATAGTGTTTCCCTTTTTAGAACAGGCATTTTCCTATCAGTACATTTCTTGCCAAATGGCCTTTTAGAAATTACAAGTAAGAGAGATGATAAATGGAGAGAATGGGCAAAGTTGACAACAGTGCTTAACAGGAACATGCCAAAATGTTGTTACAGTAAACCATTCAGTTTTGTGTTTTGTGTTTTGTGTTTTTGTTTTTGAGGTGCTGGGGGTCAAACCCAGGGCCTCGCAAATGCCAGGTGAGGGTGCTACCAGAGCTACATCCCTGGCCCATCGTTCCTCTTCTCCCAATAAACATCTACGTGATATAATGTATGTAAGTATAAATCACAATGGCACACAGAAAAACTGCTACACTGATAAAAAGTAGTCCAGATGAAATGAACAAAAGATAACTGATTTATTTACTGGAAAAAGTTATGCATTACATGATATTCAGTTGGTAACATAAACCAAGATATAAGAATCAATATATTGGCTTCTGGTTGCTTTCTTAGCTTTCCCAGCCACCAAGTGCATGAGCAGATCACACAGATACAAGCACATCTTCCACAGTTCTCTCAGAAGACATTCACTGAGGATTGTCTGCAATAAAAAAGTGAAAGCAACAAGTAATAATAAATTCAAAAGAACTTTTTTTGAATTTAAAATAAATGCTTGTGTCTTTGAGAATGCTTCCTTTGAAATTTGGATTTTTAAAAATAATTAACAAAAAAAGTTTCTTAGATCAGTCTTTTAGTTATGTTTTCATATGGTATTATCATTAGGTGGAAACACTTCACATCACATAGCCCCAAAAGGCATAACAATAAAACTGCAATTAAATGTAGGAATAGCTGAATTTTTACAACAATAATCATACAGTGTACAAATCAGGGCTGGCCACACATGACATAAATGTTAATACCGCAAAGAAATATAGTACTACCAGAATCATGTTTGGTTCACCACATATGCATAATCATGCAAATAAAAACACTGAGTAGATTACAAAACTGTCATAAAAGATTTTCAAAGAATTAACTGACTCTTAACAGTCAAACCATTGAGCTTAAAAATTCTGTGGCAATAATGTCAAAATGATGTATTTCCTCTCCAATTTGCCGAGCAATCATTATCTACAAATCCAGTGATGCTTCATTCTGTATTTCCATTATCACCAAATATTTCTTTTTAAACAAACCAATGACATTTCCCTTTACTTTATTGTTCTCTGACCTTTATTTTAAAAATGACTTTTTGAAAAGAAAAGCATATATTCACACTGAAGTGTTAGATTTACTTCTCACAAGTGTTCTATAGTAATTAAACTCCAATCTCAGAAATAATCTGGCTCAGCAGTTTATCCAGGCTTTGGTTTAAATAGGTCAAATTTTAAATAACTCCAAAGGAAAGGGATAAAAATGCAGTGGGAATAAGAGCCACGCACTCAACATGGAGAGGAGAGCAAGTGTAGGCGCAATGTCCTGACATTCCTAGTGGAGAGGTCACAAGAGAAATAAGATTTCGAAGGTGTCTGTAGTATGGACATAGAAAAGCTTACCTGCGTGAGCTATCTCATGCAAACATCTTACATCGTACTCTTGCCTTACACGAAAGGCAATGAATTGGTCCTCGTCCTCTTCTTAAATAGAATATCATTTCTCGAAAATCCTCCATCGGGGAACATATCTTAATATGACATACCTCTTTCAGTTGATGAAAGAGATGTCTAGGGAAAATCAGCCGTTAACATAACAGGATCATGCAACCGATGCCATATATCAGGGATGATGGCAGTCATGGTGGCATTTAAATAAAGATGAATTTAATTTCAGACAGTATTGCAGACAATGGAAAGGGTCACTCAGGAGCTGGGCTGATCTTGTATGTTCACAGAAATCGAATATAAGGTAAAAAGTTATGCATCAGTATCATCCCTGATCACACTATTATCGTAACTCCAGTTCAACAGCTTCCTGAAAAATTATGTTCCCTTTACTTGAAAACTGAACTGTAAATTTTCTGTAATCTTAATTATAAGGATTTTCTTAAAGCACTCTAGTTTCTAAGCAAATAAACAAAAAAGGAAAGCAAAGTTTTAAAAGCTGTGAATCTCAGTCTAAGAGTTTCTTTTAAACCTAGATGTATCTGAAATATCAATGCATTCTCCTGTGTTGTCCGCGGGTTGAAGCAGCCATGGTCCCTACTGGAAATGCAGCAGCTTCCCTGATGTGTCTTTCTGAGAGACAGATTCTATTTCTTGGCTGATTATGACAATAAAATTTTATATTCCTATCTCAGTAGAAAATAGATTTCATTTCCTCATTTTCATGTTTCATAATCTTTATTGGAGACCTGGAGAGGATTTTAATACCATATTATCAGGACATTTCCATATTCTTAGCTGGTTTATTGGACCAATGTTTCATGCTTGTTTGAAGCAGCAGGTCTTCGCTGCCCAAGTATATTGTCCACAGCGTGGACAAAGCAAATGTTAAAATTGAAGATCCTTTTCAGTAGAGATAAAAGTCAGGAGGCATTTGCCACGTCTTCTCCCTGCACAAGGGACTGCATACCTTTCTGTTTCTCAAGTATTCCTGAGGACATTTCCTTTTTAGACTCAAACTTGAAGCTTTTATAGTAAAGCTGCTACACTGTGGGATAAGGATATAATGATATATAACTAGAATGAAAAATAAAACCAACAAGCTTTTTTTAAAAAAACAAAAATCTTGGAAAAGTTAAAATTGCTATCCCATTTCAAAGGATAAAATATTGGAAGATTTTTTTTTTTTTGGTACCGGGGATCGAACTCAGGTCCTTGGGCTTGTGCAGCAGACAGTGAAACCACTGAGCTAAATCCCCGGCCCTCAAAGGACAAAATATTGACTAACCAGAACTTTCTTTTTAATTTTAAAATAAAAGAAACAAGAATAATAACATTATTTTAAGATATCTTGCCACTAGGGCCGGGGATTTAGCTCAGTGGTTTCGCCGCCTGCTGTGCAAGTGCAAGGAACTGAGTTCGATGCCCGGTACCAAAAACAACAACAACAAAAAAGATATCTTGCCACTTAATACTTACTAAACCACCAATAATATTCAATTTTTAAAAAACAAATCTTCCTTATAATTATCAATTCTGATGATTAATTTTCCATTGCTAAAAACTCTATCCTAGAGTTAATATAAATCCTTCAGCCTGAAGACTTCCTAATTCTGGTCTTAGTGCTATCTATAGCTTTTTCTATCATTTGTTCAATTCTCTTTGCTGGAAGGTTACTATTGTACTCCTCTTCCTTGGGCTAAATACCTATAATTTCTGAATCTTAATTATTCAATAACTCTGTCTCCTCAAAGTTTTCCAATTTTTTAAAAATTCAGAATTGGACGTGTGAAAGGGATCTAATATAACATCAATTGATTGGGTAGAGTCATCCAGTGTTTTTTGCCAACCCCTAAGAACTCAGGCTAAAGGCCATTTATTGCTTCTTTTAACTTTGCTACTATTTTGTACCTAAGAAAAATCTTCAGTAGGAAAGCATTTCTGCACCTTAACTATTCTTTTTAGCATTGTGATTGTGCTTACTTTTAAAAACTGCTTGCTTACTTTGCTAACTGCTCTGGCTGGTTACCTGCCATCTTCGATCACCATGTCTTCGATCAGGCGCCAGTATACTCGGCCTGCACATCTGCGGATCATTTTTCTTCTCCACACGCATCTTCAATTAATCTTACTGAGGTTCATCCTCTTTGGTTCTCACTAGTTCTTCACTTTTTCAATTTCCTTTTGGATCCTTATGTTATCTTTACAGGTATTGATTTTTACTGCCACTACACATACCTATTCATTTAAAATGCCTATAAATAAATATAAATATGGCTTAGTTTAAACACTATACTAAATGATGGGGAAATACATGGTATTCTCTCTTACGACTTAGGTACTATCACCTAATTTTGTGCTGACAGGGAAAATTTATTTCCAAGTTTCTATATCTTTTTGAGAAAATTTTGCTAAAATTAATATTTTATACAAGTAACACTTCAAAACAAGCATTTCCACTCTGTTCAGAGAAGCTAGTTTATAATAGATTTAATGACAGATTTTGTATTGGAAGAAATAAATGTTTTGCACACTCCTCGGCTTTTCACTGAGTCATAAACCAGAGGGAGGGAGGGAGAGGGGGAGGGAGAGGGGGAGGGAGGTAGGAGAACGCAATGAGCCTTGTAGAGAGGAAGAACCTGCTCCAGTCACACAGCCTGGTGGCTGGGTTCCCATCCCAGCAACGAGTGACAGGCAACGGAAGGATGTTCTGAGGTACTTGGTAAAAAGGCATGTTTTCCCTCAGGCACAAAGTCAACTTAGCAGCTATGCCATTTCTCAGGTCCAAACACAGATGACTCCCAAAGGAAGGGAAAGAGCGGGGTGGGTCAGCTTTCTTTTACTGAACTCACTCAGTGAAGCCCAGTGTGTCGCTAACACTGGTACCCAGCAGGTGCAGCGCCTGTAGAGTGAGGACCGTGTGCAGGACGGCAAGGCAATACAGGTAGGAACAAGCATGTTACATGCTACGTTAAGGACTACCATGAAGGTCTGTTTTGCTTCTGCATTCTGACCTGAATCTCTATCTTGGTGGAGATTTCAACTGTTTAGGGCCAAGTTGCATAAGAAATGACACTGATGAAGACAGCACTCATGTAAGGAACACAAAAGCTCTTGGTTGCTTTGGTAACAGTGACCCTACCTGACGGGTGATGACTGTCCAGAGCTCCTGTGTGTACTTGGTGACTGCCCTGTGATGGACACCCCACAGTGTACCACCCTCTACTGCTCAGCTGAGCAGCTCCAGGGTCGCCACGATAGTGCCCTGCTGTTAACTGTTCTGTGTGCTGACAGCGAGGGCCATATTCATTCGGAAGAGAAGTTGCTGACACATGAAAAGGTGAAATCTTTCTGGTTTTAAATAAGTTAAGGCTACTGACAAAAACAAGGAATCGGGGCTAGGAGCCCTTGAGAGGGAAGGAGCCCGAGAGACTTCTCAGCTTGAGTAGCTGTCTTCCTTGTTTGTCAGATTACGTGCAAAATAAATTTTGCTATGAAAATCCACTGCCTTAAATCAAGTCATAAAAGTTATCTAGCAGAATCTGTAAATTAACTAGGACCATGTCTTATCATCAATATAATATAATGATTTGTAGGCACCTGAGTGTTTGTCAGAAGTAGACAATGAGCTAAGGTTTATTATCTAAATTTTTTTATGGCAAAGATGATCCATTATGAAAAAAATCTAACAACAAAACATACAATTTTAATCAAAATCTGAACACCGTCTATGTAAATTAACTAGCCAAGGCTACCTTACATCTATCTATGTGTAGATTTGTTTTTGATACTGTTTAGCAGGAAAGACTCATAGTAGGACCCTGAATTTGGAAGAAAAAGCAGTTCTGGTCACTAAATAAACAGCATTTCTTCCCTTCAGATGGTTTAGCTCTCTCTGGCATCATCGCACACAGCCACACACATGAAGAAGCAGCACCAGTGTGTCTACTCAATGCAACCTACAAACTTTGGAGTGCCACTGAAGCTTGAATAAGTCCAGGAATCATAACTTAGACTCTTTCTTAGACCTACTTAATGATGTCCAGTGAGGAATTCTAGTTAAAACAAAAACCAAAACCAGCAGTTAATCAGCTACTGATTAGAAAATAAGTGCATAAACAATATCACTGTAGCAGCAAAAGACAGTTATTGTTAACATTCTGATGCACCTCATTTATCATTTTGTGCAAGAAAAATAACCATAGTCTGGCCAGTTCCAGACTTCAAACTAAATTAAAACTCATAGTGAATCGAGCAAACTATGCTTATTTGAAAATAAATTAAATTCATCTCTTACAGAAATTATTCTCATAGACATTAATCATATAGCAAATAAAGTACAAAACTAAATATCAAAGACAAAAGAATATGTTGCAGAATGTGGTGTGAGGACAGCTGATCTTGCAATATTTGTATTTTACATCGTCTTAGGTCTGTCTTACGCTATGGAGGTCGAGCTAGCCATCTGAGATACGCGCTTCCTCTCTTTCTTTTCTAGTTTGACTGAACTGTAGCTATTGGATTGCAGTTTCTCTGTGACGCAGAGAAACCGCGAAATGTTTTATCACCCCAGGTCTGCGCTTCGTGTAAGTCTTCTCGGCATTCTCTCCTCTTCCACAGTGACGGACGCAAGTCCACCTGCACATCTACTGGCCGAGAAGAACACATCGCTGGATCTTGGGCAGTGTCCTGTGTGGCTACAGAACCTTCAGCCAGACGTGTTGGTGATGGAGACTAGGGGCAGGGCGGCTTGGCCAGACAGTGGAGCGGGGCGCACGGGGAGCCTGAATGTGGCTGCTCCTCAGGGAGGGCGGCATCAGGACTGGGAAGGAGAAAGAGCTGGTCAGCAGGAGGCTGCAGACAGGGCACTGGGACAGTCCATGGGCCCCACAAAAGAACAGAGATTCAGCACAGAAAATGGCCCAAACCCAAAGCATGCCAAGACAACTGCGGTTTTCAAAAGTAGGCATCAAAAAAAGAAATGCTATACGAAGCCTTCCTCGAAAGTGGTGTTTTTTCACTTTTTGCGGCTCTAAAGCAGGCAGGTCTCTAAACCAGGGCCTTGTACCCGGTGGGCCAGCACTCTCCCCTGACCTACACCCTGGCCTCTGGATTAGTTTGTTTCCAACTCTCATGTGCATGCACATAACCTGGGCATTTGGGGGAAGGCAGACTGGGATTTAGGAAGGCTGGGATGGCCCAAGACCCTGCATTTCTGTCTCCCTCTCCTGGGCCCAGGAAGTGTGCCCAGTATTCTGTGTTCTCCAGAGCCCCAGATTCAGGAGGACAAGGCAGGTGCTGTGGGAGTCCAATGTGCTCTCAGGGGCCCCTCTCTTTGTGCGCTTGGTGGTGTAAGAAACGCTAAAGTGGCCTTTGGGAGGCCAGGCCACCTCTGAGAGACTCTGATTTAAATGAACCTGGCTCTGGTCTTGGTGAATAACCCTGAAGGATAAAGAAGTAAAGTTGCTGAATTTCCTAGGGTGCAACTACAAAACTTGTCTGGGGTGAGATCTTTTAAAATACAATTAGCTGTGGGGAAAAGACACCAAGGGCATTTTTAGTCGAAAGGTTGGGTATTTTTCTAAAAATTGATATGTTCCTGTATATATGAAATTCAGTACCATATAATTCATTTCTTCCAGGAGTGTCTGACAGAACTACTTGAGGTTTATTTTATTTATTTAACTAGTTTTTGAAAGTAATATTATCACTGGAGTCATTAAAAATCAGTACTAAGCAATTTATTTTTTGTTTATTTATTTGTTTGGTACTGGGAATTGAACCCAGGACCTTCAGGACCTTTGCACTAACCTGCACCTTTTAATTTTTTAAAGCTTTGATACAGGGTTTCACTAACTTGCTCTCGTGGGACTTGAACTTGCAATCCTCCTGTGTCAGCCTCCCAAACTGCTAGGATTATAAGCATGTGGTACTGCTCCCAGTAAAACAAAATTTTTAAAAAAAATCTTTGGTACTGAAATCATTCATGTGTCTCTTGCAAAATCATAATTATGTAAAATATATGGTCTGCCTAAAGTTTATCTTACTTTCCAAGCTCTCTGAACTGTTGTAATTTGGAGGGGGGGATACTGGGGATGGAACCCAGGGGAATTTTATCACTGAGCTAGAACCCCAGCCCTTTTTATTTATTTTTTACTTTGAGGTAGGGTTTTTACCTAGTTGCCCAGGTGGGATTTGAATTTGCAGTCCTCCTGCCTCAGCCTCCCTCAGTGCTGGAATTAGACTTGTGCCACCATGCCCTCTGGAATTACTGTGAACTAAATTTAAAAGGAGACACTTTTGCACTGATTAGGATAACTAGTGGTAAAAATTATTTTCCTGCCTATTTTAAAATGTGGTAGGGTAAACATGGCATAATGGGAGCTTCCGCAAAAAGTCTAATAAAACATGAATGGTTTTATTCATTGATTAAAATTAATGAGTTGGGTACTATACACTTGCCTGTAACCCCAGCATTCAGGAGGATCACAAGATCAGGTCCAGCCTGGACCCCAGAGTGAGACCCTGCCTCAAAAAACCCCCTCAAAATAAATAAATTAACTAAAATACACCTTTTAAAATTGGAAGAAAATAATGGACAGTAAGAATCCTCCCTGACCTTCCCGACAGTCAGACGACAGGAAACAGAGGGTGACCACTAAGTCACCTTACAGAAAAGAGCTGTGAGCTTCATGGAAAAGTCTCTGTGAGAAAAAGCTGATTTTTTTTTTAGGGAATTAAACATGTCATGCAACGTGAGTTCTAGTAAGTAAGCCAGGGCAGTCACGTTATGCAAGGATACATTTTTGAAGCTCTTGTGTAAGTCAGTGCTCTTCTTGATAAAGGGAGATAAGAATTTACTTGTGGGCAGCTGACATGTGGCAAGAGCTCACACAGACTACAGCTCGCTTGGCCCAACACCCAATGTGACATCGTTCATTATGACTTACAGTTATTTTCACTATTTCAGAGTTAAAAACATTATATATCACAGTATTGCTATCTTAAATTTGCACAAAATGCAATCACTCTGTATAAATTAGGCATGTAAGAAACATTCTTAGTTTATGAGTTAAGAAATTATTACAAGTTAAATATGAGTGTTTGCTAAATTCCAACCATTTAAGGTATGAAATGAATTCACTTTCAGTCTCAATTGCTAAAGATCTTCAGGAGCCCATTTGTTATCCACCTTTGCTAGCGACAATTTTACTTTTCATAGGAAGATCATACTGTAAACTGGGCTTAGGAAACTGTTACTAAAATAGGAAGCAGGATATATCTTCAGAGAGTCTTTTTTCTCTTTCCTTTTCCAAGCCAACAACTACTTGACAGAAATGGAGAGATGCCAAAGACCAAACTTCTCTAGATATTTAAATACTACCTCCAAGACTGCATTGCCTTGAGGTCTCCTCTCTCTTGTGATATTATTCTCTATAGAAACCATATTAGTTCTGCAGTAAAACCACTTTTCAGTGTGAACATTGTTGGCTCAGTCCCAGTGCTGTACAGTGTTGGGTGAGTTATCACGGAATCACTTGGTGAAAAGTATGTATGGGAAAATTCTAATGTGAGACCTTTCAATGTGACAACATGGTGTTTTGTTTTAAAAAATGATACGCCATAGAAGTTTCATGACTATGGAGCTGTAGTGCAGCTCAGTGGTACAGCACCAGGCTGGTGTGCACAAGTCCCTGGTCTCCATCCCAAGACCCACACAAAATATCCCCAAGTTACGTGAAAACTGAGGGAAGTAAGAATGATTTTTTAAAACGAGAAACAGAGAACCCCTGTTCTGAAATCACTCAACATTTTGAGCAGTTTCTCATGGAACAAATGTCCCCTTTGGAAAGTAAGAGTCCCCATGAGTGGTTTTAACACTTTGCTCCTCCCAGTTGTGGAGAACATGGGATCTGTTCCTCCACAGGGCCGCCTGGCATTGGGCCTCTGGACAGAGTTGTGTTCAGGTATGACTGCTGCGTCGCTTCACCTCCCTAAACTTGCTGGGGAGTAACAAGTGGGCCCCGGATGTGGGGAGTTGTAGCAGTCAGTACCTCAGAAAAGGAGCATCAGCCTTGTCTAGCACACAGGGAGACTTCTCAGGTTGGCTGTGTTTTCTGCCAGCAAGGAGCCTCAGGGTACTGAGGACCCAGACTTTGAGCACCTTTGGACAGGAGTCTTTTCAGGTCCATATGCATTTAATTATTATTATTATTTTTTCTTTTTTGCATGGACTGCAATGAACAGTGGGTTCTGTAAGTGCAATTGAATTTGTAATTCATGAACTTGCTGCTTTTTATTCTCTCCTTGAAAATAGGGATTGAACCCAGGGCCTTTGCCACTGAACTATACCCACATCCTTTTTATTTTTTATTTTGAGACAAGTTGGGCCAAGTTGTCCACGCTGGGTTGGAACTTACAATCCTCCCGCCTCTGCCTCCCAGAGTGCTGAGATTATAGGCAGATGTGTGTCACCACATCTGGCTAAACTGGTTTTCTTTCAAGCAAATCATCCCTGTGGAGGCAGCAAGCAGTCTAAATTCAGGAATCTCAAAGGACTGGGGCATATAACTATTTAGTCAAGCATCTCAAAAGAAAATCAAGCTGAAATAAAATTATACAATGTGATAAAAAATACAGTGAACATTAACTTTTTAAAAAAAGAAATATATTACAGTAAAAGATACACTGCCATTGACCCCCTAAAAAAACCTCACCTTTGCTTTGAACGCATTTATCCAATCATTTTTGCCACTTGCTGAAGCACTTCTGAAATCTCTCTTGTGAGAGTCTTTAGCTGCACTATCCTGGCTGCCTCAATGTCTTCAATCTTTCAAAATGTTTACCTTTCATGGTCATTTTTGACTTTGGGGAAGAGCCAGAAGTGGCCCAGTGCCAGGTTTGGTAAAGAAGGTGTGTGAGAACATCGTAATGTTTTTAGGAGCCTGCCTTTTGGTTGGATGGCATTCAGCAACAGCATTCACTGTATCTTTGATCACACCTTGTAAAGACACTCAGGAAAGAGAACTTCCAGAACTGCTTCCAAAAGTGGCACGAATGATGGGGTGAGTGTGTTCAAAGTAACGGGAAGTATTTTGACAGGGATTAATGGCAGTGCATCTTTTACTGTTAAAAATTTTAAAAATTTAAACATTTACTGTAGATCATACCTCATAAAGTTAAAAATTTTTCCTTGCAGCCTTTCCATTTTCTATCTCACTGAAACACCTAGAAGTGTAGCCTTCTCTACCCTGGGCTCAGGCAAGTTAGGAAAGTTATGAAGGAGACTGTAGATCTTTGTCTTGTGGGTTGGTCAGGTACAAAGAGCTGTGAGTGCTGATAACAGACATCCTCACTGGGCCAGGCCAGGCCAGCCTGTAGCTCCTCGAGCTCCCCCAGTGCCCACTCCTCCTCGGCCTTCAAGTGAAGGTTCCGGCAGCATCTTAGCCACCAGGAATGACTTTGCAGGCTCTACAGACCGTGGGTGCTGGAGGTGGGACTCCAACCCAACCCTCAGACTCCAGAGCTCACACATTCTTTCATGTCTTCGATGCTCATCAGACATCTGCCATGGGGCTGGTCCCATCCCTGGCCTTGGCTGAGGGGCCACTCCTGGATGTTAAACATTACACTGTGGAATCCCAGAGATGGATCTGTACACTTGCGGTTATGTTCAGTCTCATAACTGAAATTACTCTAGAGTTGGTGGCCATTATTAAGCTGTATTAGCATGGCAGCAAGGGACAGTTCTGAAGTAAAAGCCCCGTTCCCATCAGTGATGGGGACACCCTGCCACCTAACAGCTGGCAGTGCAACTGGCTCCAAGGCCTGGGCACATTTCACCTGCGAGTCTGTGGCTGCCCAGACCCCAGTGGGAATGCCTGGGGTGGCCCATGCTCATGGGAAGCTTCTCCCAGGAGAAGCATGGTGGGCACACTCACATCCACGAGTGGACACAACCAGACTGCAGGAGCCAGGCAGCTGGTGAGGAAGAGGCCCTGGCCGGGAGCTGCAAGGCTGGGTCCACGCCTACTCAGGAGGCCAACTGGAACCCTAACTGTCATAAACTCCAGTTCCGGACCAGGGAGTAGGCAATCCTGCCTTCCACATTCTTCAGTTAGTCTCCCATAAGGGGCTTGATGGCCGAAAATGTTTATTTTTGAATGCCAATGACAAGGTTTTACTCCAGCCCTCAAATTCAGCTTTCATGAGAGTGCCTGAGTGCAGACAAAATGGAGACACTTATAAAGTTGTCCTGGTACAGACATTAATATACTGATATCTAATTCTTTATATTTGTTTGCCTGAGAAAGTATCTACAGGGCAAAAAGACAAAAGAAAATAGAAGAGTGGGACAAACATTCTACAAAGCCTGGGTGCTCCTACTGCAGGAGGTCTTGCTCCTAGAGGGAGAAAGAGGTCAGCCTGCTCCCTGGGAACATCAGGCTTCTATAACCCATCTTTGAAATAAAACGCAGTGAAACGGAACCACGTGTAAGGAGGGGAGCTGGGTGCAGCTCCGACATGCAGCTGGGGAAGGAGCAAGGATGGTACATTTACCTGGCAGTCGAGTAGTCTTGCCTCCTGGCTAGTTGTGAGCACTGTGGCGGTACGGAGGCAGCAGGCTGCTGACAATCTACAAGAAACTGATAAATTAGACATGTATACAACGCAATGACAGAGCAAGGTGTTAGTAACAGACACTAAGCGGCTGCCTGTGAGATTTAGTGAGGAATGCATTCACAGAAATGCCTGGACCCTGAGTGATGCCAACAGAAGAGACAGGCTTTTTTGTAATTAAAAAATTAGTGACACAAAATTAGTAGCAAGATTCCTCAAGTATGTTAGGACATATACAGCCATTCATATATGGTATTTTGATATCTCTAAAAACGAAGGATCTACTAATATAAGATGTTCATGTTCTGAACTGGAACATGACTAATTATTGGCTTAGCATGTGGATCTGTTATTCCCAAGCAGAACATATTCTGCTGGGCACACTGTCAATTCCTCAGGTAAATTGAGAGAGACATACAATAAATGTTTTCCTTGATTAAGAGAAGGATAGTGGACAAGAAAATCATCCAAAAATCAGTTTTTCTGAAAATCAGTTTTACATGTAGAAAACAAGAATTGCTAGTCAGAATCTAGCATCTTTATTATAAAGTAAATTGTTCATAACTTGGACTAGTGGAGAAAGCTAACCTGAATTAATGGGAATGTCACTTGGTTTTGTTTTTGCCATTTTAAAACAACATAATATGACCTATACTTGCCTAATAAAGTGCTAGCTAGGAAAAGTCCATGCAATAGCTGATCAGTAGGTTAATCATCTATGCCAAGAAAGACTGTGTGGTCAGGGTTCCAAATAAATCAAAGACCAGTCTGTTTACTGTTACCAGATTAACTGTACCAGAATCATTCAAAAGCCTGGTTAGAAATGCACTTTATGTCTGAGTAAAAAGATTGCAACTAAGTTAAAATTATTTGGACTTGAAAATTATTCTTAATTGAAGCATTTCCTCTCGCTAACTGCTTAGACCATGCATTTGCTTAGCAACTCCATTTCTCTATGTGTTATGTGGGTACATTTAAACCAAATTATCACAGATTCTGAATGTAGTGGGTATTACTTGTTTTAAAGACAATATATTCTCTATTATAACAAAACCTGCCTATATAATTCCTCAAAACCAAAATTCATAAAAGCTGCTGATGCTTTTATGTAAGGCCCTGGGAAATAAACTGAAACTGTGATGCAAAGTAGAATAGACTATAAGGCAGGCTGGACTTGAGGTTATTCAAAGAATATCATTACTGAAGGGAGCCTTTATATAGTGGTCTTTGTTGAAGAGTAACTTATTAATTACTTATTATTAAGGAGAATCAAAAAATAGGGTTCCTGCCGAGCAGCTGCTCTTCTGATGGTCATATTTAGTAGTCTTTCAAATAATTCTGTTTTCTCAGATTTGTTTTTTTCTCTTTTTAACTTCCATTTTGCAGCTTGAATAGCTCCGATGATTCCTTTTTGTAGAAACTCATGCGTTCCTTTGTCTTTTTAAAAAATCTTTTTCTGCTCCTTTGGTTTTTCCAATAGCTCTTCTGAGTGGGAATTTAGGCGTGTCTTGGCCTAATTTAGACAATTACTGCACTGTATTTTAGTTTAAGTCAAGCAGGTGTGTGCTGCCCTCCGGTGGTGTGTTTGGGTAAATGCAATGATGTGCACAAACGGCCAGGGCAGTGGACACAAACTCTTTCTAGGGCAGAGCAAGGGCCTCCGCGGAGCAGCAACCCCTAGAACCAGGGACCATGAAAATGCTTACTTTTTTTCATAACTCACATATGCAGAAATTTTTTTTGCCACTCGGCCATGGCCCATTCCTCATTCAAAACGTCCTTTGTGAAAAGTGAATAAAGCAGGCGATCAGGACCACCACGCAGTGTTAATGAGCTGCTCACTATGTGGTGGTTATTCTTTTATTTCTCCTTTTTGGTACTGGAGATAGAACCCAGGGCCTCCCTCTTGCCTCTGAACTACATCCCTAGTGCTTTTTAATTTTATTTTGAGACAGTCTCCCTAAATTGCCCAGGCTGGCCTCAAACTTGTGATCCTCCTGCCTCAGCCTCCTAGGGATTACAAGCGTCGCCATTATGCCCAGCTGTGCTAGTTACTCTTCACACTTGTAGTGAACACCACTTTCTCTTTAGAAGTAACACCACGTCTAGCCAACTATTATTATTTAAAATTTTTTTTCAGTACTGAGATTGAACCCGGGATTTCACACATGGTAAGCAAGCACTCTATCACTGAGCTACAGCCCCAGGCCTCTATAAATCACTTATAAGCACTTAGCTAAGTGTCCTTAAAGACTGAAAAACAAACTCCTCAGGCCGACTGATGATTGATTAAAATATTAAACTAAAATACGGCTATGCAGCTCCGATGCAACTGTCTTGTAAATCTCCCCTCTCAACCAAGGGACCCCTGTTATGCTCCTTTCGGCCTTGCTGAGGTGCAGATGCATCTCACATGTGCTCCAGGAAATGGAGGCGGTGATGCGAGCCCAGGAAGGTCCCTTCTGGCTCGGGCATCCCCCTGCATGGCCTCCCATGCCCTACTAGGACCTACACTGTGCTCACTCTTTAGGGAGTTAGGCTACGTGGCTCTGCTCTCGAGAACAGGCACCCACTGAAGCCCACAGCTGCATCTACCACTTGGCCATCAAGGGGGATGAAGGCATTGATCTCCTTATGTCCAAAACTGCTGGGTGGAGGGGGCAGAAGGGGTACAGAGAAGATAAGGTCCAGTTTTATTAGAAAGACAAACATTCAATGAGCATTACAGCAACGTGTCATGGTTTTGACAGAGACAGTGGCGAAGGAGACAGGACATCCCGCACTTGTTTACGGCATTTGATAGGCTTGCTCCCCTCCAACCCTACATTACTAATCCCAGGTTACAGCTGAGGAAAGGAAGAATGCGATTACATAATCTGGCGAAGGCCACTTAAGCAGTGGAGACGGATCTACGATGAACTTGCAGACACATCACTTGCTACGCCTACAGCCACGGTGTTGCGGGATCTTACAGCAGAGATGAACTGAGTTTAGCCAGATTAGACTGAATCTAATTACAAGTAACAAAATCTGAGTTGTCAGGGAATACTTCCTGCAGACTGACATCTAGGCTGACACCTAATAAAACGGTTAGCCAAATAACCTCTAGGAACTACAAACTGTTCAAGGTCTCTACTGACAGTAAAGAGCTTACTTGAAACAATCAGAAATAAACTAGCTTGCAGGCCTGAAGAATGTCACAGCACCCCCAAGAGCTTGTTAGTGCCTGAGGACGCAGCCAGTGCAGGGTGAGCAGGATTATCAGAGCCAGGCACCCGGGGTCTGCAGATGCACACAGGAAGAGTGCTTCTCCCTAGGTGGAGTGAGACAAGAGGCTGGGGCTGCAGCTCAGGGTACAGCACATGCCTAGCATGTCCAAGGCCCTGGGTTCTACTTCCTGCACTGTGAAAAAGAAGGGAAGAAGGGGGGAGGAGGATAGGGAAGGGGGAGGGCAGAAGGAGAAGAAACATCATGTTGCTAAATCAACATGATACAATCTTTCTTACAAGCTTTATATTAGTCATCATTTTAAGGTTTAGCAACATTCTGGAATATCTATTTCACTTCTCCTACAAAGCAGAAAGGTTCTTTTTTTTTTGTACCGGGGATCGAACTTGGGACCTTGCGCTTGTGAGCAGGCGGTGGCACCACTGAGCTAAATCCCCGGCCACTGAAAGGTTCTTGATATATGGGACCACACCAAAGTCTCCTATTTTTTTTTTTTTTTTGGTACCTCAGATCGAACTGGGGACCTTGTGCTTGAGCTGCAGGCATCAGAATCACTGAGCTAAATCCCGGCCCTAAAGTCTCCTATTTTAAGACTCTTTTCTTTCAGTATAGCTAAAGACAGACAGACAGACAGACACACACACACACACACAAGCACGCACCCATGCAATGTGGGGTCTGAATCCAGTCACAGCCCGTGCATGTGAGGCAAGTGCTCTACCACGGCTCCATTTTTCATGATCTCCCCCAAGAAGCAGAAGGTAGTGTAGCAGAGGCGCTCCACACACTCCCACGGATTAACGAAGAACAACTCTACATCCCCTGGCCCATGGGCACCAAGAAGCAGCAGATGAGGGCATGATTTAGGCTCCCTGTGCTACAGCCTCTTTCTCACTCACAGCCCGCTGCCAGTGACCTTCAGAAAGTGTCGGCCCAGGGCCCGGGGCCTAAGGCCTTCGCCAAATAGCTGAGGGCTCAACTGGAGGGCAGTGAAGAACCTCCCAAGTACAAGGCAAGATGCAGGCCCAGAATGGGGACACTGTTGAGTTTCTATGAAGATGGGGCTGAGAGTAACGAATTCTGCTGGCAGGGGGAGGTCCTGCCACCTGGCTTCTCTCAGGCTTCTATTTTTAAACCTTTAAATGCAATTTTGAAAATGAACCAATTTCCCTGAAGTCAGGGAGTCTGGGCGCCCACTGGTGAAGGTGCAGGGCAGCAGTGGGCGTCTGTGTGGACAGCGTGGGTGGGAGCTGATGGGTGAGGACCCTGAGCATCAGGACGGTGGCGGGGCTGTGGGGGTTCGCTGCTCCCCACCTCCCCCTGCCCCTCCTCGTGACTCCTGTTTCCATCCCCAGCTCCTTCCCAGCACCACGAGCTCTGCCAGCGCTGCTCGAATTCTACAAAAATGGTGTCTTCTGAGTTTCCCTCATGCCAAAGGACCAAAGCTCTTCCTTACAAGACACGGCCCAGCTTCCCTCCCTTGCCTGCTCGCTCTGACTGTGGTCTAGCTCGAGAATGCCCTTTTGCACGGGTGCTCAGAGCGGAGAGGAGGGGTGCTTGCACGCTCAGCAGGCCAAGGTCCGGCCTCATCGGAGTCACCCAATTCTTTGAAAACAGCAGGAAGCAGCGTTTGGGACACCATCCACTGCCACTCCACGGGACTTTTGTTTGCAGATGCTGCTAGCAGCTGTGCACTCCCGTCCTCTGGCACGGTGCTTGGCAGCCACTGTACTCATGCATATACCATCCCACGCGCCTCACCTCCTTCCATTCAGTGCATCTTTTGGATCCCAGCATATTCCCTTCCTCTCCCGTTTCTTTTTCTCTCTCAATCAGAAAATCTGCTAATCATGACCTTGATATCACTATCTAAGAACTAACAGGGCCAGGCTAAGTAGAGGCCATATTACACAAACACCAATCTGTGAGCTTGGACCCTTCACACAGGTCAACCAGCCATGAATCCAAACAACTGTATTAGCTTCTAGACTCAATTTCTCTATTACTCTCAGGAACACTTTAAAATACATACTTAGGGGCCAGGGATTTAGCTCAGTGGTACCGGCACCTGCCTTGTAAGCGCAACGTCCCGAGTTCGACCTCCGGTACCAAAAAAACAGAAACACACAAAAAATAAAATACATACTTGGTTGTTTGCCAAGGTTCAGATATATCATCACCTTCCCTGGCTTTAGGACTGTAAGGATGGTCTTCTAACAGACATGTAAAATAATTTTTTCTTTCCTCCCGGTAACGGAGATTGAACCCAGGGCCTTCACGCTGAATTACATTGCATTCCCAGTCTTTTCTTTTGTTTTATTTTTTGTTTTGAGACAGGGTCTCACTAAGTTGCCCAGGCTGTTCTTGATGAACTCACTCTGGCTGTCATTCCCATCATACCCTGGGGCAAATGGAACTCCATTTCTAGAAATTTCCCTAGGGCTAGCCTCACGTCTTCTGGTCCACAGTTTAGAGAAAACTTCTTTTCCACTGCATAAAAACTTCATACCCACACCTCTTCTTCCAGTTCTTGGTAGTCTCCCTCTACTGCGACACTTTCTCTCTGAGTACTCTTTACTCTCTTCCATATTAACCGTTCAGTATCATAAACCACAAAGTGAAAGGGAAAAGGGTGTGTACTTTCTTCTTTTCTTATTTTGAAAAGGAACTCTTCATATTCTCAAAAATAGGCAGGAGAAATGTGAGTTTATTATATAAAGAGCACACTGGCTCCTGGTGAGACATAGAATTATTATTTTTGTTAACTTGGTGTACTGTTTCCAAGACTTTTTAAAAACATTTAGTAAATCTACTTGTGCAATTGGCTGTTGAATATGATATTACTTTTATTTTCAAATAGATACCACCCTGGACCCAAAGATCTCATATACAGTGGTACATCAGTTCACGACACTTTTGTTTGTGAATAATTTGGTTCACACACAGAAGCATTTGGCAAAATTTTGTTCTTTGTGAACTCTGCATTGGTTGATGAATACAACTGCAGACATCTTTTCCAGAATCATGAAATAAGTTTGTGAACCGAGTCACCACTGTACAGTATTTGGAATAAATCATCAATGCTTACTAAAGACCTTTCACAGATGACTGATAGTAGAAAAGCAAGATTAGGAAAGCGGTTGGATAAGAAGTGCACAGAGAGCTGTGGACAGCCTTAACACCAACTCTCCATGGCTGATGATCAAAACACAGTGCTGCCTTCTTACATTCGACAGTGGAAAGGGTTATCCTCTTCTTTCTGCAGATCTGGACTTGGGTTTGGGCAGTGGAAAGAAAGGGAAGAACAGGCAGAAAGGAAGACGGAAGGTGGGGTGCAGGAGGGGAAATAACGGGGATATGCAATCCAAAGCCCTGGAGTGTGCAGGCAGGAGGCTAAAACTTTACACGCAGTCTCTTTGATCCTTGTAAAAACTCAGAGATAGATTTTATTTTTACTTAGAATGAGAAACTGAGGCTTACAGAGGTTAAGGAGTTCATGCCTTGTCATTTGGGTATGACTCTTACAGTGAATAAAAGGTTTTTAGTAGCCAGAGGTAATGACATACACCTGAGCAGAAGGACCTCCAGTATGAGCCCAGTCTGAGCAACTTAGCAACTAGAGAGGCCCTGAACGAATGAATGAAAGAATAAAGGAATGAATAAAGAAAGACATAAATGAAAGAATTGGGGCTGGGAATGTAGCTCAGTACAAAGGCCCTGGGTTCAAGCCCCAGTATCATCCAACAAAACAAAACAAAACAAAATTTTTGGTATTCAGAAACCTAATTCAGGTTGGTTGTCATAATAGCCATTTAACAAATTAGAGCCCTGAGGATCAGAGGGCTAAGTGATTTTCTTAAGGGCCATGGAGAGAATGGCAAGGTGAAAGCTTGAGCCAAAATTCCCCCTGCCCTCTCTAGTCTCCCTCAGTTACCCAGGCCTGGCTTGAACTTCCAATCCTCCTGCCTCAGCCTCCCAGAGTGCTAAGAGTACGGGTGTGTGCTATCGCACTAGCTGAGCCCACTCCATACTCTCCACCCATGGAATGTCCACAGATCTGAGGACGAGGCAGACAGTGTCCTCTCAAGTTCGTATGTTGAAGCCCTAACTCTGCACCTGAAGGCCAGGCTGAGGGGGGGGTGGCTAAAGTGACACCGTTGGGGTTGGCTCTGATCCAATCCACCCTCACATTCTGGCAGCAAGAGGAGTCGAGCAAGACATCGGGGATGCCCATGTCAGAGGAAGGACCACGAGAGGATGCAGCAAGGATGCAGCCATCTGCCAGCCCAGGGGAGAGGCCTCGGGAGGAACCAGGCCTGGGGGCCTTCAGCTGGGGCGTTAGGCTTACAGAGTTGTTAGAGAATGAAACGCTGTTTAAGCTGCTTGGTCTGGTCACAGCCTGAGCACAGGGAACAGTCTTTGCTCCTTGCTCCAGAGGGGAAGCAGTGGTCTTGCTTCCTCTGCCAAGAGCACTCAGCCCAAATGAACCAAAAACAGCCTAAGTTCTCTGAAATTCTTGTCAACACCAAGTGGTCCAAGGGTAGAAATAAATATGCTTTGATTCAAGAAGCACAAAGCAAACTGAGATCAATAGAAGGCCAGAAACACAAATTATGAGTGAAAATCTGCAGATTTTCTTTGCAGCAAAAGCACGCTAGACACAAGTGAGAATGGCCAAATCCCCTGGTATCAGGGAAAATTAAACTGATGATAGAATGTGAAATATCAGTAATTATGTTAGAAAAACTGAAATTTCTACATACTGTGTACTGAGATAGGAAAACTGTGTAATTATAAACAAGTTTCCCAAGTTTGGGAATTCTGTGTGTTTGTGGGTAACAGCAAAAGGTGCTCCCCATCATCAGTTCTGGGCACCCTCAGGTCTAAATGAGAGTGGTGGACAAAGACCCTTGGTCATGGGACAGGCATTCTGCAGCCATTTCCTGCATTTCGCCAACCAGTCTTCTAGGGACTGGGACCGAATCCAGGATTTCACTCTGACCTGCTTCCCCTATTCAGAGTGCCTATTCACAGTGTTTGCTGTGAGCAAAGATCTCACTAAGTGGCTAAGTTGCCAAGGCTGGGCTCAAACTCAGTCCTTCTTCCTCGGCCTCCCCAGGCTGGGAGTACAGGTGTGCATGGCCATGTCAGGCTCTGGCGTTGCTTCTATTCTGCGTCCTCTCTCCGCTGTGCTTCTCAACTCTCCATTTCCAGATGGGATTCGCAGTTTCTTCACTTACTTTAGGGCTTTGGGGTTGAACTTTTGGCCGCACACATATAAGTCATGAATTCTATCACTGACCCACACCAGCCCCAATCTTTGTGTTTTGGTTCCCACTCTGCCAGTTAGTAGCTGAGCACCACTAAAGAAGTGACTCAACCACTCTTTGCCTCAGTTTGTAAGCCTTGTGCATTTGATGAGCGGGGACATTAAATATCAGTCTTGCAGAGCTGTGTGAAGGTCCGGTGAGAAAATGTGAAAACATGCAGCCCAAAGTCTATGGATGGGGCCATAGGGACAAAGAAGGACACTGAAGTTCTCAGCTTCAAGAAACAAAGCAGCTGAGCATGGTGGTGCCGAGGCAGGAGGACTGCAAGTTTGAGCCCAGCATGGGCAATTCAGTGAGACCCTGTTACACTTAGAGAAAACAAAGCGAAGGGTATTAATAGCTGTGAAACAAGAAAGGCCAAAATGGACTGCACACGGAATTCATTTCCACAAGCCTTGCCTCCTGTCACTGTATTACTGGAAATCCTCCTCCTCTTGCTGACTCTTCAGAGCCGGTCAGTGTCAGGGTTGAGAGAGGAACCCCTGCGTCCTGTAAGCTCCTCCAGCACTCAACCTCCCCAGCATTTCTTGCCCAACTTGTGGCCCCCACTTTCCCTGCAGGTTATGGACTCCCTCAGCCAGAACCCTGCCTCTGACTCTGCTCCCTCCAAGGACTGCTCGGGAAGTTTCTGTGTGGTGCAGACACCTGCCAATCTACTGCCTCCACTCCTGGGAAAGCCTCTGTTCTTCATAAGGACTTTTTAATGTCTGGTAGATCCACTCGAAGAAGGAAGTCTGCAATTCAGGCATTTGTCATTAAGACAACAACTTTCTAACAAAAGGAATAAAGAAGAGGAAATAGTAACTAGTAAATATATTTCTTTTTTGGTACTGGGGATCAAACTCGGGACCTCGAGCTTTCGAGGCAGGTGATGGAGCCACTGAGCTAAATCCCCGGCCCACTAGTAAATATCTTAATATAGTGCTATCAATTTTCATGTTTTGATAATTGGGAGACTTTGTCATATAAGATTTTGATGCATAAATTATTGAAAATAATTTTTAAATTGCCATTAAGATGTGTCAAATGATATTAATACTAAATTATTCCTCACTAAATCTACAAAATGACTGACCATGTGTTAGTAAATTAACCAAAAAGTTAATGGAAAGAAGCATCAAGTACATTCTCCTTGCAATAATAACTTAAATATTTAAATAGACCGAGGGACCCCCAAACAAATCAACTGAAAAGACAGACTTATAGAAAATACAGGAAAAAAGGAGAGTTTGAGAAAGAAATATTACCTAAAAATAATAAGAACAGCATGAGATAGAAACATAAGGACTAATAACAGGAAAAGTTCAGCTATTTTCAAAAATCATATGATGAATTACGTTAACACAAATAAAAATGGACAGCTGTGAAGACCTTTGACATTTTATAATCAAACACAGTTGGCTATCTCAACTCTTTTTGCCAAATGTATCACATGACCCGTTAACATACAAGTTTCTCCGATAGTACCCACAGATGACAGCACAAATCACAACTTCTTAGGGGTATGATCTGCTAATGCGTGTCATTAGACACTTCAGCCTTGTATTACACCAGCTAGCTGCAAATTCCATTATATGTTTATACCCTTGATAGTCAGCAACAATCATTATGCATTAAGTGTTTTCGGGGAACAAAACAACAATTGGTGAAACATATCAAAAATTTCAATATAGATCATGCAAAGACCTGGTGACAAACTTAAAAAGTGTCTGGCTCTGCCCTTCATAAGTGACAGCTGCTTCCACTTTATCAAACCATGTAGACAGCAGTGAGATTGTTTCCGACGGTGTAGAATCAGAGCATGACTTGCTGGGATGTAGAGAGGGAGCTCTTTTTATAGACTTTTCAGGGTTACAGATAGACAAAAACTTTTACCAGCTTTCCACTTACGGTGCTCATGAGTGTCACATGACTAGCTGATAAAACAGAGCACTCTGCAGGAAAATCTACTTCATCTCAAAGCTTGAAGAAGAGAAATAAAAATGCCCTACAGTGTAGTCACCTTTCTCCTTCAGTCATGGGCATGTGTTATCAACAGCATGTGGCAAAGACAGGAGGACAAGGAGGACACAGTGGCACCAACAGGGAAAAGGACATTTCGCTGCCAGGTTCTTACATCGACCGAACACCTTTGAAATCATAACCTTTGGTTTAGCAATGACTTTATCTGTGCCAGCTGACACAGTGAAGGCGGCACCGGTGATCTGTGCTTGGTGAGCAAAGCCCACAGCAGCACATATCAAGCGAAGACCAGGTCCTCCTTTAAAATGTCAGAGTTCATTCAACGTCAAAAAGACAAAAGAGAAAGAAAGTTAAACAAACCACAACCAAGGACCCACTAAAAGATCAATTGTGAAAATAGATCCCAGACAAGAAAAACATATGAGACACCATTTGATGAAATGTGTTTGATTTTCTTAATATTTTCTTTCCTATTGTTTCTATCATTGCAAAAAAATCACACTAGAAAATATTTTGAAAAGCTCGGGTATCCTCTTCTGTAATCGATGGATCTGAAAATTATAGACTTTCATCAATGTAGGTTCTTTCTTTGCTTTTTTGTCCCTTTTTAAGAATACTTATATATAATCCATATTTTGGGGGAGAAACAATTCAGAAACCCCCAATTAAACCAAGTGTTTCAAAATATCTTATGTTCTCACAAGTAAATTAAACTATAGGAAAGCAACATGTTCAAATACTAGATATTTTTTAAAATCCAAGTTTATAGAAGGAAAATTCATTTTTTTAAGGAAAAAAATAACAATTTATAAGGACAAGATTCCTAATGGAAAAATACTGGATTCATAGCAATTTAATTGAAACAAAAGTGTTCAAGAATGCTATTAAGGAAAATAAGGTTCACCTACATGTTTATAGCCAACTTACCTCTTTTTGCTTTTGATGTCAAGTAGTGCATAAAAAGAGAAAAAAATTTATGTTTAACTTATTCTAATGTCATTACATAATGGCTTATCCTCATAAATACCTACTCAGAGTAAAGGCCTACACTGGTTTTTAAAGGATTCTATGAATAGAAGTGAAGCAGGAACTGTCTAATAGCCAGAAACAAGTTTACAGGATTAACTAAGCAGCATACTCATTGGGATATCTGTGTCAGGGACTTAGGTACCATCTGAGTGTAAGCAAATGGTATCTGTTCCTACCCTAAGCTTTGAATTTTGATTCTGATAATCTGAAGTGATAAGAATGCTGTTCCCTTCTGGTCTGGTCCTGTTCCGTTCTTTTTGTGGTGCTGGGGATCAAACCCTGGGCCTCGTGCATCCTAGGAAATCACTGCTCTGTGTAGCGCTGAGTTCCATCCCAGCCCCCCAGGCTGATTTGCTATTTCTAGTGGGATATATTTTTCTGTCTGTTTTTGAGGAACTAGAGATGGACCCAAGGCCTCGTGTATGCGAGGCAAGTGCTCCACTACTGAACCCTGGTAGGAGGTAGGGTTAAGTGTAATGAAGAATTGAGAGGCAAGGCTCTGTTCAGATAAGAAAAGAAAAAGAAAGGTAGATGAACAACATCAGGGCAGCAAAAGAAAATCCTCATGGTGAGGGAAATGTATTGTCTTCAACTAAAAAAAATTACTAATGTTTATGTCCATTAAAGATAAATTTAGTTAAAATGACAGTCGTGCCATAGGCATCACTCTAAAAAATAGATGTACACATTTTATATAAATCTTTAAATGTAAATTTTGAAATTAGGAACTTTATGAAACAGATTATATATTTAATATAAATCTTTACATGTAAATTTTAAAGTCAGGAGTTTTGTTTTTTTTAAAATCCTTATTCTATCAGGGCATGAAATGCACATCTTTAATCTTGGCTACTTCGGAGGAGCCAAAGTTCAAGGCAAGCCTGGGAAACTTGGTGAGACCCTGTCTCAAAGTAAAATAAAAGGGGTTAGGATGTAGCTCAGAAGGAAAGCACTTGCCTAGCATGTGGGAAGCCTCAGGTTCAATGCCCAGGACTGAAAAACAATAAATATAAACAAGTCATTTTGTAACAATCCAATCTGGCCCATCTCCTGAGAATGGCTGACGGCAGCCATTATGTGAGAGGCCAGTTCTAGACAGGTCCCCCGAAGGAGACTGAATTTGCAGACTGACCACACTTGAAGTGACAAAAAGAAGCAAAATGCCAAAAAAAAAAGAATGAGAAAATTGGGGTCCTATAATGTCTAAAGCCAAGATAAACTTGGCTTTTATGCGTACACAAAAAACGAAATCTGTGATAGTGAGAGTATATTAATGACTTCATTTCTAGCTAACAGATAACAAGACTGAATGGTTATATGACATCTATATGACTTTACACTTAAAGGATAGAATAAAGCCCACCATTTCGAGTTGTCTTTTTTCCTTTGTCTGCTCATACCTTCCAGACATAATACGCTGGGGAAATGGCCAAGAAATCTGAACACAATCAATAGAGGGCTAAAGAGACGGTGTGTGGACAGCGACACAGCTGTGCCCGAGGAATCCCAGGTGTCAGAAATGCACCTTTGTCCTTTAGTGAGTACAATGCACTGTGGATCCTATCTGGTTGACCAGGTGTAGAAATTTAATTACTAGGTCACTATAAGTAGTCCAGGTGTAAAATGCTACAGAACCTCATCTTCTTGATAGCCCTTAAAGGGGTAGGAAGTGGCAAGCCCGCAGGTCCCTGCATGCGCTTTATGGTGCCACATGTCACTTGTGCCGGCTCACAGCCAGAGCTCACTGCTCCTGCAGGCCCGCTGCTCGGAGCTCGGGAGAGCCTGTGGATCCTGCGCTGCTACCTGGAAGATCCATTCCCCGACCTGCTCAGACACCTGGGTTTGGGTACCTGCCCAGCTGATAGGCACCAGAGAAGACTTCTGACTTAAATCAGTAGCCCTATATGTGGTGTAACAATATAGGTATATTTTTGGATACTGAATCCTATCTGCTTTGAGAAGGAAAGTAAGGTATTAGCACATTGCAAGAATTCCAGCATGAACTTAGGAACACTGACTGCTCTTTCTGCTTTGCATATTCTGTTCATGGCACATAGACATTTGATTTTTTGCAGTGCTGAGGAGAGAGCCCAAAGCATGCTAAATAAGCACTCTGAGCTACACACCCAGCCCCATACATAGATACTTTAAGCTGTCAAAAATTTTGCCTTACATATTAATGAGAATTTTTCTTCTTCTTGGAAACAACTTCCCCTTTTTGTAGAACTGTAACACACACTGCTGAGATGTTAGTACATTTACTTAGACATCTATACAGAAACATGGGTTTATACGAGGGGTTCCAGACCCCATCATGGAAGAGAATATCTTGAATTCACAGAGATTCAAGGTGGGGAGAAATCTCTTCAGGATTTCTTCCCTGCAGACTCTTTTTCACATTCATGAGGCTTCGTGGGCAGAAGGAAGCTGGTTTGCCTGGGCCCTGGCTTCCCTGGATACCCTGTGCAGCTACTCGGGTATGTTTTCTCAGATTCTCTACAGAGAGGAAAGGCCCTCCACAAGGCAGAGTCTAGACACATCTTAGGGGATGCCTCATCGTCGGGTTTGTTACCAAAGAGGGTGGGCTGCTGTTACCACAAGGGCAAACAACCTGCAGACCAGCACCTGCGGGTGGGATCAAAAAGAATGCCACAGCTCTTCAGAGCACACCGAGGCATGGCTTTGCTCTGGGATGTGAGGAAGAAGATGGGGCGGTAGAGCGCACAGCTGTTTTGTTCCGTGTGACCAGCTGGCCCTTATCAGGTGGAGGCTGGTCCTTCCATGGAGTCCAAAGCAGGATCCACATGATCCTGGATTATGGGACTCAATCCTAGAGGTGCCTCTCCTGGGCTTTGGGTTTTCTTGTCGATATTTATTCGGGGAACCAGAAGGTAGAGCCATTTGGCTGCACCCTATCCTCACAGTTTACTTTGCTTGCAATGCTCAGGCTCTGAATATGGAATCTTTTAAGGACATGCAATTCCTGGACCGTAATACCTGACAGAAGAGAGCAACAGCAAAAGCGGAATGAAAATGCTGACAGAGCTGTGCTGGCCAGAGGCCCCCTAGCCACTGGCTCTGTGGGTGGCTCCACTCTGCAGCACGGAATGGCTTACTTGGCTCGGTCCTCAGCTTCCTCTTACTCTGGGAAGAAGGAAAACACTTGAGACTCACCTTGGATGAGTCTGATGTATTTTCAGTATCTACAATATATGCTGCCATTTAAAAGTGGCAAAATGCATTTGAAACATTTTCAAAACACTTTCTGCTTTGTTTGTTTGTTTTGTTTTGTTTTTTTGGTACGGGGCATTATCAAACTCAGGATCTTGGGCTTGCGAGGCAGGTGCGGTGCCACTGAGCTAAATCCCTGGCCCCAACACTTTCTGCTTAAAATAAGAAATATAGGCTTTCCACAACTTGGTTATATCAATTTTTAAAAAATTGATATGTTATTTTGACTAAGTTGATACAAGTTATTTTGACTATAATTGACTAAGTTATTTTCTTGTTTTAATAATATTTAAGGAATATATTTTGTTAGCATATATCTAAACATTAAGAATTAAGTACTTATTCTGGAGATCTACTAACGAACAAAAGAGGCTATAAAGTATATCCAAACATTTAATATGTATCTCTTTAAAAGAGCATTGCTTTAGAGACAAAGCTGAGTCAATCTGAAACAGCAAATATCTGATTCAGTTCTCCAGTATAAAAGAAACTATATAAAAGAAACCGGATGTGGTGGTGGCACACCTGTAATCCCAGCACTTGGGAGGCTGAGGCAGGAGGATTGTTTTGAGTTCAAAACAATCCTGGGCTATACAGTGAGTTCAAGGCCAGCCTGAACTACATGGCGAATTCTTGTCTCAGAAACAGAACCAAATTAAACAAACAACCCCCCCCCCCAATATGTGCCATCTTAAATCTTGTCTTAAATAGGATGTGACTTATTAAAATTTAATTTTTGAGTAGAAATTACATCTAGTCAAACCCACTGGTGAGTAAGACACTTGGGAACTGTACTGAACAAGGAGCAGGCACAGCCATAGCCACACGTGGCTCTGGCAGTTGCAGCGCAGTGGCCCAGTTGTTTCTGTGTTTCATGGTGAAATGATACCACTGTGAATGCACTGTGCTAAATAAAATGTATTATTAAAATAAGCTCACTTGTTTCTTTTCACTTTTCATAATGTGGCTAGTAGAGAATTTAAAATTACATATGTGGCTTATATTTCTACTGGGTTGCTCTGGTCTAGAAGGTTAGAGTCTGGTAGCTGACATTTTTGTCACTTGGCAAGACATATGCCTATTTCACATATGGAAACATTTTAAAGCTTTTCCTCTATAATTTCTTTTGATTGAAAATAATCAAGAAAAGCCAGGCATGGTGGTGCACATTTGTAATCTCAGCTCTCGGGAGGGTGAGGCAGGGGGATCACTGTGAGTTCAAGGCCAGCCTAGGCTACATAGCAAGATCCTGTCTCAAAAAACCAACAAAACAAAACCAAACCAAAAAGAAGAAGATGAGCTGATGTGAAATGAGAGCCAAGAGAAATGAGTGAAGAAAACAGCATGCATGACAATGTGGTCGTGCCAGTGTTGCTGGTAACACATACACACCATGCATATCTGTTTATGTGTATATATTTCTCTGCATCTGCTTGCATGTGTACAGAATGTTTCTGGTAGGATCTAGAAAGCTGGATGAGTACAGTTGTGGCAGAGGTCTACTTCCTACTATATACACTTCTGCACCTTTTTAATTTTGAGGCATCATTAACTATTTAAAAATATACTTACAAAATACACAAAAAAGGAATAAAATAAAGGAAGCATGTAACTTTCTACAGTACTTTGTACTCCATAGTGATAAATTTTGCCTGCTAAAATGGATTTTTAAAACTCTTTGCCTTGATTTTTAGGCATGCATATACTAAAACAATCAAATAAAGATACTTCAAAAATGACACATATGCTCCCTGGCTTATATTGTCAGACAAGTAATTCACTTGGAAAATTATGTAGATTTTACTACATTAAAGGGTAACTGAATTAGACTATTGATAATTCTGTATACCAAGAGAACTATACATGTACAAGATAAATCATAAGAAAGCTATTTATTTTGATACGGGAGAAAATTTGGACCAATGATCAATTATCCTACAAGCTGAAGGCCTACTATGTACCAGGAACTGGGCAAGATACTGGAAGTCAAAGACCAAGGAGGTTCTGCCCACAAGAAGCTCAGAGACACACAGGAGAATCCGATGGTGAACTCCGACCGTGCTGTCTCAGCTGGGCACGTGGCAGCGGCTTGGCCCCCAGCACAGGCTTCCTGATATCTGTGGGTGTGTACACAGCAGCAGAATCATATACAAGGCACAGAACTTAAATAAACAAAAGCATAGAAATCTTGGCATTCTAAAATATTTTTACAAAATTAGCTTTTAAAATAAAAGGTGAGTGAGATAAATTTGAAGATATTTGATATTTATCTAAGCAAAGCAAATATAGAACAAGTTGGGAAAATCAGATGAACTGCTCTATTCTTCAGTTTTTACTTAGGTGTCAGTCATTACAGTGACAGAATCTAACAAACAGACACAGCTCTCAAATGATACCCTCAGCACTGCACATTCCAATTCAAGATCATTCTGTACTAAGAGGTTTCCTGGAAAAATGAAATTACCACTTGAAGAAATACTTAAAGAAATGAACAAAAAAATGGAGGTGTTGTACATTTGTTGTAACAAATCCTTAATCCCCTCCAAAAAGAAAAAACTTGCAGGGCTGGGGATTTAGCTCAGTGGCACTGCACCTGCCTCACAAGTGCAAGGTCCTGAGTTCGATCCCCCGTACTGCAAAAAACCCCAAAAAACCAAAAAAACAAAACCAACCTTGCAGCATGTGTGATTGGTTCATTAAAGTTGGAAATCTGAACCAATGTTTAATTGCATGCTACTATATATTGAAAAAATGTGTAGCTAATAGTTTTGTTGCCTTTTTTCTTTTTTTCTTTGCTATGCTGGGGAGCAAACCCATGATCTTGTGCATGCTGGGTGAGCAATCTACCACAGAGTCACACCTCCAGCCCTGAATTAGTATTGGTGAATCAACTTCTGTTTTGGCAGATTCCAAATTAAAGACAATAAGCTCTAGTACCTATTAGGCAATATATAAGCCTTCTATAGGGAAGAACTCTCGGAAAGTTATGTTGAAAAAAGATAAGTTAAAGGATTCCAGGTTTGGTAGAACACTAGCCTCACATATTCAAAGCCCTGGGTTCCCTCCCCAGCATAGGAGAAGAAAATAAAGATTACAGGTTTCAACAGAAGACTTTCATTCCACTCCTACTCTTTCAAGGGCTGAATACCGTGGAAAAAGAATGAATTGTAATGAGGAAATAGGAAAGCCTCTATAGGAAAACTATAACTTAGAAACAGCGAACTACTGAAGCCATTAGTTCAGGAAGTTCAAGCAGCATTCACTGAGCTCTACCCACATCCAGAACTGGGGACAGGGAAGGACCAGGTGGCAGGGCAGGCTGTGCGCCCAGGACACGCTGGCTCCCACCTGGGAGTTTCCCCTGCACACAGGCAAGCATTTCTCCCCCCAGCTCTGACTGTGGTATCCCCCTCATCTGCATCTCTCCTTAGTCTCCACACCTGCTTCTTTACCGTAGGTGTTAGCCATGCCTATTCCATTCTCACCTTGCTGCTAGGATAGCATTCTGTACTGGACACCTGGTCCTACTCAGCACCACAGCTCTCAGTTGGCCAGCTCTGATCTACTCTCTGGTTTCTAGCCTGCTCACCTTCCACTCTCATTCCCATCACTTCCACATCCTGAGCAGGCTGTTGTCGCAAGCTCACAGCCTGCATACATGAGCTCTGTTCTGGAAAGCTCTTCTCATTCCCACCTTTATTGCTACCTTCTGCCCACCTTCATAGCCAGAACTTTCAGCTATTCTGGGAAGAGGTCCCTAACCTCTCTAACACCTGTGCTTATTCCAGGAGCATCTACTGGCACCGTTCCTTATGTGCCTACTTCCGCCTATCAGAATGTGACTTCCTCCTTCTCTCCTTCCTTCCCAAGCGTAGAGCCTTGTGCATGCAAGGCAAGCACTCTACCACTGAGCCACATCCCCGGCCCACGACTGAGAGTCTTCTGAAGAACAAGGCTGGGTGGCATTTCATTTGAATATCACCATATACCAGGAAAGTGCCTTATAGCCAAGGAAACTGCCTGACACACAGTAGTGCTCACTATATTTTAATGAATGAGTGAATAAGGAAATGCTAATGAGGGAAATGTGGTTTTGGTACAAGTGGGCTTTGTAATACAACAAGTAGGAAAATGTTTTCTGGTTCGTATGTTGTAAAATGTAAAGGTAATTTTCCACTATGAAAATATTCGTGTGTATGTTGACTACAGACTTAAAGGAGTTATTTTATGTAGCTTTGAAAATGGCAAAATATAAAATATCACAGAAAAAAAGGCAGATTTCCAAACAATATTATTCTCTCACACTAGTGCAGTAGTAACCTAAAGAGCAAACTGCTTAGCGTGTTACTTCAGGAAGAGACTTCACACCTGCTTTTCCAAGTTTGAAATGTCTTATTTGTCTTGCACACATGCATTCAGATTTTAATTACAGAAAAAACATCTCTTGCCTGTGAATCAGGTAGATTCCTTTTACATATTCTGATAGATAGATTTTTTGTTTGTTTGTTTTTGACACAGGGTTTCACTATGTAATTCAGGATGGCCTCAAACTTGAGATCCTCCTGTCTTAGTATCCTGAGTTCTGGCATTAGAAGCATATGCCACTATTCTCAGCTCAAACTGGTTTTAATTACTAATTAAATGATAATAATACTATATGTCAAAATTATTATTATTATTATTATGCCTAGATTGTTATGGCATCAATATAAAATGTTGACTATAAAATAAGCTGTGATTTGATGAAATATGTAATCTGCTGCTTTATTATACATTCCCTGATGATAACAGGTCCCTTTGATTGAAGTTCATCCAAGCTGATAACCGAGACCATAAAACTAGGATGAGCATGGGGAGGACACAGCAGTGCATCTGCTGGGACAAGGAGTCCACAGTGGCAATCAGAAACAGGAATTTCAGGGGCTGGCTTGACCAGAGCTGAGCCAAAGTCAGAGATGAGGCCAGAATTTCCCTCAGCAGGCTGTACCAATGTAACAAACCAACTAGCCCCGGACATCCTAGTGACATTCCACCGGACATCCTGTCACGATGGCCCGCCCACCTGAGAGCCAATGTTCCAGAAACTGTGCCTGTAAGAAGATAAGCTTTTCTGCTGACAAACTCACGGAAATGAAATCTATTTAAAAGTATCTCTTATAAAGGGTAAAAACATTTTATGTTCTAAATTTCATGTTTACTGATATAATTACTTCAATGATCCTCAAAAGAAAGCTCATTATCTGCTTACTAAAATAAAATTAAGAGTCTAAAAATATATATTAAATATGTATTTTATAAAACAACACTCATCAAAAGGATTCTGAAGAATTAACAGGAAACTGTCCTTTCAAATGACTTATTATACTGTTACCAGCCAGCACATTTTATAATCAATAATTTATATTAAACTTGTAAGTAAAAAATACTCATAAGATCTACTGTTTCTCATAGGTTTTATTTTTTATTTTATTAATTTATTTATTTTTGGTGCCAGGGATCAAATTCATTGTGCTTGCGAGGCAGGTGGCAGAACCACTGAGCTAAATCCCTGGCCTCATCTCATGGGTTTTAGATACCTCTTGCATTTGGTTATATATGTGACACGTTTTCCTTTTTTCTGCTTAGTAAAAACATTTTATCTAGCAAAAGCATCATAAATAATGTTTAATATATTTTACCCAATATAGTTTAGCCACAGAAAAATAATACGTTTGTCATACATGTGGATATTTTTAGAAGCTACAATTTAGTGTAGATGATTAATCAATTTCTACAGTAATTCATTTAAACAGGGTCTTTTAGAATATGTTGTTGGACTACCTGGTAAGAATTTACTAAGGATTAATCTGATTGAACTTACGATATATAAATGAAAATTTCTCAAGGTATAAGCTTTACTTCCTTTTGTTATTTTAACCTCAAGTAAATGCTTAGAAATATAACATTTGCCAATACGCTGTTATCATCAATGTGATTTTCCTGTCCTAGTGATGATTCTGAATTTTATTTGTATTTCTAATCTTTTTTTTTTCTTTTTCTTTTGGTACCAGGGATAGAACTCAGGACTTTGTGCTTGCGAAGCAGGTGCAGTGCCACTGAGCTAAATCCCCAGCCCTGTATTTCTAATCTTGTACATGGAAATCATTTCTGAAGCTGATGATATTTTCTGGTTACTCAAAACTAAAGAATTTAAGACAATGTAATGGTACTTTCCTTCACATACACCAACTGGCCTTAGAGTTGAAGATACTGATACTGTAGAATGTGAATATAGGGAAAGTGTTTTGTTCAGCCAGTATATGTTATATCCTTTTCAATGCAACATCAAAATGGAGCAAAAAATCATAAAGATGTTTGACCTCTAAATCATGACCTCACTTTCAACAAAAACCTGAGTAGGCAAGAAGTTGAATGCATAAGGATATTCCAATCAGCAGCATTCCATAATATAACAAATCATGGAAAACTATCACAGCCAACAAGAGGGGAAGGAGTGAGCAATGCAATGAGATTTGAAATAAAATTTAAGATACATCTTTAAATTAAAAATGACTAGCAACATGGAAGAGTTTATGATATAATAGTAATTAATGGCTTCTGCACTGTAATGATAGTGATGTAAAATACACATTCATGTATCCAAGGACCAATCATAGAAAGATGGAAATAGTTATTGTTAATATTTATTAATTTTAATCTTGATACGTCACCTTAAAATTTAAATACAATAGGAGTTATTTGTTAACCATACCATTATTTTTCCAAGTACTAGTAGGCAGTGCTCCTAAATCCATTTGGAACACTAAAAACGTTTTATGGGTTTTACTCGAGGTAGGTGCTCTGACGAATAATCACCTCTTTGGGAAGTCACAGAATAACTGAAGGTACCTTCCAAGGGGCCTAGAACAACAGGAAATGAGTTATGAAAGACGAAATGAGAGTGATCAGTGTACATGCATTTGGGCTATCATGCCATTCCACGTTGCTGTCACCCATTTCCTCAGGCATTCTTAGAGGGCTGAACATGTGATGAGAATGATTATATGACAGCTTTCCATCCCGATCAGTAGGCTGATTATATGAATCAGATAAGAAAAGTACTAGAGACCCAAAGGCTGAGGTCTCCAAAATGGAATTCAGGTAAAACGGAACTAAATTAAGTAGGAAGCAAACTCGAAGGGTACAGCAGAGGCCAGAAGGTAACAGACACGAGTACAGGAGGCCGGGTGTAAGCATGGGGCAATGGCACCGTGGCAGAGTGTAAGCTCACCCTGTCCATGCGACAGCTGCTACACGGCTTGACAGGGTGCTGACAGGCCTGACCACAGAACTCGGGCTGCCAAACACCCAGGGTCTTTAAAAAGAGGCCAGAAACACGCACGTTCATGTGAAGTCCCTGTCTTTGTAACTGCTGACTACTTAACTTGAGTTAGTTTCAATTTCTTATTCCCTGTAATTTTCAAATACTAGCTGTCCTTGGCCTTATTTTGTATTGTGGACTTCCTGTTTGCTGCCTCTAACCTATTCTTTTTTTTTTTTTTTTTTGGTACTGGGGATCAAACTCAGGTCCTTACGCTTGCAAGGCAGGGAGCAGCAGAACCCCTGAGCTAAATCCCCAGCACCCCCTCTAACCTATTCTTAACGCACATAGGGATTTTGCAAAAGGATGATCTTTATTTATTAGAAGTCATGTTTTTTTTATTTGTCATGAATCAGAGGCCTTTTTATTGAGGCCTCTTCATAGGAAATGTTAAAAAGAAGAACAGAAAATGCAAAACAGTGACGCTAAAGTAAATTGTGAACATGCTGATGATATAAATCAATGAGTGCTTGCAAATTGTAAGAACCTTTATGTTTAGACCTAAATGTTCCTGAGGGGCAAAACCTTCAAGGAGTTCACTTTTATTTTGTGTATAATAACCGAGGAAACATTCTGAGTCACTACAAAAGGAAATTAGCCCAAAAGGCTTGCTATAATATGGTTCTCCTTGTGAAATTACATGAAAAATGGCAAGAGGGAAACAAAATCTGACCACACTGGAATCACCATGAGCTACCAAATTGCAAATAGGATCTAGGTGTGTATCCTGCATTGTACCTGTTGCTAACTTCCTTATCCATCCTTCCTGTTGGAGTTTTCCTCCCTGGGCTTTTGGATGGAAGCCCTGGAGGCTTCTAAGTAAGGCTGGCTGGCCGCAGTCAAGGAGGAAAAGGGAAGCACAGGGGTTTTCACTTGAATAGCTGGACTCTGCCAAGGGTGGGTATGACTGGCTGGAAGGAAGGGAGAGTCGTCTGTCTCTTCAACTAGTCATTTGCGTCACATGCACCCAAGGAAAAAGTGTTTACCTGGTGGAGCCACGGTTAACCTTTTTTCCTTGCTGAGCCGGTGCCCTTGGATGAGTTCCCTCATGGAAGGGGGGCCCTTCAGAAGAAATGATTCTGTGGAGGTGGGGTCGGGGGGAACGCTTAATAAACTCTGTAGGTAGGAGGCCCCTGAAGTCCTGGGACGGCTCTGATCACAAAGGGAAGGTGAAAATTGTCTTGCAGAAGATCCAAGAAAAATACATATAGGAAACAAAAAAGTTTTACTTTAATTACCTTTCAGTGCCTCACCAGTGACAACATTATTTATACTGGCATTTAATTTAAAAAAATATATTAATTAAGATTCCTGCTATTTTTTTTTAAGTTTCCACATGAGGATACAGGCCTACTTGGAAACTGTTTTGGACACTGGAAAAGAGATTTATCACAGTCAGTTTGAAGCACAGATAGAAGCTCTATGTATTATTTGATTCATAAATAAAAGCTCCTCAAATAAAAATTTTACCATAGTAATGGAAAACACAAGATAAGAAATTTAACAACCAGGATTCAGGAAAAATGTCACAAAAACAAGCCATTAAAAACCTTATAAATGGTCTCTCTGGAGAAATATTCACATGCCAAATTTAAAAACACAACAATTTGCTTTTAAGAAAAGGACTCTATGTTTTCCATTCCATTTTACCTAAATACAGACATGCCCTGGCCATCAGTCACCAGTTTTGCACACACGGGCAGAAGTTCCCCAAGAGAACATATTTATATCCTTGTCTCCCTTAAGGAGAAGCTGCTAGATAGCACCATTTTCCAGAGGCACAATGACTTTTAAAATTACAGCTCACATAGAACACAGCTTCGTTCTCTCTCTTTTTTGGGGGGGGACCAGGGGTTGAACTCAGGACTTTGCACTTGCGAGGCAAGTGCGATACCACTGAGCTACATCCCTGGCCCCCCAGCTTCGTTCTTAATAGCCACTCTGTCTACCCATTTTATATATATGCATACAAAGAACAGCAAAAATATTTAACAGACACTTGAAAATTAAATTATGATTAACTGAGAGGTGTGGATGGGGTGCAGAAAGAAAAATATCAATGCAATTATCACAAGGTTCTGATCTGGAAAGACCAACATTAGCAAGGCCCATTGATACCAGCTCCAAATTGGGCTTCCCCTTCCCCTCCTCCATCCTTCGCAACAAGAGCACATTCATGTTTGCAGTTAACTGAAATCTGGCCACTGCATCATGCTGTGAAGATCGCTGCATGCATACCTTTTCCTCTGAGTGCCACTGCTGCCCCGCATGGTGGGTGTCTGTGGGCCCTGACTATGCAGGAGGTAAGTGTCTATGGTGGGCGCGGTGGCTGACGCCTCCCCACTTACTTTAGGGCTGCCGATCTTGCTCTTTCCAAGTTTGCCTTTGGTGCGTCGGGACTGCTCATGGTCAAACTCTAAGTCCTCCAGCCGCTGAGTCAGGGCGAGTTTTTGCTGGATAGCCATTCGTAACAAAGTGTTTAGGGTCTTCTTCTCGTCCTCTGCAGCCGCTAACTGTCTCTGCATCTCATCCAGCTGTGTGACATATTCATCACATCTGGAACCCAAGCACAGCAGGGGTCAGGAGGAATCTGGTAAAACGGAACTGGAACAAGTCGAATAGTACAGTTCTCCTTCATCCTCTGCTTCAGTTATCCAAGGCCAATGGTAGCCCTCAAATATTAGTATTTGTCTTCCCTCTTTCAAGAGAGAGACCACATTTACACAACTTTTATTACAATATATTATTATAATCGTTCCACTGTATTATTGGTTATTGCTAATCTCTTGCTGTGCCTAATTACTATAAAATTTATCATAGGTATGTTTGTGTGGTTTGGTACAAGCTGTGGCTTTGGGAGTCCACTGGGGCCCTTGTAGCGCATCCCCCACTGATAAGAGAGGAACTACTGCTATGAATTTGACTGGAATTTAGATATTTAGGATGCTGGTGTACTCAGGTGTGTTACAATGGCTCTTTCCACTACATAACAGCGAATTTTTTGCAGGAATGTGAAAAGCTTACTGACAGCATCCAAAAGAATGTTAATTAAAAAATTTGCTTCTTTATCTATACTTACAGGTTTTAGTATATGTGCTGCCGAAGCGAGCACATATACTTACAGGTTTTATTTTAGCTTAGTACAGACTGCAGCTGGCACTGTTTTCAATATGGCAGGTTTGCTTGAGTTAGAAAATAAGGACTTTTTTTGGTACCGGGGGTCGAATTTAGGACCTTGGACTTGTGAGGCAGGCATGGTGCTACTGAGCTAAATCCCCAGCCCAGAAAATAATGACTTTTTAAACAGGTGACAAAGCAGTGAGTTGTCAAAGAACCCGAGATTCGCACAGGGTCTGAGCTGGAGGGAGCCAGCCTGTTGGGAGCATCTTCAGGCTGGCTTCACGCTTGTGCTGAGGCATGAAGATCAGCTCTTCGACCCATTTCTCCCCTGAAGGAAAATCCACATGCATTTGGAAGGAAGAAGCAATGTGGAGAAAAAGCTCTTTCTGAGTTTCTGCTGATTTTATTTACCAGGTATGCTGTTAATGACAAAAATTCTTCGTGTACCAGATGACAGCTGATGGTCTCATAGAGTAAACCCAAATGTATTGTGCACACTGAAACAGCACGAACCTGGGCTGCCTGAAAGAACATGAAATCCAGGGGGAGCCCGTCTTCTTTACCTCTCAGCGTCAAGGAGTGTACTAGGGATCTATATAAATATCAGAGCTTCATAAAATGTGAAGTGACTTTCAGGACCTGACAATAATATTCATCGGCCAGCTGGGCACACATCTGTAATCACAGAACTAGGGAGGCTGAGGCAGGAGGATCGCTGCGAGTTAAAGGCCGGCCTGGGCTACATAGTGAGTTCAGGGCCAGAGTAAACTACATAGCAAGACACTGTCTCAACTCCCCCCGAAATATTCATTGGCCAGATAACAATATTTTTAATGCTAGAGAGTAAGGTAGTTATTGTACCTAAAAAAAAATGTCTGTGAAAATGAACTATTGGGAGATAATTCATATATAAGACATTTTTCATATACTGAGATTTTTAAATGTTCCTTTAATTTTTAAAAAATATATTCTTTCTCAAAGAGGAAATTTATGTTCTCTTGATCTAAATGCAATCCTGATTTCCTTCACCAAAGGGGGACACTGTCCCCCTTTCTATTCTCTGTTCTGTCCTCCACGGGTGCACAAATTCTGATCTCCAAATGCCACCATGCTCTGCGACCAGAAGCAGTCCCCTCGAGTTCTCACACCTCTGGTCTCAGGTGCCCACCTTATTTCTGTCATGTCCAGGAAATTCCACCACACAGGACCTTGAGCGTTCTCTCTCCTAGTAAAAAGCTGGACAGACCACAGAGGACTCCCAGAAAGCCCGACATCTTCTTTACATCACCTACATATAAATTATTTCCCTCATCTATAGATAAAGCCAGAGTTATGCTTTGTGAATTCTGTACCAAATTTGCACCATACAGGGTATATAATCGGTGGCTTTCAATTTTTGGAGGGGGGGGGCACTGCATTATGACCAGAGAAATTTCAGTAATACACTGAAAGTCTCAAATCAATATATCTCAACAACTATTTCAAGTTTTAAAAGAAAATACATTGCTGACTGAAAAAGAAACTCATGGGGGGAGGTAGAAATTAGTATTTTCTGTAATTAGTTAGGTAATGTGAAAAATTTGGCGATATACATAATTACCTTTTAGAAATTAAATAGAAGAATCTTCTAACAGAATACTCATGGTGAGCACTTTTAAATATTTTAGTCACAGAAATATATTTCAGGCTGAAAAATATTTGCCTGCTTTAGAAAGTGGGCTTTTTAAGAAAGTCTTTTTAAAAAAATCTGATCCTTGGACTGAGAATGTGGGCTCTGGATTCAATCCCCAGCACCACCAAAAAATCATTATAGTAACTGATTAATTATTTTATTTTAGCTTTTTTTGGTACTAGGGACTGAACTCCGGACCTTGTGCTGTCCAGGCAGGCAGAGGAACCACTGAGCTAAATCCCTGGCCCCTACTTTAGCTTTTTAAAGGCTAGGTCTTGCTATGTTGCTCAGGCTGGTCTTGAACTCCTGGGCTCAAGCAATTCTCAGGCTGAGGCAGCTACAAAGGTTTTTCTGTAATAAACTGCTTG
Source organism: Heterocephalus glaber (assembly GCF_053883595.1). Taxonomy (NCBI): domain Eukaryota; kingdom Metazoa; phylum Chordata; class Mammalia; order Rodentia; family Bathyergidae; genus Heterocephalus; species Heterocephalus glaber. Next base: position 5,436,704 of record NW_028258444.1, on the reverse strand, counting down.
GTCCAGAGTGTCCAGGAGAGGGCTCTGAATGTAAGCAGTAAAGTTTTGTTTTAGATTTGTCAGAATGGAGTCATTCTTGGCATGCTTTCCTGTCCGAACCACACACCAAACACACCCAGGATTCCCGAAGACCACTGTGAATAGAGTCCCCTCCCGTGCACTATAGCCAGTTTCAGGGAGAAGCCTGGTTACCTCGTGGCGAACATTGCTCTCAAGGAGGAGAAGGTGGCAGCGTCTTCTTTCAAAGCCTTCAGCTCGTTCCGGAGTTTGGTCATTGTCTCAGTCACCATTGCCTTCTCATTCTCGTATTTGTTCTTCAGATTAGCGAGGGCCACCTCTGCTGTCTGCAGCAGAAAAATCACAACGCTTACCATTTCACCACAGGAAACTGCCATGTGGATTTCTTCATGTGGGGTCTGGCTGCATTCCCTTCCATCAACGGAAGGCGGAATTGATTTGGTCAGAGTTTATAGAATCATAATTCATACACAGGACGTAGGGGATTCTGTGTCACATCAAACGTGTTGTGAACTGATAATGTGGTTTGTGCTGGAAGCCAGAGTGTGCAGTCAGTACGAGGAGTGAAGGGAAGGGCAGCTGCTCGTCAACATTTCTCCCGGACTGCTGAAGGGGTAGGATCGTCAGAGAAGAGGGCGCCAAAGTGAAACTCTATCCAAGAATTGACTTCAGAAGTTTTAAAAGTGTAATTTCCATGTAAGAAATGTTTGAACTCAAGTATTTTTGAGTTCCTCTGTGCTCTGTGAGCTTGAAGCATAGACTAAAAGACAAAGACCACTGTAATTTATAACATGAGTATAGTATGCTTTTTTTTTTTCGTGTCAGGGATTGAACTCAGGACCTTGTGCTTGTGAGGCAGGCGCGGTGCCACTGAGCTAACTCCCGGCCCTACATGAGTGTGGTATGAAAAACTATAAACCCAGGTCATCATATGTTTAAGGAAAAGAAATGACAACCAAGCATTTTCTAAGTCTTTCCACACAACTTGTTCAAAACAACGAATTACAGTTAAGTTTAATTCTTCATCATATCTTAGAAAAACAGAGGCTCTAAAATATGGGATGAGTTCAACTATTTGTTTGAATTTGGATTGGGGCATTTCTGAAGTTCCTGGATTAGCAGTGTTTCAAATCTAGAACTAGCATGGCACAGCTGGAAGTAAAAACCACACTGACTGAATCAATGCAGAAAAACTGGCAAGTATTTCAGGGCTGCCCATAGGATGAAGTCAAACCGGAAATGTCATTTTTACAAACTAAGCTACTGCTCTTCAGACTTTATAAAAATATCCAATACAGTAGTGTAGTGGTTAAATTTAGTTTATTTACTTTAGTTTAGTGATTATGAATAGGCAGAACAGCCTAACAATTGGTTCAGAAAAAGAAAATAGCCCACTGAGTTAAGAGCTAATTTAGACAGCTAAGCCAAGCTTAGAGATGTAAAGGTAAACACAAGAAGGATAAAAGCTATAATCAGAAGAGAGATCAGGACCTTTTCTCCCGGAAGAAGGTGTGCTTAGTTAACAGCTCTTTCCTACCTCTGGACCTGGACTTTAATCAGACTCAACTCCACAAAAACAAGACAACTAGTTTCTTTTTCAACTCTTTTGAACTCATTTCCTCTGAAACAAGCCCCCTCACTCTGCCTGTTTGTACAGGGCATCAGACTTCTTTCCCTGCTTAGGTGGGTTTCTAGTAAACACTCTCCGAAATACCTCCTTTTGTCCTCAATTTTGGGAAGAACTTGGGTTTATACAAGATCATCTGTTTTAATACTAGTGAAAAAAAGCCTCATTACGAATGAAATTTCTCAGGGAGCCTATGGTGGGTTGTTAACATGTCTTTTCGAGGTTGAAATGGACAGCTTCAACTTTCTTAGGCAAAGTGCCAACTTCTATAGATTCTAATTCAGTGTTAACATGGAGTAGTTTGCTAATGTTTTAATTCCAGAGTTGTTTCCTGTTAGTCCTGATTGACTTTAAACTCAGAATTAAATGAGAAGTTGCTCATAAAGTACTTTTGTATGTTCTGTAGCACTAATACTTAGTGGAATCTTCAGAAATGTTATAAATTCAGAAAATTATCCAAAGTGTAGAAATTGATGTGGGGGGGAAAATATTAATTGCTTAGTTTTTCTCTTTAAGTTCAAACACAGATTCATCTTGAACAGATGACTCTGTTTAAGTTGTGAGACTGAAGCTGTAACAAATTTGTAAGCACATAGTTGGTACCTAGGACAGCACAAGGGGAGGGAGACAGTGAGATCCGAACAGAAGTACAAACTTGCTGCTTGTGAAAAATGCCAAGAAGGACCATAGATTTGTGTGTCCACAGGCTGCACAAAGCTTTTTCAGAGTTAAGTAATTTTAAGTACCTCAGACCCATTAGTAAAAGTGCTGACATCTGCATTTACTACATTTTCTACACACTGCAACCTTGACTTTCTAAATAGAAAAGCTTTATTTCCAGTCAGAGACCTTCTGGAGCATTCCCCTACCATAGTACCCTCTTTCTATTACTCCTGTCCTTCTGTACCTATTGTTCTGTCTGGAATTAGTCTCTCTTTCCCTTGGAAAAAGCAATTTCTTAACCTGTAAGAATAAATTCAAAGCTGGGCACCATGCCTGTAACTGCAGCTCTTGGGAGTCTAAGGCAGAAAGAGGACAAGTTCAAGTCAGGCAATATGATTGCTTCTGTGCAGCCTTTTCTAAGGCTCCCATAAGAAACATTAGCTGTTTGCTCTGTGACGTCCCATAGCTGGGTGGCAGCACATGTAACACCAAACTGCTGTTGTTGGTTTGTACCCTGCCGGCCATGGTGCCAAGGCCTCTTCTGGAAGGTGAGGGCTATGCATTAGTCTGAACCTCACACCTACAATAGCCTGGTCCATAGATAGTGCTTTAGAACCACCTGCTGCACCAGAGACAGCGCGCCTCTGAAAACACGCTAAAGGACAGTAAAAGATGCACATGGAACACAGAATGCCGACTGTAAAGAAGAGTCCCTTTTCTTTCCTAAGCCACAGAATTCTCAGCTCAGTCTTAATAATTAATGTTCCACAAGGTCTAAATAGAACTGCTGTCATCTGGGGACCCTTGAAGCTATTTAAGGCACACAAGCACCCAGCAACAGGCCCAACAGCATTAAAATGTGTAACAGATGTGTGGCTCAAAACGTGTTTGCATTTAATTTACTGAGCTGTACAGGCTGTGAGTCTAATCTAATGCAAATGTTGCCACAAAGCACTCTGACAGTTCGGCTAGGAAGGCTGTGTTCTGCCCGAATCCCCATGGCACTGTTTATCCGACTCTAAAGTGCTTCGTCTGTTCTGGCCTAGGAGTAGCTACAGGCGTGTGTTGAATTTGCACTAGACTGCTAGTCCCTTAGTTTTGCATCCCCACTTTCTCTCTATATAAACTATGTATGTAATCAATGAATACTGGTTCACAAATTAGTCTCTCCTGGCTGATAAACCATTCTTTTTTGGGGGGTACTGGGGACCGAACTCGGGGCCTTGCACTTGCAAAGCAGGCAGCAGAGCCGCTGAGCTAAATCCCCGGCTCTGATAAACCATTCTTACCTGCTTCCATTAAGCACTGACATTTTTCTAGATCTAGTATTCTAGGCTAATATTCAATCTCCAGGTAGAAGTCAGAGTAATTATCTAAATGATTTGACCAAGAATGTCCCCTGTCTCGGATAAAAGTTCAATTGGCTTCATTTAATGTGATTTTGGGTTATTTTTGCAGTACTGGGGATTGAACCCAGGTCCTTCACACTGTACTACATCCTCAGCCCTTTTTAAAATTTTGAGATAGAGTCTTGTTAAGTTGCCCAGGATGGGTTCAAACACATGATCCTCCTGGCTCAGCCTCCCACAGTGCTGGGATTAGAGGCATGTGCCACCACACCTAGCTGATTTTGGCTATTTAAGACCACTCGAACTTGCTGAGTCTTTGGATTCTAGCAGAGTTATGCTAAAAAACTGCTTCATTCGGACATCAAATTGGAGTCCAATATCTCATCAATTCTTCATTCTCTTTATTTTTTTCTATTTCCCTAAAGCAACAGCACAAAAACTCCTACTCTGCCCATGAGTCTCTAAAGTGTCTTCACAGTATAAACCACAGTGTTGCTTATGGGGACAGAAGATGCAGACCAGAAAGTTGTGCTGCAGGTGACACAGTGTCAGCGTGGTTCCCACCAAGACTAGAACAAAAGAAGAAGGCACTCGACACAGAATTGACTGTCTCTTCAGACAGCATAGGCTCCACTCAGCAGGCTGAGGCAGGAAGATCATAAGTCTGAGGTCAGCCTGGGCTCCATTAGTGAGACCCTGTCTCAGAAGAGAAAGCATGCTACTGATTATGTTTGCATTTGGAAGAAGGTATCTGTTGCTTCTTGCTTGTCTTTATCAATACCAGGATTTGGCCAGCACACTCCTCAAATATGTGTCATTGGAGGCTCTCTTTTCAGATAAACTAAACAGTACCATCAGGTCTGTATCTCATAGCACTTCCACTCACGTACAACTCGGGGGTAGAAAACAAACTCAGTCACCACGGAGACAGAGGAATTAGTCAGGTAAGTTCATGGTGTAGCACCTCACTTTCCTTATAGAAGGACAGGGTCTCTATGGGATAGGAAACAATAGAAAAGCTCCTGGCTGCTTAAGCTCTGGCCTCGAGCCCAATTGAACCTAAAATCCAGGTCACCGATGGGGCAGAGTTCCTTCTCATTCTCTTTCTTCCCTTCCCCTCCCTCTCTCCCTGTCTTGCTGCTCCAAATCATTTCAGATGTTGGTAACATCCACCTGGCTTTGTCTCTCTCACTGCATTTCCCACAACTGTCTTTCCTTCTTCCCTGAGTCTGAGATTTGGTTGTTTATCTACTACTCTGCTTCCCCAAGCCAGGGGTGAAGGCTGGGACACCCCCTTCCTATCTTGTTCTCCTAGAAATTGAGTCTTGCAGCTGATCGCTCTCTTAAGCTGCAATCTTGTTTTGGCTCCAGATCTCCTTCACTCTGTCTGCACCCAGATTTCCCGCTGGCATGGGTACCTTTCCTGCCACATCTCCCAGGCTGGTGTTCACAGCCATGCCAGCCCCTGCCTCCCTGTCCTCCTGTTTTCACACTCACTTCCACTCAGCACTGCCTGGATGGCCATCCCACAGCTGCAGCTGAGTCTGCTCCTCTGGTGTCCCCTCTTCTGCCATCCAGCTGGGCACAGCTACCCTCCTGTCTCATCCATCCCCTCACCTAGAAACATTACATTCTGTTCTGGCAGTGGTCTGTTCTACTTGTCCACTGACCAGGACTCCTCAACTCTTATCTTGGTACTACTGAAAACTCATCAGAACTGTGGGCTCAGCTGGCCAAGAGCTTTCCCCAGCTTGCTTTCCCACGAGGAGATTACCTGCTTGTTGGCTTTCAGCACCGCCCTCAGTGTGGCGATCTGCTCCCGCTTCGTGCTCAGCAGCGACTTGAGCTTGAGGATCTCCTCCATCAAAGCCTCTTTGTCTTTGTCGATCATGGGGGCCAACTCCCGTGCCGCTGCTCTTTGCCGAGAGAGTTGCACAGACCGGTCCACTGCTTTCTGCAGATGTTTGATTTGGTCCCGGATTATGGCATTAAGGTTGTAGATATTCATTGGCTCTTTTCGGATATCACTCGTATCCAACACTGGAGAAGATGGTGGGGCAGTTATAACAGGAGAGATTGTGGGCGTCTTCGTCGGACTTGGTTCTTTGCTGGCCTCTGGGTTTTCTTTTGAAACTTCAGAAGGTTCAGATGAGGGCCTTGTTTCCACTGGCGATGACACACCCCGCCTGGCTAGTCGTGGAGACAGAAGTCCCCTGGCATCATCAGGGCCCTTTAGGCTGCCACTGCGGGTGACTCTGCTTTGCCTGTAGTAGTCCAGCATGACCCTGTTGGGTGTTTCATTATTGCACAGACACACATGGTGGTACAGCTGTGCGAGCTCCTCGCTGAAGGTCACCAGCTCATCTTGGGCTGTGTTGAGGGTGTTGTGGTTCTCGTTGGCAATGCTGGTCATCTTGTGCAACTCCTTCTCCACGTGGGCCATCTTCTCGACACCTTCCTTGGTGGTCTTCTCAAGGCTTGTCACCTGCTCGTCATACATCTGGATTTTACTCTCATATTTGGCCTTCTCTTCGGTATAGTTTTCTACAGATTTATTGTATTTCTCCTTTAAGGCCTTAATTTCTGCTTTCAAGTCGATCACCTCTGTGACGGCCACCCTGTATTTGCACTCCAGGATCTCTAGGCCGTTGATGTCCACCTCGTAGTCATTGGCCTCCTCCCCGGAGTCCCGGCCTTTCTCCCCGTCCAGCTCAGCCCGGAGCTCTTTGCTGCTCTGCAGGCCCCGCATGGCATTGACGTGCTCTGTGAGCTGGTGCACCCGCTCGTGCTGCTCTGTCAGCGCCCCTTTCGTGTGCTCCAGCTGTGTCTGCGACTCCTGCAGATTGGCCAGCAGGATGGCCTTCTCCCGCTCCACCTGCAAGGGCGAGAGACAGCCTCTGAATGACTTCAGTGTGACATCAACCTGAACCCAGTGCATTCCCTGCCTGGCATGCAGACACTTCAATACCTGCAGCAGAGCCAGCATTCCCATTATTCCAAATTAAATTCGGATGTGTTTCCTTATTCAGCGGTTCTCTCTGGTAAGTCAATCTAAAACTATGCAATTTGTAAGATAGTATTTGATGAAAGTCAAGCCATTTTTATTTTTCATGAGGGAGGCGGAATATCTTCTAAAGATTCTATTACTGGCATAATACACAAGCTCAGTGAAAATGGATTACAGAAATTTTTTGTTCTTCTTTGTCCCTTGAAAATTAAATGAATAGCTTTTGAAAAGTCTGAGGATTATTTGATTAGTGTACATGATTACAGATAAAACTGTTTCCAAGGAGCCCTTTAATAGGAAAAGCCTTTGGATATAATAAAAATCAAAACAAAATGCACTGAATGTGTATCAAGCCTGTTTTAGAGGTGAAAGTGTTATGATAAATAAGGTAATGGTTTTGGAGTAATTTTCAATCTGTACTCCGCCTGTTCATGTTTAACATAAACATTTTCCAAGGTGGAAAGCATGTCTACAAGTTTCTTCAGAAAATAGAATCCAAGGCCGGGGATTTAGCTCCATGCTTATCCTTTCTTATTAAATGTTCCCTGAAGGCCAGTGTTATTGAAGGTCAGGCCTGTACCTGTGGTGACAGTGAAGGGTTGGTAGAACCTGAGGAGGTGGGTCAGGTCACTGGGGGTCTGTCCTTGAAGGAGATATTGGGACTCTCTTTTTTGCTTCCTGGCCACCATGTGGTGAGCAGCTGGTCATACCACTTGCTGCCCACCATGACGTATTCCTCACCACATGCTTAAGAGAATGGGACCGATGACCATGGACTGGAACCTCTTATACCATGAGCCAAAACAAAGCTTTCCTCCTCATAAATTGATTTATCTCAGGTGTTTGGCACAGCAACAACAATCTGACCAACATACCTTTCTTTGTTTTGGTTTGGTGTTTTTTGGTACCGGGGATCAAATTCGGGTCCTTGCACTTGCGCAGCAGGTGGCGAAACCACTGAGCTAAATCCCCGGCCCCAACATACCTTTCTTTTGTGGTAAACACATTTACAATCTATTTTTAGTAATTCTGAAATATAAATTATTATTAACATACTCACCACACTGTGTAACAGATCATTAGAATTTATTACTCCTGCCTCCCTGAAATTCTGATCATCTGGCTTTTCCCATTCATCTCCACCCTGGTACTCCCCTCACGCCCCAAATCTCCTATCCCTCTCATTCACTCTAATTCCGTGAGTTCCACTTTAAAAGTCTGTATATAAGTGAGACAATGCAGCGTTCATCTTCCTGTGTCTGGCTTATTTCATTTAGCATAACGTCCTCTAGACTCACCCATGTTGTCACAAATGACAAGATTTTGTTTGTTCATTTAAAGGAATGAATAGTATTCTCTGTATATATGCACCACATTTTCTCTAGCCATGCATCTATGGACAAACACTGAGGTGGTTTCCATATTTGGCTACTGTAATGCTGCTGCAATGAACACAACAGGGCAGAAGTCTTTTCAACACACTGATTTTGTTTCCTTTGGATATATGCGGATTTGGGGGCCAGGGATGTAGCTCAGTGGTTCCGGCGCCTGCCGCGCAAGAGCAAGGTCGCGAGTTAGATCCCCGGTACCAAACAGAAAAAAAAAAAAAAAAGGATATATGCAGAAGTGGGATTGTTAGATCATTTGGTAATTATTTTTGATTTTTTGAGGAATTTTCATGAAGTCTTTATTGTAGTCATTTGACTATTGGATATTCAAGGTGGCTCTTGTAACAGTGTACATAGCATCAATATGTACAAAGAGAACTCAGAATTAAATAATTTATTCTCTGCCTAAAGTGAAGGAACTGGCAATCCCTATCCATGTCCCAACAGAAGAGAGATCTGTGAGAAAAGATCAACAGAGAAAAAAAAAAAAACTAGGTAAGGGAAGCCACCAGTTGCAGAATCAGACAACACTTTGGAGAGTGTGTCTCCCACATACATGTGTGACTCCCACATACACACCATACACAGAGGTAAGGCAGCTATATAAAGGACTCAAAGTGGAGGGATCCAAGTGTGGTGCACATGCCTTTAATGCCAGCACTGAGGGCAGCAGAGGAAGCAGCATCAAAAGTTTGAGTTGGCCTGGGAAACTTAGCAAGACTCTGTCTCAAAATAACAAATAAAAAGGAGTGGAGACGTGGCTCCATGGTAGAGTGCCCTGGGTTCAGTCCCCAGTACTGAGAAGGGTGGGAGAGGCTGGTGACTCTGCCCAATTCATTTGAGGACACCAGGATTACTACTACCCAAACCAAACACAGTTGTACACAAAAACTACACATCAGTATCTCTTATGAATATAGAACAAAATACTAGCAAAGTGAATCCAGCAACATGTAAAAAGGATTAGACAAATGATTTATCCTAGGAATGCAATGGTGATTTAACATTCAAAATCAATAAATATAGTACACTAGTAATAGAATATAGAACTAAAAGCACACATTTATCTCAATACATGCAGAAAAAACATTTGATGTAATATCCCTTCAAGATGAAAATACAGCCAAAAATCTAGGAATGAAAGGCAACTTGGAAACCTCTAAAACAGCCACAGATAACATTAGATTTAATGATGAAATAGTGAATGCTTTCCTTATAAGATCAGAAACAAAAAAAGGATGATTACCTCTGCTACTGTTATGTAACCTTGTGCCATGAATTCTAGCCAGGAAAGGTAGGCAAACCAATGCAATGAAAGACCTTCAAATTAATTATCTTTATTTGTAGATAACATGATCTTGTACATAGAAATTCTTAAGGAATCCACTGAAAACTATTAGAACTAATAAACCACTGCAGTAAGGTTGCAGGATACAAGATCAATATATAAACACCTACTGTATTTGTGTGCACTGGGAATGAAAAATTGAAAATGAAATTAATAAAACAATTGTACTTACAGCACTATAAAAAAACCCAAAATAGGAGTATGCTAAATGAAGTTCAAAATGTATACTCTGAAAACCATACAGCATTGTTGAAAGAAATTAAAGAGGACCTAAACAAAAGGGTAACTATCCCCTGTTCATGACTATGCGTGGCCAATTGAGCTACATAGTCAATGGAAATCCTACCAAAACCACAGCTGATTTCCTTGAAAAAATGATACGCTAAGCATAAAATTCATAAGGAAATGCAAAAGACTTCAGCCAAAATAATCTTGAATAAAGTTCTTGAAAAAGAATAAAGAAACTTTGTCACTTCAAAACTTATTACACAGCAATAATAATCATGATAGTGTGGTACTGACATGAAAATAGACATGTAGATTAATAGAATAGAATTGACAGTTCAGAAATAAACCCATACATCTACAGTCAACTGGATTTTGATAAGGGTACAAGACAATTCAATAAAGAGAGAATAGAAGAGTCTTTTCAATAAATGGTGCCTGGATAAGTGAATGGCCACATGCAAAACACTGATGTTGACGAGATCAGGTGCGTTCAGGGTGGTAGGGCTGGGGATTTAGCTCAGTGGCACTGTGCCTGCCTTGCAAGTGCCAGGACTTGAGTTCAATACCTGGTACCAAAACAAAACAAAACAAAACACTGATGTTGAGGGCCGAGGATTTAGCTCAGTGGTTCCACTGCCTGCCTCTCAAGCACAAGGTCCCGAGTATGATCCCTGGTACCAAAAACAAAAACAAAAACAAAAAAACACTGATGTTGAAATCCTACCTCAGATCACATGTGAAAATTAAGTCAAAATGGATCAGAGACCTTAATGTAAGATCTAGACTAAAAAACTCTTGGAAGAAAACCTACCTATAAGTCTTCATGACCTTAGATTAGGCAATAGTTTTTGGGGTGTTATTTGGTACCAGGGATCGAACTCAGGACCTTGTGCTTGCAAGGCAGGTGTGGTGCCACTGAGCTAAATCCCCAGCCCTAGGCAATAGTTTTTTGTATGACATCCAAAGTGTAAGTAACAGCAACAAAATAAACTAGACATATCAAGATTAAAATCTTTGTGCATGAAAGAATGCCGCCAGGAAAGTGAAAAGAACCCAAAGAAGGGGAAAAAATATTTGAAAATCATGTATCTGATAAGAAATTCATATGCAGAGACTACAAAGAACTCTTTCAAGTCAGTGATTAAAGATTATAAATAACTCGTAAGCTGACCAAGAACCCGAATAGGTATTTTTCCAAAGAAGATCTACATATGGCTACTAAGCACATGAAAAAGATGCTCAACATCATTAGTCATCAAAGAAATGAAAATCAAAGCTGGGCATGATGGCACTGGTCTGTAATCCCAGCACTCTGGAGACTGAGGCAGCAGAACTGAAGTTCGAGGCCAGCCAGGGCTACATAGTAGATTCAAGGTTGGTAAGGATCACCTAGTGAGGTTGTCTCAACAACAACAACAGCACTGCAAATCAAAGCCATCATGAGAACCCACTTCACATCCACTAGGATGGTTCTGATGAAAAGAGCAGGTAATAGCAAGTGTTGTGGACCATCTGAAATAATCAGAGCCATCAACCCGTGCTGGTGGGAATACAAAATGGTGCAGCTGCTTTGGGAAACAGTCTGGTAGTTCCTCAGAAGATGAAGCAGTTACCATATGATCCAGCAACTCCATTCCTAGAATTCTACCCAAGAGAACTGAAATATGTGCACGTGAAAACTTACATGTAAATGTTCAGCAGCATTATTCAGAAAGCTCAAAGGTGGAAATAGCTCAAATGTCCATCAAGTGATAAATGGTATATCCATGCCATACAATAGTTGCACTGAAAAGAAATGAAGTGCTAACATGCCATGTTACAACATGACTGAACCTTGAAAACTTTATGCTAAGTGAAAGAAGCCAGTCATGGAGGACTACAAATTATATGATTCCATTTATGTGAAATGTCTACAATGGACACATCTGTAGAGATAGGAAGTACATAGGGTAGTGGCTGCCTAAAGCTTAAGGCTTCTGGGAAATGGAGAGGGGCTGCTAATGAGTGTGTGGTATCTTTTTAGTGATGAAACCTTCTAAAATTGATTGTGGTGATGGTTGCTCAATCCTGCAAACATACTAACAACCATTTTAAATGGATGGACTGCAAGGTGTGTGCATTATATCTCATAGATCTGTTTTTTAAAGCTACCTCTCTTCTTCTGGTTGTTATAATTATAAATGCTTTTAATGTGTGTGTGGTGTTGGGGATTGAACCCAGGTTCTTGTGCACACTAGGCAACACTGTAGCAGAGCCATACCTGAAGCCCTAGCTGCTCCTTTTATGTTTATTGAGAGTAGAATGGTAATGTTTCTAAGAAATGTGTTTGCTAACAAAGTTTATAAGGGTAATATAAAGTCTATAGTTTAACCGTGTAAGTGCCTAAATTGTCAACTTTGTACTAAGAAAGTATTTTTGTAAGTTTTAAGAATCAGGAAGTGAACAATTTTGTTTTAATTAATTTCAACTCATAAATATTTTGAGTGTTTTTGGTACGCAGAAATGATATTTAACTTCTCTCTGTACAGCAATTCCATTTGTTGGGTTTTTGACTTTGAACAAATGACACAATATAGCGTGCCTTAATTGGCCTATCTGTAGAATGAGGATAACACACAGTAGTATCTACCCCATACAGTAGTTGTTAAGTACCAACCAATCAAGCAAATATGTAAAATATATAGTGGACCCTCGAGTTACTACCACTCTGACATACGAACAACTTGAGTTATGACCCAACTTATAGTTTTAACTTACAAACAAAGTCTTGAGTTCTAATCCAAATGCCAGCCGCTTGTGCTTCCAGATGGTCTCAGATACAGATTTAACCCTTAAAGAGTTCTGGAAGGAACATTACAACATCCTCTCCTATGTGTGGTTAATTGAGAAATCTTGGGCCAGTGTCTCTCTAAGGACACTGAGGTCTGCCTGGAAGAAAGTGTAGCCTAAAATTATGCAGGAGAGAGACTTGAAAGACAATTGAGCAACCTGAGTTACAACCAGCCCTTGGGAACAAATTGAGCTCGTAAGTCAAGGGTCCACTCTATACAAATTACTTTCAGCCCTTGTAAGACATACAGCAAATTACTGTCACCATTACCATCTATATAAGAAAAATTAAAACTGAAAAATTAAAATATAATATGAATCTATTTCTTCCCCATCCATGAGGATACAACTTATAGATTCCAGTTGTACAGAAACATTTTTTTCTCACATTGCATGTGAAATTACATATCCAGTATAATACCGCCCCCCCCCCCGAAAAACTGAAGAGTTCTCTGCTCAGAATCTGTAAGGATATAAAGTTAAACAGAGGCTGTTTAGCAGAGGCAGAAATTTCAGCACAAGCAGAGAGGAGTTCTTTAAATAGATTAAGTAATTTAGTTTTTCCAGACAGGATCTACTTATTTCATTCTAATAAAACAAATTACGGTTCTTGACTGTCTCTGCAAAATGTCAGTTATAATCTATTTGATGGCCAGGTCCTGAGGACACCAAGAAACCAAAATAATTCATCCAATAATACCTTGAAAACTTTCTTAGTGAATAAGGAATGACACAGTTGAGCTGTTCACTACCAAAGCCTATTGTCAGGTTTTATGAATAAGATATGTTTCCTCGCTGCACCTTTTCAGCACTGCTTACTGAACTAGGGCCTTGCTCACATTGGCCAAGACCTCTGTGGCCCTGGCTGTTGACTGTATTTCTTGTGGGTATGCTTCCAAGTTAGATGAAAGTTAGCGTGATTCACTACATTCAACATTTAAAACATTCCTATAATTTACTCCACAACCTAGGAAGACATATAAGTCAGTAAAATATTCACCCCAATTTGCTCTGCCAAAAAAAAGCATCTCTTAATTTGGATACAGCTTGCCATCACTTACCTTAGCTCATACTTTCCATGGTTTGTGTATGGACTGTTCATATAAAATGGTAGTGGGTAAACTTCTTGGCACCTCAAAAATTGACAAAGGTTCCAGTACAGAAACAGTAGCTGTCTTAATTACTTTTCTCATTGCTGAAATAGATACTCAACACCCAAAGTTAAAGGAGGGAGGGTTTATTTCAGCTCACAGTTTGTAGTGGTTTCAGTCCACAGTCAGCTGGCTCCAAGGCCAGGCAGCTTGGCAGAGGGGCATGGGAGAGGAGAAACAGTCCATGGTGTGGCAGGCAGAAGGCGGCCAGCAGCAAGCAGCAGCCATCACCTGCCTCCCTCTTGTCCCTTTACGTTCCACCTGGGGTTCCAGCCTATTGATTGGTGCTACCCACACCCAGAATGGGGCTTCCATTATCCACACCCTTAACACCAGTATCACACCCTTAATTCTATATTCACACACCCTAATCCAGTCACCTTTGAAACTCCCCACCTTAACTGCTGAGGCTCTGGGGGAACATCTAGATACAAGCTGCAACATAACTTATACAGTTTGGACTTTCACGGGGTTCCATATTTACTGTCCCATCTGCTTTTCTCAACAGTTCTGCAAAGGAGGTATGATATCATGACCAGAGCTTCCATTGTGGGACTGTATACAGGCTGACCACAACACAAACTTGAGGAGGGATCTGAGTCCAGGCGGAGGTGACCCTGCTGCAGACCTTTCCAAAGGGAGGCGAGACTCTACAGAAGAAAGCCTATTCCAGTGAGACAAGGCTACAGAAGCTAAAAAGTGAAGGTTTAGCTCACGTTGGAATAGCCAGAACTCTAAATTTATACCTGTTCTGTGTTTCTAATCCTATGGTCTCCTGGTTAGTTTGATATAGGACGTCCTTTACATCTTGTCAGGCTTAAGGCATACTTGGGAAATGCAACTGTTAATCTGGAAGCTGTATGCACAGTTGCCTGTGATGGGAACTGTATTTTCTGTTGTGTCACTTGTGCATAAAGCTCATAGTTCTGTTGGTCAGAAATGCCAGGGTCAAGGATCTGTGTTTCCTTAGATCTGACTGAAATCTAATTTGTACCTCAAAGAAACTTATTTCTTTTCTTTCTTTCTTTTTTTCTTTTTCTTTTTTCTGGTACCGGGGATTGAACTCAAGTCCTTACATGTGTGAGGCAGGGGCGGTGCCACTGAGCTAAATCCCCGGCCCAGAAACTTATTTCTTAATGTGACACAAATGAGAGATTTTTTTTTTAGTATCCCTTCTGTCACGTTGTTCTAAAATAATGTACTTTCAAAGGTTCTACTTCAAGAAGCAATATTTTTAAAAATTTAGTTTGAGCTGGGCATAGCGGCACATGCCTGTAATTTCAGAACTCTGGGAGGCAAGGCAGGAGGACTGCAAGTCTGAGCCCAGCCTAGGTAACTCAGCCACTTAGTAAGACCCTGTCTCAAAATAAAAAAGATGAAAAATGGCTGGGGTTGTAATTCAGTGCAGAGGCCCTGGATTCAACCCCAGTGCCGCCAAAATAACAATAATTTGGAAGTCAAACGTGAAAACCAGAAAGCTCACCACGGCTGAGTCTGTGCAGTTCTCCACAGAGCTCCTACCTGCATCAGCTGCTGCTTCAGCTTCTGGATCTCCGAGATGTTCAGCTCGCTGAACAGGTCGGAGACAGGATGCAGGGCCTCGCCCTTCCGCAGCGCGGGCGCCCGGTAGTCCCCATTCAGCCTCGCCAGGGGCCCGTGCCCGTTCATCTTGTCGTCGTTGTTGGGCTCCGCACCGTCCTCAGTGAATTTGAGACCGTCCATGGAGAGGCCCAGGTGGCTGTCTCCAAGGGTGACATACTGGGCCAGCTCCTTGCGCAGGCTGTTCTTCTGCTCGCGCTCGTTCTTGAGTGTCTCCAGCGCCTCCTCCAGCTGGTGCGCCGCGATCTCCTTGAGCCGCAGTGCATCCTCCAGCTGGCTGTTGAGCAGCACCGCCTCCTCCTCGCAGCGCTTGATCTCGTGCTTCAGGCCCTCGTACTCCACCTGCAGGGACAATCCAGGGCAGAGTCACAGAACGAATGACAGCCTGGGTCTGCCAGTAGGCCACCAGGCCGCCAGGGCTTCTAACAAGTGCAACATCGTCTACACCCACGGCGGGAGGCACACGGGACGCCCGGATGGTAACACTCACCGGTGTCCTGAGAAGCTTTGCGTCCAAAACATGTGATCACATGTAGATTATATACAACATATAACCACAGGTGAACAGATATTACACATACGTATATACTAACATATAGGATAGTAATATATACTATCAGGCCCACACCTGTAATCCCAGCACTCCAGAGGCTGAGGCAGGAGGATCACCCTGAGTTTCGGGCCAGCCTGGGATACATAGTGAGTTCAAGGCCAGCATGAACTACACAGTGAGACCCTGTCTCAAAAAACAAACGACAACAGCAACAAAAAAAACCCAAACAAAAAATTAATTCTTGGCAGAGATGGAAAATATTTCTACTCCCCTTACATTTCTCTCTACCATGTCTTTATCCAGTAGTTAAAAGTGGCACTATTTACGTAATAAATCAGGAATATGGTGGGGTTTTTTGATTTGTTTCACAGCACTGGGGATTGAGTCCAGGGCCTTTGCACTAAGCTACGTCCCTAGCCCTTTTTATTTTTTATTTTGAGACAGGGTTGCGTTGAGTCACTGTTGCTAGGGCTGGGCTTGAACTTGTGACCCTCCTGCCTCAGCTTCCCAGAGAAATAGGTTTTGTAATAATTCATCAGATGCAAGAAAAAATTTGATCACCATCATTACTTCATTTTATTTCATTATTAATAAAGAGGAAATTTTTATACTCAGGGTCAAATTACTTAAAAAATTATGATAACAGGGTCTTAATAAAATATGATTGAGAGTAGCAAGAGGAAGCAAAGAAAGTTTTTATGTGCTTAAGGATGTAAAATGGAGGAACAGTGGCATGTTATGTAACAAAACAGATGTGTATCATTGGCAGTGTAACCTTCTCTGAACTGGAATCAAGGGAGAGCCTGCTTACAGGGCTTCTTGGTCACAAAGGTGGCCATGGCAGGGGCCTCTCTGAGAGCTTTCCTGTGGCACTGAGCATGCCGCCTGTTACTACTAAACTTCCTCTCCATGCCCACCTTGGATTGCTTAGAGAAAGTCCTTTGTTTCCACCAGATACAAAGTCCTTTGTATCCATCACGGTGCTTCAATGTTCATAGTGTTTACAATGGAAATCTGCTCTTCAATAAACATTTGCAGAATACATATCTGCTGTGAATGCAAAAATAAACTAGAAAAAGGAACAAAGACATCACTCTATTACATGCTAATAAACTGTGTTTAGTTTTACATTTTTTTGAGGTTTGCTTTTTGAGACAGGGTCTTGCTATGTAGTTTAGGGTGGCCTTGAACTCATTATGTAGCCTAGGCTGGCCTCAAACTCTCAGCGATCCTCTTGCCTCAGCCTCCTGAGTTCTGGGATTACAGGCATGTGCCACCCGGCAAATCGGACAATTTATGATAGATGCTAATGTCTGAAAATAAAGGCCACTAAGAGGGAAAAAACACAGTATCTTCTTAGTGGGAATAGACTTGGGACTTAGAGTACATCCATTTGTAGGGAATAAGCCAGAACAGGTTACTATGCACACACACACACACAGACAAATACTTCTGAATTGATCAACTAAACACTTAATTGGGAAAATTATCATATGCCATGTAGAAAATGAAATTGAAGAGATGTTTAAATTTTCCCTTTTGTTTTTCCTTAAAACTTCTGAGTTCCCAAGTTTCAGTTCCTGGTAGAAGGGCCTGGGTAAATGGTGAGCAGTGATGAGCCGGAAGGACAGTACGAACCCCACAGGACTGGGCTAGTGAACACTGGCAGGGTACCTGGGTGTCCTTCAGGAGCACTTACCCCGCCAATTAACTTCCTGGCCCTTCCTCCCCTGCAGGCTGCATGGGGAGCTGTGGTGCCTGCTGTGGGCAGCAGGGACCTCAGAGTCGGGAAGGACCACGCCCAGTGTGTCTCAGGGACATCTCCTGACCGCATAGAGTTCCCATAAACTGCACTACTTACAGGGGTGTCTCTTCCTCCACACTGTAGTGGAAATAGGCAGGCTGGAAAAATTTCAGCACATAAAGACTGTAGGGGCAGTAAGCCGTCTTAACAAATTTTAACAAGTTCTTTCCTAATAGAGGAAACTGAATGAATGGATCCATCTGGGGTAAAACTCAAAAGACCTTTGAGACCTCACCTGGTTCTGTTTCAATGTAGACACGAGTTTCTGCAGTGTGATGTTCTCCTCTTCCAGCTCCGTGTAGTCCTGGAGGAGCCGGGCTTCCCGGAACTTGTACTCTCTGATCTCATCCTTCATCCGTATCCTCTGCAGCTCCACCATCTCATTGCTCTGCAACAACAAGGAAATAGCAAAAAAAACTCCTCAATCCAGATCTTAGGATGGTACAGAAAGTCCTGGCAGCTACAAATAACACTAACCACACCTCCTGAGGACATCTTACTGCCTTTTCTGAATGGCAATTTGGTGCCATCTGTCCTTTCCTTCCTTCTCCTTTACATGATGGCTCTGGTGACCTGGCTGGCCTCAGTCTAATGGATTCCAGCAATCTCCCCTCAACCTCCTGAGCAGCTGGGAACATGGGCATGCACGGCCACACTAGCTCATCTGACAAATTTAAAAGTATACACATATGACCCAGCAACCCAAGACCTAAAAATCATTCTTAAATATATATTTCATATAGGTAAATAGAGAAATAAATTTTATGTGTACTTACACAAAGAATTGATAAGAGTCTAAATGTTTGCTCTTTAGGGGAATGATGAAATAAACTATCATGCATTCACTGAATGGAGCATGAAAAATTGTTAAAAAGAGTGAGAAGGAACTCGCCCTCTGCTCACAAATACTTTTGTTTACAAACTCCATATTGGGTTGCAAACATGACTGCGGGCACCTTTCCCACACAAACAGAAATGTGGCCATCTTTTCCAGAATCGCAGAACAAATTAAGTTTGTGAACCAAGGTACCACTGTATAGCTACAATATTAGTAAGTATAAAAGGCAAGTACTAGATTGGTATGCTTGAGAGCTTGTGTATTAAAATAAAGGAGTACACACATATCCACATGCACGCACACACACACACACAACACACCACAAAACTTTCTTCAAGTCATTAATATATTTGTAAGCATACCCAAAACACTGTCAGTAGTGGTTATTTTGAAGCAGTTGGACTAGGCAACCCATCGAGATAAGCACAGGAGTCTTTGATTAGTAACAGACTGTAATTTTGTTTATTACCATAGCACTATATGATTCTGTGCATGTACTGTGGTAATAACCAAAGTAATAGACTCTGGATCTTTTGCATCTCTTACTTCTGTATCATTTGATTTTTTCTTTCAACAAACTTGTGTTATCAGGTCTTACGTGTGAAGGTTAGGATATATACAAAGCAATTAAGTAAAATATTTAACTTTCTTCTTGAAACTGTACATAAGTATAAGCTATGACTTAGTGTAAAATATATATTTACACAATAGATATCTACATTTACATATAAAATGTATTCACAGTCATTGGAAGAAGGGGTATAGAAGTTTTGTTTAATTCAGGATTCATAAGATTAGTTTCCTATTCAAAGAGAAATGAAAAAAAAAGAAGCACTGTGGAAACCAAAGACCACATTTTCTTTTGCAATACTTGCAGATTCGTATAGTAAAAACTGAATCGTGATCACACTGACATTCAGGCCATAATGTGCCAGCCCTTGACATAATACTATATAGGACTGATTACAAGTAAATATTGTTACTTGCGGCATGGATGAACTCACTAATGCAGCACTGTCTGAAACCAGTCAGGTACAAAAGACTATGTACTGTATGAGTTTGTGCATGTGGAAGTTCACAAGCTGCCACATGGGCCAAACTGTCCTCTGGAGAAGATATGCTGAAGTACCAGCTGCCACAGTCCTTACCAAGGTGAAGGCTGGCCCAAGCTAGTATGATGAGCGTTTTTATGAAAAAGGGGAGTGTACCCCCAAGACGTACACACACATCACGGCACACAGGGAAAGCTGGGCTCCCAACCACCCAGGCCAAGGCCGTCACGAGGCTGGGCTCAGCTCTGAACACAGCAAGGGCCAGGGGGCATTTACAGTGGCTAAGGAGCACAGTGAGGGCTCAGTGGATAGAAAATTACAAAAAGAGGACCTCGAGGATATGGAATTCATGTAAAATGGATTAACAGAACTCTTGTTAAAGGCACTCCATGAACTTAGATACCAAGGTTGGGGATGCTTGATTAGGGTTGAATCCCAACAGGGCAAGGCAAAGGCCTTTTTTGGCGTTAGATTTTTATCTGTTCTATATCTTGTCATCATAAAAAGTCATTGGCTAGATTCTGAAGAGTTTCCTGGAGAATTCATCAGTTTAATGTAATCTTCTCAATCCTGAGGTCGTTCAGACTACTGGGTTTTCTCAGAAACCTGCATTTAACCTACTGTGTGTGTTATCATTTGTACACAAGCAGTTCGAGCTCCTTGTCTGACTCTTCAGACACCTGGGTTGTCTCTCTGTAGCTTGCATGAAGATGAACCAATAGTCTGCCAGACTCATTTCTTAACAATTTGCCCATCCCCATCCCGTAAGTGGACTGTACCCCCATCCTCCCCCTGCAGTACCCCTCTGCCACAGTTGACATCTGGAAGGGATTCTGCTCTACTGTGGGTCACAAGTACAGCCACACAGAAGTTTTGAAAACAGTTTGCCCACTTAAAAGCATCTTACCAATGTCTTGTATGGATTTTCTAAAAATCAACTGATGGGCTTCTGCTTCTTATCTCGCTAAAGATTATTAGCAAATATGATGGCTTTTATTCAATGGTAAATGTTAGCATAAAATCCTGTTGGGATATGGATTTTCTCAACTCTGAAAAGCTACCACCCAAGCACCCTTTCCAAGCAAGACTGATATCACAGGAGATTCAGAATTGCAAAAGGAGTGTACTTAATTTAGCCAAGATAGCCTCCCAAAATTAGCAATGACTACAACATGGTTATAAAATACAGTTTACATACAATGCCCACTCTCCATACTTGGGAAAATGCCCTCTGTAAGTCTCAAACCTTCCAAATAAGTCACAGGACCTGGCCCACCTCCCTCAGCCCCTCCACCCCATGGGCACTCGGCTCCGACACAGGGCCTTTCCTTTTGCACCTCTATCCCAGGACACGCCAGTTTTGTCTTCAGACCAAGGGCTCAAGACCTGGTGTTATAACATGGTCCTCCTGGGCAACATGGTGAAGCCTATGAACCTCTCCTTAGAATAGTATTTTAGCCTGATGCACTGGCACACACTTGTAATCCCAGCACTTGGGAGGCTGAGGCAGGACTGCTATGAGTTCGAGGCCAGTCTGGGCTACACAGTGAGTTTAAGGCCAGCCTGAACTACATAACAAGGCCCTGTCTCAAAAAAACCCCAGTACTTTAAAGGGCATGAAAGTCAGAATACAAAAGATATTATGTTAAAATTGTCAATAATTTTTAAGAATTATGAGATG
Organism: Heterocephalus glaber; assembly: GCF_053883595.1. Taxonomy (NCBI): domain Eukaryota; kingdom Metazoa; phylum Chordata; class Mammalia; order Rodentia; family Bathyergidae; genus Heterocephalus; species Heterocephalus glaber. Next base: position 5,415,569 of record NW_028258444.1, on the reverse strand, counting down.
GTAGTTGGTTAGATTACTGTAACAGTGGTTCCTGTTTGGTCATACTTCCCTGCACTCACAGCCTATGCAGTCTTTTCTAAATTAGATTCTGAACTGGCCTTCTAGCACAACACGAGTGGTGCGGGACTGCACGTGCCCCAGAACACTGTCCCCAGGCAAAGAGGCCAGCGTGGAGCTGTGGACCTCTCGGCCCAGTGTCCAGCCTGCAAGCAAGGCCACCTTGAAGTTTTTAGCCTCCTTGTGCTACCCAAGGACTAAGCCATACCGTCATCCCTGGGCAAGTCCATGAAAACTGCCCAGCTAGCACAGCACAAACTGGGAAGCCACAGAACTGGGTTTCAGCTCAGTGTTGGCTTCACTTATTACACAGTAATACATAACTGGTACAGCAACACATGAGGTTCCTTATGAACACAACATATAATCTAATCCAAGAAATACCACCAATGCGCAGCCATGATGACACTGCAGGGTACCTGCAGACACTGAGACATTGTAAGAAAATATTTGTACTTCTGCTGATCACAAAATGCCAGGTCATGCTAACACCACTGAGGCTTGTTGCCTATGTTCAGAAGGAAGAAAATGTCAAATTTCAGTCTGAGCTTAGTGAAAACAAAGAAAATAATTATTCTTCCCATCCAAGGTTAGAGGCCTCCAGAATTCCCAGAACCTCAGTAAAGACACATTTCTGCTTCTGTTTGTCATTCGGGTCTTGGTTCAAATGGCACCTGCTCCAAGAGGCCTTTGTTGAACAGCTAATGTAAACAGCTCTCTTTCCCTATCATCCTGTGGGACACACTTTATAGATCAGTATTTAGCACAAAATGCATACTCAAAAAGTAACTGTTGAAAGCACAGCACTAATCTTTCCTTAATATTAGCTATTTACTTACTTTTGGGAGCATTTTACATTTATTACATTAGAATATTACATTTCCTTTTGCATCTAAATAAAATGGTCCTTTTCTGTCTTGTTCATAGTCATGTCCCTATTATTGGGCATATTTTAGGCTCCTGTACCCACGGAATGGACAATAAAAGAGGTATACAAAAAATTAAATGCATCGTTAAAAAATATGTTATTGCACAGGTGATGGGTTTTGTTTTATGTTACTTTAGAAAAAGGAACAAAGGGGAAAAAAGAAAAAGGAACAAAGGGAAAAACAATGTACCTTAATAAAAATATATCTAAATCTGTGAAATAACTATACTCATTATAATTCTTCAATATTTTGTGAAGCTACTTGGAGGTAGAAACATTATTCTCTGCTCCAAAAACCAAAGATCACACCGACATAATGAACAGAACCAATGAAAGTACAAATTGGTGCTAACTGGTTTCAGTTCCAACTCATGGAGAGGCAACACAGTGCAGTGGTTAGAGCCTGGTGCTGAAGCAGAGTTTCTGAGGTTCAAATCCTGACTCCAACCCTTATTAAACATGGTCAAAGTTATTTCTCCATGCCTGAATTTCTTTTACTATAGGAGAAATTACTCCTGAGGTTACTGTGTGGATCAAAACAGTGCCTGGTATGAGTGATTGATTAAAAAAACCCCGCAAAGTCCTAAATCTCTGAAATTCAGGTGGGCTTTATAGTGCCTAATGGTCATATTACATGTTCAAGTGCAGGTAAGTTTTTTACTTTTCTCTTTTCCTGCAGTCAGTCCTCCCTTTCTCCCTGAGAATCTGATCCAATATTTCCTTTGGGGAACACAAGATGTGGCTCCTATTCCCACTCCCGTTTTGATTTATTTCTTCCATTTTTCTGTACATAGTATAAAAGACTGTAAAGCCTGTCTTCAGGTGACAAACTTTGAACTTTCTATCCATTTTTCTATTTCAATAATCATGCTCACCTTTTCTTCTGTCGTGTTCCTCCTCGTCTTTCCAGGAAACACTAAACCTGGTCCTGTCAAAGTCACCAACACCTGTGTCTTCCTTTCAGTGGACTCTAAAACACTCTCTCCTACTGGCTTTCAAAACACCTAAGATCTCACCTGATTGGCTGCTCTGTGCAGTCCTCTTTGCTCAAGCTCTAAATATGGAGTGTTCCAGAACTGTGGGAGGGACAGGCCCTTCCTTTTCTGCCTTCTCACTCTCCCAGGGCATCTCATCCAGGCCTCGGCCTTTCTGTGTCCCCCACATGCTATTTTCTCAAGTCCCCACCAGGGGTAATAAAACCCTCTGGATCACTCACTATCTGGCCTCCCTCAAAGAGCTGAGCTCACCATGAGGGCTGAGTATAGCTTAGTGGTTCCATCCCCAGTACCAAGAAAAGAAAGGGTTCACCATGCATCTTTCTCGGTTTTCCCTTTTAGCTCCCCTGTTGGCATTCTGTGGGTTCTTTAAGAGTTTTTGTACCACCTGTCTCTTCCGTGAGGACTCCCTTCTCCTTGTCCACATCAAATGTCATCTCCACAGAAAACTTCCCAGCCCATTCAATCTAAAGCATGCAGTCACACTCACATAACCCTATGATAATGTGAAAGGTGCTTGTCATTGCCTTGTCACTGTATCTACTTATCTGCTTACTGGTTGTTTCTACCACTAGATGTAGGAGCCATGAGGGCAAGGACTCTGTCAGTAACTTCTGAGACCATTATACTCCCAGAACCCAGAAGCACCCTGTGTGGGTGGTTTCTGTCCCGCAACTCAGTCTCAACTCCAGGCTCCATTGGAGTGGTGCTGACTAGAGGCTTGGGAGAGCCTGCTGGGATGAGCTGAGGTGAGGCATCCCCAAAGGGTGGAGAGTACAGAAGTATTTCACACAGTCACGTGCTGCACAATGATGTTTTGGTCAACAGTGGACCACACATCCAGTGGTGGGTCTCGTAAGAGTATATTGCCTAGTGACACTGTACCCATCTTAGTTTGTGTAAGGACACTCTACAATGTTTGCACAATGAAATGACAAAATTTCCTGATGATGCATTCATCAGAACACAGTCCCAGTGTTAAGCGACACATGACTGTAGTTGAGTTCAGAGATGGCGGGGGGAGGTATCTACAAAGCTGGCTCCATGTAAATTCTCCAATGTTCAAAAACCTTCATCTCTTTCATGTGTATTTATATTTTATCCACCTTTGTAAAAATGTGTTTTAAAGAAAGGATTTGACAAATATATCCCCTATAAAGCATGCATGACTGATAAGATTTATCATCTCTCCTAAAGACGGGAATATAATTAACAAGGGACAAAGAATACATCTGTGTGACATCAACCAATAACAAGCTGAAAGACACAGAGGGGTCATCTTCCACATTTTCAGCACTGGTGTTCCACCAGGCAGTAAGGCTGGCATCACGAATCTGTAAAAGAGTTACTGACGAAGAAAACAGGTAACCAGAGCCCCACACAATCAGCATCTTTTCAGTGCAATCAGACTTCACAAGCAGGGAAAAACTAAGAACAATAAACATGGCAAGTTTGAAATGTGACTTAAAACAAACAGGTGCACCAAGAAAAAAGAAATATGAAGGGATTTGTCAAAGTTGAGGAAGAGTCACAGAGGTGAGAATCAGGACTTCCGGGCAGCATTTCCCACAACACACTCTGTAGATGCCTGTTCTGCAGGTTTCCAGGAGTCACCAGGTGGCTTTGGGAAATTAAGTCATACTTCTTTTTCTTCCGGACTTCTCAGAGCCTACATTGAGCACTAAGACTTTGTAAGGGCAAGATATAGTATACACAGTTTGCTAAATTTATTGGACCAGAAGACCTCTGTCCTTTCAAGGAGCATCTGAAAGAACCCACAGACCAACCCTTAAACAATGCTACTCTGAGAAGGTAGAGAAGGGTAGTACCCATGCAACAGGTTAGGCCAAAGGAGCCTGACCCTGGGCTCCTCCAACTCAGAGAGCTAACTGGTCCATCAGATTTAAATGAGGACACAAAATTACAAGCAGAGGGGCTGGGGATTTAGCTCAGTGGTTCTGCCACCTGCCTTGAAAGTGTAAGATCTCGAGTTCGATCCCCGGTACTACCAAAAAAAAAAAATTAAAAGCGAGAGGACTCGTTGCATGTGAAAAGGGGTGCGAGGAGATGACAGGGTCCTGGTTAGCAAGTGAGCAAGCAAAGGGGTACAGGACATTCCCTCACCCCTCAATATGCCACTTGGGATAGAAATTCTTCCGAGCCGAGGGCACTGGAGAAACAGCAGATGCAGGAAGGGCTTTCTGCCCTCCCTCTTCTACAGGCAATAAAACTTCCCAGAAAAAGGCACTCTCCTGTACCAGGAAGAGAACACCCTCATACCAGAGGCCAGAATCAGGGCCAAAAAAGGCCTGTACAAACTGACTGAACTAACACTCTTGCCAAACCTCTTTATCTGGTCATTTCTTCACACATTTTCGTTTCTCTTTTGAACAGACATGTAAGTTTTCTGTTCTGGCCACTTTTCTGGGGGGAGGGGGAGTCAGAATTCCCATGCACATATAACCTTACAATAAAACGTGTACATACTCTGACAATCTGTTCCCTGACAGAAGAAACTTTTCCTTCTTTACCCAAGCGGAACAAAACAGCAACAAAACCAAGACTCTGTAATTCTCACTTTAAGCTCTACACAAATCTTGCTGTAAAGAGAATGGCACCAGGGAGGCTTCACCATCCTGAGTGTGAAGCAATGTGGTGTTCCACCTCCATTAGCATCTGGGACATCTCACCTCACAACCAGCCTGCGCTTCAGGGCCTCGTGGTAAACTTACAATAAGTGACGTCTTGGCAGCAACATAGTATCTACTCTTTTATTTCAAACAGTTGAAATAAGTGATACAAATAAATAAGACTAATCTTATATGCTGACTTATAGTTTCTTTTCTTTGTGTGAAAGTACACTGAAGGAATACAGCTATTTTAAATAATAAAACAAGTTAAGAAACATTGACATTGAATCTGAATTGGGCAGAACATGTATTTTACAGGAAAGCTTTCTGTGTACGTTTTTTTTTTGTTATCAATTTTGGGAGATATAATTCACATACCTACAACTCACTCCCTTAAAGTATACAATTCAGTGGTTTTTAATATAGTCATGTACTTGTGGCCATCACCATAATCAATTTGAGCACATTTCTAACACCACGAAAATAAATTCTGTACCTTTTAGCTATCACTGTTGCCCGCAGGTGACAATGCCCCACCTCTTCCAAGCCCACACAATCACTAATCTACTTTCTGCCTCTACAGATTTCTCTGTTTTGGACATTTCACACAAACAGAATCGTGAAATATGGGGTCCACTGAGCTCATTTGGCCAATGCGGATAAAATCTTTGTTTTGGAGGAGTCTACAGACAGCAGTGCAAAATGTATTTCATATTATATCAGCAAAGTCCTGCAGTGTTCTGGCATCTGTCCAGAATGCAGCAGACCCAGTGGTTGTGATACTACCTTTCACAAGGCTGCAAGATCATTTAAAGTTCACTCAGTGGGCCATAAGCTATTTTTTTTATTCATAAAAATGTGACTTTGTGACCTGGGTATTGTAACCTGAGTATACTTGATTTATTTTGGAATGAACTTTTGCAGATATAAAATACTGCAGTCTTTGTTTTTTCTTCCTATAGTTTATCTTGAAGTCAGGAAACTGTACATTAGGTCTAAAAGTAGACTGGCTATTTTTTATTAGTTTGCTTGATTTCTTTTTCTTCCTCTTTCTCTTTTTTAAATTTAAAGATGCAAAACAAGCACTATCATTAGTGATGGTATAAAAGGCTCCTCTCTGATAGCATCTTCCTATAACTATGAACATGCAGGCTGTCCTGACACAATTACTGTAATAATTCATCAAATAGAAATGGCAAATTTTGGTAATACACTAAATAGATGTGAAATCTAGATTGTACAATAAAAATGAAGGCTGGATTCACAAACATTCAAGAAATCCCTCAATTTCTAGCAAATAACCTTTAACCTCAGTGCTGTAAACTTTACTGTGGCCTTGGTATAAAGATCTAACCCAAGAGATAAATAGCATCACAGCCTAAAAATCACTGATAATGCTAAGTTTAGGGAACATACTATATATGGATTTTTATCAAGAAGCAACACTGTGAAGGGGAAATGAGTGAATAAAAAGGGAGATAAAGGTAGGCATAAAAGTGATTTGTTAAAATGGAATTAAACATTGCAACAAAAAAGGAAAGGAAGAAAAAATACAGAGGGAAGATAAAGAAGGAATTGAAGATAATAAAATGAGTATCATCAGGAAGAAAGAGTTCTATAGAAAGTAGGTACCTATATAATTTATAACTTAATTTGAAAGGTACCAGTAACCTCTCAAGTAAAGTTACAAGCAATGCTGTTGTTTATTCTGTAGGGAGTGCATAACAGAGGCTGGCAGCTCACTCTGGCCAGACAGTCTTTACAGCTTTAATGGGAGACCTAATTTAAATTTAGCTGTTTATTTTTGCTGCTGTAAAACATGTTTATCTAGGAAACAAAGTTTTGACTAAATATCAATAGTGAAGGAGAAATCCTAAAATAATAGTAAATATAGGGGTTGGGGTGTATTTCAGTGATAGAGTGCTTGCCTAGTATGTTTGATCCCCACCAACACAGATGCGCACACACACAAAATAAATGTAGTTACCCAGATGAAGTCTTTAATATATGAAATGTCAGAAGTAATGGCTTCAGAGAGGCAGCTGTTTTATATGAAGATGAGTGGTTAACGATTTGAGAATGAACCTTGGCTCAAATCTTGGCTTGCATAAAATTTTTCTATGGCTGGCATTTTCCTTACCATGAAAAGTAGAAAAATAGCTTTTGTGTTCAATTCCAGAGTTGTTGTCATAAAAGGGGTGGGGGAAGAATGTCTAAAAACACCATAGTCCAAGCCTGATGGCAAACCCCTACAACCCCAATTATTTGGGAGGCTGAGGTCAGCCTGGGCGACTTAGTAAGACCTTGTGTCAAACAAAAGCAAAAGCAAAAACTAAAATGCCTTGTGAATAGCAGGAGCTATTCTATCTCTTTACTAAGGTGCATTTGAAAAGTCAGTTAAAAGCTTTTTGAAAGAAATAACTACTCTGGAGGTCTTCAGAGTGTCCTTTACTAACAGCTATTTGGATCTTTGAAAAAACTAACAGCATGCATCCATGACTACCTCACTGTACAAACAAAATAAGATGGGGAGATTTCATACCCAGAAGCTATACAAATATTCAGTGAATAAAAATCTCCTTCCCATCCTGTCCCCTATCAGCCTCTTTTATCCCTACCCTCAACCCACTGTTCTTAGTATTTGATGTGTCCTTCCAGAGTTCCTTTATAGCTTTCCTATTTTCTTTTTTTCCCCCCATTAAGTTTATCAGTACATTTTAGGTATAAAGTACAGTTACATTCATCATTAGGAACTTGTATCATTACATGAGTATCTTGGTTCTTATTTTTTTTCCCCTTCCTCTGCCCTCCCTTCACCCCCTCCACCCTTCCCTATTTGCAAAGACTTTCCTTCTATTTTTTCCTTTTTCTCATATTTTTTCTTTTCCCTATAGCTTTCCTATTTTCAAGCCAGGTTTATAAAGCCAATTTATCCCCACAGAAAAGTAAACAGGGCTACATAATTTTATAATGGGCCAAACACTGTAAAAATATTATATATATATATATATAGTGTTATCTATACTCTGTATATATACACATCTACCTCATCTGTTTAATGATATACAACACTAAAATCTGCATCTCAAATGGCATTCTTCAATGACAGGCCAGAGTTTATTTACTTATTTAGCACTTACGTAATGCTTTCAATGTTCTAAGACAATTCTAAATACTTTAGAAATAGAACATTCTTTTACTCTTTTAATCCTTACAAGCAACCCTATGAGGTAGACAGCATTATCTATGTAGCATTATCTAAAGCATGGGTAGATTATGTAATAATTTTCTCGATTTCAGAATAAATCAGTGGCAGAGTCAGAAGTCAAACTCAGACCACCTAGTTCTAGAACACATGTTTTTGTTTTGTTTTTAAATAATTTAATTGGCTTTATTTTTCATTCTAGAATCAGGCAACCCTTTGTCCCCTAAAATAAAATAAATATTCACAGAGAAAGGCTGAAAAAAAAAGGAGAAACTAAAAACCAAAAACCAGATTGGCCATTTCAAAGTTACTTTCCTCATACCACAATACAAGGAATGGAAACAGAACAAGAAAGGAACTGACCGGTCAACATGAGGCTACCTTAGGTTGCTCTGTTGAGGACCATCCTCAACCACTGCACTGTGCTGTATCTGCAAGTGGCTCATTAATCTGTTGCTCAAACATGTAGCCAGGCAAACCAGCTGTCACCTCTGTCTACAGCTCAATGTCCCTCTCTATATGAAATGATGAATAATACAAACAGTCAATGGTTTAGTGGATAGTACTTCTGAAAAATGCAGTATTATTTTCAAGATGACTTCCTGTCAAATTTCTGGAGCTAAGAATATGATAGCAGCAGTAGCTGTCCACATTTTGAATACTCATTGTGAAAATTCAAAGATATAGCTTTTCAACAACTTAAAGGTAATCAATATTCTGCCTATTATAATTTACATTAAAATTTCAAAAGGAATTCCCCTTACCAAGCTCTTCCTGGAATCAGCTTTTCCATTTTACCATGGAATAAATGGCAATGGAACTTTTCAATTACCTAAAGAAAGGAATTTCAGATAACAGAGGGGTGAAAATACGGGACACTGAAGGAAAGCCTAGATAGTGAAATTAAAAGTTACAAGATTGAGGTGGGAGAGAAACTACATTATTAAAAGGCATTAACTACCATGGATAGCTGGTGTTAACTCGCCAAAGGGACATTCTGTGGCCATTTTTAGTGACTCTGGGTGGCCAGGATTGGGCCTACATCATGATAAGGAAGAAATGAAATAGCTAGTGATTTATGATGTATTGTTTAAAGTTTGGAATTCCCTCAAGCCATCTCCCACTAGTTTGTCCATATTATTATTATTATTATTATCTTTTTTGTGTTTATTTTTTGGTACTGGGGATAGAACTCGGATCCTTGTGCTTGCAAAGTAGGCGGCAGAACCACTGAGCTAAATCCCCGGCCCATGTCCACATTACTTATAGAAATTTATAGGCTCCTTGGTACCTGGTCTAATTGTCCAGTTGGAGCTATGCCAGTGGGACGTAGAAGAGGCTTCTCTGTACACCTGAGTCATGGCTTGCTTGAAATGAGTACCGCGCCTCTCTGTCTTGGCGCTCACGATCCGAACACAGCAATCCGGGACACCAAGGAAGGGCCTCAGTGCTGCACCGGGGAGGATCAACCCTGTCTGGGCCTGTGCATGCTCTCTCCTCTGTGGGACCACAGCCTTCAACTTATCAACACCTTCTTCAAATACATCCTTCGGGATCTCGTGGGTCCTTTCCGTGACCTCCCCCTGTGTAATTACTGAAACTCTAGTAGAAGCAAACAGAAGCAGGAATTAGTCTCCAACAACAGAGTGCAATAATTAGGAATTCCTGCACCCATGCAGGAGGGCACCAAACCCAGCACAGCCTCTCTCATATCTGCACACACAGAGGAAGCTGAGCTCTCAGTTCCTGGAAGTCAGCCCCAAAGTGAAACAGCAGTCTCAAGCACGGAGCTATAACGCAATTTTCTACCTTCTTAAAGAGCTATCCTTATGCATTATTCCACACATGCTCCAGAGCAAAGAAACATTTGCATTAATAGACCCCCCCCCATAAACTGTATCTTTGCAGCTAAGACTGACAAAGCCAAATAAAGTGCTATGGGCAAGATGCAAAGAGAGGAACATCTGAACACTACTCTTAACAGAAATTCATTGTATATTTGAGATGTATAAATATATATATTCACCAATGTTTTTTCTTCTTGATAGGTAAAAAGAAATTGATTCTAAGTCTTAGGGTTCTCTCCCCTTTTATACTAAAATACCTGTCTTATTGTCAGCACTCACTTCACAATCACTCAAAATAAACTTTTCAATCAACTACAATGCCACTAAAATGAGTATCATCATGTTTTAATATAAGCATTTTAACCATATATGAGGGGGGTGTGTGTGTGTGTGTTTAAAAATAACTTGCACCTGGCATGGTGGTGCCTGACTGTGATTTCAGCTACTTGGGAAGCTGAGGCAGGAGGATAAGTTCAAGACCAGCCTGGGCACCTTAGCTACAACTAGTCTCAAAATACAAAATAAAAAGGGCTGGGGATGTCGCTCAGCAGTATAGTGCCCCTGGGTTGGATCCAAGTCTGGTAAATAATAATAACGTGCAAATTTCAAGCAACCATATATTATCAAGGACAGACATGTCCAAAGAAGTGTTTCTGGTGTGACATCACCTTATTTGGAGACAACTCCACCAATTGTACAGAGTTATGCCAGTCAAGTCTTCAGTATATCCAGGGACAGCAAATTGTCACAGCTCACCTACAAGGAGTGGTACAGCCACCTGCAGCCGTAACTACAATTGTTATAGGGTAGCCACAACCTTTACAGCCATCTGAGATGGTTGTGACAAGTAATCTACTGGATCTGCCACCCCCAACTCCTCCCAAACCAAAAACCATTGTCTTATCTCCCAACTAGAAGACTGCCCGAGATCCAGAAGGGAAGATTTATTACTACCATGTGATCACAAGGCAGACTCGGTGGGATCTGCCTACTTGGGAAAGCCCAGGAGATGATGCCAGCCTTGAGCATGAAACTGAGATGGACCTGGGAACCCTAACATATGAGGAAAAGCCCATGAAAACATCAAAAAAAGCCCAAGACATCAGAAGCAGACACTTCCAGTGAGCTGGCTAAGAAAAGCAAAGAAATGTTCAGAAAAGAGATGTCTCAGTTCATTGTCCGGTGCCTGAACCCTTACCAGAAACCTGACTGCAAAGTAGGCAGAATCACCACAACTGAGGATTTAAAACACTTAGCTCACCAGCTGACTCATGGTGTTATGAACAAGGAGCTGAAGTACTCTAAGAATGCTGAGGACCTGGAGTGCCATGAGAATGTGAAACACAAAACCAAGGAGTACATGAAGTACATGCAGAAGTTTGGGGCTGTTTAGAAACCCAAAGAGGACATGGAGTCAGAGTGACCAGTGGGGCCAGGGTGGGAGGATGGCTGATCAGACAGGCCAGCCTGGGAGAAGAAATTCCATGGACCTCTGCCCTGCCCCCACCCACTGTCGGGCTGTGCAACTGATGACACGTCATCCTGGGGACTCAAGCCTGCAGGTGTCACCTGAAAGCCACAAAATGAGCTCCATCTGCAGATGCCCCCTAGTTTCAAGCTGCTGGGCTGTGGTTAGAGGCCATCAGAGGTAACGGCCCAGGGAAGACCCATTTTCCACCTGGGCCTCGTCCTTGGCAGTGCTGTCAGCACACAGACCCATGCACGTCCCCTCCCAAGACCCTTGACCCTGACGATCTGTATTATATTTTAATGTATGTGTGAATATATTGAAAATAATTTGTTTTTTCTTGGTTTTTGTTTTGCTTTTAGCCTCTATGTGCTAGGATCACAGAAAGACTTTGTAAGGATGGTTTGATTTCTCTTGCAAGGCTTCATTTGTTATCATGTAAATATTCCAAAGCAGGCTGTCTTGTGGGTTTTGGCCAGCCCTGTACTCTGTTATAAGATTGATTTACTGCTTAAAATCATTTTACTTTATCCAGTTTTTACTGAACTTTTTATGTAAAAAATAAAATGAATTAAAGAAAATATAATAATAATAACTTGCAGTATGTATTTTACTATAATGATGAGTAACCAAGGCCCTAACCCTAAACCCAGGAACATTAAGAAACAGAGGTAAGTCACAGAACTAAGAAATGACAGGCCTAAGCCTGAGCTTTCCTTAAGACCCTGACCAGTCCTGTGGTGGCAGAAAGCCAAAGATGGGACACAAACAGAATAAGGCACACAAGGAGAAAACGAAGAGTTCCCTGCAAGTTAGAGTGAACTCCTCGCTTCGGGACACCCACACTGGAAGCCCTATGAACACAGGGAGCAGGGAGCTGCAGCCTCAAGCTTGGGTGACCTCATATTTGGTTCAGAGAAAGCACATAACTCAGGAGAAAATGGAGTCTGGGGGTGAGAACATGCATTCCCTCTGGGGAGACCCAGAGCCACATGGCTGGCCGGCTCCTTCCCCCGCCCTGGGACAGTGATGGACAGCGCCCTGTGCTGCCAGCCATGGTGCAGCAGAGCCTGTGGCTTCCTGTGGCTTCCCAAGGACCCGCTGAGAACACTTCTGCAGGGTCCCTGTCAGATTGCAGAGAAAAGCAGCCTTTCCTAGGCGCAGTGCCCCTGAGAAGGCCCTTTCACAAACCCACAAAGGCCAGCGGTGCAGGTTTCCTTGCCTAGAATTTCAATTAGCATCGTAAGCAACAAACCCGAAAATGATGACTTGAGAAATGTTTGCATTTAGTTTGTGGGCCAAGGTTAAGGAAATATTATAATATATATATGAAGAATCAATAGGGCCGGGGATTTAGCTCAGTGGTTCTGCTGCCTGCCTTGCAAGCACAAGATCCTGAGTTCAATACTTGGTACCAAAAAAAAAAAACACAAAAAACCCCCCACCAAAAATCCAGAATCAATCAATACAGCAGGGTGTGGTGGTGTATTCCTGTAATTCCAGCACTCTGGGAGGCTGAGGGAGGGGAATCACAAATTCACACCCAATCTAGCCAATTTAACAAGACTTTGCCTCAAAAAAATTCAAATATCATCTATTTCAAAACCTCATTTAGTAAGACTATTAGAAATAATAAAAATATTTCCTTAAATATTTACATTTCATCTGAAACATTTTCCTTATAATTGCTTTTTTTGGATAAAACAAAATCAGAAAGCTGAGAAGTAAGTACAAATTAGTGAAAATGCTTTTTTGCATTTTAAAAAATATTTTGGGAACTGTTAAATTACTCATTTTATATTTGTGCATAATGTTACAAACAGCTTTATAAGAGACTACTTGGACACAGGCTACGTGTGAGCAAAAGGCTGGCTTTATTTCTGTCTGGGTGTAGACAGAACTGAGATTCAGAATGATTTCAGCAATGGGCCAGAAAAGGAGTTAAGTTTTTACAAGGTTTGGGGATGAGGTTATAATCCTAAGGAATCTGGGCAGAATGCTTGGGGTCAAAGTTCCAAAGACAGTCAGTGCAGGTGTGCAGATAAATAGTGGCACTGGGGAGACTGTATGCTCTGTCCTAAATTTTCTCTATGGTCATCTGTTTGCTGAGGGCAGCATGGGCCTTCAATGGTCTCCTCTTGTTTCTGGAGGGCACCATGTTTGCTGAGAGGGTCTCACTCAGGTCAGGCATGACATATAATACATAGGTCTGAAGAGGAGTATGTTCTAAGTTTTCACAATCTATAACAGTGACTTACATTAAAAATCCACAACTCTACTATCATTTTGAAAGACAGTATTTATAATTCACATTCCTTTAAAAAAAAATCACAGCAACATTTAAGGTCAAAATATTAAGTGTTAATGTGCCTATTTCTAATATTATGCTTTAAATCTGCCTTTCTACTATGATGTTTAACATTAATATATGCTACATTTAAAATCGATAACATCAATTATAGGAAAAATAAATAAATAATGACTATTTGGAGCTGTGGACCTATTGTTGGTGACAGAGGTTTCCCAAGAGTGGTCGTGGAACTGCCAACAGCATCTATATGACCTAGGAAGTTGTTAGAAATGCAAATTCTGAAGTCCCTTCCCTGCACCTGAATGAGAAACTCCAGCAATCTGTGTGAACAAGCTCTTCTGCTGCACAAGAAAGTCTGACAAACCAGTGGTCCAAAACAGAATAACTTACTAACAACAGTTTAAACACGTCCAGACAACAGATGTTCATAGCAGGTTAGCTGATTTGCTATTCAAGGACATCAACTGTCAAGCCAGAAAAATAAATAAGACAGACAAGGTAACAAAATGAGATATTGTTGCAGATTAGTGGGGGAAAGATGAGCTAGAAGAAAATGTGGATCTATTCATCACTTTACAAGAGAATTTCTTAAATTAAAAAAATGGTTTAGCATATAAGAAATCTGATAAATTGACTACTTTGAAATTCAATACTCGTTCACCTTGACATCATTTACAATAAAGAAAATGAAGACAAGCCTCTGGCTAAGAATAGAAATTTCTTACACATAAAATTGACAAAGATTTGCATTCAGTATTCATTCACCCAACAACACTTTTCACTGTACAAATTCTAAACTCTATCTCAGCTCTCATTAGCATGGACTTTGGATCACAGGTGTTATGGCTTGTATCTAGATGGCCCCCAAAGCCTCATGAGCTCCTAGTTGGGGCTTTTCATAGGTAGCTGGATCTAGGGTGTGTGAATATGGATTAGTCCACTGATTAGATTAGCATAATTCTGGGTGTGGCTAAACAGATTTACTGAAGTGGGAAGACCCATTGGGTATGATGTGAGTGGCACCAACCCAGCAGGCTTGTAGTCTGGCTGGAATATAAAGGAGGCTTGCTGCATTGCTGCCTCCTGTCTACCCTGCCATGAACAGTTTCTCCTCTTAGATGCCCCTCTACCATGCCATGCTGCCTACATGCCAACTATGGATGGAAACCTCTACAAACTGTGAGCTGAAATAAACCTTTCCTCCTTTAACTCTGTGTGTCAGGTATTTTGTCCCAGCAATGAGAAAGTAACCAAGACAACAGATGTTCTCAAAGTATCTTTTAGATTATGTGGCCTGGCTGCTGTGCTGGTATATGTATCACATAGAAGAGGTCATACTAGTGAGATCATAATTTATAAGGATATGAATTTATAGAAAGTGGTCTGACTGTTGTCACAATTATAGAATGATTACTTATTGTCATCACATAAAAAATAAAAGCCCTTGTAAAGTTGACAACTACCACATTTTAGTAAAATTGGAAATTTTCAAAAAATGTGATTTCAGGTGTGTTTCTAGGACAAGAAAATTCCCCAGTAGATCTAATGTGCTCTTCTGATAGAATGGCTCCTATCCCGTCCTCCCACCACCACCGCCAGCTTCTATTACAAGAGACGGTTTTACGTATGATGGGGCTTTGACCTTGGAAGAGGAAATGGCTGCACAGAAATGACCTAAATAGAGACAGTTTCTGTGCTTAGGCAAGGACACCTGCATATGTCATCATTAAAATTTAAAACTGTGCAAAAAGCAATGGAATATCCTACAGCCTGTGGCTATCAGAATGCATGCAGAAATAAGGGGTGGGCCAGTACAGACTTGTAATCTCGCCCAACAAGAAATAAGGCACTTGACTGGGAAGGTGACAGCACACATTCTTTACACTGCAGAATTCCATTCTCCACTCTAATTCACTTAAGCTGCAAGTGAAGATGGAGAATTCGCTCTTGAAGCAAACTGCTGACCGAGACTGAACATTTGCCCAGCAGAACCTCTTCGACACTCAGCAATGACGCTATAATTCTCAATCTGCAAAGGAATCCACGGAATGGATCGCAGTGAATTAGTTTATAGTTACCTTATGTTTTATTCTCTTTTTAACTAAGACACTTGCGTGAGAACTTCTGCTTGTAGCCATGGCAAAGTTACAAAGAAAGGACTTAATTTTTCATTGTGAGTGACTGGAAACTGAATAAACATGAAATAGCTCTTTCCAAACTCCTGAATAACAGGCCCTGTAGAACTGATCTCTGACAGAAGGGAAATGAATGAGCTGAGAAGGAGGAACGTCCCAAATTTCTGGTTGGAGGCACCGTAGGAATTTCAGGGGCACAAAGGGAAGCTCAGAGAACCTAAAGCGCCAGTCGAAGTGAAGAGTTCAGAGTGCAGAGGCTTGAAGGTGCAGGGCAGAACACAGGAAAGGAGGCGCGGGCTTGGGAAGCCGCCAACGTGGCCGGGCGGCCCCCAAAGTGGTGGAGCGGGTCTCGCGGTGGGCGGACGATCACTTGAGCCTAGTCCAGAACATCCGCACTGGGATGGCCATAGCTGGAATAATGTTATTTCTAAGACGTGTTCGACTGACAATCAACATTTATAAGATCTTCAGATATTCCAGCAGAATTTATAAGAAAGAATGTTAAGTGTAACGAGGACGATTACACCGGATAACTGAGAATGGTTTAGAAATTGAACATATTCCCATCACTTTACCTGTTATATCTTCATGGAGAAAAGAGTCATGTGGTGTTTTGCTGGTTAAGCTGGCTGGAGTAGAACTCACTGCAGCTGGGAAGGTACGGATACAGAAAGAGCTCAAAGCTTCCCAAGTACTATGGTTTCAACTTCTTGGAAAGGAGAATTCAGTGCTCTTTTGCTACCTTTTAGTGAATAAGGGTGGATATTTTAGCATGAATCTGAACGAAGAAATTTTGCAAAGAGGCCTGGCAAAACTGTTCTTGTTAAAGGGCTGACTTATAATTCCAAAACTTACTGGACAATTCACAGAAAATTACTTAAAGCTGAATTAATAGCTATAAAAAAAAAGGAGATAGAATATGAAAGGAAGAATCTGAAAAGGAAAGTTATTTGGAAAAATTTAAAGACTCCTGGAAAGAAATAAGGAAAAAAGAAAGTTATTTAAAAGCAACTGGATCAGATTTCAACTTGAAAAAAGGAAGTTATTACGACAAATTGAGAACTTATGAAACGTGGAAAGACATGAGTAACTACTCCTTAATACTGAAAATCAGAGAACTTATGAGTTGCTTACATTTTCGTAGGAAAGAGTGATATATCCAAGAGGTCTAGAGGTGACTTCTCTGAAGAGTAAAATATGTAAACATACGGACATTTTTCACTGAGCCTGCATGGAAATTTCCACAAATGACCAAAGCTGAATTCTAATGGTATTTAAACATTAAAAAGATTATGTGTGTAATATCAGAAGTAATTTAAATAAATAAGTAAAGGTTGATGTAATATGCTTTTAGGAACAATGAAGTACTACAAAAAGTTACCAGAGCTAGACTTGGTGGCACAGGCCTATAATCCAAGCACTCTGGGAGGCTGAAGCAGGAGGAGCAAAGTTAGATCCCAGCCTGGGCAATTTAGAGATTTAGTGAGACATTTCAAAATTTTTAAAAGGACTGGGAATGTAGCTTAGTGTGAAGGCCCTGGGTTCAGTCCTCAGTGCTGGCCCCTCCCACTATCAGGCTGTATATATGTTGTCGTACCATTGTTTGAAGAAAAAAATCCAAGCATTGGCCAGTGTGTCATGCTGAGCAGCTGTATTTAATTTTTGTTCAAAAAAAACTTTTCCATCTTTATCTACTTTCATTATTTATATAATAAAGGAATTATTTATATAAAAAAAGAACACAGGAAAGGAGGTAGGCATGTATAGAGAGAACCCCAGGAAGCTGTGTGAGGGCATCCTTAACCCTTTCTGTGTACAAGGCTCCATGTGCCTGCTCTGTGGAAACCATTACACAAACATGCTGGAATTGAAAAGGAACAGGACAAGTTCTTTGCCTTTCAGGGTCTAAAATACAGTTAAATATTTCTCACAGGTAGCCATTTCTTTTTCTTTTATCGTTTTAATTATATGTGTAGTACTTTGAAAATTATTTTATTTTAGTCTACGGCCATACCACCCTGAACATACCCGATCTTGCCTGAAAATTATTTTATTTTATTAGTACACCTTTGCAGTACATGATGTTTACATTCATCTTGGGGAGTTGGTCCATGCTACATGATAGTTTGTTTCTTTTTTTTAGTCCCCTTTTTCTGCCGCCTCCCTCCTTTCCTCTGCCCCATCTTCATTCTTATTATTATAATTCTTAGCTCGTGTTTATAACATATCATGTCATACATTCACTGAGATTATTAGGTTTCTGTACATGGTATACCTTAATTCTACTTACTTCCCTCTTTCCTTCTCTTTTCCCTTTGCCCTCTTGGATCCCTTCCTATTTGCAAAAGGTCTATTCCCTTGTTTCTGCCTATCCTTTAATATTATTCCAGTTGTTTATAATTTGCCTTACTCAAATGAGAGATACCATATGGTATTTGAGCTGGTGTAACTGATTTATTTCACTCACATTATATTTTCCAGATGGACCCATTTTCCTACAAATGTCTCAAATGTCTCATTCTTTATAGCTGAGTAGTATTCAATTATGTATAGATACATTTTTTTATCCATTCATCCATTGATGGATATGCTGACTGCTTTCAGGATTTAGCTAGTATAAATTGTAACATTATAAACATTGGTATGCAGGTTATCACTATAGTATGATGTCATTAGCTCTTTTGGGAAGACACCTAGAAGGGGAATAGCTGGGTAATATGGAATTTCTAATTTTAATTCTTTGAGAAATCTTCATATTGTTTTCCATACAGGCTATACTAGTTTGCATTCCTACCAACAATGTAAGAGGCTTTCTTGTTCACTTCAGCCTCACCAGCAATTGTTATTCTTTGTCTTCTCTATAATTATCATTCTTTCTGGTGTAAGATGGAATGTTAGTGCTGTTTTAATTAGTGTTTCTCTAATAGCCAGAGATATTGCACATTTTTTCATATATTTGTTGGCCATCTGTACTTCTTCTGAGAAGTGTTCATTTCACTTGCCCATTTCTTGACTGGGTCTTTTATTTTAGGTGGTCTTATTCAGACAGAAATACCGGTAATTAAAGAAGTCATAAATTTTAGAATGACCAATGTGAAGACAGAGTATCTGAAATTGAGGACAAAATGGTAAATTATGACAAAGCATTCAAAGAAGCCACAAAAAAAGAGGGAGAGAACAAAAAAAGACCATCCAATAGTGACTAATGACACTAAGAAGACTAACTTAAGGCTAACTAGAATTAGAGAAAAGCTAGAAGAGAACACAGATGGAATTATTAATATGTTTACAGAAATCTTTACAGAAAGTTTCCCACATACGAGAAAAGAGTTCACCATTAAGGTAAGCAAGTCTTCCAAACAACTATGATTAAAAAAAAGAAGCTCACCAAGGCATGTCCTTATTAAATTGCCAGATATCCAATAAAAAACCAGAATTTTAAAAGCAGTCGAAGAAAAACAAAGGTAAAACTATTAGAATCACAGATTTCTCAACACAAACATTATAGGCCAGAAGAACTTCAAGTGGAGTATTTCAAGCCCTAAGAGCAGATAACTTCCAACCTAGATCAACTTACCCACCAAAGATTTCCTTTAAAATAGATAGAGAAATAAGGACATTTTATGAAAAAGACCAGTTCAGGACCTACATGAATACTAAACTAGCACTCCCCAAAATACTCAAGAATATCCTAGACAGGAAGAATAAAACCAAAAAAGCTAAAAACCCAGATGAAATGAAACATCAAAAAAGGTCAATAGATAAACAACAACAAAAATGACAGGAAAAGAAAAACAAAGACATCACCAAGCAGAAAGAGCACAATGATAGCAAATACAGTTATCAACACATCTCAGTAATATCTCTCAATGTTAATGACCTCAAAACTCCAATTAAAAGATACAGTGTCTTAGTTACCTTTTTCACTGCTGAGACAAAATACTCAGCACCCAAAGTTAAAGAAGGAAAGGCTTATTTTGGCTCACAGTTTGTAGAGATTTCAATTTGTAGTTGGCTGGCTCCAAGGCAGGATGGAGTGGCAGAGGGGCTTCACAGAGGAGAAACAGTTCGTGGCTGGGAGAAAGCAGCAAAGCAGGAAGTAGCTAAACAGCTTCTTTCTGTCTCTTGTATTCTATCCAGGCTACCTGCCCCAAAAAGTTAGTAGCACTCACATCAGGGTGGGCCACTCTTAATCCAAGCACCACACACCCTAAATCCAGCCACCTCCAAAAATCCCCACCTAAAACCACATGAGGCTTTGAGGGGACATCTAGACACAAACCATAACATATAGATTGGGAGATTGGATCAAAAACCATAATCCAATAGTCTGTTGCATTCAAGAAACTCATCTAATTAAAAAAGATAATCATAGGGCTGGGAATTTAGCTCAGTGGCATTGTGCCTGCACTGCAAGTACAAGGTACTGAGTTCAATCACCCATACCAAAAAATAAAAACAAAACATATTAACAGACTAAAAATAAAAGGATGGAAAATAATATTTCATGCACAAGGACCCCCAAAACAAGCAGGGATAGCAATTTTAGTCTCAGACATAGTAAAATTCAAGCTAAAACTGATTAGAAGATACAAAAAGGTTACTATGCACTAGTTAAGGGAACAAGAAGAGATAATATTTATAAATATTAATGCATTGAATACTGTAGTACCTATCTTCACAAAACAAATACTGCTGAAAATAAAAGATCAAATATATACCAAGACAATCATAGTGTTGGTTTTTATAAAAAGATAGATCAACTAAAGAGATAGATCACTTTTACAAAGAGATAGATAAATTACACAAAAAATCAGTAAATAAATATCAGAGCTGAACCACATCCTTGAACTTATAGATTTAATAGATGTCTACAGAACTGTATTCCACCCTTTGACAACAGAATATGCATACTTTTCTGCAGCATACAGTACATTCTCCAAAACAGACTACACAGTAGGCCACAACACCTGCTACAGAAATATAAAAGAATAAAAACTACCCATGTGTACTATCAGACCACTGTGCAATGAAAATAGAAATCAACCACAAAAGAAATCAAGGAAAATTTAGAAACACATGGAAAGTTAATAACACACTCCTAAACAACCAAAGGACTATAGAAGAAATTTAAAAATTTCTGAAAGTTAATGACAATGCCTGTACAATTCATCAGAACCTTTGGGACACAATGAAATCAAAATTTTTTTTTTGGCACCAGGGATTGAACTTGGGACCTTGCACTTGCAAGGCAGGCAGCAGAACCACTGAGCTAAATCCCCAGCCCAGTGAAAGCAATCTTAGGAGAGAAGTCCACTGCAATCAATGCACACATTAGGAAACAGCCAGCTCAAATAAATAACCTTATGAGCAACCTCAAGATACTTGGAGAAACAACAACAATCCAGGCCCAAACCAAAATTAAGGAGAGAAATCAGAGAGATTAGAGCAAAAATCAATGAAATTGAGACTAAAAAAACAATCCAAAGAATTAATGAAGAGCTGATTCTTTGAAAGAATAAACAAAATAGATAAACCCTTAGCTAAACTTACCAGAAGAAAGAAAAGAATCACATCAATGCAATTAGAAATGAAAAAGGCAAAATCTTTGAAATTTTTAAGATTCTAGTTAATTTCTGAAAAAAATGTTACTGTAGTAGACATTGGAACTTTGTCAGTTCTGTATGTACCTGATTTTTATGGACAAAGTATTATAAACATTTAATCATTCATTCCTTCATTCCTTGTATTGGTTCAACAAATACTCACTGAGTACATATATATACAAGCAATTGTATTGGTGCCAAGATTATAAAAAACACAAGACATTGCCCCTACCTCAAAAAGTGTGCAGTTTAGTTGGGGAGATGTGCATAAGAGCTAATAGCAATACCGTGCTGGGTGTGGTGACACATGTCTATAATCCCAGCACTTGGGAGCTGAGCCAGTCGAATCACTACAAGTAGGAGGCCAGACTGGGCTACAGTGTGAAACTCTGTTTCAAAAAAGGAAAAAAAGACAGAGAGGCCACTAATATCAATATTAACAGTTACTGAATCTGTCCCTACAAGTACAGTTCTGTGTACTTTATATGTAAGAACTCATTTACTTCTCACAACAACATTATGAGGTAGGTATTATTATCTCAGTCTTATAGACAAATGAATTGAAATACACAGAGATTACATAATTTGCTTAATTATTTACATTCTGTGGAATAAGAACTAGGATTTCAAGCCTTGCAATCTGACTCCAAAACAGTTGCTATTAAAACAAAGTGTATGGTGATTGAAAACTGATCTATTTATTACAGCTATTTATTGCAGACCCTTCAAATGTACAGCAATGCTAAGTGGCCAGATTTTAAAACATACAGAAGAATCCTCAGCTTACAGAAACGTATGGTCAGTAATGATTAACATTGAAATGATTATTATACATTAATATATGAAAACCTCCATACTGTATCTCATGGTGCCTATAGGAAAAAAATGCATCAGTCTCAAACAATTTGCTTATAAGTTAATTTAAAAGCATTTTATTGCTAGGTGAGAACAGACTCTAGTTAATGTTTTACAAATAATTATTCAGTACACATTCTTTTATTTATTAATAATTCTTTCCTGGAATACATTTCTTAGTTTTAAAAAAGTTTACAAATCATGAAACAAAGTCCATTTGGTGCCATATAGTCTCCTGCTGCCCAAGGTTCCTTAGCTACTCTACAAATTTCCACAAGCTCGGAGGCTTAAACAACAGTGCCCATCCTCAGTTCTGGAGGCCAGAAGTTTGAAACTGAGGTGCTGGCAGAGCCACACTCCTTTTGGAGGCTCTAGGTGAGAACCCTTCCTTGCCTTTTCCAGCTCTGCTGGCCCACGGCATTCCTGGTTGCAGAATTTTTAAAAATCAAATTCAAAATGGAATCACATGTAATAGTAACAACCTTTTCGTTACTGACTCTTGCCCCTACCAGCTACTGTAACATCTCTGAGCATGGACCCAGCTCAGCCCCATAATTGTTTTTGAGAGTCTCCATGAGTCATCTTCCTGGGCTCATGTTAAGGCACTGCTGTGTCCTTGCACTCCTGCTCCCTCCATGTCCACTCTGGGTTCCACCTCTCCATGGCTAAAGGTGGCTTCATTACTGTCTCTGGTAACCTGATTGCACCTCCTGCCATGTTCCACCAGGACTGCCTGTTTCTGCTGGGTGCAAAGGTGATAAAACCACTTAGGTGGTGAAATCTTTCTCAAGAATCTTCTGCTATTGGCACAGGAGGTGAGCTGTTCCCAGTACTAAGGAGGAGGCTTCCAGGCCACAGTACCCTGCCCCCACAAGCACAGAGGAGGTGAGCTGCTCCCAGTGCCCAGGAGGAGGCTTCTGGGCTGCCTTACCACCTCCCCCCACCGCCAGTGCCCAGGAGGAGGCTTCTGGGCCGCTGTATCACCACACCCAGTGCAGAGGAGGTGAGCCACGTGGGCACCAGCACCACCAACCCCCGCCCCGCAAAAGAAGAAGACATGTAAAAAAGTCTCAAAACCAGACTTCCAGACATTCTAAAGCAACCCCAAAGGGAAACGAGATGGAACACTCTGATACTCAACCACTGGGCTCCCTGAACTGGCAACAAAAGAGGATCTGCAAAAAATGAAATCAGAAATAATTTCTCACATAACAACAGAGATTGTGCCCATAGTACAAGACATGACTAATAAATCTACACAGGACACAGATGAAAAAATAGAGGAGCTGAGGTACATGATAGAATCCCAACATAGGAAATAAATGGAATCCATAAAACAGATACAAACAGATTTCCAGAAGATTAAAAACTCTATTGAAAGCTTACTCAGCAGAATGAGCCAATGTGAGGACAGAATTTCAGATATAGAAGATAAGATTGTAATTGGAGTCCAGGAAAAGACAAATTTCTTTAAAATTTTAAGGGACCATGAGAAATCAATCCAGCAGCTGCTAGACGATGCAAAGAAGAATAACTTAAGACTGATCAGAGTTAATGAAGAAACAGGAGAGAGTGCAGATGACATAAAAAACCTCTTCACAGAAATGATGGCAGAAAACTTCCCAAGGAGGGGAAAAGAACTTGACATACAGTTAAGTGAGGCATATAGGATTCCAACTACCCTTGATCAAGAAAACTCTACACATAGGCATATAATAGTTAAGATTCCAGAAACCCAACAGAAGGACAAAATTCTACAAGCAGTTAGAGAAAGGAAATAAATCACATACAAAGGAAAGCCCATTAGAATCACAGCAGACTTCTCAATGCAAACTCTCAAGGCAAGAAGAGCTTGGAGTGACGTACTTCAAGTCCTAAAGGAAAACAGCCTCCAACCCAGGTTGATGTGCCCTGCAAAACTATCTTTCAAAATTGATGGAGAAATAAGATACTTTCATGACAAAGAGTGCCTTAGAAACTTAATGAATACCAAACCAGCACTCCAAAAATTTTTAGACAATATCCTAGGAAAAGACAGCAAGGATCACAAGCCCAGGAAGCCCAGCAGAATGAATCCATCAGGCATGATAAGAAATTAAACCAAAAGGGGGAGAATCCAACAAAAAGAAAAAGTCATGACAATAATAAGTGAATACTTATCAGTTCTAACCATCAATGTTAATGGTCTCAATTCACCAATCAAAAGAAACAGATGGGCAAGATGAATCAAGAAGCAAGATCCAACAATATGCTGCATACAAGAAACACACTTAATTCAAAAAGAAACTCAAAGACTGAAAGTTAAAGGATGGAAAACAATACTCCATGCAACAGGAACCCCCCCCCCCAAAGTAGGAGTAGTTATCGTCTTTGCAGACCAAGTGGATTTCAAACCAAAATTTGAAACACTTCTGGTCCCCAAAATTTCAGATAAGGGATAGTCAACTTGTATGTACAAATCTATTGTGAACATGTATTTTCATTCCTTTTAAGTAAAAACTTAAGAACAGAGCTGTTGGTTCTTAACAGCAATACAAGAAATTTCTATATTGTTTCCAAAATGGTTTTATCACTTTACATTCACATTAGCAGTATTAGAAAGTTCTAACTGGTTCACACCTAAGGTGACACTTGCTCTTTTTTAAAACTTTTAACTTCATCTCCCTAATGAGTGTATAATACAATCTTGTTATTGTACTGATTAGAATTTTTCTGATTCTAGGGTTGCACACCTTTCCTGGTGCTATACTAGCTATTTATCATCTTCTTGTGTCTATTTTTTAATTGGGTTGTCTATTAATGAGCTGTAAGAGTTCTTTATATATTCTGGTTATAGGTTATATATATGATAGATCCAATATATGGTCTGTTGAAGGACTACTTTTCATTTTCTCAACAATGTCATTTAAAGCTCTAAATTTTGATGGAATCTCATTTATCAAATGTTTTTTCTTTTACACATTTTTTTTTGTATCCTAGGAAATTCCTGCCTATCCTAAATTCATGAACATTTTCCCTTATAATTTCTTCCTTTTTTTTTTTTTTTTGGTACCAGGAATTGAACTTGGGTCCTTGCGCTTGCAAGGCAGGAGGCGGAACCACTAAGCTAAATCCCCAGCCCTATAATTTTTTCTTAAACTCTTATATTTTTAGTCTTTCATATTTAGATTTCATAAATCCTTTCTAGTTATTTTTATGTATGGAAATAAAGGGTTGAGGTTAATTTTTTACATGTGGATACCAGGTGTTCTAGTACCATTTGCTGAAAACACTATCTCTTCCTCTGCTCTTGAGTTGAGTTTATGTTCTGTCAAATGTTAATGTTAAATAATCTTTCAAAACTCAGTGGACCATATATGTGTGGTTCTATTTCTAGATTCCCTGTTTTATTCCAATGATCTGTGTCTTTCCTTACACCAACACTGCCTTGATTACCGTAGATTTAGAGGAAGTCTTAAAATTGGGTAATAAATGTCCTCCAACACTGTTTTTATTTTTGCTTTTGGCTTTTCTGGGTCCTTTGTACTCATACATAACTTTTAAATTTCAATATCCGGTTCTTCATTTATAGCAAGTATACACAGACCTGAATTTTTATATATACCTTGTGTTTTCTAATCCTGCTAAATTCTAGTACAAGTTCCAGGGGCTCCTAGAGATTTCTTAGTATTTTCTCTGTAGATGATCATTTCATCTACATATAAAGATTTTGCTTCTGCCATGCCAGTCCTATCCTAGTTGTGTCATTTTATTGCCAGACTCTTTTGGTTGGGCCTAGGTTCCAAAGTTTAATGGACAGATAAAGAGTAAGCATATCTGCCCTTGTTCCCCACCTTAAGGAGAAAGCATTGTATCTTCTCCATTCATACAAGGCATTCTCGCTGGAAGTATGGAGTATATGTCTTTAATTTGTTGAGAAGTTTCTGTTCTACTTCTAGTCTCCTGATAGCTTTTACCATGAATAGCTATAGAATTTGGTCCAATACTTTTTCTCCAACTAGTGACAGGCTCATATGGCTTTTTCCTTTCCTCTGTTAAAATGATTACTTTTGGGGGTGGATCTTCCAATGCTGAACCAACACTGCCATCCCTATAACAAAATCACTTTCTACATCCTGCCAGATCTGACTTCTAAGAGTTTGTTTTGTTCAACAAATTTCTATCTATGTTCATACTTTTTTCTTCTATTATTTTTATCCAATTTTAGGATTAGCACAATGTGGGGTTCCTAAAATGAGGGGAGAAGTGTTCCTTCTTTTTTCTGTTTTGATTGTTTGATATAATTTATCAGTTAAAATGGTTATGAGCCTGCTGTTGTCATATAGGTAGGTTTTCAAGCTAGGAATATACTTTCTTTAATAGGTGCTATTCAAATTTTATATTTCCTCTAGAGTTAGTTTCATTAATTTGTCTTCTAAGTTACTTCTTAGAAGTTGTCAAATTTATTTCAAAAAAGATTTTTGTAATATGCTTTCTATATCCTTTTAAATTCTGTAAAATCTGTGGTAATGTCTCCTAGATCTTAATATTGTAATTTAAAAAATGTATAACTGATATTGTGTAACAGGAAGAAAAGGTCTAAAAGAGCAGGGGAATTGGGAGGGGTAGGGGAAGGGAAAAAAGGGAAAGGAAAAAATATGAGAAGAGGAAAAAAATGGAAACAAGGTCTTTGCAAACAGGGAAGGGTGGAGGGGGTGAAGGGAGGGCAAGGGAAGGGGAAAAAAATAAGAACCAAGAGACTCATGTAATGGTACAAGATCCCAATGATGAATGTAACTATATTTTATACCTAAAATGTACCAATAAAGTTAATGGGGTAAAAAAAAAAAGAGGAAAGCCTTGGCATGGATAGAAATTTTTCAAACTGTCCACATGACTGGTTATGGGTATTAAGAACAGAATGTTTATCTTCCCCCCAAATTCCTATAGTGAAGCCTTGACCCCCACTGTGATGGTATGTTGGACATTGGGATTTTTGAGAAGTAATGAGGCTTGGATGAAGTCATGAGGTCTAGTGTTGGTCTGATGGGATTAGCGCCCTTGTAAGAAGAGACACCGGAGAGGTCACACTCCTGCTCTCTCCCAGTCTGTCTCCATGCTTGCACAAAGGAATAGCCACAGGAAGCCACAGCAAGAAGGTGGCTGGAATCGAGGCCCTCACCAAGAAGAACCAAGTCAACAGGCACCCTGAACTTGGATTTCCCAGCCACCACAACTCTGAGAAATACACTTCTGTTGTTGAAGCTGCCTTATGTGTGATATTTTGTCACGGCAGCATGAGCTGACTAATATAACGGCCAAGTTTTAGTTCAAGGATGAATGAATGAGTATAAATGAAAGCCCTGAATACGTAATGCCTCTGCACTGGGGGAAAAATGCCTCTCAAGCGCTGAAAGAGAAGAATACAGACTAATTAAACAAGGAGAATAGTAAAGGAAATTGCTTTTTAAGTAATGTTATCTGGTGGTTCACTGCTCCTTTCTAATTGCACCAGAGGGAAACCAGACAATAGTATTCATTGAATTCCGGAGGACTGGGCCTAGATTTTGTTCATCTGATTCAAAGGCTCAGTTCAGCGAGAGAAAGATGACGTGACTGTCCCGAGTGGCTGAGACAGTGACTCCCACAGATGTCCTGCTTTTGACAGCAGCATGGTAAACAGAGGAGGAAAGATCTCGGGGAAGATCAGCACTTTGTTTATCTGCTTGTACTGCCTCTGGTTTTCCAAACAGATGCAACAAGTGAGTTTGTTAAAATAGGGTACCTACTAAGAGACTCAAACATCCTGTTTTATTTATTCAGCCAATATTCACTGAATATCCATGAGTGTCAGATGCTATTCTGGATGCTTGGGATGTAGCAGTGAATAAGACAAGTTTAGGGCCTGTCCAGAAAGGGTTTGCGAGGCCACACTAAGCTCCCTACAAATATCAAACTAAGGGGGGAAAGGCAGAGCAAGGGGGGTGAGGAGGGGTCAACGTGATCAGAGTAGGTGTTATTTGCATATACAAATCTGACAAAAGGAAACCCTTTAACAAAAAAAATTTAAAGAGCTGGTATTGCACTTGGAAGGAAACAAAACAAACAGAAAAGTGCTAAGACTGAAATAAATAAGAATAAACTATAAAGTGACTAGGGCACTATTACTGTCATTAATCACCAACTGCTTATAATAAATATTAATATTCATTTCTGCTTTCTTTTTGATGTTGAAAGAAGACACATTTCCATCACTTTTAGACTAAAAACAAAATAATAAGCCACAGTCCTTCTTGGGCTATTACCATTAAATTTGTGGATACAGAGTCATTTTGAAAGGTAAAATGGCAAATGCTGATGGATAGGTTCAATGAGACATTAAAGTCAAACAAACGAGGTAGACATAGAACAACCAGTTTGAAAGCAGGGACCAGGCTTTCCTCACATTTGCAGCTTGTAGAGCAGCTGGCACCACTCCTGGCACTATTAATAATGTGCAAAATGCAACAGGGAGAAAAAGGGCAAATACGTAGAAAACTAGTCCATAGGAAAAGGAATCCACATGGCCAATAAACAGAATAAGATGCTAACCCAATTCTGCAGCATAGTGTAAGAGACACACCATGGCTGTAAGACTGTTGCCATGAGGCTTGCTCAGGACCATGCAGGCTGATGCGATGCACCATGGTACAGCCTACCCGGGGTGCCCAGGGGACAAGGTGGCCAGGCACTGAGGCAGTTCTCACAAATCTTAAAGCAAAGGTCACCCTGACAAGAATAGTTCAGCTTCCCCTTGGGACAGAAACACTATGCCACTTGCCCAGACCAAATGAAAGTACAGGAAGGGGGCAGAACCCTCCAATGTCAAGCACAGTCTCCAGGCAGAGACCCCAGAGAGGCAACCACCTGAGCCTGACTGATCCTGCCTCACCCCACCGATATGCTCTACTTCTGACGTGTGAGTGTGAGGTGCTGCCAGGGCAACCTTTGGAGCACCAGGAAGGCTAGGGCTCACTTTTCATGGGACTAAGACAGAAGGGGAGATGCTGCCTCTGGGGAAGCTGATGAACTAGGAGCACACAGGACCTCAAGCACTACAAATTACTAACTAAGAAAAAAAAGTAAAAAGAGATGCAGGTTTAAAAAAAGATAACAGACCACTACCCCAAGCGCAGAGGAGGTGAGCTGCTCCCAGCGCCCAGGAGAAGGCTTCCAGGCCACTGTACCCCCCCCACCCCCCACCCAATGCAGAGGAGGTGAGCTGCCCAGGTGCCAGCAACAACCCCCATCCTGCTGAAAGGAGAAGACACTTCCAGATCACCTAAAGCAACCCCAAAGGGAAATGAGATGGAACACTCTGATACTCAACCACCTGGGCACCCTGAACTGGCAACAAAAGAGGATCTGGAAAAAATGAAATCAGAAATAGTTTCTCAGATTGTGCCCATAGTGCAAGGTATGATTAATAAATCTAGACAGGACACAGATGAAAAATAGAGGAGCTGAGGAACATGATGAAATCCCAACATAGGAAATAAATGGAATTCATAAAACAGATTTCCAGGCAATTAAAAATTCCACTCAGCAGAATGAGCCAATGTGAGGACAGAATTTCAGATATAGAAGATAAGATTGCAATCAGTGACCAGGAAAAGAAAAAATTCTTTAAAATTGTAAGGAACCATGAGAAATCAATCCAGCAGCTGCTAAACAATGCAAAGAAGAATAACATAAGACTGATTGGAGTCAATGAAGAAAGAGGAGAGAGTGCAGATGACATTAAAAAAAACTGTTCACAGAAGTGATGGCAGAAAACTTCCCAAGGAGGGGAAAAGAACTTGACATACAGTTAAGTGAGGCATATAGGATTCCAACTAGTCTTGATCAAAAAAAATCTACACATAGGCATATAATAGTTAAGATTCCAGAAACCCAACAGAAGAACAAAATTCTACAAGCAGTGAGAGAAAAGAAACAAATCACATACAAAGGAAAGCTCATCAGAATCACAGCAGACTTCTCAATGCAAACTCTCAAGGCAAGAAGAGCTTGAGTGACACACTTCAAGCCCTAAAGGAAAACAGCCTCCAACCCAGATTGATGTGCCCTGCAAAACTATCTTTCAAAATTGATGGAGAAATAAGATACTTTCATGACAAAGAACACCGTAGGAACTTCATGAACACCAAACCAGCACTCCAAAAAATTTTAGACAATATCCTAGGAAAAGACAGCAAGGATCATAACCCCAGGAAGCCCAGCAGAATGAATCCATCAGGCATGACAAGAAATTAAATGCAAAGGTTGAGAATCCAAGAAAAAGAAAAAGTCATGACAATGGTAGGTCAATAAGTATCCATGACAACTATCAATGTTAATGGTCTCAATTCACCAATCAAAAGAAAGAAACTGGCAGAATGGGTCAAGAAGCAAGATCCAACAATGTGCTGCATATAAGAAACACACTTAATTCAAAAAGAAACTCAAAGACTGAAAGTTAAAGGATGGAAAACAATACTCCATGTGACGGGAACTCCAATAAAACCAGGAGTAGCTATCCTCTTTGCAGAGCAAGTGGATTTCAACCCAAAATCTGAAACACTTCTGGTCCCAAGAATTTCAGATAAGGGATAGTCAACTTGTATGTACAAATCTATTGTGAACATGTGTTTTCATTCCTAAGTAAAAACTTAAGAACAGAACTGTTCTTAACAGTAATACAAGAAATTTCTATATTGTTTTCCAAAATGGTTTTATCACTTTACATTCACATTAGCAGTATTAGAAAGTTCTAACTGGTTCACACCTAAGCTGACACTTGCTCTTTTAAAACTTTTAACTTCATCTCCCTAATGAGTGTATAATACAATCTTGTTATTGTACTGATTAGAATTTTTCTGATTCTAGGGTTGCACACCTTTCCTGGTGCTATACTGGCTATTTATCATCTTCTTGTGTCTATTTTTTAATTGGGTTCTCTATTAATGAGCTATAAGAGTTCTTTATATATTCTGGTCATAAGTTTTATATATATTATAAATATGGTCTGTCGAAGGACTACTTTTCATTTTCTTAACAATGTCATTTAAAGCTCTAAATTTTGATGGAATCTCATTTATCAATTTTTTTCTTTTATACATCATTTTTTTGTATCCTTGGAAATTCTTGCCTATCCTAAATTCATGAACATTTTCCCTTATAATTTCTTCTTAAACTCTTATACTTTTAGTCTTTCATATTTAGGTTCATAGATCCTTTCAAGTTATTTTTATGTATGGAAATAAAGGGTTGAGGTTAATTTTTTATATATGGGTACCAGGTGTTCTAGTACCATTTTCTGAAAACACTATCTTTTCCTCTGCTCTTTAGTTGAGTTTATGTCCTATCAAATGTTAATGTTAAATAATCTTTCAAAACTCAGTGGACCATATATGTGTGGTTCTATTTCTAGATTCTCTGTTTTATTCCATTGATCTATGTCTTTCCTTATGCCAACACTGCCTTGATTACTGTAGATTTAGAAGAAGTCTTAAAATTAGATAATAAATGTCATCCAACACTTTTTTTTTCTTTTTACTTTTCTAGGTCCTTTGTACTCCTACATAACTTTTAAATTTCAATATCCAATTCTTCATTTATAGCAAGTATAGATAGACCTGAACTTTTATATATACCTTGTGTTTTCTAATCCTGCTAAATTCAAATTCAAGTTCTAGGGGCTCCTAGAGATTTCTTAGTATTTTCTCTGTAGATGATCATTTCATCTACATATAAAGATTGTGCTTCTACCTTGCCAATCCTATGCTAATCGTTTCCTTTTTTTGCCAGAGTAATTTGGTTTGGGCCTATTTTGGTTTCAAAGTTTAATGGACACATGAAGAGTAGACATATCTGCCCTTGTTCCCCACCTTAGGGAGAAAGCATTGTATCTTCTCCATTCATATAAGGCATTTTTGCTGGAAGTACGGAGGGCATGGCTTAACTGTTGAGAAGGTTCTGTTCTGCTTCTAGTCTCCTGATAGCTTTTACCATGAACAGCTTTTACCATGAATTTAGTCCAATACTTTTTCTGCAACTACTGACAGGATCATATGGCTTTTTCCTTTCCTCTGTTAAAATGATGACTTATTGGGGTGGATCTTCCAATGCTGAACCGACACTGCCATCCCTATAATAAAACCACTTTCTACATACTACCAGATCTGACTTCTTATAGTTTGTTTTTTAAAATAAATATTTATCTATGTTCATATTTTTTCTTCTATTAGCTTTTTCCAGTTTTAGTATTACCACAATGTTGATTTCCTAAAATGAGGGGAGAAGTGTTCCTTCTTTATTCTGCTTTAAATGTTTGATATAATTCATCAGTTAAAATATACAGGAGCCTGTTGTTGTCATATAGGTAGGGTTTCAAGCTAGGAATATACTTTCTTTAATAGGTGCTATTCAAATTTTATATTTCCCCCAGAGTCAGTTTCATTAATTTGTCTTCCAAGGTACTTCTTAGAAGTTGTCAAATTTATTTCAAAAAAGATTTTTGTAATATGGTTTCTATATCCTTTTAAATTCTGTAAAATCTGTGGTAATGTCCTGTAAATTTTGATATTGTAATTAAAACAATGTGTAATTGATATTGTGTAATAGGAAGAAAAGGTCTAAAGAGTAGGGGAAGTGGGAGGGGTAGGGGAAAGGAAAGCAGGGAAAAGAAAAAATATGAGAAAAGGAAAAAAATGGAAACAAAGTCTTTGCAAATAGAGAAGGGTGGAGGGGGTGAAGGGAGGGCAGGGGAAGGGGAAAAAATAAGAACCAAGATACATCATGTAAAGGTACAAGATCCCAGTGATGAATGTAACTGTATTGTATACCTAAAATGTACCAATAAATGTAATGGGGAAAAAATAATAAATAAATAAATAAATAAATAAACAAACAGTCATAGTGGTAAAGTTAAGAACTTTTAAAAAAATGATTCCCCAGGATCCCCCTAAACTGTGTACACTTCTTCATCACAGGGTGCAGGGGGTGGTCATAGATGTACATAGTTTCAGGAAGGTGATTTAGAAAGAAATATCAGCAGTGTGAGCGTGCATCCTGCTCCACCTGAAAGCATGCCATGAAAAGCTCATCTCGGGTTCCAGGGCCAAAATGCACAAGTACAACAGGCTGAGGACCAAATCCTCCACAGAAGGGCATCTGTGGACTTTTAAGACCTAAACTACAGCAATAAGCACGTGTGAAGAGTAGGATGATGAGAAGAACGGCAGTCTCTGAGACATCCATAGCCTAGTGTGGGGACCTAAGCATGTGTCAAGCTACAGAGCAAAGGGAAGGAAGATTGCAGATGCTTTAAGGTTAGTCATCTGATCATGAGCTCGGACAGCAGACTGCGCCATGACAGTGGGCACAGTGTGATCACAGGGTCTTAAAAGTGGGAGAGAAAGCCCAGGAAGAGACCCAGAGAAATGGCGGCCAGAAGACACAGCTTGCTGCTGCCGGGGTTGCAGATGGGAGAAGGGAGTCATGAGCCAGGGAATGTGATGTCTTGAGAAGCTGGGAAGGCAGAAAAGGAATCTTCTCTGAGGCCTGCCAGCACTTTCACTGTAGCCCAGTGAGATGTAGTCTAGACCTCCACACTACAGAGCTTTAACATAATAAATCTGTGTTCCTTTATTTAAGAGGTTACTTCTATAGAGCAGGACTGGAGGTTGAGGCAGTGTGGAGGAAGATTTAATTTTTATATCATTCTACTTTACTGGAATATATCTATATATCTCTATATATCTTTTAAAATGTGTAACAACAATAATATAGAATTGGGGTTTTTTGTGTTTTGTTTTTTTGGTACCGGGGATTGAACTTGGGTCCTTATGCTTGCGCAGCAGGTGGCAAAAACACTGAGCTAAATCCTTGGCCCTAGAATTGTTTTTTTTTGTTTTTTGTTGGTACGGGAGATCGAACTCAGGACCTTCTGCTTTCTAGGCAGGCGGAGAGAATTGTTTTAAGTCGCCATTTTAAAAATCGCTTCTTGGCCTTTTGGCTAAGATCAAGTATAAGTTGCCATTTTAAAAATTGTAATTCCCTTTGTGACGGCAGTAACTTTAAGGACAACTTCCTATCCCAGCTAGAAAATAATGAGGTAAATAAAAAAACAAAATTCAGAGAGAGGATAATTTTGTGTAAGGTCTAATTCACTCAAAAGGACCAGGAATTAAGCTATAATTTCATTCTGTATAACAGCTTGAACTTATTGAGAATATGTCTGTATGTAATAAAGATTAAGACAGCACAAGCTTTGGAAAGTAGGCAGATACTTGGTAAAAGGCAAAAATGAAACAACATAATCTTGAGTTTCCTTTCTCACCCTGAAAATCCACTGAGTCCCCCTCACTGTCCCATTGCTTCACTTTTTCTTTATTGGGGGGCAGTGCTGGCGATTGAACCTGGAGTTTCATGAGTGCTACCCAAGTTCTGCCACTGAGCTACATACATACTCAGCCCACTATTTCCTTAAATTGGCTAAATGATAAATGTACTTTGCAAGTCACACCGTATTTTCAAGTCATCTTGTTATATCAAAGTGCAGTAGTAATCTGTTAAAGACTGGACACTAAATGAACACTGCCTGTGTCTCAGGCATCCTTCTTGTGACTTTGTGTACTGCACCTTATTTTCACAATAACCCCATCTTGGGCAGGTGCTGCCTTTATTCCTCTTCGTTGCCCAAGGTCCATAGCCAGTAAGGAATGAAGCCCAGAGTTGAACAGAAACAGGGTAATTGCAGTATGGGCAGTCTTGGTCACTTACTCCTTCTCTCTGTACAGTCAAGAAAGCATGACTCAAGTGTAAAGATAACTTCTTTTTTTGGTACCCAGGATCAAACTCAGGACCTTTTGTTTGTGAGGCAGGCAGTGGAACCAATGAGCTGAATCCCCGGCCCCAAGAGAATTTCTTTTGATTAATGTAGTGTAGGATAATTTTCAGTTTTAGCGGCCTTTTAGCATGGCAGGTCCAGGGTTGCAGAATTAGCATAATAAGCCTCCTGGTTCTTTCATTTCATGAGTTCAGCCTCTCACCATCTAGGCTCACTAGATATCGTGCTTCGTGTCTCATATTTGATCTCAAGGAATGGGCCACTAACCAAAATAACTAACCAAAATAACTGGCTGCATTTATATCAAATCTCTTGTATTTCCTTTTAAAGACTCAGTGTTCCTGGGAACCAAAGTTGTGCTGCAATAAAATCATTTGAAAATTACTGGTGTTATCAAATCACATGGAAAATTTTTGTGCATAAGAATGAACTAGGTTTAATAACAGAACAATTCTGGTATAACGCTGCCAATTAACCAAATGTACCTTAAAATACTAAAAACCAAACCAAACCAAACACCCCACTCCAGAAGCCCTCAGTGAACTCCAGGAAGACACTCCCAGATCCACAGCACTTTAAACTGGGTTTCCTTTGAACACTGTCAGGGACACCTGGGAAACAAAGAACCTTCCAGC
This sequence comes from Heterocephalus glaber, assembly GCF_053883595.1. Classification (NCBI taxonomy): domain Eukaryota; kingdom Metazoa; phylum Chordata; class Mammalia; order Rodentia; family Bathyergidae; genus Heterocephalus; species Heterocephalus glaber. The sequence goes on along the minus strand of NW_028258444.1, from coordinate 5,380,047 downwards.
TCAGCCCTAATGGTCTGTGTCACCTTCCCCTATAAAAATCACATCAGAAATTTTTTTCTCTCTTGTTCAAATTCTAGATGGGAGAGGAAATGAGAAAACACAACATTCTCAGACAAACCAGTAAATTAGATTTGTTAACTGAAATTTATAATTAAACTATTTCAAAGAGCCCATATATGGGCCGGGGATTTAGCTCAGTGGTTTCGCCGCCTGCTGCGCAAGCGCAAGGACCTGAGTTTGATCTGGTACCAAAAAAAAAAAAAAAAAAGAATCCATATAATAGCATGCACTATTTGTAAAAGGCCCTGTATTGCCTCAGGCTTCTCTGGCAGTTAAGATCCAGGCTCATTTTTCCATGCCAGGTTTGTTCCCCAGGGCACCAAGAAATTTGCTTGTTCAAATCCTCCACCCTCTTCCCCCACTACTGCTACATTCTATCCCACCCACCTTGGGTTTCTTTCCTTAAAGACAAGCATTGAATAATATACAGGCTCCCCAGCCATCCAGCTTCCCGACCAGGTCCCCAAACCATTCTCACACTGTCCTTAGACACTTAAGTAGTTTTGTTTGTTTGAGACAAACTTACTATGTTGCCCAGGCTGGTCTCTAATCCTGGGCTCAAGTGATCCTCTCATTTCAGCCTCCCAAGTAGCTGAAACTAAGGTAGCTACTGTGCCTGGCTACTTACTGCTTAAAATCAACATGAGTCTTTTCTTCACCTCAAGTTTTCTATACTATACTGTACCATACTAACATCTATACTAACAATAAGAAAGCAGATTTCACCTGGTCAAGGACATTGCTCTTGCAATTAGCCCTCCTCCCTCTTCCCTTTATCATCAACTTTCCTTTTTTTAGGGGTTCTCAGTTTACAAACACACATCTCCCTTTAACAAAATCTACCACCACAGCAGAAATTAACAGCAAAACAAAATAAAACTAACAGTATTACTGTCCCACAGCAAAATCCTGATGTGGACATTGATACTTTCAGACCCCATTTCCTCACATTTTCTCTTCAGCCCGTCTCATCAGGCCGTGGTGCCCACCCCCTGGGGGACTCCCTGCCAACCCATCACTTTCAGCTTCATAAAGAGTCATGCACTCCTCATTTCTTGATTTTGGAAACATTTCTCTCTAGGATTCCAGGCACCTGTTCGTATCTCAGTCTCTTTAAATGGCATCTCCTTTTCTCCACTGAGTTTTCTATGTTGGAATGTCCAAGGCTGGATTCTTGGAGGTTTTCTCCTGTTGCTAAGTGATTATCTGAGTTCCCACCTTTAAATGCCATCAACCCCCAGTGAATCCCAAACTTCAGTCTCTGTCCTGAACTCCAGACTTTGTCTCTACTAACACACTTGTCTTTTCCACTTGGATGCCGAGTAGGCGTCTTGAATGAAACATGAACCAAACTGTTGCCCCTCCCCTCCACAGAGCCACTCTCTCTGTGAGGGTCCCTATGCTACAGCATGACAGCGTACTGTAGAGGCTCAGCGTCCAGCTCACCCGTCTGAATGTAAGTTTCATGAGGGCACGTGTATTGTCTTGTTTCTTGTTGTATCTACTGTGCTCAGACCGGTACCTGGCAAAAAAGCCTATGATCAATAAATATTTAATGAATTCAGAATAGTAATATAAAGAAAGTAAAAATAATAAACATTAGAAAACCTGTAAGTATCAAATCACGGTAAAAATGCTTTCTTAACAGTTCTTAAACAGTAGAAGAGTGTAAAGGGACTGCTTCTTTATGGCCTAGTGGGAATCTGCTGTATCATTTGTGGAGGTGGAGGTGGAGGTAATTATTTCCCTCCTCAGTGACTCCCCCCTCCCATTATTCCACTAGTTATCAAGCAATCCTGAGAAGGAAAAGAGGTAACTATGAACTAACAGGCTAGTGATGGCAAACCTTTTAGAGCTTTCCGCATTAAACAGCTGGCTGCAGCATACGTGCTGAGTACTGAGTTCAAGGCCAGCCTGGACTACCTACAGGGACCCTGTCTCCAAAAAAAAAAAAAATCCTATTTTATACTAGAAAGTCAATTTAGGCAACATTTAATAATATTCCCTTCTGGGCTGAGGATTTACCTCAATGGCACTGTGCCTGCCTTGCAAGCACAAGGTTCTGAGTTTGATCAGGTACTGGAGAAAAAAAAGAAAGAAAAGAATTAATATTCCCTTCTAAATTAAAAATAAAATCAGACCACTTGGTATTTTTAATATTCCTTTTCCACACATGCCAATGGGTGGACAAAAGTCTACTGGAAACAGAAAAGGAAGCAATGGTGACTGGGCTGTAAATGCCTAGATTTGAAGGATTAATCCAGATATCCATCTCCAGTATGGAGAATGGGACCCAAAGTAGCTCTTCCCAGAGAATTTATCCAAATTAAGGGATTGTGCTATCACTAACCACTTCTTAACTTTGACAGAAACCATGTTAAAATAAAGCACTGTTCCACCACTACAATTCATGTTTCTTGATAAGATGTCAATCTTGCTTTAATCCAACACTCAAATCCTTACAAATGCCCATTGCTTCAAGTTCTGATTCCTATTTCTAAACTGTTTATTGGGCACCTATCCTACTAACTACTCCAAGAACTTTGGATTAGCTCCTTTAATCCTCAAAATAACACCATATGGCTCATCTAAGAGATAAAGAAACTGAGGCAGGGAGAAGTAACTAACCACGCTTCAACTCCAGATCTGTTCAATCTAGACCCTGTGCTTCAACCACTGTGCCCTATGGCTCCTTTGTACGCTTTGTGGTGCTGACACACTGGAATGATATTATGACATATTTTATTACTGCTTATGCCCTATTGTTTAAAATGCTTTGAGGTAATTTATAATAACATATATAATAAAGCTGTTAAAACAGGAAAGTTAAAAGAAAAAATAAGGCAAGTATCCTTGAGAAGGACAATCCTAAGCCTTATCCTGACATAGTTATATCAGGACTAAGGAAGAGACCCTGTGTCTGGCGAATCCACCCAGCATAGATAAGACTATATTCAATGAACCATCTGCTCCAGAAAAAACATTTGATCTTAGGTGAGACTGCCCACCTGGGCAAATAGTTCACACACCAAATAACAGCAAATGTCCTAATCAGGGCTCAAGTAGTTACTTGAACTAAGATTTATCTACTTTGTTGTTTGTTCATTTTTGCAGTGCTGGTAATTAAACTCAGGACCTTGAGCATGCTAGTCAAGCACTCTACCACTGAGCTAAGCTACACCTTCTTGAACTGAACTTTAAATTAAGCTTTTTGATTCCAATCAAACAAGTAAAAAAGGAAAAACATTTGGTCCTACAGTTCTACCTATCCGATTTTAAAATACTACCAGATATTCAAGAGAAACACATTTGCTCACTATTACTTTCATCCCTATTGTACAGGTGAAGAAACTGAGGCTTAGAAAAAGGATTTAGACAAGATTCTACTGAAATGAAGTGGAGGGGCCTGAATGTGAACTCAGATCCTTCCTGACATCAGAGTCCACATTTTAAAACATCCCCTCAGAGTGCACTTTCTAATATCCTACATGAAGAGAAAGCTAAGCTTAAGGAACAATGGGGGAACTGATCCACTTTGTTTTAACTTGGGCTCTGCCCTCTGAGTATCTATCCACTCAGTTTTAGAATAACAAGTAGGCAATTAAGAGTATCTGATGACAGCCTCAACTATTCTGTGTTGCAGATGGAAGAGGAATGTTGGGTACCATCAAGCAATGGTTAGGGTGATGTTCCGTTAAAGTGATGAAAAGCCTGCTGTAGTGATTTGATTAGATGTGAAGGTCACCTTATCTTCATAAGCGGGACGGGAAAGGAGAGCCACAGGGTCCAAAGGCCCTTAAGAAGAGCTCCATCATATTGAGCAAATATTTGCAGAAAAAATTAGGTATTATTAGCTCTCTATTTCAAATACTGAAGAAGCTTAATATTGATTTTTAAATATTTAGTTGTAAAAAAAATATTTGGTTGGTTCCCACATTTCATTTTAGAGAATATTTATGAAAAGCAAATAATTTAATTTTGGAACAGTTGGTAGAGAATTATTCTTCTTGCCTATAGACAACTGAACTGTTTCTTTTTTTTTTTTTTGGTACCGGGGATCGAACTTAGGTCCATGCGCTTGCACAGCAGGCGGCTAAACCACTGAGCTAAATCCCTGGCCCTGAACTATTTCTTAAAGGTATTTTTAGTAGAGATATTAAAATTAGCAGAGTTTAATAAAACAAAAAGGAAGTCTGAATCTGTCTTCCAAACCACTCTATCAAGAACACATGCATACTAATAAAAATGCAATCAGATCATTCAGGTATGACTTAAGAGTGACAAGGTCATCAAAATAATTGAAATATAAGAAAAAAGAAGAGAAAAACAACATTTGTAAATTTTACACATATTATTACATGCTAAAAATTAAACAGTGTAACCTTGATATAAAATTGGGTAGAGAGAATAAGAGAAGAAGAAAGAAATAAGACAAAATAGAGCTGAAACAGGACAAGGATGAAAAATCATAAGACAATGAAGACAGAATAATGCAGGCTTCCTCTTGGATAACAATCCAAGTGTTTTTAAGGAAGGAATAAATTTAATTAAAAGGAATTATGAAGAAAACCACTCAGACCAAAAAAAAATTTTATTTATTCAGAACCTAAGTGTTTAATTATCTTCTTCAAAATCTATTTGGACATCACAGCAGGGGAAACAGGATTAAATGTAACTATAATTTGTTATGCTTTTCTGATATACAAAGTAATTATGATGAGAATTTCATCAAAATGTAAACCCTTAATCCCAGGATTTATGCCAATCTCAAAGCTTATAAATCATGTTTTAAAGAACAATGTGCAATCACAAAAGTTGTATATTATAGGAAGCAGAACTAATGTACTATGCCTATTTTTCTTCACTTGAATTGAAAATGACTTACTAGCAATTCTTTCTTTTGCTTACTTGTTCTCCAACATTATAAAAACATTCTGTTTCTTGTTAGCTTCCGTCTTTTTTTGAGATTAATTTACTCTGCTCTTCCCAGTTTAAACTGTTTTTTAAAGTTTTCATTATTTTATTAGTATATGTTTCAGTACAAAATGCGTACAATTATCATGTGGAGTTGATACATGTACATAATACACCTTAATTCTTTTTTTCTTTTATCCCCTACCCCTTTTCTCCCTCCATGCTCCTTTCAACTCTTGGACTCCTTCCCATTTGCAAAATAAGTGAATTAAGTCAGACACACAAGCTTAAATATCACATGGTGTCTCTTATATAAGAAACTAAAATATATACATACAAATAAAGAGCAAAATGGAATATAGATAAATAGGAAGTAAGGAGATCTTTTTCACATGGATAGGGGAAAAGAGATGGAAGGAGGGGAGGGAAATGAGATAAAAAAAAAACCACTGAAGAAATCTCATAGGAAATAATTAGTAAATTTAAAAACAAACAAAAAAAATAAAAAATAAAAAAAAATTTCTAAAAATTAAAAAATAAAAATAAAAACATATCTAGACCTCAGTATGTCAAAAGGAAAACAAGGACAGAAAACAAGAACAGTAAGAAATGACACACTAAGGGAAATACTCATACCAAAGGATTAAGAAAAATCAATAATTATCTAGCACCTATAAACAGTAGAAACATTAAAATCTAATAAATAAATTGCAAAATTTAAAAAAATATAAATTATTCCTTAAAATGCACAATTAATTTACATATTGATAATTCCACAAATTATTGAAAGTGGAACATTTCTGATATTTATTATTTTTCTCTAGATGTCTACCATATGTATGCCAAGCTCTGTCCTAGGACAAAATGATGAATAAGATGAACCATTCCACTACCCACAATGACCTTATAAATTTATACCAAAATACCACTATTTACCTATCAAATAAGCTGCAAAGAACTATAAAACCTACTGCTTGCCAAGTACTTTAGCTTGGATCTTGCACATCCCCCAAATGCCTACAAGTTGAAGGCTTGGTCTGCAGCCAGTGGTGCCATTGGGAGGGGGTGGGGCCTTCAATAAGAGGGGAGACCTGGTTGGAAAGAGGTGTCCCTGAGGGGAGCACTCTTGAAAGGGACCCTGGTATTCCACCCCTTTCCCCCCTCTCTTTGGTGCCCAGCTGCAACAAGGTAAGCAGTTTATTGTGTTCCATGTTCTCCACAATCATATGCTGCCTCACTGCAGGCCTAAAAGCCAGAGTCAACTGACCATGGACTGAACCTCTCAAACTGTGGCCAAATAAGCCTTTCCTGCTCTGAAGTCATTCATCTCAAGTATTTCATCACAGTGGCAGAAAGCTAACTGACATACCGGAGCTTGGTGAAATGGGAAATTTTTTCTTTTATCAATGGGAGAATAAATTGGCTTAATTCTTTAGAAAAGCAATACAGTTTTCTGTAGGGTCTTAAAAAAAAAGCCTTATACCATTTGGTACAGTTAATTCTACCTCTGGAATGCTATCCTTAAGAAAACAATCCTAAGTACAGTTTAAAAATAGCTTAACACTGACTAACTAAAGCTGTGCTAAGTACTCTTTCAAGTATTTCACATGTAAGGATTCATTTAGTCCTCACAACAGCCCCCTTAGAAGAGGAATTGTCATTAATCCACTTACTAGATAACACTATGGCCCAGTGAGGATAACTCATTTGCGCAAGGTTACTCAGCTAATATCTGCTTAGCCAGCGTTAAACCTGGTAAACAGGGAGATGAGCACACTTAGAAAACCCGCACTTAGCCCTAGAAACAAAACCCAAAAGCTTCTAATTTCAATTATTTGCAAAGTTTCAAGTAATAAAACTCATATGTAGTTCTATTTAATACAGTTTCCTTTTGTTAATCGTCTTTATCCTATAGTTAATGTTATATTTTTAGGCTTCAACGAAATTTCCTAGAAATCCTATTTTTATTTCTTATTTTTTATTTTTTTGGTACCAGGGATCGAACTCGGAACCTTGCGCTTGTGAGGCAGACAGTGGAACCACTGAGCTAATCCCTGGCCCAATCCTATTTTTTGCCCAGCCCCAAGCACAGGAAAAAAAAAGACTGTTTCAGTTTTTGATTTTATTATAGACAGCTAAGTTAGGTAGAAATATTATAGGCAGTCAGGGAGGGTTGGGGCCCAGAAGTCAGTGCAAAAGATGGAACCCATTACAACTGTGGGTGGAGGCACATTCGTTGAAGGCCAGACCTCAAGACAAAGATGAAATGACTACACCTACCTCCCCAGGGATAAACAAAAATGATAGATATTCTAAATGGCCATCAATCACCTGGGTGGGGGACCAAGACCTTGACCCAACCCTTCCAGGAAAAGTCTTTATTCTTTCCATGAACACTTGCTAAGTGACTTGCTTCTTCATTGGATTAATATTACCAATATTACCTAACTATTCTTGTAATCTTATTGGTTGATCATAATTTTGTTCCACCTTATGCCCACATCATGATTCTGTACCCACCTCATGATTTTGCTCTATAAAACTTCTTTGAGAAGTGGGCTTGTGGGCAACCCACTTTCCGGGTCCCTTTCTGTCTCTCTTAGATAGCAGGGATCTTGTCAGGGGATTTAGCTCAGTGGAGCAGCGCCTGCCTGGCAAACACAAAGTCTTGAGTTCAATTGCTGGTACCAGAAAAAAACAAACAAAAAAAGACAGAACGTATCTTTCCCTCAATAAATATTTGCTACTCCTAACCTCCATTGTTCCTAGAATTCATTCTTCAATTTTAGAGAACACGAACTCATCGTATCAGATATCTAACAGGTTGGGAGTTATATTTCTCTTATATCATTTGGAGGTCCTTATATCACCCCTATATCAATTTAACAGAATGTGTTGGGGAAAGTCCCCCTCCAAAAGCAGTTAGAGCAGAGCACCAACAAGCCAGTTAGCATTTGTAATACCCTTTGTTGAATTCAACCTCCATAACTATCTTAGCCCATTTTGTGCTGCTACAGCAGAATACTGAGACTGAGTAATATACAGAAGAGAAATTTATTCCTTATGTTCTGGGGTGGGGGAGTCCAAGAGCACAGCATCTGCATCTAGGAGGGGCCTCTGTGCTTTGTCCTACCATGGTAGATGGCATCACAGGCAAGCCTGGGTCTCTCCTAGTCTTGTTGTAAAGCAATTCATCCCACCTTGAGGGCTCCACTCTCATGGCCTCTTCTAATACTAATTACTTCCCAAAGGCCCCACCTCCAAGCACCATCAAAATATAAATTTAGGGATGAATTTTTCAACACATGAACTTGTGAGAGACACATTCAAACCATAGCCATGACCCTGACCTCTACTCAGTTCATAAAGGAGTACAAATCACAGACTGCTAGTAGAGAATGAACCAACTTCAAGGTCATCTCAGATATGCATTAGAACAAAGAAGTAAAAACCTGGCATGGAGTTTTTAATAAGGAAGATTTCCCTTAGGCTGGAGAGTCGAGAGGTGTCTGCCTGGATATTTCACATAGGACACTAATTAAGCTGTGTACTGGGTACTGGAGGATACCTGCCAGGTGCTGTCTGCTCTGATTCTGGCAACTACCCTGGGAGGAACAGTCCAAGGGGAGAGAAGTGATTTCTACTATTAGAGTGAACTGCAAATCCACTGGATTCTCCTGAGCAGTGTAATAAAGGTAGACATTGCCTCACGTATGCTATTTCCATTAAGGTTTGACTTAACTGGATGGTCACCTTGAAGGAGACATTTTACAACAAGTTAAATTCAGCAGAGTTTCCATTTTTCTTTGCCCCAGAGACTGGACAATCACAGTCACATATGACTCTCTGCACATACACATGGAAAGCATTTGGCAACTCAATAGTATTTCTCTCAATCTGAAGCTTAAAGGTGGATTTGTCCATCACAATAAGAGGAGTAATGACTCTGTCTGACCTTGGAGTGACTCACTGCCCTTCTTTGCTGACTGGCCCCAAGCAGAAAGGGTAATGCAAAATGAATGAATGGGTGAGTACACCGCAATGAGATGGGCATCGGCAACTCTACTCTTCTGAATCCTATTCATTTTAAACATATCTTCTCTCTGCCCTGTGTAGATTGGCATATGATTAAAAGAGAATGATGAGTGGCCAAAGTTGAGCATTTATTATTTTTCTCTTTCTTTTTCACTTTCATATTGGTATAGAATATGCATTTCCAGTGGAAGTGCCGGTGGTTGTAACCTCCATGGAAGGCTGAGTAAGGGTCCCAGAGATTTCCAGGTCTTAATCCCTGGAACCTGTGAATGTTACAGAGTAACAGATACTTTGTAGATGTGGTTAAATTAGGGAGTTCAATTTGATGGAGCAATTACTTTGGACCCTCTGGTACACCCTAAGTGTAATCACAGTGTCTTCCTAAGAAGGAGGCAGAGGGAGACTTGACACCAAACCAAGATGCCATGCAGCTTGGAGAGATAGAAAAGCCATGAACCAATGAATACAAAGAAGGGTTTGTCTACTTCCTAGCACCTCTGGTAGGGGTTTGGTCCTGCCAAATCCTCATTTTAGCTCTAAATTCCAGGCTTCTGGCCTCAAGAACTGAAAATCAGTTGTACTATGTTAAGCCACAAAACGTATACTCCTTTGCTACAGCAGCTATACAAAACTAATACAGGGGGTAAAAATTGGTCACTAAGGAAGCAAAAAAAAATCCTAAGATATTACATTGATGGTGGTTTTCTCACATTCAAACTAATATCTCAGTATTTAATTTTGTGACAATTGGGAAAAATTAGGGGGAAAAAATGTCCTAAAAGGAGATAATGAGCTTGGTGTGGTGGTTTGTGCCTGTAATCCCATCCCCTGGGAGTCTGCAGCAGGAGGTCACTAGTTCAGTCTCCCCCTGGGCAACTGTGAGAGGCCCTAGTTCAAAAAAAAAAAAAAAAAGATGATAATGAAAATACATTGTGTGCTCACTTTGGGAGCACATATACTAAAATGGAAAAAACTGTGAATCATTTCATTGGCAAGCACTGCCAATGAAAACTTGATTTAAATGTGATATAACATTTTCATTATTTTCAAGGTCCTGTTTCATTATCATTAATTGTTGTGGATACAAAGTGACTTGCTATCTGACAAGTTCTTATATATTCTTTGTTCTAATTACTGAGTTACCTATCCAGAAAAAGCTTGCTGGCCAGCTCTGTGTACAGGTAGCAGAGCACCTCATCTTCAGACACTCTCTTCCACATGCTAGTTAAGATACATGAATAATTTTGCCTATAAGTATGGCTGATCTATTAATAATAAGCATGTTTAAAAACAACTGTAGTGCCAGGCATGGTTGTACATGCTTATAATCCCAGCCCTTGAGAGGCTGAGGTAGGAGGACCACAGTGGGTTCGAGGCCAACCTGGCTACCTAGTGAGTTCAAGGCCAGCTTGAACTACAAAACCAAAGACCCTATCTCAAAAAACAAAACAAAACAAAAACAATTGTAGGGCTTTCTTGTACACCAACAGATTGCGGTGTCATGAAATCCATTTTGATATTCTAGAGTTCTATAATCTGGCGCAGGCTCTGAAGTCCTTGTATACCTTGAGAGCCTCAGATGTTTAGTTACAATTCTGTTTTTTGAAAAATTGTTGTAGTGAAACCAAAACTCTGTCAGAAAACTATTTCTAAATAAGTAATTTCATATTCTGAACAAGTGATGATCTGGATGCCAGCTAAGTAGGTAATCAACGTGTAGCCTGTCTTACAGGATGCGCAATGCATAATTCAAATACAAGGTGAAGTTTAGGTCTACTAACACATCTAGGACAACTCAGTCTGTCTTTGTTGGTTAAGCATTAGTTTGAGATACATATAGCTTATATAAATGCAGTCTTTATTACCTTAATAACTTCAAAAATGTTACACATATTTTCTAATAAATAGCAAATAACATCAATATATCACTGAGCTCACTCATTAGGCTGGTCAAGTATAAGTTTCCTATAACCTTCCAGAAATTAAGTCCTGAGTGGATTCAGGTATCCTTGATTGTTAGATTAAGTTGTAAATTCCCTTAGGAGAATTAAATGGCTGAACAGAATCTTAATCAGGCTAGACCTGCCAAATAGGATGTTCTCTAGAAATAAGAGGTCAAGATGTGTAAAAAAAAATGTTTAAAATTGTCTGCTAAGCATTTCAGCTGAAATGCTGACTGCATTACTTCTCCTTCTGCCCAGGCTGCACAGGGAACAAAATCTGAGCATGGGGTGGGAGAAGAAATTTGAAGCCAAATCAAGGTATTTTTAGTCCAAGAATCGATGTGTGCAAAATAGATTGTGCACAGATCCTCATTCTTACATTCCAAGGGGGAGAAATAACCCTATTCACAAGACACACAAGGGAAGGGAGAGCAGGATGGAAGGAAGAGAGCAAAGGGTGGAAGGGAGGGAATGAAGAGTGAGGATAGAAATCCTTGTATATATGCTAAGTATGCACCATGCTAATTCTATATTTTAAAAAGTAGGCTGCTTCTTGCTGTTTATTATTTGCAAATGGTCAATGATAACTGATAAAAACTTAATGACTTTGAAAAAACAGACTGAAAAGTTACTTTAAAAACAAGTTTTTAAACTTAGGCCAGCTCCAGAGTTGCCATACTTCCGTACATTCTGAGCAATGCTCTCTTGTCTTTTCTAACGCTAGCTTGACCTTCCCTGCAGTTTCCCTTTTATTATCCATTTGGCATAGGTTTTAATGACTGGCTGCTACACAGGAAATAGATGTAGCTATCATATCAGGCCAGAAATTTATCCCTTTTCTCATTGTCTAATGCAGAAATAAAAGCATGGCACCATGCTGTGTCCAAATGATGTCCAATAGCTGGATGTTGTAAATATTTAAAATGCATAAAAGTTTGAAGTTCTCCCCAAAATATTTGGGATCATAGAGATGCAGTCTTTATTCCCTTCTATAATAACCACAAAAACACTACACGTTTTGAAATAATTATCAAATGACATCTTTTCGAGAACTATTCAAAAGCTACTGCATAATTTCTCATTGACAAACAACTGCTCTTTTAAAAAAACGGAAAAATATTTCCAAGCTTTACATGGAGAAACTCCTCACGATACTGCCTATGTTTTCTGACCAACTGATATTCACTGACTCTGAGCATATGGGATTATAGCAGGCATCGAGATGGTCTCAGATGTGCATAATGCACACCTCGCCTTCCTTTAATGGAAACTGGACTCTCCCTTGAGACACTGCTTCCCCTGAATCACTCTCAAGTGCTGATTCTTCTATTCCCGCAGCCCCTTAACACAGGGCCTGAGGTGGAATTCTTGTCCCTTTTGCTGCGTGTGTCTCCTCTCAGAGTATTTACCCTCCTCCTCCCCAATAATTCTTATGTCATCAGATCATACCCTCCATACCCAGCATTGTCACTGTTACCTGCTAACCAGCAGCTTGTTCCCCATCATTTCTCTTGGATTGTAGCTCCTGGCTCACTGTCATCATCTCCGAAGTGCCAGTCTTAATTCTGGGCATTCTTATTATGGATACTGTCACTTGGATCTCTTTTTTATTTTGGTACTGGGGATCGAACTCGGGTCCTTGAGCTTGCGAGGCAGGTGGCAGAACCACTGAGCTAAATCCCCGGCCCTCACTTGGATCTCAAAAGCCCCCACCCTACCAAGGGTCCATGTGTTACAGGCTCAGTCCCCAGCTTGGAGTTGCTGGGAGGTAGCGGAACCTTGAGCTTTAGTTCACTAGGGTGCCCTCCAAGGGGCCTGTGGAGCCCCATTCTCTTCTTCTTTCTCTATGTTCTACTCCTCGGCTATAGGGGGAGCGGTTTTGCTCTGCCATGCTCTCCAGTCAGGATGTGTTGCCCACCCCGCTCCCACATCCATGTCAGCCTGGCTGCAGTGAGGGTGGATGTGACTTCTCCCTCTCAGGGGCACTCCTAGCATCCATGTGAGGTCTTCACTATAGTGAGCTGAACAAAATTTTTTCTAGAAAGTAGTCTACCTGTGGTATTTTGTAATAGCAATGAAAAACAGACTAATACACTCTGGAAAATGACAATTTTATAAGAATTAAAAGGTAAGTGGCAAACTGGGAGGAAATATTTGTAAATCACGTATCTGACAAAGGACTTATATGCAGAATACATAAAGAATTCTCAACATTTACCTAAGATACAACTAAATTAAAAATGAGCAAGAGCCTTAAACAGACACTTTACTAATGTTTTATCCATTAGGGAAACGAAAATCAAAACCACAGGACCAGCTATAATAAAAAATACTGACAATACCAAGTGTTGGAAAGGATGAGGGGCAACAGAAATTCTTGCTTGGTGCTAGAGGAAATGTAAAATGGTGTACCTTGGGAGCAGTGCTACATAATTTTAGGGAAAAACCATTTGATTAGGCCTAGTTCTCCAGCCTACAGGCCAGCTATGGCATTTTGAGACATGATCCCAGTTTGACCTCTGGTCACAACTGAAACCTCAAGGATCCCGTGATGCTGTGATTCTCCAGGACAAGACCACACCTTCAGGAGACATCCTGGGAGGAACCAAATCTTCATCTGCATAGTTCCTCATTGATTTTTTTTTTGTAAGGCGGGGCGGGGATTCAGCGGAACCAATGAGCTAAATCCCCGGCCCAGTTCCTCCTTGATCTAGGAATTCCGTCACTCCCTAGTCATCTGTTAAATGTTTCTCCCAAGGTGTGGCAAGCTCTGGGGCTTTTGTCTTGTGCTGCTCTGGGCTTTTGTCTTTTGCTGCTTTGATCAGGCCCAAAGCTCAGCTTCTTCTCCAAGTCTCATTTTTCCTAACCTTTCCTGTATAATAAGTTAATTCGCCTTGTGCTGCCATGGCTCGCAGGAGACTAGGACTCACTGCAGAGGTTCTAGTAACGTTCCCTTTCCCTGTTCCCTACAGGTGTAGCCATTGTGGACAAGTTAAATGTACACTTCCCATATCCCTCAGCATCCTCACTCTGTTAAGAGTTAACCCTAGAGAAATTAACACTTAGGGTTACACAAAACATAAATGTACATGAATGTGTACAGCAGCTCTAGTCTAAATCTGAGAATAATCCAAATGTTCTTCAATAAGTAACTCAATTAAACAAGCTGCAGTATATCCATGCAGTGGAATGATACTCAGCAATAAAAGAAGCAAGCTTGATATATATAACAACTTGGGTGAATCTCAAAGGCATTATGCTGAAAGGACCCAGTCAAAAGGTTGTATACTGCATGATTTAATTTTTGTGAGTTTCTGAATAGACAAAGCTGTAGTGATAGAAGATAACTGATTATCAAAGGTACTTAACTTGCATCTGGCTTACCTGAGGCACTTGAGGTGTTGAATATGTAACTGTAAAGATGAAAACCCAAAATATTAAAACCATAGAATGAATGCTTACAAAGAAACTCACCATGCAGGTCCAATGGTTCATATTTTCAAGGATTTCCAATAGAGGTAAAGACAGTGAATAGTGTCACATTTTCAAAGCACATACACTTTAAAGTGTCAACTGTCAGTTTAAACTGCATGTCAGTTTAGAAGGGTAACCAGGATGCTCAGGGATCATGAAACCATGTCACATGAGGAAGTACAAATAGATCTAGAAAAGGACAAGAGAGCTCTTTCCAAATATTTAAAGTTGTTGGGCAAGGGTTAAAACAGTCAAATGAAATAAGAAACTAAAACAAAAATTCTCTGTAGATCCAGAGGCTAGAAATATGGCCAGCTGGTGAAATATACAGGGCATCAACTTTTTAAAAATAAACAAACAATCAAGCAGTTTAACAATTAGAGCTGCCAAGCAACAGGCTGGGCAGATTTGGGGGGAAGGCGAAAGATACAGAGTGAACAATAACTTAGCACTTTTATTTTATTAGTTATTTTACGCAGGACCTGTAAGTTAGAACTGTCATCTCCATGGTGGCAGTAAGGAGACTGAATACAGACAATACTATGACTTAGTTAAATGTCCCCAAAGGTCCATGTTTTTAAAGCGTGGTCTCCATATACGCACTGCTGGAAGGCAGTGGAGGGAGGTCCTAATGGGAGCTCCTGTGGTCGGCGGAGGTGTGTCCTTGAAGGGGAGAGTGGTGCCCCAGCCTTTTCTTCTGCTGTTGTTTTTTGTGTCGTGGTTATGGGATAAGGCATTATTCTGCCATCCATTCCCTGCCATCATGTGCTGCTTTGCCAAAGAAAATCATAGACTGAAATTTCCAAAACTGTCAGCCAAAATAACCTTTTCTAAGTTAAATTGCTCAGATGTTTGTTACAGTAAGAGCAAGCTGACTAACACAGAGAGCTATGTAACTTGTCCAATAGCTCATAACTGGTAAATGCCACAGCTGAAATTCAAACCCAAAGATGGCTAACCCTAATTCAATTCAACTCAATAAATATTATTTTTTAATGTCTTTTTTGGTCAGGAATTGTGCTGGGTATTGGGAATATCAAGATAAATGAGAGAATCCAGTCCCTTCCTTGACAGGAATTTAGCTTATTTTTTCCATACTGCTGGAAGTGTCTGAATAACAGCTACGGGACTATTCAAAGTAATTAACAAAACACCAACTGAGGTGCCTTCCCACCCTAAAATTTTATGGATATGGATTCTTTATGGTAGAAGAGACATATCCTTAACAAAGTAATATAATAGATTTTTGGAAATTGAGTCACTAGTATATTATGAAATTTTACTGTATATTCCAGAGAGGGAAAGACTAGACTCTCACACATCATAAAAATTATATTAACTAAGCGGTTTTAAAAATATAAAGTCATCACATTCTACTAAAATGTTAATAATGTTCCAACAAATTACAAATTTATCTATTGTCATAATCTGTTCCTGCTGTTACAACAAAATACTTAAGATTGAGTAATTTATAAAGAACAGGAATTTATTCCCCACAGTTCTGGAAGCTGGAGGTCTGTGATCAAGGCACCAGCAGGAGTCTTGGTGTGGCTGCCCTCCACTCCAAGATGGCACCTGTGCCTGCATCTTCTCAAGGGAAGAAATATTGAGTCTACATGGTAGATGGGACAGGGAAGCAAACCCTCAATAATTCCCTCCAGCCTTTTTATAAGGTGCTACTCCCATTCATGAGGGCTCTGTCCTCATGAGAGCCCCACCTAACACTCCCACACTGATGATTAATTCCAAGAAGGGAGACACATTCAAACCCCAGCAGCTATTGTATAAAAGCTTCATATAGTTCCCAGAAATTACGTTAGCCTGAGGCAAGACAGAGGAAAGGGCCACACGTGCTCTTAGCAGCTATTGTGACATGGAAGGAAGATGAAATGGCTGATGGAGAAAGCAGCCGGAAGTGAGTAGAGCAAACCCAGAGGCTGAGGGCTGCAACCAGCAATGCCATATGGCCAGGGCTGCAGGACTCCTTTGGAGCTCACATCTTATCATATCCTCCTAGGGATGCTGGACATGGAGTCACAAGATATAATGTTTGCCCTGCTGGGTTTCAGTCTTGTTTTGGTCCAATTCCTTTCTATCCCCCTATTCCTCCCTTTTGGAATGCTAATGTTACCCTGTACCATTTTGTGCCAGCAGTGTTTGTTTGTTTGTTTGATTTTGCAATATGGGAGATTTAACTCAGGGCCTTCACACTGAGCTACATCCTTAACCCTTTTTTATTTTGAGATATGGTCTTGCTAAATTGCCCAGGCTGGGCTCAAACTTGCAATCATCCTGTGTCAGCCTCTTGAGTGCTAGGATTACTGATGTGTGCTACCATGTCCAGCTAGTATATAACTTTCTTTTTGTTTTTTTACAGGGGCTCAGAACTAAAAGTCTGCCTTGAGTCTCAGAAGAGACTTAGGACTTGGGATTTTCAGCAATCTGGAACTGTTACTAAATGCATTTTGCATAGAGAGATGGACATGAGACTTTTGGGTGCCAAGGGTGGAATGTTCTGGTTTATATGTAGAATGTCCCCCAAAATCCTCATGTGTTCAGAGGTTGGGCTTTTGGAAAGTGATTGGATTATAGAGGTGGGACCTGGAAGGGTATACCTCCCTCCCTGACTATCATGGCATGAGCAGCTTTCCTCTGCAGCAGGCCCTTCCACCATTGCATTTCTGCACTTGAAGTGGCCAGCCATAGACAAAACTTCTCAAACTGTGAACCAAAATAAACCATTCCTCCTTTAAACTGAGGGTGGCAGGTATTTTGTCCCAGCAATGAAAAAATGACTAAGACAGGCTCCTTGAATTATATTTCTCTTTATACTGCCTCAGTTTGGAGATAGGGTCTCACTATGTAGTTCAAATTGGCCTTGAACTTACTATGTAACCCAGGCTGGTCTCCAACTCATGGCAATCATCCTATCTCAGCCTCCTGAGAGCTGGGATTATGAGTGTGCACCACCACACCCAGTTTTGCTACCACTCATTCTTAATCTATTTCTGCTGCTCATCATAAACCTACCCATTAGAAACTGCACTGAAACACAGCATATGCAGGCCAGGATGCTCTGTCAATCACCACTGTCTTTCAAGGCAGGCGGCAGAACCACTGAGCTAGATCCCCGGCCCTATTTTCTCTCTAATTTTTTTTTTTTGGCACCGGGGATCGAACTCAGGTCCTTCTGCTTGCGAGGCAGGTGGTGGCACCACTGAGCTAAATCCCCAGCCCATGGCTGGGGGTATCACAATCCCCAACTTGAAACTATACTACAAAGCTACTGTGATAAAATCAGCATGGTACTGGCAAAGGAACAGACCTGAGGATCAGTGGAATAGATTAGAAGATCCAGAAACAACTCCAGACATGCTCAGCCACCTCATCTTTGACAAAGGAGCCAACCACCATCATTGGAGGAAAGATAGCATGTTTAATAAATGGTGTTGGAAAAACTGGATTTCAACCTGCCAAAGATTAAAACTAGACCCATACCTATCACCATGCACTAAACTAAGATTGAAGTGGATTAAAGATATAAATATTAAGACAGAAACACTAAACTTGCTGGAAGCTAAGTTAGGTAGAACTCTTGAAGACATTGGCATAGGAAAAGACTTCATGAACAAAACCTCAGCAGCACAGGAACTAGCAGAAAGAATCAGGAACTGGGATCTCATCTTATTAAAAAGCTTCTGCATTGTAAAAGAAACCACCAACAGAGCCAACAGACAACCTACAATCTGGGAAAAAATTTTTAGCAGCTGTACCTCAGACAAAGGTCTACTATCTAAGATATATAAAGAATTGAAAAAAATCAGACCCCCCCCCAAGTTCAAAGACCCAATTCAAAAATGGGCATCTGAAATGAACAGACATTTCTCAGACAAAGAAGTAAAAGCTGCAAACAAATACATGAAAAAATGTTCAACATCACTCATCATTTGAGAGATGCAGATGAAAACAACCCTGAGATTCCACCTCACCCCAGAAAGAATGGCTGCTATCAAGAAATCAACCAATAACAAATGCTGACGGGGGTGTGGGGAGAAAGGAACCCTTCTCCATTGTTGGTGGGAGTGCAGACTGGTGCAACCACTGTGGAAGTCAGTATGGAGATACCTCAAAGAACAAGGACTAGAGGTCCCATATGACCCAGGTATTCCCCTGCTGAGTATCTTCCCAAAAGAATTAAAAGGATCATACCACAGTGATATATGTGCACCCATGTTCATAGTGGCACAGTTTGTAATAGCTAAAGCTTGGAAGCAGCCCAAGTGCCCATCAACTGGAAACTGGATAAAGAAATTGTGGTTTTTTTATAAAATGGAGTACTACTCAGCCATAAAGAATGAAAAACTAGAGTCATTTATAGCTAAATGAATGCATATCTAGGCCATACTCTTAAGTGAAATAAATAGGACACACGGGTAAATACCGAATAGTTTCACTAGTGTGAGAAACTGATAGTGTAAACAAGGGTTAAAATGATTAAAATGAATAACTGATAATTTGAAATAGGAAAAAAGGTCCAAAGACGAAGGAGTGAAGGGAGGGGAAGGGGAAAGGAAAAGAGGGAAAGGAAAAACTATGAGAAAAGAAAAAAAAGGAAATGAAATCTATGTAAATAGGGAAGGGTGGAGGGGGTGAAGGGCGCACAGGTAATGGGGGAAAAAATAAGAACCAAGATATATCATGTACAGGTACAAGCACCCAATGATAAATGTAAATGAACTGTATACCTAAAATGTACCAATAAAAAAAAAATCACCACTGTCTTGACTCACACAGAAAGCATCTTTGGATATCTTGCCCTTTCCTAAATCTTGGTTGCTCTTTCCACAACAGCAGCCACCACAGTGTTGAGATGTGGATGTGCAGCTTTCACAGAATCCAGCCAGCTGACCGTCAAGACAGCTTGACTCACTGGCCAC
This sequence comes from Heterocephalus glaber, assembly GCF_053883595.1. Lineage (NCBI taxonomy): Eukaryota > Metazoa > Chordata > Mammalia > Rodentia > Bathyergidae > Heterocephalus > Heterocephalus glaber. Next base: position 5,360,684 of record NW_028258444.1, on the reverse strand, counting down.
AGTTCTTCTCAATAACTGGCTGCATGTGTGTGCATACAGTCCTCAGTTGCTGGTCATTCATGGCCCTCTCTGCCAACTTGTACAGAAACTTGCTCATGGTGGCTGAGCTTGCCTGCTGTGGATGCTCCAGATGGTGGGCAAGGGCACTGCGTGACCTCTGGGCTCCTGCTGCGATGGGTGCTACTCTCACAGGGAAGCCTGGAGTCAGAGGAGCAAATGGTGATCCATTGGAGGAAGAGGTTCTAGTGGCCCAAAGGGCGAGCAAAGGATGGGAAAATCCACTTAAAGATGCATCAAATAAAGAAATGGAGAGCAGCTCTATATTTAACAATGGTTTGCATGGAGGGAAATAAGTGTAGGATACTGAAAACCATCTCATGCTCTTCTCTGAACCCCACATCGACTCCCCAAGATCAGTTTCTTTCTTTGTCTCCAGTAGTCACACGGCTGTATCTGGACATGTCCAAAGACAATGACATGAATAAAGCACACACTTTACTCTCAATATTCATTTAGTTCATTATAGCACAGATATGTGGAAATGTAATTTATTAAATTTCAATAAATTTTGAATATCTCATAATAATGGAAATCTATTTGTCATATATCACTCATTTCAAGAGAAAGGTACTACTCTTAAATTTTGCAATATTGGACAGAAGGGACTGTTTCTCTTATATTTTGGAATATTAATTTGTTCATCCTACATTTCTCTATTACTAACATATTCAATTAATGAACCCCCTCAACTGCAGCCCTGGCAGCTGCATGACTGTGGGTGTTGAAAGACATCTGCACCTTTTCCACGACTTTCATATGTGTGTGTTGTATACATGTGTTAAAATATCACACTGAACCCTATTAATATACACAATTAATACAAGTTAATAAAATACATTATAAAAATGGAGCAAATAATTTAATATGAAGTTTCCAAAAATGTTCTAAAAGGGGCACATGGATGCAGGGACTTTGGTTATCTATCTTTCACCACCCTTCCACTAAAGAAAGACTCCACCAGTCTGAAAATGACACAGCACATGATGCTGCCTTGGAAAAGCTGATGAGAAGTAGTTTGGTGGAGGCTCAGAGACCATGGAGATCCCTTGACTCATGATTTAGATAAAAAATGTCCCCTAAAGCACTCATGTGTTCAGAGGTGAGGCTTTTGGAAGGTGACTGGATCATGGAGCACTAACCCCATTAACAGAGTGATCCACTGATGAACTCATAGTTGAATGTGCTATAAGGAGGTGGGGCCTGACTGGAGGGAGCACTTTAACAGGGGTGTAACTCAAAAGGGTATGTCCTGTCTGCAGCCCCTTCATTTCTCTCTGGCTTTTTCTGTCTTTCTGCTTCCTGGCTACCATGAGCTGAGCAACTCTGCTCCACTGTGCCCTTTCACAATGCAATATTCCTACATTGGAGCCAGCCAATCATAGACTAAAACCTCTGAAACCATGAGCCAAAGTAAACCTCTCCTCCTTTAAGTTGTGGTGTCAGGTATTTTGTTCCACCAACAGAAAAGCTGATCAAGGGCTGGGGATTTAGCTTAGTGGTTCCGCCACCTGCCTCGCAAACGCAAGGTCCCAAGTTTCATCCCCGGTACCAAAAAAAAGAGAAAAGCTGATCAATACATTGACCTAATTCATACCAGCTATAATTTGCTGCCTTCTTTATAACTAGAAAAACAGTTTAGGGTTCTACACTGTCAGACTCTAAGACTCCTAGAACATTCCCCTGGGATCTCATTCCCCAGTGAGAAGCAACCTGAGCTAACACTATTATCATTTTGAATTGGTGCTGCTACAAACCATTACAGCCCACTGATGTTTTCCACCTCATGTTTGAACAGATAATGGGTGAAAGAAGTCTAAGGTCACTACGTTTTTTAAAAACCTTTGCAAAACTAGCAAGGCCAATTCCAAAATACTCAACCCAAGAAAACTTTAATTCTCAAAAAGTAATAAAAGAGAGAAAAGCTCATCCCAAAGCAAGGTGTTATTTTGCTAAAAATGCAAAAATAAAAACAAACCCTGCTAGCAACAGTATTACATGGTTCTTGCTTCAGACAGCCCTTCTGATTACAAAAAGTCTTATTCCTCTCCCCTACCAAGAGATTTCTCTCTCCCACCCAATGTGGCAGGAGAATGGTTTACTTATTTACCTCCTTCAGGTCCTGAACGACAGCCGTGAGCCTCTCATTTTCTGCCTGGATGTTAGTGACCACAGCCCGGCTCTGTTTCAGTTCGTTCTGCATTTCCAAGATCTTGCCCAGGTAGTAAGCTTCCTTCGACGCCGATTCCTGTAGAAGTGTTTCCTCCCGAGTCTCTCCATCCTCGGCAACTTTGCGGTGGATAGAGTAGGACTGCCCGAATGCCTGCACAGCAGTGGAAAGAAAAAGAGTGCTCCATGAAATGACCCAGAACATCAAGCATAGTTGGGAAAATGTTTTGTTTCATCTTGTGTGTTACAAAAAGCTACTCTGAAAGAATTCCAGAAGTAGTGAGGGTGGAGTGAGGAGGGCAGAAAGGTGTGGAACCTATATGTATGTGTGTGTAACACTCTGATGCATGAAATAATTCAAATCCATTTTTGTGCATTGTGTACTGGGGATTGAACCCAGGACCTCGTGCACACTAATCATACACTCTATCACTGAGCTATACCCCCACCCCCTTCTGAACTATAAGAAGAAAGACGTTTTTAAATATCTTGCATATATAAGAAAACTTGAAAAATATTGCCTATGTTATCAGTGTTTTGTTGTTGTTGTTTTGCTTTTTATACCACTTTATTCCAACCCGAGCACCTCAATATAAAACTAAACACTGGTGAACTGCTTCCCTTACTAATTCTGAATTACTGTAAAATGTACAAGAGGCCTGCTAGGAGTTCGACACTTAAATAAGAGTAAATCATCTGACACATGGTAGATTTCATATAATGAAAATTAGTGCAATATACGGAATTTATCAAAATAAAGTGGACTTTGAAAAACCAGGCTTTAAGATTACTAACATTGCAATATTTATGTTACAAATTACAGATACATTGCTTATTATGGTTCTAGCCGTGTAGGAACTGAAGCTCCTTTTTTTCAAAGGGTAAGAGAAAGAATTAGCTGTTTTAGTAACTGTACATTTTATATACTTTTAAGCACCTCTTGAATATTACAGAAAATAATAAACATACATGGAGGCTACAATGCAGTACCCTATTTACAGTACAGCTGAAGATAAAATTTAAAACAATCAAGTTTGAATGTACATAATTGGTAGTGCACTGACTGTATTACATCCAAAGGGAACAAAAGCCTCTTCCTTGCCCGCAAAAGACCTATGAATGGCCAGCAGTGCTTAAAAAAAAAAATCAGATACCTGGTTTGGTTCATTTCTGTTGAAGAGCTCACATGAAGGGAACACTAGTCATTAAAATGCATTTATTAGTTTTCACAGTCCTAAACAAGGTGGAGTTAACATTTGACTTCATCCCATTTAGAAAAATAAAAGGACTGGCTATAACTTAGATGCTACTAATATTCCTTTTCTTCCTGGAGATGTGGGACTGTTTTCTTGTGGTTAACTTACTAAAATGTGGGATGTACACCTCAGATAATAGAAGAAAGTTTACCTGAATACTATAGCTAAGCATAAATATCTTTATAATCTTTTTCTAAAAATGTTTTTTAGAAAGCTCAAATTAATAATTTCTAATTTTTTCACAGATGATTACTGTCCCAGTTTGGAGAAACTGGATGGTTAACTGTGGGTCCAGACAGTCATCTGTCTTTATCCCTAACAATGAGAAACGATTCCCTCCAACTTTCCAGTGAAACAAGTGCACACAGATCTCATTTTCCCTTTCTATTGCTTAAACATTCGTCAGAGGGACATATTCATGTTATTACAAATTAAGTTCAAAACACTTAAAATAATTCTGTATTAGAAACTTGACTCTATCATAAGTCTCTTGTTTCTGGGAGTCATACTGGGCTGGTTAAATGCTCCAATTCCACTGTTATTTAACATTTAGGAAGCAGAATATTCCAGCTAGTTCAAACTGGCGGTTTAATTACTATAACACTGACTTCTGGTTGGTTGTGTAGGTTCCATGAGGTCTACTCCTCTTCCTCTAGCAGAATTTACTCCTGGATTCTGTGGTTCATTCTTTGGCAATTTTTTAGCTATTTCCATGAACATTTCACTTACATTCATTGATGTTTTAGCTGATGTTTCCATGAATAATAAACTGTGGTCATCTGCATAGGACTGTGCTTCCTGGAAATCTATAGCTCTTCTATTTGCTAGATCAGCCTTGTTTCCCGATAAAGCTATTACAATGTTAGGACTTGCTTGCCTCTGAAGTTCTTTAACCCAGTTTTTTTGTCATGCAAAAGATTCCTCATTTGTGATATCATATACAACTATGGCTGCTTGTGCTCCTCTGTAGTACATTGGTGCTCGGCTATGGTATCATTCTTGACCAACTGTATCCCATATTTCAAACTTTACTGTTGTGTCATCAAGACACATGGCCTGGGTTAGAAAAGCAGCCCCAATGGTAGTCTCTTGAAATTCATGAAACAGGACTTTCATAAAACGAAGCAGTAGGGTTAATTTGCCAACAGCAGGCTCTCCCAGAAGAGCTAGTTTAAACTGGCATATTTTATCTCCAGTATTTGGCCCATTAGGTCTTGTTGCTCCTCGTTTAGTCATGTCCAAATTTGAAAGTAGTCCCTAACTTCAGACTCCTAAATGAACTTCCAGGGATGCAAGCTGTCAAATTTTTTTTCTTTTTGGAAGTACAGAAATCTGAGTCTGCACCACGTGGAGTCGTGGGGCTGCAGCTTCCCGGTAACAAGGCCCAGGTGTGGTAGGAAGAACAAATGAACGAGCCCGCAGCTTGCAGGGGTGTCTCCTCTTCACGCCGCTCCCCTCACACTGGACTGAGTGGGGCTTGAGCCGTGGTGCTGCTTATTTGTTATCATTGTTATGAAATACATAGCAGAGTGCTAATAAGAGCCAATCAAAATTCACGTTGTCATCTTTGTTTTAGGAAAACAAAACTCCTACAAACATTTCCCAAGAAAGAAAATAATGGTTTCATTATCTTCCTAATACATTAGCAGTAAGGTCTATGTTGTACCCTTAAGAGATAAAACAGTATTCAAATTGCCCAATATCACAAAAGTTATTGAAACCCCATCTTTGTACAAGAAAACATGTGTTCGTTCATTTCTGCAGAAAGAAATACAGGAGAATTAACCACAAACTAATGAAACTGTGGATGGTATGAATGGGGTAGAAAGAATGGAAGAATGAAATGTGACAAAGTGGGGGTGATACTGTTCTGAACATGCCTGTTCATATTGTTCTGACTCTTAACACATACCCCCTAAATAAATAAAAATTAAAATCAATGTCTATTTAGGGGGAACCCGACATATAACACAAACACTAACAAATAAACCTAGGTATATTACCAATGAACACAGCTAAACAGAAACGAGTGGGAAAGAAAAGATTTAACCTGAATAATTTTGAAAAACAGTGTTTTTACCACATACTATAAGGCTAAAGACAAAAGAGATAAACTGCAAAACACTATAGTTGATAAATTTGTTTCTCACAGGGACTGCATTCTTAAATTTCTCTACAAACATACTAGGATTCAGCAAGTAAGTAAACATATTGTGAATAATAAAAATCAAGAAGAAAAGTATTTTTGCAGGTTTCTGACTGTTGGAGAAAGAAGACACAAGCAAAGGAAGAAATCTAGAAGGAAACTACTGATACTGGGTAGTGTGGAAGGAAGCATTAGGATAAATCTACCATTTTAATAGGTATTCATAGCTAAAGATAAGGGGGCATGTTCATGTATGTGTATGTGTATATAAAAATCCATATTGCCTAGCTCTCAGCTATGAGGGCCTAGAAGCAATGACATACCAGTAGCAACAAGCACACCCAACACTGAGATTTTGATTCTAAATATAAATCCCAAATAAAAATAACTAGTGTTCTTTGAAGAAATGACTGAGCCTAGGACAGGAGCAAAATAAGCTTGGCACATCTGTGGTGCCCTAGAATAATAAAATGCTTTTTTAAAAAATGATAATTATATGTCAAAAGGTCCCAGGAAACTATGTGAAGCGGTGTCCAATGGCCAAAATCTAGGATAACTGGAACAAAATAAACAATTATAGTGCTGTATCATAATCCATAGAATCGAATATTTACAAGTACACGTTGATATAATAAATGCGGGATTTAATAAATGGGGAAAAACAGCTCTTCCTTACAGTAGAATTCTAATGATATGGAAATTTTTTAGTTAAAAATAAAAATTTATTAATCTAACATTTTTGCCAAAAACCTTAATTAAGCTAAGCAAAATTTTTACTTAAGCTTAATGCTCTTTTTAACTCCTGCATGAATGCCCCATAATTCACCACTACAACCTTCTCTTCTCTTCAGAACTTCACAAATCTGGTCTTCTCTTTGAATTCTGGCTCTTTATGTTTAACTCTGGGATTATGATCAATCTTCTTTCTCATAGGTATAAGTCTATTTTTAACAATCTGATAGGTAATGACTCTCTTTGTATTTCAATCTTCAAGAGCCTGTTCCTTAGTACTATTTTCTTTTTTCTCTCTAACTTTTGCCTGTCCACCATTTCTTATAGTATTTCAGTGCAGCTTCTTTGTCAAAATCTGAATTATCAGAGAGCTCTCCAGCAGAAGCAGAAGTCTCTGCAACAGCTTGGGCTTGGCGAATTTTGCTTTTGGGTTCAGTTTTTTCTTTACAGTACCATCCTTAAGGGTAAGTATATGTCTAACTTTAGATCCCTGCTTCTGATCTACAACTGACAACTTGCCAATCAGACACGAAGTCTATGTGCAGGGATTTTTCTAGCTTTTAGGATCAAATAAAAACTGACATTGGAACAATAGTTCAAGTAGCATATTCAGTCCTCAGGTACTAGGTTCCTCTTCCAGGTGGAATGATCCCTTGTGCCACCAACTGTAGTGATGGCTCCAGCTCATCCTTCATTTCTGCTAGCTTGACTTTCAAGTCTTTATCAGCTCCAAGAGATGCCCTTCCAAACATCTTCAACTTCTCTTTTAAAACTTTAGCCAAATCCTTCTTGACAAGGGTCAACCTCTTCTATCTGAGGCACTGGTTTTGCAAAGGCCTCCACCAAGGCAAAAAAACATCCTCTGCTGGACTTGGGCTAGGTGCAGCTGAATTGTCTGTGCCTCCTCTTCTACTTCTTGTTGACTCCACTGGGATTTGGAGCCACAGTCCATGTCATAGTAGTTTTTTCCTTTGACCCTACAACAAACTGGGATCCATAGAAGCCTCGTTCTCATTATGCATGGAGCTCCCGCCACCACCACCACAGCCATCATCATCACTATCCCTTCTGTTCCCCAAAGTCTCTCCATCTTTGTCATATTCACCATCTCTATCTATGGCTAGCAATTCCTACTCACTGTCATCCTCACCATCGCTCTCTACTTTGCTTTAGCCCTTGGCCAAGGCTGCCAGGGATCGTGCCTCAAGGAAGTCATCTACCTCATCTTGGTAGCAGCTTGCGTCCCCTGGTGGGATGGCACTCCCAAATTATCTTCACTTTGATCTGAGGTGGTGCGACATGCTCTGGCTTGCACAGCTGCCCACAGCCGCTCCATGCAGCTGGGATGTCGCCAACATGGCTCACACAGGACTTCAAGTTCTACAGCAATGCAGAGATCTCTGCCATCACTGACTTTACCGCAAGAATCACGAGCTCCAGCAACAAGCTGCTTTACACAGGAACATGCCCCCTACCACAGTAGTTGGTAGGTGCCCTGCAGTTTCCACTTCCTTACGGCCCCCAGAACGCTGAGCGTGCTGTGCTGTGTGAACCAGGACTTCCGCCGCACCCCACACCCCTCGTCGTGCCGCCAGCTCTTTTCTGTTCCCTGTGACCTTTTCATGCCAATTGGTTCCGGTGAATTAAACTTTCTCCAAACAAGGATACGGTACAAAGATAAGGAAATTGTGTTTCGCAGAGCCCTTTCCTGAGACTGCTGTGCTTTCTCTCACAAGCCTGGACGTGGCTGGAGGCCGGAAGTGAGCCAGCACGGTGAGGTGAGTTCGCTGCACCCGGAGGGTGGGCTGTACTTACACAGTACACCCAGACCTCTCTGGAGGCAACCGAGTCACAGCACCCGTAGATCCTCTTGCTAAAGGGAAAGAAGCAGCGTTGTTCCTTGGCCGGAAAAGATCGTACTTGAGGACGTCAAAGTTGGTTAGGCGTCTAACGTGTGCCGGGCAGCATGTTAGGCTCTGAGAGCGAGGTGGTGACAAAAGCAGATGCTGTTCCACACTTGGGGAATTTGTAGTCTCCAATGATGGAAATAAACTTTATCAGCATTCGGCAAACACCCAAGTCGTAACTGTTGCAGGAATGAATCGTCTGTGTGACCTAAAATGTTCGCAAAAGTATGAAAAACAGTGTTTTTCACTCAAGATGCTTAATTCCAATACGAAAATGTAGTAACTGTATAATGAAAAAAACTTGGTACCACATGACCTTATCTGAGTGACCAAAAGTTAGATCAACAGTAGTGAGACATTAATACCATGTACCCCATGGAATCATGCCCCGAGAAGGGCACAAGATCACTTCAGGGGTATTCCTGCAAAAACGTGTATGACAGTTCTTACCATAAATATCGGGCAAACCCAAACCCAAACTGGAAGGAATTCTACACAATTATTTTTCAGGACTCTTCAAAAGTATGAAGGTTATGAAACAGAAATACCTGTCTAGACTAGCTAAGACCAAGGAGACATGACAGTTAAGTGCTGCAGGACCCTGGATTGGATCCTGAACCTGAAAAAAGGCCCTGATAGGGCAACTGGTAAAATTATAATACACCCTTAAGACTGGGTAAAATACCATACAGATGTCAGTTTCTGGTTTCCACAATTGTGCTGTGGTTGAGATGTAGCATTTGGGAAAGTTGCAATAAGGGTACTTGAAGATCAGTGATTTTAGCAATTTTATGTCTAAAGTTATTTGAAAATAAAAAGCTAGTAAGTGAGTAAATGTAGTCTCTGTCTTAAAGGAGTTGACGGGTATGATAAAATACTGGCATAGACAGTTACAGAAGAACGTATGGAAACAAACACCAAAGAGATACTATACTCAGTGAGAAGTACTATGGCTTTATTGTGTGACATGATTTTATTACACTTTAAAATTTAAAATATAAAAGCACATCTTGACTGTGGTATAGTCTGAAAAGATCAGGTTGGAATGAACTGAAACGCAGTTTCATGTTTGTTATCCTATAAATCTGAAGGCAGAAAATATGTGTTAATCCTTATAAAGGACACCTGATAGTGGTTAGGAAGGGACAGTGTTTTGTTTTGTTTTAATTTGTTTTGTTTTGTTTGAAACGGTCTCACTAAATTGTCCAGACTGGGCTTTTTTTTTTTTTGGATTAAATTCTTTTATTGGTACATTGTAGGTATACAACACAATTACATTTCTCATTGGGAATTGTACCTTTACATAATGCATCTTGGTTCTTACTTTTTCCCCATTCCTAGCCCTCCCTTCAATCCCTCCACCCTTCCCTATTTACAAAGACTTTATTTCCATTTTTTCCATTTCTCATCATTTTTTCCTTTCCCTTCTTTCCTTTCCCCTGTGCCTCCCACTACCCCTACCCCTTTGGACCTTTTATTCCTATTTTACATTATTGATTATTCATTCTAATAATTGGTACATTTTAGGTATACAATATAATGACATTCATCATTGGAAATTTGCAACTTTACATAGTCTCTCTTGGTTCTTGTTTTTCACCCTTGCCCAGCCCTCCCTTCAACCCCTCCAGCCCTCCCTATTTATAAAAATTTTGTTCCTATTTTTCCATTTTCTCATATTAATCCCATTCCCTTCTATCCTTTCCCTTAGCCCTCCCACTTCCTTCCCCTTTGCCCCTTTTCTTCCTATTTCACATTACCTATTATACATTTAGTCCTTATTTACACTTTCAGTTTCTCACACCAGAGAAACTATTCGGTATTTACACATCTGTGTCCTATTTATTTCACTTAAGAATATTGCCTCAATGTGCATCCACTTAGCTATAAATGTCTCTAATTTCTCATTTTTTATGGCTGAGTAGTACTCCATTTTATATAAAAACCACATGTTCTTTATCCAGTCTCCAGTTGATGGGCATTTGGGCTGTTTCCAAGTTTTAGCTATTACAAACTGCGCTGCTATGAACATGGGTGCACATATATCACTGTGGTATGATTCTTTTAATTCTTTGGGGAAGATCCCCAGCAGTGGAATAGCGGGATCAAATGGGATTTCCAGTCCTAGTTCTTTGAGGTATCTCCATACTGATTTCCACAGTGCTTCCACCTGTCTACACTCCCACCAGCAGTGGAGCAGGGTTCCTCTTTCCCCACAGCCCCCAGGCTGGTCTTTTAACTTGTGATCCCCCTGCCTCAGCCTCCAGAGTGCTGGGATTACAGGTATGCACCACCACCTGGCAATTTAATAATGGTTAAAAAGTCAATCTGGTGTTCCTCCTAGAACTCATAGAAACAAACAAACAAAAAACACAAAACACCAAAACCCATGTCTCACTAAACTGCCTTCTTAGAGTCTCAACAGAAACAAAACAAAATGGTTCCTAAGCAGCCAATGGAAAAGAAATATTCCAACAGAGATACAAAGTGGGATATTCCAGGGGCTTGGCTTATTCAATCTTGAGACAGAAACTGAGCAGTTAGATTTCCACATGTGAGACTCATGAAAAGCTGTCTTTGGAAGTGATGTTTATCCTCTCTTCCATCAGTAATGATCAGCTTCTGTGAGGTCTGTTCTGAACTGGTGACCCATTCATTTAAAAGCCTCTGAAGGGTGCAGATTCTGGCAGCGCCTGTCCCCACAGTGGGCTGGTGAGGCCGCAGCAGTCTCTGACCCCTCAGGCTGTCCCTGACCATACAGTCAAGTATCTGTAAAATCTAAAATAGGTATGAGCTGTGTGTCAAGAACCTCAGCTACCTGTCTCCCCACTTCTGTGCACAAAGAGCTGGGAGCATCTTCCCCAGGCCTCCTGTTTCCTCTACCTGAGTGAAATCAACCCCCGAGGGGCATCCTAGGCTCTCAGGTCCTTGCAGTACAGAGGTGACACTCTCTTGGTGTTTAAACAGCCCACAAGGTCTTAATGGGAAGTGTATTTGCTTTTCCATTTTAATGTAGTCTTCAAAAAGTGTACTCTGAATCCAGCACCAAAACAGATTTTTAAAATACTTACAGATATAGAATCAATCTTCAAAATAAGAAGAATTGAAATTGCAAATATAAAACTTTTGATACTTAATTTGTATTTATGTCAGCTCAGAAACTTTAACTGAACAAATGGGACTCCAAAGTTTGTCGTGATTTTTATGACAAACTTGGCCCTTCACTGGACCTGGTTTGAAAAACAATGAAATTATAGGTTATCCAAGGACATTAAATATGTTTTTACTTGAAACAGCAAACAATCTTGCCCAGGCTAGAGGTGCCCCACAATCCAAATGTACAACTGAGAACTAACACTATTCAAAAATACCTGTCTTTTTTTTTTTTTTGAGACAAGGTCTCAACATATAGCGCAGGCTAGTCTTGAACTGATGATTTTCCGGCTTCTGCCTCACAAGTGCTAGGTTTATAGTATATATCACCACGCCCAGCTAGGAAATACCTGCTTTTAAGACAGGGAGGGTAAAGGAGAAAACACACTTCTTTCACCTAACTCCTAATTGTCAGGATAATAGACAGGATAGGGGACTCCCATCTACCACCTGGCTACTTCTTAAAGCTGACTTACCAGATCTGTATGTTGCTACCAGGTATGTACCTCGTTCCTTTATCACCAAAGTGTCCCATGACAGGAAGAGAAACAATCTTTTTTGAATCATGAAATTAGTGGCAACATCTATTTACAGGCAAATGTACAGTAGTCCCTTTTATTCAGACAGCAAATTCCATTTAGGTACTACAATATTTCAGGGGTGATTTTTATTTAAAACTGACTGAAGCAAATTGACATTGCTATACAATTTTAGAATGTACTATGATTTCTTGCCAGGTAGCCAGGGAAGGGACTCAGATGAGGGATGGACCCTGAGCTGGCCTTCTGCAGAGGAACAAGCCTGTTTATGTATTGCTAAGCAAGAATGCCAGCATGTCACGGCATCTCATTAAGATCGTACATGGTTGTTCTTTAAGATGTGTCCAACAGCACTTCAACACCTGCATGATACAGAGAATAGACATAATTCAGCTTGCAAGAGGGAAATGGTCAGCTGTAACCCAGCCTCCCCAGTGAAGTACTTTACTTTCTCTGAATACAGAACAAAAATTACGTGACCACTTGTGTTTCTGTTGCCTCAGGTGCCAGGAAATTCGGCATAAATGCAAATTAGCAATCACTAAAGTACCTTAGGTTTTTAGTGTAACTATCTCTTGGTTTTGCTATAATGTTTTGAGTTTTCATTGCATTTATCTCATTGTATTTTTTTATTTTAAACTAAATATTTTAGGGAAAATATAAGTTACAACCTGCCAAATGGTTAAAATGATGTTTAATTACTGTTCATTTTAAACAAAATCTTGAACGGTTCATGTTAAAGGGTCTGACCGTTTAAGAGCACTAAAAAACTTATCCTTATCCCATGGAGAACAATGAGCCCAAAGGATCTGATACATCATTAAAAATGGGAAGAGCCGAGCTCAGTGGTGATGAACCTATGGCACATGTATGGCAGTGGGCGTGCAGAGCCCTCTCTATCGGCACATGAGCCAAGTTGCCCCAGCATCGCCGCAGCAGCTTAGCATCACATAACAGCACACATGGGGGTCATGCACATGCTTGGGAAGGAGTAGTGGCACCATGTGATGACATCATGAGCTGTGACTCATCCAAGGATTTGCATGGCCAGTCAGTGCACTGACAAGAATAAATATATATTTGCTTGCACTGGCTGTGAGTTTTAATACATTCATTTTTTATTGTGTAATGAAAAATTGAAATTATATATTTAAGATTTAGCAAAGAGATGTTCTAATAAGAGACTGAGATTCCTTTAATGTTGTGCTGTCCCCCTGGCATATTTGAATCTGTAGTACCATATTTAGTTGTTTGTGAGAATTTGTGGAAACGAAAGCAAGGCTATATACATTTGCTTGGAATGGCTGTGATTTTAGCAGAAGCCCGGACAAGGTAGGAAATGCACTCAGATGCCTTTCTCAGAGCAGGCCAAAAGCTGGTAATCAGTGGAACATTGCCCCCTTGCACTGGTGTTCAGCAAATTCAAGAAGAACTCCAGCAGAGAATCACTGCTGTAGACTGTTGATTCAGGAAATACCCAATTCTTTAGTGTTAGCTATTTTTTGGTATAGGGATAGATTTGTATGATAGTGGAAGGTCATCCCAAGAGGCCTGAATGGAGTCACTTGGAGTGACTGAATGCAATGGAAAAGCATTATGTATTCTGTGTAGTGAAAATGTTGTATGTTGCACTTCAAGTGTCAGATGGCACTTTGACATCAACTGCAAAAGTGGAAATTGGTGAAACTGAAAGGAAGAGTTTATAGAAGGGAAATTGAGGAATTGTCATTCCCAGCATTATAGTTTCTGCAACTGTTGTTGAATGTTGCTATGTTGAAAGTGCCAGATGGCACTTTGACATCAACCACAAAAGTGGAACTTGGTGAAACTGAAAGGGAAGAAATGAAGGGAAATTGAAGAAATGTCATTCTAGTTATCTTAGTTTCTGCAGCTGTCTTTCTAAAACAACAAATCTGATAGCTGCCAGCTTTCAAATTTCACTATGCAGAGAGAAGCTGAGCTGGTCCCAGCACCGGGAAGGAAGCTCCCCTGCTGCCATCCCACGCTCCTAGGGCAGAGAAGCTGAGCCGGTCCCATCACCCAGAAGGAAGCTCCCTTGCTGCCATCCCATGCTCCTAGAGCAGAGAAGCTGAGCCGGTCCCAGCACCCGGAAGGAAGCTCTCCCACTGCCATCCCACACTCCTAAGGCAGAGAAGATAAGACAGTCCCAGCACCCAGAAGGAAGCTCCCCCGCCGCCATCCCACACTCCTAGGACAGAGAAGCTGAGCCAGTCCCAGCACCTGGAAGGAAGCTCCCCCGCTGCCATCCCATGCTCCTAGGGCAGAGAAGGTGAGCCGTGCAGGCACCAGAAGCACCCCCCCCACCCCATGGAAATGAGAAGACACATAAACAAGCCTCAAAAACAGACTTCCAGATCACCTACAGAAACGCCAAAGGGAAATGGGATGGAACAATCTGATACTCAACCACCTGGACTCCCTGAACTGGCAACAAAAGAGGATCTGGGAAAAATGAAATCAGAAATAATTTCTCAGATAACAGCAAAGACTGTGCTCATGGTGCAAGATATGATTAATAAATCTAGAGAGGACACAGATAAAAAAATAGAGGATCTGAGGAACATGATGGAATCCCAACATAGGAAACAAATGGAATCCATAAAACAGATGCAAACAGATTTCCAGAAGATTAAAAACTCCATCGAAAGTCTGCCCAGCAGAATGAACCAATGTGAGGATATAATTTCAGATATGAAAGATAAGATTGCAATTAGTGACCAGGAAAAGAAAAATTGCTTTAAAATTGTAAGGGAACACGAGAAATCAATCCAGCAGCTGCTAGACAATGCAAGGAAGAATAACATAAGACTGATTGGAGTCAATGAAGAAACAGGAGAGAGTGCAGATGACATTAAAAAAAACTGTTCACAGAAGTGATGGCAGAAAACTTCCCAAGGAGGGGGAAACAACTTGACATACAGATAAGTGAGGCATATAGGACTCCAACTAGCCTTGATCAAAAAAAAAATCTACACATAGGCATATAATAGTTAGGATTCCAGAAACCCAACAGAAGAACAAAATTCTACAAGCAGTGAGAGAAAAGAAACAAATCACATACAAAGGAAAGCCCATCACTATCACAGCAGACTTCTCAATGCAAACCCTCAAGGCAAGAAAAGCTTGCAGTGATGTATTTCAAGCCCTAAAGGAAAACAGCCTCCAACCCAGATTGATGTACCCTGCAAAACTATCTTTCAAACTTGATGGAGAAATAAGATACTTTCATGACAAAGAGCACCTCAGGAACTTCATGAATACCAAACCGGCACTCCAAAAAATTTTAGACAATACCCTAGGAAAAGACAGTGAGGATCATAACCCCAGGAAATCCAGCAGAATGAATCCATTGGGCGTGACAAATTAAATGCAAAGGTGGAGAATCCAACAAAAAGAAAAAGTCATGACAAGGCTTTTAAAACTTTTAACTTCATCTCCCTAATGAGGGTATAATTCAGTCTTGTTATTGTACTGCTTAGCATTTTTCTGATTCTAGAGTTGCACATCTTTCCTTGTGCTATAATGGCTATTTATCATCTTCTTATGTCTACTTTTTAATTGGGTTGTCTATTAATGAGCAGTAAGTATTCTTCATATATTCTGGTCATAGGTTATATGCATTGTAAATATGCTCTGTTTAAGGACTACTTTTCATTTTAATGATGTCATTTAAAGTTCTAAATTTTGATGGAATCTCATTTATCAATTTTTTTCTTTCATACATCATGTTTTTTGTATCCTAGGTAGTTCTTGCCTACCCTAAATTCATAAATATTTTCCCTTATAATTTCTTCTTAAAGTTTTATACTTTTAGGCTTTCATATTTAGGTTCATAGATCCCTTCAAGTTATTTTCATGTATGGAAATAAAGGGTTGAGGTTAATTTTTTGTATACAGATACCAGGTGTTCTAGTGCCATTTGCTGAAAACACTATCTCTTCCTCGGCTCTTGAATTGAGTTTATATTCTATAAAATGCTAATGTTAAATAATCTTTCATAACTCAGTGGACCATATATGTGTGGTTCTATTTCTAGATTCCCTGTTTTATTCCAATGATCTATATGTTTTTCCTTACACCAACACTGCCTTGATTACTGGAGCTTTAGAGGAAGTCTTAAAATTAGGTACTAAATGTCATCCAACACTGTTTTTTGTCTTTTCTTTTTAACTTTTCTAGGTCCTTTGTACTCCTACATAACTTTTAAATTTCAATATCCAATTCTTCATTTATAGCATGTATACACAGACCTGAATATTTATATACACCTTGTGTTTTCTAATCCTGCTAAATTCAAGTACAAGTTCTAGGGGCTCCTAGAGATTTCTTAGTATTTTCTCTGAAGATGATCATTTCATCTACATATAAAGATTTTGCTTCTACCTTGCCAATCCTATCCTAATTGTGTCATTTTATTGCCAGACTATTTTGATTGGGCCTAGGTTTCAATGTTTAATAGACAGATAAAGAGTAAGCATATCTGTCCTTGTTCCCCACCTTAAGGAGAAAGCATTGTATCTTCTCCATTCATATAAGGCATTCTCACTGGAAGTATGGAGGACATGTCTTTAATCTCTCGAGAAAGTTCTGTTCTACTTCTTGTCTCCTGATAGCTTTTACCACGAACAGCTATAGAATTTGGTCCAATAATTTTTCTCCAACTAGCGACAGGGTCATATGGCTTTTTCCTTTCCTCTGTTAAAATGATGACTTTTGGGGGTGGATCTTCCAATGCTGAACCAACACTGCCATCCCTATAACAAAAGCACTTTCTACATCCTGCCAGATCTGACTTCTAATAGTTTGTTTTGTTAAACAAATTTCTATCTATGTTCATACATTTTCTTCTATTATCTTTATCCAGTTTTAGGATGAGCACAATGTGGATTTCCTAAAATTAGGGGAGAAGTGTTCCTTCTTTTTTCTGCTTTAATTGTTTGATATAATTTATCAGTTAAAATGTATATGATGAGCCTGCTGTTGTCATATAGGTAGGTTTTCAAGCTAGGAATATACTTTCTTTAATAGGTGCTATTCAAATTTTATATTTCCTCCAGAGTTAGCTTCGTTAATTTGTCTTCCAAGGTACTTCTTAGAAGTTGTCAAATTTATTTCAAAAAAGATTTTTGTAATATGGTTTCTATATCCTTTTAAATTCTGTAAAATCTATAAAAAAAAATTTCACTATGCACACCAAAACATGGTAAGCCCCTCTCTGATAGTGATTTTATGAAAATGGCCATGGTGTCTGGGAGAAATTCCCTTTTTCATGATTTCCTATGTAAGGATAAAATTATTCAATGCATCTCTGAGATGCCCCTTAGCAGAAATAGTGTTAAAGATAGTCTTGTGCATTGCAAGTGAAGTATGAATCAAGGTTTGACAGATTATCAACATGTATACAACAGCAAAGATCACATTAATTGTGCAAAGTATGCCAAGTGCAAACTTACCTTTCAATTAAAAAGCTCGTATCATTGAAAGCTCTGTTATTGTGCATTTCTCTGAAGACAAAAAATGTTCATGTATGAGTTGTTTTTTCTAAACTGAAACCTCAGTATTCAGGTTTAATTGCACTGTTGGCACTTTGTGATAAGTGAGTCTCTAAAAGTTTTGCCTAGCTGAGCTTGTTAGACCTGGCTGAGCCCATGATGAATATAATCACTATGTACTGTAAACATGTACTAATAAATTTTTTTTAAAAAAAGAACTAGCTGAAAAATGTTTCCCCAACCACTAGACTCTAGCAACAGTATCATGGAGGGTATAATCCAGCTGGAAAAAAAGAGCTAAAACTAATGGTTAGACAAACCCAAAGTACCCGGCTAGCACAAGTCCATTCCCATGCTCATATGGCTTGTGACAATTAAGTTGGATTGTCAACTTGATTGGCTCAAGAGCCTCATACATGGTTAGAAGAGAATACTTCTGGGTGGGTCATTGTGATGTGACTTTGGGCACTATATCTGGTCCCTTCTTCTCTGGGTCTCTTCCTCTTCTCTGATTCCAGGCTACCATGAACTGAGTAGCCTTCCTCTGGCACACCCTTCTGCCATAACATTCTTTCTGTCTTTATGCTAACCAACATGAACTGAACCTTCTGAAACCATGAGCCAAACATACCTCTCCTCATTTAAATTCTAGGGGTCAGACATTTTATCCCAGCAATGGTAAAGCTGGCTTACATATGGCTGAAATGTTATTAGGAGCTGGTGTGATGGCACAAGCCTGTCATGCCAGCACTCTGGGAGGCTAAGGTGGGAGGAACACAAGTTCCAACCCATGCTGGGCAATTTAGTAACTGAGTAAAATCCTGCCTCAAAATAAAATATTTTAAAAAAATAAAGCCTAGGGACATAGCTCAGTGTGAAGGCCCTGGGTTCAATCCCCAACACCCTCTCTCTCTCTCTCTCTCTCTCTCTCTCTCTCTCTCACACACACACACACACACACACACACAAACACAAAGTTCTCAGGAGACACTAGGCTTCCTTGGTAATTAGAATCAAACATGAGTGTGAGCTCTTCAACTGCAACAACTATGCTCATTTAGTAACCATGTAACACTGGGCAGGTTATTTAACATTCTGTACATCAGTGTTCTCATCTGTAAAATGGGGATAATAACTTTGATTTCTTTTTTTAAATTAATTTTATTGGTACATTTTAGGTATACAATATAATGACATTCATCACTGGAAATTTGCACCTTTACATAATCTCTCTTGGTTATTTTTTCCCCATTCCCTTGCCCTCAATTCAATCCCTCCATCCCTCCCTATTTACAAAGACTTTGTTACCATTTTTTTTATTTTCTCATATTAATTCATTCCCTTCTTTCCTTTACCCTACCCCTCCCAATTCCCCCTCCCCTTTGCCTTCCTATTTCACATTATCTGTTATATCTTTTAGTTCTTATTTACACTTTCAGTTTCTCACACTAGAGAAACTATTCGGTATTTATGCATGTGTGTCCTATTTATTTCACTTAAAGAGTATTGCCTCATTGTGCATCCATTTAGCTATAAATGTATTTAACTGCTCAATTTTCATGGCTGAGTAGTACTCCATTTTTAGAAAAACCACATTTTCTTTATCCAGTCTCCAGTTGATGGGAAATTGGGCTGCTTCCAAGATTTAGCTGTTACAAACTGTGCTGCTATGAACAGGGATGCATGTATATCACTGTGGTATGATACTTTTAATTTGGGGGGGAAGATACCCAGCAGGGGAATAGCTGAGTCAAATGAGACTTCTAGTCCTAGTTCTTTGAGGTACCTTCATACTGATTTCCACAGTGGTTGCACCAGTCTACACTCCCACCAGCAGTGGAGCAGGGTTCCTCTTTCCCCACAGCCCTGCCAAAATTTGTTATTGGTTGATTTCATGATAGCAGCCATTCTTTCTGGAGTGAGGTGGAATCTCAGCATTGTTTTCACTTGTATCTCTTGAATGACCAGTGATGTTGAACATTTTTTCATGTTTATTTCCTATTTCTACTTCTTTGTCTGAGAAATGTCTGTTCATTTCAGATGCCCATTTTCAGATTGGGTCTTTAAATTTGGGAGGTCTGATCTTTTGAAGTTCTTTATAGATTCAAGATAGTAGACCTTTGTCTGAGGAAGAGCAGGTGAAGATTTTTTCCCACATTGTGGGTTGTCTTTTCACACTGCTAGTGGTTTCTCTTACAGTGCAGAAGCTTTTTAATAAGAACAGATCCCACTTGTTGATTATTTGTGCTAGTTTACAAGCAACTGGGGTTTTGTTCATAAAATCTTTTCCTACACCAGTGTCTTCAAGAGTTCCACCTAACCTTTGCTCCAGCTGGTTCAGTGTTTCTGTTTTAATATTTAGATTTTTAATCCATTTTGATTTTAGTTTAGTGCATGGTGAGAGATACAGGTCTAGTTTTAATCTTTGGCAAGTTGAAACCCAATCTTTCCAGCACCATTTCTTAAAGAGGCTATCTTTCCTCCAATGACAGTGTTTGGCTCCTTTGTTGAAGATGAGGTGGTCGAGTGTGTCTGGAGCTGTTTCTGCATCTTCTAATCTGTTCCACTGGTCCTCAGGTCTGTTTCTTTGCCAGTGCCATGCTGTTTTTATCACAGTAGCTTTGTAGTACAGTTTCAAGTTGGGGACTGTGATACCCCCTGCCATGTCCCTGTTGCCTAGAATTGCTTTTGCTATTCTAGGTCTCTTCTTGTTCCAAATGAATTTTTGGATTGTTTTCTCAAGGTCCATGAAGGATGCTGCTGGAATTTCGATTGGGATTGCATTGAATCTATATAGCAGTTTTGGAAGTATGGCCATTTTCACTATGGTGATCCTTCCTACCCAGGAGCAGGGGATGTCTTTCCATTTTCTGATATCATCTTCAATCTCTCTTTTCAGAGTGCTAGAGTTTTCAGAGAAGAAATCTTTGATTTCTTTTCTTAGGTTGATTCCTAGGTATTTCAGTTTTTTGGATGCTATTGTGAAAGGAATTATTTGCCCTATTTCTCTCTCAGTGAGTCTGTTGTCCATGTGGAGGAAAGCTATTGATTTTTGTGTGTTGACCTTATATCCAGGTACTTTACTGACTTTGGTTATTAAGTCTAGAAGACTTTTGGTGGAGTTCTTTGGGTCTTCTATATAGAGTATCATGTCATCTGCAAATAATGACAATTTGACTTCCTCATTTCCTATCATTATTCATTTTATTTCTTTCAATTGTCTAATTGGTGTGGCTAATGTTTCTAAGACTCTATTGAACAGGAGTGGTGATAGTGGACATCCTTCTCTTGTTCCTGATTTTAGTGTGAAGGATTTCAGTTTTTGACCATTTAGTATGATGTTGGCTGTTGGTTTCTCATAGACGGCTTTTATCAGGTTGAGAGAGACTGTCTATTCCAATTTTTTGTAGGGTTTTTATCATAAATGCGTGTTGGATTTTCTCAAATGCTTTTTCTGCATCTATTGAGATGATCATGTGGTTTTTGTCTTTGACTCTGTTAATATAGTGTATTACATGTATCGATTTGCGTATGTTGACCCATCCCTGCATCCCTGGGATGAATCCCACTTGGTCAGGGTGTATGATCTTCTTGATGATCTTCTGCGTTCTCTTTGCCAGTATCTTATTAAGGATTTTTGCATCTGTGTTCATTAATGAGATTGGCCTATAGTTCTCTTTTTTGGTTGGGTCCTTCTCTGCTTTGGGGTCACGGTGATGCTTGCTTCCAGGAATGAATTTGGGAGTACTGCTTCCCTTTCAATTTCATTGAAGAGTTTAAACAGTAGTTCCTCTCTAAATGTCTTGTAGAATTCAGCAGTGAAGGCATCAGGACCTGGGCTTTTCTTAGTTGGTAAGTTTTTACTTACATTTTCAATTTCATTGATTGATATTGCATTGTTTAGAATTCTTACATCTTCTTTGTTCAACTCTGGTAATTCATATGTATCTAGAAATCTGTCCATTTCTTCTATGTTTTCCATCTTATTGGTGTATAGGTTCTCAAAGTAGGTGTTGATGTTCCTCTGGATTTCTGCTGGGTCCGTTGTAATTTCACCCTTTTCATTCCTAATTGCATGGATTTGGACCTTTTCTTGGCTTCGTTGACTTTTTGTATCATTCTCTTAGTCTGCATTGCACCAATTTCTGTTTTGATCTTTATAATTTCCTCCCTTGTATGAGCTTTGGGTTTGTCCTGCTCTTCTTTTTCTAGAAGCTTGAGGTTCAGCATCAGGTTGTGTAATTGAGCTCACTCTGTTTTCCTCATGTGAGTATTCACTGCTATAAATTTCCCTCGTAAGACTGCTTTCATTGTGTCCCATAGATTCTGATATGTTGTACTGTCATTATCATTTAATTGTAGGAACTGTCTGGTTTGTTCTTTAATTTCCTCTGTGACCCATTGGTTATTCAGAAGAGTGTTGTTAAACTTCCATGTATTTATGAAATTTTTGCGGTTTCTTTTGCTATTGATCTCCAGTTTCATCACACTATGGTCTGATAATATATAGGGGATAACTTCAATTCCTTTGCACTTACTTAAACATGTTCTATGAGCAAATATGTGGTCTGTTTTGGAGAATGACCCGTGTGGAGCTGAAAAGAATATGTATTCTAATTTGGTGGGGTGGAACACTCTGTGAACATCTGGTAAGTTCATTTTTTCAAGAGTTTGATTGAGTTCTAGTATTTCATTGCTTATTTTTTGTCTAGTTGATCTATCTGTGACAGTGGGGTGTTGAGGTCCCCCACTACTCTTGTATTAGTCCTTATTTGATTTTTCATGTCTGTTAGTATCTGTTTTATATAGATGGGCACACTAATGTTTAGTGCATATATGTTTATGATTGTCATCTCTTCCTTTTGGATCGTTCCCAAGGATGTAGTGTCAGTCTTTTTCTCTTTTAATCATTGTTGGTTTGAAATCCACTTGATCTGCAAAGAAGATAGCTACTCCTTCTTTTTGTTGGGTTCCTGTCGCATGGAGTATTGTTTTCCACCCTTTAACTTTCATTCTGTGAGTTTCTTTTTGAATTAAGTGTGTTTCTTGTACCCACATATTGTTGGATCTTGCTTCTTGACCCATTCTGCCAGTCTATTTCTTTTGATTGGTGAATTGAGACCATTAACATTGATGGTTAAAACTGATACATATTGACTTATCACTGTCATGACTTTTTCTTTTTGTTGGATTCTCCCCCTTTGCGTGTAATTTCTTGCTGTGCCCAACGGATTCATTCTGCTGGGCTTATTGGGGTTGTAATCCTGATTGTCTTTTCCTAAGATATTGTCTAAGATTTTTTGGAGTGCTGATTTGATATTCATGAAGTTCCTAAGGCACTCTTTGTCATGAAAGTATCTTATTTCTCCATCCATTTGAAAGATAGTTTTGCAGGGTGCATCAATCTCGGTTGGAGGCTGTTTTCCTTTAAGACTTGAAGTATGTCACTCCAAGCTCTTCTTGCCTTGAAGGTTTGCATTGAGAAGTCTGCTGTGATTCTGATGTGCTTTCCTTTGTATGTGATTTGTTTCTTTTCTCTAACTGCTTGTAGAATTTTGTTCTTCTGTTGGGTTTCTGGAATCTTAACTATTTTATGCCTATGTGTAGATTTTTTTTTTGATCAAGGCTAGTTGGAGTCCGATATGCCTCACTTATCTGTATGTCAAGTTGTTTTCCCTTGCTTGGGAAGTTTTCTGCCATCACTTCTGTGAACAGTTTTTTTTAATGTCATCTGCACTCTCTCCTGTTTCTTCATTGACTCCAATCAGTCTTATGTTATTCTTCTTTGCATCGTCTAGCAGCTGCTGGATTGATTTCTTATGGTCCCTTAAAATTTTAAAGAATTTTTTCTTTTCCTGGTCACTAACTGCAATCTTATCTTCTATATCTGAAATTCTGTCTTCACATTGGCTCACTGGAAATCTGTTTTATGGATTCCATTTGTTTCCTATGTTGGGATTCCATCATGTTCCTCAGCTCCGCTATTTTTTCATCTGTGTCCTCTCTAGATTTATTAGTCATGTCTTGCACTATGGACACAATCTCTGCTGTTATCTGAGAAATTATTTCTGATTTCATTCTTTCCAGATCCTCTTTTGTTGCCAGTTCAGGGATCCCAGGTGGTTGAGTATCAGATTGTTTCATCTTGTTTCCCCTTTGGGGTTGCTTTAGTTGATCTGTGAGTCTGGTTTTAAGACTTGTTTGTGTCTTTTCATTTCAATGGGGGTGGGGGGGATGTATGCTGCAGGCACCAGTGTGGCTCAACTCCTCTGCGCTAGGGGCAGTGGTATGGCATCCCAGAAGGTTCACCTCCTCTGTGCTGGGAGCAGCTCTGCTCCTTGGCAAGTTTGTAGAAGTTTCTGCTTTCTATATCCTTTTAAATTCTGTAAAATCTGTGGTAATGTCTCCTAGATCTTAATATTGTAATTTAAAAAATGTATAACTGATATTGTGTAACAGGAAGAAAAGGCCTAAACGAGCAGGGGAATTGGGAGGGGTAGGGGAAGGGAAAAAAGGGAAAGGAAAAAATATGAGAAGAGGAAAAAAATGGAAACAAGGTCTTTGCAAATAGGGAAGGGTGGAGGGGGTGAAGGGAGGCCAAGGGAAGGGGAAAAAAAAAAAAAAGAACCAAGAGACTCATGTAATGGTACAAGATCCAAATGATGAATGTAACTGTATTTTATACCTAAAATGTACCAATAAAGTTAATGGGGGGAAAAAAAAGAAAGAAAAAAAAAGTCTGTAGACGTTTCAGTCTGCAGTTGGCTGGTTCCATGGCAGAAGGGTATCACCGAGGAGAAACAATCCATGGCATGGTAGGCCAATAACTTCTATTTCATAATCTTGCGTATGTCATAATTTATGACATTGTATACTTTATATATTTGCAGTTCATTGTATGTCAGTTGTAACTCAATAAAACATAATAAATTACTAGAAAATGCCAAAATATAATCCCCAATTTTTATTATTAAATTGACAAAAAATATATTTCAATAAACTTGGTCAGAAAAGAAGATTATAAAAATTGTGCCATTATTCACCAAAAGTATGATTAAAACACATTGTATTTATCTTGATGCAGTCCTATAAGAAATAATTTGCAAACCAGCACGGGTCCCCAGGTACAATTTGACTGGCACTGTCCTAAGCTACATGTACCATCATTCCTTGAGCAGTGCTTTCAGTGGTTGGGCTATCAGAATCACCCATGGTGATTTAAAAAAAAAAAAGGGCTGCGGTTGAACCCCCAGGGTAGAACATGTGCTCAGCATGTGCAAGAAGCTAGGTCCAATTTTCAGCAACAACAACAACAACCAAATGGAGGTTCCACCACCAAATATTCTGAACTAATTGATTTGGGATGGAGATTGGGTTGGGAATACTCTTGGTTCAAGGCATACTGAGGTTCAAGTTTTTTCCTCACATCCTTAGAACAAATACATAACCTAGTAATGCCTCAGATGACAAATGCTTCTGTTCAGAAACAATTTGGTTTGCAAACAAAAATGGCAAAATTTTGCTTCTGTTTGCAAACTCTGCATCAGGTGACAGCACAATCATGGCTGTGTTCCCCCCACAAACAAACACAGCCACCTTCCCCCAAATCATAAAACAAATTAAATTCCTAAACTGAGGTTCCATGGCAATTCTGTTTAAATAGCTAGATCCAAACAACTTCAGTCTTTACATCCTAACAATGTAATAATAATGGTTTTTAAAACTGTATGAAAAACTGAAAGAAAAATACTTTTATTTCATTCATAAATATCCACAGTCATTTCCTTATGGGATGTGGGCCCACTGGCACCATACAAATTCTCAAGTCCTGGAATCAGAATGAACAGCACCAGCCTGGTTTCCTGTTCCATGCTGATTTTTCTTGAGGTATCTGAAAGCCCAGCTTTGCACCCTAGAAAGAAAGGCAGCACAAGCTAACATGGAAACTGCACAGACTATCTTGAGCTAGCAGTTCACATCATCCCCAACATATACCAAGTGTCACTGTGGTCTCTTGAATGTTTAAGGAGTCCCACAGCCCCCTGAGGGCTCACTGTGGAGCTCAGGACAGGATGGCACACAATGGCCAAACGCCACATGGGAGGGGAAAGCCCAGGTGCAAGCCTTTCTTTGTGACCCTAGCAGGTGGCACTGAACCTGTGCTCTAGATCTCAGGCCAGGAGCTGAGTGGCCAGGATGCAGATGACAGCAGCAGCAGTTCTTCATAACAAGGCTTCTACATCCTCCAAAGCAGCTGTCCCCATTCACACTGCCACCAGTAGTGCCTGAGAGCCCCCACTTGCTACACCTCCTTACTGCTGGGGTATGGACTAAAATCACTGTCACCTCAGAATCTAGGAACTAGAATTCCCCGGCAGGTTTAATTTGTATTTCGCTGATTACTGAGCTTAAGCATTATCAGCCATTCACATTTCCTCTTCTGGGAACCTTCTTTTCAGAGCTTTTGTTCCTATTCTCCAGAGGGCTTTTCCTCTTTATTAATTGATCAGTTTTATGGATGATAGTTATCTTTCCCCAATCTAAGGCTTATTTTCTCATTCATTTTGCAATGCTTTCTATAAAGGGTAGCTTTTTTGTTTCCTAAATGTTTGACAATTATATACATATACAGCAAATATTTTCTGCAGTTTGTGGCTTCTCCCACCTGAGCTCTTTTAGGTGGGCTTCTGATAAACAATGGCCTGACTGTAAGGTCGTACAACAACCAATCCTTTCTCCTGTGACTTAGCACTATTTTCTCATTTATGAAATCCTTCCCTCTCTCAAGGTTATAAAGCTTTTCTCAGGTATTTTCTTCCAAAAGTTTAAGTTTTTCCTTTTATATTTAAGTCCCTTAATCGACCTGAAATCGATTTCTGTGGATGGAATGAAATACTGATCTATTTTCATTACTTTCTATATGAATAATCAATTTTCCTTGCACCATTTAATGCACTCCCTCCTTCCCCACTGATGTTTCCATGTAAGCTATAAACCACAGTGACATAGCATGTCTGTGTCGAGCCATCCCATAATGTTCCACTGTGCTTCAGAAGGCACTGAAGTGAGAAGCAGTTCTCCTGAGAAAGAAGGGATGCCTTCCATCATCTATACAGTTCCTTATCCATGAAGCTATTTACACTTTGAGCAGCAAAGTGGATATCATGACTAAGGTATCCTAGTGATGAGCTACAGACAAAAAACCGTGTTGATACAAAAGAAGCAAAGCCATATCGATGTTACATTTAATCAGTGAATATATAAAATCTAGTTTTCTTTATGCAATTAATAGATAAAAGTTATTCCAAAAAGCAGAGAATGAAAAAATTACCCCTGTATCACTTTTTCTCTCCTATTCCCACAACACAGATTAAGTTCAAGATCTCTGAATCTTCAGCCACCATTGCATGCTGGAGGCTAAAGATCTCGAACATTGTTTCTTATTCATCCATGTTTGGGCCTCAAACTAGAAACTGGTCTTCCATCCTGGTGAAACTGTCTCACAAAAGGACTCCAATCCGCCCAGGTTGGCACCCACCCACCCACACCTTCTCTGCCTAATCTCTCCTCAGGTTCCTAGTGTTTGTTGGCAGGGAGACACATGTCAAGAAATCCTGGGATCAAAAATGTTGGGCAGGTCTGCTGATAGTGGTAGAGCATTTGCAGCAGATCCTGGGTTCAATACCCAGCAATGAAAAAAAAAAGTTTGACAACCACCATCCCATAGTTACTGTTTATGGTCTGTGTTATTTGTGAGGATTCCCATCAGCTTCTCTTGGGTGGGTTAGAAGCTGGTCTTCTGTTACCACAGCCACTGTCCAAATACAGAGACTTCAAGAATCAGCACAAGCAACGGCCAGGGATTTAGCTCTGTGGTTCTGCCACCTGCCTCGAAAGTGCAAAGTCCCAAGTTCGATCCCCAGTACCAAAAGAAAACAAAAAGAATCAGCACAAGGAAAACTACATGCACTTGGCAGAGACCGCCTGCTGAGCAGAATATGTGCATCTAGCAGCACAACTGCGATGTACACATTTTCTGAGTATAATAATCAGAAAGAAATTCTCCAGATGTCTTACAGATCACACATTTTTTGGAACAAATATGTACAAAATACAGGTAAACTATTTGGGGGAGGTCTTGTCCAATAAGTCTTTGTCATTAAAATGTAGATAGAAGGAAATTACTTCTTAAACCATCCTAAGTAATATTCTGGGTTTCCATTCCTTTTCCCAATTAAAAATCAAAGCTCTCCCCTTATAAAATTTTCTTTTTTCTGATTTCCCCTCTTTTTCTGTTTTCACTTTCTGCCATCCTTCTTCTTTCAAACAAACACTCTCTGAGTGCCTGTGCATGGAGATGCCAAACTGCTGGCTTCATTATATTGTACAAAGAAATCTGGCGGTTTTATTTATATGCAAGTTTTGTACAAAAGCAAGTCTGTCCATATAAAGGACAACTTATTAAGCCATTCATTCCATTCATCTCAAGAACACAGACTGAAATCAGCTGAGACTGTGACCTCCCTACTGTCCGCCTATATAAGAGGAACGTCACAGGGGAGAAATTATTCCAGCTCAGGGCTCAGAAAAGGAAAGCCTTGTCTCAGTAAGAAAGAACCATAGAAATGAGATTTTCTTTTGGGGAAAGGGTTATTTCACACTACTCCAGAAAAAAAGAAAAAAATACATTGGATACTTTGAAAGCCAAAGAAAAAACTAATGAAGGACCATTCCTGATTTTGCAATTATTAGTGAAAAGCAGTATTGACACAATTATCAACATGACCGAGGTTTCCTTAAAATTCAGTTGTGACTAGGATGTAGGAGATCAGTAAAGTGACTTATTAAGTAAGAAAAGAAGCATATTTCTTGGACAGACTGCTTCTTTTGCTCTGTTTGAGTACTTCCATTCTTCCTGGTTAACAATATGAAATGACCATATAGTGTATGTTCTTGTCCTCATGTAATGTGATTTTTCACTAAAATTTTAAAACACCGCCTGAGCTTAAAATGTTTATTGATTATATCAGATAAAATGATTTCCCATTTTGCATACAAAGCTGAAAAACTGCCCGTGGGTTAGAGCAAAACCAGTATTCAAAGCTGGGGCAGAACTTAGCCACCAAGTGCACTGTCTGTCCAAAGCAGACCTGCAGCAAGACACAAGAAATTAAGATGCTAAGAAGAAACATTCATAAGATAAGAAGCTGTTACTCTGGACGTACAGGAAATGAGGAAATACAAAAGTAGTTTAAGGAGAGTAAGAAATGAGCTTGTTTAGACAGAACTACAACAAAACACCATCCAATTATCTCTGTCCTCATTTGCTACGGGGGAAGGGACTGGGAGTTGCTGACACAATATCCATTTTTCTCACTCACTTACTGAACAACGTTGATGCTATTTTGGGGTGACAATGTCCCCAATCTCCTCAGCTTCTAGGAGTGCACATATAAATGTGAGGAGTTGCTGGAAGCCAGAGAAGCTCTCCTCAGAGTGAGCTGATTCAGTCTAGAGATAAGTACTTTTTGCCACTCTACAGAACACAGACTCGATGGCTGGAGCAGCAGCATACCTTGTGGCTTTGAGGAGACTTTCAGCACAAAACCCAGCACTGAGGATGGGAGAAAAGAACTTGAGAAGGAACCTGGACTTCTGTGACCATGGAGTTGTCATCCCAGCCCCAAACTACTTACCGCTGGACTTCTTTTATGTTTCATCCACTCCTCCTTGAGTTTTCTGTAAAATGTGGCTGAATCCTAATCCAAAGTGTTATATCCTATAGAATTTTTAACGTTTAATTATCCTCTACATAGCTTTTTTGGCCCAGAGCTCTTAATAAATTTTGTTGTAACTCATAACTTCGTTTCTGACTCACAGTTAAAGCTCCCTGGAATCCATCTTCTACTGGCCTCAGATACATGCCTTTATTCTCAGACCCACCAAGGAGCACAATGTTGACCTTTACAGGGTTTGCACCCTATTCTGCAAGCAGAAAGAAGTGAGTATCACTAGAAGAGGAAATGAGCAGTTGGTGCTCTGCCTGAGATGTCACAGAAGACAGGACATGGGAAAGGAACAGAACATTGTCTAGAATCACACGTCCAGAAACTGATGAAAACAGGGCTTGAAGCTAAAGATCCCTTTGTGACACTGGTCTAAGGAATGACTGTGAGCTGGCTAAAAGGAAGTGGAAGAGTAATAGGTTTACCAAGTGCCTTGGAGGAAGGAGAGAGGTAGATAGCTCTTACTCAGAGGTAATCAGAAACTGGAAGGGTTGGGATCACTTAAAGAAAGGCAGGCGTGGGGGCCAGGGATTTAGCTCAGTGGCACCACACCTGCCTTGCAAGTTCAATCCCTGGTACCAAAAAGAAAGGCAGGCTTGATCAGGCAGGGTGGCACATGCCTGAAATCCCAGCAGTTAGGAGCTGAGGCAAGAGGATCACAAGTTCAAGTCCACCCTGGGCAACTTAGCAACTTAGTAAGACCCTATCTCTAAACAAAAAATAAGAGGTCTGCCCGCGCCCTACTGAGGTCATGAGTGGCACGGAAGAAGCCGAATCACCTCGCTGCAGACAGGCAGCCACCAGGTTCCACACCACAAAGAAGCGGAGGACACCAGACCACCAGACCAAGGTACTGAGTAACGCTGCTCCCGGCCCAGAGGTAGGGGCTTCTGAGCCACTCTCCCACTGCTCCTGATCCAGAGGAAGGGGCTTCCGCGACACCATCCCTCCCACTGCTCCCAGCCCAGAGGGAGGGGCTTCTGAATTGCCATCCCACTGCTCCTGGTCCAGAGGAAGGGGCTTCCCGGTCATCATCCCTCTGGCTGCTCCCAGCTCACAGGAAAGGGCTTTTGGGTCACCATCCCTACCGCTGCTCCTGGCCCCTGTCCCACCTCTCCTGGCTCAGAGGAGGTAATCCGTGCAGGCGCTAACACCCCCCTGCCCCAGTCGAAATGAGAAAACACATAAGTAAGTCTCAAAACTAGACTTCCAGATCACCTACAGGAAACCCAAAGGGAAATGAGATGGAACACTCTGACACTCAACCACCTGGACTCACTGAACTGGCAATAAAAGGGGATATGGAAAAAATGAAATCAGAAATAATTTCTCAGATAACAGGAGAAATTGTGCTCCTAGTGCAAGACATGATTAATAAATCTAGAGAGGAGCTGAGGAACATGATGGAATCCCAACATAAGAAACAAATGGAATCCACAAAACAGATGCAAATAGATTTCCAGGACATGAAAAACTCCACTGAAAGTCTATACAGCAGAATGAGCCAATGTGAGGACAGAATTTCAGATAAAGAAGATAAGATTGCAATTAGTAACCAGGAAAAGAAAAATTGCTTCAAAATTATAAGGGAACATGAGAAATCAATCCAGCAGCTGCTAGATGATGCAAAGAAGAATAACATAAGACTGATTGGGCTCAATGAAGAAACAGGAGAGAGTGCAGATGACATAAAAAATCTCTTCACAGAAATAATGGCAGAAAACTGCCCAAGCAGGGGAAAAGAGCATGACATACAGATAAGTGAGGCATATAGGACTCCAAATAGCCTTGATCAAAAAAAACCTACACATAGGCATAGAATTGTTAAGATTCCAGAAACACAACAGAAGAACAAAGTTCTACAAGCAGTCAGAGAAAAGAAACAAATCACATACAAAGGAAAGCCCATCAGAATGACAGCAGACTTCTCAACACAAACCATCAAGGCAAGAAGAGCTTGGAGTGACATATTCCAAGCCCTAAAAGAAAACAGCCTCCAACCCAGATTGATGTACCCTGCAAAACTATCTTTCAAAATGGATGGAGAAATAAGATACTTTCATGACAAAGAGCACCTTAGGAACTTCGTGAATACCAAACCAGCACTCCAAAGAATTTTACACAATAGCCTAGGAACAGACATTGAGGATCACAACCCCAGGAAGCAAAGCAGAATGAACCCATCTGGCATGACAAGAAATTAAATGGAAAGGGGGAGAACCCAAAAAAAAGAAAAAGTCATGGCAATTACAAGGCAATACATTTCAGTTATAGCCATCAATGTTAATGGTCTCAATTCACCAATCAAAAGAAATAGACTGGCAGAATGGGTCAGGAAGCAAAATCCAACAATATGCTGCATACAAGAAACACACTTAATTCAAAAGGAAACTCATAGACTGAAAGTTAAAGGGTGGAAAACAATACTCCATGCGACAGGAACCAAAAAAAAAGCAGGAGTAGCTATCCTCTTGGCAGATCAAGCAGATTTCAAACCAACACTGATTAAGAGAGACGAAGAAGGACACTACATCCTTGTAAAGGGAACAATCCAAGAGGAAGAGATGACAATCATAAATATCTATGCACCAAACACTAGTGCACCCAACTATATAAAACAAATACTAACAGACATGAAAAGTCATATATGCACTAATACAATTGTAGTGGGGGACCTCAACACCCCACTGTCACAAATAGATAGATCAACTAGACTAAAACTAAGTAATGAAATACTAGAACTCAATTGAACTCTTGAACAAATGAACTTGAGATGTTTACAGAGTGTTCCACCCCACAAAATCAGAATACACATTCTTCTCAGCTGCACATGGGTCATTCTCCAAAATAGACCACATACTCACACACAGAACATGTTTAAGTAAGTGCAAAGGAACTGAAGTTATCCCTTGTATATTATCAGACCATAGTGCGATGAAATTGGAGATCCATAGCAAAAGAAACTCGAAAAATGTCATAAACACGTGGAAATTGAACAACACACTTCTGAATAACGAATGGGTCACACAGGAAATTAAAGAAGAAATTAGACAGTTCCTTAAATTAAATGACAATGACAATACAACATATTGGAATCTATGGGACACAATGAAAGCAGTCTTACGAGGGAAATTCATAGCAGTGAATACGCATATTAGGAAAACAGAATGAGCTCAATTAAACAACCTGATGCTGCACCTCAAGCTTCTAGAAAAAGAAGAGCAGGACAACCCCAGAGCTCATACAAGGGAGGAAATTATAAAGATCAGAGCAGAAATCAATGCAATGGAGACTAAGACAACGATACAAAAAATCAGTGAAGCCAAGAGTTGGTTCTTTGAAAGAATCAACAAAATCGACAAACTCTTAGCCAACCTTATCAGAAAAAGGAAAGAAAAGGCCCAAATCCATGCAATTAGGAATGAAAAGGGTGAAATGACAACAGACCCAGCAGAAATCCAGAGGATCATCAATACCTACTTCCAAAACATACATGCCAATAAGATGGACAACACAGAAGAAATGGACAGATTCCTAGATACATATGAATTACCAAAGTTGAATGAAGAAGACCTAAAAATTCTGAACAACCCAATATCAACCAATGAAATTGAAAATGGAATTAAAAACTTATCAACTAAGAAAAGCCCGGGCCCTGATGGCTTCACTGCTGAATTCTACAAGACATTTAGAGAGGAAATGCTGCCACTACTGTTTCAACTCTTCAATGAAATTGAAAGGGAAGCAATACTCCCAAATTCATTCCTGGAAGCAAGCATCACCTTGATCCCCAAAGCAGAGAAAGACCCAACCGAAAAGGAGAACTATAGGCCAATCTCACTAATGAACATAGATGCAAAAATCCCTAATAAGATACTGGCAAAGAGAATGCAGAAGATCGTCAAGAAGATCATACACCCTGATCAAGTGGGATTCATCCCAGGGATGCAGGGATGGTTCAATATATGCAAATCAATCAATGTAATACACTATATCAATAGAGCCAAGGATTAAAACCATATGATTATCTCCATAGATGCAGAAAAAGCATTTGACAAAATCCAGCATGCATTTCTGATAAAAACCCTACAAAAAATTGAAATAGATGGTCTCTACCTCGAACTGATAGAAGCCACCTATGAAAAACCAACAGCCAATATCATACTAAATGGTCAAAAACTGAAATCCTTCACACTCAAATCAGGAACAAGACAAGGATGTCCACTATCACCACTCTTGTTCAATATAGTTCTGGAAACATTAGCCATGGCAATTAGACAAGAGAAAGAAATAAAAAGAATAAAGATAGGAAATGAAGAAGTCAAATTGTTATTATTTGCCGATGACACGATACTCTACATAGAAGACCCCAAGAACTCCACCAAAAGTCTTCTAGACTTAATAACCAAATTCAGTCAAGTAGCTGGTTACAAGGTCAACACACAAAAATCGATAGCTTTCCTCTACACCAATGACAGACTCACTGAGAGAGAAATAGGGCAAATAATTCCTTTCACAATAGCATCTGCAATTCCAATTGAGATCCCA
Source organism: Heterocephalus glaber (assembly GCF_053883595.1). NCBI lineage: Eukaryota > Metazoa > Chordata > Mammalia > Rodentia > Bathyergidae > Heterocephalus > Heterocephalus glaber. The sequence goes on along the minus strand of NW_028258444.1, from coordinate 5,326,878 downwards.
GCAGCATACTTCATGGACCTTGAGAAAATAATCCAAAAATTCATTTGGAACAAGAGACCCAGAATAGCAAAAGCAATTCTAGGTAACAGAGACATGGCAGGGGGTATCACAATCCCCAACCTGCAACTATACTACAAAGCTACTGTGATAAACATCATGGTACTGGCAAAGAAACAGACTTGAGGACCAGTGGAACAGATTAGAAGATGCAGACACCATGCAAGACACACTCAGCCATCTCATCTTCGATAAAGGAGCCAAACACCCTCACTGGAGGAAAGATAGCCTCTTTAATAAATGGTGCTGGAAAAATTGGGCTTCATCTTGCCAAAGATTAAAACTAGACCTGTATCTCTCACCATGCACTAAACTAAAATCAAAATGGATTAAAGATCTAAATATTAAAATAGAAACTCTGAACCACTTGGAACAGAGGTTAGGTAGAACCCTTGAAGACATTGGTGTAGGAAAAGATTTTATGAACAAAACCCCAGTTGCCCGTGAACTAGCACAAACAATTAACAAGTGGGATCTCTTCTTATTAAAAGGCTTCTGCATAGCAAGAGAAACCACCAGCAGTGTGAAGAGACAACCCACAATGTGGGATAAAATCTTCACCTGCTCTCCCTCAGACAAAGGTCTACTATCTTGAATCTATAAAGAACTTAAAAAGATCAGACCTCTCAAACTTAACGACCCAATCCAAAAATGGGCATCTGAAATGAACAGACATTTCTCAGACAAAGAAGTAGAAATAACAAATAAATACATGAAAAAATGTTCAACCTCACTGGTCATTCGAGAGATGCAAATGAATACAACGCTGAGATTCCACTTCACTCCAGAAAGAATGGCTGCTATCATGAAATCAACCAATAACAAATGCTGGCGGGGCTGTGGGGAAAGAGGAACCCTGTTCCACTGCTGGTGGGAGTGTAGACTGGTGCAAGCACTGTGGAAATCAGTATGGAGATACCTCAAAGAACTAGGACTGGAAGTCCCATTTGACCCTGCTATTCCCCTGCTGGGGATCTTCCCCAAAGAATTAAAAGAATCATACCACAGTGATATATGTGTGCCCATGTTCATAGCAGCACAGTTTGTGATAGCTAAAACTTGGAAACAGCCCAAATGCCCATCAACTGGAGACTGGATAAAGAAAATGTGGTTTTTTTATAAAATGGAGTACTACTCAGCCATAAAAAATGAGAAATTAGAGACATTTATAGCTAAGTGGATGCACATTGAGGCGATACTCTTAAGTGAAACAAATAGGACACACATGTATAAGTACTGAATAGTTTCTCTGGTATGAGAAACTGAAAGTGTAAATAAGGAGTAAAACGTATAATAAGTAATGTGAAATAGGAAGAAAGGGGGCAAAGGGAAAGGAAGTGGGAGGAGCAGGGGAAAAGAAAGAAGGGAATGGAATTAATATGAGAAAATGGAAAAAAGGGACCAAAATCTTTGTAAATAGGGAGGAATGGAGGGGATGAAGGGAGAGCTGGGCAAGGGTGACAAATAAGAACCGAGAGATTATGTAAAGGTGCAAATTTCCAATGATGAATGTCATTATATTTTATACCTAAAATGTATCAATGATTAGAATGAATAATTGAAAATGCAAAATAAGAAGAAAAGGTCCAAAGGGTAGTGGTAGCGGGAGGGGTAGGGGAAAGGAAAGAAGGGAAAGAAAAATGCTGAGAAATGGAAAAAATGAAAATAAAGCCTTTGTATATAGGGAAGGGAGGAGGGGGTGAAGGGAGGGCTAGGAATGTGGAAAAAATAAGAACCAAGATGTATCATGTAAAGGTACAAGTTACCAAAGAGAAATGTAAATGTGTTGTATACCTAAAATGTACCAATAAAAGAATTTAAGAAAAACATAAAATAAAATAAAAGGGATGAGAAATGTAGCTCAGTGTGAAGGCCTTGGGTTGAACCCCCAGTACTGTAAAAAGAAAAAGAAAAAGTGTGAATGGGGTTGAGGGGTGTACAGACCAATAAGCAAGAGTACCCAGGTACAAAGCAGGATCTTCAGCCCTGTCAAACTGGACAGCTCTTGGTTTTCATTACCAACTAATGCTACATTCATCCCTGACTGCAGCTGTATGTGGGACACTCCAGCCTCTTGTTATGTTTGTATTTTATGAGCATTTCTTTAGGGATAATCAGTCCTTTCTCCAAAATCATCCTTATAAAAGAACATTTAAAAAAATAGGATGTGTGTTTGTCACATAGAGCTCTGCGTCGGTCACACAGCCAGCTGAAGGTGATAAAGGCTGCCAGTGTTGAAGGTGTGGAAGATTCAGACACACAAAAGCTACAAATCCCGCCCTGTACTGTGTGGAGACCCCTTCCTGCCTTACTTATTACTGATCTGTGTCTTGTCTCCATAAAAGTGTCCTAGCTAGCTATCCTGAGGTGTCCAGATTTCAGCACCTTAATCCCAACTTTGATGGAATACAGTTACAGTGGTGCCTTGGTTCACTATCTTAATTTGTTTCACAATCCTAGAAAAGATGCCCACATTCTTATCACCTAGTCCAGAGTTCAAGAACAAAAACAAAATCTTGCCAAATGCTTCTGTTTGTGAACCAAACTGTTTGCAGACAAAAGTGTTTATGAACTGAGGTACTGTATTAACCTTGAAGCTACACATAGTAATTGGTTGCCATAAAAATTGTCTTCCACCCTTTATATGAAGCATCCCTGGTAAAGAGCCTAAATTCCTTTGTCAGTAAAAAAACATTAACACTTTTTGGTCTCCACTGAGTCTGATTTTAATAAACTGATAATCACAAACAGGTTCATTCCTGAAACCAATAGTTGTTTAAATTTTTCTTCCACAGGCCCCCAAATTTCCATCTGATTTGTACCTCCAACAGTGCTTTCAGCTTGTAGGGACAATGAGAGAACTGTGATTTGAAATTTTAAAATATAAGGAAAACCTCAAAAAGGACAGAAGATTTTTCTTTGAATGACTGATGGATGGATTTTCCCAAGACGAGTAAATGTGGCTGGTAAACTTCTTTAAAGTATTTAGTTAACAAATAAGAATTGTGTGTCATCAAGTTGTATAATGATTATACAATCAATGGAATTAATTCACCAACCATAGTCACCATTTGTGACTCTTAATATTATATTTTATATCTTTTCATACTGGGGATCCATTAACAAATTAGCATAGTGATAGTCCTTTTTAATAATTTTAATAACTTTATTGAAGAGTGAAAGTCAACTTCTAAAACTCAGTTCCACATGGCTGGTCTGTCATATGTGATTTAGCCACCACACATTTCTCCTGGGTTTTACCTTACGTCTCACCACATCTCTGATCTGCTGGGATTGCCAATATTGACAAGGCAGGGTATCAAGAAGGGGGAAAGAGGAGGAGAAGAGGAAAAGGATAAAGATGCTCAACAGTGGGCGAGGCTCAGTGGATCATGCGGTTGTCTGCTTTGCATATTATTTGGTAATTTCCTTTCATTGAGAATCTGAGTATCTTTTTAGTTCACATCAAATGTTCCGACATCAAAAAGGCTTTGTAAATCACTAGACAGGTAAATGCCTTGATACTCCTTCTCCAAGTTACTTCTTAGAGGTACATTCTAAGTTCTGACTCCAGGAACCTCAACAAGCTGCTTTCAGATCCATGGCTGAATTTTCAAAGGTAAAACTATGAACCTCAGAACAAAGTTTTTCTTTAATTTTTAAAATAACTTTATTATCAAACACACACACACGAACAAAATTTAAAACCATTCAAAGAAGAACAATCCAAGGGGAAAAAAACTATAATAATATTCAAATATAGTAGAACTCAACCAAAACAAAACTGAAAAGCGCTTAAACATTTTTCCATATAACTTAAGAAAGCATCTCAACCACCAACAAGACACCAGAGGATGTGATTTGTTTCAGAAAGATCCCCAAAACCAACATTGGTCTGGAAAAAAACTCCAGTTAGCTAGCAGACTCCACATAAGCCAAGCTTCTCCCTAATTTAAATTTCGATACAGTCATATGACACACAATGGAAACACAATCCGAGAAATATGTTATTAGGCCATTTCATCCATGTGTATCCTAAATTACACTTTCAGTTTCTCACACTAGAGAAACTATTCGGTATTTATACATATGTGTCCTATTTATTTCACTTAAGAGGATGGCCTCAATATGCATCCATTTAGCTATAAATGTCTCTAGTTTCTCAAAACAAAGTTTTTCTATCAAGCTTCATAAATAAATTGAACTTGGAAGTAATTTTTCCTTATTTAAAATCAAAGAGAGAATCTAGGGATGACAGTGGTACTTAGCTCAAGGAAATTAACTCTGAAACAAGTCATTTGAGAATTCAGGGTGTGAAGTAAAAAATATGACACATGAAGAAGTACTTTCAGCTGAGCATGGTGGTACACACCTGTAATACTAGCACTTCAGGAAGCTGAGTCAGGCAGTTCACAAGTTTGAGCCCAGCCTTGGTAACTCAGAAACTTAGTGAGACCCTGTCTCAAAATAAAAAAAAAAGGGCTGAGGATGTAGCTCAGTGTAAGGGCCATCGGTTCAATCCCCAGTAATGGGGGGGGGGGGTTTCAGTTAGTGATCTCAAGAGCAAGGTAAACAAAGAACATAAGCCACAGACATAAATTTTTGCTTTCTGTTTAAATATGCACCTACCTTTTAAATGTTGGGTAAGTAACATCAGGAAGCCTCTACAGCATACAATTTCAAACTCAGAGGCTCTAACCTGTAACCTTAAGACTATGCATGTCTGTAACAGAACACTGAATTTTCTTTCTTTCTTTTTTTTTTTTTTTTTGGTACCAGGGATGGTCCTTGCGCTTGTGAGGCAGGCAGAGGAACCACTGAGGTAAATCCTCAGGTCAGGGCCAGGGATTTAGCTCAGTGGTTTCGCCGCCTGCTGCACAAGCGCAAGGACCTGAGTTCGATCCCCGACACACACACACGCACACACACAAAAAAAGAATCCTTGTCAACAAACACAAGGTCCCAAGTTCAATTCCTGGTACCAATAAATAAATAAACAAACAAACAAATCAATCAATCCTCAGCCCAGAACACTGAATTTCTTAGAATGTATATTATATCAAATTGACATAAAGTTATAAACTGTGATATAAAAATTTGATTTTACTCACTCACCTTGTTATACTTAATCCAATAGCTATGACTTAACTAATCTTGTTATAATTAACTTTATCAACACATAAACTATGTAGAGTCTCATGCTAGTAAGGAAAAATACCCAGACTCTTGTACAAAAATATTTTACTCTAGTCAGATAGTAAAATAAAATATCACTTAGAGAAGATTAATTTCCACACCACCACGTATAATGTCATTCTTCCGCACACCTGTCAAGTGTTTCCCCAGAGGAACTATACGTTGTTCTAATAAGAGAACTGTTTGCCCAGAGGAGCAAACTGTTTGTCCTGATAAATTGATTTGCAAGAGTTTCCTAAAGCAAACACTGCAGTTATTTATTAATTTACTCTCTTATCCTCCTAGGCAAGAAATTACTGGAGCAAAGAATTCCATGTTGTCTACATGACTAGACTCAGTTCTACTACCTCACATTCCATGTGTGACTAACAAGTGGTGAAGGAGAAAGAAAAAGAAAATCAACCTGACTGAAATAGAGGGATTTTCAATCACAGAGCTGAAGGAGTGGGTGATTAGTCTAAGTTGATAAGCTGATAAGTTCACCAAAGAATAAATTGAGACCCGGAGAGTTCCAATAACCTGCTCAAACACACACAATTAGTAAGAGCGTGCACAACACGACCCAGTGTTCTGTCTCCTTATCTGATGCTCTTTCTATTACCTCACTCAGCTCGGGTTCCAAACTTGCCTTTAAACATGGAGAAACACAAGGAAGTAGTCTTATACCATCTGCAAATGGTTCTGAGCACCAGGAGCATCTCCATATGTGAAACACAGATTTCCACAAAGACACATGTGCAAAAGCTTCACCTCCAACACATCTTACACACTTTCCAGTGAAAACACTGAAAAATGAATGTGGTCTTGTTTGTTCTAAATTTATTTGACGGTAAAGTCCACAACTATACTTTGCCAAAAACATCTACTCCCTCATTTGTTCTCCTGCAGTCTAGATTTGGAAGCTGCTAACACAAACCCTCATGCCAACTTGCACTAGTAAAGCACTCTGACTAGCACCCCAATGTCTTTACTATCACCACTGAAACACTATGCAAAGATATGAGTTTTTTGTTCATTTTATGACTCTTCTTTATCAAGGAAAGATGAAGTTTCGATAACATGTTTCTTAGTTACTTTCCCATCGCTGAGACATAATGCTCAACACAACTTGATGGAGAGGTTTATTTTGGTTCATGATTTCAGTCCATGGTTGGCTAATAACAACCACAATATCTCAGTGATTTAAGGCAGCAGAAGTTCATTTGTTCTAATTTATGTTAAAGTAGACGTTTCTGGTGGGATGAGTTTCTCCTAGGTACACTTTCTCTAAGCAATGATTTGGAGACAAAGGCACCTCTGAATTCACCCCACCAAGGGAGGAAAGGAAGGAGGAAAACTGAGAGTGCCAGCATTTTGGATTTTGCCAGATGTTTGCAAGCCACATCTGGAAATGTCATACATCATCCATCCCATAACCCACTGGGCCACAGAGATGCAAAGGGGTTGAGAAAGCTAGCTCACTAGGACCAGAGGAAGGAAAGGAGATGGTGTGCCAACATCAGAACATCATCTCTGCCACAGAAATGAGCCAGCTTTCAGACCTCACTAAGAAAACACACAAGAATTTGTTTACAGTGAGTGCTAGGATTACGTACCTGGGGCAGACTGTATTATCAGTCAAAACTACTCACACTGGAAGGACCATGCAGCTGCTGCATGGATTCCAGGTCAGCTATGTGACTTGCTGGATCCTTCTCTGGTAGGACTGTCCATCTTCACAGGGGCCACCTGCCTTGGTTTGTAAAGTGGGAGGCATAGTGTTATGGTTCAGATCTAAACTGTCCAATGAAAGTCTCACATGTACAGAGTGGGTCTTTTGGAAGGTGAATCATCACAGGAGTGAGATATTTATCAGAGGATTAATGGATGCACCAATTCCATCATAGCTGAATGTGCTATCAGGAGACGGGCTTGGTCAGGAGTGAGTCACAGGGGATGTGACCTGGAAGGATGCATTTATTTTTTATTTTTATTTTTATTAATGCACATTTAGGGTACATAATGATCACATTCATCATGGGGAGCTGGAACATGCAAAAGATCTATCTGTTTGCTATTATCTGTCTTTTACATATCTACCTATCTTTTGCTCTATATTTATATTTTGAGTTTCTCATGTAAGAGAAACCATGAGCTATTTAAGCTTATTTGTCTGATTTATTTCACTTAGCAGTATGGTCTCAAAGTGCATCCATTTTCCTACAAATGACTCAAATTTATCCTTCTTTATCACAGAGTAGTACTCTATTGTGCATATATACCACATTTTCTTTATCCATTCATCTGTTGATGGACATACTGGCTGCTTCTCAGATTTAGCTGTTATAAGTTGTGCTGCTATAATCATGGGTAGGCAGGAACTGTTGTAATATAATGTCTTTAACTCTGTCGAGAAGATACCTAGAAGGGGAATACCTGGGTTGAATGGAATTCCAGTTGTAGTTTTCTGAGGAATCTCATACTGATTTCCATAATGGTTGTACTAGTTTCCATTCCCACCAACAATGTAGATGGGTTCCTTTTTCCCCCTGCAATCTCACCAACATTTTTATTACCTGATTTCTTGATGGTGACCGTTCTTTCTGGAAATCTCAATGTTGTTGTAATCTGCATTTTTCTAATGGCCAGAGATACTGAACATGTTTTCATGTATTTACTGGCTGTTTGTACTTCTCTTCCTAGGAAGTATCTGTTCATTTCCTCTGCCCATTTTTGATTATGTCTCTTATTTGGGGAAGTCTAGTTTTTGTGAGTTTCTTACATATTCTAGATATTAATCTTTTGCCCAAGGAATACCTGGCAAAATTTTTTTCCCATTCTGTAGGTTGTCTCTTCACTCTGTCAATTGTTTCCTTTGCTGTGCAGGGGCTTTTTAATTTGATACAATCCCATTTGTTGATTCTTGATGTTATTTCTTGTAACACTGGGGTTATATTCAGAAAGTCCTCCCCTATTCCTATGTCTTCAAGAATTTTACTTATCTTCCACCAGATTAAGTATTTCTGTTTCAATATTTAGATCTTTGATCCATTTTATTTTAGTTCAGTGTATGGTGAGAGATGAGGGTCTAGATTCAATCTTCTACATGTGTACAGCCAGTTTTCTCAGCACTATTTGTTAAAGAAATTATCTTTCTAACACAGAGACAGGGAAATTGAGGGAGCTGCTCCTTTCCCTCCATTCAGCTGTGGACATGGCACTGCCCTGATCACTGTCCTTGCTTGGGCTCAGGAGGTTGGTTTGCCAGAGGTGGCAGATCATTGCCACCAGTGAGACCCAGAATGGGAGGCACCTGGATTAGAGGTATCTGACCCTTTAAATACTGGAATGCTGAGTTATCACAGGTTTCTTTATTCCTTTTTCCCCTTGCCCTACCGCCTGTTCCTGCTGCTACCATCCCACAATCTTTAATAAGCATAGCTACATACTACCTACTATGAGGTATATGCTTGGCAATTCTTTCCCTGTCATACGAAGGAACCTGGACTGTTTGTGGCTCATTCAACTGTAACATTTCTACCAGCCTATGTTCTTGCCCTCTTTGTCAAGGATCAGAAGGCTGAATGCACATGAGGTGGCCTCTGCATCCTCTATTCTGGTCTACTGATCTGCATGTCTGCATATGTGCCAGTACCATGCTGTTTTTATCACTGTAGCTTTGTAATATAACTTGAAATCTGGGATTGTGATGATTCCTGCTTTGCTCTTGTTGTCCCAAATTGCTTTTCCTATTCTGAGTCTCTTCTGGTTCTATATGGATTTTAGGATTTTTTTTTTCTGTAGTTCTGTAAGGATTACTATTGGTATTTTTACTAGGATGCATTAAATCTATATAACAATTTTGGAAGTATGGCCATTATCGCTTCTCGGCCTTTTGGCTAGGATCAAGTGTGGAAGTATGGCCATTTTCACAATATTTGTTCTACTTATTCAGGAAAGGGGGATATTGTTTCATTTTCTGATGTCCTCTTCAAACTCCTTTTTCAGAGTGTATTACAGTTTTCACTATAGAGGTCTTTCACTTCCTTTTTATTTGTTTTGTTAACTTCTGAGTATTTTTTTTTGAAGCTATGGTAAATGGTATTGTTTTCCTAATTTCTTTCTCAGTGGATTCATTATTATTGTACAGGAATACTACTGATTATGTGTGTTGATTCTGTATCCTGCTACCTTGCTGAATTTATTAGTTCTAGGAGTTTTATGCTGAAATTTTTTTGGTCTTCTTTGTAAAGGATCATGTCTTCTGTCGATAAAGATAATTTGATGTTTTCCTTTCCTATACGTAAATGTATCTCTTTTATATTTTGTTCTTGGCTGATTGGTCTGGCTAAAGTTTTGAATACTGTAAGAAATGGTGACAGTGGTGATCTTTTCTTGTTCCTGACTTTAGAGAGAAAGCTTCAGCTTTTCCCCATTTGACATGATGCTGGCAAATGATCTGATAAATGGCTTTATCAGATTGAGATAAGGTCGTTCTATACCTGTTTTCTTCAGGGTATTTTTTAAATCATGAATAGATGTTGGATTTTTGTCAAAGGCTTTTTCTGTATCTGTTGAGGTGAACATGTGATTTTTGTCCTTGCTTCTATTTATGTGATATATTAGCTTTATCAACTTTGTATGCTGAACCATCCTTGCATCCCTGATGAAACCTACTTGGCCATAATGTATGATCTTTTTAATGATTTGCTCCATTCTGTTTGCCAGTATCTTGCTGAGGATCCTTGGATCTATGTTCATTAAATAGATTGGCCTGTCATTTTTTTTAATTAAGTCCTTTCTCTTTTTTTTGGTACCAGGGATTGAACTTGGGTCCTTGCACTTGCAGAGCAGGTAGCAGAACCACTGAGCTAAATCCCTGGCTCCAGTTAAGTCCTTTCTGACTTTGGAATTAAGATAATGCTAGCTTCCAATAGTGAGTTTGGCAAGTACTCCTTCCATTACTGTTTCATTAAATCATCTGAGGAGTTTGACACTGGATCTTCCCTGAAGTTCTTGTAGTCTTCTGTGATGAATCCATCAGGTCCTGGGCTCATCTGGGTTTTTCATTACTGCCTTAATTTCATTGCCTGCTACTAGATTATTCGGGATTTTTATATCTTCTTGGTCAGTTTTGGTACCTTGGAATCTATCCATTTCATCTGGAGTTTCCAATCTATTGAAGTACAGGATTTCAAGTGGTTACTAACAATTTTCTGGATTTCAGCAGTGTCTGTTGTAATTTCACCTTTTTCATTTCTAATTGCATTAGTATGAGTCTATTCTTTCCTTCTTCTGGTAAGATTGGCTAAGGGTTTGTCTATTTTGTTCATTCTTTCAAATAACCAATTCTTTAGTTCACTGATTCTTTGTATTGTTTTTGGTTGTTATTGTTCTTTTTGTCTCAATTTCATTAATTTCTGCTTTGATCTTTGTAATTTCCTTCTTTGTACTAGCTTTGGATTTGGACTGTCCTTGGTTTTCTAGGACCCTGAGGTGTGTCACTAGGTTATTTATTTGGGGTCTGTTTTTCTGATGTGAGAATTCACAGCTATAATCTTCCCTCCTGAGACTGCTTCCATTGTGTCCCATAGCTTTTGGTATGTTGTTCAGGCATTATCATTTGCTTCTAGGAACTCTCAGATTTCTCCCTCGATTTCTTCTCTGACCCACTGATTATTCAAGAGTGTATTGTTTAATATCCATGTTTTTACATAATTTGTGTTTTCTTTTGCCTTGATGTCTAGTTTTACTGCACTATGATCTGATGGAAGTATGGGATTACTTCAATTCTTTTGTATTTATTTAAGCAAGATTTATAGACTAGTATGTGGTTTATTTTGGAGACTGTTCCATGTGCCACTGAGAAGAATGTATATTCTGTTGTTGTTGGGCACAATCCTACATATCTATTAAGTCAGTTTGTTTGAAGGTATGATTCAACTGTGATTTTTTTTTATAGTGGATAGTGGAGAATTGAGCTTCTCCACTATAACTGTGTTGTTTGGAAAGGTGTGTTCTTATCCCCAGCTCTTTCCTCTCTCCCTACTTCCTCACTTCCTGAGTTGAGCAGCTCTCCCCTGCCAGGCCTCCCACCATGCCATTTTTGCCTTGGGGCCAGCCAATTATGGACTGTACTCTTTGAAACAATGAGCCAAATAAACCTCTCTTCCTGTAAGTTCCAGTGTCAGATATTTTGTCCCATAACAGGAAAATGACTGATATACAAGGCATGTGCTACTGTCAAGCAGAAGCTTAAGAACAATTGCAGATTTCTATTGTGTACTGTTTCCCTCTGCCAAAACACAAACAGAGCCTTAGACAGGGGCAGCTTCTTCTTCCTATATCTCAGAATGACAGTGACAAGGAATAGTGCCTTGGTTACCTAAAACGTAGGCAGAGCATTAAAAAAAAATTATTGATATAAGCACCTAAATTTGGGGAGCTATTTGTTAAAACCACATACCTTGGCCTACAGAATGCAATGTTTTGTGTCACAAGAAATCAACTTTTCCTCCTTCCCATAAAATCAAAAGGATCCATTCAAACATTTACCACCATCTTTCTGAACTTGGTTTATATTAAGCAGTTTCCTGTTTGACATTCTTTAAATTCTCCTTTATTTGAAGTGAAATACTGTACATTTAGGTAGGTCTAACAAGTATAACCCGGCAGCTTTTCATTTCAGCTAATGAAGAGCACCTGCAACCCAGTCTGGGTAAACAGAACACATCTCAGGGCAGCCTCTACCAAAGTCCCACCAGACACAGCAGCAGATTCCTTCATCCCTGCAATCTGCTGCACAAGGACTTCTAGATCAAATTTAGCTTGTGCTGAACTAGTGATGTGCACATAGACATAAAGAAAAAATTTACACTAAAATTAGAGAAGTCAGTGTTTTTGTCTGTTAGAATTCTAAGCAAGTTAGAATTCTAAGTACATTCCAATTATGAACAATAGTTGCTAAGAAACTCTAATTCTGTTACCAAAGCAAGTGAAGGAGAAATTATATTTTCTTATAGAATCATTAGCTTAGCTGAATCTTTAGCTCATTGCTAAATTTCTGTGCATTTAGGATTTCTTTTTTAAAAAAGTTTTATTTTGATTTTTCTGGTAGAAGTATCCCAATTTAGTAAAATGGCACGTGAAAAACCAGATTTACAAGTTTTAGAGAAGGTGAAAAGTGAATCATCAGATTACTCATGTGTGGATGATGAAGATAATAATGACTTTAAAAAAAGATAATAATGACTTTGATGTTGGCCATGTGCACCAAAGTTTCTGTGATAGTGAAATGGAGCAAGAATCAACTGATACAGACACAGAGAATGCAGACCTCCTTGATTCAGATGATGAAGAAAACATGTGACTGCATATTTAACTAGTTGAAATGTTGCAAAATGGTCATGCAACCAAATGGAATGATCCAATGTTACAACTAGGTCTGAAAAATGTAGTAAGGATCTTGGCAAGGTTGAAACCTATTGGACACAATGCCAGCGCTGCCATTCAGTATTGGAAATTTTAACAGATGAAATGCTACAAGATGCTGTGACATACACAAAGGCTGAAAGTAAAACATTATGTATGCATCAATGACCATATTCAAAAATGTATTTATTATGACACCTCACTAGCTGAACTAAAAACATTCATAGGTCTGCTGTACTTACCAAGGATTTTTCATGGTAATCGCAGGAATGTAAAAGACTTATAGAAAAGTGATAGGTCAAAATATGGCATAAAAATTTATGCCCTTGCTCATACAAAGATTTATGCTTTCAATTTAGAAATTTATCCTGGAACTCAGCCACCAGGTCCTAATTTGTATAGTAATAAACTGAATGATGTGATGATAAAGTCAAGCTAATTGGAATGTGACATTTGACAATGGTTTACCAGTTTCCATTCAATGTTATATTTGCAAACAGACCAGAAGTTGAACACCATAGGAACTGTACACAGGAACAAAGCAGAAATTCCAAATGAAATGTTGCAACTTCAAAACAGAGATAGTACAATGTTTGGGTTTCAGAAAGACGTACATTGGCCTTGTATATGGCAAAGAAAAACAAACTGGTATTGCTGATGTCAACATTGTACCATGATGGAAATATCAGTAGGGAAAGCTCAATAAAATGGAAGCCTGAGATAGAAACTTTCTACAACAAAACCAAAGGTACAGTAGATGTTATTAACGAGTTATGCAGCAACTATGATGTCACTCGAAACACAAAGTGCTGGCCAATGGCTGTTTTACTCAATCCTAAATATGTGTGGCATAAATAGTTTGATAGCTTACAAAGAAAATAACTTGCAAAATAGCATACAGAAATTTTCTTAGAGGATTGGAACAAGAACTCATAAGAGATCATGTACAGCAGAGAAAAAACCAAATGTTTCTTCCTAGGGAACTACGCAAAACAATTGTGGAGCACACTGGTGAGCTGACAGGTGAATAGGCAGGTGCAGCATCACAAAGACATACTACAACAACAGGAAAACCAAAAAAATGTCAACTGTGTTCTACAAGAAAGGTCAAGAAAACAAAAACATATGTGCATCAGTGTAAGTGACACTTGTGTATGGAGCATGTAGTTTTCAGATGTGCAGATAGCCTTGGAATGTGGCAGATGAAGCAAAGATCATTTCTGTGGTAGAATTTTGTTTGTATTTACATTGTAATTCACATAGGTTTTTATTTCTGATGTTATTGTTTAGGTTTTGTAAGCAAGTACACAGCTGAAGTGAAAATGTTGATGTCTATTCTAAGACACATTACATATTCTAAGACTAATTACATATTTCACATTTTATTGATATTTTATTTTCCTGCTAAGTGCACACTGTACAATACAGTAGAAAGCTCATGACAAAACAGGAAAAGAGAGGTGACAAGAATGACCTGCCATATAGAAAAGGAAAGCTAAGCTCATGTGCTGTCACTGTGAGACATGTGCATGGAACATGCAGTTGTCATGTGAGGACTGCCTTGGATATGACAGTTAAGCAAAGGTTATTTTATTGTAGAGTTCTATTAATGTTTTCATTGTAGTTCATATCTTTTAGGTTTTGTAAGCAAGTGCACAGCTGATGAGAAAATGTTGATGTTTATTCTAAATGCACAATACATATTAAGAATTTAATACTTCATTTTATTGATATTTTATGTCCCTGTTAATTACATAGTGTGTAATATAACAAGAACCTCCCGACAAAATAGCAAGACCAACGAGATGTCAAGCATGTCCTACAAAAAGGCCAGGAAAGCAAAATGCATGTGCTGTTAGTGTAAGTGATACATGTGTATGGAACATGCTGTTGTCATGTAAAGACTGCCTTAGGTGTGATATTGAATAAAGATTTTTTTTTTATACAGTGCTCTTGGTATTTTAATTGTAGTTTATATAGGAATGTGTTTCTGTTGTTATGTTTTAGACTTTGTACACCAAAAAAGTTGATATTAAAAATTTTAATGCTTTTTTATGAATTCAATAAATATTAAAAATTTAATATTTTATTTTTTGATATTTTTCCTGTTAAGTACCCATTGTTTAATATAATAAAACTCATAAAATGAAAATTAATAATTCATCAATAGAAATATTCTAAATAATAAATGTGGGTATTATGCACCAAAGTTTCTGTGCTTTTATGACAAAATTTACATTATGCCCCTTAGCTTTTGCCATTTCATGAGGACAGAGAATGAACAGGTTAGAATCTGAGTCTGGGTTGGAGCTGTGGTTAAGCAGAACTCTGCTTCTTTGCCTATAGCAGGGAACCCTTCACTTTAAATCCTCTTCAAGGCTAGGGGTGCAGCTCCATGGTAGAGCACTTGCCTAGCATGTGTAAGACACTGTGTTTGAGCCTCAGCACCATAAAACAAAAGAAATAAATCCTCTTCAGTACCACTCCAAAGATAAAGATTACTTCAGCCTAGTGCACAGTCACCATATAACTTTTTATTTTTTGGTACTAGGGATTGAACTCAGGACCTTGAGCTTGCAAGGCAGGCAGTGGAACCACTGAGCTAAATCTCTGGCCCCACCATATAACTTTTTTTTTTTTGGTATCGGGGATCGAACTCAGGTCCTTGCACATTCTAGGCAGGTGACGGAACCACTGAGCTCAATCCCTGCCCAATATAACTTTTTAACAGACAGATATTTTCACTATGAAAAACATTTTGTTTAGTTTCACAGTTTTCATAAAGTTAGCATACTGAGAATCAAGAGAGCAGAAATTTAGATTCCTTTAGTATTCAACTTCTCACATCATTAGCTTTTAAGCACTGGACAGCACAAATAGGAAGAAAAACAACTGACCTCAAAATGCATTTTATCTATTTTAAGAAGGGATCAATATTTTTCTGTCAGGTTCCACTTTAGCCACCATGGAGTCATAAATATATCAATAACGCAAAGTTTCTACTTTGTAGTGTATACTTCATCTAGAAATTGATTTTGTCATTTATTTAAAATATAAGTATACGCTTAGAATTGTTCTGCTGGCAATGGCATCTGGATGCTGGTATAAATGGGTTTCTCCGCAGAACTGCCTCGTCACTTCCGGTGCAGCCTGTTGTTTGTATGGAAGCCAGGCAGACAGCTTCACACAGAAACACTAAGGCCAGGGCTCTTCACTATTCAGAACAAGTCCTCCTGACAGATATATTCTTACACATCTATTTACATTTTAGTGGCCTTTAAGGATCCATGAAATACTTCATGTTCTTTGAAGTTAACATTTTACATTCTCAAAATGTGTTCTTCCTCATATGGCAAAAAGAAGCTGCCCTCTGTTAAAAGCAGAGTACTGCTATAACTAAGGAACAGCTGATTTCCCTAAATAAATGACATTAGGCAGGAACCTCACTCATCACAGCTGAGGCTGCTGGGTTGAGTGGCCCCCCGCCCCCGAAATGATGCCTGGCCTGTAGTGGCCAGGACAGCCAGAAGCAGTAACAGAGTAACTTCCCACACCAGCATGGAACAGAGCTGTCATTTCAACTCCCCAGTTTGTCACCAGGATTCTGTACAAATTTAGAGACTGCTCAGAAACAAGTGACCACCTGCCTGAGTTTTTAATATTAACTACTAAGTCACAATTTCTACACATATGGTCCACCCACCAGATCCACTAGAGACTCCATCAGAAATCAAAATCTAACCAAGTGAAATTCTAAATTTAATCATGTAAATCAGAGACTAGTTTGCTTGTCTAATAAACAAGTCAGTCCCCTTAAACCTTGGTCCTAGCCAGGTAATCCTGTAGCCCATACCTGCAATCCCACCACTCTGGGAGGCTGAAGCAGGCAGATCCCAAGTTTGAACTCAGGGTGGACAAGTTAGCAATTTAGCAAGGCCTTGTTTTTTGAAAAAGGAAAAGAAGGGCCAGGGATTTAGCTCAGTGGTACCACCACCTGCCTCGCAAGTGCAAGGTCCCAAGTTCAATTCCTGGTACCAATAAATAAATAAATAAATAAAAGGGGGATAGAGATGTAACTCAGTACAAAGGCCCTGGGTTTGATCCTCAGTATCACAAACAAACAATAAAACTCTAGTCCTGCCCTCTCCTTGAAACTGTAACTTATGTCCCAGCAGCAACTGTGGCCTCCTATTCTATTCTATTCTATTCTATTTGTGGTTGTTGCCTCATTCAAATAAATTTCAGTCCCTTTGGTGACTTCTGACCAAAGCAAGAACCAATAAGACATCTCCATGCCCCTTCCCACCTTCCCGAAGGCAGAGTTCCTTGTTAATCTTTGCCCCTTCAGAAGGACATGGAGATTCAAGTTGCTTAAGGACACTGGAAAGGTTAGCAGGCAGCAAGGCAGTCCAGGCTTACTGGACAATCTGTCACCCCCACGAACAGGCGCAGAGGAAGAGGCTGGTGGTGCCACTGTCCATGTGGGCATTCACCCAGCCAGGTGGCAGTCCTGGGCTAAAACTGAACAAACATCATGCCTACAAAGACTCTAGACCAGAAAGCCAAGTCTCCGCAAGAAGGAAAGGAAAATAGCAAATATAAGGAGGAAACAGTTGAAAAGACCCAGGAGTAGACTAATCTTATACATAATTTTCATTAAAAACTGCTAAAATAAAACACTTTAGAAGCCACCATGATCAGACCAATTAGTTGCAGCAGACTGGCACCATCCATGGAAGTCGAGAGGAGTAGACTCTGCCCGGGACCTTCTCCTTTACACACTGTGCCCTTTCTCCCTGGGAAGCCCTCTCTCTCATAAGGGTTGTGTGCAGCTGTGATCTGCTGACACTACAAATCAGAATGACTCTGGGTGACATGCAGACTCTGAGGAAGGGATTCTTATCCCAATCAGCCTACCATCTAATTAAAGATATGCCCAAATCCCATGAAATTACAGCTAAGAAAAGTATAATTTAAGGAACACAACTGTAGGTGTTTTGTTAATTCATACTTCTAGAAATAACGTCTGCTCTTTTTCTACTTAAGGTTACAAAACAAAAAAGCCCATAATCACATAATCATATTGGCACAAAATAATAATCAGAGTCATACCATATACTTTCGCAATCTGAATTTTTAATGAGCATGCATTCAAAACAAATGCATATCACTTATCGATAGCTGCAAATAATTTCATTAAGCTACTCTATGTTGGTTCCAAATACATCATTATAAAGTTTTTGCAATAAACATTACATAAATAGTTGTACTGTTAAAATAATCTTACTTTCAGGCTGGGGATTTAGCTCAGTGGTGCCTGGGCCTGCCTTGCAAGTGCAAGGTCCTGAGTTTGATCCCCAGTACCAAAAAAACCCTTACTTTCTATATATATGTTTTCTTTGCCTTTGCTTCCTTTTGTTAAAACCCAACTCCTTCTAGCTCTCCTTAGCCATCTCTACTCTTCTAGCCAGAAAACTAAGGTTTAAAATGCACATCTTTCAAATATTTTCCTTTGCCTGCAATACGTTACTGGTCTGTGTTACAAAATTTTGACTATCATATCTGGACAACTTGTTTATTTCACTAGAAAAAATTAAAAATTTTAAAATCCCAGAAATATTTCCAGATCAGTAGGTAAAGCTCTAATTCTTTTTATTACTTATATGAAGTCCTTTGTAAGCACATATAACATGGATTTTATCCAATCATTATTCCTCAGTTTTTTAAAGTTCTTGAAATTATGCAAAATGGTCTTTGTATTTATATACCTGAATCTCAGTAATTTTATTTGACTACTTTTTTTTTTTTTTTTTTGTACCAGGGATTGAACTCAGGACCTTGTGCTTGTGAGGCAGGCAGCAGAACCACTGAGCTAAATCCCCGGCTGTAATTTTCTTTAGGGGTAGATTCTAAGATTTGGGATTCAAGATCTAATGATTACATGTAATATTAGTATTAAAATATTTGCCAGACAGCTTTCCCCAGAGGTTATAATAATTCACATTCCTTCCAGTGAGTGTGCTTTTTCTTAAATTCTCAGTACTGGAAATCACTGTTCTTTTTGCTAATCTCATGACAAAAAACTGGTATATGAATATTACCTTAATACACATTTTCCTGACTAAAACTAAGGCTGAGCTAGATTTCCTCTTCTGTGAAATCCTATTCTCTTGTCAGATTTATTTTAGGAATATAAAAGTTCATTTTCAAGAAATCCATACACCTAATTTATTATATCAACCAATAAGAAAAGAAAATGAATTCCCACAATATATTTGGTAAAATTCAGCAGCTGACTAAAAGATGGAAAACTTTATTAAATTACTTAAATATGACAAAGACTGCTAAAAGCAAACATCATACTAAATGATACAAAAATCATTTCCATTAAAATCAGAAACACATCGCTTCTTGGCCTTTTGGCTAAGATCAAGGGTAAAATAAGAAACATAAGAATGGCAATATCGCCATCATTATTGAAATATTATTAAATGTTTTAGAAGATCTATACAAAAAATAAAATAATCAGTAACAATAAAATACAGGATTATATGTATCAGCAAATTGTATAATTATGCAGAAAATATAGACATGATATTTTTAAAACTGTAATTCTAACATAATTTTTTAAGGTGATATAATAGCAGATAAAAAACAGTAGGTAATTAACATACAACCGCCCTATGCCCCAGCAGTGACACTCTTGGGTATGCAGACAAGAAGAATGAAATCGTGTCCACAAAAAGACTAGAAGAAGAATGTTAAACAGTACCTCTGTTCCTAATAAACGTACACTGAAATTGACTCACATGCCCATCAGTGGGTGTATGTGTAAGTACACTGTGGCACATTCATACCCTAGTGTACTCTAGAAGGAACGGGGTTCCCATATGAACACAGTAACACCAAAGAAACTCAAAAAATGTGCACCACGTGAATAAAGCCAACACACAAGAGTACACATGTATGATTTGGATCACATAAAGTTCCAGAATAAACAATACTAATTTGTGTAATCCTATATTTAGTAAATGTCTAGAACAGGCAAATCTATTGAAACAAAAAGTAAATTCATAGTTACCTGGGGCTGAGAGTGCAGGTGGGAGTATGAATTAACATAAATGGGCTTGAACAATCTCCTTAGATGTTCTATATCTGATTTGCAGTTATGGTTAAATTGCCCAGTATACACTAAAATTTATATTGTTCAACTGTGTACTTGAAATGGGTGATTTTTATGATATAACAAAATATACTTTAATAAAGTTTTTTAAAAGGTAAGGAAAAAATTGAAGGACCTTTCCAATTTATTTGCAGAGGTTTATTAAGTATGTTAAAGCTCAGTAAGTGTTAGATGCATAAGAAAAAAAGGAAAAAAAGGGAAAATAGAGGAGATTAATGAATTTCACCTCATCTCTTTCTAGGATAACCTTCTAACCATCTATTTATCAATACCTGACATGCTGGGATGCTGGGGATAAAACAGTAAGCAAGGAAAACATGATCTACTTGTATTTACATTTGAAAGAGGAAACAAACCCAAAAAGGTCAGTAAAAAATGCTCACAAGGGCCAGGGTTTAGCTCAGTGGTTCCACTGCCTGCCTCGCAAACGCAAGGTCCTGAGTTCGATCCCCAGTACCAAAAAAAAAAGAAAAGAATCAGTAAAAATGCTCACAAGTAATACATGTTATAAATAAAGATTAGGAGAAAAACAGCTTTTCTTTATAATAACTGTGTAGAAAGAGAAAATTTTAAACTCCACTGACAAAACCCCTATTAAATATTTAGGTAAAGTACACATCCTATGTAAAGAAAACTATAAAACTTCTATATTTTGTTTACAAAGGTAAAAGAACATATGAATAAAAAGAACTATATTCCATGCTTGTGAATCAGAAGACCTCATTCCAGTTAGATGTCCAAGGAGGTTTTGTACCTAAATGATTTGTAATTTCATATACTAAAAAAGAAAAATATGGAAATGAAGAAAATTATTTGTAAAACAAGAAAAATGAAGATTCTTTACTGTATTTTAAATTTGTCATTAAAGACATGCTTCCAAATGCTCTGATACTAGGCTATAAATAAGTCAGTGGAGCAAGAGAAAATCTGGGAAAACATATGAATACAGTCAGAGAGGGAAGTTCATTTCATAGGCCAGGACAGTTAATTATGCAGACATAATTGGTTATCCAACTGGAAGAATATAAATAAAGAATAATTCCAGTAAATTAAACTTTACCTGAAAAATATAATGTAAAAATTTAGAAGTTGAAGAATATTTATATAACCTGGGATCTAGTACACATTTTTGTATAATACAGAAAACAAAGAAACTGAAAGGGCAAAAAAGGTACCTTTGGAGTGTAGAATTACATTTTGGTGAGAACAAAGATACATTTAAAAAAACAGTACAAAAGGGGAAGCTATTTTTTAAGACAAAGTGATACCATTCATAATAGACAAAGAACTCCTCTGAATTCATGAGGGAAACAATGAACTACCCAAAAGAAAAAATGTGATGATGCATTTTTATTTCTGCCATAAACAAGATTAAAATATGTTCACAATCATTATGTGGAAGCTGCTTTAGAATTCTGTGGGAAGCAGCAGACTGGTTTATGATTTGTTTTGTTTTTTGTTTAATCTGAAAATAGTTTCTGGAAACCTTGGTAAGGGTCTGTTTGTGGAATAAGCAATTCCTTAAGAATTCATATTCATTTATCGAATCAATATTTAATGCAAGTAGATCTGCAAAAAAAATATGTCTTTTAGGTAAGTATGATGTATACATCTAACAACTGTATATGTTCGCATAATTTTTCCGAGAGGAAAACAAAAGTAAAGTCTGTGGCTAATAATTTTTTTTTTGTACTGGGGATCGAACTTGGGACCTTGTGCTTGTGAGGCAGGAGGCAGAACCACCATGGCTAATAATTTTTAAAAGACATTAGGGAAACAAGTTTGTAGTGAAAGAAAGCTGTGTTTGGCTATTCCGTCTTTGAGCTAGTATAATTGTAAGAGAAGACACAGAACTCACAAGAAGTTCCAAGTAGCTGAACATGACTCTAGCAATTACTTTTCCTTTCTTTTGTGGAGAACATTCAGCACAATGACGGTGTGAATCAAAGTTTTCATATGCGGCTTGGAGTGAAGTAGACAGAAAGCTCCCTTAGGATTCAGACATGAGACTATAGCCAGCCAGATGCACAGGGATCGCTCTAAGGAGTCCAAGGGGAAGTTGAGATCTAGATGCCACCCAGTAGTGGTGATCACTAATCTTCTGCCTGCCAAGAGCAGGGCCCCAGCCAACCAGCTGGGAGCTGAGGTGGGTGGAGATCTCAAGCACTTTACAGTGGTACCTTGGTTCACAAACTTAATTCATTCTATGATTCTGATGTCAAACTAAATTGGTTGTGAAGTGAATCAAATTTCCCCATAAGGTTCAATGTAAATAAAGTTAATTCATTCTGACCCCTATGAACATGGTTTCGAACCAATTTTGTTGCAAACTGAATCAAATTTTCCCATAAGATTCAATGCAAATGAGGTTAATTCATTCTGAACCATGTGTATTTTTTTACCACAAAAATAAGAAACCAAGTACAGTACAGTACAGCACAGTATGAAAAGAGAGAACATTAACCTTGGTTGAAGCATCTTCTGGCTTGGAGGACAGGAAGGTGGGTGGGGAGGAGTTTATTGTTTGGAGGGAGAGTCCTCTCCTTAAGGACACGGGGAAGATTGTCTTCAGGGGTTTCCTCTCTTTTCTCATAGCTGTTGGGTCAATTTTGACAAAAAAAAAAAAAGCAAACTTTGTCACTTTTTTTTCTCCTCCAGAAATGAGAGACCATGTTATCATTCATCAGATTCAACATTCTGTTCATTACACTTATGTTGGGGTGGTGCTTCTCACAGAAATCCTGGCACTCATTCCATTTTCCATAGTGGATTTTATCCCATCACTGCTAACCTTCTCCATGTCTTCCTCTTCCTCAGTGGAATGCTTCTCAACAAGCACCTTCTGCTGCTCTCTCTGGAGTTCAGCAAGTTCCATCTTTGGCTCCTCCTTGTGGTTCTCAACAAGCTCCTCTATGTCTGCACCATAGACATCCAGACCCATACTCTTGTCCATGGACACAATCTCCTCCACTGCCTGTGCCTCAGGCCCTTCAAAGTCATGTTCAGTGACACATTCTGGCCACAGTTTCCTCCAGGCTGAGTTTAAGGTCCCGTACATGACATTTTCCCAGGCTTTATCAATGCAGTGGAGGACATTGAAATGTTTCTTCCAGAACTCCTTCAGAGTCAAGGGCGTCTCTTCAGTGACATTAAAACACCTGGTGAAGAGCGCCTTTGTGCACGGCTCCTTGAAGTTGCAGATCACTTACTGGTCCGTGGGCTGCAGAAGAGGGGTCATGTTGGGGAGGAACTTGACTCAGGGTCCTCAACATCCAAGGCTGGAGGCTGTGCCGGGCACTGTCATTCAGAAGGGGCCACCTTTCAGGCAGTTGTCAGAAAAAATATTTCTGAACAGTGCAAACACCAGTGCAGCCATCCCTTGAACAATTGCCTTGTGACCCAAGCTTTCGCACTGGCCCTCCACACAACAGGCAGTCTGGCCTTCTTCTCATTCTGTTCCTTGAATGCTGAGGAGTCTGGGAATTGTGCACCAGTAGTGGCTTAATCAGATCAGTGCTAGCGTTTATACACAGCTAAAGGGTCACTCTGTCCTTCATTGGCTTGTGCCCCAGCAGTGCCTTTTCCTCCATGTGATACAGGTTCTGTTGGGCATCCTCTTGCAGAAGAGCCCTGATTCATTACAGTTGAACTCTTGTTGAATGATGTATCCTTCTGCCTTCATGAATTCTGAGAATTCTTTCTTGTAGGCTTCTGCAGCGGCCTTGTCAGAACTAGAAGCCTCACCGTGTCCTATCACACTGTGGATGTCACTTCTGTTGTGGAATTTATCAAACCACCCCTTACTGGCTTTACATTCATCACTTGTTGCACTTGGAGAGGGGTTTTCTTGCAGTAACTCACGGCAATTTCCTGGTTTTTCCACAGATCATAGCTTCACCAATGCTATCACCTGCCAGCTGTTTCTCATTCAGCCACACTAACACAGGTTTTCCTCCTCTTCCACCACTTGTGTGCTCTGCTTGGTTAACATCGTTACTCCTTTGCCATATCAGCTCCTTCGATGGCATCTTTATTCTTCAAAGTAGTAGAGATTGTCGACTTCGACATCTTGTACTCCGAGGCTAGATCACTCACATGAACACCACGTGCATGCTTTTCTACAGTTTCCTGCTTCAATTCAATGGTTATTTTCTTCAAAACCTTCTTACCCTTTTGCTCTGCACCTTCTTGTTACCTTCATTACTGCTCTGGACTTTCTTTTTATCACCATGATGGCTCTGCACTTTCTTTGGAGCCATGCTGGACTGAATAATACTGTACAGTACTATATGTGCTAAAAAGGACACAAAAAAATTCACAGCAAGTGTGCACAGGTCTGTCTGCAACCACAATCTTGACTAGAGGAAGCTACCATGTGTCAAAGTGGGGAATATGGCTGCATTCGTGCTCATTGCCTAATGCAGAGTTCAAGAACAAACCTGACAATTCCAGTTTAACAAGTGAACAAAGCCTGCTTAAGGATAAGAAATAGAATAGAAGATGGCTTGGCCTTAGGGACAGGAGGGAATGGAGCTTAAGACAACAGATGTTGAGAATGGAAGCAACTAAAGAGCAATAACCTGTGTGTCTTACTAAGCAGTGGATATCCAATTCTGCAGCTGTGTCTGGCCCCCAGTATGCACAGAGGAAACAGTGAAAGTCCTGTCAGACCTCCATCAGCATCCTCTGAAAGCAGCAACAACCATTCGTAAGAGCCCGGGGGAGTTGACATGTCGGACCTCCTGGGACCTCATCACACTTTTACAGGACCTAATGTGGAGGAAGGACCAAGGGCAGGTAGGAAGTGGAAGACACGATGAATTCTACCTGTTCTATTTAAGCCTGCAAAAGAAAGCTCTGAGCTCTGTTCTCTTCGTGCCTTTTGCCATCGAATCTGAGATTAAAGCATGACTTTAGGGGTAAGGGGTAAAGCAGCTTCCTTACAAGACTCTACGATTTGTGGGTGAAGGAATCTTGTCTTTTATCTCTGTACAGCCAGACCCAGTGTAAAACCAGGACTAGTCACTCCTCTCCAGGAGCTCCAGTAGCTGAGGACCCATCATACACCTCACTAGGCACTAACCCCACCTCTGGGTGACTGATCACTCTAGACCTCCCTACCACATAGGGGTGAAGAAAAGCCAGCCAGCACTGTGTGCATTAGCACCCAGACACAGGGACAAGCGACTGTCCATGGGACAAAGAAGGGACAAGAGCAGGAAAAATCTGTCTTGCTGTCTAGTGCTCAATTTCAGCAGTTTGAGTAAGATTAAAACACAAATCCACAAACCACACTGAGTCAAAGAGCGTCCCTGTTGCTCTCTCAATCACAGCAAGGCCTTGGCCTAGGCTGCACAGTGTATGCCAGATGGATGTGAACAAAGGCTGCCCTGCCTCAGGGACAGAGCAGAGGAGAAAGTAGCCAAGGCTTCCTATACAGACAGGAAGTCACCAAGGAAAGGGAAGCACTGAAGTCTTGTTCTGCATGTGAATACTGCACCTCGCACTCCTTGGGGAACCTCATTTATAATGTGATGACATTTTAAAAACAATGCTGAGATGGGGTGGTGAGGCTCAGGGCTACAGGCCGCTATCCCAAGGGTACTGCCCACCATGCTGCAGAGAACAGTGCACTGCCTCAGCCACATACTGAGGAGGTTTCTCCCTCAAAGTACGCATGTTCACACTGCGCACACATGGTGGTTCAAACAAGGTCAGGAGTAGCCAGGCCTGATTCCAACAGGGCTGAAGTGTGTAACTTCCTCAAGGAGAGGTGCCCCAGAGAGAGCACTATACTTCTGACAGCAGTCTGGCATAGCAGGCATCTGCCTGATTCTCAGTCTTAAAAGGAGAATTTCATCATTTTGCTGTTTTCATAATGAATCTGAGCTGGGTGTGGTGCCACAGGACTGCAGTCCAGGTAGTCTGTGAGGCTGAGGCAGCAGGATCCCAAATTCAAGCCCATCCTGGACCTCTTCATGAGTTAGTGAAGCCCTGTCTCTTAATAAAATATTAAAAAGTGATGGGGATGTAGCTCAGTGGTAGAGTTTTTATAGGTTCAATCTCTTGTACTTGAAAAAAAAATGAGTCCTTACTTGCTATAAACACAGATCCACCAACCTTCTAAAATTCTGCAACCTCTGCAGGGTGAAGTACGATATAGAAATATGGCTGAACAATACTCCCACTGGTGGTGCAGAACCAGATCTCTTCATGTAAATAATGTGTAGGCTCTGCCCCAAGAAGGTTTTGTTCAGAAGTGGTTCAGACATCTTTTATTTAGTGAATTTATATCCTACCTCTTTCCAAAAACCATCTGAGGCAGATCACAAAGAATTAATAGGATAAAATAGAATATATAATAAAATGGAAAGGAAATAGTAAAAATAGGAGGAAACAGAGAAATAAATATTCTAATCCTGAAAATCAACCGTATTTCTGGGATGAGCATAAAACTTAGCCCAGAAACTTCAGGATATCTAAGAAAAAGTTGGAAATAAAAAATTATTTAATTTGTATTATCAAAGAAAGTGAATTCTGTTCATTCTCTGGTCAAATAAGATTTTTCTGAGTACTAAGCTCAGAGATAGGTTTCATGTGAGGAACACATGTCGAAAGGACTCAGATTTTATGGCTGCACAGCAAGGGCCTATAATTACGTGAACTTTCAATATGATTTAAAAGCAAGGCTTTGAAACTAATTTGGAAAAGGTCTTTCTTTGGGAAGGTAAAGCAATACCAGTAACTTTTCCAATGAAAGCTGTCCAATGACCTTGTGACTCAGTGACAACATGGCATTTACAGGGGCCCAAGGTGGAGCTCAGTGGTAGGGTGTGCATTCAGCTTGAGGGAGGTCCTGGGTCCTATCCCCAGCAGCCCAAAAAGAAAGAAAAAGATGTCGTTGCTCTACAGAGTGTTTTTTTCCTACAGTTAACATGGGCAACATTTATGTTGCCTTCTGAGACATAATTACCCCCTTTCAAAGATGAGACTGAATCTCAAGGAAAATAAGTAACTTCCACAAGACTGAAAAGCGAGTGAGCAGTGGAGCAGGGCCTGACCTCTAGGACTTGGCGCCAAAGTTTGAGCTCATGTGCACACACGGGGTCTCCCCTGCTCACTACAGTGGGCAGGAGGCAAATCCCTGTCTGGCCAGAATGATTCTCAGCCTCTTCTGTGTAACTGTGACATATCCACAGGAAAAGAAATCACTTCAAAAGTTAAGCAAAACAGGAGTATGTACGGGTAACTTCAGCAAAACTAAATCCTAACACACAACTGCCTTTACTTCCTCGGTATACTGACAACCACTTTATTTCTTATCATTTCCTTCCATGACAGAATGCACAGCTTCCCACATATTCATGAATGAGGTTGTACTGAAAATAGCTGATTGTCTTGTGATCAGGTTAACTCTGACCTGGCTCTGGAAAAGAGAACATTCAGAATCTGTAATATGGACTCCAGCACTTCCTTCTGAAGTAATGTAAACAAATTTATTATTTCCTTATTATAAAAGTAATACATGGTATCATAGAAAAATTTTAATACAATCTAGGAGCCAGTTATCATCAATACAGACATTTTAGTGTACATCTTTTCAATTTTATTTCCATGCTGAGATTAGCTAACAAGTGGGCATTTAAAGATTGTCAGGCAGGGGCTAGGGATTTAGCTCAGTGGTTCCAGCGCCTGCCTCACAAGCTCAAGGTCCTGAGTTCGATCCCTGGTACCAAAAAAAAAAAAAAAAAAACTGGGCCGCGGATTTAGCTCAGTGGTTCCACCGCCTGCCTCAAAAGTGGAAGGACCCGAGTTCAATCCCTGGTACCAAAAAAAAAAGTTAAGATTGTCAGGCACCGTTCCATGCACTTAATTTATGCTTCCTTTTAGGGTTTTTTTTTTTCTTTTTGTATGTTTGGTTTTGTTTAGTTTTTTGAGACAGGGTCTTGCTATGTAGTCCAAGCTGACCTCAAACTTGAAATCCTCCTGCCTCCGCCCCCTAAGCACTGGGATTACAGTCATGTGCCACCACACTTCACTTTACTTAGGTTTCTTACTTCATTTTCACAAAGGTATATAAGGCAATTACTGTTACTGTTATTATTATTCCCAGTTTTTTGGTAACTGAGGTTATAACTTGCTCACAATCAAGAGTTCCCACCGAAGAACTTGCACTGTTGATCTATGATCTCAGCAAGGCAGACACCCTGTCTTTAATCCACTGTGCTTGGTAGAGACTTAACCAATGTGGTCAGTTTTATCTCTTTTTCCCATTCCATTATAGATTCTCTTACTTATTTACCTTGAGGTTTCTTGGCCTTGGCACTATAAACACTGGAGGCCAGATGGTTGGTCTCTGGGTCTGTCCTATGCAGTGAGGGCTGTGCAACAGCGTCTCTGCCCTCTACCTGCTACAGGACACAAGGGTCCCCAGTAATGATGACCAACAATGGCACTAGACAGTGCCAAATGTCCTGGGGGAGGAAGGCGGAACAGCAGCTTAGCAAAATTCTGCCCATCTCTGCCACATCATAGTCTGAATAACACAGACTATTCATTGAAATGGGCCTTTCCATACCTCACAGAAATGACTAAGTAAAGATTATCTACAATTTTCCACTTGTAAAGGGCCCTGCAGGGCAAACCCAGATATACTTTTTGTAGTTTCAAGGTGTCTTGCATCATTTGGTTTGTTTTGTGTTTGAATAGATGAATCTTTGCACATCTTCAAATCAGTCAAGCTGCAAACTAGTGTGGGGCAGGGTTTAGGGTGTCTTGTCAGTAATCCAAATCTTTTGGACATAGAAGGTTTTACAGAGCATCAAGTTAACTACATTCATGCAAACCTGAACAGGCATAAAGCCCAGAGCTTCCTTTCATATACCTCTTCCAGACACTCTGGTCTCTCCTCTCAGACTCCTGAGTCTAATACTTTTGCACCAAATTCCCCTTCACTGCAGTTCCTCTGCACACTGGTGTGGACATCAACCTCTCAAGAAGTACTGTCTGACCTGTCACAGTCTCTTCCGGGAAGCAGGACAGTGCCCGAGAAGGCCACCCCTCTGGCCCAGATGTGCCATTTCACCTGTGCTGCAGAGTTGCGCTGTAGTCGGGGAGCTCACTAAAACTGATTTCAATGGAGAACACAAAGACTGAGCATGGCTCCTGTGACCTCCTAAAACCCATTTTCCTTCCTGAATTTTCTCCCAGAAGTCAAACTGTTTACAAGAGCACTAATGGATTCACTCCCATCCTATGAGGCCCCCGAAGAGACCTCTCTGTAACTATCAACAAGCTGCTGAGAGGGGTCTCTGAACCCAGGCTGCAAATCCCCTGCGGCCTTCACCACTAAGGAGAAGATGCAGAGACAGGTTATATTTGGCTTCTCTAATTGCCCTAATTACCTCTAAAATAAATACCATGAAGTCTCATTTAACAGCAGAGAACTCCCCCGATCTGTTTGCTTTCTTCCATGCAGTGAAAGTTTTGCATTCTAAAATATTGACTAGTTCCATGTCAATAAGAAAGACAAAAGAGACAAAGACAGATTATGTGGTAATGAACTTCCTCAGGTCTTTTACTATTGAGCCCTATATTCTGACTTAACTTCAGTTCACTGGGTGGTAAGAATTGATAAGTACACTAATGAGAAGTGGGCATAATAGCATGGCCATTACAACTGCAAAGCTTTTTTAAAAGTGTAATAGTAAATCAACATCATTGGTACATAAGATAAATTCTATAAATTAGGGTGATTGACGCAAGTTGCTATGACAGAAAAATCTGCAAATCTCAGCAACTTAATTCAACATATGTTTATTTCTCACTTTGATAAAAGTGAAAGGTGCCTGACAGTGCTCCTCCTTTTTACATTTTTCTCACCCTGACTACATCATTTCTGAGTTTGGGGGAAGAAAGCAGTGAGGCTCTCAGCTACCTTGGGCTGGAGCGGCCAAACATTAGTCTCGTGGTGCTAGCCCAACAGGTAGGGCAGGGCGGGTGACTTACAGGACTCTTGGAGTAGCAGGTGGGCACCAGAATCTGTGTTCAAAAGATATTACTACGATACTTAAACACTGGAAAATAACTGTTGTATTTATATGTCATATAATAAAATGTCAACAAGCCACTAAAATGTTTTCCAAGGGTATCCAATGACATAGGAACCTATTATATAGACGGAAGTGAGCAAGATAGCAAACTGAATGTATGCTGTGTTATTAAAAAAGTAAAAATATACAGAAAAAAAGAAAACTATCACTTTGTCACAACAGTTCTCTGTGTATAACTATATGCTTATAGGTGATTTAATTTACACTGTATGCAGTCCCGACTGTTAAATTCTCCACAAAAAGCAACCATTAATTTTATAATACATTTTAAAAATTTCAGCCCGGGGATTGAACACAGTGCATTCACATACTGAGTAACATCCCTAGCTCTGTTATTTATTTATTTATTTATTTAGAGACAAGATCTCATGAAGTTGCTCAAGAAGGACTAAAACTTGTGACTCTGTTTCCAAGAGTACTGGGATTACAGCAAAAATATTAAAGAAAGAGCTTATCCTATTCAAATAAAACAGGTGTTTTGTCCAGCTCAGTATCTAATACATACATTATGCGTAATAAATCCTCAAGTGCTGGAAGAATGAATAAAAAGGACAGGGCCGGGGATGTAGCTCAGTGGCGCTTTTTTGGTACCACAGGAAAAAAAAATGAATAAAAAGGAAACACGAAACTAAGAAATTTGTTACACTCATATGAAAATCTATTATAAGATTCAGTTATATAATATATGTTATAAATGTATAATAGATTCATCTATTATAAAACTCAGTTTTGAGTCTCTTAGGTGTGCTGGTAATAAAACACAGGCAGAAATACTGGAACAGTCCTCAAGACCCAACGGCTCTGGTTTATACGTTTACATTTGCTGTTAAGCTTCAGACTTCTCTTTTCCAACTACATAAGTTAAAATTAGAATTTAAAACTATGAAATTTCAAGGTTTTTTTGGTACCAGGGATTGAACTCGGGACCTTGCACTTGCGAGGCAGGCGGTAGAACCACTGAGCTACATCCCTAGCCCTCAAGTTTTATTTTTTAATTAAAGCATCTCCATTTCCTAACAAGATATAAATAAACTGAAGGGCTGGAATTACAAAAGTGAACATTTATTGATCAGCTGCCATTGGTAGGCACCATGCTAAGCATATCATATTCTTCATCTAATTTATTCCTGAAAGTCAGGTTTTGAAGAAAGATTATGCCCATTTTACTGAAGAGGGTTTGACTCCAGTGAGACTCTGGAGCCTATACTCCTAGCTACTGTCCCATCATTTGTACCTGTAAATTATATTTTGGCACTGAGAAATGTAAACTTTAACAGGAGGTAGAAAAGACACAGTAGTTGGGTACTCAAGGTGCATTCCAACTCTTTTCTAATGATCGTTCTTTCCAGCAGAGGTAAGGATATGTTAAAATTACATATTTTAGACTCCTTTGCACTAGGTCTCCAAGGGTGCTTTAGAGTCCACAATGAGACATCATCACAGAGCTCCTTGCCCCCTTGGAGACAGAGCTACAGAGGTGGAGATGTCCATTCCCTCCACTAAACGGTACAGCCAAGGCAGTCATCTGCTCATGCTTACTACAGCAGACCTGCACGATTTCTGCAGTGTCCTGATCATGAAAGGTGGACACTCACTCAAAAAGCATCTCTCCGATGCCTTCAATTTTCCCAGGTACTGTATTGTACAAGTGATGACAAGTAAAATACACACATCCCTGAACTTAGGGCCCTTTATAGTCTAGTTAGGGGAGCAGAAATTAACTACAGAAATTCAAAATCTAGTTATATTTACAATCTTTGATTACTCTTTAAGTTCTGTCTGTTTTCATGTTATTCCCTATGCCACGGACACCATCGGGAATTTCTGGAATTCACCACTTACTGAATGTTTAGTCCAGTTTACTGACCTTAACTATCAAACTAAGTTTACAATCAGATGTTTAGATATCAATTAAAGAAAAATTGAGGCCAGTAATGATGACAATGCAAAACATCTAGCAATGGCCACCATTCAATGATTACAGTAAGCAAAACTATTCTGTCCTACGATTAATGGGAAATGCAATCATGATGTCAGTGTGGAGGAAAAGAATTGGTCATACTGATGGACCATTAATGGAGCCTGTATCCCTGGCTCCTGGAATATTGATTTCACTGATGTTCTTTCTGCAGTCAGCTCTATCTCATTTGTTATTACACCATGGCATCTTCTAGCTAGGAGGGTTACTACTCA
Organism: Heterocephalus glaber; assembly: GCF_053883595.1. Taxonomy (NCBI): domain Eukaryota; kingdom Metazoa; phylum Chordata; class Mammalia; order Rodentia; family Bathyergidae; genus Heterocephalus; species Heterocephalus glaber. The sequence goes on along the minus strand of NW_028258444.1, from coordinate 5,294,727 downwards.
GCATTATCACAGGGAACGATTCAGCAAGAGGTGTTCTCGGGCTCAGATCTTTCACCATTTGGGGGGCTCAGTAAGTCATGCTATTAAACTGGATTTTGGTAAGTCAGAAGACATGACAGTTAAATTATTTCTTTCTGGGTCTAGATTCTGGACAGCATTAGATATTACTGTATCATTACAGCTTCCAGACAAAAGATAAGAACACTTCACAGGGGTACACAGTTAACCTAGTCCACAAAAATGCTTTGCTTTAAAAAAAAAGCAATAGATATTTATAAGGTTATGTCATAGTTTTGTTGGAAATAAAGAAAAGATGCCGCTTAAATACTATCAAAATTTTATATCCTTTCATTTGGTTTAACTTTTGGGGGGGGGCATTAAGAGTAAGAGGTAGGGGAAAGGAAAGAAGGGAATGGAATTAATATGAGAAAATGAAAAAAGGAAACAAAGTCTTTGTAAACAGGGAGGGATGGAGGGGTTGAAGGGAGGGCTGGGGAAGGGAGAAAAAATAAGAACCAAGAGAGATTATGTAAAGGTGCATATCTCCAATGATGCATGTCATTATATTGCAGACCTAAAATGTACCAATAAAAAGATATACAAAAAAAAAAGAGTAAGAAAATTTATTGGGGAATAGGAATGGAGAATAAGAATAGCTCCTGAGAGACAGGAAGGGGTCCCAAATGGGTTGCCCTGGTTTAACTTTTAATATAAGGAGGAAAAGAAAAACACAGAGCTAAATACCTACGTGTTTCTGGCATCTGAAATTCAGTAAGCGTATGTCTCAATATCAGCCGATAGCAGACTCTAGTCATCTCCGCACCTTATACATAATAAACCTTAAGCTGTTGCATGAATGAACGTATATGAAACACAAAAGCCATTTCAAGTGGCATCATTATATTTCAAAATGATTCCAATTTCCATATCGGGTTATAAGGATTAAAGATAATTTGAGTCAGTTAGCTCTTATTACCCAGATTCAATAATGAAAAACTCGTATTTTCTATCCAGAATCTGCAGTATGGCTCAATGGGGAGGCAGGGCAGGATGTTCTTCTATTTTTGAGACAAATGACACAGCCTCAACAAAAGTGGTTACTTCCGTTGTCACAATACTTATGAAAATATTTCTAAAGTATTCATAGTAGATTTTCAAAACGACCTGAAGTTTACCATCATTTAGCTCTTTAAAGATAACAACCTGAAAAAAAAAAAAGACAACAACCTGGGAGCAGGGGAAAGCAGGCTGGGGTGACCTCCTTGACGTGAGTCCTGCATAGGAGATGAGCCAAAGCATCCTGGGAAAGACAGGCTTGGTTCCAGAGCAGGAGGTGTCCAGAGTGAGCTGGTCCAGGATTTGGGAATGGCCATGGGAGGGACACTTGGCCACTAAGCACATGCCAGACTATAGCCGTGCAGAGTGTGTGTTGGGCAAGACATGCGTCGTCTCCTAGCAACCAGACATCATCTTCCCCATTTGTGGGTGAGAAATCTGAGGCTCAGTGAATTAAATACCTGTACTGGACAAGGGTGTCACGACCAAGAAATGGTGGGGCCTGAAGTTGAACCTCCAGCTGGCAGGTCCAACCAACCTAAACAAGGAAGATCTGTCTGCTCCTCAGGAAGTGCTTTGACTGCAGGTGGTAATGAAGTGCTTTCTCCCCTTTGGAAAAGGTGGGGAGGAGCTCAGGGAAGAAGGTTAGAGCACTAGAGAAGCAGGTGGGGTTCAAGCCCAAGACCCAGCCAGGGGATGCGGAGACCTCCGCTTTCAGACACCAATGCCAGACTTGTGTTCACAGCAATTCAATTCCAAGTTCCCACCTGCTGCTCAGCTGACCTCCCTGCATGCTCCAGTCCAGCCAGCAGGGGCAGAGGAAGGACAGTTCTGGCTGAAGCTGAGCAGGCCCGGGAGGGCAGGGCTGGCACCACAGCACTCTTCGGGTCAAGAAGGGCTGCTGGGTGAGCGGCACACCTGGGTGAAGCAGCTCCACACGTCTGTGCCGTCTACAGTGCCCGCTTCCTTCCCGGCAGCCTGCAGGGGGGTGGTGGTGGTGGTGTCACTCTGGCCTTGGTATCCTGAATGGCAAGCACACTAGCTCCCTGGTCTTGTACCCCATGTCCCCCAAATTACACACTGTGCCTACAGCTTGCCAGCTACTCTGCATGGACCACCTGCTAACCCCCACTGGTACGGTGGCCTTCAAATGACCCATGGATCACTGGCCCCCTTTTTCCATTCACTCACCCCGCACGCAGTTCTTAAGCAATCTTACTGGAGAGCAGCAAGCACTGGGCAAGGCCCCAGGAGAGCGAAACCAAAGACCACAGCACCAGCCTCTGACTGGCTCCTAAGCCCGGGAGCACTGAGGCAGCAGAGCTCTGTGCCTGGGCAGGAAGCAGCTCTCTGACAGTAGCAGAGGGCTGCCCTGGGAGAGCACAAGTGGGCCACCTTCAGAAGGCAGGGAAAACGAACAGCTAACCTGTTGAGTGCTCACCAGACGCCAGAACTTTCTTGTGCATGAACTCATTTGATTTCTACAAAAACCTTAAGGTGTTGTTAATTTTTAAAAATTTTAATTTACACAGGGAAACTGAGTCACACGGGAGTTAATCTGCCCAAAGTCACAGAGCTGGTAAGTGGGGGGAGGGGCTAAGTCCAGGTTGTCGGGCGGGGGTGTAGCTCAATGCTGCTGCACTTCCCCAGCTTGTGTGAGGCCCTGGGTTTGGTCCCTAGCCATGCAAAAATAATAGTAATAAATAATAAAAAAAAAGTCAGGTGGACTCATTCCAAAACCCCCACTTTTACCACTGTCCTGCATTGCTGCTTCCAACTGTTTGCACACATACGGAGCTCAATGAAAGTTAGATAAACTGTGTACTGTCTGTTTTATTCATTAAAGGCCTGGCCTCCTCTGCAGTCTAAGGTCCAGCTACCAGGGAGTAAGGACAGTTGCCGACTGACCCCAGATCAGATGCAGGTCTGCTGTTGATACAACTGAATGGTACGGCTCCAACTTAGAAACCATCATGTCCTAAACCTTTGCTAACAGGATTGTATTATGAAAATATTTCCCAAATATTATTAGATAGGGTAAAGTACTCTATCAGCAAAGCATATTTTAAGGTGTAAACGCTGCTAAAATGTCACACTTCTGCAGTACTAGTAGTCATGCAGATTTGACGATACATTTTGTGGAGAAAGGGCATACAGGAGAATGAACCTGGGGCCTTTGCAGTGACCCGCACCCCCATTCCTGCTTTAATTTTATATTTGGAGGCAGGGTCTCGGTAAGTCACTAAATCGCCCAGGCTGGGCTCAAATTTGCAATCCCTCTGCCTCAGGCTCCCAAAGCGCTGGTATTACAGGTGTGTGCCACCATGTTCATCGGACCAGACAGTTTTTCATGCTAGTGGCCAAAAAAGTAAGCTTAAGAGAAGGCAAGAAAGTAAACAGACACTTACATCGCAATCTCAGAAGAGGTTTTGGCTAGAGACAAAATTTTAAGTGAAAGCAACAATGACTATGTTTACTTTTCCTTCGGTCCTATCAACAGCTGACATTTCTTCCGCACTTGTTACCACCTCTCTGGGTACAATCTTACTTGACCTCAGAGCAGCCTCTAGAGCACCTCTGCCCTGTGCCAAGGTGCGCAGACTGACAATCAGGGCGGTCCTCGGTGGAGCGACGATATGGTCCAGGCGATCTGGCTCCAGAACTCACTTTCTTAATCATCACAATGTAATTAACATGTGAAAATCTTAAAAATGTATGAATATGGCCAGCCATGGTGGCACATGCCTGCAACCTCAGCACCTGGGGAGGCTGAGGCAGAAGGATCACAAGTTTAAGGCCAGAGTGGGAAACCTAAGTGACTTACAGGGACTATCTCAAAATTTAAAAAAAAAACTTAAAAGGGATGGGATTAAAATGCCATGTGAAAGCCCTGGGTTAAATCCCCAGTACTGAAGAAAAGAAAACGAAAAAATGTTAAGTGGGAACAGGTGAAAAGTGAATTTCTAAGGTGCAATTCACTAAGCTGCGGCCAGCGAAAGACAGAAAACAGAGAGGACCTACGAGATAATCTGTGAGGCCAGGAGGCAGAACACAGTGGCAGGGAGATGGCCCCTGGCACCATCCCATGGGCACCCCAGGCACCCAGGAGTCCTGTCGCTTCCAGGAGCCGAGTGAGTGAGGAACAGCCTTGACTTACTACTTTTAATACACAGAAGAGTGCAAGAGTCGCCATTTGTCCTCTGGCCCCAGGCCTCCAACATATACAGTAGGTCTGAAAAATCACTTTCCACAAACTGTCTCAAAGCAATCCTAACAGTACCCCTGCAGTGCCCCATCACCTCCCTGTCCCTGCCAGGGCAGGAGTCGCCCTCCGCATCCACAAGGGCTGGGTCCTGCATTCCCGTGTGCACTGCATGGAAGGGCACCATGAAAGGGCACAGGCACAGAAAGTGAGATCCGATTGACATCCAGAGGCAGGGGTTGTCTTAATTACTTCTCTCATTGCTGAGACAAAATACCTGACCCCAAGTTAAAGGGGGAAAGGTTTCTTTGGGTTACAGTTCATAGAGGTTTCAGTCCATAATCGCCTGGCTCCAAGGCACAGTGGCAGAGGGGCAACAGTTCATGGTGGACAGACAGAAGCAAAGCAACAAGGGACCTTAACAGCGTCTTTCTGTCCCTTTTATCCCAGACAGACTGCCAGAATGAGGGCAGTGCCAAACCAATCAGTGTACTGGTTTAGTAATCACACGCCCTTAACCCCAGCCTCACACTTCCTAGATTTAGCCATTTCTGAAAAAGCCATCTATGACCGCATGAGGCTTTGGGGGAACATCTAGACCCAAACCATAACAGGGGTCAAGCATCTCTCTGAATATAAGATTCTAGACTCAAAATATTTATAATAGATACAAGTAATTTCTGAACAATTCTGTGTGCTCAATTTTTAGTATTTAGTACCAATTAACATCCACTTGTTTTAAGCCTGTGAAAAGACCTTTGGTTTAGAAAAATAATATTTATAACTAACACAACAACAGTTTGAATTGTTTTATATTTACTAACTCAGAGTGTGTGTCTGCCTCTTTCTGCTCCACTGTGTCCGTGTGTACACACACACACACACGTCTCCATACACATAGAAACATATTCACACTGACAGTAACTGACTTACACTAATCTCATTGTAATCCAAGTAACATTTACCTTTTTTTTTTTGGTACCGGGGATCGAACTCTGGTCCTTGCGCTTGCGCAGCAGGTGGTGAAACCACTGAGCTAAATCCCCAGCCCAACATTTACATTTTAAGCCAGGTAATGCTTTGCTTCAGGGAGGGCCATCCTGCACAGTGTACGGCACTCAGTGGTGTCCCTGGCCCACACGCCAGTACAACCCCTGCTGTGGCAACCAAAACCAACACACACTGCCAGTACCCCCAGCCAGCAGTCCTCCTGCCTCAGCCTCCTGAGTGCTGGGATTACAGGTGTTGACCACAATGCCGGGTGATACCGTTATTGACAAACATGTTTTACACATGGAAAAACTGAGGCACAGAAATGTTAGATAATTCATCCAACTTCACACAGCTTAGCAAATAACAGATACAGAATTTAAATTCATGGATTTATTTTTAACTCTAGAATCCCTGGTCTTAGACAAGGAATTGTACTTCATAGTGTAAACTATTTAGAGAATAGTTTTAAAGTCTAAACTGGAATCCACTCATGTCTTTCTTAAAATACAATATGGTATGAAAGCTCACAGTACAGTATTTGATGTCTGAGATTCTGGCTCCTACCTCTACCCCTTTCGTATATTTGTTCCTTAGAGAAATTATTTATAATTTTATTAACATAGATAACAATTATGTCACAAGATAAAACAATTCACTGATTGTGAAAAGTGACCTGTAAGGCACAGAATTAGCTTGTCTCCAACAGTGTGTCCTGGGCCAGGGCCACAGCTCAGTGGCTGAGCGAGTACTTGTATGTGTAAGGTCCTGAGTTTGATCCCCAGTGCCACAAAAACCAAGCAAACAAAATTGCTGTGGGTATGTACATGTTAAAGGTATTGTTTCTATAATGGCCAGTGGCACTTACTCAGTATGAAATAACATCTCGTTTGAGAAATTTTTTAGAGAGCTAAAACTTAAGGGTTTCCTGAGCTTTGTTCTTAGGTCTCCATGTTTAAATCTGTCAAATGGGTACTAGTGTTAACATTAGGAGATGTCATCATGCATGCATTTGTAAGCACAGTGCTTCACACGCATAAAAAAACAAGGAAACACACATTCCATAACACTGAAGACAGTGTCTCACACACACATCTGTGTGTGTGTGTATATATATATATGTTTCACATATACAACACACACACACACACACAATTTACAGTATGTTCCTTGACTAGAATTTCCTTGACCACAAGTGACCTTCGAATAACCGATGAAGATTCCCAGATGGTGCACAGGGAGTCCTCCTGGCTGACGTACACATGAGTGTTCTGCAATATGCATGTCTGCTGTTTGGAGCAAGTAACACCAACACAACTTGGGGACATCACCATTTCAAAATATGAGCTTGACAGGGAAATAGCTCTTTAGAAAAGACTAATAGGTACCCAGAACCCCAAACACACCCACTAAGAAAACTGAATGTTTAGAGGAAGTGACCTCGGTTTACAGTCCCACATCTCCCATCACACCGTTGGTGACATCTGGTGACACTCTCCCTGGCCCCATACAGCTGTTGTGCACTCCCCATCCTCAGAGCTAAGGCTGCCCTGGCTCCGCCTCCTTCTCTGCTCACCCCAGGGGCACCAAGAAGATGACACTGTGTCCTCCCTGACAGAGGCAGGGCAGACACAGACGTCACACACAGACACCCTTGTCCCTCCATTCAAAGCCAGGCCTCTGCTGCTTCCAAACTTGCAGCTCACCTTAATAACGCACACAAAAGCCCCAGAGGTGCAATCATTTCTAAGTGCAATTTATTGCAGAAAGGCCCAGGTCTGCTAATGTCTCTTCCCAAATGTCTGATCATCCACTTCTGTCACAGATAGAGAGGAGCTGCTACCTTACATCCAGCTGCTGGGGTGGACCTCAGGAGAATAGTTCCCTCTCAACAGGCAACAACAGCAGGGCTATTTCAAAACCTCACTACATTTTAAAGGTGTTATTTGTTCAAGCAGACTTATAAATCACCACAAAACATCTTTTTTGAAGTATGCAATGGTCTGTGGGATTGCTAGATATTTCCAGATGGGCTAGAATGACTAGGAAACATCTTGCCAGGCAGCTCATGTAAATGATGGGGGGTGGCTACATGTCATAATAAAAGCAAAGCATTTTAAAAGATTTTAAATCAAGATTATAAGACCTACTTACTGCCTGCCAGGTGTGGTGGCACACACCTATAATCCCAGCAGTTGGAAGGCTAAAACAGGATTGTGAGTTTGAGGTCAGGCTGGGCTATACAGCAAGATCTTGTCTCAATCCAGCCACCCCCTAAATAAATAAATAAATAAATCCCATTTAATACACTGGACTCTCAAGTTACAACGGGCCTGACATACAAACAACTTGGGTTAATTAGGTGAATGGAAGATTCATCTGCCTCTGGTTATCTATAGTGTGTATCCAGGTAAACACCCAGATTTCAGCTGTATTGACTTACAACCAATTTGAGTTATAACCAGCCCTTGGGAACCAATCGAGTTTATAAGTCAAGAGCTCATTGTATAAGTAAATATATTTTAACGTATCAAAAAATGTTGCTCCCAATATTGTTTCTTTTGTTTTAATGCAGCTAAAATCGTAAAATAAAGCATTCTTTTTTATTTATCTCACAGATTTGGGGACACAAGTAAATGTACACACACAGGAAATATACGGCTGCTCCACTGTTCTGCAGCAAAATCATAATCTCCTTGCATTTCATAAGAACTTGCCTTTCTCTGTAGAGTTTCTTTTCAATAAACACGTATTAAAGGGGATACTGCACTTGGAAAAGCTCTTATCGCAATGGAGAAGAGGGCTGTATTCTCTCTGAGAATCCTAAAACAATGAGTTCTTGAACTAGATACTATGATTTAAAAATGTAGCTGAAACCCTCAGCCTTCTGAGTTTGAATTTCAATCCCCATGGCTGGACAGCTGAAATTCTCCTTCCTGCATATTAATTGGGTTTACTCTCCACCTTATGGTGTCATTGTTCACAGATGGTTACTCCAGGCTCGGCTGCATCTCAGTAACATTTGAAATGCCCCTGGGTAATAACGGGTGTAAATGATTGCTTGTACCTTTCAAAGGAGGCACTATGACTGTTAGTGGCTGATAGGGTACAGCTGTGGATGAAGCTCACATTTGCTTTTAGGGCCTTATGTGCACTGTGAATTAAAGAAATTTTGAAATATGTTTATTAGCTGAAAAAATAATAAGTGCCACTCAATATTTTTAAAACACTGTTTAATGAAAAAGCAGCTTTTGAGACTAAGAAAAGCAAAAAGGTTGACTTCACAGATGCTCATTTTTCTGCCTAATTACAGAAACAATGTGGGGTAAAATGTAAGTCAGAACAAAACCTAGACAGAATCATTTAAATGGATACAGACTAAAACAGAAGGCAGATCCACATGTACTTCTGTAGTACAGATATGTAGTGTGGTGCCACAGTGTGACTAAGCGTCCTCCAAAGGCCCATGTTCCCAGTTTGCAGCACTGGAAAGAGAAGGTAGAACCCTTAGGAGAAAGGACCTGGAGGAGGAAGTCTGGTCCGAGGGTATGCCCTTGAAAGAAAACACTGGGACCCAGCCCCTTCCTGCTTTCTCTTTCACTTCTGGGCCACTGTAAGTGAGCCGCTTCCTCTGTCTCATGCTCCCTCCATGACATTCTGCCTCGCATGCCAAAAAGCAACATGGCCGTATGACTGTAGAGTGTGACCGTGGATTGAAACCTCCACAATCATGAGACAAAATAAACCTTTCATCTTTTTAAGTTGACTTATCTTAGGTACAGAATATGTCATAGTAATTGAAAGCTAACTAACAATTAAATTGATTCAGAGTACCAGGCTACACTGGACTGTGCATAGGATACCAAAGGCCTTCCAACCGTTAAATGGAAACTCTTCTCTGATAGAAAAGATTTCAGTCATACAAGCTGGGATATGATCAAATACTGGGTTATAGTACAAACCATACAGGTGATCAAAGCAAAAGAATCTGAGGAGGAAAGAACAACAGGAGCTACATTCGTTGGAGTTTAAAGAACTGGTCTAACAGTGGTGAGTGAGGAACAAAGGATGATCACAGCAGCGATCCTTAACCAGAGCACACTTCAAAATCACCTAGGAGTCCGGTAGAGCAGCACACACTCACAATTCCAGCCACTCAGGAGGCTGAGGCAGGAGGATCACAAGTTCAAGGGCAAGCTGGGCAACTTGGCAAGACTCTGTCTCAAAATAAAATATAAACAGGGCTGGAGAAGTATAGCTCAGTGGGAAAGCACCCCTGGGTTTGAATCCCCGCACCCCTCCACACCACAGCACCATCTAGGGACTGTTCTACAATGGATTTTTTTCCAAAATTTTTGGGCTTCCATACAGAGATTCTAATTTTAATGGAAGCAAGAGAAAATATATTTTGAAAATATTTTTCAAGTAATGCTAGTAGGACTCCGGGCTGTGAACCACTACACAAGAGGTTAAAAAAAGAAAGAAAAACTCTTTAAGGAAATTAGTGAACAAGAGATCCCAGTGAGACTCTAGCCTGTGGTCATGGCAACAGGAATAGAAAGAACTAGTCCTAGAATCACCATGACTCAAATCAACTCAGTAGTAGGACTCAGTGAAGAAGAAGGTGTGAAGGTCTTGAACCCTCCCAGTACTGAGCCTAGGTAAATGGAAGAACTTCTCTGAGGCTGAACAGACTGTAAATGTTAGGATATTGAACTGCCATTCAATTGGTGATTATGTCTGCAAAGAAATGGACATGTGGGAGGCCAAGGCCAGAAACGGGCAAACTTAGGGGAATGAAAGAGAAAGATCAGATGCCAGGAACTCATCCTCAGCCCCAGTTGGAGTGAAGGAAAGCGGAGGCATCTGCAAGAATAAGCTGGAGAAGAATGAAACTAGTGTCCTAATGGCCTAGAGAAGGGGGAGTAGTGAAAAGGCAGTAGGTCTAGAATTTTCCGCTGGGAAAAAAAATTATTGACTTTATTTAAAATAAGTTCCATAATAACTTGGAGAAGTCCACCCAAAAACCTCATATTGGATTTGTCTCGATTCCACTCCTGAATTTTAAGCACTGGAGATCTGAAAAACATCTTACTGACTTCATGTTCTCAGATTCCTCCTCTGTCAGGTGGGTCCTATGGACTCAATAAGAGCAGTCATCACACAATTTGGTCATCACCCAATTATTCACTAACCATAATGTACAGATAGACTCTCAGGGATGTCCGGGAACATGACCTTTCATCCATCTAGTCTTGCAGTAATGCCGCGTGATTTACTGGCCTCAAACTGGCATGTGCATGTCTCCAAATTAATAAGGATGAAAGATGGGAGTGACTCAGGCAAAGCTGTTCATACTCCATTCGTCACACTGAGCACAAGCAATGAGCAAGTCGCACCTGGTGAGCAGGCGGGCACACAGCCAGGGGCTCCAGAACGGACTGAAGGGATGTCAGGGCACAGACTGCCCGAGAAGGAAGGAGCAACTGTCTCCTGGTGGAATCTGTGCAGGCTGCATCACCAGCAGCTGCACTGCTGAGCAGGAACAAGACAAGGGCCTATGCTTCTGTTTAGGGACAAGCTACACAGCCTTCCTGCTTTGTGCAGAAATTTCCTTTATATAAATCTCAGTATTCTTTGACATCAAGGAAGCTCTGTCATCAGGAAACTGTGTCTGTTACTGCATTTCCAACGATGTCACTGCCGTCTGTTGCAGTTCCACACAGAACATACAAGACAGGAGATCCTGTAATTTTTCCAAGTGTTGGCTGAAATACAGATTTACCAGAATTGCTGAGCAGCATGGTACCATTTATCTTAAGGTTACAAGGAAGGGCTACAATAAAAACAACAGGGATATGCTCAGACAGAAGGGCCAATGGATTTCCTGTGAGTTTTGTATGTTTTCCTGACCCATCAGAGGGATTCTCCTCCTTAGCAACTGTCTGAACCACAGCCTACATGTTCTCATCTACCTCTAAGACACCAGAGTGGATCTCACACATTGAGCACTTAGCGCTGCTGTGGGCTGACCCAAGGCCTGGTGGGAGGCTGTGCAGAGCCACACTGACAGACTCACAGGTGCCACCTCCATCACCAGTCCCCAAGCTGGGCCACAAAGGAGCCTTGGGAAGCACTCCTGCAGCAGGGACAAAGCAGCAGGGGAACTCACAGAGGTGACCAGCAGTGGATCTGCACAGCTAGAGATGCCTCTCACCCAGGCAACTTCTGGGCCACCATTCTCTGGGCTCCGTCCTCAGCCCAGTTCGTGCAAGCCTCATCTTCACCCACTTGCTTCCCTAAATTAGCCAGGCACCTCCTAGGACCTCCCATTCATACAAAGCCAGCTCAGGCCAGTTCTCAGAGCCAGGGATAAAACACATGCTTTTCTTATTTCCCTAGAAAACACTTTGAGACAGACCATAACGATCTATCAGCGCCACTACTGTGAGAACGCCCATGTCCTCCAAAACCCGTATGTGACAGCAGTAGGAGATGTGGCAGGATTCGGAGCTGAGGAGGCTCGTGGGAGGCTGCCTGCCCCTCCCCATGGGAGCACACAGCAGGAAGTGCCACCCTGGAGGCAGAGAGCAAGCTCTCCGGAGCCGTGTGCAGTACCTGTCTGGCAGTTCCAGTTACCCAGCAGAAGGGACTTTCCTGTAGCAGCCTGAATAGACTACAATAAGCAGGAAAAGGGAATCCCAAGCCAGACACTCTCTCTGTAGGATCAAATGACCAGAATTCTCCTATGTCAGATAGGGTCATTATTTCTGCCTTAATTCTTGTTCTGCATCTCTTTAAATCTGACACTAATCTTCTTTTTCTTGGTTCACCTAACACATCTAACACCCCGAATTTACTGTTCTACATTTTAGACCATTTTCTGGCAATGCCTTCTTGACAAAGCATAAAATTTAGCAACATGAAACAATACATATTTCTAGACTTTAGAAAAAATACTTCCTCCTATAATACTTATAGAAACACATTAAAGGTAGGTTGGGTTATTCGTTGTGTGATTTACATAACCTATTACAAAGTTATACACAACATACAAGACCGAACCACTGTACAGTACCATCACTCATAAGATACTAGTTCACCTCACAGAGAAAATCCTGATCAATGAGCAGCACTGGCTCCCAGTCACTCAACACATGCTGAGCGCGCATTTAGGGGCACATGGTTCCTTACTCAGGGGACTGGGCTGCATGAAAATGAAATGCTTACAAAAGCCCAGTTATAGATTGCTCACCTGTTCACAATCACAGCTTTCTTTTTTATATTAAAATGATTTTTTATTCATTAAGTTTATTAGTACATTTTAGGTATCCATTATGATCACATTCATCATTGGGAATTGTACCTGTACATGATATATCTTGGTTCTTGTTTTTTAATCACAGCTTTCTTACATTAAATGTTAATCATTTCTAGAAAACTAACAGCAACCTCAAGTTCCCAGTGGAGGAACTCTGGGTCCACCTGACCACAGGGACCCCAGCCTGCCAAGTCTGGGACCAGTAGGTCAGGATCCGCGCCCTGGGAAGTTCTGTCCCTTCAGGCCCAGGATGCTCTTGCATGAGTCCAACTCATAGGGACTGGTGTAAAAAAGTCAAACCAGACACTGATGATAAGAATCACATGATCACCAGGGGCCGGGGATTTAGCTCAGTGGTTCTGCTGCCTGTCTCGAAAGAAATCACTGTGAGGCAGGATCCCGGCACGATGGCCGCCAGGCGCCTGGTGCAGCAAGGAATCGCAATCAATGCGAGATTGCCTGATGTGACTTCATCCGCCCTGAAACCCAGCCACAGCGGCGGCTGCTCAGTGCTGGGTAGACAAGCGCAGCATCTGCTACTTGGTGTTCTTTATTCTCTGCCTTCCTGTTTAAGCAACCAGATCTGACTACTACAGTCTCAATACTGAGACTGATTTTTTTCTTTTTTTTTTTGTGGTACCGGGGATTGAACTCAGGACCTTGCGCTTGTGAGACAGGGCGGTGCCACTGAGCTAAATCCCCGGCCCCAGAGTCTGATTTTTTCTTAAGATCAGAGTCCAAGCGGGCTGACCCAGATTCATTCTATCTCTCAGAGTTTCCTTCTCTGCTCTGACCCGTTAAGTCTTCACTTGATTCCCCATTTCCTTTACCATCTCCTCTGCACTTCCTTCCCACATTAACTACATTAGCGAGTACTTACACATGCTTCCAAAGTCCTAAGGAAGCTTGGTAAACTTACACACATAAAGATCCTGAAGAGGGAGGCTGAGGCAGGAAGGTCACTAATTTGAGGCCAACCTGGGAAACTTGGCAAACTCCCATCTCAAAGTGAAAAGTAAAAAGGGTTGGGGATGCAGGTCAGTGTAGAGCACTTGCCTGGTGTGCACAAGACCCAGTTCAGTTCCCAGCAGCACCAAAAACAAAACAAAACACCATGGAATGAAGAGCTTTGAAGGTGACGTTAACAAAAAACACAAAAATCTGAGTCAATAGGGTGAATAGTGAACATGAACGACTTATTTTATTCCTTCGTTTGGTTTTCTAGAATTCCCAAGTACGTGGAAAAAGTTTCAATGCAAATGTTGTCTCATGTCCGAGGTGGTCAGATGTGATCCTGCACCCTCAGGAGCCCATTCTAGTCTCAGGAGAAGCAGACCTTTATCCTAGGGAGACGGGGAAGTCTGTCCACACCTGCAGAAGGTCTCTGAGTTAAAGAGTGAGGCAGGCGAGCCAGGCGTGGTGGTGCACACCTGTTATCCCAGCACCCAGGAGGCTGAGGCAGGATGATCAGGAGGAGGCAGGTGGAAATTGAGCTCCTGGGGTTGCTGGAGAGGTCAAGGGCAGTGGGATTCCTCTGTGGAGCACAGAATGGGTTGAGCAGACAGGAGTGGAGGCAGCCGTCAATTCCAGAGAGGGAGCGCCTCCTGCAGAATGCTGTGCCATCCTCCAGAAGTGTTTTGGGTTCCCCCCACCCAAAAATGATACTGGGGATCAAAGCCAGGGCCTTCACATAGAGCTACATTCCCATCCCTATTTTGTTTTGTTTTGTTGGGGGGGGGGGGCAGTGAGACAGAGGCTGCTATGTAGTCCGGGCTGGCCTTGAACTCACAGTAATCCTCCTGCCTCAGCCTCCTGAGTGCTGAGATTACAGGTATGGGAAACCACACCCAGTTGTTTTGTTTTTGAGACAGGTCCTCCCAAAGTCACTCAGTTGCCCAAACTGGGCTAAAAGTTTTGATCTTCTTGCTTCAGCTTGCCAGAGTGAAGAGCAAGAAGCTCTTTACATCAAACTTCTATGAGGACAGTTGTCTGTTGTTTTGCTTTGGTTTTCTTTAGACGGTCTTGCCACATTGCTCAAGCTGGGCTGGGACTCCTGGGCTCAAATTACCTTCTTCCTGCCTCAGCCTCCCAAGTAGCTGGGACCACAAGTACCTGCTCCCATGGATCCAGCTTTCAGCTAATCTTGATCTTAATAGGAGTTCTCATCAATACTTAATGAGCTTAATCTTGTGAAGGGCTTGCTATGTGAAAGGTCTCAGTGAGTAGGAGTTTTTGACATTGGTATGCAAGTAGGTACTGTGGTACATTAACCAGCCTTGATGAATGGACGCAATTACCGAGCAGCAGTTACAGAAGTGGAAAAATGTCTCTACACTTTGTCTCCTGGTGATTCTTCTGAAGCCAGGGGCTATTTAACAATGATTCTTCTAAGAAGGTATTTTGCTTGCTTAAATCATGATCTTTGGGATCAACACCTACTATAGATTTTAAAAAATGGAAAAAGAGAAATCTTATGTTTCACTAGCAGAAAAGCCATTGACCTGTGGAAATACACTAATAATCACCTTGGGTAGAATATGAACTCAAGCCTCTATATCTGCAATTCAACAACTGTGGATTCAACTATGGATTCAGGTGGTGGTTCATGCACCTGAGAGGCTGAGACAGGTGGACTGCTGTGGGTTCAAAGCCAGCCTGGGCTACATAGTGAGTTCAACGCCAGCCTGAACTACATAGTGAGACCCTGTCTCAAAAAAAACCCCAAAAAACTGTGGATTCAAGAATAGTCACAATAACTTATTCACATTAAGGTATGAAGGATTAAATAATTATGAAGGATTTAAGAACTAATTATGAAAGACAAAAATTATATATAAGACCTCCGGGTAAAGAAAAATTTCCTAAAAGGCCCCAAAATATATGAACAACAGATAAAATTGATGCATTCAATTATATTAATTATATAAAAATTAAGAATTTTATAAAAAATTAACAAAAAGAGGAAGAAGTAAAGGCAAAGATATCTCAAAATATCCAACAATACAGGACTAGCATCCAGAATACATATGAAGAACTCCTACATATCATTTAAAAATTATGGGGCAGGGGATTTAGCTCAGTGGCACTGCGCCTGACTCAAAAGTGCAAGGTCCTGAATTCGATCCCCAGCACTGAAAAAAAAGAAGGAAAAACTAACACTAAAAATTAAATGACTTAATATTTTAAATGGCTAAAGACTGAAATAGATATTTCATAAATAGGAAATCGGAATAAACACATGAGAAGTTGCTCAACCTCATTAGTAATCAAGGATGCAAATTATATCTAAATAGTACGCTATATAAACTCTGACTCTCTTACACATTCCTGGTAGGTTTACAAACCGATATGATTGCTGCTGTAGATGGGGAGCTCTAGCACCAGCCCACCTCAAAGCAATAGGGACAGGAGATCATGCCTCGAAACCTCTAAATCCATGAGCCAAAATAAACTTCTTCCTCACTCAAGTTGATAATCTCAGGTATTTGTTACAGAGATAGAAAGCTACCAAACACTTGGCGAGACTGTAGACAGGAACACTGTCCATCACAGTGGCTACATTCATGGAAATCGTGAACATTAGCACCAAGTTATAAAATGTTCACACCAGCTTTGTTCATAACAGCCTAGCCATGAAAACAATGCAGAAGTCCATCGACCAAAGAAAGGATAAGTAAGTTTCAGTAAAACCACACAGTGCGCACTGTGTAGTAATGAAACCGAGTAAGCACTGCTCATGGAATGACCTCGAGAATCTAACGAAAACATTAAACAGAAGTCATAAAAGAATATATACAATATCATTTTATTCGTGTAAACTACAAAACCAGACAGAAACTTGTAGAATTATAAAATTAAAATGAGAAAATCATAATGAGAAAATTATAGGTACCAGTTGCCTGGGGTGCAGAAAGTTGCAACGGATGTGGACACAAAGGGCAATTCTGGGGTGCTCATAAAACTCTAATTTCTTCTTCTCGATGGATGGGTACCTGAAGAATGACTTCATATTTCTTAAACTGTGCATCCAAATTTGTGTACCTTTTCTGTATGTACAGTGTATTTCACAGATTACAATATTTTTAGAGGGCCAGGGATTTAGCTCAGTGGTTTCTCTGCCTGCTGCATAAGCGCAAGAACCCGAGTTTGATCCCCGGTACCAAAAAAAAAACCAAAAAACAATATTTTTAGAAAGGTTGTACAGACAGACCTAAATGCTCTGGAAACTACGGGGGAGGCAAAAAAAAAAAAAGGGCAAAATATATACACAGGAGCTAATAGTGCTATGAAGTACACTGTGCTATGTAGTGTACTATAATAGTGCTATGTAGTACAGCAGGACGGGGGATGGTTTAGTGGCAAGAACTATTTCACAGTCTGTAGAATCAGTCCTCCACCAAGCACCCTCAGCACTGCAGCCCAGGCACTGCACACTGCAGGCAAGAAGCGACTGCAAACTGCTCCGGCAAGATCTCACTCCTGTACAACCTGAAGTCCCAGGCAGACACAATGTGGCAGTGTAAGGCTGAACAACTGAAGAAAGAATAAAGGAAGGAGGGAAGGAGAGAGAGAAAGGAAGGGAAAAGGCTGTTTACTTTTCAGGTGCTTCAAGAGAGACTATTTTTAATGATAAAGTGCTTTTTAAAGACTTGGAAAAAACACCTAAGTCATCAAATACGGCCTGGTGAAGAATGCTACAAGAGTCAGTTATGCAGTGAAGGCTGTCCTGACGTGCTTGTTTGTTTGTTGTTTTCTTTGTGTGCTACTGGGGTTTGAACCCACGCAGCACTGAGGTCCTTCATTATTTTAAGACAAAATCTCACTAAGTTGCCCAGGCTGGCCTCAAATTAGTGATCCTCCTGCTCCAGCCTCCCATGTAGCAGGGATTACAGGTAATGTGCCTTTTTCACAGAAAAGGAATCAGGCCATAAAGAGCAATAACCATTTTTCATGTGAAGATTTTTTTTCTTGGACTGGGGACTGAACCCAGGGCCTCTGCAATGAGCCACATCCCCAGCCCCCTTCCTCCCTCCCTTTCCAGTTAGTATATTAGGTGGCAGTGTGTGGAACTGCCATATGCTATCATTTTTGATCTATAAAGATAGTAACTTTCTATGCTCCAACCTAAAACGCGACCCCAAAGTCAAAGCTGTGCCCTCTGCCCAACAAGTGTAAGAGCAGACAGTGTGTAGAGAGCGAAGAGACCCCTGTTTCCACTGTAGCTTTTCTTCCCTGTTTAAAAGGAATCCACTCTGCCATCTTTTGTACAACAAAATGGGAAACACTGCAAGGTCCTAAATTCGATCCCTGGTACCAAAAAAGAAAAGGGAAACACTGATGACATAAATACTTTTTAAAAGCAGTCCGTGGTTTAGCAACAGAAATTCGCTGCTTGCCTACCATGTGACAAACCTTGGAGAGACAGGAACAACAGAACAAGGACTTCTGACTCCTGACACTTACAAAGAAGGGGGAATAAAAAAACGCTAAGAAAACCCGCACGTCAGGATGCAGCAGCAAGTGCTCGTCAGGAAGTGTGTGAGGGAGTCCAGATCAGATTTCTCACTGGGCTTTGGGAGGACAGGAGCTTTCTTTGGCCATATTTTTCACACATTTTTAGCTTAATAACAAAACTACAACAGATCAGTCAGAGGAGGACATCAGAACAAAACAATCAAAAATAAAATCTAAATAAGCTGAATAATACAGTCCTGAATAATTCCATTTTTTTAACCTGGAGTTGGTGTCTTACAGAACAGGACTATGCTGAGACCTGTCTTGATGAAACTGTAAATCTGCATGTTAACATGCCAGATGGGGCACCTTATGTTCCCGGGAAAAAGCCAAATGCTCAGGGGGGTAAGTGCTCAGTCACAGGAAAAGGGACAATCAACTGTTGTCCCCTCAAAGGCTAAGAGATGACTGAGTGTGAGAGACTTTGACAGAATCAGAAGGTAAACAGTATAATGTTCTCCAGTATGGTTCCTTCCCGGGCCAAAGAAACATGTGTGATCTGAGGAAGATTTCAACTTCCCTGGAAAACTCTGAGTTTGCAATCACAGGAGGAAGGCACCATGTTCCTGCCATATGTACCATGTGGTTGGTGTGGTTATAAGTGTCTTTTTCTTCTTTTAGTTCTGGTTCCTTAAATGCCAAAACTACACGCACCTAAGTATGTAATGTGAACACTGTGAGAAATGAAAAGAGAAGTAACATTTAATTCCTCCAGAGAAACTAACACCCAACATTCTGGTTTTGCTTTGCTGATGTACTAGTTCTTATAAAGGTATAATCAAATAAGTAACTTGCTTAGCAAACACAGGATCCTCTCCTGGCTGTGGCACTTTCTTCAGTGGAAGCCCTGACACATGATGTGATGGGAAGGTGAAGGACATATACCTCAAAAACAACTGACAGAAGAATTTTACATGGTTATACAACACAAAAAAGTTGTTCAACCTTAAAAATTTTAAATAACACCGCATGCCATGTTTTACCTATTCAGTAAGATTTTTAATAAGAAAGCAAAAGATTTCTCTTTGCTGTATATGTAGGCCAGTAGCACTTGAGACAAGTAAAGTCCTGCATTTTTTCATAATTTACATTTCTAATCATATGTTGTTCCTTCAAACAATAACAGACTTCAAAAGGTCAGATCTGGGAAGATTTCCAAGAGGAAATGAAAGGGCCATGAAATGCTTCTTGGAAAACTGAGGACCATTTTGACTTGATTTGCCAACATTTCATGATGATATTGTATATCTTACCAAAAAGATAACATCATTTCTACCCTCAAATTAGACACTCAAAACTTACATTATCATTGTCACAGCTACTCTGTACTCAGTTATGTAGTCAAAATCAAAAGCTTATCAATAAAGATTTATTAAGTTTTCATAAAAAATAAAGTCATCATACTATAAAAATACTTGCTGGTCAACTGACCACTTGTGATTCCCATCTTACCTTTCTCCCAGAATCTGTTCTTTCTTACTGAATTATTCATTCAAGGGTGCTCAGCAAAAGCAGAGACAATGACAGAAATAATGGCAAGGATTGGCCACTGTCTCTGGATTCTCAGATTGGTAGGGTGTGGAAAGGAGTGTGCAGTATCATCTACACAGGACTTCAGGGGAAGTGGAATAAATAAAATGGAAGAGATTAACCTGAAGGGTGAGTGTAGCTGAGTGGTAGAGCATTTGCCCAGCATATGAGAGGTCTAGGTTTGATCCCAACCTCCCCCCGCCGAAACACACACACACACACACACACACACACACACACACAGAGGTTTACAAGAAACCATGCTTCCTATAGAGAAGGGCACCAGAGAAATAAATATCAAGTTTGGAGAACACAGTAGGAGAGAAGGAAGAAAACGGATATGTGGGGGACACACACACACACACACACACACACACAATGTTTCTACGAGAGTAAGAATTCAAAAACAGGAGAATAAAGGATATTCAAGTCTGTGTATAAAATTGTCACTTATAATCTTCTTTTACTAGATATAGGAAGAGGCTTATGTTTTTGTTGTTTTTAACTAACAAAAAATAACTATATATTTATGAAGCAAAATGTAATGTTTTGGTATACAGTAACATTGTGGAAAGCTAAATCAAACTGATTATATGTTCTGTTATCTTACATACTTCTTCCCTCTTTCAGTGTATGACAAACATTAAAAATGTACTGTCAGTAATTTTGAAATAGACCTCATATGGTTATTAACTGTAGTCACTGTGCTGTGCAAGAGATCGAAAAAGCTCATTCCTTCCATCTAACAGAAACTTATATTTATTACTGTAAAATACCAACAGAAAAATGTGGAACACATCATGAATTTATGTCATCCTTGCATAGGGGCCACCCTAATCATTCAGTTTTAGTGTGTGTGCTACCCAAGTGTTATGGCTTGTGTCTAAATGTACTTCCCAAAGCTTCATGCAGTCATAGGTGGGGTTTTTCAGAGGTGGCTGAATCTCGAGGGTGTGATGCTGGGATTAAGTGTGTGATGCTGAGATTAAGGATGGGGGATTACTAAATTAGTCCATTAATTGGTTTGGCATAGTTCTGGGTGTGGATAATGGGAAGGCCCACCCTGGGTGTGAGTGCTGCCCGCCCTAAGGGTGAGTAGCCTGGATAAAATATAAGGGACAGAAAGAGGGCTGCTGATGTCTCTTGCTACTTCTTTGCTACTTCACTGCTTTGCTGCCTTCTGCCAACCATGAACTGTTTCTCCTTTGTGATGCCCCTCTGCCATGCCACCCTGCCTTGGAGCCAGCCAATTATGAACTGAAACCTCTATAAACTTTGAGCCAAATAAACCTTTCCTCCTTTAACTTCGGGTGTCAGATATTTTTGTCTCAGCAACAAGAAAAGAAACTAAAACACCAAGCAAGCACAAGATGTTGCATTCTTGACTTTGGGACATTTTCTACATTATTACATCTGTATACAAGTCCTCTGCTATGGAAACAAAATCCACCTTCTTCCAAGCAAAGGAAGGCAGCAGAATAAGCAATTCACTAGATGCATAATTATAAACATTTAACGTTGTTTTGAAGATGAGAAAAGGAAAAGCTCTTATCTAAGAGATTTTCCATAATCTCAAGAAAGAATCCATCACATATTTTCAAGGGAGCACAGTGCTTCTTGGAATAAGCCCAGAGGATCCTACTGTTAAATTGAGACCCATGCAGGAAAGAAAATTACACCCTGCACAATGCCGAGGCAATGTGACACGGAGGTGGGGTGTTTATCCAGCAGGCACAGGCCCCTGCAGCACAGGGGCTCCTGCAGGCAGACTTAATTACAGCACAGCAAGCGAAGCCACCACAAAGACAGGCTACCGCGGCAGGGTAGCCCAGACCCCGCCAGGGGACACAGATGTTCTGCTGCTTCTCACCCGGGACCAGACCTGTTAGCAGACTCTGAAGATGGATCTACATCAAGAAGGTTTTTGCTACCAGCATTTTTAAAAAGCCCTGTGCCCACCATATGCTACAGTAAAAGTTATCCTTAATCTGAGAGTCAGTCCACGAGTGCTCACTGAGCCCTTGTAGTATGGTAGGCACGGGAGAAAGATCTAGAGCAGCGTATCATCTAGTTTAGGAACTTGGATTTAATTTAAGGGCTTTTTTAAAAAATCATGTTGCACACACAAAAATAAAGGAGGGGCCATAAAACCACTGCCCTACAAATGCTCAGTGACAATAATCAACACAATTGTACAGAAACAGAGGGAGTCACATAAGAAGCCTGGCCTTAGCCACACGGATGATGCACTGAAATCACTTTGGAGGCAAAGGTCACTGAGCCTTTATAGAGCCATCACCATAGCAACCATGTGGACTACAGCACAAAAGACATAATTAGCCCCAAATTATGAAGTGGTGACATGGTTGCCAAATAATAGCACTGAGTAAATTCTACCTTGTATAAAAATTTTAAAAAGAAAAATTAACTAGAAACTTACTAATGCAGAAACAAGCTATTACTGTTGCATTGTTTTATGAAACTAATATTACACATGCATTTCTGCATGTAAACCATACCTTCCCAGTCAATTTAAAGAATATGAAGTAGCTGAAACCACAAAAATTCTTCATTCGTGCATGTCCATGTACAGTAACAGCACATATGTAATTTAGAGTTAGTTTATAATTTCCCTATGACTTTCTTCCTTTTAAAATAAATTATTTATCTGAGTAATAAATTACTATAAGAAATATTTGAGAGTATCATGCTGAGTCACAGAGGATAAATAATTTGTTAATAAAATAACTAAAGTATAAAGGTTCACTCAGTAGTTCCTTTATTCATCTAGTGTCACCCTAGGTGCTTGTGATAAACGCTGAATGAAATACAAAGACTCTGGCAGGGAAAACAAACACAAACACCATCTAGACCAGTGGAACGTTATATGCCTCGGGTTTCTCAGGAAACAGACAGGGACACCTGCCAGCCAGCACTGAATGTGGACTTGGGGTAAGATTATATGCCAGCTGTTTCTGTATATTCTAGCTCCCTCATTCAACAGGAAACATCAGGGCCAGCCTGAGGGCACACACCTGTAATCCCAGCACTCCGGAAGGCTGAGGCAGGAGGATCTCAAGCTCCAGCTCAGCCTGGGCAACTTAGCAAGACCCTGTCTCAAAATAAAAAATAAAAAGGAACTGGGCATACAATTTAGTGTAAAGGCTCTTGGTTCAATCCCCAGTACAAAAAAGCAAGCAAGCAAGAAAGAAAGAAAGAAAGAAAGAAAGAAAGAAAGAAAGAAAGAAAGAAAGAAAGAAAGAAAGAAGAGAGAGAGAGAGAGAGAAAGGAAGGAAGGAAGGAAGAAAGAAAGAAAGGAAGGAAGGAAGGAAGGAAGGAAGGAAAGAAAGAAAGAAAGAAAGAAAGAAAGAAAGAAAGAAAGAAAGAAAGAAAAGCAAACACCAAACACCAGTCCTGTTGTTCCTGTTCAGTAAATGAAAAAATAGAGGCTTCAAGATATAAGGTAGAACTGAGAATGAAATTTGGTTCTCTTAATCCAAGTCTATGGCTCTTTGTTCTGTGCTGTGATCCTCCTTCAACATCTCCCCTTTCCCATTCTCCACTTGCCTTTCCCCTTCTTTTATTTCCTTAGAAATGCAGGACAGTGTTAGCATTTCAATCAGAAGTAAAAGCACAAGGTTCACAGGTAAGCAGGGAAGCACATGGAGGTCAGATCATGTGCCGAGATGGAATGGCAGCGACGGGGGAACTGGGGATTCATGCCCTTTCTAAAGGGAAAAATCCACCCAGCGCCAGCCCTCTGGTGCCATACAGGAATGCCAGTCCCGAGCTTCCTGAAATCTTCCCATTTTTGGAGAAAAGCCTTAAATCCAGACTTTTATATGACTCCTCTGAGAAAAGAAGAGCCCTAAATCAAGTGTTTCTTGATCTCTAGGACGGACTCTGGCCCTGGGACACCAGTCTGTGGGCTCCTCCCTGGTGTGGCATCCGTCACTGGAGCTTTCACCTGTGAGATTTACCCACCAGCACACATGGCAGAGCAGACCACAGGATCCGTGCAGGGGCACGATCGGGACTTGGTCTCATTCTGAAGTACAAGGAGACAGGCAGACTTAATGACAGTCACTGTGCTGAAAGCAATTTAGCCATCACCTCTTCCAAAGACCAGCAAGTGTCTGACTCACCTCCTTGACACCCCTGCCTGTTTGGCTTCTGCTCCAACACCCATGAGCTGACCTGAGGAATGCTCTGCTCGGGTCTGGGGAAGCCCTCCACTTGGGAAGTCTGGCCTACGTCCTTTATCTGCACCACTGGTCCCTGGATCAGACATGGAGAACACAATACTCCAAAGCGACAAGCCACCAGTCATCCTCACACTCTTTTTTTAATTTTTTTTCCCGGTACCAGGGATGGAACTCAGGACCTAACGCTTGAGAGGCAGGTGGCCACTGAGCTGTTTTCCCAGGCCCATCATCGCACTCTTAACTGGTCTCTGCCAATGCAGACAAAGACCACATCAGCTTCTCACACAGCCTGGCCTCACACCTGCCTCCCTGCCCCTCAGAGTCCACAGCATGCTCCCGCCATGCCAGAGTGTCAGCAAAGCCTTCCCGAGCTCCACCAGAGAAGGGGAGCTGTTACTTCTACCAGCCACAGGTCCCCATCTTCATGCTCCTAATCTAGAGTGCACATGTTGCTTCCTATAAATAATTATTTTAACTCTTTGGCTTAAAAACTTCTGACGTCCATTTTAGTAACAGAATGGGGTTGGTTTCACAAAATGTTAGAACAATAGGCCTGGCTGTTTTGTTTGACTTCATAGGAAGAAAATGACTTAACATTTTAGCTTTGTAATAGAAACAAAGAAATATGGCTACACATTCATGTGTATCATGAAATGCAGCCAATTTGAGTTCAGTAAATTATATCATGGAGCATTACAACAACAGAATGATGCTTGTTTTCTGTCAGGGTGATGAATCCTTTCCAAATTATATGTGTTTTGGCACACTCTTCTTTAATTCTTTTTTTTTTTTTTTTTTGGAGTACCAGAATTGGGATGCATAAGAATTTTTAAACAAATATGCAAAATACTATGTTATCCCTTCATTTTTACATCTCTTTATTATCTGATTTCTCCACATACATCTTTGCTCCTTACAAAAAACCCCGAAGAGGCATGTAAAGCCTGCAAGGTCAGCCACAGTGATCTTTTTAAAGCATTAATCAGACTTCTTCACTCCAGCGGCTGCCAGTCATGCTTAAAATAAAATGCAGACGTCTTGCCAGGCTCTCAGGCCTGCCTGCCACCCCTCACCACAGTCTCTCTCACATCTACCCCCTCTGCTCCAGCCACCCTGAATGCCCTGGGTGCCTGCAAGGGGTGCTCAGAAGATGTGACTGTGTCTTTGCACACACAGTGACTGAGGAAGGAGGCTGCTGCCGCCACAGAGGCCACAGGGGCAGCAATGCTAGAGCCACAGAGCCCCACAGCCAGGCACAGCCACATAGAGCCCCACACAGCACAGTGTAGCTCTGCACTACCAAGGTTTGTGGCACCCAGATGCCAACAGCACCTGTGCTGTTTTCACCAGTGCCCACTCACTGCCACTTCACAGTGTCTACATTTGCTGCGACTTTCAGGCAGGACAGATCTCTTCCTGCTTGTTCCTTCTCCTCACTGGGATTCAGCCCACCTGTCTCTCCCAAAGCCCAGGCCAGTCCCTGTTTCTAGCAGCCCTCTCCACTCGCACTTGCCAGTCTCCTAGTCCTTGCTTCATTTTCTTTGCACAAACTACTATGCAAAACTACTTATTTGCTTACTTTTTTGTGACTTTTTCCCTCACCAGTCTGTCAACACCCAGAAAGCAGAGTTTGGTACCCCTGGCACTAAGAATGCCTGGGGCCTAGCAGTTGCTCTACAATCAAGTGTGAAATGAAGTAATGTCTATGATCATTTTTCTTATTTAGGAGTAAAAATTCTTTTTAAAACCTTCAGTTTGAGAATACAATCAACTAACATCACCTCTGGTTATTTCTACGTTGTTTCCCTTTTTTGCGATACCGTTTTGTTGCTGCTGTTGTCATTTTAAGATGGGGTGTCCTCTGTTGCTCAGTCTGGCCTTCGCTTCCTGGCCTCAAGCGATACTCCCACTTCAGCCTCCCACAGAGCTGGGACAACAGGCGCATGCTAGCACACTCAGCTGCTCTGGAGTCGATTTAAAATCACACCACTTTCTGGATTTGGTGCCCCACGCCTGTAATCCCAGCAAATGGGGAGGCTGAGGCAGGTGGATCACAAGTTGGAGGCCAGCCTGAGCAATTTAGTGAGACCCTATCTCAAAATATAAGGGACTGGGAATGTAGCTCAGTGTAAGGACCTGGGTTTGGTCCCCAATATCACAAAAATATTAAAAATAAAATAAAATCAACTTTTACATGCCAAATTTAAAGTAGACTAAGTAACCATTTAACTCTTTCACGAAACGTGAAATGGGCTTTTTTCTAAGCACAGTCGTTAGGTGAACTTAGTGAATGAGCGATTTCTCCAGGGTCCTACAGCCAGTGAGCAGGGGCAGGGCTGCCTGAGGACACCGACACTGAGGGCACCGCAGGAGCTGGCATTTGACTCCAAGAGCAGCGACTCCCGAATCCACTGGAACAAACCCTGAGGGAAGAGCGCAGATTTTCAAGACCACGAAGAGTTCAAAAATAACAGATTTTTCAAAAAATCACCTGAGAGCACTAAATCAAAGTCAAAGCAGGCTATGAAGTGGGCTCAGAGACAAGTAATTAAGTGGAGATGTTTATGAAGACACCTAGGTTTCAAAATACGAATTTACAGAAATGTTTTACAGCAGTCTTTACTTAAATGTACGGCTGCCTGCTGAGGCCGTGTCAAGGAGGGAAGAGCACACTGGATTTCCTCTACGTGCCCCACATACACGATTAAATACCCCTCACCCAACAGTCTTCCCTGTGGTGAGTGGTACCTGGAAACGGGCAAATGGTTACCAGTGGTTTCTACGAGACTGCTGGACTCAAAGTTGTGTACATTTTTCTATCTTATAAAATTTTATATCTTATACAGACGGCTCGGTCACATTCTCAAGGTACTCAGCAATTCACACTTCCATTTCTCCACCCTTCCCAACGCTGAGATCAGTATTTAATATTTTTGTAAGTCAATGGGTAAAAAAGTAAAAACTCACTCTTATGTAATCTATACTCACTAACTACTAAGATTGGGCATCTTTTCACATACTTGGTTATTTGTAAATCCTTCTCTGTCCAGGCCCTTTTTTCATTTTTATTTTATTGTCATTTTCGATCAACTCATTACTACTTTGTATGTCAATTATACTGCATCATTTTTTCCAAGCTGTTATTTGTATTCTGCTTTTACTTATGATATCTGTCACCTTTTTCCAAAATATCTGTGTAACCGCATGACAGTCCTGTCTTTTGATTCTAAGTTTTATATCTTAGTTAGGAAGGTTTCCTCCATACTCATACTTAATAAATATTCTCAGGAATTTTCCCTTGACTGTAATTCATTCTTTAATGATTCACTAAATCCTTAGCATCCCAGTGTGAAGTTAATGAAAGAATCAGGGGAAAAAGCTGAGAAAACAAGGAGTGGAGGAGTAAGGAGAGATGGGAAGTTCCAGATATGGGTCAGGGGTCGGGGGCTGGGTTCTAGCCTCTGCTACGGCAGAGAGAGAGATGGGAAAAGTTTTAAACAGTGACACTAGCTTGCTAAACCTCTCCACTGTTAGTATTATGAAGGAAAAGGAAAACTTTTTTAAAAAATTTTTTTCTGGTGTTAGGGATGGAAGCCAGAGCCTGGCATACACTAGGCAAGCACTCTACCAGAAGCTATACCTTCAGTCTGAAGTCTCAAATATTTTTATTTGAAATTATAATTAAGGGCCGGGGATTTAGCTCAGTAGTTTCGCTGCCTGCTGTGCAAGTGCAAGGACCCGAGCTCAAACCCCGGTACAAAAAAAAAAAAAATGAAATTATACTTAAGCCATAAACATAAGGAGCAAAGTATTGGCTTAAAACCATATGAACACAAAACATACTAAGAATTTTTTTCTAAAAAGTAGGAAGAACAATTATACTTTTCGAAATACTAAAAATGAAATGCTTTAAAGTGATAAAAGGCAATTAATTTCCACTTAGTATTTCATTCAAGCCTTTTCCATAGACATTTTAAACATCATATGATTATCATATTTTCACATCTAAATAGTTAACAGGGAATTGTTAGAGAAATTCATTTTCCAATGTTATGTAAGAGGAAAACAGTCACAGAATTGTACGTAATAAGAAATTCCAGGTAATTGTTTAAGTTAGAAATATGCATGTGCTTGCTGCAATACCACAAAAAAGACTGTTGAATTAGAGGTTATATTTTTTAAAACTTTATGAAAAGCCCTTGAAAAATATTTTTCTCCAAAACTGACATCTTAAGAATCAGCTCACAGACCCTGGTAAGACTCACTTGGAGTACTGAGTTGTTTCACAGGAGTTGGACTCTTTGTTCACAAAAACACACATAGTCTAACAAACCAGAGCTAGACACCCAGACCCTCTTCCTAATGCTCTTTGGGGAGAAGTGAATAAGCCTATTGTTGTGGCTTGTATCTAGATGTTCCCCCAAAGCCTCATGCAGTCATGTGGTGGGGAGTTTCAAAGGAGGCTGGATTAGGGAGTGTGAATGTGGATTGAGGGTGTGATATTGAGGTTAAGGGTATAGACAATGAAAACCTCACCCTCAGTGTGGGTAGCAGCAACCAGTAGGGTGGTAGCCCGGATGGAATATAAAGGGAAAGAGGGAAGACAGGCAGCTGCTGCTGCTGCTTGCTGCTCTCTGCTTTCTGCCTGCCACACTATGAGCTGTTTCTCCTCTGTGATCCTTGTCTGCCATGCTACCCTGCCTTGGAGCCAGCCAACTATGGCCTGAAACCTCTACGAACTGTGAACTGAAGTAAACCTTTCCTCTTTTAATGTTGGGTATTGGGTATTTTGTCTCAGCAACAAGAAAAGTAAGTAAGAGACGTATGATCTGCCCTCCTTCAGACTGCTCACATCCTTGTAAGTGCTAGGAGTATCCCAAATCAAAGAGTCTGTGATAGCAAATACTTCAAAGGCAAGGCTCCCAAAGAAGAGCAAAATGAGAATAATTCCATCAGCTATCAAGAAGTGGCTGGGGCCGGGGATTTAGCTCAGTGGTTCTGCTGCCTGCCTCGCAAGTGCAAGGACCCGAGTTCGATCCCTCATACCAAAAAAAGAAGTTGCTGAAAGCTCTAACAGTAAGACCATGTGGTATTTATTTGCACAGAAAAAGACCAACAAATGAATAGAATAAAATGGACCAAATATACAAGGTGTAATCAGAACATATGGTATATGTTTAAATGTTTTAAATTTATTGCAGTAAAGACACATTGCTATTAATCCCCCTGAAAATACTTCCCATCACTTTGAACACACTTACCTCATTGTTCTTGCCACTTTCTTTAGTCCTCTTTCATGAGTGTCTGCCTTTATGAGGTGTAATCGAACACATGGTGAACACTGCTGCCAAAGGCATCCAGTGCAAAGGCAAGCATGTAAAAACATCACAGCTGTCCTCAGCCGCCTTATTCACCAGATCCGGCACCATGAGACCCCAGCTCCTCTCCAAAGTCCAAATAGCCGTGAAAGGGATTTTAAATCGACTCGGGACACAGAGGCACCAGACACCACAGCTTCAGAAAGTGGCAGGAATGAGGGGATAAGCAAGTCTGGTGGGAGGATTCTGAAGGAAATTAATGGCAACATGTCTTTTAATATAGTACATTTTTTAATTTAAATATTCACTATGTTTTTATCATATCCCATAGACATGCATATGGAGAAACCTGATTTATGACAAAGCAGATGTTGAAGATTAATGGGGGAAAGAGATTTCTGTTCAGTAACTGGTGATATTAAGATAACTGGCTATCCACTTTTATGAGAGGGAAATTGTAGGGGAAATTTATGGGAAGAAAACTAAATTAGATTTCTACCTCACACCAAATACATAAAATAATTCTAGAAAGAATTAAAGATTTAAATATAAAAGGCAAACCATAAGATATTCAGAAGGTAGCATGAATAAATGTTTCCATGACCTCATAGTAGGAAAGGTCTTCTTAAAAACCAAAAACACAAATGTATAATAGATAATATGAGATAGGAAAAAAAGGTCCAAGGGGGAAGGGGAAGTGTGAGGGATAGGGGAAAGGAAAGAAGGGAAAGGAATAAATATGAGAAAAGGAAAAAATGGAAACAAAGTCTTTGTTAATAGGGAGGGGTAGAGGGGTTGAAGGGAGGGAAGGAAAATGGGGAAAAAAATAAGAACCAAGATATATCATGTAAAGGTACAAATTCCCAATGATGAATGTCATCATACTGCATACCTAAAATGTACCAATACACTTAATAAATAAATTAAAAACCAAAAACAATTTATAAGCACAAAAGAGTGATAAATCAGCTACATTATGTACTTCTCAGCCAGGCATGGCGGCGCAAGTCTAGCACTTGGGAGGCTGAGGCAGGACAACTGCTGTGAGTTCAGAGTCAGCCTGGGCAATACAATGAGTTCAAGGCCAGCCTGCACTACATAGTGAGACCCTGTCTCAAAAAAAAAACATCAACATGAAAAAATTACATACTTCTCTTCATTAAAGGACACCATAGAAAAATTGAAAAGATAAGGTACAGACTCAAAAAAGATATTTCCAAGATATATAATTGGAAAAGGGTTTAGTATGTATAATACTTAGAACTACACTCTTAGACATATGAAAATACAAACAACCCAATGGGAAAAACGGGCAAAACATGTAAAGTCATTTCAGAGAAGGGGACATAAATGCCTGGGTCCCTCAGCTTTTCATCACTGCAACAAATACCTCCAATAAACAACTAGGAAGAAGACAGGTTTATCTGGCTCACAATTTCAGAGGGTTCAGCCCATGGTCTGCTGGCTCCAGGGCAGAAACATCACACTGGAAGGGCCTGGCAGAGGGCAGCTGCTCACCCCCTGGTAGCCAGGAAGGAGAGACAGGGAGAGCCAAGGAACCAGGGCCGGGACTGGATGCAGCCTTCAAAGGTATACCTTGCAACCTGCTTATCCTAACTGGGCCACCTCCTCAGAGTCCTTCATCTATGCACTCCCCAGCGATGGCCACCCCACATGAGCTCAGCACCATGGGACCCAGGCACCTCTGGAAACCCCACCCCAGAACTGCCACACTGGGGACCAAGCCCACAGGACATGAGTCTGTGCAAAGGGCACATTTCATAGTTAAGCTATCATGATGCCCATAATCACTAGAGAAGATGGATAACCTCTTTTTCTTTTCTGTTTTTTGTCATTTGGGGTTTTTTTCTTTTCTTTTCTTTTTGTTTTTTGAGACAGGGTCTCCCTATGCAGCTCAGGCTGGCCTTGAATTCACTATGTAGCCCAGGGTGGCCTAAAACTTGCAGTAATTCTCCGGCCTCAGCCTCCTGAGTGCTGGGATTCCAGGTGTACACCACCATGCCTGGCTCTTTCTTTTCTTTTTCTTTTTGCTTAACCTCATTATTAATCATAACAATGAAAACTAAAGCTGCAATAAGACATACTTTCACATCTACTAGTGAGGAAAATATTCCTAAGTTACACAACACACAGTAGTGACCAGGATGTGTGATCAATGGCACCTTATTCCCTGTACACTTGTACATTTTGCAATCAGTTCTAACATGGTTAATATATACTATCATTATTATCATTATTACTATCTGTAATGATTCTTTAAGGTAAACCTTAAGGTTTCTTCAAAGCAGGTCTCTAGCCAGGCCTGGCAGACATGTCTCCAATCCCACAGTTCTCACTTTTCAATATTAGGAACCTGTGTCCGTTTTTTAAAAAGTCTATGATTCAAGAGAACACTATAATATTTCTTTTCTCTATTAGGTGATTTTTCCTCCTAGTCATATATTCTAGATTTTCAGCTTAAAGGCTCTGAGTGCACACCAGGCTGAGTAGGCAAGGGCAGTATCTCAGGGACAGAATACCACCCGGCATGGAGGAGGCCCTGGGTTCAAGCCTCAGCACTGGGAGAAAATGAACAAATGAAAACGGGATACTTTATGATCTGAAGGAGGAAAAAATGGTCATGCATGCCCGGTGATGGCATCTCCAGCTCAGCAAGAGAAGGCAGGTACAGACTGAGCACATCCTGTCTCCACTTGTCACCCACGGGAGGGCAACTCCAGGACTCCCACCGTCAGTGGAGACCCCATACCCACGCTGCAACACAGGCCTTTTTTGATTTCTGAACTGATGGCTAAGGGCTCTCCACTGCGGCATTCAACTCCACACAGTCTGCAGCGTGAGCACGGAACCAGGTCCCGGCATTCACAACCTTCTCTTCCAGACCCCGCCACACTGTGGAAGAAGCACTCCGCAGGAAACTGCTGCTGTTACTGTGTGCTTCCCATAAAAATAAACAGCTTTCATGTTTTCAATTCTACACTTAAAGGCAGAAATAGAGCAGTTAAATATTACATTTTAAAGTAGAGCCTGTTCTCCTTAAAATGTTTGAAAACAGTGTGTATCTCCAAAAGAACAACTGAAAGTAACCCAGAAGTGAAAGACCAATCCTTCAAAGAAATTCTTTTTAAATATTCTATTGGCACAAGCAACTGCAAACAGAATACAGCCAACAAGACAGACACAACAAAGAAGACAAATAGCTTTAAAAACAACAACAAAAAAAAAACCCAACTTTAAATGATTTTCTAGAATGGAAAATCAAGATCTGGGGAGAGACCTCAGTGTAGAGTGTTCTAGCATGCGTGGGGCCCTGGGTTGAGCCCCAGCACAAGGAAGGCAGGGAGGGAGGAGATGCATTCTAATTTAACATTTCCCTCTCTAATGCAAGTAATGTTTTAATGATATCTGTTGGTTTTCAGAAAGGTGCTATCGTGTCTTCATTTCCAGAAAAGAAAGGACAAGCTTTTAAAGACTGCACAATCAGGCAGCTCCAGCCTGTGTGTCTTGCTCAACACTGTATCTTCCCCAAGTGGCGCCCTGCCCAATCCAGTAGCCACGCAGTACAAATTTTTGAATGAGTAACTAAAACACAACAAGAGGGAATGGGCAGTCTACTGTGAAAAGAAAAACTCAGACTGCTCTATAATGTAAATAGCTGGCAATGCAGATTATAAAATACTAGACATTGTCATAAATGGTAAAATATACTGTGTGTGTGCATGCACACATACATGTGTATCCATATGTGTGAAAAGAAACATTCTGGAGGCCACAGACACAGACTGCTCTCAGTACAGCTATGCAGTTTCAAAATACAGTTTCACTGAAGAGTCCCAAAATCTCCAGATACACTCATGTTAAACTTTTATAGCTCCCATAAGTGTTCTTCTGAAAATCAAGCAAACCAAAAATCAAAATTAAACTTTAGACCCTTTTAAAAAATATTCCAAATATTTACAAGTCATCTAATACTGTAAAGTACCAAACGTTAAAGCAGAAAATGTTAACCATATTTAAAACGCTGTGGTCGACTGCAACAGAAAGGAGTAAAAATTAGAAACTTAAGAAATTACTAGGATGGGCCAGGGATTTAGCTCAGTGGTTTCGCCACCTGCTGCGCAAGCGCAAGGACCCGAATTCGATCCCCGGTACCAAAAAAAAAAAAGAAATTACTAGGAACACGTGAAATGACAAACTCAAACTCCAAACAAGAAGAAGCCTTGGAGACCGTTCTGTGTCTCCTTTCTGAGCCCTCCGCCAATAGGATTCTCAGCCGGTGGTTGGCTGGCTTCTCCTTTCTTGACAGGGAACTCATTGCTTTTTAAGGAGGCCTCTTCTTTCCATTACTGGACAATTATACTTGAGAGAAAGTTCTTCATTTTGATCCAAAAACTGAAACCTCATGACCCGGAGGATCCTGTTCTGCTCTATGAAGCCAAGTTCAAATGTGTCAATAAAGACAAAGTCAGTGAATCAGTTCAGTAACATAATAGGGAGATCAAAAAAGCAAAGCAAATCCAGAAGGAAGTGAAATCCAGGGGGAAAAGAAATATTAACCCACCACCCTCTAAGACTACCACCTTCTGAATGCCTTGGAGGCCCTCCAAGATGCTACACCCTCTGAGGTAGCATGAAAGCCACAGGGAAACGACAGTGCCTGTCCTTAAACCACTCAGCTTTGCGGCCTTGAGATGGGCCTCCACCTCTCTAAGGCCCATGTGGGCAACATCTACCTTTCCTCCTATAAGGATTCTTTTTGGTTTTTTGGTATGGTCATTTTGAGATTTCCTTTTCAGGGTATGAGGATTTTATTTTTAGGGAGCATGCGATAATATATTTGTGTTTTGTAAGGTCCTAAGTTTGTGATAAGTTGTTACAGAAGCAACAGGAAATGTATACAAGAATGCACTGTGATAATTATAAATCCCTCACGAGAACACTGGTGTCTACTCTTAGGAGCAGGGTACAAGGAATCGTTTGCTGTGGTTCTTTGCAGGCGTCACCTATAGAGAGGCAGTTTCCGTGCAGAAGTGTGGCCCAGCTGGAGGGAATTAACCCCTGGCAACCTCTAACCCAGTACTTTCTGCCTCTATGAACTTATCTATTTAGGTGTTTCATGGAAGTGGAGCCATATAGCATCTGTCCTTCTGTGTTTGGCTTGTTTACTTGGCATAATGTTTTTAAGTTTCTCCACGTTGTGATATGTATGGAAACTTTTTTTTCGGAGTAAAGATTTTTATAAAAAACGAGAAATGAGGCCTACAAGTCACCTAGGCCTCAGTCGGGCCTCATATAGAGTTTAATACTTAATTATTTTTACTGTTTTCTTCAAGGTATAAATGAGCAATAAATCTCCGAATTATTTTGAAAATTAAATGAGATAAGATACCAGGCCCCAAACACAACTATTGTTTCGTTTCCCCTCCCCGGCTCCTACCCCCAGGACGAGCTGTTGCTATGGCCTCCACTTTCCCAGCGGCTTCTCCTTCCGAGCCCATACGTCTCCGTCAGTGACACAGACCGTTCAACACCAAGAAGATGCAAAATCTTCACCTGCTTCTCTCTTTCAAAGCCACAACTACTGGCAGAACTTGCTGTGTAGAAACACCTTTACCACACGTATCAATATGCAAGTAATTACTACATTTCCAAATCTGGAATGCAATAGGCAAAACTACAAGCTCTTAAAAGGGATAAAAGGACAGGATATTTGTAAGCCAGCAATCCTGAAAAAAACCTTGAAAGTATGCTGGTTCACATACTCACATAAACATGGTGGAAGGAAGACTACAAAATCTGGCCACATGGCACCTGAGAAATGCCTTTTGCCAGAGACGAAAACGTGAAATGAAACAAAAAGGAGGAAAGCTCCAAATGTGAGCAACTGGATCAAAATAAAAGATGTGACTAAAAGTGATTTTTTGAAAGTATCGGTAAACCATTTCCAAAACTATAAACTGATAACTTAATTTTTGTTAGTTTCATTATAAATGTAAACATACCTTCTTTAAAAACACAAGAACTTAAAATAGTTTAGGTAAATCAACTGAGCATTAACTTTCTCATCATTTTCATTCAGCGATTAGAAAAGTAATCTGGGGGTTCCCCTCATAAGATTTTGTGACTTTGAATTTGCAGATATAAAATAAGCTGACAATCTGTCAGAGCATATGAGAACCTGTTTAAAGATGAATCCAGGGAATTTAAATGGCTTTCATCAGATCCCTAATCCAATCATCTCTAAAACTGTACTCGTAAATGTTCAGTTGTTGAATGATTTACAGTCCTGAAGAAGTTCCAAGAGGAAGAGCTGCTCAATGCCCCGGAAGTACTTCAGTGGCTGGTGCCTATACGAGGGGTCCAGGCTGAGAAAAGGAGTCTGAAAATGAGTTGAAGTGTATTAGTATCCTGCCTCTTTTGAGGACGTCACACAATGCTACCAGTAATGCTGAATCATTCCTTTTGAAGGTATCTCTTTAAAATTTGTGTTTAAATGTTAACCATTTGGAAGTAAGAGAAAAAATTTTAAATTTCAAATCTAGGGTATTTGATGGATGCATAGTCTTAGTTGTCAAGTTATTTTAGAATCATGACTGTCTTCAAACACTGTTTTGGCCTGAGTGACAGACACAAAGCCCTGATTTACGCACATCCCAAACACAAAATCAGCCAGGCTCTGACTGTAATTGGGCAGGTGGGCCCCTCAGCCCCAGAAGAGAGAGCATCATTTGTGAAATCATAAATCCACAGTCAAGGATTCTAGTGGACAAGATGCTTTGTCCAGCTGCCCAGAGGATAATAAAAAGAAGAACATTATCATGATGTAACAAGTCACTCTTTTTTCAGCTCCTTGGTGTTTTCAAGTGAGCAGTCACACAGCTAAGCAAAGGCAAAGCCCTCAATAGTATCGGACCAGCACAAAAAGCAACTGGGTCTAGGGAAGAAATAACTAGAAAAATATTAATGAGTTCTTCTATTGATTTTGCACATCTTCAGGCAACACTTCCCCCTGCATTCCTGTCATCACAGTACCCGGCCTTGGAAGGAGGTGGCAACCTTGCTGGGTGCTAATTCTGGCAAACAGAATGATCTCCAGGGACCAGCCATGTCACTCAGGCGGAAATTCCCAGGGTCCCTTTCGGATGTAGTGCAGTAAGTTTCTGTTGACACTACCATACATTGGTCCATTTATTTTTCAATGAATCATATTTGTTGAAAGAACCTCAAAATAAGCCAAATATTTCTCTTCTATTTGGCTTTCTAGTTATAATGTAAAAACATTTTTTACTATATATTCCTGATAACGAACAAAACTTTCTTTGAAGAATCAAAGCATTCACAAAATGGTTTTCAAAAATGGCTTCTACATGACATCATCAAAATACCTGTTTGCACAATTACTTTTCAAACAGCCACACTAAGCTCATTTAAGTAATACTCAAACTAAAAACACATAGGCATGTTTAAAGAACAAAAATAACAGGTCTTGCTATCAAATAACTAGATATAATGATTATTTTATTAGCATAAATACACTTATATACTTATATAAGCCAGTTTATTAAGAACTTTAAATTGAATTTTACTTATGTTAAATGTAACTGAAAATATATACAGATTCAATGCTATTTGCTAAAAATAATCCTGATAGATTTTTGTCAAGCTCCTGCTATACAGAATAAAACTGCTCTAAAATTTTATAGAAAAATGTATATAATTAGTATCTGTATTATTCTGTATTAGGAAACCACAAGCATTTTTTCTCATTACTGTAGATGAAACTAATACAAGTAGTCACTTCATACATCCTAATTTTCTTAGTCTTTTTCTGACACCAACCAATACTGACTAGTGAATACTTGATCCAGCAGAAATCGATTCTTCCACAAAATACTTATTGCACATCTACTATGTGCTAAGCTACTGCTAAAGACTTAGGATTTGATGTGCACTAAGATTCCTTCAGGTTCATTATATTAAGTGAAATAATCCAAGCACAGAAAGACAAAGACCTCATGATTTCCTTCAGATGGGAAATCAAAAAGTTATTCTCATAGGAGTAGAGAGTACAATGGATGGTAGTTACCAGAAGCTGGGGCAATTAGGGGCAGGGGAAGTCGGGAAGATGTTGGTCAAAACATACATAATCATAGGTAGATGGTAAGAATACATTTAAGAGAGCTATTATATAGCATGGTGACTATGGTTAATGACAATAGATTGCATTTTTGAAAAATGCAGAGAGTGGGTCACAAAAATGCTAACCATGTGAGATAAAACATTTGTTAATTAGCTAGAGTTAACCATTTCCTAATGTATATACCTCAAAATATCATGTTGTACACAATACATATATACAATTTTATCTAAGTTTAGGTAAAATAAATAAATAGCTAAGTGATTCCTTGCCTGAAAAGCCCATGGTCTGTTAAAGGCAAAAGACAGCCACATTAAGGTTTACTGTGTAGGGATATGCAACAACACTGAAGATCCCCGCAAGGGCCCTTTAAACCAAGCAGGAAGGCCAGCCACATCTCACTAGAGAAAAACTCCCCTCCTTTACTAAGGAGATGATGGCCTAGTCCTGTCTGGTCTGCACTTCACCTTGGCAAAGCACTGTTGAGAGGTGAAGACAACACCAAAAT
This sequence comes from Heterocephalus glaber, assembly GCF_053883595.1. Taxonomy (NCBI): domain Eukaryota; kingdom Metazoa; phylum Chordata; class Mammalia; order Rodentia; family Bathyergidae; genus Heterocephalus; species Heterocephalus glaber. The sequence continues at coordinate 5,256,925 of NW_028258444.1, read as the reverse complement.
ATCTCTGAGAATTACAAGCATCTTCTGATTCCTTCCTCCTCCACCAGGTAGCATCACAGCATTTAAACACGTCAGCCCAAGACCTAATATGAGCCAGAAAATATAAACAAGTCCAGCTGTTGTTCAGACCAGACACAGACACAGCAAGAAAAGCATCGTCTAGAAATTTACAGCCTAATGCACAAAAATTGTATTTCTGGTTGGATTTTTAACCATACTACATTTATTTTTTTTTCTTATTTAGCCAAGTGAATAAAAATACGATATCTGAAAGTATAAATGCTTACCACATTACATACTGAAGTAGAAGACATGATTGGACATGTCATAAATCATGTCTTTTAATTGTAATGTCACAAAACAAAACCTACCCTTCCACTAAAACAAAGTTACATTATTAAAAAAATTTTTTGATATTATATGCCGAACATCTAAAATGCCACAATGCACCTAAAGGTAAAGGCTTGCTACACAGAAATGCAGTGTGTTTGTACACTTGTTTACTTGCCCCTCCAGCGCCAAAAGAATGAGTTAAAAACAGAGTGCCCTAAACAATACGTAGGGAGATCAAAGCTGTCCTCCAGTTCATTAGTCAGCCAAATACCAAGAGACTAAAGAGGACAAATGTTATACATGGCCCATTTGTGATATTCTGATTTGGTAAATACAGGCGTTTCATCTGGAGAGCCTCCTCTGAAATTCTGGCTACCCACATCTCTGCCATACACCATCCTTGCAGACCTCTGGGAGGGGGTTCCACGGTCCTTGGTCAGGATGATTTCCTAGGGTTTGGGCTCCGAGGTGAGCCCAAGGCAGATCACCCAGCAAAGTTGTTTTTGCTGCTACAGCCCAAGGACAAGAATGACCAAACCCGAGGAGAACCAAGCCTGCCAGCCTTTGTCAGCTCGGATTGGCAAGTTCTCCTAAGATGAGTCTCCTGTCACCCAAGAATGGTTACATTCAGCAGAAAGCTGAGGTATCACTGATCCTATGCCCTGGAATTGCGGTTCCCCGGGCACAAACCTACTCATCAGCTCTGCGGGTCATGGGATTATCGCTGAAACCTGGATTCAAAATGACAGCAGTTCGGGGAAGTTTGATTTATTCCTCCAAGCCAGTTCAATGCCACCCTGGGGCACCGGTACTTGAGGACTGAGGCTGTCCCTCCCCCATGGGCTCCCCAAGCCAGCAGCACCTCCCAAATTCCTGCTTACACCTTCATTTCTTGGGCACTTTTTCCCTCGAGGAGAAAACAATGGACTTCTCAGTCTTATCAACAAAGGGCCCTAAGATGCAGCCCCTCCGATCGCATCCCTTCCGACCGTGGACCCAGCGGGCCGGGTCGGCCGCGACTCACCTCGCGGAGCTGCTCCAGCTCCTGCTTGAGGCTGTCGTACTCGGCCTCCAGCTCTTCATACTGCTGCTTGAGAGTCAGCTTCTCCTCCAGCACCACCAGCCCGTACTCGGCAGCCTGGATCTTCTCGTGGGTGGTCTCGGTGAGCTCGCGGGTCAGCCGCTCGATCTCCGTCTTGTAGTGATCCACGCTCTGCAGCAGCTCCTCTGCGGCCATAGCCCCGGCGGGCGGGCGGCGGGGCAGGCACGGGCGCGGATGAGGCTAGGCGGGGGGCCCGGCTGCGGGGCGCGGCATGGCCCAGCGTGCGAGCGTGCGGGGATCAGGAGCGAGGCCCCGGCGCGCGGTGCCCACCCGCCGCGCCACCTGCGCCGCCGCCGCCGCCGCGATCCTGCTGCAGTCGCCGTGCAGCCTGCGCCCGACCCGGCGCGGCCCGCGGGGGGCAGGAGCGGATGCGGTCGGCGGGGGAGGGGCGGGCCCGACGGAAGCTACCGGCGCCGCTGGCTGCACTGCCAGCTTCCCCTGCTGCGGCCCCAGCGTGGACGCCCCCACCCGGGATCTCTCGTCGCCGCGTGGGCCTGAGCTCGGAAATGTGCACCTTGTGCAGAGAAGAGCGCTCTAACACGATGGGTCTGGGGGTCCGCCGCCTGCTCGCCCCGGCTCGCTACACCCTCCTCGCGTTCTACACGCCACAGCTGGTGTTTCCTAAACCTTCCAGATGCGTCCCCCGACCCCCCGCCCTCCGGTTCCCAATGCGCCCCAGTCTAGCCTGGTCCACCTAATACTCTCCTCGAAGAACTTCACTGCCCCTCAGCACGGGCTTCGTTAAAAATTGCCTGCCCTCCCTCCCCCAAGCCCTGCTGTGCCCTGCTCATCATAAGGTCCATATCTACTCAGGAAAACTTCTCTGTGAGTCCTGTGCAGTGTGCACGCGTCTCCGTGGAAGCGCCTTCTTGTATGGGTTCCCAGGAAAGGAAAGCTGTTTGAAAGCCCCTATAAAAGGTAACAGGTCAGTCCACTGATTGGTTTGGCACCGCCCTAATCCCGGTAGCCTATATAGGAGTATAAAAGGCCTGCTAAGGTCCCTTGCTTGCTTTTCTATCTTCTGCCTGCCATGAACTGTTTCTCCTCTGCGGATCCTGTCTGCCACACTACCCTGCCTTGGAGCCAGCCGATTGTGGACTGAAATCTCTACAAACTGTGAGCCAAAATAAACCTTTCCTCCTTTAATTTTGGGTAACAGGTATTTTGTCTCAGCAATGAGAAAAGTAACTAAGACATAGAATATATAATCATCATCATCATCATCATCCTGTTTTACAGATGGAGAAACAAAGGCATGAAGAACTTATGTACCTTGCCCAAGGCCTTCAGCTGGGCAGTTGAAATGATGTTCAACTGTTAATACAACCTTCTTTCCTATGCCAGGTACTCCTCTTTTATCCCAATTCCTTCTACATCCTCCTCCATCCCAATGAATAACTAAAGTACAAATCATGTTTTCTACCAAGATGGTGTAGTGGACATAACAGTGGACTAGTAGTCATAAGATGAATTCATGGCTCCAGTGGCCATGGTACGGTCACCTAATCCCATCAGCTTCAGTGTTATCATCTGATGGGAATGGCAATAATTCTTCCATGAACTCACATGGTAGACATAAAAATCAAGTGTGAAGGTGGAAAGGAAAGATCACTGTAAGGTCCTATATTTTGAGTAACTCCAGTAACTTTTTATATCTGTGCTGCTGAGGGTTGTGAGGCCCTGCTGAGCCAAGGTTTAAAGGAGGGTGTTTATTCTGACACAGTTCAGGCAACATGTGTTGAGCAATGACTGTGTTCCTGCTAAGAGCTGCCCATACATATATCACTCAGTATTTCCAACAACTCTGTAATGGTCCCCAGGTAGATCCTACCCACCCTGCTCATGGAAGGCCTGCTAGCGGGTCATGCTGCTGTCCACCAACTATAGCCCAGAGACACAAGTGTTGGGGGTTTGTTACAGTGTGCAACCATGGCTGCATAGAGGATGAGAAAGATTACTCGGAGACAAGACTCAGTTCAGTCACCAAGAGGACCCAGAGGGGCTGCTACCTCAGCATAAGAGAGCTTCAGGGAAACAGCAGTGAGATGGCCTCTGAAGTTATTTATTTGTAACTCAAGGACATGAGAATAAAGATATAGAAGAAAAACATTTGCAACATATTGTACAGGAGTTTTGTTCAGGGGCCAGGGCCAGAGTGGGATGGTTTGTTGCATGATATATGTAGACCTAGTTTAGGCAATCTTATCAAGGCAATCTTATCAATGGCCAAAGCAAACATCTCTGAGAACAAACTTTTTAATTCTGCCAACTGCTATCCTGCACATTCTACTCTGAACTCTTAACCGTGCATTCCAGAGGCCTGGGAACTGTTGTTCCTTATCACACTCAAATGCAATTACAATGGTACCTCAGTTCACAACTTAATTCTCTCCACAATTCTGGTCACAAACCAAATTGGATGAGAACTGAATCAAATTCCACATAAGGTCAACATTGAACCTAAACATTGAATTTGATTCATTTCTCATCCAGTTTGGTTTGTGCAAAATCATGGAAAGAATTAAGTTCATGAACCAAGATACCACTGTGCTCCCTTGGCCAGCATCTCCCCTCAGGGGTGGACCCACATCTACATGGACACTGAGGGTCACAACCAGTGTTTCCAAAACGAGTGGCTCTACTACAGCCCACACCTTACCCTGGTAGCTCACTGAAGAAATAATGGGAACCGTTTCCTTGGGCTGGGGGCCATGTCCGGAGTTGGGACAGCCGGAGACGTCGCTAGCACGTTGATCAGATCTGGCTTCCCGCTTTCTGTGGGGTGAGATGAGGGAGTCTTAACTGTTGTGACAATTATTTTGGTTAAAGCTTTGCCTGCCTTCAGTCAGACCAAGAGAATAGAGAGACCTCAGTGAATAGAGACCTGGACTAGAGCCCTCCAAAACAGGTCCCAGTTCACACCACGAGAAATACAGGAAGGGACTTTAAGGCACAAGCAGTATGGAAGGAGCCAAGTGGAAGAAATGCTCTGGGGTTTTGTTGGTTTGTTCATTTGTTTTATACATCTCCAAACATCACCCTTGAAGCAGATTCTTCAAATAAAAATTGGAATGGACATTTAAGGAATTGCTAGACAGATCAGGAAATGGTAAGGGCCTGAGGGCAAGCATCCCGACTAAGCATATATAAGACTGAACACACAAGACCCCAAGAAAGACAGCTGGGAGGGTGAGTGTAGAATGGGAGATGGAAGACAGGATTCCCAGTATTCCCAACTGATTTCTGAAAACCAGTTTTTTATTTCAGGACCAGAAATTCGGTGGCTCATCTCCAAGACAAAAATAAAGAAATCCCAGATCTCTTTGATTTTTTTCATTTAGAATTCTAATGAGATGAGGAAAGGACAAAGAAAGCACGGTATCTATGCACAGTGGAGTACTGCTCAGCTGTGAAAAGGATAAGCTTGAGTCATTTGTAGGAAAATGGATGCACCTTGAAACTATAATGCTAAGTGAAGTAAATCAGACACAAAAAGATTAAATAGAACATGGTTTCTCTTAAATGAAAAACCCAAAGTATAAATAAATTAGAGACAAAAGAAACTTGATGAGAAACAGGAAGGTAGACTGTAGAGATGGGAAGGGGATCTGGGGATGGAGGGAGCACAGGGAGGGTGAGGAGGGGAAGGTGAAATTAAAGGTCCAAGATGCAGTTTGCACTTGGTGCCCCGCAATGAATGTACTTATTATGCACCACAAGCATATGCTCATAAAAGTAAGGGAGCACAAAATTCACTCTGCTGAGGTGAATAGGAGGATTGGCTCCATCTCACACGCGTGGCTGCGCCAAGACTGGTGCTTGCAGTAGCTGTCAGAGTTCATGGAAAGTGCTGTCTGTGATGAGTCACTTGTTATACATCTCAGAAATGGCCAAGGACACACAAAGGGAGTAAAACCCACTGAGTCCCTTCCTTCTGCATGGCCAAGGGTAGGAATGAAGAAGGACCCCAGTGAGGAGCAAGGGAGGGGGCCGAAGAAACCCCAGTCACCAGGAAGATCTCTGTATGAAGCCACACTTTTGCCTTTTCCTCTGTAAAGAATCCTCCCTTAGCAATCTTTCTAAATACAAACACAGCTCGCTGGAGATTTAACCCCCTGGTTCCTCCACCTGCCTCACAAGCACAAGATCCCCAGTTCAATCCCTGGTACCAAAAAAATAAAACAAAACAAATGGACACACAGCCTCATCAGCAGACCCTGTGGCAGGGCTGCACTGCAAATTCACCACTGTGCCCACAGATGCTTACTTCGTGAGGTTGGGTGCTCCATGCTGTGCTCTTCCAGATGGATGCCAGGAAATGCAACTGTAGACATGAGCAATGCTCACGGAACACACAACACCAGTGTCCCCCTTGACCAGTACACTGCCTGAATCCTACAGATTTGGTCACTGTGGGGGACACAGGCTGACATCATTAAAGCCTGGGCCAGATGCTTGATCTCTTTTGAAAGAAATGAGACAATAAGTTGGGTCAGGGGAACTCTTGGACTCATAGCTGCCCACAACTGAAAATTGAACCATGACTGCCACGTGTGCAGAGGAGACATTACAGAAGGTAACAGGTGGAAGGGGGTGAGTAGGTGAGTCCTGAATCATCCAACTAAGAACACGTAGTGAGAAACATGTTTAAACACAAAGGGAAGATGAGGATAGGAAAACAGATGGGGGCCTCCACAGAGGTGGGTCCAGACAGTGGGGAGCTGCGGGCTCCAGGGAATGTTGAGGGGGTGCCCTTGGGGCTGCGTCTCATGCTGGCAATGCTGTGGGCCTCCGAGGTAGGCCTGGAGCTGGCTTCTGTGCTGGTGCTGGGTCCCGGGCTGCCCCCACTGGGACCCCTAGCCTGGGCTGCAACACGGGGCTGCCCTGCGCTTGGATCCCAGCCTGCGGGCTGTGATGCTGGTGGGCCAGTGCTGGGCACACTGCAACCAGGGCCAGAGCCAGGTGCCATTGCATAGTGGGCATTGTTCTGCCTGCCACATCTGCATCCTGTGTGGGGACCCTCACTCTCGCCTACCGGCCCACTGTGTGGGCTCCCACAATTTTCTAGCTCTTCTTGTGCCTGCTGCCCACCTCTGTGCTGTGGGCCCATGCACTCCACACTGCTGCTTCCTCTGCCACCTGCCCATGCTCTTCACAGGCTGAGGCCTCTGCTCAGCTTGCCCTGGTCTTTGTGAGGGACAAGTGTGGTGGGGTACGGTTGTGCAGGACGGGGCAGCCATTTCATGGGATGGGTGCTGCTGCTGGGTGCCAGCACTCCTACGTCCTGGGCACTGACCACAGGGCACCCTAGGGCCTCGCTGGGCCCTCCTCTAGCTCTGGTCCTGCCTGGCCTTCTCTTTGCCTGGGGATGGAATCACTTTCCAGACCACAGCTGATGAGGGACTCCAGGAGGGGCCAGAACTAAACAGGGTGGAGGAGCTAGAGGAGGGGCTGTTAGCAGGTTTCTACCCCACCTCCAGGCACGCACAGAAGGAAGGCACGGTTGGCCCTTAAGGCCTGCAGTGGGCAGCCTCCAGCTCTTTCTCGCCTTTCTTGCCCCTGCCCAGCCTGGCCTCAGGCCTTGCGACTGTGCCTCTCTTGTCAGAGACTAAAGAGGAGGGTTTTTCAAGGGCTACTCAGCTGTCCCTCTGCCAGGCTTATAACACGACCATCAGGTCCTTGGCCTCCCTCTGTCCTTGCTGGGTTTTTGATCCTCTCTTTTTTGTCCTGGGTACTGTTTTTGGATCCTCTGTTAGCCCCAGAAAGCACAGAATGTGTGAAGGGCCAGGGTCGTGCCTCCTCTGGCCCTGGGGGTAGAGGGATGCAGATCCAGGCAGTGAGAATCCAGGCATGCTTTGCAGTACCATTCTTTATGACTGGAGGAATTTCTGCAACATTCTAAGAGCTTCTATGTTTGGAACCTCTCTTAGCTAATCTAGTACACTGGGCTGCAGTTATGCTTCTTATTTGGTGAGTGAAAAACATAAAGCTGGAGGAGTGGGTGTGCTCAGATCATGGAGTAGTGAACCTTTGTTTACTTTGTGCTTTCCCCTCACTGTGCACAGCTGAGGGAAGGGAGCAGGAAAAGAACAGGGACTGCAACCAGCGGGGGCCTCTTTAGAGCTGCATGCCCCACCTTTCATGTAAATATAGCAAACAAGGTCAGCAGGCTTCAAAGCAGTTTATCTCTGCTCTTAGGGCCTGACTAGAATGTTCTCAGAGGCAGGGGCTGAGAGACAAGCAGAGCCACACTCTGGAGAGGCTCAAGAATTCCACCAGAAGGGCAGGCAGGTGAGGCTGGAGCCAGCATGGGGACAGATGGGAAGTATACAAGGAGCTGCTGCTGCACCTCCATGAAGCCCTTACCCAGCCGAGCAGTGACCACTCTGGGATGAGAAGGAGTCATTGGCAGAGAAACTGGACAAGAGAAGCTCTGGGTCATGGGGGGACTGGAGAAGGTGGGGATGAGGATTCAGAACAAAACAGAGGTGAAAGGGAAGTCCACAGATAATACTAGGGTCCTGTAAAACAACAGACTGGCCCCACCCAGAAGGCTCAGGGGAAGCCATCCTCTGATGGGTGCTGCCTATGCAACAGAGGTGACCGTTCCCTCCAGTCGGCATGCACTATTGCTGTGTTCTAAAAAGACCTCAGGAACTTGGTGTGCCTGCACTGTGTGCCTTGCATAAGCACCAGCAGACCCACCCTCTGCTTCCTTCCTGCATCATCCCTCGCCCTCCAGAATATCTTATTCTCATTTTTTTATTTAATGTGAAGAGATGCAAGGGAATATTTATACCCCCCCCCGCCACACACACAGCTTCCAGAACTGCTTGAAGAAACTACCAATCCCTTCAAATCCCTCCCTGTGGGTAACACATGGTCCTGTCTTAACCATTCCCTTACTTTGCTTTATAGTTTTATTACATATTTGTATGGGTTTTGCATTGAAATGGAATCACAGAGTTTATTCTTCTATGACTTTTTTTATAGTTAAAGTTTTGTTTCTGAGATGTATACAAAGTATTGCATATAGCTATGGGGAGTTCCTTTTCCGTGCTGCATAGTGATCTACTGGATAGACTACATTTAATTTTTCTATAGTACCTTGTTCTACTGTTCATTTTATCTACCCTTGTGTCCTTTGAGAATCACTAAGAGACCTTATTCCTGATGCCAATGTGTGGACAGAGTGTCAGAGCTAGAAGATATGGAAGATGCAGGTGACCATATTCTCAGATATACCTTTAAAAAATGTAAAATGGATCCAACAGCTGCTAAATGATGAAAAGAAGACTAATTTAAGATTAACTGGAACCAGTGAAAAATCAGAAGACAGTATGAATGACATAAAAACTGTTTATGGAAAATAATAGCAGAAAACTTTCTAAGTATAAGGAAAGAATTTAACATACAGACAACAAAGGCATATACTGTAGAATCCCAAATAGCAACAATCAGAAAAGAACTTCTCCACAACATACCATAGTCAAAATCCCAGAAGTCCAAAATAAGGATAGAATCTTAAAAGTTGCTACAAAAAAAGTAGCAGATCACATATAAGGTAAAAACATTAGAATTATAGCAGACTTCTCAACACAAACTTAAATGCCAAGAGAACTTAAAGTGTTTCAAGCCATAAAGAAATAAAACTTCCAAACCAGATTGATATATCCTGAGCAAAACTATCTTTAAAACTTGATGGAGAAATAAGTTCTTTCCATGACAAAGAGCACCTTCAGAAATTCATGACCACCAACCAGCACACCAAAAAATTCTCAAGGATACCCTAGAAAGAGAAAGTGAAGCCAACAATGCCAAAGCCTAATGGAATGAATACACCAAGCAGAGTGAGCCTTTAAGCAGAAGGAGGGAAAAAAGGAATCAGCAACAAGAAAATAATGCATTGACAGGAATAAGTCACTGCCTTTCAGTCTTAACTCTCAATGTAAAAAGGTGTCAGTTCCCCAATCAAAAGACACAGATTGGCAAACTGGATCAAGACCAAAACCCAAGAGTATGCTGTACTCCAGAAACACATTTAACCCAAGAAAATTCATAGACAAAAAAAAAAATCAAAGGATGGAAAACAATATTTTATGTATGGGGGCCAAAAAATGAGCAAGAATAGGGTGGCATGTCTACAGACAAGGTGGACTACAAACCAAACTGATCAGAAGAGACAAAGAAGGTCACTACATACTGCTTAAGAAGACAAGTCAACTGGGCCAGGGATGTAGCTCAGTGACACCCTGCCTTCCTGGCAAGCACAAGGTCCTGAGTTTAATTCCCAGTACCAGGGAAAAAAAGAAAAAGAAAACAGTTCAACAGAAAGAGAGAACAATTATAACTATATATACACTGAATACCAGCATCCCCAACTTCATAAAACAGACACTCTGGACATAAAAGAGCAGATAAATATAAACACAATTATATTGGGAGACCTCACTATTCCACTATCACAAATATACAGATCAACTAGAACAAAACATTTTTAAAACTCACAGTTCAGTATGGACATGGTGGTGCATACCTATACTCTCAGCACTCAGGAAGCTGAGGTAGTTGCCATGAGTTCCAGGCCAGCCTGAACTATACAGTGAGTTCAAGGCCAGCCTCCACTACATAGTGAGACCCTGTCTCAAAAAGAAAAAATTAACACTAGGCATAATGGTGCACCCCTATAATCCTAGCACTTGGAAGGCTAAGGCAGGAGGATCTTGATGAGTTTGAGACCAGGCTGGGCTACATAGCTCAAGACCAGCCGACACTAAAAAGTGAAACCCTGTCTCAAAAAAAAAAAAAATCAGGTTGCAAGTCAGGCGGAACATGCTGAATCAGCCCCCTGCAGACAGGCAGCCACCTGGTTCCACACTACAAAGACGCAGAGGACACTGGACCACCAGACCACGGTACTGAGTCCCACCACTCCTGGCCCAGAAGTAGGGGCTTCTGAGCTGCCATGCCACTGCTCCTGGTCAAGAGGAAGGGGCTTCCCGACCATCATCCCTCCTGCTGCTCCCAGCCCAGAGGAAAGGGCTTTGGGCCACCTTCTGTCCTGCCACTCCTGGCCCAGATGAAGGGGCTCCCCGGCCATCATCCCTCCTGCTGCTCCCAGCCCAGAGGAAAGGGCTTTGGGCCACCTTCTGTCCTGCCACTCCTGGCCCAGATGAAGGGGCTTCTGGGCCACCATCCCTACCGCTGCTCCCGGCCCCTGTCCCACCTCTCCTGGCTCAGAGGAGGTAATCCGTGCAGATGTCAACAGCTGCCCCCCCCAGTCGAAATGAGAAAACACGTAAATAAGTCTCAAAACCAGACTTCCAGATCATCTACAGCAACCCCAAAGGGAAATGAGATGGAACACTCTGATACTCAACCACCTGGACCCACTGAACTGGCAACAAAAGGGGTTCTGGAAAAAATGAAATCAGAAATAATTTCTCAGATAACAGGAGAAATTGTGCTCCTAGTGCAAGACATGATTAATAAATCTAGAGAGGTGCTCAGGAACATGATGGAATCCCAACATAGGAAACAAATGGAATCCATAAAACAGATGCAAATAGATTTCCAGGACATGAAAAACTCCACTGAAAGTCTACACAGCAGAATGAGCCAATGTGAGGACAGAATTTCAGATATAGAAGGTAAGATTCCAATTAGTGACCAGGAAAAGAAAAATTGCTTCAAAATTATAAGGGAACATGAGAAATCAATCCACCAGCTGCTAGATGATGCAAAGAAGAATAACATAAGACAGATTGGAGTCAATGAAGAAACAGGAGAGAGTGCAGAAGACATAAAAAAACTCTTCACAGAAATAATGGCAGAAAACTTCCCAAGTAGGGAAAAAGAGCTTGACATACAGATAAGTGAGGCATATAGGACTCCAAATAGCCTTGATCAAAAAAAATCTACACATAGGCATAGAATTGTTAAGATTCCAGAAACTCAACAGAAGAACAAAGTTCTACAAGCAGTTAGAGAAAAGAAACAAATCACATACAAAGGAAAGCCCATCAGAATCACAGCAGACTTCTCAACACAAACCATCAAGGCAAGAAGAGCTTGGAGTGACATATTCCAAACCCTAAAAGAAAACAGCCTCCAACCCAGATTGATGTACCCTGCAAAACTATCTTTCAAAATGGATGGAGAAATAAGATACTTTCATGACAAAGAGCACCTTAGGAACTTCGTGAATACCAAACCAGCACTCCAAAGAATTTTACACAATATCCTGGGAACAGACATTGAGGATCACAACCCCAGGAAGCAAAGCAGAATGAACCCATCTGGGACAACAAGAAATTAAATGTAAAGGGGGAGAACACACCAAAAAGAAAAAGTCATGGCAATGACAAGTCAATACGTTTCAGTTATAACCATCAATGTTAATGGTCTCAATTCACCAATCAGAAGAAATAGACTGGCAGAATGGGTCAGGAAGCAAAATCCAACAATATGCTGCATACAAGAAACACACTTAATTCAAAAGGAAACTCATAGACTGAAAGTTAAAGGGTGGAAAACAATACTGCATGCAACAGGAACCCCCCAAAAAAGCAGGAGTAGCTATCCTCTTGGCAGATCAACTAGATTTCATACCAACACTGATTAAGAGAGACGAAGAAGGACACTACATCCTTGTACAGGGAAGAATCCAAGAAGAAGAGATGACAATCATAAATATCTATGCACCAAACACTAGTGCACCCAACTATATAAAACAAATACTAACAGACATGAAAAGTCATATATGCACTAATACAATTGTAGAGGGGGACCTCAACACCCCACTGTCACAAATAGATAGATCAACTAGACTAAAACTAAGTAATGAAATACTAGAACTCAATTGAATTCTTGAACAAATGAACTTAAGAGATGTTTACAGAGTGTTCCACCCCACAAAATCAGAATACACATTCTTCTCAGCTGCACATGGGTCATTCTCCAAAATAGACCACATACTCACACATAGAAAATGTTTAAGTAAGTGAAAAGGAATTGAAGTTATCCCCTGTATATTATCAGACCATAGTGCGATGAAATTGGAGATCCATAGCAAAAGAAACTGGAAAAATTGCATAAACACGTGAAAATTGAACAACACACTTCTGAATAACCAATGGGTCACACAGGAAATTAAAGAAGAAATCAGACAGTTCCTTAAATTAAATGACAATGACAATACAACATATCGGAATCTATGGGACACAATGAAAGCAGTCTTACGAGGGAAATTCATAGCAGTGAATACACATATTAGGAAAACAGAACGAGCCCAATTAAACAACCTGATGCTGAATCTCAAGCTTCTAGAGAAAGAAGAGCAGGACAACCCCAGAGCTCATACAAGGGAGGAAATTATAAAGATCAGAGCAGAAATCAATGCAATGGAGACTAAGAGAATGATACAAAAAAACAATGAAGCCAAGTTGGTTCTTTGAAAGAATCAACAAAATTGACAAATCCTTAGCCAACCTTATCAGTACAAGGAAAGAAAAGGCCCAAATCCATGCAAGTAGGAATGAAAAGGGTGAAATTACAACAGACCCAGCAGAAATCCAGAGGATCATCAATACCTACTTCCAGAACCTATACGCCAATAAGATGGACAACACAGAAGAAATGGACAGATTCCTAGATACATATGAATTACCAAAGTTGAACGAAGAAGACCTAAAAATTCTGAACAACCCAATATCAACCAATGAAATTGAAAATGGAATTAAAAACTTATCAACTAAGAAAAGCTCGGGCCCTGATGGCTTCACTGCTGAATTCTACAAGACATTTAGAGAGGAACTGCTGCCACTACTGTTTAAACTCTTCAATGAAATTGAAAGGGAAGCAATACTCCCAAATTCATTCCTGGAAGCAAGCATCACCTTGATCCCCAAAGCAGAAAAAGACCCAACCGAAAAGGAGAACTATAGGCCAATCTCACTAATGAACATAGATGCAAAAATCCCTAATAAGATAATGGCAAAGAGAATGCAGAAGATCGTCAAGAAGATCATACACCCTGATCAAGTGGGATTCATCCCAGGGATGCAGGGATGGTTCAGTATATGAAAATCAATCAATGTAATACACTATATCAATAGAGCCAAGGACAAAAACCATATGATTATCTCCATAGACACAGAAAAAGCATTTGAAAAAATCCAGCATGCATTTATGATTAAAAACCCTACAAAAAATGGGAATAGATGGTCTCTACCTCAAACTGATAGAAGCCACCTATGAAAAACCAACAGCCAATATCATACTAAATGGTCAAAAACTGAAATCCTTCACACTATAATCAGGAGCAAGACAAGGATATCCACTATCACCACTCTTGTTCAATATAGTTCTGGAAACATTAGCCATGGCAATTAGACAAAAGAAAGAAATAAAAGGAATAAAGACAGGAAATGAAGAAGTCAAATTGTCATTATTTGCAGATGACATGATACTGTATATAGAAGACCCTAAGAACTCCACCAAAAGTCTTCTAGACTTAATAACCAAATTCAGTCAAGTAGCTGGTTACAAGGTCAACACACAAAAATCAATAGCTTTCCTCTACACCAATGACAGACCCACTGAGAGAGAAATAGGGCAAATAATTCCTTTCACAATAGCATCCAAAAAACTGAAATACCTAGGAATCAACCTAACAAAAGAAATCAAAGGCCTCTTCTCTGAAAACTATGGCACTCTGAAAAGAGAGATTGGAGATGATATCAGAAAATGGACAGACCTCCCCTGCTCCTGGGTAGGAAGGATTCATATAGTGAAAATGGCCATACTTCCAAAACTGCTACACAGTTTCAGTGCAATTCCAATTGAGATCCCAGCAGCATACTTCATGGACCTTGAGCAAACAATCCAAAAATTCATTTGGAACAAGAAGAGACCCAGAATAGCAAAAGCAATTCTAGGTAACAGAGACATGGCAGGGGGTATCACAATTCCCAACCTGCAACTATACTACAAAGCTACTGTGATAAAAACAGCAGGGTACTGGCAAAGAAACAGACCTGAGGGGAAAAAAAAAAAAGAAACAGACCTGAGGACCAATGGAACAGATTAGAAGATGCAGAAACAACGCCAGACACACTCAGCCATCTCATCTTCGACAAAGGAGCCAAACACCCTCACTGGAGGAAAGATAGCCTCTTTAAGAAATGGTGCTGGAAAAATTGGGCTTCAACTTGCCAAACATTAAAACTAGACCTATATCTCTCACCATGCACTAAGCTAAAATCAAAATGGATTAAAGATCTAAATATTAAAATAGAAACTCTGAACCAGTTGGAACAGAGGTTAGGTAGAACTCTTGAAGACATCGGTGTAGGAAAAGATTTTATGAACAAAACCTCAGTTGCCCATGAACTAGCGAAAACAATCAACAAGTGAGATCTCTTCTTATTAAAAAGCTTATGCACAGGAAGAGAAACCACCAGCAGTGTGAAGAGACAACCCACAATGTGGGAAAAAATTTTCACCTGCTCTTCCTCAGAAAAAGGTCTACTATCTTGAATCTATAAAGAATTTAAAAAGATCATACCTCCCAAATTTAAAGACCCAATCTGAAAATGGGCATCTGAAATGAACAGACATTTCTCAGACAAAGAAGTAGAAACAGCAAATAAATACATGAAAAAATGTTCAACATCACTGGTCATTCGAGAGATGCAAATGAAAACAACACTGAGATTCCACCTCACTCCAGAAAGAATGGCTGCTATCATGAAATCAACCAATAAGAAATGCTGGCAGGGCTGTGGGGAAAGAGGAACCCTGCTCCACTGCTGGTGGGAGTGTAGACTGGTGCAACCACTGTGGAAATCAGTATGGAGATACCTCAAAGAACTAGGACTGGAAGTCCCATTTGACCCCGCTATTCCTCTGCTGGGGATCTTCCCCAAAGAATTAAAAGAATCATACCACAGTGATATATGTGCACCCATGTTCATAGCAGCACAGTTTGTGATAGCTAAAATTTGGAAACAGCCCAAATGCCCATCAACTGGAGACTGGATAAAGAAAATGTGGTTTTTTAATAAAATGGAGTACTACTTAGCCATAAAAATGAGGAATTAGAGACATTTATAGCTAAGTGGATGCACATTGAGGCAATACTCTTAAGTGAAATAAGGAGGACACACATGTATAAATACTGAATAGTTTCTCTGGTGTGAGAAACTGAAAGTGTAAATAAGGACTAAAATGTATAATAGCTAATGTGAAATAGGAAGAAAAGGGGCAAAGGGGAAGGAAGTGGGAGGGCTAGGGGAAAGGATAGAAGGGAATGGAATTAATATGAGAAAATGGAAAAATAGGAACAAAATCTTTGTAAATAGGGAGGGCTGGAGGGGTTGAAGGGAGGGCTGGGCAAGGGTCAAAAATAAGAACCAAGAGAGATTATGTAAAGGTGCAAATTTCCAATGATGAATGTCATTATATTGTATACCTAAAATGTATCAATGATTAGAATGAATAATCGATAATGCAAAATAGGGAAAAAAGGTCCAAAGGGATAGGGGTAGTGGGAGGGGCAGGGGAAAGGAAAGAAGGGAAAGGAAAAATGATGAGAAATGGAAAAAATGGAAATAAAGTCTTTGTAAATAGGGAAGGGTGGAGGGGGTGAAGGGAGGGCTAGGAATGGGGAAAAAATAAGAACCAAGATGCATCATGTAAAGGTACAATTCCCAGTGAGAAATGTAATTGTGTTGTATACCTAAAATGTACCAATAAAAGAATTTAACAAAAAAAAATCAAAGCTGGGCTGGGGATTTAGCTCACTGGTACCTTGCCTGCCTGGCAGGCACAAGGTCCTGAGTGTGATTCCCAGCACAAAAAAAAAAAAATCAAAGTTGAACCATACCATCATACAAGTGGACTTAATAGAAATATATGGAATGTTCTACCCAACAAAAACAGAATATACATTCTCAGTAGCACATGGAATTTTCTAAAAAATTGACCACATATTAGCCCATAAAGCATGCTTAAATAAATGAATAGAATTATATATATATATATATATATATAAATTACCAAAACTGAACCAAAAAGATCTTAAAACCCTGAATAATTCAATAACAAGCAATGAAATTGAAGCAGTAATAAACTTACCAGCTAAGAAAAGTCCAGAACCTAATGGATTTACCTATCCCTGAATTCTACAAGAACTTCAGGGAAGATCCAACACCAATATTCTTCAATCTCTTTGATGAAATTAAAAGGGAAGGAGTATGCCCAAAGTCATTCTTGGAAACTATCATTATCATGTTTCTAAAACCAAACAAAGACCCATTAAAAAAACACTACCACAGGCCAATCTATGTCATGAACATAGACACATAAATCTTCAACAAGATACAGCAAACAGAATGCAAAGAATCATTGTTGCATGCCTGTGATCCCAGCACACAGGAGGCTAAACCAGAAAGATTGTCATGACTTCATGGCCAGCCTGGGCACCATAGTAAGTTCAAGGGAAGCCTGGACTTCATGGAAAGACCCTGTCACAAAAAAATGCAACAAATCATCATAAAGATCACATCAGTAGGCTTCATACCAGGGATGCAAGGATGGTTCAACATACACATATTAATAAACTTAAAACATCACATAAACAGAAACAAGGACAAAAATCACATGCTCATCTCATTAGATACAGAAAAAGCCTTTGAAAAAATCCAATAACCATTCACAATATAAACCCTGAAGGTATAAAAAGACCTTATTTCAACCTGCTAGAAGTCATTTATGATAAATCAACTGCTAACATCATATTGTATGGGTAAAGAATGAAAGCATTCTCTCTAAAATCTGGAATAAGACAAGGATACCCCATCCCACTCCAGTTCAATATAGTACTCAAAACATTAGCCAGAACAATCAGAGAAGAGAAAGAAATAAAAGGGATACATATGGAAAAGGAAAAAAAAATCAAATTATCATTATTCACAGGTGACATGATCCTTTACATAGAAAACCCAAAAAATTCCACCAAAAGACACCTAGAACTATTAAGCAAATTTAGAGAGCTAGCAGGATATAAATAAACACCAAAATCAGTAGCATTCCTGTACAACAATAAGGAAGTCACTGAGAAAAAAATTAGGAAAACAATACCATACATCAAGAAAAATTAAATACCTAAGAATTAGCCTGTGGTGGATCCCTGGGCCCCAATCTCACAAACAGCAGCCAAGATCAGCCTGAACTTATGTGGAACTGAAAGCAGCAGAATTGGCATCCCACCTTATTCTTACTGAAGGCCTGCTGGGAGTATCAAGCACCCTGTCCTAATCCCAGTTTAGGCTTTCTGGGATCATCCAGCATGGATCTGGGCTCTGTCTGCCTCCTTTGTCTACCAGTGACAGCAGACATACACCGTGAATTGCACACTACCATTAAAATTTAGACACCAGAAGATAACCATAGGCTTGAAATTACAGACAAATTTCTTTTTCTCTCTCTCTCTCTTCTTGTTTTCTTTCCTTTATTCTTATTTCTTTTTATTTTTTCATGAGTGTGAACATTGTTTTTAGGGTTTTTAAAAATTTGTTTAGTTCTGTTGTTTTTTCCTTCTTTATTTCTCTCTTGTCTTCTTCACCAGTTTCCAAAAGCTTCAATAATCTTCCTTTGTCCTTCAGCCTTGCTTTTAAACCCTTTCTCTTCTTTTATTGCTCTATTTTTTTCCTCTTATCCCTTTTAAATTTTTCCCCTGTGGGTAAAATCACTCTATTGAGGGGATATTTACTGTATATAATTTTCTGATTTATTTTAGTTTTGTTAGAAATATCATATCTAAGGTTATAGGTGGCAAGTAAACAGTTACCACAGTTTATCATTTTCTAGTCTATGCTTGATGCAATTGTTATCACTGATTGTACCACTTTAGCCAAGATGACATAGTTGTGATCAGCTGTTCTTCCTTGAATGCCAATGCTGAGATTGTCTGAGAGTCATAAACAATACCATAGCCCAGTTCCAAAGAAGAAGTTTCTTGAACAAATAGGTAGCAACTTCTCAGGCCTAAGAAATTGAAGAGGCAGGATCTTAGGAGAGACTCAAAGCCAAAAGACAGCTAAACCCAGAAGACTTCTCTAAAAAGTAGTCATTTCCTAAGGTGGACTCAGTACTAGTAATAAAGCTACCTACATAAGCAATTTACAAATATCAATGAAGAAAACAAATTTTAAAAAATAGAAAATGAAAAGACATGGAAGCAAGATGCAACCTCAAACCTCCAGCTTGCCCAAGGTAAATCCAGGGGCCATTGAGGTGGGAGAAATCAAAAGCCACCCAGCCGAACTTTCTAAAATGGTAGCAGTGGAAGTGAAAAAGCAGATGAATGAGGCTCTAAAAAAAATCAGAAATAATTACACAGATAACTAAAGAAATGTTGTCCATAATAAAGGACATGGTTAGTCAATCATGAGTAGATACAGATAAAAAAAACAGAGGAGCTTAGGAAATTGAAGGAAACCATGACCATTCAACAAAGGAAAAAACTTGATTGCATGAAACCAATTCAAACAGACATCTGGGAGATTAAAAATTTTATTGAAAGTATTCAGAGCAGAATCAACCAGTGTGAGGACAGAATATTAGACCTAGAAGACAGGTTTGCAATTAGCAATCACCAAATGAAAGACTTCTTCAAATAGAAAGGGAACATGAAAACTCAATCCAATAGCTGCAAGATGAGGAAAATAATGATAACATAAGATTAATCAGAATCAGTGAAACATCAGATGATAGTACAAAGAACATTAAAAAAACCTGTTCACAGAAATAATGGCAGAAAACTTCCCAAGCATAGAAAAAGAATTTGACAAGGGCCGGGGATTTAGTTCAGTGGTTCTGGCTCCTGCCTCACAAGCGCAAGGTCCCGAGTTCAATCCCTGATACCAAAAAACAAAACAAACCAAAAAAAAACCCTCAAGAATTTGACATATAGATAAGTGAGGCATACAGAACTTCAATTAGCAATGATCAAAAATATACCTATTTACACAAGCCATATAATAGCCAAGATTCCAGAAATTCAACACAAGAGCAGAGTGTTAAAAGCTGGTAGAGGGGCCAGGGATGTAGCTCAGTGGCACCGCACCTGCTTTGCAAGCACAAGGTCCTGAGTTCGGTCCCCAGTACAAAAAAAAAAAAGCTGGTAGAGAAAAGAAAATCACCTATCAGGGAAAGCCTATCAGTATCACAGCAGACTTCCCAAACCAGCACTCCAAAATGTTCTGAAGGACATTCTAGAAAGAGACAATGAAGCTGTGTGCATGGTGGTGCATATCTGTAATCCCAGCACTCGGGAGGCTGAGGCAGAAGGATTGCCATGAGTTTGAGGCCAGCCTGGGCTACATATGAGATCAAGGTCAGCTTGAACTACACAGTGAGATCCTGTCTTAAAAAAAAAAAAAAAAAAGAGGGAAGAAGAGAGAGACAACAAAGACTAAAACTCTATGAACTCCAACAGAATGAATCCACCAGGCAAGGCAAGCCATTAAACAGAGGGGAGAGAAAGGGAACCAACAACACGAAGATAATATGACAAGGACAAGTCAATACATATGAGTTACAACCATCTATGTTAATAGTCTCAATTCACCAGTCAAAAGAAACAGACTGGCAGAATGGATCAAGAAACAAGATTCAATAATATACTGCAAAAAGAAACACATTTAACTCAAAAAGAAATTCATAGACTGAAAGTCAAATAATGGAAAACAATATGCCATGAGACAAGAACCTGGAAAAAACCAGGGGTAGCTATTCTATTTGCAGACAAAGTAGATTTCAACCTGACTGATCAAAAGAGACAAAGAAGGTCACTATATACTTGTTAAGGAACAATCTAAGAGGAAGAGATGACAATCCTAAATATATATGCACCAAATACCAGCACATCCAACTACATAAAACAAACATTAAAGGACATGGAAAATCAAATAAGCACTGATACAATTGTAATGGGGTCCTCAATACCCCACTGTCACAAACAGACAGATCAATTAGACAAAAAAATCAACTAAGAAATATCAGAACAAAACCAAACTTTTAAACAAATAGACTTAGTAGATGTCTAGAGTGTTCAGCTGCACATGGGGCTTTCTCCAAAATAGACTGCATACTAGCTCATAGAACATGCTTAAGTAAACGCAAAGTAATGGAAATTATCACATGTATATCATCATATCATAGTACAATAAATTGTAAATCAATGGCAAAAGAAACCACAAAAACTACATATATATGTGGAAATTAAATAACACCTTTCTGAACAAACAATGGGTCAAGATGAAATTAAAGAAGAAATTAGACAGTTTCTAAAATTAAATGATAATACCAATAAAACATACCAGAACATAGGGGATGCAGTGAAAGCAGATCTGTGAGGGAAATTTATAGGGGTAAATTGCCACATCAGAGAAACAGCACTATCTCAAATAACCTAACATTGTACCACAACCTTGTAGAAAAAGGAGAGCAAGTTAAACCCAAAGCACATACAAAGGAAGAAATTATAAATATCAGAGCAGAAATTGATGCAATTGAGACCAAGAAAATAATGCAAATAATGAATGAATTAAAGTTTATTCTTTTAAAGATTAAATGAAATCGATATACCTTAATCAAAATAAGGGGGGAAAGGGGCCGGGGATTTAGCTCAGTGGTGTGCAAGCGCAAGGACCTGAATTCAATCCCCAGTACCAAAAAAATAAATAAATAAAAATGGGGGGGTGGAGAGACCCAAATCCATGCAATTAGGAACAAAAAGGGTAAAATCACAATGGATCCTACAGAAATCCAGAAGATCGGTAACAGCTACTTCAAGAACCTGTACTCTATTTTTTTTTTTTTTTTTTTTTTTGGTACTGGAGATTGAACTCAGGTCCTTGCACTTGCGCAGCAGGCGGCTAAACCACTGAGCTAAATCCCTGGCCCTGTACTCTATTTTTTTATACCAGGGATCGAACTTGGGGCCTTGTGCTTGCAAACCACTGAGCTAAATCCCTGGCCCTAGACCCTGTACTCTAACAAGATGAAAAATGCAGAAGAAATGGACAGATTCCTTGATATATATGAATTACCAAAGCAGAATCATAAAGACATAAAAATTCTGAATAAACAGTCAATGAAATTGAAGATGTAATTAAAAACCTATCAACAAAGAAAAGCCCAAGTCCTGACAGATTCACTGCTGAATTCTTCAGGAAATGTAGAGAAGATCTAATGACACTATTCCTGAAACTCTTTAATGAAATAGAGAGGGAAGCAATAATACCAAAGTCATTCCTGGAAGCAAGTATTACCCTGATACCAAAACCAAGAAGGATCAAACCAAAAGATGTCCTACATGCCAATCTCCTTAATGAACATAGATGCAAAAATCCTCAATAAGATACTGGCAAATGGAATGCAACAAATCATCAAGAAGATAATAAACCATGACCAAGTAGGATTCATCCCAGAGATGAAGGGATGGTTCAACATACACAAGTCAATAAATGTAATACACCATATGAACAGAGCTAAGGACAAAAAAAACCACATGATCTTTTCAATAGATGCAGAAAAAGCATATACACCCATTCATGATTTCAAAAATCCCTACAGAAAACTGGAATCGAAGGTCTTTATCTCAGTCTGATAAAAGCCATCTATGACAGACCAACAGCTGACATCATACTAAAAGCTTTGGTCAAAAACTAAAAGCTTTCACTTTAAAAACAGGAACAAGATAAGGACATCCAATGTCACCACTCCTATTCAATATAGTTCTGGAAACATTAGCCAGAGAAATTAGACAAGAGAAAGAAATTAAAGAAATAAGGATAGGAAAGGCAAAAGTTAGATTATTGTTATTTGCCAAAAGACTTCTAAATTTAATAATCAAATTCAGTAGCATAGCAGTATTTAAAGTCATCACTCAAAAATCAATACCATACTTGTACAGAAATAAACTCACTGAGAGAGAAATTATGGAAACCACACCTTTCAGAATAGCATCCAAAAAATGAAATACTTAGGAATCAATCAAAGGAAGTAAAAGACCTTTACACTGAAAATGACAGTACTCTGAAATAGGAGATGAAAGAAAATATCAGAAAATGGAAAGATAGCCCTTGTTCTTGGATAGGAAAAACTAATGTAGTGAAAATGGCCATACTTCCAAACCTATTATACAGATTTAATGCAATCCCAATCAAAATACCGATAGCATCCCTCACAGAACTAGAGAAAACAACCCTAAAATTCATTTGGAATCAGAAGAGACCTAGAATAGCAAAAGCAATTCTGGGCAACAAAGGCAAGGCAAGGGGCATCACAATCCCTGACTTGAAATTATACTACAAAGCTACTGTGATAAACAGCATGGTACTGGAAAAAGAGAGAGAGAGAGAGAGAGAGAGAGAGAGAGAGAGAGAGAGAGAGAGAGAGACCTGAGGATCAATGGAACTGACTAGAAGATGCACAAACAACTCTAAACCTAATCTTTGACAAAGGAGCCAAGCACCTTTACTGGAAGAAAGATAGCCTCTTCAATAAATGGTGCTGGGAAAACTGGCTTTCCACATGCCAAAAATTAAACCTAGACCTGTATCTCTCACCATGCACTAAACTAAAATAAAAATGGAGGGCCAGGGATTTAGCTCAGTTATTCTGCCGCCTGCCTCGAAAGCACAAGGTCCTAGGTTTGATCCTGGTACCAGAAAAATAAATAAATAAAATAAAATAAAATAAAAATGGATCAAAGATCTAAATATTAAAACAGAAATACTAGGGCTGAGGATTTAACTCAGTGGTTCCACTGCCTGCCTTGCAAGCACAAGGACCTGAGTTCGATCCCCAGTACCAAAAAAAACCAACAAAACAAACAAACAAACAAACAAAACCAGAAATGCTTAATCTGCTGGAGGATAGAATAGGTACAACTCTTGAAGACATAGGTGTAGGCAAATATTTTGTTCACAACCCCAATCACACAGAAAATATCACAAAGAATCAAATCAACAACTGAGATTATGTCATATTAAAAGCTTTTGCACAGCAAAAGAAACCACCAACAGAGTGAAGAGACAATCCACAGAATGGGGAAAAAATTTTACCAGCTACTTCTCAGATAAAGGACTAATATGTAGAACATATAAAGAACTCAAAAAAAACTCAGACGCCCAAATTTAAAGACCCAATCCAAAAATGAACATCGGGGGCCAGGAATGTAGCTCAGCGGTGCCCCACCTGCCTGGCAAGCACAAGATCCTGAGTTTGATCCCAAGTACCAAAAAAAGAAAAAGAAAAAAAACAGAAGAAAAAAGGGCATCTGAAATGAATAGACATTTCTTAGATGAAGTACAAACAGCAAAAACAGCAAATAAATATATATTTAAAAATATTTCAACATCACTGGTTATTTGAGAAATGCAAATTAAAATAACACTGAGGTTTCATCTCACTCCAGAAAGAATGGCTATGATCAAGAAATCAACCAATAACAAATGCTGGCTGGGCTGTGGGGAAAAAGGAACCCTTCTCCACCACTGGTGGGAGTGCAGACCAGTACAACCACTGTGGAAATCAGTATGGAGATTCCTCAAAAAACTAAAATTAGAGGTTCCATTTGAGTCAACTGTCTCCTTCTTGGCATCTTCCTGAAGAGTTGAAAGTATACCATATCTATATATGCATGCTTATGTTTATTGCAGCACAATTGTAATATCCAGCTCTTGGAAATGGCTCAAATGCCCATCAATGGATAAATGGATTAAAAAAGGTGGTTTTTATATACAATAGAGTACTACTCTGCCACAAAGAAGGATAAGTTTGAGACATTTTTAGGTAAACAGATGCACCTTAAGAACATACTGCGAAGTGAAATAAATCGGACACACAGATTTAAATATCACATTGTTTTTCTTGTGTGAGAAACTAAAAGCATAAATGAGGACTAAAATGGATGATAGATATTGGAAAATAGAAATAAAATGTTCAAATGGAAAGGAGAACAAGGGATGGGGAAGGGAGGTGGAAGGAAGAGAAAAGAAAAAAATAGACTAGAAGGAAAAAATGAAAACAAATCTTTCGTAAATAAGGAGGGGAAGAAAGTTGAAGGGAGGGAAACAGAATGGGGAAAAAAGAATCAAAATATATCATTTACAGGTACAAATTCCTTACGATGAATGTGATCATTATGTATATCAAAAAAGTACAAATAAAATTAATTTTTAAAAAAGAATTAGCCTAACAAAAGAAGTGAGAGGTCTGTACAATAAACATTATAGTACTATGAAAAAGGAGATCAGGGCCGGGGATTTGGCTCCGTGGTTCCGCTGCCTGCCTCACAAGCACAAGGAGCCAAGTTCAATACCCGGCACCAAAAAAAAAAGAAAGAAAGAAAGAAAAAGGAGATCAAAGAGGACATCAGAAGGAAAAATGTCCCCTATTACTAGACAGGCAAAACCAATACCATCAGAATGGCCATACTTCCAAATTGATATATAAATTTAACACAATGCCAGTCAAAATACCAACAGCTTTCCTCACAGAACTGGAGAAAACAATCTTAAAGTTCATATGGAACCAGAAGAGATCCAGAATGGGAAAAGCATCTTGGACAAGAGCAAAACAAGAGGCATTACAGTCCCAGGTGTCAAGGTGTATTACAAAGCTACAGTGATAAAAACAGCATGGTATTGGCAAAAAACCAAAAACATCCTTAATGGAACAGAATAAAGGATGAAGAGACAAGAGCTGGCACATTCTGCCATTTGATCATTGACAAAGGGATCAAAAACATAACTGGGGAAAGACAGCTTCTTTAAAACAAATGGTGCTGGGAAAACTGGCTATCCATATGCAGAACACTGAAGCTAGATCCATGTCTCTCAGCATGTACTAGACTAAAATCAAAATGGATCAAAGATCTAAATGTTAAAACAGAAGCATTGTGAACGCTATTCGCTGGCTGGTCGGGAGGAAGGGGGCTGATTGGCGTCGATGCGGGAGGCAGTGGGCAGGCGGGAACGTGAGGTCTCCACGTTGCCTGAGGAGGCTTTTCGGCGGCGGCTCGTAGCCTTCGGCGCTGGGGAGCTGCTTGTCGCTGCCGCCTCATGGCGGCCATCGGCGTCCACCTGGGCTGCACCTCAGCCTGTGTGGCCGTCTATAAGGACGGCCGGGCTGGTGTTGTTGCAAATGATGCAGGTGATAGAGTTACTCCAGCTGTTGTTGCCTACTCAGACAACAAAGAGGTGGTTGGACTGGCAGCAAAGCAAAGTAGAATAAGAAATATTTCAAATACTGTCATGAAAGTCAATCAGATCCTTGGCAGAAGTCAGAAATGCGGTCCTTGGACCTGACTTTTCAGCAATTGGTCCCGAGAGGGAAGAATCAGCTGGCTCCTGGGAATATGCTAAGAGTACACAGAGGTCCTCTACACCTTCACATTTGCAACTTGCTGCCCAGGCCCTTGCTTCACTAGCCTTCCGAGCCCACTATGGCCACTGCTAATAGCAGTGCAGGCATCCGGTGGTCCAGACAGGAGACAGGAACTTTTCTCTCCATACTAGGCGAGGCAGAGTATATTCAATGCCTCCAGACCGTGCATCACAATGCAGATGTCTATCAGGCTGTATCTAAGCGAATGCACCAGGAAGGCTTCTGCGGCACCGAACATCAGTGCCGCTCCAAGTTTAAAGTTCTGAAGGCATTGTATTTAAAGGCTTATGTTGCTCATGCCACGAGTATGGGTGACCCACCACACTGTCCATTTTATGATACGCTGGATCAGCTTCTTCGAAATCAGATAGTGACTGACCCAGACAACTTAATGGAGGCTGCTGCTTGGGCCAAGCACTACGATCAGAACTTAGTGGCTTCTGGCATACCAGAGGAAGAGAGAACCAGCATTCTGAAGGCGAAAAGGACTCAGGTAGCTGATCATCAGCCTATCTTGAAAACAGTTAAGGAATCAGATGAGGCTTGTCCGCTGAAAATCAGTGACCAGATGTGAGAAACCAGTGACCTCGAGGACTCCTGGGATGAGTCCTCAGGTGCAGGGTGCTCTCAAGGGACCCCAGCTACAGCAGCTTCCACAACCTTTCCAGAGGTGCAGTTGCTCCCTGTCAGAGCAGCCCCATGACCAGACTGGACATGTCGGGTGAGACCAGTCCTTCCACCAGCACCAGCAGAAACCCTCCTGGTGGAGCCTCCACACTGCAGCCTCCAGTCTTCTCTTCCAGTCTTGGTTTTGTCTCTGGTGGGGATAGGCCTGTGGCCGGTGAGCCCCCACCAAGGTAGGCAAGGCGAAGAAGACGGTCAGTGGCCAGGACTATTGCAGCTGAGTTGGCAGAAAACAGGAGATTGGCACAAGAACTTTCAAAGCAGGAGGAAGCAAAACTGGACAGGCTAATTGCTATTGGTGAGGAGGCCAGTGCGCAGCGAGACACTGCCAACGAGCTGCACAGGGACACTGCCATGGCAGTCAGACGCTTGGCGACCGCAGTGGAAGAGGCAGCTGGTGCTTTTCAGCTAGGGCTTGAAAAATTGCTTCAGAGGCTGATTCCAAATACCAAAAGCAAGAATTGATTACAGAAGGATACACTGCCTAAACTGGTAGAAGTCTACTTTCAGCACCTGCCTTCTGGTACCTTCACTTTTTCTGTGTCCTCAGAAGAGTGAGATGAGTCATTAATAGAGTGGTAGCAGTTCACTTGTGAGTTCCTTTTCCCAAGACCCTCCACTGATTGCAAGATCTTCCCAAACTGTGAAGGGTGGCCTAATAGAAAGCAGATGGAGCCGAGTACAAGAGCCAGTTTGTCCTGGCTTTGTCGCTTATATGAGGCAATCTCTTTTACCTCTCCATGACAGTTTCATCTGTAAAATGGGGGACAGATAAGTAACTCCTGCCCTGCCTACCTCACAGGGTTGTTGTGAGGATCAAATGGCTAATAGTTATGAAAGTTTAAAAGCACTATACACATTTAAGTTATTAATGCACGTGACTGTGGCTGAGGCAAGGCTAGGATGAGCACATTAGTTCACAAGACATAGAAGTATGGTTGCATACCGTGACCTCATTGCTTGAATCTTTACTAGTTTAATTTGACTGCCTCATGGAGTTTCGGATCTCAATTTTTCAAATCCATCTGTGACTCATTTGCCTAGTATAGGCACAATATTTTACCTTTATCTCTTTTAGTTTCACTGCCATAGCTCTGACAGGTCTACTACTAAGCACTCATATTAGTCAAATGAGCATTCTCTCCTTCATTTTACTAGTTCTTGTCTCCTGTCAAGAATATAATTAAGAACTGACAGGCAACCACAATTAATAGTATGTTGTGGTTCATATTGATAACCTTTGATATGATGAAATATTGGCTCTTTCATAAGATAGTAAATGTAAGTAAATTCTTTGCATTTTATATTACTTAGGTCCCTTTTTATGCATATGTTATATCTAAATTGTGGTTGCCGTTTGAACATTGTGGAAACAATTTGGATTGTATCATTTTTCCAATATGCTTTTAGTTAATTTCACTTTTTTAAGTGGTTTTGGTTTTGGTCGTTGTTTTGGTCTGGTATGTTAAAGAGGGCAACCCTTAGAAAACTTTCCAAGGTCACTTTTTCTCAGGTGGTATAGACAAAAGTTCATCTAGGGAACAACAAAACATGGAAGAAAAGATGAACTTTGTTTTCCCTTTAGCTTTGAGAACACTGGAGGGTGGTGTAAATGAAGACCACCTGTGATAAACTTTTAAGCACAAACCTTCAGCAGATATATCCTCCACCTCAACACACAAACTTTGGGAGAGATGAAGCAACACTTCCAGTTAACTTAGAAAGAAGCTATTTCTGGCCATCACTAAACTAACTTAAAGCTTTTAGTGGTTTTCTTAGTATTTTCAGAAATCTTTGGGATTTAAGAGGAGTACTTTCCGGAAATACAAACAGTGTTTGGAATTTAAAAGGTTTTCCTGCAGTCAAGACACTGGGGGAAAAACACCAGGTGTGTTGGAAGGGATTATGTTTTATATATCCCAGGCTGGATACTTACCTGAACGCCGGAAATGTATATAGGTGAAGAAGTGTCAGAACCACAGTGGGCCTACCACGAATACCACAGGTCACAAGCAAGCCAGCCAGCAGGGTGAATGCAGGCTGGCCATGTAGTGCAGTGGAGGTGGTGCACTGGAATCTGGTTAGAACTGCTGGACTCTAATCCTAGCACACTTCATTGGGGAAATCACTTGCCCTTTTTGTGCCTCAGTTTCTATCTCTAAAATGACAGATTTGTACCAGATGCTTTTTTCTAGTACCTTTCAATTCTAAAAATATTTTAAATAGCATGATTTAAAAATACAAAATGAAAATGAAATTTCAATTAACGTTTTCAGTCACAGCAGCATATTAGTATATGTTGGAAATTCTGGTAACAATTGTATTTTAAGGGAGCCTTTTACAGTATCAATGTTAATGTACCCATGAACTTTTAAGCACCAGGCCAGACATAAAGATTCCTTGCTTTCAAGAAGTATATGCGAAGGTATTGAAAGACACATATAAATACATCTTAATTGTTTTAGGCCATTATATGGAAGGATTTGGGTCAGTTATAGCTGGAAGTCACTAATAAAGATTGAATAGCTTTTCTGGGAAAACAGGTAAGTACTTTAGCGTTAGACCTGTACAGTGTAAATCTAATGGTAGGAAAGTACATAGGCAAGGATTTATTTAAAATATGAAAAGTGCTGAAGAGCAGAAGTGGGGTTAAAAGTTTGGAGGTACTGTTGTGAAAATCTAATGGATGAAGTGCTACAGTATGGGAATAAAACTTAAAGAGAAAGGGTCCTAATTAAGTAAACAGAAAAATATGCTAAGAATATCAAGGGGAGAAAGATTGAAATAAGAGGGGACCATGTACTGGGAAGTAAGCAGAGTCCCACCTAAGCTCCAAGTCCAGCCCTGCTACCTGGACAGCCTCACACAAGACTTT
The DNA here is from genome assembly GCF_053883595.1 of Heterocephalus glaber. Classification (NCBI taxonomy): domain Eukaryota; kingdom Metazoa; phylum Chordata; class Mammalia; order Rodentia; family Bathyergidae; genus Heterocephalus; species Heterocephalus glaber. The sequence goes on along the minus strand of NW_028258444.1, from coordinate 5,227,469 downwards.
TCACCAGTGCCGGGCTCAGGTTACCCCTACATGGGACCAAGTCATTGTCCCACCTACCTCGCAGGGGTGTTGTGAGGACCCACGAGCAGATGAATGCAAAGCATTGTTAGACACTGAAGTGTAGGCACTGAATATAATAGGAGTGGGGAAAGACTCCATGTGTTAGAGTACCATGATGACTCTCAGGTGCTCAGGTGGAAGAGAAAACGGTATGCTGGGAACACTGATGCAATGGTAGGATTCATACTGTTTCCTGAAGACCGTGATGTGAATGCAGTGCTTGTGTGTATCAGCCTCCCACTACCTTTGTGTTTCTGTTAAGTAATTTAATCCTGGTATGGACAAATAAAGTTTTTACTTATATGTAAAAAAAACCAAACAAAACAGAAACATTGCTGGCAGATAAAATTGGTAAAACTCTTGAAGACATAGGCATAGGCAGGGACTTTCCGAACAGAACTCCAATTGCACAAGAAATAACATCAAGAGTCAACTAATGGTTATCATATTAAGTTAAAATCTGCACACAAAGGAAACAACCAACAAAGTGAAGAGACAATGTACAGAATGGGAAAAATTTTGCCAGCTATTCCTTGGACAGAGGACTAATATTTAAAATAGATAGAGAACTTAGAAAAATTAGGCCTCCAAAATTAAAGTCTCAATCAGAAAATGGGCAACTGAAATTAACAGAAACTTTTCAGAAGAACAAATGGCCAATAAATGAAAAAAGTGTTCAGTGTCTCTGGCCATCACAGAAATGCAAATTAAAACAACACTGAAATTCTATCGTGGTGCACGCCTGTAATCCCAGCACTTGGGAGGCTGAGGCAGGAAGATCACTGTGAGTTTGAGGCCAGCCTGGGCTACAGCACGAACTCAAGGCTAGCCTGAACTACAAAGGGAGACCTTGCCTCAAAAAACAAACCAAAACAACAACAACAAAAATCTATCTTACTCCAGAAAGAATCAAAATTGAGATTTTATCTTACCATCAATAAATCAAATAAAAATAAATGTTGATTAGGATTCAGGGAGAAAGGAACCCTTCTTCATTGTTGGTGAGAATGTAAACTAGTACAGCCACTGTGGATATCTACTGAAATTCCTCAGAAAACTAAAAATAGAAATTTCATTCAACCCAGCTATTCCTTTCTAGGCATCTTCCCGAAAGTTAAAGACATCCTATTAAATGACAACATGCTTACCCTTGTTTCTAGCAGCACAACTCACAATAGCTAACTCTTCGAAGCAGCCTGTATGTTCTCCAACAGAAGAATGGATAAAGAGAATGTGGTATTACAATAGAGTACGACTCTGCTATAAGAATAAACTTGAGCCTTTTGTAGGAAAGCAGATGGACCTTGAGGCAATATTATTAAGTTAAATAAATCAGAAACATAAGCTTAAAATCACGTAGTTTCTCTTATATGAAAAATCCAACATATAAGTAAATTGATGCCAGGTGTGATTGTGCACGCCTGTAATCCCAGCACCTGGGAAGCTGAGGCAGGAGGATCATCATGAATTGAAGGTCACCCTGGACTACATAGTGAGAACTTGTCTCAAATACACAAAACAACAACAACAAAAAAGAAAGAGATAAAAGTAAATCAAAGGGGCAAATGAAGGACAGATGACAGTAGGCAGGGAGATATATCTTTTACAAAAGGTAAGGGGACTAAGACATGGAGTAAGGGAGTAGGTAGGGGAGGGGACAGGTTAAAAAATTAAGGTGTGTTATGTACCTGTTCCAATTCCCCATGATGAATATAATAATTATGTACTGCAAACTTGTACTAATAAAAATTAAAAACCTAAACAAACTAGAAAAAATGTGCGTTTGCTGCAGTGATTCAGCTGCCTCTATTGGAACAGAGTAGAAAACCTAAAAAGTTCTGATACTGCTCCCAAGAGATGGTGCCAAGATTCCAATCCCCAAGGCTTCTGCGTCCAGTCCCTGAGGCGGAAGTGGCTGCTGTTTGAGGTGCCTGGGAGTTGGACCACTTCCGGCCTCTGAAACACCGATGTCTCTGCCCCTTTTCGATCCGCTGTGGCTCCAACACCCAAGGGCAAAAGCTCTGTCTTCATGCAAGCAACAAGATTGGTGGTATGAACTACTGTGTGCCTGCTCGCTGGTGCATGTATGCTCGGTGAATTGTTATGTACACTGGGTGGGCGTGGTGGCTCATGCCTGTAATCCCAGCACTCAGGAGGCTGAGGCAAAAGGATTGTCATGAGTTCGAGACCAGCCAGGGCTAGAGTCAGTTCAAGGCCAGCATCAACTACAGAGCACTACCCCGTCTCAAAAACAAAACTAAAAAAGACCATCAGCTGGTCTTTCTACAAAGCTTCACCCGCAAAACTACACCTATATCAATGGTAGAAGGAAGAGTGGAGTCTCCACTTGCCTAATCCCCTTAGATTATCTCTCAGTTGGCCTGGAATCAGGTGAGAAGAGGGACCATTTGATCAAGATTTGATCAAAAGCCACCCCCTGGGATGGCCAGTCCTGCACAAATCATGACTTTCATGGAAAGCGGAGGAGTGAAATGAGCACTGACTACAGTTGTTAACGGACATCCTCTGACATGGAGTTATGTAATGGACATACTGCTACTTCCAATTCTTCTCTCCTAGGTTTTAATAAAAGCAAACTTCAGACAAAATTAGGCTGCCTGCACAACCCTTTGTTTTTGCTTTTGAGAACGGATCTCATTTGGAGTTCAGGCTGGTCTTGAACTCACTGTGAAACACAGGCTGGCCTTGAACTCCCAACAATCCTCCTGCCTCAGCCTCCCAAGTGCTGGGATTACAGGCACACACCACTACACCTGGCTCAGCTGATGGTCTCAAGTTCCATCTGCAATCTAGACTTCAAAACAGATCACCCAAGGGCTACCTTCGCTGGGGTGAGGAGCAAAGGCAAGGACAAAGACACCAAAGTCTCCACATTTGGGACCTTTGATAAATTAGCATCACTCAGTGAAGGAACAAGACCCAATGGTTATCACTCAACAGTCAGGCAAAATACCCAAACCACACAGAGAATAACAAGGGGTGAAGGGAATGTCCTTATCTTGAACACCTAGAATCAAGAAAATATACTACGTCAGCCAGGCATGGGTGCGCATGCTTGTGATCCCACCTACTTGGGAGGCAGAGGCAGGAGGATTGAGAGTTTGAGCCCTGCCTGAGCAATTTAGGAGGGAGAAAAAGGAGAGGAAAGGAAGTAGGGGAGAGAGGGGAAGAGGGGAGGAGGGGGGAGAAGGAAAGGAAAGAAAGAAGAGAAAAAAAATACCAGTCCTACATGGTATCCATCATAAGATCCTCATCCTTTATAACCCCAAAGAACTCTCTGCCTGCTCAGACTGTCCGCCAGCAGCTACGCCTGGGGCTAGGGACAGAGGACGTCCTGCTGGGCCGTGTCTGGGCCTCCCCATAGTCCTGCCCAGAACTGGAGTCCAACTCCGTGGGAAATGGTGCCACCTGCCGGCCGCTGTTGGGAGTGCATCCTCGCGCTGCACCAGCTTCTGAGGGAAACTGCTCCTCTCCGTGCTTAGCTCTTGACTTCTGCAAACGTGGGCCCAGGAACGTGACCCTGAAGTTATCCGCACTCTACAGGTGATGAAAGAACGAGGCCAGTCTTAAATGTAAGGCCCCAAATTTCAAGCCTACTTAGGAAGAATGATTCCAAAGCCAGTATTCACTCCTGGAGATCAGGTTGGGGGAAAAAGCACTAAAAACGCAGGTCGTGATTTATGGTGTTTATAAATGAATTTCCTTCTCCAAAAGGAAACCAGATTTGTACTGTTATTTTATATTTTTATTTATTTATTTTAGTTTGTTTGAGACAAGGACTCACTATGTAGTTCAGGCTCGCTTTGAACTCACTTTGTAGCCAGGCTGACCTCAAACTCATGGTGATCCTCTTGCCTCAGCCTCCTGAGTGCTGAGAATACAAGCATGAGCCACCATGTCCAGCTGAAAACCTACATTTTATACAGGAAAAAAAGAATAACAATTAAAAACATACTTTTTAAGAGCATGTACATATTTGGTCCAAAAATATGTAGGAATAGGCTATGTGGCAACCCACACCTGTAATCCTAGCTCTTCTGGAGGCTGAGGCAGGAGAATCACAAGTTTGAGCCAGTCTGGGCAACTTTCCAAGATCCTGTCTCAAAAAAAAGGTGGGGGGGGCTGGGGGTGTAGCTCAGTGGTAGAGGGCTTACATAGCACACATGAGGCCCCAGGCTCAATCCCTGGTACCTCATGGCAAGAAATACTATGGGACAACGAGATTCATTATGAGTGCAAACCTTGACATATAATGTTTGTAAAACCAAGAAGTAAGTGGAAATAAAGTTGATAAATTTCAATAAGACAGAGAAAAGCCACACATTTGTGTAGACCCGTGGCACAGAGTTACTGTCCATGGAAGGCCTCAGCCCGGCGGAAGATGCACCAGGCAGTCTCAAGATGAAGCCCCTAAGCCCAGGTCACTCTGAGTTAGCTTATCAGGAGAGGCCCTGGGGAGAAAAACCCTCTCCACATAAGGAATTCTTTGTCCCCACACCACAAGTACAGAGTGCCCCTGCTTAGAGAACTGGAAAGGAAGTTAGTGGTGGTCGCAGGACAGTGGAGAGCAGGCTCTATACAGACTCAAGTTTTTCCAGCCCCATGCTCCAATTCTGTGAAGCATTATCCCTAGTTTATGGATGACAAAATTGACGATCCCTAATTTAACACATACAAAATTTAGAGCCAGCTGGGAGTGTGGCAGATGCCTATAATCTCAGCACTTGGGAGGCTGAGGCAGGAGGATCGCTGTAGGTTTGAGGCCAGCCTGGGCTACATAGTGAGCTCGAAGCCAGCCTGAATCTCACAAGACACTGTCGCTCTCAAACAAACAAACTAGAGCCAAACTCCAAACTCAGGTGTGTTTCCTATGAACTTCCTTACTCTGAGGGCCTCTTGTCAGGGTGAGTAATAGTCCAAGTTCTGCACCTCATCGAGATGGCACTTCAACTCTGATTTTGGCTTCTTAAGATGTGCATAGAAAAGAAGGCATGAACCAGGTTTGGTGGTGCACACCTGTAATCCCAGCACTCTGGGAGGCTGAGGCAGGAGGATCACAAGTTCAAGACTAACCTGGGCAACACAGTGACTGAGACCCTGCCTCAAAATAAAAAAAACAAAGGAGGGAGGGGCCACTGCTCAATGCAAAGGCCAGTGGTTCAGTCCCCAGGACTGCAAACTAAACAAGACAAATACACACAAAACCAGGCAAGGGACCAGATTTGGTCCATTGATTCACTGTGCTCACCCCTGCGTAGGCTAAATCAGCCCTGACCTGGTACAGTAATTGTTCAGTAAACATCTTGCTGACCAGCCATCTGTGAGTTTATTTCTTCTCTGTGCTCAGCTTTCTTCCTGCCCTCATTTTGGTGCCACCTTTCGCTGTTGGTTAGTACACAGCACCTCCCTTCAACCCCAACTCCTGTGCCACACACAGACTTTCTGAAACAGAGGATAAGCACAGAGATTGTGATCGTGGCATGTGGGGCTCACAGGTCAGTGCTTTTGGGTGGCACAAGTGGGCAGGCAGCTGAGATTCAGCCCAGATTCAATAATGGCATAAAAACCTTGGGAGCCAGGCATGGTGGTGTAGGCCTGAAATCCCAGCCCTCGGGAGGCTGAGGCAGAAGGATTGCTGTGAGTTCAAAGCCAGCCTGCACCACACAGTGAGATCCTATCTCAAACAACAACAACAACAACAAAAATAAATGCATGAATAAACATAGTACCTTACAAGGCACTATAGGGAACAAGGAAGGGGATGTTACCAGAACCTCTGCCGCGGGTCCTGGCGTCCTGTGAGCCACCATAGCACAAAGCAAATTAAAGAACAGACAGGAAATGACACTTTTCTACACCTAGTAGAAAAGCTAGGTCTTGGGGCAAGATCAGTGCTGCCCATGGCAGCAAAGACAAAGGTCCCCAAACACATCCAGTCCATTTATTGAATACAATTGTGGAAAGGAATAGGGAGCTGGGTATGCATAGAAGGCATCTAGGGAAACACTGCCAAACACCTGGCATGATGGTGGCAGGCAGGGCTGTTAGAGAGTAAGCACTGCCTATCTTGCTTGGATAGAACAAACAGGTACTCGGACCAGGTGCAAGTAGCAAACAACCATCAGGCCAGCAAGAAGCCATAATTCAGGGGAGAAGATTTTAATTGGGGTCACACAGACCTCAGCTGCACATGACTCAGCAGAGTCCTGCCACTTCACAGACGAGGGCCTGGGTTTCCATGGCAGCCATTGAGGGAAGGTCTAGACTCAACCAGTCCGCCGTCTGAAATGCCCATTTCAGTCATGTAAAGCTTTGTTCTGACTCCTGATATAAAACAATACAGCCGAATTATGGAAAGCAAGAAGCAGGTGCCACTCATAGCCACTCATAGTACTGGGAGGGATGTCTGCTACAAGGTATCAGCCAAGCATTGTGTCTATCAGATTTTCTGAAAGTTGTGCATAATACAGTACAAACAGAAATCTTTACCAAAATTAACCACGTGCAGCAAACAACAGAAAAAATTCCTTTGCAACAAAAGCCTAAAAGCAATAGATCTGCCCTCCTCCCCTTGGTACTGGGGACTGAACCCTGGGCCTCCAGGCTGAGACAGGGTCTTGCTACATTGCGGGGGGGGGGGCAAATTTTCCATCCTCCTACCTCTGCCTTCTTGAGTGCTGGGGTTACAGGTGACCCACTGCATCAGGCTACCACATTCTGTTGAGCATTTTTACTTACATGTTGAGACTAGTGTTTTTTAAGAGGATACCAATCCTATTCTATGAAAAAGCACGATTAAGCTTAAAGTAACATCGTACTCTACTTTATGGAAGCCATGCATGGTTGCAAAGGAAGTGAGCACATGTCATCTTTCGGGACACCCACACATGAAAATCAGATCAGGACTCTATGATGAGTATGTGGAGAAATGCCTGGGGCCTGCTCTGTCGGAGGGTAGGATGGGAGGATTGTGACACTGCACATGGAGACACTCATTCATCCCCTTGTCACAGCACTGACAATGTTGTCACCAGAAACACAGGCCCTGGAAATGAATGACAGGCCGAGGCCCCATGCTGAGAGGGCTGCTCTCTGTGGGGTTTAGTGGGCAGGTGCCCTCTACTGTGGGCACCCTGTGAATGAGGACGGAGAGCCCTGGGCATCGCCCAGGAAGCGCAACATCCTCCACGTGCGTTACTGGCCTGACAGCCCACGGACACGCTCCGCTCAGCGGGTGATGCTCCATTAGTGAACTGTTCTAAAGGCAAGAATGTAACAGTTTAGCACAGAGTGAACAAGGGAAACTTACAGAGCTCTTATAGAACTCTTGTTTTTGTTTTTTGAAACAGCATCTTACTGCATAGTCCAAACTGGCTTGAAACATACTATGTAGCCTCAAACCCATGTTGATCCTCATGCCTCTGCCTCCCAAGTGCTGGGATTACAGGCATGTGCCATCACACCTGGCTGGCTTTTTATTAGTCCATGTTTGCAGTATGTAATGATTACATTCACTGTAGGGAATTGGTACATGCGCATAACACATTTCAGTTCTTTTTTTCTCCCTATCCCTACCTCCTTTTATTTTTCATTTATTTTTTAAGACCTTGTAAAGTTAATTATCATATATACAGATTGAAAACCAGACTAATTGGCCAAAGAACATGTAAGACAATTATACGAAGTCATGGTACACTTTTAGATATTGTCTGCACTGGATTACAATATCTTTTTTACTTTTTTTTCTATTATTTTTTATTTAATTCTGTATCTATATCTATATATTGAGTTTTCCATATAAGAGAAGCCATACAATACTTATGCTTGTGTGTCTGAGCTACTTCACTTAATATTATGGTTTCAAAATTGTAGGCAATAGTGCATCCATTTTCCTATGAATGACTCAAGTGTATCCATATTTGTGGCAGAGTAGTACTCTATTATATATAAATACCACATTTTCTTTATCCATCCATTCATTCATGGACCTGTAGGCTGTTTCCAAGATTTAGCTATTGTGAACTGTGCTGCTATAAACATAGGTATGCATGCATCACTGTGGCATGATGTCTTTAATGCTTGTGGAAGGATATCCAGAAGGGGGATATCTGGGTCAAATGGAATTTCTATTTTTAGTTTTTTGAGGAGTCTCCATACTGATCTCCATAGTTGTTGCATCCTAGAAACAGTAGAGAAATGTACCTTTCTCCCCACAGCCTTGCCAGCCTTTGTTATTGCTTGATTTCTGGTTTGTTTGTTTGTTTAGGGAAATCCAAAACTGTTTATTTATAATTTTCTTAGAATGAATTCCTTTCTTGGTTCATTATAATAGCTTCCTACCATCTGTCTCTCTTTCCTATTGCCCAGTTCCTTTGTGGCCAATTTATGAGATTGGATATAGAGGGTTGGTTGATTTCTTGATCATAGGCATTCTTTCTGGAGGAAGAGGGAATCTCAGTGCTGTAATTTGCATTTCTCTAATGGCCACGGGTGCTGTACATTTTTTCATGTATTTATTGCCTGTTTGTATTTCTTCACCTGAGAAGTGTCTATTCATTTCAGACACCCATTTTTAATTGGGTCTTTAAATTTGTGGGGGTCTAATCTTTTGAGATCTTTATATGTTCTAGATATTAGTCCTTTGAGGAGTAGCTGACAAAAATTTTTTCCCATTCTTCGGGTTTACTCTCCATTTTGTTGGTTTCCTTTGCTGTGCGGAAGTTTTTAAATTTGATATGATCTTATTTTTGTTGATTCTTGGTATTATTTCTTGCACAATGGGGTTCTGTTCAGAAGGTCTTTGCCTACACTTATGTCTTTAAGACCAATTTCATCTTCCAACAAATTGTTTCTGTTCTAATGTTTAGATATTTGATCCATTTTGATTTTAGTTTAGTGCATGGTGAGAGATATGGGTCTAAGTTCAACCTGTGTCATATGGAAAGCCAGTTGTCCCAGCACCATTTGTTAAAGAGGCTGTCTTCCCCTGGTGTATGTTTTTGACCCCTTTGTCAAAGATCAGATGGCTGTATGTGCCAGGGGTTGTCTCTGCAACCTTAATCTGTTCCATTAATTCACTCAGCTGGTTTTTTGCTAATACCATGCTGTTTATAATCACTGTTGTTTTGTAGTATAACTTCAAGTCCAGACTTGTGATGCCCTTGCCCTGTCCTTGTTGCCCAGAATTGCTTTGCTATTCTAAATCTCTTCTGGTTCCATATAAATTTTAGTTTTGATTGGGATTGCAGTAAATCTGTATCACAGTTTTGAAAGCATGGTCATTTAAACTATATTGGTTCTACCTCTCCACAGAACAGGAGATGTCTTTCCATTTTTTTGATATTCTCTTCTATTTCCTTGTCCAGAGTACTATTGTTTTCATTGTAAAGGTCTTTCACTTCCTTGGTTAGGATAAGTATTTCATTTTTCTTGATGCTATTGTGAAGGCCTTGTTTCTCTAATTTCCCTCTCAGTGAGTTTGTTATTGGTGTAGAGGAATACTATTGATTTTGAGTGTTGACTTTGTATCTTGCTACACTACAAAATTTGGGTATTAATTCTAGGAGTCTTTGGTATAGTTTTTGGGGTCTTCTATGTAGAGGATTATGTCATCTGCAAATAATGATAATTTAACTTCTTCCCATATCCTTTTGCTTTTTATTGTCTTATCACTATGACTAATGTTTCAAGAACTATATTGAACAGGAGTGATGATAGCAGACATTCTTTCCTTATTCCTGATTTTAGAGGGAAAGTGTTCAACTTCTCTCTATTTAGAGTGATGCTGGCTGTTGGTTTGTCATAGATGGCTTTTATCAGATTGAGATAAGGACCTTTGATTCCTATTTTCTTCAGGATTTTTATCATGGGTGGATATTTGATTTTGTCAAGCTTTATTGTGTTTATTGAGATGATCATGTAATTTTTGTCTTTGCTCACCTGGCTTTTTTTTTTAAGTCTTAAAATATACCCATTACAATGATATTGAACACAGAAGCAGGGAGCAAATTCCCTGAGCCTTCAGTTCAATAAGACTTCTTCAAAAGAGCTGGAAATCCTTTGACTTTACATGTCTAATAAGAGCTTACCCACACAGAAGGAACTTCTGTCAGGTCAGCTTTTGTATATTTTTATGTAGAAGCAAGAGGAAGGCTTTATTTGGCCATGTTCCAGATATTTAAGTAAGCTTAAAATAGGTCAAAACATTTTGTCAATGAAGTACAGTAAAACCTACCTTGGCTTGTGAGCATAATTCATTCTGGAAACATGCTTGTAATCCAAAGCACTTGTATATCAAAATGAATTTCCCCATTAGAAATAATGGAAAGTCCAATGATTCATTCCACAACACAAAAATATTCATGGTTACTGTTACACCCAGCGAGAGAGAACCAACCAGAGACCGATATTAAATCCACACAGGAGTTTATTACAGGCCAGGACCCAAGCCAAACATTGGACTCAAGCCTCAACTGGGGGGAGACAAACATGCTTTATACACCTTTGAGGCCAGCAGTTTCTAGGCCCCCCTATGGGATAGAACTAGTAAAGCAAGTGAAAGGTACAGAAGCAGAACATCCTTCTGTTAGAACATTTGTAAAACAATAGTTGATTAATTGTTGTTTCTAAGAGACTAAGGGGAGGAGGCTTCTAAGCTTCCTCCTTCTGAGTTCATCTAAAGGGCAGGCAGGTGGGTCAAGCAGCAATATGGAGGCTGTCTTGCTAACTAGGGTCCTTCATTCCCCACTGGTTCTTGTAACTTAATCAAATCTTTGATTCCTGTATTTACTCTTTGGATTTTTTTTTAAAGCATCCTTTAAGATCTCATAATTTTGTCTCAACACCATCAGTTAACTGCATCAACCCTCTGTCTAACATATTTAGTCAGAGCATTTATAATGTAAGGTCTCACGAGCAAAAGCAGAAGTAAGATAATTAGGGGGCCTGCTACAGCAGAAACTAGGGTAGTTAACCATTAGCATAGAAGCAACAGGTTTTTTTTTTTTTTAGGGCTACACATAACCCTTTTTGTTTTATGAACAAGAGGTCAAGTCCCCTTTGATTTGTAGGACCATCTCAACTATGGAATCAACCTAGTTTTTTAATCTGGAGATCGAGTCTTTCAGGTGACCCAAATCTCTGGCTACTTGGTGGCTTGGGGCTTTAAAATTTGTGTCCTAAAGGATCAGGGAGGAATTTCCAATAGCTGCTGACCCAGTTATTCCTAATCCCACCAGAATGGGCACTAAAAATGGAGGCAGCCCGTTTACTCCTATAGTGTTCAGTGGTTAATCCCAGATGTTCGCGGCCCCCTTTTTTATTATAATACAAGACTTGTGGAACAACATGTGGGACCAAAATGACTCCATTTTGGAGCCGTCTCCTTTGTTCTCTCAAATTTGTGCTTAAACTAGGAATTCACCACTTGAAATTCCTGAGTTTATTACCCAACCACCTGTGTACCCGGGGAGAGAGCATTCCAGGCACACTATCTGTAGGATAAGCAGTTAATGAGCTGACTGTCCACACAAGATAGATGCGGCCATTAGTCAGTGGGTCTGCTAACGATCAGTATGTAACAACCGGCCGTTAATCTTTGCCCCTTTCTCCCTCACAAAAACCAATGCGTAATCCCCTTCGACCCCCAAAGCCTAGCCAACCAAAACCCTACACTTCATATGTATTAAGTATTAACCAATCACCTGGCTACTAATAACCAAAGCTTGTTGTATTCTCAATAAAAACCCTGCTAGTTAGGGACTCAGGGCTCTCAGTCTCGATCCGCTGTGTCGGTGACAGTTGAGAGTCCCTGCTTAAGCTTGAATAAACGACCCTTGTGTGCTTACATCGGAAACGGCCTCCTGGTGGTCTTTGGGACTTCACAATCTGGGCACAACATTTGGGGGCTCGTCCGGGATCCCAAGACCTTCAGGACTCCCGTACCAGAGGGTCAACGCCGGCTGGTGAGTGTTTTTTGTGTTTGTAAAGTCTGGGCCTATTTTCTGGGAAGGTCGGCAGACGGTCTAGGCGGACGCGCTGCAAGGGCTGCCGACCCGGGATCCTGGAAGACGTTCCGGATTCCACTGGTGGGGACGGAGTGCCCCAAGAGTACGAGTCAGTGAGACTCCTGGAGGGACGGTGCGGGTCGCTCCCGCGGCACGGCACGAGGCCGTCATCCCATTTGCATTGCCTCCGATCAGGCGGAGGACGGTTTTGTCTCGCATGTTTTTCTGTTGTGTTTATTTGTCTGTGTGTTGTACTGACTTGGACTGAGACGATGGGACAGACTGTGACTACCCCTCTTTCCCTCATGAAAGATCATTTCAAGGAAGTTAGGGAGAGCGCTCGTAACCTAGGTTTAAAAATTAAAAAGGCTAAGTTCATCACCCTCTGTAGCTCGGAGTGGCCCACCCTTGGGGTAGGATGGCCCCCCGAGGGAACTTTTGATTTGCAAATTATACACAGAGTTCGTAAAGCCATCCTTCATCCCGACCAGGTACCCTACATTGCCATTTGGAAATTTCTGATCTCTAACCCACCCCCATGGGTTAAGCCTTTTTTGCCTTCACAGCAACAGCAGCCAGAGTTAATCCTGACAGCCAGTAAGAAGACTCCTAGAGGGCGCGATGACGAGGAGCAGACCGAAACCAAGCCGACCGCACCACTCTACCCTGTCCTCCAGGGAGGGACCGAAGAAGATCTTATTTTCCCTCCCCCTTACTCTCTCCCCTCTCTTCCGCAACAGCAGGCTGAAAGAAATGACCCAGTCCCAGCCGGGACTAGGGAGAAAGAGCCCACCCCGGGTGCTGGCGACCGTGATGGTCCCGCCCAAAATACTCGTCACCGGCGCGCCGCCTCGCCGGCAGGACCAGCGGACTCTACTGTTTGTCCGCTGCGAGCGATAGGGCCCCCTCATGAGCATGGGAACCAGCCTCACCATTACTGGCCCTTTGCTACAAGTGATCTTTATAATTGGCGCCGACAACATGCCAATTTCTCTGATAACCCTAGAGATTTGATTAACCTGTTAGAAACTGTTTTGTTTACCCATCAGCCCACTTGGGATGACTGTCAACAGCTTCTGCAGGTCCTGTTCACCACTGAGGAACGAGAGAGGATCCAGAATGAGGCCAGGAAATTGGTTCCTGGTGACAATGGTCAACCCACCACCAATGCTGACACTATCAACACTCCTTTTCCTCTGTCCCGACCCTACTGGGACTTCAACACGGCGGAAGGTAAGGAGAGGCTTCGGGTCTATCGCCAGACTTTATTGGGAGGTCTCAAAGCAGCGACAAGGAAGCCCACCAATTTGGCTAAGGTAGGGGATGTACAACAAAAGTTAGATGAAAGCCCTGCTGCTTCCCTAGAAAGAATTCAGGAAGCTTTTCGTAGGTACACTCCTATGGACCCAGAAGCAATTGAGACAAAGGCAGCTGTGATAATACATTTTGTCAACCAGGCAGTGCCAGACATTAAGAGAAAGTTCCAGAAAGTAGATAGGTTAGGAAAAAAGAGTATTCAAGACTTAGTGACAGTGGCAGAGAAAGTGTATAACAATAGAGAAACCACAGAGGAGAAACGAGAAAAAGCTGATGACCGCCAGACCTGAAACTTAGCTTGGATCCTTCTGGCTGCCACTGCGGGAGAACAGAAGGAACGTGAACGTAGACTAAGAAAGATTGCGGTGGAAGGAGAAAACAAAGAGAGACGCAGAGAGCGCCCCCAGTTAGGAAAAAATCAATGTGCTCATTGCAAAGAGTATGGACACTGGGCCAGAGACTGTCCCAAAAAGAAACAACAGGAAGGTCGCCCCAAGGCCCCTATCCTGGCTATGGATGAATTAAATGATTAGGGGGGATGGGGTTCGGCACCCCTCCCCGAGCCCAAGGTAACCCTAAAAGTGGAGGGGAGACCTATCGAGTTTCTAGTGGATACAGGGGCTCAACATTCAGTCCTACTTGAACCATGTGGCCATGTTTCTGATAAGACCTCCTGGGTTCAAGGAGCTACAGGCATGAAAAAGTATTCATGGACAACCCAAAGAACAGTAGACTTGGGAGTGGGCCAAGTAACCCACTCATTTATGATTATACCAGACTGCCCCTACCCCTTATTGGGAAGAGACTTACTTACTAAATTAGGGGCTCAAATTCATTTCCAACCCGGGGGCACAAAAGTCCTTAATCAAGAGGGAAGGCCCATTCAGGTACTAACCATAAACCTAGAAGATGAATATCTGCTACATCAGAAGAGGGCCCCTCCTGATCCTGACATGGAACAATGGCTCACCATGTTCCCACAAGCATGGGCGGAGACTGGAGGCATGGGGTTAGCTGCACACAGAGCACCAGTGTTTGTGGAAATAAAACCTGGGGCAGATCCTGTACAAGTTCGCCAATATCCTATGCCCCTAGAGGCCCAGAAGGGAATAACTCCACACATCAGGAGGTTGCTTGCTCAGGGGATTCTTAGGCCTTGTCAATCAGCCTGGAACACCCCCTTGTTGCCAGTGCAAAAACCTCATTCTAATGACTATCGGCCAGTGCAGGATCTCCGGGAAGTGAACAAGAGGGTTATGGACATCCACCCCACAGTGCCTAATCCATACACCCTTTTGAGTTCACTTCCCCCGAGCCATCGATGGTACACAGTCTTGGATCTCAAAGATGCATTTTTTAGCCTTCCGCTAGCACCCAAAAGCCAACACATCTTTGCATTTGAATGGAGTGACCCAAACAAGGCCTCAACAGACAGCTGACATGGACCCGATTACCCCAAGGATTCAAAAACTCTCCCACCATCTTCGACGAGGCCCTACATGAAGACCTGGGTGAGTTTCACCTCCAGAACCCCCAACTAACTCTGTTACAATATGTAGATGACCTCCTCATAGCAGCTGAAACGCGGGAAGACTGCCTAAGTGGAACCAAGAGACTGTTGATAGTCATAGGAGAACTGGGGTACCGGGCGTCTGCCAAAAAGGCCCAGATCTACAAACCCGAGGTAAGCTACTTGGGGTACATGCTTAGGGAAGGGCAGAGATGGCTGTCGGATGCTAAAAAAGAGACAGTTCTTAAGATACCCACACCAGATTCTCCTCGGAAAGTCAGAGAGTTCTTGGGATCGGCAGGCTTCTGCCGCCTATGGATACCGGGGTTTGCAGAGCTCGCAAGGCCCCTTTACGAGGCAACCAAAGACAATCAGGCTTTTCAATGGACAGAAAAGCTACAAAAATCTTTCAATCAAATTAAAACAGCCTTGCTGACGGCACCAGCCTTGGGCTTGCCCGATATTACTAAGCCATTCCACCTTTACATTGATGAAAACAAAGGAGTCACTAAGGGCGTCCTGGTCCAGCATCTAGGGCCATGGCGCCGCCCAGTGGCTTACCTATCAAAAAGACTTGATCCAGTTGCATCAGGATGGCCCCCATGTCTAAGAATGATTGCAGCAGTGGCTCTAATGGTCAAAGATGCTGACAAGTTGACATTAGGCCAAGAACTGTGCATGACCACCCCTCACGCTATTGAGGGAGTCCTAAAACAGCCTCCGGATCGATGGCTCAGTAATGCTCGCCTGACCCACTACCAGAGCTTACTCCTAAATCCAACCCGAGTTGTCTTTCAGGCCCCGGCTGCTTTAAACCCAGCCACACTGTTGCCAGACCCGAACTTGGAGACTCCGCTTCACGACTGCACAGACATCCTAGCCCAGGTACATGGAATTCGAGCAGATCTGAGCGACCAACCGTGGCCAGATGCAGATGATACCTGGTACACTGATGGGAGCAGCTTTGTTCGTGATGGCCGCAGGTATGCAGGAGCAGCAGTGGTGACAGAGACTGAGGTCATTTGGGCAGAACCATTGCCCACCGGGACCTCAGCACAACGGGCGGAGCTCATAGCTCTGACCAAGGCATTGACTCTAGGACGGGGCCAAAAGTTAAATATATACACAGATAGCCGGTATGCCTTTGCCACTGCACACGTCCATGGGGCCATCTACAAAGAAAGGGGACTCCTGACAGCTGAAGGAAAGACTATTAAAAACAAAGAGGAGATCCTTGCCCTCTTAACAGCCCTCTGGCTACCTAAAAAATTAGCCATTATCCATTGCCCAGGACACCAAAAAGGCGACACTCCAATTGCCAGAGGAAATAATTTAGCTGACCAGACAGCCCGAGAAATAGCCTTAAAGATTAATCTGACACTGGCCACTCAGCTGCCCGATCCGGGAAGTGCAGCCCTACCAAAAAAACCCCAGTACACTGAAGAAGATTTAAATTGGATAAAACAATTACCTATGCCTCAGTGCCTCAACGGGTGGTGAAAATCTTCTGATTGTAAAGTCATCTTGCCTAAAGCGCTGGGAGAACAAGTTCTCTCCAAGATGCACCGGACCACCCACATGGGCACTCGAAAAATGCAAGATCTCCTGAGACATGCTGAAATTAAGATCCGTGATGCTAATTCTAAAATTGAACATATTGTTGCTACCTGCAAAGCCTGTCGATTGACAAATGCCACCCACAATAGGGCCAACCCAGGAAATAGGCTGAGGGGAAGCCGACCTGGAGCCTATTGGGAATTGGACTTCACCGAGGTAAAACCTGGACGGTATGGTTATAAATACTTGTTAGTTTTTGTAGACACTTTTTCAGGATGGACAGAAGCGTTTCCTACCAAACATGAAACAGCGCGAAGTGTGACTAAGAAACTGCTAGAAGACATCCTGCCAAGGTATGGTTTTCCAGTAATGCTAAGATCAGATAATGGACCCGCCTTTATTTCCAAGGTGAGTCAAACCCTAGCACAGATATTGGGGACGGATTGGAAATTACATTGTGCATACAGACCCCAAAGTTCAGGACAGGTAGAGAAGATGAATAGAACATTAAAAGAGACCTTAACTAAATTAACCTTAGAGACTGGCGGTGACTGGGTGACTCTCCTTCCCTTTGCCCTCTATAGGGTACGCAATTCACCCTATAAGATGGGATTAACTCCCTTTGAAATCATGTTTGGAATTCCCCCTCCCATTATTCCCAACCTTCAATCAAATGTGCTTGTTGAATTTGATGACCAAAAGTTGTTACTTTCTTTAAAAAGCCTCCAAAGTGTGCACGAGGATATCTGGCCTAAATTAGAAGCCTTATACCAAACTGGACCACCTCCCGAGCCCCATCGCTATCGACCAGGAGACTGGGTCTTCATCCAGAGACACCGACAAAAAGACCTTGAGCCCCGTTAAAAAGGACCCTACGTCACAGTCCTGACCACGCCCACCGCTCTCAAGGTCGACGGGATTGCCTCGTGGGTGCACTACACCCACGTTTGCCCTGCAGATCCTCACGCTGTCCTAGAGGACTTCGTTCCATCATGACAGGTGTCCAAAGACCAAGACAATCCCCTCAAACTCAAGCTGCGTCGTCGACGGTCATGATTGTGGTAACTGTACTTTTGACACCAATATTAGGAGGACAGAACTCACATGCTCCCCTAAATTTAACCTGGATGATCATCAGTACCGCCACAGGTGACATTATTAACAGCTCGTCCAAAGTGAGCCCACCATTAACCTGGTGGCCTGCTCTAGAGTTTGATCTCTGTCGGCTAGCCACTGGCAGCTGGGATATCGGACACTGGAGCCTAGAGTCACGGGGAAGGCCTGAATGTGGGGAAACAAAAAAGGGGTGTACCCTCCCCCCGGTCGATTCACGAACACCGGGTTGCAACCATGTAATTCGCAGGGCAATATTACGAGACACCCCCTTCTACGTCTGTCTGGGGGGGGCGTACTAAAAGTCAAATTGTAACTTGTGGGGGTGCTGAACAGTTCTTTTGCAAAAATTAGGGTTGTGAGTCAATGGGGGCCATAGCTTGGAAACCCTCCATTACAACTGATTTTATTTCGGTTGACAAGATTCCCCAACAGAAGTTGGCACACAATCCTCTCTTTGGCTGCTGTGCCCAATTTCTGTATAACCCCATCCGTATTACTTTTATGGACCCAGGCAAACAGTTCACAAATTGGGAAACAGGCCGCAGTTGGGGGTTGCGATTATATAAAAGTGGATATGATAATGGATTACTTTTTACTATAAAACTAAAAATGGAGCCGCTCGCAATAGGGCCTCCCCAATTGATAGGGCCAAATTTGGCACTAGCCCCAATAGCCCCTTTCGGACCTACTAAGCCCCCTCCCCCGAAGAGCTCGCCCATGCCACCAAAAACAAATACCTCCATACAGCCATCAAACTTAACCTCCGCTTCCACATTCCTGCCCTTGGTTCAAATGATCACCCAGACAGAAAAAGTCGATCATAGCCAGGACCAAGACCCCCTTTCAGAACTGATGGTCCACACCTTTAAGGCCCTAAATGCATCTAGGCCAGACCTCACTCAGTCCTGCTGGCTATGTTATGATACCAAGCCCCCATACTATGAGGCAATAGCTTATCTAGACAATTTCACTAAATCAGACAGTCCGACTCAGTGTAGATGGCAACAAAAAGGGACAGCTAGGCTGACCCTACAGTCGGTAACTGGACAAGGAACTTGTGTTGGCAGTGTCCCGGTCTCCCACCAACACCTTTGTAACAAAACCATTCTTCGGCCTAGACCTAAATATCTCATTCCCCCTTATGATGGGTGGTGGGCCTGCTCCTCTGGACTCACCCCTTGTGTACATGGACTAGTGCTAAAACAGACTAGAGATTTCTGTGTACTTGTACAATTGGTCCCCCGGCTGTTATATCACTCAGAAAGGGACATCTCCAGCCGCCTGGCTGAAACCCAAATCAGAGTTAAACGAGAACCTGTAACGGCCATTACTCTGACCGTCCTCCTAGGTTTGGGGCTAGCTGGGACAGGAATGAGAGTTTCATCGCTAATACTACACAATAAACATTACAATGACTTAAGGGCAGCCATAGATATAGATATTAAAAGACTAAAAAGCTCCATCTCCCACCTCCAAGAGTCTTTAACTTCACTGGCAGAAGTAGTCCTCCAAAACCGAAGGGGGCTAGATTTAATTTTCCTTCAACAGGGAGGACTCTGCGTTGCCTTAGGTGAAGAATGTTGCTTCTATGTAGATCATTCAGGAGTGGTCAAAGAGTCCATGGCTAAAGTTAGGGAGGGCATCGCCAAACATAAGCGACAAAGAGAACTATCTCGAAACTGGTTCGAATCTTGGTTTAATTCTTCCCCTTGGCTAACTACCCTAATCTCTACCCTGCTAGGCCCCTTGCTTATCGTGTTACTACTGTTGACCTTTGGACCTTGTATACTCAATAGACTAGTTTCGTTCATCAAAAAACGAATTAACGCTGTTCAGTTAATGGTGCTCAGGTCCCAATACCAGCCAATTCCTACCGACTTGATAAAATTAACCCCCAGAGGCCCATGATTGGCCCTCTATAGCATCATGAGAAGGGGGGAATGTGGGACCAAAATGACTCCATTTTGGAGCCGTCTCCTTTGTTCTCTCAAATTTGTGCTTAAACTAAGAATTCACCACTTGAAATTCCTGAGTTTATTACCCAACCACCTGTGTACCCGGGGAAAGAGCATTCCAGGCACACTATCTGTAGGATAAGCAGTTAATGAGCTGACTGTCCACACAAGATAGATGCGGCCATTAGTTAGTGGGTCTGCTAACGATCAGTATGTAACAACTGGCCGTTAATCTTTGCCCCTTTCTCCCTCATAAAAACCAATACGTAATCCCCTTCGACCCCCAAAGCCTAGCCAACCAAAACCCTACACTTCATATGTATTAAGTATTAACCAATCACCTGGCTACTAATAACCAAAGCTTGTTGTATTCTCAATAAAAACCCTGCTAGTTAGGGACTCAGGGCTCTCAATCTCGATCCGCTGTGTCGGTGACAGTTGAGAGTCCCTGCTTAAGCTTGAATAAACGACCCTTGTGTGCTTACATCGGAAACGGCCTCCTGGTGGTCTTTGGGACTTCACAATCTGGGCACAACAAACATACACGGTGACACAAAATAAAGTGGCAGATTGGGTAGCCAAGACTGATTTGGGAATGTATTTAGTCAAGTCCTCAGTGCAAGCAAACCAAGCATATCAGGACCAGGTCTCCTGGCTTGAAAATGTGGGGCTGGAACATTGCAAAGCGTTTTTCTTGAGCTTGTTGTATTGTAGCCTGGATCTCACTCTTAAGAATCTGTAAGGCTTGAAGAGACTGAAGTAAAGAGACACAAGAACTCTCTGTTATCTGTTCAAGGTTTAACTTAGGGAGGAGCGGCTGCGGCCTCCCATACATGATTTCAAAAGGGGTAAACTTGTCACATATGGGGTACATCTAACTCTTAACAAGGCTAGAGGAAGCAGATCAGGCCACCTACCACCAGTTTCTAGAACATATTTAGTCAGGGTTTCTTTCAGGGTCCTATCCATCCTTTCCGCTTGCCCTGAACTTTGTGGGCAGTAGGCACAGTGTAACTTCCAATCGATATGTAGTGCCCTTGCCAACAATTTGGATATCTGTGCCATGAAGGCAGGCCCATTGTCGGACCCCAAGGTAAGGAGGGATGCCAAATCAGGGGACTATCTCCTGGAGCAAAACCTTAGTTACTATGTTGGCTGATTCTCCACAAGTGGGGGAAGCTTCTACCTAACCTGAGTAGGTGTCAACCAATACCAGTAAATATTTGAACCTATTGCTGGATGTTATTTCAGTGAAATCAAGTTCCCAATGTTCCCCTGGCTCTCTTCCCCATAGTTGATTACCTTTGCTCCTTGGTCTTTTTCTTGGGGTTTACCTGTGTACACACCTGACACCTGGAACTGATGTCCTGGACCACCAAGGTCAGTCCTGGGATTGAAAACTTAGAGCTCATTAGTCTTTTTAACATTGATTCTCCCAGGTGAGTTAAGTGATGTAACTGGTGAACAAGTTGTCACCCCAGGGCTCGGGGGAGACAAATTCATTCATTTGTCCCTTTCCACCAGCCTGAGTCCAGTTCCGTACCCCCTTGCTTTTGGTTTTCCTCTTCCTCTTCTGGGATATATGTGGGTCTTTCTGGCAGGTAGCCAAGGGTAGGATGGGCAGAATGTCTATCGGCCCCACTGGTTCTCTGGCCGCTCCTTGGGCCACATCATCGGCTTCTCGGTTCCTCGAGACAGCCTTGAAGCTGTCTCTTTTTTGGTGGCTTTTGTAATGAATAATGGCCAACACCCTGGGTTCCCAAATTGTCTCCAATAAGGCCAAAATTTTTTTAAATTTTCTTTAATTTTTGATAGTTTTTTTCTTCTGATGTCAATAGCCTTCTCTGCCTGTAGATGTTGCCATGCACATGGGCAGTGGTGAATGCATACCGGCTGTCAGTGTAGATGTTTACAGCCTTGTCTAGACCCAACCTCAGGGTTCAGCCTTTTGTGCTGAAGCCCCTGGCTTAATGCCTGTGACCAGTGTACCTGTCTTCCTGGACTGACTATGGCGAGCCCCGCATACCTGACTCTGTCTTCCACGAAGCTGTTTCCTTTGGTGAAGAAGGTCAGTCAGGTCTGGGTGGTTGGTGGTGGAAGTTGTCAGAGTGTCCAGACAGTCATGGAGGGGTGTGCATATGAGTCAGAGTCCGGGAGTAAGGTGGCCGGATTGAGGGTCATTTCTTGGGCGAATTTGATGTGTGGAGCATCCAGCAACAGGGCCTGGTACTGAGTCAGGTGGGCGTTGGAGAGCCATCATTCTGGGGCTCCTCTCAGCAACGTCTCCACTGCATGGGGTGCAGTGATGACCGGGTCCTGTCCCAGGCTGAGCTTATCTGCCTCCTTGACCAGGAGGGTGGTGGCTGCAACTGACCTCAAACAGGCCATCCACTTGTCATAGGATCAAGTCTTTTAGACAGGTGGGCCACAGGTCTGTTCCAAGGCCCTAATGTCTGGGCTAGCACTCCTTTGGCTATGCTCCCTCGTTTAGCCACAGACAACTGAAAGGGCTGGTGACATCAGGTAGGACCAGGGCTGGTGCTGACACTGAGGCTTTTTTTAAAACCAAAAAGGTGGCTTTCTGTTTTTCTGTCCAGAGGGACTGTCTCTTGTGCCTGGAGTGCAGCAATAGTGACTTTCCCCAGTTTCTTGGCTAGGACTTCCTTGGGGGGCATCAAGGTTATCATAAACTTTCTGGGCTATGTTCAGTACTTCAGTTCTATTCTTTCCCTCAAATCCCTCCAATTTCTGTAATATTTTTTCTAATGTCTGGGACCAACTGGGAAACAAAGGCCAAATTTAAAGCTGCTGTATTTTTGGGAGCCTCTGGGTCAATAGGAATGAAAACTCTATAGGCTTCCAAGAGTCTCTCTAAAAACGCAGCTGGAGATTCTGTTTTTTCCTGGTGAACCTCACTTACCTTACTCAAATTAGTGGGCTTTTTGGCAGTTGCCTGGAGTCCCTCTAATAAGTGCTGGTGGTAGGTGCCCAGCCTCCTTTTACCATCATCATCATTAGGGTCCCATTCGGGGTATTGCTACGGAACTACTGTTTCAGCCCTGGCTGAATACCCTGGAGGTCCAGGAGTGATGCCAGGGTTTGGCCCCAGGGCCTCTTTGACTGCCTGTTGATAAGTGTGGTCCGGTTCCTCAGTGGTGAACAGGATCTGTAAAAGCTGCTGGCAATCATCCCAGGTTGGCTGATGGGTATGAAAAACAGACTCAAGAAGAGATTAATGCCTGAGGTTTTTCAAAGAAGGGGGGATTTTGATGTTTCCAATTGTAAAGATCACTAGTTCTAAAAGGGACATAAATCAATCCTCCCCTGGGCTCTGTCTGTTTTAAAGGAAAAAGGAAGGAGGAAGATGGGGCTGATGGACCATACTCCTGTCCCAATCAAGTGTCAAAGGTCAATTGGGATCTGTGGGGCCCCGACTCCTGTGACCACATTCCAAACCTTGCGAGCAATGTGTATAGAAAATGTTCCCACTGAGGGGGGCCAACTGACTCTGAAACTGGGCCATTTTAATTGACACAGGGTTTGTAATTTGCCTTTAGAAAATTTCATGCCATATTCATCTTCCCTGTCTGTGGAGTAGATTTTTTTGGAAGTTATTCAAAATACAATCAAGTGGAGTTCCTTCTGTGGATGGTGAGGAACCCATAATTTTAGCCTGTGAAAATGCAAAAGGCACACAGAGCAAGCAGACAGACAACAATAAACAGACAAAGACAAACTTTGGCCAATGTCGGGAGCAATATTACATAATTCTAGGGAAAAAAAATCACTTGAGTAGGCCTAGTTCTCCTGCCTACAGGCCAGCTATGACATTCTAGACAAAATTGCATTTTGGCCTTGGGTCACAACTGAGACTTCAGTGATCCCATGATGCTGTAATGCTCCAGGACAAGACCACACCTGCAGGAGAGGCCAGGGAGGAACCAAATCTCCATCTGCATAGTTCCTCATTGTTCTTAGATTTCCACTGTGACGGTGCCAGCCGTCACTAGTCAAACAGTACCTGAGAGGAGGGGAGAGGATGAAAGAAAAACACAACCTCTGAGGAAAAGAAAAAGGAGAGGTGGAGGGGGGACCCCTCTTCCCACTTTATTGCCCTTTATATACCTTTTCCACAACCCCCAACCCCTCCTCTGCACATAATTCGGCGACTAATTATTTTCCAGGGAAAAGGTCAAATGTATCTTTACAACTCCGGGAATAACGTTCCCTTGCACTGCAGACATTTGAACTCTTTCTATTTAACCACTCTCGTTACAAGTAACCATCCTTGTTTTTGTGCCAGCTGCATATCCAGGATTCATTATGTTCTCAAGAGACTCAGAGGTCTCTCAAGGTTATTTCAACCTTTCGCTCTCCACACCACTGCCCCCCAGTCTTTTGTTACACCTTGTTTATCCCAATGTAAAGTACTGAACTCTGCATTTTCACTCGTTACATCTGTTTCCCCATGTACTGAATAAAAAGCGCTGCAAGCTAGGGAGTTTTTCTTTGCTGCTTAGAGCAGCACTGATCAGACCCAAAGCTCAGCTTCTTCTCATTTGTCTACCTTTCCTGTAATTCGCCCTGTGCTGCCTGGCTCACAAAAGACTAGGACTTACTGCAGAGGTTCTGGTAATGTTCCCTTCCCCTGTTCCCTACAGGCCAACTAAAACCTCTGGGGCTGAATGGATTCAGACCGCACCCAGGGAGTTGCTCTTCTGAGGACTCCGACCCAGTGAGTCTGCTTGCTGTCACGAAGAGACTCTAGGTAGGGGAACCTGTGCCACTGTGGCTTCCTCCTACCTACCCACAGTGCACTAAGGATCATTTGATTCTTACCTCTAGAGGCTTTCCCAATAAACTCCTGCAGGTCGGTTGATTGGCAATAGGGCCCAACTGGGACCAGCCTACCTGGAGCCCCAGAATACCGTCAGGGTTGCCTCTTCTTCCACAGACTTGGTGTCCAGAGGGGCCAAACACTGCTGATGTCCAATCCTGGTCTCTCCTAAAAAGAAACAATGACTCCAAGATAATAAGCTCCAGAGCAGCTGGCTATCTCGCTGGGGCCTCCAAGAATGTTAGATCCAGTGAGAAAGAAACAACCAGAGACCGATATTAAATCCACACAGGAGTTTATTACCAGCCAGGACTCGAGCTGAGCATTGGACTCAAGCCTCAACTGGGGGGAGACAGACATTTTTTATACACCTTTGAGGCCAGCAGTTTCTAGGCCTCCTATGGGATAGAACTAGTAAAGCAAGCAAAAGGTACAGAAGCAGAATGTCCTGCTGTTAGAACATTTGTAAAACAATAGTTGATTAATTGTTTCTAAGAGACTCTCTAAGGGGAGGAGGTTTCTAAGCTTCCTCCTTCTGAGTTCATCTAAAGGGCAGGCAGGTGGGTCAAGCAGCAATATGGAGTCTGTCTTGCTAACAAGGGTCCTTCAGTTACAATACTGTAATATAATACAAAATAATAAAATACATAATATAAAGAAAAATAGGGTCAGGGATGTAGTTCAATGGCGCCATGCCTGCTTCACAAACACAAGGTCCTAAGTTTGATTCCTGGTATTGAGAAAAAAAAAGAAGAAAAGAAAAATAAACAGATTAATCTGCACTTACCTTTGAAAACCTTCCTGGCTGGTGTGAGGGAGACTAGAGACAGGAGGGTTTTTGTGTAGATGACTTTCAGTGTCACTAATGGAGTCACTGCTATCTGTTGGCTCAGTGGAATCTTTTTCTTTTCCTGAAACTTCAATAAGGAGCCTATCCAATGATACTTGTTTTTGCCTCCTTTTGAGGATTTTACAAAAATATGACATTGCATTGTCATTAAACAGATTCATCACTCACACTGCAACAGCTTTATTCAAGTGGTGCTTTCCTACAAAAATGTTTACTACTTCCCACATTTTACACTTCTTCCTGATGTCATTTGAAGTGAGAGAGTTCTCTGCCTTTTTTCCTCCTCTGCTGCAGATGAGACCATAGCCTCTTGCTGTTGGGATATAATCACCCACAATCCCACAGCAAGATTGAGAGAGAGGAGCAACATTGGCTTAGTTGTGATCATGTGACATTCAGCATCATGTACTACTTGCATTGCAAGACATCACTTATTTATCAAGTTAAAATTTATTAGAAATGTTTGCTTATCTTGCAGAATACTCACAATCTAAGGTTTTACTGTACTATATTTTTAATGTAAATTATCTAATTTTTTAATGACTTATGTGACTCCTTTAAGAACCCTGTACACTGAGCTACATAGAAGTTGTTCCAGGAGTAACAACTTCACTTAAAGGAGGAAGCTACCATTTCCTCCCTTTGGCCCAGGCAAGGGCTCATTCATTCATGGTGGTCCTCATTCCTGAAACCCCACCCCAAAATCATCCCCCACAAACTGCACTACTAGTTTTTCAGAGATGCTGATGACTTGTGATCCATTTGCTCTCTGCCTTATGGTTGTAAACAAATAGCCACCTTTTCTGTAGAGGAAGTTGTCACTGAATGGAAATGTGCAACAGATCTTCCTATCTGCTTCTTCACTGCCTACTCCAACCCCTTCTTGGTTGGCATCCTAGGAAGTGAAGAATGCTGCTTTCTAGACCTCTTTGCAGCCACAGCTACACCTGTAACCCAGGTTCTGCTGAGCATTTCTAAGGGACACAGAGGGTGAAGAGAGCCCAGTGAGGAGAAGCTGCACAGAAGCCAAGTGGCCCTTCAGGACTCCTGGACCCGTCTAGCCAACACATATACAAATACAAGCCTGCTCCCAAATTGCAACAGCATTTTGGGGGCCTGATAGACCTGGATGTGAAAATTGGCCATAGCAATTAACGGCTAGCTGCCAGGCCTTGGGAAAGATCCCTAATATCCCTGTACTTAAATTTCCTCAGCTATAAAAAGGAGCAGTTTTACTAAAATAGGAAAGAGGGATGAGGGGAAGTGGCAGCTAATGCCTACACTACACTGAGCCACTGTGTGTTCTGGGAAGTAATGTCTGGAACAAGTCTGCTGTAGTGTCTGACACAGTAGGCCTCCATTCATCACTGTATCTTACAAGTTTCCCATTTGTTCATGTTGGAGTGGACTACCAAATCTCTAGAGAAAAGTGCAGATGGGCCTCAGCAGTGGGCAGGGAAAAATAAGTAGTTTCAGGCTAGGACAGTGTTATGGCTCATATCTAGATGTCCCCTCAAAGTCTCATGAACTCATAGGTGGGGCTTTTGGGAGGTGGTTGGATCATGAGTGTATGACACTGGATTATGGGTATAATAACTGGATTGCTCTACTGGTTGGTTTAGCATGGTTGTGGGTGTTGGGGTTACTGAAGACAGAAGGCCCACCCCTTGTGGGAGTGGCACCAACCAATAGGCATGTAGGTTGGATGGAAATAAATGTAAAAGGAGGCATGCTGCTGGTTGCTTCCTGCCTGTTATGCCATGGACTGTTTCTCCTCTGTGATGTCCCTCTGACATGCTGCCCTATCTTGGAGCCAGCCAATCATAGACTGAAACCTCTTCAAACTGTGAGCTGAAATAAACCTTTCCTCCTTTACTTGTGGGTGTCAGGTATTTTTTTCCAGCATGAGGCAGTAATTAAAACAGACAGGGAAAATGAAATCCTGAGAGAGGTTGGACCAGGAATGTATGAACACGAGGTCACCATAAATTTCAGGTGAGAGAATGCCTAGAAATGAGACCAGATGGATGTGCTGAAAGGAAACCATTATAAGTTAGGAATGAATTTTCCCAAATAGAAGAAAATGCAGCTTCAGGCTTCAGCAATTCTTAGGTAATTTTTCTCTCAGGACAAGTCCAAAGCTGGATTGCTGCTGGCATGAGTTCTTTTGTGCCACCAGAGATTCAGATCCTTCCCACTCTGCTGTGCTCTGTGTATTGGTCCCCTCCTCCTCCCCTCTGCTATCCTCTCCTCTCTCTCCTTTTCCTCCTCTTCTATCCCCTACTCTTTCTTCTCCTTCCCTTCCTCCTCTCCTCCTTTCTCCACTTCCTCCTTCTTTTCAGTAGTGGGAGTTTAACTCAGGGCCTTCAAAATGATCTATGCCCCTAGCCTTTTTTATTTTTTATCTTGTTAGATTGTCCAGGTTGGGCTCAAATTGAAATTCTCCTGCCTCAGCCTCCAGCCAATACATCTGGCTAGCATATTGTCTCTTGTCCTCATGCCCCCATTCAAGCTGGTAAAAGGGAGAGGACAGGAGCTCCTTTCTCCAGCTCCTTTGTCTTCCCAGGATAGGAATCCTATCTCCCAGGTCAGCTTAGCTTCCATCTGACCTGCCAGCACCAGATCCCATATCCACTCTAAATAGATTATCATCCAAAGGAACAGAATTATAGGAGCACTGTGATCTTTTAAAATGGCACTGAGGAGGGGCTGGGGATTTAGCTCAGTTGTTCCACCACCTGCCTCACAAGTGCAAGGTCCTGAGTTCAATCCCCGGTACCAAAAAAAAAAAAACAACCAAAAAAATTAGCACGGAGGAAGGGAAAGGCAAGACAGGCTGATTCTGAATGTCACTGTGTGTGGTCTTGCACTGGGGGCCTTGTACAGTACAAGAAGAGGAGCTTCTCTCATGACCATGCAGGGTTGAGCCATGAGGGCTGCTGGCAGCTCTTCAGCAAGAAGGGGGTGATAATGCTGCAACTAGGGAAACAACTGTAGGAGTCTTGACCCAGTGTAGAGACAGCATCTCATGCTATAAAAGTCCAAGGGCTAGAGATTTAGCTCAGCAACCCAGCATCTGTCTGGCAAGAATGAGGTCCTGAGTTTGATCCCTGGTACCAAAAAATAAGTCCAAAGAGGTGTGTGTGTGTGTGTGTGTGTGTGTGTGTGTGTTAGGAAGGAGGGAGGTGTCAATTCATGTCTGACCCAGGTTAGAACCCATTCCTCATGGGCAAGTCAACTCAACACCAAAATCATAGCACCACCTAAGCACAGTAGCTACTCCTGTAACCTCAGTACTTGGAAAGCTGAGACAGAAGGATTGTGAGTTTGACTCCCACATAGGCCACTTAGTAAGACCATCTCAAAATTTTTTAAAAATTAAGAAAGGGGTAGGGATGTAGCTCAGTGTAAAGGCCTTGGGTTCAATCTCCAGTATCAGAAAAAAAAAAATCATGATGCAATTACAGATTGAAGGACAGCCAGGACATAGGACAAACTGGGGCCTCAGTGAGCTGAGGCCATCTCAGGGAATCTGGCCCACCACCAAACAGGTGGATTTGATGGCAGGACTCAGATTCGAGGGAACATTAATATGAATCCCATTTGATCTAATTATAACAATCCCTCAGTTCTCGAACACTTCTGTTTATAAACAATTTGGTTCACTAACAAAAGCATTCAGAAAAACTTTGCTTCCATTCTCAAATTCTGCACTGAATGATGAACATGAACACAGCCATCTTCCCTGCTCTGACACATGGTGTGGCTTCCTTTAGTTGAGATTGTGGTTGCAGACAGCCCTGTGCACACTTGCTGAGGTGCTTTTTTGTGTGCTTTTTAGCACATACAGTACTGAACAGTATTATTCAATCCAACCTGGCTCCAAAGAAAGTGCAAAGCACAAAGAAAGTGCAGAGTAGTAATGAAGATGACAAAAAATGTACAAAGCAAAATGGTAAGAAGGTTTTGAACAAAATAACCACTGAATTGAAGAAGGAAACCATAGGAAAGAATGCTAGTATTTATGTGGCTAATCGGGCCTTGGAGTACAAGATGAAGTTGACAATCTCAACTATTATGAAGAATGAAGATGCCATCAAAGGAGCTGATATCGCCAAGGAGTAATGACATTAACCAAGCCGAGGACACAGTGCAGGAAGAGGTGGAAAAACTTTTGTTAGTGAGGTTGAGTGAGAAACAGCTGGCAGGTGATAGTGTTAGTGAGGGTTATGCAGTCCAGGAAAAAGCAAGAAACACTAGACAGATTTTTCATCAAAATTGACCCTGCAGCTAAGAGACAAAGAAGAGAGAAAACCCCTGAACGTGATCTCCTCCATGTCCTTATGTAAGGGGACTCTCCCTCCAAACAATAACCTCTTCCCCACCCACCTTCCTGTCCTCCAAGCCAGAAGATGTTTGCCAGGTGTGGTGGCACATGCTTGTAAACCCAGCACTTGGGAGGCTGAGACAGGAGCATCACTGGGAGTTCAAGGCAGCCTGGGCTACACAGTGAGTTTAAGGCCAGTCTGAACTACACAGAAAAACTCTGTCTCAAAAAGAAAAGAAAAAGAAATAAAAGGAAAATGTTCTTGTAATCAAAAACTAAAATTTAAAATCAGTCTAAATATTGAAAATAAAAAAGCAAGTGAATCTAACTATATCACACAATATCTTGGCTAAACAAAGTCAGTGAAATGTATTGCAAGAATAAAAAGAGTTAGGGCTGGGGATTTAGCTCAGTGGTTTCGCTGCCTGCTGCGCAAGTGCAAGGACCCGAGTTCGATCCCTGGTACCAAAAAAAAAAAAAAAAAAAGAATAAAAAGAGTTGGGCCAGGGCTGGGGATTTAGCTCAGTGGTTTTGCTGCCTGCTGTGCAAGCGCAAGGACCCGAGTTTGATCCCTGGTACAAAAAAAAAAAAAGAACTATAAAAATTGTTTTGAACTTCATTTGATGTTCTTATTGCTGTTAATGATACTAATATTAAAAGTTTTATATATGTATTTAAGACTAAAACAAATAACTATATGGATGATGTTAGGAAACAGGATTTTCAACATAAGTGAGATACAAGTTTAAAAACCCAAATATTTAAGGGCCAGGTATTTATCTTAGTGGCACCATGCCTGCCTTGCAAGTGCAAGGTCCTGAGTTTGATCCCCAGTACAGGGGAGGTGGAGTGGGGGAGGACAAATATTTAGCTTGGTTTGGTGGTGCATGCCTGTAATCCTGGCACTCCAGGAGGGTGAAGCAGGAGAATTGCAAGTTCAAGCCCAGCCTAGGCAACTTAGTGACTTAATGACACCCTGTATCAAAATTAAAAAATTAAAAAGGGGCTCAAGATGTAGCTGAGTGTAAAGGCCCTGGGTTAAATCCCTAGTCTTACAAAATCAAAATCAAATATTTTAAGTAAAAATGCAGTAATCTAAAACTTGAATTAGAAATAGCAGTGTCCATTCAGGATCTACTCTTGGTGCTATCCAATAAGAAGCCCTAGGAAGGATGACAAACCAGTAGCAAAAGTCCTACAGTCTAGAGTTGAGCCTTCAGACACCATCCCTCTTCTATTAAAAAAAAAATTTTCTAAAGCTAATTAGTAAGTTTGGCAACACTGAAAGGTATAAGATTATTATACAAAAAATCAATTATGTTTCTATATGTAAGCAATGAACAGGAAATTGAAAATAAAAGTCTATTTATAATAACACCCAAAACATGGGCTGCTTTTCAAAATTTTAGCAAAATATGTGTGAGTTGTACACATTGAAAACCACACACACTGCTGAGACCAAGTGGGAAAGATCTAAATAACCAGAAAGCTCCACTCCATGTCCACCGGGGCCCCTTTGTGCTATCAGAAGGCGCCCACCAGTCGAGACCCCAGAAGTTTCTTCTGTAGAAATTGACTGGCATGACTTAAATGGAAATTCAAAGAATATAATAATTTTGAAAAAGAAAAACAAGTTTAAAGATGTATTACCAGATTCCAAGGTCCCATGGAGCTGCAGCAATCAGGATAGTGTGTACTGTCAGAAATGCACAGGCCATAGAACAGAATAGTTTGCAGAGGTAGACTGACACATATACTATCAAGAGATTTTTCAGCATGATGCAAAAGCTGAGTGAAGTACTACAAGCCTGTGATCCCAGCTTCTCTGGATCACAAATTTAAAGCCAGCCCTGGGCAACTTAGCAAGATCCTGTCTCAAAGTAAAAAAACAATTTTTATGAAAGGACTGGAGGCATAGGTCAGTGGTAGAGCACTCTGGGTTTGATACTCAGCACCACAAAAGTGAACAAGGTAATGCAATGAGAGTCAAATAGTTTTTTTTCTTCAATAAATGCTGTAGGAAAAATAATGTACCTACACAGGGGAAAATAAAAGTCAATCATGCCTTACACCATACACAAAAATTAATTTAAAATGAATCATAGACCTAAAGGTAATAGCTAAAACCAGGAAACTTCTAGAAAACAGAAGGGAAAATATTTTCATAATCTTGGGATAAAGATTTCTTGGTCATAAAAAAGCAGAAACACTGAAAGAAATAATTGATAAGTTGAAATTCATCAGGATGTAATTTTTAAAATTACATTTAATTAAGGAAATTAAAAGACAAGCCATAGATAGGGTGAAATATTCATTATACATATATCTGATAAAGGCTTTCAGCTCAGAACATGTATAAAAAAAGAAAACCCTGCTGGGTGTGGGAGTGTACACCTGTAATCTCAGTATTTGGGAGGCTGAGGCAGAAGGATCATGAGTTTGAGCCCAGCCAGGGCTACAGCCTGAGTTCAAGGCCAGGCCAGCCTGGACTACATAGTGTGACCCGGTCTTTAAAAAAAAGCTAGGAAAAAAATTAATAACCTACAACTTAATAAAAAGATAACCCAAATATTTTTAAAGAGTGACTTGCTATGTAGCTCAGGCTGGCCTCCAACTCCCAGTGATCCCCCTGACTCAGGCACCCAAGTGCTAAGATCACAGGCATGAGTCTCTATACCCTGCTAAAAAGATAATCCAATTTTTGTAAATGAGTGAAAGATTTGACAGACACTTTGCCAAAAAAGATATACGTGAATGGTCAGTCAGAACATAATAAGTCACTCAAAGTCATTAGTCATGAGGGAAATCAATTTAACCTCAATGAAATACTGCTATTCACCTTTAAAATACCTAAAGTTAAAAGGCATTTCTCCCTAAAAGGCACCTAGCCTAATGCAAGTGGTATAGAAATGTACAAGATGAACTTGGATCAGCTTGTTGTACCAGAAAGCAAAGACATTGCTGAAATTTAATAATGGGAATGCAGCTATAGAAAGAAAGAAAGAAAGAAAGAAAGAAAGAAAGAAAGAAAGAAAGAAAGAAAGAAAGAAAGAAAGGCAGGCAGGTGGGCCGGGGATGTAGCTCAGTGGCACAGTACCTTCCCGGCAAGTGCAAGGCCCTGAGCTCAATTCCTGGTACCAAAAAAAAAAAAAAAGAAACAAAAAAAGAAACACCTCAAGTTAGCTGGAAGAGGCTCCCTTTGACCTCCCTGAAGAGGTCAAAGGTGAGATAATTTGAACATCAAAGAAAATTATGAAGCTGAGTGTGGTGGTGCACACCTCTAATCCCAGCTGCTTGGGAGGCTGAGACAAGAGGATTTAAAGTTCTGGCCAGTGTCATGGTTTAAATCCAGACGCCCCTGCAATGAAAGCAGTCCTGTGAGAGAAATTTATAGCAGTGAATTCCCATATCAGGAAAACAGAGCAGGTTCAAATTAACAACCTAATGTTGAACCTGAAGCTTCTAGAAAAAGAAGAGCAAGCCAAGCCCAAAGTTCATACAAGGGAGGAAATTATAAAAATCAGAGCAGAAATTAATGCAATGGAGACTGAGAAAACAATACAAAGAATCAGTGAATCAAAGAGTTGGTTCTTTGAAAGGTTAAATTTGACAAACCCTTTGCCAACCTTGTCAAAAAAAGCCAAGAATCAAATCCACATAATTGGGAATGAAAAGGATGAAATCACAGCACATCCTACAGAAATTCAGATCATCAATATCTACTTTGAGGACCTATTTTCTAATAAGATAGAAAAATACAGAAGAAATGGACGGATTCCTAGATACATATGAATTACCAAAACTGAATCAAGAAAATATAGAAATTCTAAATAAACCAATATCAGCCAATGAAATTGAATATGTAATTTAAAAACTACCAACAAAGAAAAGCACTGGTCCTGATGGATTCACTGATGAATTCTACAAGAAATTTAGAGAGGACCTAATGCAGCTACTTCTTAAATTCTTTAATAAAATTGAAAGGGAAGCAATACTCCTGAATTCATTCCTGGAAACAAGCATTACCCTGATACCAAAACCAGAGAATGATCCAACCAAAAAGGAGAATTACAGGCCAATCTACCTAATGAACATAGATGCAAAAATCCTCAATAAGATATTGGCAAACAGAATGTAGCAAAACATCAAGAAGGTTATACACCATGACCAAGTTGGACTCATCCCAGGGATGCAGGGATGGTTCAGTATACACAAATCAATAAATGTAATACACCATATTAACAGAGCCAAGGACAAAAACTAAATGATCCTCTCAATATATGCAAAAAAAGCATTTGACAAGGTCCAAATGTTGTGCCCAGATTGTGAAGTCCCAGAGACCACCAGGAGGCCGTTTCCGATGTAAGCACACAAGGGTCGTTTATTCAAGCTTAAGCAGGGACTCTCAACTGTTACCGACACAGCGGATCGAGATTGAGAGCCCTGAGTCCCTAACTAGCAGGGTTTTTATTGAGAATACAACAAGCTTTGGTTATTAGTAGCCAGGTGATTGGTTAATACTTAATACATATGAAGTGTAGGGTTTTGGTTGGCTAGGCTTTGGGGGTCGAAGGGGATTACGTATTGGTTTTTGTGAGGGAGAAAAGGGGCAAAGATTAACGGTCGGTTGTTTCATACTGATCGTTAGCAGACCCACTAATGGCCGCATCTATCTTGTGTGGACAGTCAGCTCATTAACTGCTTATCCTACAGATAGTGTGCCTGGAACGCTCTCTCCCCGGGTACACAGGTGGTTGGGTAATAAACTCAGGAATTTCAAGTGGTGAATTCCTAGTTTAAGCACAAATTTGAGAGAACAAAGGAGACGGCTCCAAAATGGAGTCATTTTGGTCCCACACAACACGCATTCAAGATAAAAACCCTACAGAAAATTGGTATAGATGGTCTTTATCTCAGTCTGATAAAAACCATCTATGACAAACCAACAGCCGACATCATACTAAACAGATAAAAACTGAAAGCTTTCACTCTAAAATCAGGAACAAGACAAGGATGTACACCATCAACACTCTTGTTCAATATAGTTCTGGAAACATTAGCCAAAGCAATTAGACAAGAGAAAGACAGGGGGTGGGGATTTAGCTCAGTGGCACCTTGCCTGCCTCACAAGTGCAAGGTCCTGAGTTCAATCCTGGGTACCAAAAGAAAAAAAAAAAAGAAAGACATAAAAGGAATAAGAATAGGAAAGGATGAAGTTAAATTATCATTATTTGGGCCAGGGATTTAGCTCAGTGGTTTTGCCACCTGCAGCACAAGCGCAAGGACCCAAGTTCAATCCCTGGTACAAAAAAAAAAATCTTTATTTTTGGGCCGGGGATTTAGCTCAGTGGTTCCAACACCTGCCTTGTAAGCAGAAGGATCTGAGTTCAATCCCCGGTACCAAAAAAATAAAAAATTTTCATTATTTGTGGATGACATGATACTCTACATAGAAGACCCAAAACTCCACCAAAAGACTTCTAGATTTGATAACCAAAACCAGTGGCATAGCTGGATACAGAGTCAACACTCAAAAATCAATAGCATTCCTGTACATGAATAACAAACTCATGGACAGAGAAATTAGAGAAACAATCCCTTTCAAAATAACATCCAAAAAAATGAAATACTCAAAAATGGAGATTGAAGAGGATATCAGAAAATGGAAAGATCCCTTGTTCTTGGATAGGAAGAGCCAATATTGTAGGGAACAGGGAAAGGCGACATTACGAGAACCTCTGTAGTGTAAGTCCTAGTCTCCTGTGAGCCACGACAGCACAAAGCAAATTAATCAATACATAGACAGAAATGAGACTAGAGAAGAAGCTGAGCTTTGGCCTGATCAATGCCACTCTGGGTGGCAAAGACCCCAGACTCCAGCTTGCCACACCTTTATTCAGAACATCAGCAGAAACAAAAGTAGCAAATGACTCAGAGACTACCACGATTATCCTAGAACAATGAGCAATTATGCAGATGAAGATTTAGTCCCACCCAGGATGTCTCCAGCTGGTGTAGTCCTGCCCTGGAGCATCACAGCAACACAGGACCATTGAGGTTTTAGCTGTGACTGGAGGTGAAAACAGAGTTATGTCTATACATGCCATAGCTAGCCTTTGGATGGGAAAACTAGGCCCTAATCATGATTTAAATATGAAATGATTTCCCCCCAAAATCATGTAGAATTGCTCCTGAACACAATATACTGAAAATGGTCGTACTTCCAAAATTGTTATGCAGATTCAATGCAATCCCAATCATGTAGAATTGCTCTTGAACACAATATACTGAAAATGGTCATACTTCCAAAATTGTTATGCAGATTCAATGCAATCCCAATCAAAATCCCAACAGCATATCTCACAAAATTAGAGAAAACAATCCTAAAATTCATTTGGAACCAGAAGAGACCTAGCATAGCAAAGGCAATTCTGGGCAACAAAGACAAATGAAGGGGTATCACAATCCCTGACTTTAAATAATACTATAAAGCTACTATGATAAAACAGCATAAGACTGACAAAACAACAGACCTGAGGATCAATAGAACAAACTAGGGGATGAAGAAACAACTCTAAACATACTCAGCCACCTTATCTTTGACAATGGAGCCACTGAAAGAAAAATAGCCTCTTTAATAAATGCTGCTGGAAAAAATTGGCTTTCCACATGTTGAAGATTAAAATGAGACCCATATCTTTCACCATGCACTAACCCCAAATCAAAATGGATCAAAGATCTAAATATTAAAACAGAAACACTAAATCTGCTGGAAGAGAGAATGAGTAGAATGGTTGAGGACATAGGAGTAGGCAAAGGCTTCATAAACAAAAGGCAGACCACACAGGAAATACTACAAAGAATCAACAACTGGAACTTCATCTTATTGAAAAGCTTTTGCATGGCAAGGGAAACCACCAACCGAGTAAGGAGACAACCTACAGTGTGGGAAAAATTTTCATCACCCATCCAGATAAAGGACTCTTATCTCAAAAAATATATAAAGAAGTCAAAACAATCAGACCTCCCAAATTTAAAGACCCAGTCCAAAACTGGCCATCTGAAATGAAAAGATACTTCTCAGATAAAGGATTAGAAACAACAAATAAATATATGAGAAAATGTTTAACATCATGGGTCATTCATGAAATGGAAATTAAAACAATGCTGAGATTCCATCTCACTCCAGAAAGAATGGCTATTATTAGGAAATCAACCAATAACAAATGCTGGTGGGGCTGTGGGGAAAAAGAAACCCTTCTCCACTGTTGGTGGGAGTGTGGACTGGTGCAACCACTGTGGACGTCAGAGTGGAGATTTCTCAAAAAACTAAAACTAGGGGGCTGGGGATTTAGCTCAGTGGTTTCACTGCCTGCTGCAGAAGAACAAGGAACCAAGTTTGATCCCCGGTACCAAAAGAAAAAAACCCAAA
The DNA here is from genome assembly GCF_053883595.1 of Heterocephalus glaber. NCBI lineage: Eukaryota > Metazoa > Chordata > Mammalia > Rodentia > Bathyergidae > Heterocephalus > Heterocephalus glaber. The sequence goes on along the minus strand of NW_028258444.1, from coordinate 5,190,482 downwards.
CAAACAACAAACTAAAACTAGAGGTTCCATTTGACCCTGCCTCCTAAGTATCTGGGAAGTGCCCAGCTAACACTAAAAAGGCTTTAAATTCTTCCTCTTGTATTGTGCACCTATGTTGGTTTCTTTGTACCATTTCTGCATCTCTTTCCACTTGTGACTTTGTTACATACCTGGAAGTTCTACCTGAGATGGCTGAGGTGAATGAATGCAGGATGTGAGGTAAGCACAGGTCTCTTCACATTGGTGCACACAGGAGGGCCCACATTCACACTGGTATGGTTTGTATCATAAATGTCCCCAAGGCCCCTCTGCTGAAGGCTTGGTCACTAACCTGTCATGCTACTGGGAGGCGGTTAAGCCTTTAGGAGGTGAGGCCTTATTGTCGTGAGCAGGTACCACGGGTAAAGAGGACTCAGACTCGGATGGCAGTTCACACACTTATATTATTATAATTCACTTCTATGCAATTATCACACCATATTAAATAAGACAATATTAAGTCTGCCAATTACCACGTCCCTGTACCTGTACTGCGCAAGTCCTTATGGGAACGCGACGTTTCCTCCCATCAGGTCAGAGGGTCCGATCCGTAGATGAAGGGCGTCGAGTCGGTGCTAGGCTGTCCGTCTCTCCGCTGGCCTTGTCCTCTGGTCTCGTCTGGTCGGTGGCGATGCTCCTTCCAGCGGGATCAGGTGCAAGTGTCCCGGTCGGTAGTCAGATTAGCAGACTGACTAGTAGACTGGTCGGTGGGGTGGATTGTCGACTTGCTTGAGGTCTTCAGCTCCTTTTATGCTATTCTAACTGGGCGTTTGTGGTGTTGACTTATCACACTGTCCATTTGGGCCACGCCCTGTCCAGTTCAGGGTTCATCCTTATCAATTCCACACCGCTTAAGGTTCTACTTCTATATCTTATGGTTACTATGGTTACATATCACTCACAGCACTCTTAAAGTCACAGCACACTTTAGGGTTACAGCACACTTATGGTTACAGCACACTTAGGGTTATACAATTCCATCTTATTTTAAGGTGTTCTCCATACTTATGGTAGAAGAGATCACTGGAGGGCCTTGAAGGGGATCATGGGAGCCTGGCCCCTTCCAGTCTCTCTCTCTGCTTCTGCCACACAAGGTGAGCCCTTGGCTTGCCGCATGGCCTCCAGCACAATGCACTGCCTGCCACAGGCTCAAGAGAGGAGACCATGTGAATATAGACTACAGCCTCAGAAAGCATGAACCAACATAACTCTTTCTCCTTTTGAGTTGTTCACATTAGGCATTTTGTCACAGGGATGGAGAGCTGACTAACATATCTGGTTTGGTTCTTTGGGTGTAAATAGAAAAGACCAACGTTGGAACAAATTCAAGCCATGGAAACTGGGACTTGTATGTGCCTCACTCCTATCCCTGCAGTGCTCAGAAGAGCCAGGCACCAGGCCTCCAAGAGACATGTTTGAGTTTAACCTTGCATCCTCTCATTCACATATCCTAACTGTTCTAGGACAGACAAGGACCACACAACTTGTTTAATTAAACACAGGAGAGCAGAACAGCAGGCAAGCAAATGACTGAGAAGGGCAGCAGAATGCATTCTTGGGTCATCTTAGCATTCCTGCTCCTAGCTCTGATCCCGCTAGCACACAGCATAGCAACTCAACTCAGTCAGCAGGTGTATTTTTGGTTTTTTGTTGTTGTTTCATCCTTTAGGTTGAACCCAGGGCTTTGCACTGAGCTACATCCACAACTCATTTTTTATTTTTAATTTTGGGGGTATTCACAATTGAACCCCAGGGCCTTTACATTGTGTTACACTCCAACACTTTTTTTTTCTTTGCTTTGCTTTTCTTTTTTAAAAAATTGTTTTATTGGTACATATTAGGTATACAATACGTTTACATTTATCATTGGGTGCTTGTACCTGTGCATGATGAATCTTGGTTCTTATTTTTTTTCCCATTACTTGTGCACCCTTCACCCCCTCCACCCTTCCCTATTTACATAGATTTTGCATTCATTTTTTTTCTTTTCTCATAATTTTTCCTTTCCCTTCTTTCCTTTCCCCTTCCCCACCCACCACCCCTGCAACTTTGGACCTTTTAATATTTCACATTATCAATTATGCATTTTAATCATTTTAATCCTTATTTACACTTTCAGTTTCTCACACTAAAGAAACTATTTGGTATTTACACATGTGTGTCCTATTTATTTCACTTTAGAGTATGGCCTCAATATGCATCCATTTAGCTATAAATGTCTCTAGTTTCTCGTTCTTTATGGATGAGTAGTATTCCATTTTATTAAAAAAAACACATCTTCTTTATCCAGTCTCCAGTTGTTGGGCACTTGTGCTGTTTCTAAGCTTTAGCTACTACAAACTGTGCTGCTATAAACATGGGTGCACATATACCACTGTGGTATGATTCTTTTAATTCTTTGAGGAAGGTACCTAGAAGGGAAATAGCTGGGTCAAATGGGACCTCTGGCCCTAGTTCTTTGAGGTATCTCCATACTGACTTCCACAGTGGTTGCACCAGTCTGCACTCCCACCAACAATGGAGAAGGGTTCCTGTCTCCCCACACCCTTGCCAGAATTTGTTATTGGTTGATTTCTTGATAGCAGCCATTCTTTCTGGGGTGAGGTGGAATCTCAGTGCTGTTTTCATCTGCATCTCTAGAATGACCAGTGATGTTGAATGTTTTTTCATATATTTATTTGCTGCTTTTAATTCTTTGTCTGAGAAATGTCTGTCCATTTCAGATTCCCATTTTTGGATTGGGTTATTGAATTTGGGGGTTTGATTTTTTTTCAATTCTTTATATATTCTAGATAGTAGACCTTTGTCTGAGGTACAGCTGCTAAATTTTTTTCCCAGATTGTAGGCTGTCTCTTAGCTCTGTTGGTGGTTTCTCTTGCAGTGCAGAAGCTTTTTAATAAGGTGAGATCCCAGTTGTTGATTCTTTGTGCAAGTTCCCATGCTACTGAGGTTTTGTTCATAAAGTCTTTTCCTATGCCAATGTCTTCAGGAGTTCTACCTAACTTAAGTTTAGTGTTTCTGTCTTAATATTTACATCTTTAATCCATTTTGATCTTAGTTTAGTGCATGGTGAAAGGTATGGGTCTAGTTTTAATCTTTGGCAGGTTGAAATCCAGTTTTTCCAACACCATTTATTAAATAGGCTATCTTTCCTCCAATGAGGATGGTTGGCTCCTTTGTCAAAATGAGGTGGCTAAGCACGTCTGGAGTTGTTTCTGCATCTTCTAATCTATTCCACTGATCCTCAGGTCTGTTCCTTTGCCAGTACCATGCTGTTTTATCACAGTAGCTTTGTAGTATAGTTTCCAGTTGGGGATTGTGATATCCCCAGCCATGTCTCTGTTGCCTAGAATTGCTTTTGCTATTCTAGGTCTCTTCTGGTTCCAAATTAATTTTTGGATTGTTTTCTCTAGTTCTGTGAAGTATATTGTTGGAATTTCAATCAGCATTGCATTAAATCTATACAGTAGTTTTGGAAGCATGGCCATTTTCACTATATTGGTTCTTCCTACCCAGGAACAAGGGATGTCTTTCCATTTTCTTATATCCTCCTCAATCTCCTTTTTCAGAGTGCTATAATTTTCAGTGAAGAGGTCTTTTGCTTCCTTGGTGAGGTTGATTCCTAGATATTTCATTTTTTTGGATGCTATTGTAAAAGGAATTGTTTCCCAAATTTCTCTCTCAGTGAGTCTGTTATTTGTGTATAAGAAAGCTATTGTGTTTTGAGTGTTGACCTTATATCCAGCTACTCTACTGAATCTGTCAATTAGGTCTAGAAGTCTTTTGGCTGAGTTTTTTGAGTCTTCTATGTAAAGCATCATATCATAAACAAATAATGATAATTTAACTTCTTCCTTTCTTATCTTTATTCCTTTTATTTCTTTCTCTTTTCTAATTTCTGTGGCTAATGTTTCCAGAACTATATTGAACAGGAATGGTGATAGTGGGCATCCTTATCTTGGTCCTGATTTTAGCATGAAAGTTTTCAGTTTTTGACCATTTAGTATGATGTTGGCTGTTAGTTTTTCATAGATAGCCTAAATCAGGTTGAGATAAAGACCTTATATTCCAATTTTCTGCAGGGTTTTTATCAAGAATGGGTGTTGGATTTTGTCACATGCCTTTTCTGCATCTATTGAGATGATCACATGGTTTTTGTCCTTGATTCTGTTAATATAGAGTATTACATTTATTGATTTATGAATGTTGAACCATCCTTGCATCCCTGGGATAAATCCGACTTGGTCAGGATGTATGATCTTCTTGATGACCCTTTGTATTCTGTTTGCCAGTATCTTGTTGAGGATTTTTGCATCAATATTCATTAGGGAGATTGGCCTGTAGTTCTCTTTTTGGGTTGGGTCTTTCCCTGGTTTTGGAATCTAAGTGACACTTGCTTCCAGGAATGAATTTGGAAGCCTTGCTTCCCTTTCAATTTCCTTGATGAATTTAAAGAGTAATGGTGATAGTTCTTCTTTAGATGTCTTGTAGAATTCAGCAGTGAAGCCATCAGGACCTAGGCTTTCCTTTGTTGGTAAAGTTTTCATTACATTTTCAATTTCACTCATTGTAATTGGGGTACTTAAGATTTCTATATCTTCTTCATTTAACTTTGGCAATTTGTATATATCCAGGAATCTGTCCATTTCTTCTGTGTTTTCCAATTTATTAAAGTACAGGTTCTCAAAATAGGTATTGATGATCCTCTGGATTTCTGCTGGGTCTGTTGTGACTTCACCTTTTTCAATCTTAATTGCATTTCTTTTCTTTTTTGATAAGGTTGGCTAAAGGTTTTTCAATTTTATTTATTCTTTAAAAAAAGCAACTCTTTGATCCATGAATTTTTTTTTATCATTCTCTTAGTCTCCATTGCATTGATTTCTGCTCTGATCTTTATAATTTCCTCTTGGCCCGGGGATTTAGCTCAGTGGTTCCAGCGCCAGCCTCGCAAGTGCAAGGTCCCAAGTTCGATCCCCTACATGAAAAAAGAAAAAAAAGTGAAGCTTAATTATAATTTCCTCTCTTGTATGAGCTTTGGGTTTGTTATGCTCTTCTTTCTCTAGGAGCTTGAGGTTCTGCATTAGGTTATTTATCTAAGTTCTCTCTGTTTTCCTAATATGGGTGTTCACTGCTATGAATTTCCCACATAGAACTGCTTTCATTGTGTCCCATAGATTCCTGTATGTTGTGCTGGCATCATCATTTACTTGTAGAAACTATCTAATGTCCTGTGTGGCCCCTTGGTTGTTCAGGGGGCTGTTTTTCAATTTCCATGTGTTTGTGGGAGTTTTGTGGTTTCTTATGTTATTGACCTCCAATTTTATTGCAGTATGGTCTAATAATATACAGGGGTAACTTCAGTTCTTTTACATTTACTTAGACATGTCCTATGAGCTAGCGTCTGGTCTATTTTGGAGAATGACCCATGTGCAGCCGAAAACAATGTGTATTCTGATTTTGTGGGGTGGAACACTCTGTAAACATATATTAAGTCCATTTGTTCAGTAGCTTGGTTCAGTTCTAGAATCTTGTTGTTAATTTTTTGTCTAGATGATCTAACTATTTGTGATAGTTGGGTATTGAAGTCCCCCAGTACAATTGTATTAGTGCTTATTTGATTTTTCATGTCCATTAATATTTGTTTTGTATAGTTGGGGGCATTCATATTTGGTGAATATATATTTAGGATTGTCATCTCTTCCTCTTGTATTGTTCCCTTCACAAGGATGTAATGACCATCTTTGTCTCTCTTAATTAGTTTTGGTTTGAAATCTACTTTGTCTGCAAATAAGATTGCTAACGCTGCTTATTTTTGGGGGGTTCCTGTCATGTGGAAAACTGTTTTCCATCCTTTTCCTTTCAGTCTATGAATTTCTTTTTGAGTTAGGTGTGTTTCTTGTCTACAGCATAGTGCTGCATTTTGCTTCTTAATCCATTCTGTCAGTCTATTTCTTTTTATTGGTGAATTGAGGCCATTAACATTGAGAGTTATAGTTGATAGATATTGACTCATCCTTGTCATGATGTTTTGTTGTTGTTGGCTCTTTTATTTCTTGCCCCCCCCTCCCTTTAGTTTCTCACCCCTGGTTGCTTTCCTCTGTTGGGCCTCATGGAGTTGTGACCTTCACTGTCTTTTTCTAGGATATTGCTTATAATTGTTTGGAGTGCTGGTTTGGTGTTCATGAAATTTCTCAGGTGTTCTTTGTCGTGGAAGTATCTAATTTCCGCATTGATTTTTATTTTGTTTTGTTTTGTTTTTGGTACCAAGGATCAAACTCAGGTCCTTGTGCTTGTGAGGTGGGCAGTGGAACCACTGAGCTAAATCCCCGGCCCCTACCCATGGATTTTGAAAGATAATTTTGCAGTATACTACAGTCTAGGTTGGAAGTTATTTTCTTTTAGGGCTAGAAATACTTCACTTCAGGCTCTCCTTGATTTGAGAGTTTGTGTTGAGAAGTCTGACGCGATTCTGATGGGCTTTCCTTTGTAGGTGATTTGTTTCTTTTCTCTAACTGCCTGTAGGATTTTGTTCTTCTGTTGGGTTTCTGGGATCTTGACTATTATATGTCTAGCTGTAGATTTTTTTTTTATCATGGCTAGTTGGAATTCTATATGCCTCACTTATCTGTATGTCCAATTCTCCACCTCTGTCTGGGAAATTTTCTACTATTACTTCTGTGAACAGTTTTTTTTTAATGTCAATTGTACTTTCTCCTGTTTTTTCATGGACTCCTATCAGTCTTATGTTATTCTTCTGTGCATCATCTAGCAGCTGCTGGATTGATTTCTCATGGTCCCTTACTATTTTGAAGAGATCTCTGTTTTCATGGTCCTTCACCACGATCCTGTCTTCTATATCTGGTATTCTATCTTCAGATTCCCTTAAATCTGCTCTCCATGCTTTTGGTGGAGTTTTTAATCTCCCAAATATGTGTTTGAATCTGTTTCATGGTTTCCATTTCTTTCTTATGCTGGGTATTCATGGCTTCCAGCATGTTTCTGAGTTCATCTATTTTTTATCTGTTTCTGTTCTAGAGCCTCTAATCATGTCTTTCACTCTGCTCACCATCTCTGTAGTTATCTGGGAAATTATTTATGCTTTGAATTTTTCTAGAGCCTCATTCATCTGTTTTGTTACTTCCTGTGCTATTAGTTCAGGGTGTCCAGGTGGTTGATTATCAGAATTTTCCACCTTATTTCCCCTAGAATTTGCCTTTTGTGGGGTGGAAGTCTGAGTTTGTGCCTTGCTTGAATGTCTTCTCATTTTTGTTTTTGGTACTGTCCTTGGTTTAGTTCTTGGGTTGATACTTTGAAGTTGTTTATTGTAAGTATCTTTGTTGATGTATTTAGAACAATTATGGAATGGTTGCTTCTTTTTTTTTTTTTTTTTTGGTAGCAGGGATTGAACTCGGGCCCTTGCACTTGGAATGGTTGCTTCTTAAAGGTGTCTTCCAGATATAGCTTGTCTTTAGGGTTTGAGTCTTTAATGGCTCTGAGGCGGTCTCATTTTCATTATACCAGGAAGGACAACTGATTAGATCAATCACAACACCTTAGCCTAAGTGATACAATCAGCAACACAATAGCATCAAGTACCTCTTACAAAATGACAATTTGTGGTAATTATTAATTTTCTATCACCTTTAACTGTGTGAATTAAATCAAAATCAAGGACCAACCCAACATGTATTTATAGTGAATAAACTCTTCAATATAGCAAATTTACCCTTTGGGATGGGGAGTTAGAAGGCATTGGGGAGGGAGGAATAGGTAAGTAGAGGGATAGGGGAAGGTTATCAGTGAGGCCAGAGGCCACAGGCATGAGAAGGAAAGAGAAGAAAAGAAAGATAAAGAAGAAATATTAATTAGAGGTAGAACAGGGACACAAAGGGAGATGAAGAACAATGTGGGACAGCAAGAGAGTGAGGCAGAGAGAGAGAGCAAAAGAGAAAAGAAAGAAAAAAGAAAACTAAAAAATTTAAAAGAGTAGCAAAGAAGGAAAAATTAAAAATAAGAGCAAAAAAAAGGTGGTAATTTTGAAAATAACACATAAAAGATAAAAATGAAGGGCCTCCTTCAGTGTATGTCTCTGCTGCCACCATAGACAATGTGGACAGCAGTGTGCAGTTATAAGTCAATGAGTCTCAGTAAGCCAGTCACAGACTCATGAGATTCAGGCAGATTTCTGGCTGCAAGTCCCAAGTTGAGCTCCCTGACCTTCTGCAGGGTTGGACCCTGCCAGGTTCTACTGCAGGTTCCAGCTGCCTTTCCTCTGAAGATAGTCCAGGTTCCAATGGGAGGTGATGATCCCTCCAACTTACCAAGCATGGTGGTCTGGTGTGCCTTTATTGCAGAGATTCTCTTCACTTTTCCAGCAGACTTCAGTTTTCATCAGGGAACCTGAGAGAGGCCCTCTCTCTGTTGTTCACTTCTGCAGCTCAGGACAATGGCCTTTATGCCCCCCCTGTGCCTCTGTAGTGTGGATCCTAGTAGCTGCACAGCCAAGAGGCCGGGGGGCTAGGGAGGTGCCTGTTGTTGCAGGTGCCAGCATGACTAAGGTGGAGGCTGGTGGGCATTCCTGGGGGGCCTCACTGGTTTGGTCAAGAGGTCACAAGTGGGCGGAGCAAGCCGAACTGAGCAGGGCATGCTCAGCCCACAACTGCTCTGCCCGGGCTCACCCATGGCTAAGCTGGAGGATGGTGGGCATGCCCAGGGGGTCCTCACCAGTTCTGTCTCTGGTTCGGTTGGTTCAGTCTCCTGGTCTCAAGTCCTTTTCTTTTCTTTTTGAGACAGGATTTCATTAAGTTGCCCAGATAAGACTCAAACTTGCTATTCTCCTGCCTCATCCCCTTATAATGCTGGGATTACAGGCATGCACCACCACATCAGGCTTGGTGAGCCTATTTTTAACCTTTGATTTTGCTTTTCACATCAGCCTGATAAAAATCCCTGTAGATTTTGGAGGATGTATGGCTTTTAATTAAGCCAGTAGTTTCTCAAAATACAATCTAGATTGAAATCCAGTCCTACCTCTTCATGGTTCACAAATCATAATTTCCTGGTCTGTAAAATTGGAGTCTGTAAATTAGGTTCCTGCCTGGTAATGTTGGAGGACTAAATCAGAGCAGCATTTGACACTGCCTGGTGCATGCTTGGACCCATGAGAGCACTGAGGAATGCAGTCAGCCTGACACAGAAAAGCAGGCATCTCCACGCCTCTTCTCCCACCCTCTCTGCTGACTGCTCTCAGGTATTCCACTGGAGTACAGCTAGGGACAAGACGCACAGGAGCAGGGACACCATGGAAGCCACAGCTTCCTTAGCAAGGGGCTGGCTTGGCTCTTCTTATGTATGCAGCAGCACTCCATGGCCACAGAAGTCAGTTCTGATCAACTGACCAAGAAGTGCTCACTCACACAAGGACTGGGTGTTTCAGAGAATCCTTCTGAGGAATGGAGCCCAAGTTCAAGTATGAATGGCTTCAGGCACCAGAGAGGTAGCTCATCATCCCATTTCTCCTGGCACCAGCTCCAAAGTCACTAGCCAGACAAGAAAGTGGGCAGAACTTAGGTGAGCACATCTGTGCACAGAAGAAATGGCTGGGGAAATAAAGTCTCTGGAACATAGTGGTGGAAGGCAATCTGCCTCCAGCTGGGCTAAAGGGAAAATTTCCACCATATGTGTTCAGGAATTTAATTTCTTTTGTAAGACTGTGCGTCTCACCAACTGCTCTGAGGAGCTGACTACAGTGAGGATCACCCAGGAGGGAACACACCGGACAAGTTGTGAACTTAAAACAGACCTTTATTAGTCTGGCCAGATGGCATGCCCCAAGCACCAAGCTTAGAGAGGCAAGAGGCTCAGAGCCTGAGGTTCTTTTATAGGAGATGCTATGGGGAAGTTGGCAAGCAGAAATACAAAAGTGAAGTGCTGAAGGAGAGGGATCTTACAGATTGTTCTTAAGATAACATGTTCTGTTATGGAGTTGGGTAAGCATGACAGAACACTGCTCACTCAACAAACCTTCCTGGCACAACAACAAGTACATTCCTGGAACTCGATGTTCCCCTGGTGATCCATAACAGAAGCAGACAAGTTGGGGCCCTATTACAAAATGGAGTAACTGTTGTTCAGACTCACATTCCCCACTGATTTTTCTCGTAGCTGTGTAATCTTACACAGCATTATCATTTTTTCCCCATTAATTTTATTGGTACATTTTAGGTATAAAATACAGTTACATTCATCATTGGGATCTTGTACCATTACATGAGTCTCTTGGTTCTTATTTTTTTCCCCTTCCCTTGCCCTCCCTTCACTCCCTCCACCCTTCCCTATTTGCAAAGACCTTGTTTCCATTTTTTTCCTCTTCTCATATTTTTTCCTTTCCCTTTTTACCCTTCCCCTACCCCTCCCAATTTCCCTGCACTTTTAGACTTTTTCTTCCTGTTACACAATATCAGTTATACATTTTTAAAATTACAATATTAAGATCTAGGAGACATTACCACAGATTTTACAGAATTCAAAAGGATATAGAAAGCATATTACAAAAATCTTTTTTGAAATAAATTTGACAACTTCTAAGAAGTAACTTAGAAGACAAATTAATGAAACCAACTCTGGAGGAAATATAAAATTTGAATAGCACCTATTAAAGAAAGTATATTTCTGCTTGAAAACCTACCTATATGACAACAGCAGGCTCATAACCATTTTAACTGATAAATTATATCAAACATTTAAAGCAGAAAAAAGAAGGAACACTTCTCCCCTCATTTTAGGAAATCAACATTGTGCTCATCCTAAAACTGGATAAAGATAATAGAAGAAAAAAGTATGAACATAGATAGAAATTTGTTTAACAAAACAAACTATTGGAAGTCAGATCTGTCAGGATGTAGAAAGTGGTTTTATTATAGGGATGGCAGTGTTGGTTCAGCATTGGAAGATCCACCCCCAAAAGTCATCATTTTAACAGAGGAAAGGAGAAAGCCATATGATCCTGTCAGTAGTTGGAGAAAGAGTATTGGACTAAATTCTACAGCTGTTCATGGTAAAAGCTATCAGGAGACTAGAAGTAGAACAGAACCTTCTCAACAGATCAAAGACATGTCCTCCAGGCTAAGGGAAAGGATAGAAGGGAATGGGATTAATATGAGAAAATGGAAAAATAGGAACAAAATTTTTGTAAATAGGGAGGGCTGGAGGGGTTGAAGGGAGGGCTAGGCAAAGGTGAAAAATAAGAACCAAGAGAGACTATGTAAAGGTGCAAATTTCCAATGATGAGTGTCATTATATTGTATACCTAAAATGTACCAATGATTAGAATGAATAATCGATAATGTAAAATAGGAATAAAAGGTCCAAAGGGGTAGGGGTAGTGGGAGGCACAGGGGAAAGGAAAGAAGGGAAAGGAAAAAATGATGAGAAATGGAAAAAATGGCAAGAAAGTCTTTGTAAATAGGAAAGGGTGGAGGGCATGAAGGGAGGGCTAGGGATGGGGAAAAAATAAGAACCAAGATGCATTATATAAAGGTACAATTCCCAATGAGAAATGTAATTGTGTTGTATACCTACAATGTACCAATAAAAGAATTTAATACACACACACACAAAAGGCATGTCCTCCATACTTCCAACAAAAACTCCTTCTATAAATGGAGATGATGCAATGCTTTCTCCCTAAAGTGGGGAACAAGGGCATATATGCCTACTCTTCATCTGTCCATTAGACTTTGAAACATAGATCTAAACCAAAATAGTCTGGCAATAAAATGACACAACAGATTGGATTGGCACAGCAGAAGCAAAATCTTTATATGTAGAAGAAATGATCATCTTCAGAGAAAATACTAAGAAATCTCTAGGAGCCCCTAGAACGTGTACTGGAATTTAGCAGGATTAGAAAACACAAGGTATATATAAAAATTCAGGTCTGTGTATACTTGCTATAAATGGAGAACTGGATATTGAAATTTAAAAGTTATGTAGGAGTACAAAGGACCCAGAAAAGCCAAAAACAAAAACAAAAACAGTGTTGGAAGACATTTAGCACCCAGTTTTAAGACTTCTTCTAAAGCTACAGTCATCAAGGCAGTGTTGGTGTAAGGAAAGACATATAGATCATTGGAATAAAACAGAATCTAGAAATAGAACCACACATATATAGTTCACTGAGTTTTGAAAGATTATTTAACATTAGCATTTTATAGAGTATAAACTCAATTCAAGAGTCAAGGAAGAGATAGTGTCTTCAGCAAATGGCACTAAGACACCTGGTATCTGCATATAAAAAATTAACCTCAACCCTTTTTTTCCATACATGAAAATAACTTGAAGGGATCTATGAACCTAAATAAGAAAGCCTAAAAGTATAAAACTTTAAGAAGAAATTATAAGGGAAAATATTTATGAATTTAGGGTAGGCAAGAACTACCTAGGATACAAAAAACATGATGTATGAAAGAAAAAAATTGATAAATGAGATTCCATCAAAATTTAGAACTTTAAATGACATCATTAAAATGAAAAGTAGTCCTTAAACAGATCATATTTACAATGCATATAACCTATGAGCAGAACATATAAATAATTCTTAGAGCTCATTAATAGATAACCCAATTAAAATGTAGACATAAGAAGATGATAAAGAGCCAGTATAGCACAAGGAATGGTGTGGAATTCTAGAATCAGAAAAATACTAATCAGTACAATAATAAGATTGAATTATACACTCATTAGGGAGATGAAGTCAAAATTTTAAAAGCCTTGTCATGACTTTTTCATTTTGTTGGATTCTCCCCCTTTGCGTTTAATTTGTCACGCCCAATGGATTCATTCTGCTGGGTTTCCTGGGGTTGTGATCCACCTTGTCTTTTCCTAGGGTATTGTCTAAAATTTTTTGGAGTGCCGGTTTGGTATTCATGAAGTTCCTGAGGTGCTCTTTGTCATGAAAGTATCTTATTTCTCCATCAATTTTGAAAGATAGTTTTGCAGGGTACATCAATCTGGGTTGGAGGCTGTTTTCCTTTAGGGCTTGAAATACATCATTCCAAGCTCTTCTTGCCTTGAGGGTTTGCATTGAAAAGTCTGCTGTGATTCTGATGGGCTTTCCTTTGTATGTGATTTGTTTCTTTTCTCTCACTGCTTGTAGAATTTTATTCTTCTGTTGGATTTCTGGAATCCTGACTATTATATGCCTATGTGTAGTTTTTTTTTATTACGGCTAGCTGGAGTCCTAGATGCCTCACTTATCTGTATGTCAAGTTGTTTTCCCTTGCTTGGGAAGTTTTCTGCCATCACTTCTGTGAAGAGTTTTTTTTATGTCATCTGCACTCTCTCCTCTTTCTTCATTGACTCCAATCAGTCTTATGTTATTCTTCCTTGCATTGTCTAGCAGCTGCTGGATTGATTTCTCGTGTTCCCTTACAATTTTAAAGCAATTTTTCTTTTCCTCACTAATTGCAATCTTATCTTCTATGTGTGAAATTCTATCCTCACATTGGTTCATTCTGCTGCACAGACTTTCGATGGAGTTTTTAATCTCTTGGAAATCTGTTTGTATCTGTTTTATGTATTCCATTTGTTTCCTATGTTGGGATTCCATCATGTTCCTCAGATCCTCTATTTTTTTATCTGTGTTCTCTCTAGATTTATTAATCATGTCTTGCACCATGAGCAAAATCTTTGCTGTTATCGAGTAATTATTTCTGATTTCATTTTTCCCAGATCCTCTTTTGTTGCCAGTTCAATGAGTCCAGGTAGTTGAGTATCAGAGTGTTCCATCTCGTTTCCCTTTGGGATTGCTGTAGGTGATCTGGAAGTCTGTGTTTTGAGGCTTGTTTATGTGCCTTCTCATTTCCACGAGGTGGAGGGTGTTTCTGGTGCCCATATAGCTCACCTTCTCTGCCCTAGGAGCTTGGGATGGCAGCGGGGGAGCTTCCTTCCAGGTGCTGGGATTTCATCAATTCTTAGATGCACATTTTCTCACATTTAACTTCTCTGCAACCTGCACATCCTTTCTAAATCACTGCTTCAAAGTCCAGAAGGGCGTGATCTATGAGGTGCAGCTCACTGCCATGATGTCCCAGCATTCCTGTACAGCATTATCTTGGTATTCTTGTCTCCATCTTTGCTCTTCCTCATCTAGCTCACTTAAAGGGTGATATTTGCCCTATTGATTCAGAATCATTAGGCAAACAGATCCTATCCAGGCCCTTACATAGGCCATAAGCTTATTAATAATGTATGGGCTGAAAGTCAAAGCTAGTAACAAGATTAACAGGGGTCCAGCAAGGGCAGAAACAAGGGTAGTCATCCAGGGAGACCAGTTAAACATTGACTGGAACCATCCCTCATGTTTTTCCCATCTATTATATTTTTCTTGTAGGTGTTTATTTATGGTGGCCAGGGTTTCTCTTACTATTCCAGATTTATTAGCATAATAGCAACATTGCTCTCCTAGGGCTGCACATAGCCCTCCCTTTTTCATAAACCCAAGGTTGAGTCCTCGGCAGTTTTGAAGGACTATCTCAACTAGAGAATCAACTTGTTTTTCCAAATGAGACACTGACTCAGTAAGTAGGCCTAAGTCTATTTTTACCTGTTGGACAAGGGTCTTGAAGTTGGAGTCTTGCAGTCCTATTGCGGTCATGCCCAGAGCCACTGATCCCACAATGCCTGCTGCAGTTAACACAGGAATCAATGCTGGGTGGAGCTTCTCTTGGGTGCGTGCTCTCTTAGCTAGGTATTCCCAACCCTGGTCTTCTCCATATATAGTGACTTGGGGTAAAATGTGGACCATTACACATACCTCAAGTTCCTGATTGAGGACTGTCATGGACAAACAAGGAGTTATACCATGTCCACATGCCCACCATGCATTGTTTCCAGCTTTTAGATATTTTTCATTACTGGTGGTGGGTGTCTGATAAGAACATATACTGTCCAGATAAGAAGTTGTAACACTTGAATTCTTAACACATAACCCTTTTCCTTTTATATCCCCAATTGACAACCTTGGTTGTTTCCAATCACACTCATTCTGGTCAGCTTCTGAGAAGGTGCCGTTTACTGCCAACCCTACATAATACGGGGGATGTGGACTCAAACACAGCCAACACCCTTGGGTAAGATTGGAGCTAGACTCATTTAACAGGGTGTACATAGCATCCAGCGTTTTTAGGTATGGTTGGATCAGAGCTTCAGGAGTAGCTGACATATTATAGGTTCCTTTTGCCTTTTCTTTTTCTTGGGGGCCAGAGACCCTATAGATGTTGCCTACTGGTTTAGGTGGTACTATTACTGGGGTACGCTGGATGAGGAGGTCATTCATAGGGTCCTTTCCACCCACACAGAGTGCCACCATCCAAGATTTTCCTTTTTCTTAATCTTTATATGGATTCTGCCATTGTTTTAAAGTTAACTTGATGGGATTACATTTTCCTTTGGAACATGAACCACTTGGTGTTTGTAGTTCCAAGGCCAAATATGCATCATCATTTTTCCATGGGGCAATAGATTCGCAACCCCAATAATAACAGTGGTTTCCTGGTCCCCCATTGCACCTTTTATTTTTCCTATGGGGCAGGCATAAATATCTATGTCTTGGAGGGGTTTTTTTCCAACTTATCATCTGTTCCACACCTCCCTCCGTGGCCCCCTTTACCCGTCTTTCCAGATGAAACTTTACCCTTTGAACCAGCCCCCCCACCACTAATGATTGGAAGCCCCAGAGCACACAGGTCTATAATAAAATGGGGCTGTCTATCAGTAGTAATGGTGGCAATGTGAGCTCCTGTTAAGGCATTTTTTTAGGGACCAAGTCCAGTTCTGGGGAATGTGGCTGGACAGCACCAGCTGTTGTCCAGATCCCTCTTCCATCGGGGCTGGTAAGAACAGTAGCCCCAAGAACCCCCATATTGTCCAAACTAGTCTTTGATCAATCTTAATCTTGAGGGGGTCCTTTGTGTTCTGGTCGATCTGCCATGTTGATGTCACTTCCTCTGGGGGTGCCGCCTTTAAATGGTAGTGGTGGATCCAGGCAGAGTGTCCAACTACCTTCACTGCTGAGGGAGTCACCAGGATGACGGGAAATGGTCCCTTCCAGCGGGGTTCTAGGATCTTGGAGTCAAACCTGTGAATGAAAACCAAATCTCCCAGCTTATAGGGTAAGGGTTGCAAAGGTTTTTCACTGGGACCAGGCATAGTTTTTCTCAGCTTATCATGTAGCTTTGATTGAAGCTGATGGACTGCTTTTAGGGACTTAAGGAGTTGGAGATGGGAAAGTTTTTCCTTTAACTCCAAATCAACCAGAGGGATGATCAGGGGAGATCACCCATAAATGATCTGGTAGGGTGACAGATTTAGGGGTGGCTTAGGGGTATACTGGGAATGAAGGAGGGCAAAGGGGAGAAGTTCTACCCAACCTTGTTCAGTCTCCAGGCATAATTTAGTTAGTTTCGATTTGCTCTTTCTACTTGTCCTGAACTCTGAGGCCTTTAGGCACAATGCAAATTCTACTTTATCCCTAAAGCTTTACTGATGAATCGAGATAATTTAGCCATAAATGCTGGGCCATTGTCAGACTCCAGGGCTAAGGGCAAGCCAAAATGAGGAATTATTTCTGTCAAGAGACTTTTGATGGTTACTTCGGCTGTCTCTCTCTTAGTAGGAAAAGCTTCTATCCATCCTGAAAAAGTATCTACAAAGACTAATAAGTACTTGTACCCATACATGCTGGGTTTCATTTCGGTAAAATCCAATTCCCAATATTCTCCTGGAGTTAATCCTCTATGTTGGACCCCAGGGGTTCCGGTCACCCAGTTTGCATTTACCTTGATACAGGTGGGGCATCATCTCATTAGGTCTTTGGGCTTTTGTGCCATTCCCTTGCTGATGAAATGGGGTCACAGAGCAGCCATCATTCTTTTCTCACCAAGGTGGGTGAACCTATGCAGTTCTTGTAGCAGCATGTCTGCTACAGTGGCTGGGAGCACCACTTTTCCATCCTCGGTCATCCACCATCCATGTTTACCTTGGGTCCACCGCTTTTTGGCCATTTCCACCATTTCTTCATCTATGTACTCTGGTTTCTCTGGCAGCACCGGTGTGGGGAGCAGAACCATCTGTTTCCCCACTGATTTGGGGGCAGCCTATTTCACTGCCAGATCAGCTGCATTATTACCAATCACCTTGGGACTAGCTTCCTTTTGATGCCCATGGACATGGATGATAGCAACCTCTTGGGGCAGCCAAATGGCTTGTAAAAATGTCAATATCTCAGTTTTATTTTTAATTGTCTTTCCTTCAGAGGTCAGTAGCCCTCAGTTTTGATAAATCTCCCCGTGCACATGGGTGGTGGCAAAAGCATAATGGCTGTCAGTGAAAATATTTATCCTTTTACCTTTACCTAGTTCCAGAGCCTTAATCAAAGCAATCAACTCAGCCTTTTGCACTGATGTCCCTTGGGGCAGCCCTTGCTCCCATTCCACCTGTTGGTCCTGGTTGACCACCGCTGCCCCGGCATATCGCACTCCATCACGCACAAAGCTGCACCCGTCAGTATAGAATGTGACCTCCACCTGAGGGAGGGCCTGGTCCATTAAATCTGGATGCCTTCCCCATAAATTTTCAAGAGTCTCAAGGCAATCATGGATGGGCATCTGTTTGTCAGACTCTGGGAGTAAGGTAGCTGGATTGAGGCTAGCAGTGGTGGCAAACTTGATGCATGGCTGCTCCAATAGGAGCCCTTGGTATTGCAACAATCTAGCATTAGATAGCCACTTGCTAGGGGAGCTATTTAATAAGGGCTCAATGGCATGGGGAGTGACTAAAGTCAAATCCTGTCCGAAGGTCAGTTTGTCAGCCTCTCGGGTTAGAGCAGCTGCTGCTGCTACAGTCCTCAGACAGGTGGGCCACCCTCGGGCCACTGGGTTTAGCTTTTTCAAGAGGTACACCACCGGCCACTTCCATGGTCCCAAAGGCTGAGTTATCACTCCCTTAGCTATACGGTTCTTCTCTGCTATATACAGAGTGAAGGGCTTGGTTATATCTGGCAATGCCAGGGTTGGTGCAGATGCAAGTGTAGTTTTAAGCAATTGGAATGCCTGCTGGCAAGCTTCAGTCCATTTGAGGGGCATATCTCCCCCTGTGATGGCTTCATGCAGGGGTTTGGCAATTTCAGCAAAGCCAGGGATCCAAACTCTGAAATACCCGATTGCCCCTAGGAATTCACGCACCTGTTTCTTTGAGCTTGGTTCTGTAATCTGGAGAATTGCTGATACCCTTGATTCAGCCAGGCTCCTCTTCCCTTCCTCAAGAATATAACCCAAGTAGGTTACCTTGGTCTGGCAAAGCTGAGCTTTTTTCCAAGACACCCGATATCCCAGGTCTTGGAGAACTTCCAGGAGGCCCTCAGTGGCTGCAAGACATTCTTCATTGGTTGAAGTTGCCACTAGGAGGTCGTCTACATATTGAAGAATAGTTGTGTGGGGAAAAGCTCTCCTTACCTCTGGTAAATCTTTGCTGAGAGCTTCCCCAAACAGAGTGGGAGAGTCCTTGAATCCCTGTGGCAGCCGGGTCCATGTCAGCTGTCTGGTAGTCCTGGTGTCTGGGTCAGTCCATTCAAAGGCAAAGAGGGGCTGGCTTACTGGTGCTAGGGGCAGGCTGAAAAATGCATCTCTGAAGCCTAGTACTGAATACCACATAAGGGCAGAAGGGATGAGACTCAGCAGAGTATAGGGGTTTGGTATCATTGGGGGGATGGTCTCCACCTGGCTGTTCACCTCCCCCAAGTCCTGTACCGGTCTGAAGTCTGAGGTGCCAGGCTTCCTCACAGGAAGCAGGGGTGTATTCCAGGCTGACTGGCAAGGGGTCAAGATGCCGGCCTCTTGGAGTCAGTGGATGTGCTTAGAGATTCCCACCTTGGCCTCCAGCCAGAGGGGGTATTGTTGCACATGGACGGGGGCAGCAGAGGCCAGCAACTGGACAACCACCGGGGCATGGTGTTTGGCCAGCCCAGGTGGATTGGTTTCAGACCATACCCTGGGAAACTTTTTCTGAAGGTAGTCCCATTTTTGTTCGGGGGGCTCTGTGCCCTCCTTTACCAATCTAAATTCATCTTCTAGGGGAACCATTACCATAATGGTGGAGGGTGGCTTAAGTTCGAAGGTCCCTCTTTCAGGCTCAAAGGAAATAATAGCCCCCAACTTTCATAGCAAGTCTCTTCCCAGCAATGGGTATGGGCACTCAGGGATAACTAAGAAGGAATGGGTGACGGTGCCTTTTCCTAGATTCACAGTCCATCTAGTTGTCCAAGGGTAGGAGGCCACTTTCCCAGTGGCTCCAGTAATGGAGGTTTTTGAGGAAGTGAGGGGTCCAAGGGGAGTCTTTAAGACAGAGTGGGCCACACCAGTGTCCACAAGGAACTGAACTTCTGTTCCCCCTATCTCCAAAGTTAGGGTGGAGCGGCCATAAGCCTTGGCCCCGTCAATCTTCATCTACTAAGAGGATTCCACCTTTTTCCTTTTGGGCCTCCTTTTTTCTTTTTCTTTTTAGCTTTTCACAGTCCTTTTTAAAATGCCCCTTTTCCTTACAATAGGCACACTGATCTTTCTCTAATAAGGGTCAAATCTTTCCCTTGTTCCCTAGCTTATTTTCAGGTCTTTCTTTCTGAACAAATCCTCCATTGGCCAAGGCAGCTATGGTCGATTTTCCCAGCCTCTTGGCCATCCTCTCTTCCAGGGGATCTCTGTTGTTAAACGCCTTCATGGCTACACTCATCAACTTTTCTCTATTCTCTCCCTCAAATCCCTCTAGCCTTTGCAGCTTCTTTCTAATGTCTGGGGCTGACTGGGTAACAAATGCCAAATTTATTGCCTGCCAATTTGCAGGGACATCTGGATCGATTGGAGTATATGTATGGTATGCTTCCAACAGATGCTCCAAAAAGGTAGAAGGGGATTCCTCTGATCCTTGGAGGACCTCACTTACCTTGCTCAAATTGGTAGGCTTCTGAGAGGCTCCCCTCAGGCCAGCCAGGAGATGCTGATGATAGTTCTAGAGAGCTTCTCTCCCACCTGAGGTGTTAGTTTGCCATTGGGGTCAGGTGGATGGGAGTTGTGCTTCAAGACGGGCTCACTGTTGGTCATCTAGGGGGCCTGCTGGTCCACCTAGTACCTACCTCACAGCTTGTCCCCAGATTCTTTCCCTCTCCTCTGAGGTAAAAAGGACCTGGAGGAGTTGTTGGCAATCAACCCAAGTAGGATCGTGGGTATGGAAGATAGACTCTAGGAGAGATATTAGGGCTTAGGGGTTCTCTGAGAAGGGAAGATTTTGATGTTTCCAATTATATAAGTCACTGGTAGTGAAGGGGATATAAACATAGTGACCTTGTTCTGTCTCCCAAAGGGGCAAGAGAGGGGCCGGACTAGTTTCCCCAGTGGGGACCTTGCAAGGTCCATACACAACCCCAGCTCGCATGTGTGGGGGAGAAGTCACAGAGTCTGGGGACTGGGGCCCCTCAGGGAGAGGAGGATAGAGAGGAGTAGGAGCCGAAGGTTGAACAGACAGAGGAAGGGAAGGATTTCGGGGTCTAGAGTGGGATCTATCTGAGGAGGTGGAGGATTCCACATAGGCCGGAGGCCCTCCCAAGGGGTCTAGGGGGTCAGGCTCCTGTGAGAGTACCAGCTTGGGAGCCCGGGTCTTAAGTCCTTGGGGTCCTTTTGGGGCAGCGACTAAAATGCAAGTGTCTGTTCGAAGGGAACAGCACTGCAGCCAAGCCAGAGGTTTCTCACAAGCCTGAACCCAGATGTCTATGTTGGGAAATTGGTCTGGGTGGCCAGGGCGACCAATGACCTTGCCCCAAACCACCCGGCAAACACTGGGGTCAAAAGTCCCTTCAGCTGGCCATCCCACCCCAAAGGCTGGCCATTCCAGTTGGCACAGGGAGCAGAGTCTTCTGTGAGACAATTTTACCCCGTATTCATCTTCTTGCTCTGGAGAAAAAGCCAATTTAAAATTAGTGAGAAAACAGTCAAGTGGGGTGGACCCGGTAGAACAGGTTCCTTCCATTACTCTGCTCCTGATGAGGATTGGAAAGAAAAAAAATGTAAAATCAGACACACAACAGACACAACACTAACACAAAAGACAAGACAAACAGGCGCCATGACAAAATGAAACTAAATCTTCCCTTGTTCCTTGTCAGGAACCTCAGGGTCAGGGGAGGCTTCCCTGCTCATCAGCCACCTCACTCCTGACTTAACAAAAGGTTGCAACTGGCTGAAAGCTTACCTCCAGAGGTTTTCTGAGGACTGTGCCTGAGAGTCTCCTGCTGGATCCCGCCACGGAGTCTCCACCGAACCAGGGGTTCCTACCCAGGCATCTCGCTGGGGCCTCCAAATGTAAGACCGTGCATCTCACCAACTGCTCTGAGGAGCTGACTACAGTGAGGATCACCCAGGAGGGAACACACCGGACAAGTTGTGAACTTAAAACAGACCTTTATTAGTCTGGCCAGATGGCACCCCCCCAAGCACCAAGCTTAGAGAGGCAAGAGGCTCAGAGCCTGAGGTTCTTTTATAGGAGATGCTATGGGGAAGTTGGCAAGCAGAAATACAAAAGTGAAGTGCTGAAGGAGAGGGATTTTACAGATTTTTCTTAAGATAACATGTTCTGTTATGGAGTTGGGTAAGCATGACAGAACACTGCTCACTCAACAAACCTTCCTGGCACAACAACAAGTACATTCCCGGAACTCGATGTTCCCCTGGTGATCCATAACAGAAGCAGACAAGTTGGGGCCCTATTACAAAATGGAGTAACTGTTGTTCAGTCTCACACTTTGGGGCAAAGGAATACTGGAAATAGAACTCAGGACCTTTGCACTGAGCTACATCTCTAGTCCTTTTTGTTTTTTATCTTGAGGCAGGTTCTCATTAAATTGGTAAATTGCTAGGGCTGCACTCAAACTTGTGACCCTCTTGCCTCAGCCTCCCACAGTGCTGAGATTACAGGTGTGCTCCACCGCACCAGGCTGTTTGTTTTGAGACTGGGTCTCACTGTGTAATCCAGGCTGGCTGTCACTCAAGAGCCTCTTGCCTCAGCCTCCTTAGTGCTGGAATTTCAAATGAAAGCCACCACACTCAACTAGGGGTTCACTTTCTGGGTGGACAAAAAACCCTTGCTACCCAAAGAACATTTTACAAACACCCTGCAAGAAGAATCAAAGCCCTAGACTCAGTTGAACTGGAAACCCCAGCTACACAAAAGGATTTCTCCAGGCTCTTTCAAATAAATCATCTCCCCTTCTTTCAAGTCCTCAACTTCTCCTTGCCTATGGGTTCTTTTTATTTTTTTGGTACCGAGGATCGAACTTGGGACCTTGTGCTTTCAAGGCAGGCACCAGAACCACTGAGCTAAATCCCCAGCCCAATGGGTTCTTTCTATTCCATTAATTAAATCTAAATTTTTTCTCCAACCATTAGTCATTTTTCCCACCTCCCATCCTTACCTTAGTTCTAGCCTGCATTATCTCTCACCTAGTGAATACTGTAGTCATAAGATGATGACTGCTCCTACTTTATCTTCCTAACATCTGTCTACCCACCTGTCCAATGGACGAACCTGAAATGCATATTTCAGCCACACTATTCTCTGCACAGCATCCTTGAGTGTCTCATCCCCATCTGCTCTCCGGTTCTGACTCCCCGGTGGTCCACAGCGTCCAGTGGAGCAGTCTCCCCACAGCTCCAGTTCCATTTCCTTCTTCCCTGATATAAAGCTTCCTCTCAGGCAAGGCTACTTGAGAGGACCCTGCTCCCAGACATCCACATGGAGCTGCAGACTTCTGATACTGCTGTGACTGTGCCCAGCTTGGAAGCATTTCTAACCTCCCCCCCTCAGCTAGCTCTTGCACACATAAACCCAGCTTTCTGTGGTTTGGACATCATTTGTCCCCCAAAGGTTCATGTGCTGGGGCTGGGTCCTGGCAGGAGGCTGGATGGAAGTAATTTGATCTCATAGGACTTGCCCATGGCAGGGATTAGTACCAGTCTCTGGGGACTGGGCTGGCCTCTTCTGCATATGCCATGAGCTGCTTGGCAGCAGTCCTAAGCCCAGATGCCTTCTGCTGTGTTATAACACAGTGTGAATCCTTTGGAAGATTAGACTCCAGAACCATCAGCCAACATAAGCCCTTTTTAATAAGGAAATTCTCAACTTCAGGTATAGCAACACACAATGGACTAAGAAATCAACTCATGCACTGCACAGCACAGCAGCTCAGCTTCATGTGCCCCAGCAAAACTTCTCTGATCTCTGGGAGAGATCCAGGTCCCACCTCCTCACTCCTGTGCACCACATATATATGCTGTTTTCTCTTAACACTGGCCATGTTTGTTGGAATTTCTATTCATGTCTATTTATGTCTTTGTCCAAGCCAGCAGACTCTTCAAGGCATTTAACAGGTGCTTAACAGATGTTTGCTAAACTGAATTGAATTTATTATAGCAAATACCACTGGAGGAAATAGTAATCAATCAGTGGCTCATTTATGCATGATGATATAGGGTTGTGGTATTATTATTATTTTTTTTGGTACCGGGGATCAAACTCGGGACCTTGTGCTTGCAGAGCAGGTGGCAGAACCACTGAGCTAAATCACTGGTGATTGTGGAATTATTTAATGATTTAATAACATGTTTTTCAGTTTAATTGGAACTAATCCATTAGTTAAGAAGTGTAACTTGGAGGTACTTCCAGGAAGATGGCAGAGTGATGAGCAACAGAGAAACAGCCTTTCCAGGATTTGGAATCCAGATGCTGGAATATAGCAATATAAGGAAGAGAAAAAGAAGAGAAGTGGATCCCCAGGACCTAGTAAGGATCTGAAGAGAGAACTGGATCCCACAGGGAAAGTGAAGAGAGGGACCCCAACAGAAGAGGGTGGTGGCAAATAGCACTTTCTCCCTGAGCCCCACCTCATGGCATAGGAAGGGCAGCTCAAATCTGTAGATGAGTGGTAACTACTGGCAATCTCAGAGGCCTCCACAGAGAAACATTCCAGTGAAACAAAGCAGTGAATGCTCCAGACCACAGTGGCTAGTGAGTTTTTCCAGTTCAGACATTCTCTAGGAAAGGGTGATTAGCTCGTCACAATTTTGAAAAGGTGTCAACTGAGCTCAAGATTCAAAGCAGCTGTGGGTTGGCTCCATCTAGCAGCTCCCAGTGTAGGGGTGAGGTGCAGCTGAGTTCAAGCTGGCAGGAGGGACCCAGAGCGTTGTGGGCTGAACAACACAGGTCTCAGCCTTACAGCCAGAAACTAGAAGCAGCCTGAACTTCAGTGGAACTAAAGGCATGGGCTTGCTGGAATTATCCTCCACCCCACCATAAATCTACTGCTTACTTGCTGGGATTAATCAACATGGATCTGGGCTCTATCTGCCTCCCCTGTCAACCAGTGACAGCAGAGACATGCCCTGAAGTAGACAATTTTTTTCTTCTTTTCTTTCTTTGCTTTTTATTTCTCTCTCTCTTTCTTGTTTTTGTTTTTGTTTTTTTTGTACCAGGGATCGAACTCCAGTCCTTGCACTTGCAGGGCAGGGGCAGAACCACTGAGGTAAATCCCCAGCCCCTATTTTTCTCTCTTTTCCCTTAATTGTTTGTTCTTATTTTTATATGAGTGTGAATGTTGTTTCTAGTTTTGTTGTTTTTTTTTTTGGTTCTTGTTTCTGTTTCTCCCTTCTTTCTTTTCCTTCTGTCATCTTTACCAGTTTCCCAAAACCTGTGTATTTTCCCTTTGTCCAGCCTTCCTTCTAACCTCTTTCTCTTCTTTTATTTCTCTATTTTTCCCCTAATTCCTTTTAAATTTTCTCCTCTGAGGGTAAAATCACCATATTGAGGGGATATTTACTGTATACAATATTCTGGTTTGTTTTAGATTTTTGTTATATAACCATGAATATAGTTCATATGGTTAAAGGTGGCAAATTAACAATTACTACAATTTATCATTTTCTAGACTATGTTTGACACTATTGTTATTACTCATTGAACTACTTTAGCCAAGGTGACATAATTTTTCTAGCCAGTTGTTCTTCCTGGTACACCAAGACTGAGATAGCCTGAGGGTCACAAACAAGACTATCGGGCAGTGCCAAAGAACTAGGGGCTGGGCCTCATAGGCAGCAACTTCTCATCCCCAATAAATTGAAGAGGTAGGATCTCACAACAGATTCAAAACCCAAAATCCAGCTATACCTGGAAGACATCTCTGAGTAGTCATTTCTGAAGGGTTCTTGATACTAGCAATAAAGCAACCTACCATAAGCAATTTAAAAGCATCAATTCAGGAATTAAACTTTAAAAAATGAAAAGGTATGGAAGCAAGATGCAGCCCCAAACTTCCAGCTCACCAAAGGCAAACCCAGGGAGCAATGAGATGGAACAATACAACAGCCACCCATCTGTATTCTCTAAAGTGGTAACAGCAGAAGTAACAAAGCAGGTGAGTGAAACTCTAGAAAAAATCAAATCAGAAATAATTTCTCAGAAAACTACAGATGTGATGATCATTATGAAGGACACAGCTAATAATTTAGAGTAGATACAGATTTTTTTAAAAATAGAGGAGCCGGGCTGGGGATTTAGCTCAGTGGTTCCAGCACCTGCCTCACAAGCATAAGGTCCCCATTTCAATCTCTGGTACCAAAAAAAAAAAAAAGGAGGAGCTCAGCAAAATGATGGAAAGCATGAATGCCCAAAATAGGAAAAAAATGGAATCCATGAGAGATTCAAACAGGAATCCAGGAGGTTAAAAATTCTATTGAAAATATATACAAGAGAATCAAAAATGTGAAGATTGAATATCAGACCTAGAAGACAGGCTTGCAGTTAGTGATCATGAAAAGAAAGATTTCTTAAAAATAGCAAAGGACCATGAAAAATAAATCCAACAGCTGCTAGATTATGCAAAGAATAACACAATATTAATCAGTCAATGAAAAAGCAGGAGATAGTGCAAATGACATAAAAATCTTATTCATAGAAGTATTGGCAGAAAATTTCCCAATCATTAAAAAAGAAATTGACATACAGATAAATGAGGCATACAAAACTCCAATTAGCCACAATAAAAAGAATCTACACCAAGTTATATAATAGTCAAGATTCCAATAATTCAACAAAAAAACAGCTGTTAGAGAAAAGAAACAAATCACCTATAAAGGAAACCCCAGCAGAATCACATCAGACTTCTCAAAACAAACCTTCAAGTCAAGGAGAGCTTGGAGTGAAGTATTTCAAGCCCTAAAGGAAAACAATCTCAAACCCCACAAAACTATCTTTCAAATTTGATGGAGAAATAAGATACTTCCATGGCAAAGAAAATCTGGAGAAATTCATGACCACCAAAACAGCTCTAGAAAGTATTCTGAAAGATATTCTAGAAAGAAACAACAAAGACTATAACTCCATAAACACCAAGAGAATGAATCAACCAGGCAAGGCAAGCCATTAAACAGGGGGGAAAGAAAGAGAATCAACAACAGGAAGATAATATGACAAGGATAAGTCAATATATATCAATCATAACCATTTATGTAAATGGTATCAATTCACCAATCAAAAGAAACAGACTGGCAGAGTGGATCAAGAAACAAGATCCAAAATTTTTCTACATACAAGAAACACATTTAACTAAAAGAAATTCATAGAATGAAAGTCAAAGGATGGAAAACAATACATCATGAGGCAGAAAGCTGGAAAAAAGCAGAGATAGCTATTCTATTTGCAGACAAAGTAGATTTCAACACAAGACTGATTAGAAGAGACAAAGAACGTCATACATACTTGTCAAGGGAACAATCTAAGAGGAAGATATAACAATCATACATATATATGCACCAAATACCAGTACATCCAACTATATAAAACAAATATTAACAGGCATGAAAAATTAAATAAGCACTAATACAACTGTATTGGGAGAACTGAATACTGCACTGTCACAAACATATCAACTAGACAAAAAAAATCAACAAAGAAATAACAGAACTGATCCAAACTTTTGAACAAATGGACTCAATGGATGTCTACAGAGTGTTCCACCCCACAACATAAAAATACACATTCTTCTCAGCTACACATGGAACATTATCCAAAAGAGACCATATACTAGCTCAGAGAGCATGCTTAAGTAAATGCAAAGGAACTGAAATTATTCAATGCATATTATCAGACCATAGTGCAATGAAATCATTTGTAAATCATTGGCAAAAGAAATCACAAAAACTTTATAAACACATGGAAATTAAATAACACTCTCCTGAACAAGCAATGAGTCACTGATCAAATGAAAGAAGAAATTACAGTTTCTACAATTAAATGATAATGCCACTATAATATACTGGAACTTATGGGATGCAATGAAAGCAGTCCAATAGGGGAAATTTATAGCAGTGAATGCCCATATCAGAAAAACAGAATGAGGTCAAATAAATAACCTAACATTAAACCCCAAATTTCTAGAAAAAGAAGAGTAAGTTAAACCCAAACCTCCTACTAAGGAGAAATTTTTTTGGTACTGGGAATCAAACTTGGGACCTTGTGGTTGTGAGGCAGGCGGCGGAACCACTGAGCTAAATCCCCAGTAGAAAGGAGAAATTATAAAGATCAGAGCAGAAACTAAAGTAATTGAGACTAAGAAAACAATACAAAGAACCAATGAATTGAAGTGTTGGTTCCTTAAAAGATTACTAAAATTAACACACCCTAGGCAATCTTATAAAAAAAAGAAAAAAATACTCAAATTCATGTAGTAAGAATGTAAAAGGTGAATTTACAATAGATCTTGCAGAAATCCAGAATATCACCAATAGCTATTTTGAGAACCTACCTGTACTCTAATAAGATGGAAAACACAAGAAATGGACAGATTCCTAGATACATATGATAGCTGAATTGAGAAGATATAAGAACTCTACATAACCCAATACCAGTCAATGAAATTGAAAATGTAATAAAAAAATCCTACTAACAAAGAAATCCTAGGTCTTGACAGATTCACTGCTAAATTCTCAAGAAATTCAGAGACAATCTAATGCCACTATTCCTCAAACTCTTTAATGAAATTGCTCTTTTTTTTTTTTTTTTGGTACTGGGGATTGAACTCGGGTCCTTGTGCTTGAGAGGCAGGCGGCAGAACCACTGAGCTAAATCCCCAGCCCTCTTTAATGAAATTGAAAGGTAAGCAATACTTGTAAACTCATTCTTGGAAGCAAGCATTACCCTGATATCAAAACTAAAAGGATCCAACCAAAAGAGAGAACTACAGGCCAATCTCCTTAATGAACATAGAGGCAAAAATCCTCAATGAGATACTGGCAAACAGAATGCAGCAAAACATCAAGAAGGTTATATACACCATGACCAAGTTGGAATCATCCCGGGGATGCAGGGATGGTTCAATGTACACAAATCAATAAATGTAATACAACATATTAACAGAGCCAAGGACAAAAATAACATGATCACCTCAACAGATGCAGAAAAAGCATTTGACAAAGTCCAACATTCATTCATGATAAATACCTTACAGAAAATTGGAATAGAAGGTTTTTATCTCAATCTGATAAAAGCCATCTATGACAAACCAACAGCTAACATCATACTAATAGTCAAAAATTAAAGTTTTCACTCTATAATCAGGAATAAGACAAGGATCTCCAATATCACCACTCCTATTCAATATACTTCTGGAAACATTAGCCAGAGCAATTAGACAAGAGAAAGAAAAGGAATAAGAATTGGAAAGGAAGAAATTAAATTATCATCATTTGCCAATGACATGATACTCTACATAGAACACCCAAAAAAATCCACCAAAAGACTTCTAGATTTAATAAGCAAATTCAGTAGCATAGCTAGAGATAAAGCAGCACTCAAAAATCAATAGCATTCCTGTACACAAGTAACAAACTAAACAAACAAACAAACAAATAAACTCACTGAGAGAGAAATTAGGGAAACCATAACTTTCAGAATAGCATCAAAAAAAAAAACTTAGGAATATATCAATGGAAGTAAAAGACCTTTACACTGAAAACTACAGTAATCTGAAATAGGAGATCAATGGGGATATCAGAAAATGGAAAGATATATCTTGTTCTTGTATGGGAAGAACCAACATAGTGAAAATGGCCATACTTCCAAAACAGATGTAATGCAATCCCAATCAAAATACCAATAGCATACCTCCCAGAATTAGAGAAAACAACCATAAAATTCATTTTTGGAACCAGAAGGGACCCAGAATGGCAGAAGAAATTCTGAGCAACAAAGGCAAGGCAGGGGGCATCACAATCCCTGACTTGAAATTATACTGCAAAGCTACTGCTATAAAGACAGCATGGTAGTGGCAAAAACAAAACAAAACAACAACAAAAAACCAAACAAACAAAAAAAAGGAAAAAAAAAGAACCAAACCAGAACTGAGGATTAATAGAACAGATAACAAGATCCAGAAACAACTCCAGTCATACTCAGCCACCTTATTTTTGACAAAGCTGCCAGACATATTCATTGGACGAAAGATAGCCTCTTTCATAAGTAGTGGTGGAAAAACTGGCTTTCCACACGCTGAAGATTAAAACTGGACCTATATCTCTCACCATGCACTAAACTAAAATAAAAATGGATCAAAAATCTAAATATCAAAACAGAAATAATCTGCTGGAAGAGAGAATAGGCAGAACTCTTGAAGATATAGGTGGAGGCAAAGACTTTATGAACAAAACCCCAATACCATAGGAAACATCACAAACAATCAACAACTCGGATCAGTTTTTTAAAAAAGCTTTTGTACAGCAAAATAAACCACCAACAGGAAGAGAAAACTTACAGAATGGGAAAACAATTTTACCAGCTCTTCCTTAAAGAACTAATATCTAGAATATATAAAGAACTCAAAAAAAATCAACTCCCCAATTTAAAGACCCAACCCCCCAATTTAAAGACCCAATCCAAAAATGGGCATCTGAAATGAACCTCTCAGATGAAGAAGTAGAAATGGCAAATAAACATATGAAAAAATGTTTGCTATCACTGGTCACTCAAGAGATGCAAATTAAAACAATGCTGGAATTCTATCTCACTCCAGAATGAATGGCTATTATCAGGAAATCAACCAATAATAAATGGTGATGGGGCTGTGGGGAAAAAGGAATCCTTCTTCACTCTGTTGGGAGTGTAGATTGGTGCAACCACTGTGGAAATTCCTTAAAATTTAGGATTAGAGGTCTCATTTGACCCCTCTATTCCCATGGTGGGTATCTTCCCAAATGAATTAAAAGCATCATATCACAGCAATATATGCACACCCACATTCATAGCAGCATAGTTTGTAATAGCTAAATCTTGGAAACAACCCAAATGCTCATCAATCAATGAATAAAGAAGATGTGGAGTTTTTTTTTAATACAATAGAGGATTACTCTGCCATATAGAAGGATAAACTTCAGACATTTCTAGGTAGATGGGTACACCTTGAGACCATACTCTTAAATCAAACAAATCAGACACACATGTTTAAATATTGCATGGTTTCTCTGGTGCGAGAAACCAAAAGGGTAAATGAGGACCAAAATGTATAATAGGTATTGTGAAATAGGAAGAAAATGTTCGAATGAGAAGGGAAAGTATTAAGAGGGAGGCAGAAAGGAAAGGAAAAGAAAAAAAAGAATAGAAGGAAAAAATGGATAATATGCTTTTTTAAATAAGAAAGGGAAGAGCTGGGTGTGGTGAAACATGTTTATAATTCCAGCACTTGGGAGGCTGAGACAGGAAGATCACTGTGAGTTAGTTCTAGGCCAGCCTGGGCTACACAGTGAGTTCAAGGCCAGCCTGAACTACATAGTGAGACCCTGTCTCAAAAAAAAAAAAGGAGGTGAAGAGGAGTTGAAGGGAGGGAATAGAATAGGGAAAAAAGAAGAATCAACATATGCTATGTACAGGTACAATTTCTCTATGATGAATGTAATCAGTACATATATCTAAAATGTTCCAATAAATTTTTTAAAGAAGTGCAACTGTAATATCTTCTATTATTTCATATGAGGAAATTTCATGTGAGTTCAAGAGTAGGTATTATAACATCCTATAGATTGGATTTGTGTGTGTGTGTGTGTGTGCGTGTGTGTGGCAGTACTTGGGATTGAACCCAGGGCCTTCCCACTGAGCTACATCCCCAGACTTTATTTTTTGAGATAAGATTTTGCTAAGCTGGTCAGGCTGGGCTCAGCCTTGTAGATCCTGCTGTCTCAGCCTCCAAAGTGCTGGGATTATAAGCATGGACAGATACACCCAGCTAGAGTTTGGACCTTCAGTTTCTCTCAAAGGTCCATGGAGTGAAGGCCTGAACTTCTGCATTCAAGGAGGCAGTGGACTTTAGGAGCAGGGCCTGCAGGCAGACCTGTGGGTCATGGGGTGCATGACCTTAAAGGGGATTGTGAGACCCTGGGCCCTTCTTCTTTTAGTTCTCCTGCCATGAGGTGAGTGGTTTGGTCTCAGTGCTGCCTCACCATAGACGAAAAGCGACAGGGCCAAGCAACTAGGAGCAAAGCCCCCAAAACTGTGAGCAGAAATGAACATTTTCTCTCTGCAAGTTGATTATCTCAGGTATTTGTTGTAGGGACCAAAAGTTGACTAAAACCTAACATTCAAATTGCAAGGCACGGCCCGGGGATTTAGCTCAGTGGTTCCAGTGCCTGCCTCATAAGCGCAAGGTCCCGAGTTCGATCCCTGGCACAAAAAAAAAAAAAAGAAGTGAAGATTAATTATTAAAAAATAAATAAATAAATAAATAAACAAATTGCAAGGCACAACCTATTAAAGATCACTTGCCAGCCATACCAAAATTCAGAGCCCATTGAATCTGATAACCCTAACATAAATGCAGTGATGAAGTAGAAAAACTAATTTCTCCTACCAGGTAGCTGCAAACAGAGAATATTGAATTGAAGTTTTTTCCCCCAGCTGCCCTCTTTTGGCTAAACAGTAGAAAATCTTTAAAAGAAAGTAAAGGAAGAAATAAATATTTGACACACATTTCATGCTAGGTACAGACTTAAGAGACTTCACATGTGTTACTTCAATTGTATACTCAGCAGTCTTCTATAGAGGTACTGTCATCCTCCTTGTGATATGGGAGAAAAGTGAGTGCAACAGGTTTTGTTGGGCACCTTTCCCAAACCAGATTTTATCAAGCAGACCAGTCCTTCAGAGCAAGCTAAACATGACCCCAAGCTGGGAGACCAATCTGAACCGGACTGATCAGTCACAGGGCTGCCATCTAGCTTACCAACAGCCTGGTTTGTACAGGAACATGGAATACAATTCTAGCCAAAGAAGTTGGCTGAGGAAGAACTTTCAGTAAAGATTTTCTTTTTCTTAAAAGGTGTCAACAGAGAAAAATCTTTTTCTCTGCCATGAACATTATCCTTCATACATCCCCATGGCAGCCATCTTGGCAGCCCTAGAGAAGCCGACTGAAGCCAACAAGCTGATATCTGAAAGAGCCTGGATTCTTGCTTTCATTTATCATTCATTCTTTTTTTTTTTTTGAGACAGGGTCTTGCTATGAAGTTCAAGCTGGCCTTGAACTCACTATGTAGCCTAGGCTGGCCTCAAACTCAAGGCAAACTTCCTGCCTCAGCTTTCTGAGTGCTAGGATTACAGGCCTGTGCCACTACGCCCAGCTAAGAGCCTGGGTTTTTGATGGCATCACTGAACAGCTACTCTGATTAGATACATAATGTGATATTTTAAGTCAGGAGAGAGGCAGATCTCCAGTGATTGGGAGAAAGCTGATGGGAAGACTGGAAATCCAGAGTTGGAGAGGTGGAGCACAGCACAGAGGGAGGAGCTAGGAGGTCTAGGGGCTCATCCTGCCCTGGGAAAGGGGCCTGCCTCCAAGGACATGGGATAGGTGCAGAGAGGGGTGGCACCAGGGAGAGACAGAGCACTGGGCTGGCAGCGCTGCCCCAAGAGAAGCCACAGCTACTACAAACTGCAAAAGCAGAGAGGTTTTACTCTGAAAGTGACTCCTTCTGATACAGGAAATAATACCAGAGATGAAATATGAAATATTATATCTCCCAACCTGTTAGCTGTCTGATACGCCGAGTTCTTGTTCTCTAGAAATCGAAGAATGAGTCCTAGGAACAACGGAGGTTAAGAGAAGGAAGATATTTATTTGATAGGGAAGCTCTTGAGGGGCAGGAGGGGACCCGAGTGGGTACCCAGGGGGCCCTGCTTTATAGAGGAGTTTTATAGGGTGTACCCATGTGGGTACAATGTGGCACAGCCATGATCAACCAATAAGTTTGTAAGTAGAGTCGCTTAGGTAAGAGTGGTTGAATTAGGAAACAAGTCACATAGACTTATGGATGAACAAAACAAAGATTCTCCTAGGACTCTGGTCACCCACCAGGGTGGCTGATGTCTTTCTAGGCTTCGTTAGGCCTGTTGTTTTTCCTTTTAAGAAGTATACAGGTCTAGTCACCTTGTCTTTACCTTGAGGCCCAGTCTCCAATAGCTGTGTCTCCGGCCACAGCCGTGATGTGCTTCACCTTTGTCCTGACTCTCTGGAGGACCCAACCCTATCTGTCTGCCTG
The DNA here is from genome assembly GCF_053883595.1 of Heterocephalus glaber. Taxonomy (NCBI): domain Eukaryota; kingdom Metazoa; phylum Chordata; class Mammalia; order Rodentia; family Bathyergidae; genus Heterocephalus; species Heterocephalus glaber. The sequence goes on along the minus strand of NW_028258444.1, from coordinate 5,156,769 downwards.
TAATATTTCTACCTAACTCAGCTGTCTATAATACTTCCATGTGACAGGCCAGGGTTGGAGAAGAAATCCAGTTCAGGGCCTGCCAGATCTGAGAGAGTTTCATCAGGAGCCATTGTGGGAAGGGTGAATTCTTTGGAACTGAGCCACAGAGCAACTGCAGAGCAGCTGTACCCCAGGGGTTCTGGTGTTGCCCAGCCACAGTGACTGGGCGGGAGATGTCCATGGGGAATAGTAATAGCAAGAGTGTGGGCTGAACACAGATGCCTTGAGAAGGGCTGGGCGGGATGTGGCGGTCCCTCTCTCAGTGGTAAGAAGCCAGGCTGTCCAGGTGGAGCTGGGTCTGAAACTGCTGGCATTAAGCCCAACATATTGCCTCACTACCACCCCCCGACACCACCACCACCACCACCTCTATCAGCACAGAACTCAGTGGCCTGTTTGTTTTCATCATATGCCAACATGAACAGGGACCTGCCTCGGCTTGGATGTCCACAGCCTGGGGTGCACGGAAAGGGGGCCTCTGGAGTGAAGTGGCACCTCATGAACCCATGGACTGTAAAGCTAGGCAATAAAAGCATGACTTGGGGTACACAGAGAGGCACAGAAAGTAGGAGTCACTGGAGTAACCACAGGCATAGGGGAGACACCATTAGCTGACCTTGCCCAGTGGAAAAGGCAGGGCAGGTCCACAGTGCAGAAACAAAGTGGGTCTTACAGTGCCTCACTGTCCTTTTCGGTGTCCACTGGATGGACAGAAACCACTCATCAGAACACAGAGGAATTGGTTTTTGTACTCTTTTGTTTTCATCATTGGTTCTTGGGGTGTTGTTTTCATTTTTCCTTTTTCTTTCTTTCTTTGGCTGTTTTTTTCCCCCTTGTTTGTTCTTTTATTACTTTTAGCTAATTCTATTAATTTCCTTTGGGGAAGCCCGACCGACCTCCAGTGTTGCTCGACAAAGTTCCAGCTGGGGGAAAGAAAGGGTGGAACACATCGTACCCTCATGTTTTTTTTTTTTCTTGCCCTAATGTTTACAATTGTTACTCTGGTCACAGGAGTCATTGTATTTGTGACTAACAACATATTCTCCATGAGGCAAATTGGCAATGTTGTATTGAAATCTGATCTGGCTCAAAAGTCCCAAATTCCAGTTTCTCTTAGTTCTATTGCCACATCCACTTCTAAAGAAGCCTCTCCTGAAACTCCCTCTGTTTTCCCACTACTATAACTCCCCCCTCTTATTGCTGACCTTCTTATTACTAAAGGGGTCTTATGAAGAGGTTGAAAGGACAGACTTTAGATGTAAGAAATAGTGGGAAATAAGAAACAGAGAGAAAGTTGGGACAGGTAAATGCATTAAGGAGGCAAGTTATTCAATATTTCTCACAGTGCTGAAAATATCTCCTGCTCATGAACTATGAACCCAAATGGCACTTAGGTAAGATAAATAGAGGTATAGGAAAGTGGAGAGCTAATAGCAAACTATATTAACCATTGTGCAGTTTCTCAAGGGCCAGCTGGTGACCACAAGTTTGACATTTAATTAATTAAATCTTGCTTGTACCCCCGCTGCTATAGAGATTCTAATTAAGTTACCCTCTGGAGATTTTGATTAAGTTACATTTTGTTCTACTTAGGTTTGGGAAAATAAGGGGACAATTGTGATTTTTAAGAAATGTATTCATGATGTTCAGTGTTATGAATCAGCTTAGAAAAATATATTGTTTAGTAAAAATAACCTTTACCTCACTAGATGTTGCTAAGGCAACCTAAATTGTAAACATATTCTGCCTAATGCCTCTTAGCTATTGCTTAAAGATATAAAAATAAATCAGACCCTGAGACTTCTCAGAGGGAACCTGCACATTGCTTGCGAAGGTTCTTTTCTCATCGCCGGCCCGAGACCTCTCCCCTTCCTACCCTGCATCGACTGCAGCTGGTCTGCGGCATTCCTTTTACTCCTTAATAATAGCTTTTATCTCTTTTCTTTCCTCCTTTTCATCTTTACTTTTCAAAATTTTACATCTTTCATTCATTCCTCATCTCCTCTATCTTTACTAGTATTACCATTAAGCTTTATTAATCTTTAGATATTTAGTTAACTCTATGCTATTTCTGTTGAATTCTTTTCCATTGTTAGTAGAGGTATAGTTGTTGTATTTAGTAGATATTTTCTATATGTCAATATTTGGTTTGTCCTTGTATCTATATTATAATTGCAGATCTCTGTTCTGTGATTAATGGTTGGATCTCATGGTATGTCAGTATCCAGTTTGTCTTTGACTTATATTACTGCTTCTGATTTTGTTGCTATTGCCAGAATGGCATAGTTGTTGCTATTAATTGGAGTTTTTTTCTGTATGCCAATATCTACCTGTAGTTAGCCACATACAGAGTGCATTGCTGGAAAGCAGACATGAACTAGAGATCTCTTTACTAGCGCAACCCAAACAGAGGAGGAGGAGGAGGAGGAGAAACAAATACCTCCCCAAACTCCCAACTTCACCAAAGCTGACCCAGTGAGCATTCTTAGGAAGGAAATAAAAAGCCACACAGCTGAATTGTTCAAAATGATAGAAAAGGAAACAAACAAAAACAGATCAATAAGGTGCTCGGTGAACTGAAAGGTGATATAAGTAAACAGATGATGGATTTAATAAATAAAATGATCAGTTACTTTACAGAACACACTAATAGAAAGCTATCTGAGTGAAACAATATGATACAAAACACGAATGAATGAACACTTTAGCAAAGAACTGAAGTCTGTGAAAAGGTGGAGTCTTGTGAAAGAAATCCAAGAGATTAAAAATTCTGTTGACGTGCAAGTCCAAGGATTCAAGTTCGATCCCTGGTACTCCCCCGCAAAAAAGAAAATTCTGTTGAAATTATGGGCAACAAAAGTGTCCAGTGTAGTCAGGCATGGTGGCACATGCCTGTAATTCTAGCACTTGGGAGACTGAGGCAAGAGGATTGCTGTGAGTTCCAGGCCAGCCTGGGCTACATAGCAAGTTCAAGACTGGCCTGAACTATACAGCAAGACCCTGTCTCAGAAAGCTAAAAAATAAAAAATAAAAAGAAGTAACCAAAGTAAGGACAGAGTGTCAGAACTAGAAGATCGGGTTGATGCTGGTGACCAGTGATGCAGAAAGAATCTTGAAAACAAGAGAACATGAAAAATGAACCCAGCAGCTGCTAGATGATACAAGGAAGACTAATCTAAAAGTAATTGGAGGGCCGGGGATTTAGCTCAGTAGTTCCATCACCTGCCTCACAAGCTCAAGGACCTGAGTTTGATCCCCAGTACCAAAAAAAAAAGTGATTGGAATTAGCCAAAAAAAAAAAAAAAATCAGGATACAACACAAATGGCACAAAAACCTATTTACAGAAATGATAGAAAACTTTCTGCTATTTTTATGGAGAAAGAATTTAACATAAATTCATACTATAAATGAGGCTTATAGAACCCTCAAACAGAAGTTCTCCATGTGACACATCATGGTCAAAATTCCAGAACTCCAACACAAGGACAGATTCTTAAAAGCTGTTAGAGAAAAGCAGCAAATCACTAATAATAGTAAACCTATTAGAAATAGAGCAGACTCCTAAACTTTTTTTTTTTTTGGTACCAGGGATTGAACTCGGGACCTTGCGCTTACAAGGCAGGCATTAGAACCACTGAGCTAAATCCCCAGCCCTGGATTCCTAAACTTTTGAGGCCAGGACAGCTTGTAGTGAAGGGTCTTAAGCCCTAAATAATAAAACAACTTTAAACCCAGACTGACATATCTAGCAGATTTCTCAAAATTGATGGAGAAATAAGCTTTGCATGACAAATGGAAATACATGTTCACCAAAGCAGAACTCCAGAAAATGCTCAAGGGTATCCTAGAAGAGATAATAAAGTGAACAATGCCAAAAAGTCTAATAGAATAACTCCACTGGACAGGGTGAGCAGTTAAACAGAAGGGGGGAAAAAGGAACCAGCAGCAGGAAAATAATGCAATGAAAGGAGTAGGTCGTGGGAGACTGGGCTTCGGCTCAGCCGCAGATTCGGAGCCCTTGCTGACCTCTCCAGGGACAGGAGCGAGTGCAAGGCTGCCCCCTTCCCTTGTTTGTACGCAGGGATGCTGATGCTACAATATCCCTGGAGCAGAACAAGGCAGCCATGGGCTAAACAAAGAAAATTACATATCTAGGAATGGGATCGTTATGTTCCTTGTTAATCATCTTCAGTTCTTTGTTCCTTGAATCATGGGTCTGCTACATTGCCTTGTTCTACTAATAAAAATGGGACTTGCCAGACTTCCTGTGGTCTTTGTCCACAAGAGGCAAAGCCCCTCAGGTCTCCTCTTCCAAGTTATCTTTGTGTCATTATTCTTTAAGCCTCATTGCAGCTCCAGGTCATGATAAACTTGTAGGCTGCTTCCTAAAGTAAGTCAATTCCTTTCGGTCTTAACTCTCAATGTGAATGGTCTCAATTCCCTAATCAAGACACGGATTGACAGAATGGATCAAAAAATATAACCCACCACTATGCAGTAAATAGGAACACATTTAATTCAAAAGAAATTCATAGACTAAAAATCAAAGGATGGAAAACAATATTCCATAATACAGGAACACAAAAACAAGCAGGACTAGCTATCTTATTTTCAGACAGAATGGATTTCAAGATAAAACTGACCACTAGAGGCAGTGACCTACAGATTTAATGATAGATAGATTTATATATTATTTATATATGGATTTAATGCAATTCCAATCAAAATAGTAACAGCATTACTCCACAGAACTAGAAAAAACAATCTTAAAATTCATATGGAACAAGAGACCCAGAATAGCAAAAGCAATCCTGAGCAACAATCCAAACTTCAAGTTAAATTACAAAGTTTCAGTGATAAAAACAGCATGATGCTAGCACAAAAACAGACATAGAGGACGTAAACAACCTCAGGTACATTCAGCCAGCTGATCTCTGGCAAAGGGGGCAAAGACCTTCGCCAGAGGAAAGCTAGCAAATGGCGTCAGGTTAACAAATGGTGCTGGGAAAACTGGCTATCCATATGTGGAACATTGAAGCTAGATCCATCTCTCACCATGTACTAAACTAAAGTTGAAATGGATCAAAGATCTAAGTATTAAAACAGAAGCAATCTGCTGGAAGATAAAACTGGTACAAATCTCTAAGACATAGGCATAATCAAGGACTTTCTGAACAGAACCTCAATTGCACAAGATATAACATCGAGAGACAACAAATGCTTGACGTGGTCATGCATACTCATAATCCCAGCACTTGGGAGGCTAAGGCAGGAGGATTGCCAAGAGTTCCAGGCCATCCTGAATGACATAGGAAGACCCTGTCTTAAAAAGAAAGTCAACAAATAGGATTATATCAAATTAAAATGCTTCTGCACAACAAAGGAAACAAACAACTAAGTGAAAAGACAACATACAGAATAGAAAATTTTTTTCCAGCTATTCCTTAGACAGGATTAATGTCTAAAATATATAAAGAACTCAAAAAATTCGACTGCCCAAATTAAATGACTCAATGAACACAATCAGCCACTGAACTGAATAGTTACTTCTCAGGAGAAGAAATACAAATGGCCAATAAATACATGAAAAAAGTGTTCAACATCTCTGGCCATCAGAGAAATACAAATTAAAATAACACTGAGATTCCATCTTAGCCTAGAAAGAATGGCCACCATCAAGAAATAACAAAATGTTGGAGAGGCTGTAGAAGGAATCCTTCTACATTGTTGGTGGGGATGTAAACTAGTACAACCACTATTGAAATCAGTATGGAGATTCTTTGAAATCTAAAACTAGAAATAGCATGTGACCCAGCTATTCCTCTTCTAGGTATCTTCCTGAAAGAGTTAAAGATAACATATTATTTTGATACATGCATACCTGTATTTACAGCAGTACAATGCATAATAGTTAAATCTTGGAAGTGGTCTTTATGTCCATCAACAAAGGAATGGATAAAAAAAGTACTTATGCATGATGGAGTACTACTGTTTCATTTTAAAAAAGGATAAATTTGAGTCATTTGTAGGAAAATGGATGCACCTTGAGACCGCATTATGTGAAATAAATCAGTCACACAAGCTTCAATATCACATTTTTTCTTATGTGAGAAATCTAAAGCATAAAGAGCAAAATAAAAGACAAGTAGAAACAGGGAGACAGCTCTCTTGCAAAGGGGAGGGGACCAGCTGAGTGTGGTAGTGCCTGCCTAATGCTGGTAATCCCAGCACTCTGCGAGGTTGAGGTGGGAGGATTGCAAATTCAAGCCCAGCCTGGGCAATTTAGTGACCTAGTGAGGTCTGCCTCAAAATTTTTAAAAAATTATTTATTTAAAAAAAGGGAAAGGGCTGTGCACAACCTAATGAGGTCCTGAGTCATGCGGAACATGCTGAATCAGCCTGCTGCAGACAGGCAGGTCTGCGCATGCTCTACTGAGGTCAGAAGTTGAGCAGAACATGCTGAATCAGCCTACACCCTGGCAACAATCCACTGGACACCCCCCCCCCCCCGCTTCCTCTCTACAGCCACCTGGTTCCACACTACAAAGACGCAGAAGACACCAGACCACCAGACCATGGTATTGAGTCCTGCTGCTCCCGGCCCAGAGGTAGGGACTTCTGAGACACCGTCCCACTGCTCCTGGTCCAGAGGAAGGGGCTTCCTGGTCACCATCCCTCCCACTTCTCACAGCCCAGAGGAAAGGGCTTTTGGGCCACCTTCTGTCCCGCCACTCCTGGCCCAGAGGAAGGGGCTTCTGGGCCACCATCCCTCCTGCCACTCCCAGCCCAGAGGGAGGGGCTTCTGAGCTGCCATCCCACTGTTCCTGGTCCAGAGGAAGGGGCTTCCAGGCTACCATCCCTCCGGCTGCTCCCAGCCCAGAGGAAAGGGATTTAGGGCCACCATCCCTACTGCTGCCCCCGGCCCCTGTCCCACCTCTCCCAGCTCAGAGGAGGTAATCCATGCAGGTGCCAACAGCCCCCCCCCCGCCAGTGGAAATGAGAAAACACATAAACAAGTCTCAAAACCAGACTTCCAGATCACCTACAGCAACCCCAAAGGGAAATGAGATGGAACACTCTGATACTCAACCACCTGGACCCACTGAACTGCCAACAAAAGGGGATCTGGAAAAAATGAAATCAGAAATAATTTCTCAGATAACAGGAGAAATTGTGCTCCTAGTGCAAGATATGATTAATAAATCTAGAGAGGAGCTGAGGAACATGATGGAATCCCAACATAAGAAACAAATGGAATCCATAAAACAGATGCAAATAGATTTCCAGGACATGAAAAACTCCACTGAAAGTCTACACAGCAGAATGAGCCAATGTGAGGACAGAATTTCAGATATAGAAGATAAGATTCCAATTAGGGACCAGGAAAAGAAAAATTGCTTCAAAATTATAAGGGAACATGAGAAATCAATCCAGCAGCTGCTAGATGATGCAAAGAAGAATAACACAAGACTGATTGGGCTCAATGAAGAAACAGGAGAGAGTGCAGATGACATAAAAAATCTCTTCACAAAGATAATGGCAGAAAACTTCCCAAGCAGGGGAAAAGAGCTTGACATACAGATAAGTGAGGCATATAGGACTCCAAATAGCCTTGATCAAAAAAAATCTACACATAGGCATATAATTGTTAAGATTCCAGAAACTCAACAGAAGAACAAAGTTCTACAAGCAGTTAGAGAAAAGAAACAAATCACATACAAAGGAAAGCCCATCAGAATGACAGCAGACTTCTCAACACAAACCATCAAGGCAAGAAGAGCTTGGAGTGACATATTCCAAGCCTTAAAAGAAAACAGCTTCCAACCCAGATTGATGTACCCTGCAAAACTATCATTCAAAATGGATGGAGAAATAAGATACTTTCATGACAAAGAGCACCTTGGGAACTTCATGAATACCAAACCAGCACTCCAAAGAATTTTACACAATATCCTAGGAACAGACATTGAGGATCACAACCCCAGGAAGCAAAGCAGAATGAACCCATCTGGAACAACAAGAAATTACAGGTAAAGGAGGAGAACCCAACAAAAAGAAAAAGTCATGGCAATGACAAGTCAATATGGTTCAGTTATAACCATCAATGTTAATGGTCTCAATTCACCAATCAAAAGAAATAGACTGGCAGAATGGGTCAAGAAGCAAAATCCAACAATATGCTGCATACAAGAAACACACTTAATTCAAAAGGAAACTCATAGACTGAAAGTTAAAGGGTGGAAAACAATACTCCATGCAACAGGAACCCCCAAAAAAGCAGGAGTAGCTATCCTCTTGGCAGATCAAGCATATTTCAAACCAACACTGATTAAGAGAGATGAAGAAGGACACTACATACTTGTAAGGGGAACAATCCAAGAGGAAGAGATGACAATCATAAATAGCTATGCACCAAACACTAGTGCACCCAACTATATAAAACAAATACTAACAGACATGAAAAGTCATATATGCACTAATACAATTGTAGTGGAGGACCTTAACACCCCACTGTCACAAGTAGATAGATCAACTAGACTAAAAATAAGTAATGAAATACTAGAACTCAATCGAACTCTTGAACAAATGAACTTGAGATGTTTACAGAGTGTTCCACCCCACAAAATCAGAATACACATTCTTCTCAGCTGCACATGGGTCGTTCTCCAAAAAAGACCACATACTCACACATAGAACATGTTTAAGTAAGTGAAAAGGAATTGAAGTTATCCCCTGTATATTATCAGACCATAGTATGATGAAATTGGAGATCAATAGCAAAAGAAACTCAAAAAATGTCATAAACACATGGAAATTGAACAACACACTTCTGAATAACCAATGGGTCACAGAGGAAATTAAAGAAGAAATCAGACAGTTCCTTCAATTAAATGACAACGACAATAAAACATATCAGAATCTATGGGACACAATGAAAGCAGTCTTACGAGGGAAATTCATAGCAGTGAATTCGCATATTAGGAAAACAGAATGAGCCCAATTAAACAACCTGATGCTGCACCTCAAGCTTCTAGAAAAAGAAGAGCAGGACAACCCCAGAGCTCATACAAGGGAGGAAATTATAAAGATCAGAGCAGAAATCAATGCAATGGAGACTAAGACAATGATACAAAAAATCAATGAAGCCAAGTTGGTTCTTCAAAAGAATCAACAAAATTGACAAACCCTTAGCCAACCTTATCAGAAAAAGGAAAGAAAGGGCCCAAATCCATGCAAATAGGAATGAAAAGGGTGAAATTACAACAGACCCAGCAGAAATCCAGAGGATCATCAATACCTACTTCCAGAACCTATATGCCAATAAGATGGACAACACAGAAGAAATGGACAGATTCCTAGATACATATGAATTATCAAAGTTTAACGAAGAAGACCTAAAAATTCTGAACAGCCCAATATTCACCAATGAAATTGAAAATGTAATTAAAAACTTATCAACTAAGAAAAGCCCAGGCCCTGATGGCTTCACTGCTGAATTCTACAAGACATTTAGAGAGGAACTACTGCCACTACTGTTTCAACTCTTCAATGAAATTGAAAGGGAAGCAATATTCCCAAATTCATTCCTGGAAGCAAGCATCACCTTGATCCCCAAAGCAGAAAAAAACCCAACCGAAAAGGAGAACTATAGGCCAATCTCACTAATGAACATAGATGCAAAAATCCTTAATAAGATAATGGCAAACAGAATGCAGAAGATCATCAAGAAGATCATACACCCTGATCAAGTGGGATTCATCCCAGGGATGCAGGGATGGTTCAATATACGAAAATCAATCAATGTGATACACTATATCAATAGAGCCAAGGACAAAAACCATATGATTATCTCCATAGACACAGAAAAAGCATTTGAAAAAATCCAACATGCATTTATGATAAAAACCCTACAAAAAATTGAAATAGATGGTCTCTACCTGAAACTGATAGAAGCTACCTATGAAAAACCAACAGCCAATATCATACTAAATGGTCAAAAACTGAAATCCTTCACACTCAAATCAGGAACAAGACAAGGATGTCCACTATCACCACTCTTGTTCAATATAGTTCTGGAAACATTAGCCATGGCAATTAGGCAAGAGAAAGAAATAAAAGGAATAAAGATAGGAAATGAAGAAGTCAAATTGTCATTATTTGCAGATGACATGATACTCTATACAGAAGACCCCAAGAACTCCACCAAAAGTCTTCTAGACTTAATAACCAAATTCAGTCAAGTAGCTGGTTACAAGGTCAACACACAAAAATCAATAGCTTTCCTCTACATGAATGACAGACTCACTGAGAGAGAAATAGGGCAAATAATTCCTTTCACAATAGCATCCAAAAAACTGAAATACCTAGGAATCAACCTAATGAAAGAAATCAAAGACCTCTTCTCTGAAAACTATGGCACTCTGAAAAGAGAGATTGAAGATGATATCAGAAAATAGACAGACATCCCCTGCTCCTGGGTAGGAAGGATTAATATAGTGAAAATGGCCATACTTCCAAAACTGCTATACAGATTCAGTGCAATTCCAATTGAGATCCCAGCAGCATACTTCATGGACCTTGAGCAAACAATCCAAAAGTTCATTTGGAGCAAGAAGAGACCCAGAATAGCAAAAGCAATTCTAGGTAACAGAGACATGGCAAGGGGTATCACAATCCCCAACCTGCAACTCTACTACAAAGCTACTGTGATAAAAACAGCATGGTACTGGCAAAGAAACAGACCTGAGGGAAAAAAAAAAGAAACAGACCTAAGGACCAGTGGAACAGATTAGAAGGTGCAGAAACAATGCCAGACACACTCAGCAATCTCATGTTCGACAAAGGAGCCAAACACCCTCACTGGAGGAAAGATAGCCTCTTTAAGAAATGGGGCTGGAAAAATTGGGCTTCAACTTGCCAAAGATAAAACTAGACCTATATCTCTCACCATGCACTAAACTAAAATCGAAATGGATTAAAGATCTAAATATTAAAATAGAAACTCTGAACCACTTGGAACAGAGGTTAGGTAGAACTCTCAAAGACATTGGTGTAGGAAAAGATTTTATGAACAAAACCTCAGTTGCCTGTCAACTAGCACAAACAATCAACAAGTGGGATCTCTTCTTATTGAAAAGCTTCTGCACAGCAAGAGAAACCACTAGCAGTGTGAAAAGACAACCCACATTGTGGGAAAAAATCTTCACCTGCTCTTCCTCAGACAAAAGTCTACTATCTCGAATCTATAAAGAACTTAAAAAGATCAGACCTCCCAAATTTAAAGACCCCATCCAAAAATGGTCATCTGAAATGAACAGACATTTCTCACACAAAGAAGTAGAAATAGCAAATAAATACATGAAAAAATGTTCAACATCACTGGTCATTCGAGAGATGCAAATGAAAACAACACTGAGATTCCACCTCACTCCAGAAAGAATGGCTGCTATCATGAAATCAGCCAATAACAAATGCTGGCAGGGCTGTGGGAAAAGAGGAACCCTGCTCCACTGCTGGTGGGAGTGTAGACTGGTGCAACCACTGTGGAAATCAGTATGGAGATACCTCAAAGAACTATGACCGGAAGTCCCATTTGACCCCACTATTCCACTGCTGGGGATCTTCCCCAAAGAATTAAAAGAATCATACTACAGTGATATATGTGTGCCCATGTTCATAGTAGCACAGTTTGTAATAGCTAAAACTTGGAAACAGCCCAAATGCCCATCAACTGGAGACTGGATAAAGAAAATGTGGGGTTTTTTTTATAAAATGGAGTACTACTTAGCCATAAAAAATGAGGAATTAGAGACATTTATAGCTAAGTGGATGCACATTGAGGCAATACTCTTCAGTGAAATAAATAGGACACACATGTATAAATACCAAATAGTTTCTCTGGTGTGAGAAACTGAAAGTGTAAATAAGGACTAAAACGTATAATAGGTACTGTGACATAGAAAGAAAAAGGGCAAAGGGGAAGGAAGTGGGAGGGCTAGGGGAAAGGATAGAAGGGAATGGGATTAATATGAGAAAATGGAAAAATAGGAACAAAATCTTTGTAAATAGGGAGGAATGGAGGGGTTGGAGGGAAGACTGGGCAAGGGTGAAAGATAAGAACCAAGAGAGACTATGTAAAGGTGCAAATTTCCAATGATGAATGTCATTATATTGTATACCTAAAATGTACCAATGATTAGAATGAATAATCGATAATGTAAAATAGGAAGAAAAGGTCCAAAGGGGTAGGGGTAGTGGGAGGGGCAGGGGAAAGGAAAGAAGGGAAAGGAAAATGATGAGAAATGGAAAAAATGGAAACAAAGTCTTTGTAAATAGGGAAGGGTGGAGGGGGTGAAGGGAAGACTAGGAATGGGGAAAAAATAAGAACCAAGGTGCATTATGTAAAGGTACAATTCCCAATGAGAAATGTAATTGTGTTGTATACTTAAAATGTACCAATAAAAGAATTTAACAAAACAAAAAAGGGAAAGGATGAAGTAACAGGGAGAAGAGGGAGGGGAATTTTAAAAAAAGAATTAGGATGTGTAATGTACATGTACCAACTCCCAACAATGAATGTAATTATCATGTACTACAAACATGTACTATTAAAAATGAAAATTTAAAAAATTGTACAAGTGAAAAAAATCACGCACAATAGAGATTTCCAAAAATGCCAAGCAATTCCATGATCCTTAATTTTTTATTTTTGAAAAATATAGTTATTTTAAAAGTATATTTATATTAATACATTATATATTCATTATTTTTTTAAATAAACTGACAAACATTTAAAACATTATACTTTGTTTTTGCATTGATGAGGGTCAAATCCAGGCTTCACAGCTCTAGCACTGAGTAACATTACCCAGCCACCATCAGAACTTCTAGTACCATGAACATTCCTCACAACAACCCACCTACACCAAGTACTGTGCAGCCTCAATGGTCTTTACAGTGGATGCATCCCTGGCTTACAGTTTTGAGGCCCCTGCCACAGAAATTATATTAATCTAGCAAGAGCTTTCTCTGGAGTGACTTTGAAAGGACACACATAGTCATGCTTTTCCTTTATTTCCTATTTGTGGGTAATTTTTCTGAATAGAAAAAGAAGTTAAATCAAATAGAATAAAGAAATTGTATTTCTACCATTAAAAAGAAGGTAGGATGATACAATAATATTAGACTAAACTCTGGATGTCTCTGTGGCTTCCTGTGACTTGCAGTCTGGTACAGGAGGAGATTCTACTGTGAAATTCCCTATGATCCTCGCTCTTTTCAGATTCCAAAATAGTTGCCGATATTTTAGTTTATATCCTTACAACACTATATCTATGTCCATCAGATTTATAGTGTTGTTCTGTTGAAGGTTGTCTTTAAGGTTAGTGAAATGATCTACCTTATATAAAGAAAAGTGCTACAATGATATTCTAGTTTCTGTAAATGTGCCATAGGTTTTTCTGCTGTTTTTGTTGTTGTTTATTCCTAACTGGGAATGGTGGGGCATGCCTGTAATCCCAGCACTTTGGGAAGCTGAAGCAGGAGGATCTCAGGTTCAAGCTTGATGTGGGCAAATTAGTGAGAACCTGTTTCAAAATGAAAAAAGAGCCAGGTGTGACCACAACTGCAATCCCAGCACTCACTGGCTGGAGGCAGGAGGATCACTGAGAGTTTCAAGCCAGCCTGAGCTACATAGTGAGTTCCAGGACAGCCTGAACTACATAGTGAGATACTGTCATCAAAAGGGGGTGGGGTGGGGATGTAGATCACTTCAAAAGTACTGGGATCAGTCTCCAGTACTGAAAAAACAAACCCAAACCTACTCTTTTGTTTATGGACATTTGGATTGCCTCCACTTTTCCTGTCATGCAATGTGATCATCGTGTGTGCTCATAAAATATACACCCAATCATACACACACACACACACACACACACACCTGTTTACATTTGCTCCATTATTTTTACCATCAGTGATTAACGCTCCTGCTTTATTTTTCTTTTAAGTGCTGGGGATGAAGCCCTGGGCCTCACCATGCGTAAAAATCTCCAAACACCCTGCCACAGACCCGCGCCTGGTGCCTTCCACTCCTGCTTTCTACACCAGAGAGACTGACTTAGACCCTACAGAAACGTGTCTGTCGTGACCTTGGTCATTTGTATACAGAACAGCTCCAGCTGCCAGCTTTCTCCAGGAGGCCAGAAAGAAAAAAAAATTAAGCTGTGGGCTCCATCACTCTCCCATCCAGAGCCAGTCTCAGGCAAGATTAACGCGGAGATGGGCACCCAGGAGCCGCTTACCACAGGGCCAGTACTGCCCCCTGGAGGGCAATCGGTGCATTGCTGAAGGCTTTAGAGGGCTGAGGGTTTGGGATTTGCACCCCAGGCCTGAGTGGGTGGACAGGGATAGATGAGGTGCAGACAGCCTCCGAGCACAGTTCTGCCTCAGCACGAGAAGCCAGCGTCCAGGTCGCAGACGGACACGTGGGACTTTGTGGCCTTCGGCAGAAGAATTTACTGAGAAATTTAATTTCAGAGAGGATCTCACTAAACTGCCCAGGCTGGTCTCAAACTCGTGATCCTCGCGCCTCAGCCTCTTGAGTAGTTGGCATTACAAGGACCACAAGCAGCTCTCATTAGCATCTGAAGTCCCCGCCCAGGGTGTGCCTTTACTCTGACAGAAGGCAGGGTTGCTGTGAGACAAACTCTTGGCCTTCTGCTGCTCCTGTTGTGGGCGGCCCCAGCCCCCTTGGGGGAAGGGGGAGGAGCATGGAGTGTGAAGGTTTCAGAGCGGCTTACTCGGTGGGGGAGACTGAACATCTCAACTCCACACAAGGAGTGCGAACAGTATGTACTGTAAACATGCACTAATCACGAAAAAGTACAGCAAAGTTACAGTTAGGCTCAGATCATTGAACAGATTTTTAGCTTCCATGAGAAGCGTGGGAGGGGCTACAGGGTCTGAGAATCAGTCGCTGTGACCCAAGGTTAGACTGCACTTGAGATCTTCCGTTTATGCTCCCTGCAGTGCATCATGGCCACTTTCAGGGAGAACCAAACAGCCTCCATTAAAGCCAGGATTTTTTTTTTTTTATCTCTTTTCTTGTTGATGTCAAAAGTCCCCATGCTTTGTACAGCATGGCATGAACATGAATGGTGGCAAATGCATTCCTGCTGTCCATGTAGATGCTGATCTTCTTTTCTCGTCCCCATGGCAGGCTTGCATGAGGGCTATCAGTTCCGTCTTTTAAGCAGCGGTGCCAGCAAGGAGGGCTTCGACCCAGATGACCTCCCATTGGGTGGTGACTGTTACTCCAGCTTTATGGACCCCTTGTTCCACAAAGCTGCTGTCATCTGAAAACAGCCATTTCGGCTCCCTTCAGGGGAGTGTCTTGAAGATCGGGCCAGCAGGCTTGGGTGAGATCAAGGAAGTCTTGACAGTCCTGGATCATTTTTTCTGGTAGCAGGGTGGCCAAATTTATGGCCTGTGTGTGGCAGAAGGAGAGCCTAGGATGAGTGAGAAGGAGGCTTTAGTACTGGGTGATATGGGCATTTGACATCCAACTGCCTGTGGCCCCTCGGAGCAAGGCCTCCAAGGAGCAATGTGGGGCAGTTATTTGTAGCTCCTGGCCCAGTGTCAACTTATCAGTTTTTGTACAGAGATAGCAGTAGCAGCCACTGCCCTTAAGCAGGAGAGCCACCCAGAGGCTAAAGGGTCCAGTCTTTTTGACAAATATGCCACTGGCCTTTTCCAGAGGCCTAAGTCTTGGGTGAGCACCCCCTTTGCTATGCCCCTGACCTCATGTACAAAGAGTCAGAATGGCTTAATTATGTCTGGTAATGCCAAGGCCAGAGCTGACACCAAGGCTTCCTTTTAGAGCTTGGAATGCCTCTTGTTCTTCCTCAGCCCATTTTAATGGTTTAGTCCCCCAGCCATGGCTGAGTACAAGGGCCAGGCAATCTCTGCGAATCCTGGTATCCACAGCTGACAATATCCTGCAGCCCCCAGGAACTCACGTACCTGTCTCTTGGTAGTTGGAATGGGTATCTGCAAGATGGCTTGTTTCCAGGCCAAGGAGAGGCTGTGCTTACCTTGGGGCAATTTATAGCCTAGATAGGCCACTTTCTTCTGGCATAACTGGGCCTTTTTTGCTGAAACTAGGTACCCCAATTGTTGTAGGGTCCCAAGCAGGTCTCCTGTCCCAGTCATGCAGTCCTGGGGGGTGGGGGATCTTAGCTGCAAGAAGCAAATCATCAACATATTGAAGAACCGACAACCCAGGATGGTCTGCTTGGAAGTTGGTCAAGTCTCATTGGTGTGTCTCCGCAAAAAGAGTGGGAGAGTTTTTGAAGCCCTGTGGTAGATGTGTCCATGTGAATTGGGCTGTCTCCCCTGTCAGGGGATCTGTCCACTTAAAGGCAAAGATTGGCTGCCTCACAGTGCCCAGTAGGATGCAGAAGAAAGCATCCTTCAGGTCTGATACAGTGTAGACTTGGTGGTCTGGAGGCAACAGGCTCAACAGAGTATAAAGATTTGGCACCATAGGATGGATAGTCTTTACCTGCTTATTTACCTCTCTCAAATCCTGTACCGGCCAGTAATCCTGGGTCCCAGGTTTCTGGATGGTAAGACAAGAGTGTTCCATGGGGACCTGCAGGATGTCAATATATCTGCTTCCAAGAGTCTTCGCACGTGAGCAGCAATTCTGAGTCTGACCTTTTGGCTCATGGGGTATTGCCCCACTCTGATTGCCCCATTCTGTTCCCAGAAGAGTTATCACTGCTGGGGGGCGATAAGCCACTGGTCCAGGAGGGTTGGTTTTAGCCCAGACACCTGTATATTTAGATTGCAGCTGCTACAAAAGAGAACTAGGAGAGGGTACCTCCTCTGTGTCAGGAAACATCAAATACTCTTCAACCAAGGCAGTGGTCAATACCAACTTTGGGTTAGAGGCTAGGGTCAATTGTGGTCCAGCTGGGGTGAAGGAAATTGTAGCCCTTAACTTCTGGAGCAGATCATGTCTTAGCAAAGGGAAGGGGCACTTGGGAACTACCAGGAAGAAATGTGTAACCCTTTATGTCCCAAGTCCACAATTCTTTCAGCAGTCATTGGATATTTTCTATTTTTCCTGGTGGCCCCTTGGATAGTGAGTCTGACATGAGAGAGGCCCCTGTGAATCTCTTAGAACAGAAATTTCAGCTCCTGTGTCTACTAGGAACCAAATTGAGCAGTCCCCTACTGTTGAAGTGACCATGGGCTCCCAGGGGGGAGGGGTGCCAAGGGCAAAGGAGCCCCATCCCCATCAGTCTTCCCCCTCTCCCCCAGCAGGGAGATTTAGTACCCTCTTCTTTTCTTCTCTTCCCATTGATACTTATTTTTCCAATGTCCAAACTGTTTGGACCTAACACACTGACCTCTTTTTAATCAGGGCTGTCTCTTTTCTGTCCCTTCTTTCTGATTGGCACACCCCATTGGTTGACCCCTTATGACTGCTGCTAAAATCCTGGCCTGTCGTATTTTGGGGGGTTACTGGGGATCGAACTTGTGACCTTGCGCTTATGAGGCAGGCACCAGAACCACTGAGCTAAATCCCCGCCCCCTTGCCTGTCTTTTAGATGAGATTTCAGCCTGTCTCCTGGACACTAGCTCGGCTTATTTTTGTTTTTTTGAGTCCCTATTATCATAAACTTTTTGGGCTACTTCCAGCAACTGGGAAGTGTTCATTCCTGCAAACCCACTTAACTTCTGTAACTTTTTCCTAATATCAGGAGTGGAATGTCTGACAAATTTAAATTTACTGCCCGGTTATTTTCAGAGGACAATGGATCGAAGGAGTATACACCTGAAAAGCCTCTAGGAGTCGCTCAAGGAATGCCCCTGGAGCCTCATTTGACCCCTGAATTACCTTGGTGGTTTTAGACAAATTATTAGGTTTCTGAGCTGCTGCTGGGAGCCCATCCATTAGAGTCTGGTGGTATTTTTTCAAGGCTTCCCTTCCTTCCTCCATATTTGCCCTCCATTTGGTTGAGTGGAAGGAAAAGTCTGATTAATTCTTGCCTGGTGGGTGTCCTCCAATTCCCCAGCTGGGACCAGAGACTTCCAGGTGGCTGCCCTGATTCATTCCCTTTCTTCCCCAGTAAATACTGTTGTCAGTAATTGCTGACAGTCATCCCAAGTAGGTTGGAGGGTCTGGAGGACAGAGTCCATGAGCTCCAAAAATGCCTGAGGTTTCTCAGAAGAAGGAGGATTTTGGTATTTTCAGTTGTACAAATCAAAGGAAAAGAAGGGAACATATACTAGAAAAGGATGATCAGAGTTTCCACAGGGAGGCACCTGCCTCAAGGGCAGGATGGTAGCAGATTTTTCTTCTGGAACCATGGAGCTTTCCTGAACAGCCTGATCCTGAGACCTCAGACAAGAACTAGGGGGTGATGAGACCTCCTGGGAGAGCTGAGGGTCCTGAGGAAGAGACCTCAGGGGAGGCCACAGCTCTAGGGGGGTTATATGGGGGAGGCAAGTCATCATTTCCATCATCTGATGGTGGTCATCGAGTCCCAGGCACTGCAGGAGCAGAGTGAGTAACTAGGACCCGTGATGCAAGCCAATTCATGGCCCAGGCTTGAAGCCAAGGTGGAGGGTGAAGGGTTAGTGACAACCATGAGTCAATGTAAGGGTACTGATCAAGGTGGCCTGGTTTTCTGGTCACTATGTCCCATAGTCTGCAGACCACCTGAGGATCAAAATACGTGTATCTGGCCAACCTATGTTAAAGGAGGGCCACTCTACCTCACATAGAGTGTGTAGTTGGCTTCTTTATAGCCACATCATATTGGCCAGAAAAACCTTCAGAAAAGTGAGGCAACATGCATCCAAGGGAAGTCTGGGATTTGACCTGGGAAGCTCCCATAGTGAAAGATAAAAACACAGTCAGACAGGCAGCCAAGAAAAGGATCACAAAAAATCTTGAATTGAAAAGAAGTCCTGGTCCAAGGAGCAGTGAGATGGCAGGTGAGTCTGTTTTGTGTTCTGGATGTCTGAAAAGCCAACCTATAGACCAAAAAGGCATCATAAAGGGCCAAGGAAAGCCCAAGAATGGCCCAGAAGAGGGCTTTCAAGGGGTTGCCAGCAGCACCGACTGCCCCAGAGACAGGACTGACACAGGAGGAAAAGACCTCCCTTATAAGTGGCAAGGGCTGCAGTCAACTCTCCTTTGTAAATGAGGCACCTGGGCAAGCTGGGGAGTGGAGCAGGAAGAAACAGAGCAGGTAGAGGGCCTGGACACTGATTTTTTTCCAGGCCACCTTGGTGATGGTGATAACGCCACTCCTCAAAACAAAAGAATTCCCCAAAAGCCTTATCTCTTAATGGCCCTAAGAGGGCTAGAAGACAGAGTTCCCCTAAGGAGGGAAGTTTCTCACTGGGAGACCTAGGGAAGGCAGAAATCAGATGAAGGTCAAAGTCAGGAGTGAGTGGCTGAAATCTGTAAGATTCGAGGGCCCAGCCTAACTGCAGCCCAGAGTTAACAAGAAAACTAATGGGAAGGGTTAGGAGCGGTCCTTTCACAAAATCTTCATGGCATGAAATGAAGGGGGGCTTTGTTCCAAGAGGGAAAACAGGCAAATGATGGAAGAGATGAATTAGAAGTTCATCCTTTTCTAGGACACAAAATCTACAGCAGGAATAGGTCTTGCAATGAGAAGAAGTTAGACATGGAGGAGGCACCAAACACTTAAACAAAAGGGAGAATTCTTTTGACCAAAACCAAGTCTCTTAATTAACTCTATCTCATTTTTTCCTAATTTCCTCTCACCAAGCATTGAAAAGAATTTGGGTCTCAGATGACGTGGACACAAAACACAACCAGACATGAGACAAACCTTCAGCCACCACTGGGCTGTCTGTGATCACCACTGCTGGCCTTTGAGGGTCACGTGCTGACCTCTCATCTCCAGTCTTGATCACCCCAGTGACTTCCCCAGTCGATGTCCCAATCTTTACTTGGGACAGTCCAGAAGGGCCCTCATCAGGGTAGTCCTTCTCCCAAAAACCAAACGAAACCACAAACAGACAACAAAAGACACCTCCCACTGGAGGTTTCCTGAGGACTCCGAAATTTTGTTGAAACTGGCAGTCCTTCCATGTCCCTCCAACAAGCACCTGGGAGTGGGGCCCTGGAACATCTTGGGGGCACCTCCCCTACATCCTGCCACCTGCACAGGGAGACTGGGTGGGGGGCAGACCCATGGTGGCAGAGATATCTCGCTAGGGTCTCCAAGTTAGATTAAAATCCAATATTTGGGATCCGGCAGGAAATTTCTATCTTTATGGTTAGGGTTGCAGGATAACATGTCCCATCCTTTGTTCTTTGGCCACAAGACAAGATATGTCCTGTCCTTTGTTCTTAACCACAAGGTAAGCTAGGTGCTGGTTAATTAATCACCCTAAACAATCCACTTGGGGAGGAAAAAGCTTAAAGTTTAGGCACTAGCCATAGGGGTTTTTAATTAACTCCCTGTGGGGGTTTCTAACTCACTCACTCACTGTGGGGGTCTCTAACTAACTCACTTACTTCAGTCTCTCTTATCACTGGGAAAGAAATGGGTTGAATTTCTAAGGAAGAGGGTGTCAGGAGGAGAGTTACCTCAGGCTGGGAAGATTTTTGGAGGTCAGAGGCTTGTCTTTGCTGAATTTCTACTTTAGCAATATGAGGCTTCCATGCTTCCCTGAGAAGGAGACACAAGGATGTGACATGGCCAGATTTGGGGTGAGGAACCCAGATCAAATAGGTACATCAAATATCAATGAAGTTTAAAGTCTTGCTTTTTTGACAAGAATAAAATAAAGCAGCCCTCTTTCTCTTCTGCCCACATCCCCATGGTTTCCTGGCAGCTCCAGAGTTACAGGCTGCTGGAGTTGAATGAAAGGACCTTTCAAGGGTGAAGTCACTAAGTGGATGTCACCACCTGATGGCAGCAGTGTCCCACAACTCAGAGTAAGTGTGCTTCTAAGAGTTAACAGTAATTCAAGACAGGAAGTGATGCCACACAGGCAGTGACCCAGAGGCCCTTCTGCTTCCTGGCTATCAAGTCGTGGTGGCCCTTATGGGAGTTCATGTGAGGAGAGGCAGCAATGGTGAGGAAACCCCACCCCAGCCTCTGCTTTTTTTTCTTTTTCTTTTTCTTTTTTTCATACTGGAGATTGAACTCAAGGCTTTTTTTTTTTTTTAATTTAAAAGCAGGGGTGAGGGGATGTAGCTCAGTGCAAAAGCCTTGAGGTATTATATTATTGCAAATAGCTAAGTTAGTTAAAAATTATTGTAAGGCAGTTAGACAAAGCTGGGCCCTCAGTATAGAAAAACAATTGAGGCACATTCACTGGTCAGCATTATAAAAAGAGAGAAACTACTATACCCATGAAATTCCCCTAGGGACGAATAGCAGTGATTGATGTTCTAAATAGGTACCAATCACCTGGGTATAACCCATCCCTTCTAGGAAAGGTCCCTGACCCATCCCTTACAGAAAATCCTTGTTCAGTCCTCATACACCCACTTCATGACTTGCTTCCCCATTGGATTCCCATTTAATCAACATTACCTAAATGACTATACTTCTTGTACTCTTACTGGTTGATCATAGTTTTGTCCCACCTCAGGTCCACCCTGTGATTTCTCATTGGATCAATATTACCTAAGGGGCTATACTTGTAATCTTACTAGTTGACTATAATTTTGTCCCACCTTGAACCTGCCTCACCTTGTAGCTTTGTCCCATAAAACACCTTTGAGAAGCAGGGCAGGCATCCAACCCACTTTCTGGTCCACCTTCTGTCTCTTTTAGACAGAAGCTATCTTTACCTCAATAAATTTTTCCTACTCTTAATCTCCATTGTTCCTAGAATTCATTCTTCAATTTTAAAGAACATGAACTCACATTTTGGATATCTGGCAGGTTTGGGAGTTATATCTCTTCCCCCTATACCAATATGATGTTTCAGCACATAGTGTCCAGGATGACAATTGTGACTATTGAAAGGATGAGAACGGGCCAAAAACACTAACACCCGAGGCTAGGCCTTTATTAGGGGACCTGGTGCTGGGCTGTCTTGAACAATGGTGAGAGCAGTGGCCAGGGGCTGGCTAGGTGAGGTTTTATATAGGCAAGGGGCATAAAGGGAGGACATAGTGGTGGTAGATGTTTGGCTGCCACCAGAGGTGAGGTTTAAATCCATTGGCAAGTTTGAATTTCTTGGTGGGAAGGACTGTAAGTGGGAGAGCTTCATGATGGGAAAGTTAGGTTATTGTTTCCCCTGAGTGATTTATTATCTGCCAGGAAGAGCCATTTTGGATGTGGGGCTGCCAGAGCCATTTTGTCTAGCAGAGAATTATATCAACTATCACTAATACAATCCCTGCTATCTATTGACTCAATAGAATCTTTTTCTTTTCATGAAGCTTTAACAAGGAACTTATCCAATGACACTTATTTTTACCTCGTTTTGAGGACTTCGCAGAAATGTGACATTGCATTGTTGTTAAACAGATTCATTGCTAGCATTGCTACAGCCTTTTTGGAGTGGTGGTTTTCTACAAAATTTTGCGGTGTTTCCCACATTTTACATATCTCCCTAATCTCATTTGAAGTGAGTGAGTCTTTTGCCTTCTTCTCTTCTTCCTCTGCAGATGAGAGCTCCATATCCTCTTGCCATTGGGAGATGCTCACTCACAATCCCAGAGAGAGAGAGGAGAGAGAGAGAAACAGAGACAGAGAAAGAAAGACAGAAAGAGGCAAAGACAAAGAGGCAAAGAAAGAGGGAGGAACCACTGGCTTAGTTGTGATCATGTGATGTTCAGTATCATGTAGTGCTCGTATTACAAGATATTGCTTGTTTATCAAATTAAAATGTCAGAAATTTGCTCATCTTGCAGAATCCTCACAGAACAAATTACTTATAATCCAAGGTTTTACTGTAATTTGTATTGCGATCTGCTCATCATTTCTTCATGTCTGGACCTTCACACTTTCTAATTCTTCCTAAAACACTCTCCAGGTTACTGGGAACTGCTGAAACTGATCATGAAGGATGCCTTCATTCCTGACAAAGGAGACTGTAGTCAGTCATTTCCAAGAGTGTGGCCATCAGTAAGAGGGCCAGGGACAGCTATCCCCACTCTAGCCAAGGGTTCCTTAATCCCTGGGCCACAGACAGGACAGTCCATGACCTGTTAGATATTGGGCTGCACAGGAGGAAATGAGCATCAGGCAAGCAAGAGAGGCTTCATTTGTATTTACTCACATATCCCCATGCATGTCCTCCTGAGAAACATATCACAAACAAATGAGCTCTCCATCACTCACATCACTGCCTAAACTCAGCCTGCTGTCAGATCAGCCACAGTGTTAGATTTTCACAGGAAAGGAAACCCTACTGTGAACTCTGCATGGGAGGGATCTAGGTTGTGACTCCTTATGAAATCTAATACATGATGATCTGAGTTTAGCTGAGGCGGTGATGCTAGTCATGGGGAATGGCTGCAAATGTAGGTTAACATTAGCAGAGAGGTCTGACCACACAGAAACCATAAGAAATCAACTGCTTACAGACTCATTGACACTACATCAATGAGTGGCAAGTGACAGTTACACTGCATCTGGTGGCAGCTTTAAATGAGAATCTAACACTTATTTTAGACTACATGTAGTCTGTCCATTATTTTATTTCCACTTCCATCCATGCTTCTTTTCTGCACTGTGCAGTTGTCTCAGTCAGTTTTGTAAGCCCACAGCTAACCCTAGATAAAAGGAGTAAAACACAAACATCACCGGACAGCTTTTTTGAAAGGAAAGAAAGATCTAATGATGAGAATGCAGAAGACTCTAAGACTACCAGCAAAAAGAAAGCTGCATTGAAAAGAAAATACCAAGAATCTTGTAGGGAACAGGGGAAGGGGACATTACCAGAACCTCTGCAGTAAATCCTAGTCTCCTGTGAGCCACAGCAGCACATGGCGAATTACAGGAAAGGTAGAAAAATGAGACTGAGAAGAAGCTGAGCTTTGGGTCTGATCAGTGCTGCTCTGGGCAGCAAAGACAAGAAGCCCTAGCTTGCAGCACCTTTTATTTAGTACATCCGAAGAAACAAATGTAACAAATGAATAATGTAGATTTTAGTATCACATTGGGATGAACAACGCGTAACAAAAGACTGGGTGGGGGCAGCGGAAATCTAAGAACAATGAGGAACTATGCAGATGAAGATTTAGTTCCTCCCAGGAATTACACAGATGAAGATTTGGTTCCTCCCAGGGTGTCTTCTGCAGGTGTGGTCTTGTCCTGGAGCATTACAGCATCATGGGATCATTGCGATCTCCCTTGTTACCTGAGGCCAAAATGGAATTATGTCTTGGAGTGTTATAGCTGGCCTGTAGGCAGGAGAACTAGGCCTACTCAAATGATTTTTCCCTAGAATTATGTAGCACTGCTCCCAACAAGTCTTACTTAAATTACAGGTTTATTGCAGCAGATAATTTCCATTCTCCAGGCCAGCATTGTATGATATTTGGTGACAGCTATGTGGTGATAGCTATGTATAGCTATCCTAGCTATATGTAATCTATAATAATGTGGTGAAACCATGAAACCTTCAAAACTGCTTTGCCACATGGAGACTAAGCATCCTGCATTAAAAGACAAACCTTTGGAGTTTTTCAAAAGAAAAATATATGAACACAAAGAACAGAAGCAATCATTGAAGGTCACCACTTCGCACTGAGAGCTGACCACATTGCTAAAGCTAAGAGGCCCTTTGCTATGGGTGAAGACTGGATCCTGCCTGCTGCTAAGGACATTTGTCATGAACTTTCAGGAGAGGCTGCTGTTCCAAAGGTGACACATGTTCATTCCCCTTTCAGCTAGCACTAAGCTAGATGAATTGATGAAACAGAGGACATTGAGGCACAGTTGTTGGAGAGTCACTGATACACAATGCAGGTTCACAAGACTGTTTATGTTGACAGCAAGGCAATGATGCTTGCTTTAGTGTGATATACTTTTTAGTAGGATGTGCATCAGAATATGTTATGTGTGCTTTTGTTACCAACCAAAACCACAGCTGCAGAACTAACCAAGCCTGTGAGTGATTACAAATCAGAATGACTGAATTGGTCATTTTGTGTCAGTATGTGCACAGATAGAGTGGCTGCCATGACTGAACACCTTTCTGGTTTCATGACATGGATCAAAAATGTTGCTTCCAGGGCCAGGGATTTAGCTCAGTGGTTCTGGCACCTGTCTCGCAAGTGCAAGGTCTGGAGTTTGATCCCCAGTACCAAAAAAAAAAAAAAAAAAAAAAAAAGGTTGATTCCAAATATAAGTTTATGCACTATGTCACTTGTAGAGAAATGCTGGCTAGCCAAAAACTGTCACTTGAACCTAACCATGTTTTGAAGGATGCAATGTAAATTATCAATCACATTGCACACCTTTAACTCCCACCTATTCATACAGCTCTGTGAAGAGATGGATGCAGAACACACATATCTTCTCTTATACACAGAAGCAAGGTACATCACTGGCCAGAGATTTTGAGTTATGATAGCTGCTACAGATTTTTTTTAAAGAAAAATAGTCAAGCCAGGTGTAGTGTCACATGCCTTTAATCCCAGCACTTGGGAGGCTGAGGCAGGAGGGTCACTGAAAGGCCAGCCTCAGGCACATAGTGAGTTCAAGGCCAGCCTGAACTGCATAGTGAGACTCCTGTCTCAAAAAACCAAAAGAAAAAAAAAAAGAAAGAAAGAAAAAAGAAAAACTGTCACCACTGGCAGCACATTTCAGTGACACAGAATGGATTGCAAAACTTGCTTACTTGTGTTACATATTCTACCTGCTCAACAAACTCCACCTGTCACTTCAGGAGAGAATGAGAATTGCATTCAAGTCTGTAGGTAAAGTGGTTTCACTCAAAGACAAATTGAAATTGTGGGGGCAATGAATGAATTGGAATATGTTTCAAACATTGAAAGAGTTTTTTGAAAGAGACAGAGCCAGGGCCTTCCTCCCAGTTGGTGCATGATCACCTATCTTATCTGTCAAAGGAGTTTGCACAGTACTTCCAACCCAGAAAAGACCCCCAAACTGGGAAGGAATGGATCCATGGCCCATTTGTAAATAAACTGGGTGAATTAACTTTGTTTGTGCTAGAAGATGATCAATGCTTGAAAGTGTAAATGACAATGGCCTTAAAAATATGTATAAAACAACTTCAATTCTCCATACATCCTGGACTAAAGTCAAGGGGGAATATCTTGAGATTGCCACAAAAGCATTAAAAATCCTGCTTCCATTTTCAGCATTCTATCTTTGTGCAGCAGGGTGTCCTGCAGTAACAGCAACCAGCATGGTATTACAGAGTAGACTGGACAGAAGCAACCACACTTCCAGGGTCACTATCTCCCTCACCTAAGGATAGGACCATCTGGTTGTAGGAAAACAAGCTTGGGGACCCTATGGAATTTGTATTACAATGAGTTGTATAGTTATTTAATTAAATATTACAATGTCATAATAAGAGAAATAAAATGCATGACAAACATAACATGCTTGAATCACCTTGAAATCACACTTCCTTGTCTGTGGAAAAATTGTCTTCCACAAAACTGGTCCCTGGTGCCCCAAAGGTTGGGGACCACTGCTCTCACCTGTCCATCCTTGTACTATATAAATAACTGGTGACAGAATATCAGGAGGAAGCATGGAGCTTTGTTCCTGAGATCTGCAGAACTGAAGAGCATCCTACGATTCAGTGACAATGAGCTGCTGCACATTGTCTGGTCCACCTGCCACACAGGTGCCCAGCAGCCTGGGTACACTCACAAGCCCTTTGGATGAGCTGGATAAGCCACTTTAAATCAGCTGGCTGAGTTTAAACCTAGGCCCTTCACATTGAGTGATATCCTCAGTCCTTTTTTATTATTTTGAAACAGGATCTCAGTAAGTCACTAAATTGCCCAGGCTGGGCTTGAACTTGTGATCTTCCTGCCTTAGCCTCACAGAGCACTGAGATTACAGGTATGCACCACTTTAACTCCCATCTGTTCACACAGCTCTGTGAGGAGACGGATGCAGAATGCACACTACAAACAGCTTTCTGTGCAGTTTTTTGAGTTCCTCATGTATTCCAGATACTAATCCTTTGTTGTTTGAGAATATATTCTCCTGGACCAGGGATTTAGCTCAGTGGTTCCACAACCTGCTTCACAAGTGTAAGATCCTGAGTTTGATCCCTGGTACCAAAAAAAAAAAGAGAGAGAATATATTCTCCTGTTCTCGGTGTTGTTTCAAGCTTCTTTGTTTCATATAACTCCATTTGTCTATTTATGTTGTTATGTTTTTGGCAGCCTAATCAGAAAAACACTGCCTATACTAAATTGTGAAATATTTCCTCTATATTTTCTTGAAATAGCTTCAGATCTTAAATTTACATTTTTCATGAATTTTGATTTTTATGCAGGATAAGAGAGGGACCTAGTTTCACTCTTGTGCATATGGACATGTAGGTTTCCTAGAGTGATTTCTTAAAAGGATTGTCTCTTCTCCAGTGTACATTTTGTAGTCCCTTTGCTGAGGGTCAGTTGGCTGTACTTGTGTGGGTCATCTTTCGGAATTCCCATTCAGTCCCATTGGTCTCTGTGTCTGTTTGTATACCAGTACCATGCTGTTGGAGCAACTCTACATAATGGGGGGGGGGGGTTTCACAATTAAAATTATAATTAGGCCTAGTTTTCCTGCCTACAGGCCAGCTACAGCATGTTGATGTGGGACTGTATGATTCCAAATTCAATTACTCCCCTAGCCTCTATTGTGTTTAAAAATTAATGGTTAAAATGTGCTTGTTAGTTCTGGGATAATAGATAAAATCTGTAGCAAAACAAAGTTCCTAAGTAAATTACTCAACCCCTTGTTTGTCCGGAGAACGAATGTTCCCGGGCCCACTGTTGGTAGAACAATCCATCAATGTGTCTGCCGACCATCAGTACGTGACGGTCATGACCATATGGTCGTGACCATTACTGTGTGTGTCTGCTGACCATCAGTACATGACAGTCAACCACTAACCTTTGTTCCTTTTTTCATACATCTACATGTTAAACTCCCCCTCAACCCCCTATAAAACAGCCTCGGACTCTGAGCCAGTTGCCTCTCTAAGCTATTTTGCTTTGGGAGTGCCATCTGGCCAGACTAATAAAGGTCTGTTTTATTTTCCAACTTGTCCGGTGTGTTCCTTCCCGGGTGTTCGTCGCTGCAGTCAGCTCCTTGGATCGTTTGGTAAGGCCCTCGGTCTTACATTGAGACATAACTCCATTTTTGCTTCCAGTCACAGCTAAGACTTCAATCATCCTATGATACTGTGATTCTCCAAGGCAGGACTGCATCAGCTGAAGACGTCCTGGGGAGGGACAAATTCCTAATCAACATAAATTCCTGTGACCTAGGATCTTGCATAAATTCCTCATTGTTCTAGGATTATCCTGCCACCCACTGAGTTATCTGTTACTCCCAGTGAATGGAGTAAAGGTATGGCAAGCTCCAGAACTTCCATCTTTCCTGCTTAGAGCAGCATTGATCAGGCCCAAAGCTCAGCTTCTTCTCTAGATCTCATTTCTGTCTATACATGAATTAATTCACCTTGTGCTGCTGTGGCTCGCAGGAAACTAGGGTGTAGGGAACAGGGAAAGGGGACATTACCAGAACCTCTGCAGCAAGTCCTAGTCTCCTGTGAGCCACAGAAGCACATGGCAAATTACAGGAAAGGTAGAAAAATGAGACTTTGAGAAGAAGCTGAGCTTTGAGTCTGATCAGTGCTGCTCTGGGTAGCAAAGACAAAGACCCCCTGGCTTGCAGCACCTTTTATTCAGTACATGGGGAGAAACAAATGTAACAAATGAAATGCAGAGTTCAGTACTTCACATTGGGATAAACAAGGTGTAACAAAAGACTGGGGGGCAGTGGAAATCTAAGAACAATGAGGAACTATGCAGATGAAGATTTGGTTCCCACCAGGAACTATGCTGATGAAGATTTGGTTCCTCCCAGGGTGTCTCCCACAGGTGTGGTCTTGCCCTGGAGCATCACAGGATCACTGCGGTCTCAGCTGTGACCTGAGGCCAAAATGGAATTATGTCTCATGTCTCAGAATGACTTAGCTGGTCTGCAGGCAGGAGAACTAGGCCTAATCAAATGATTTTTCCCTAAAATTATGTAGCATTGCTCCCAACACTAGGACTTACTGCAGGAGTTCTAGTAACATTTCCATTCTCTTTCCCTGTTCCCTACACCATGCTGTTCTGATTAGTATTGCTCTGCAGTAGACTTTTTTCCCTCCCTATACTGGGAACTGAACCTGAGCCAAGTGTTCTGCCACTGAACTGCATCTCTTTAAAAAGTTTTATTTTGGCATAGGGTCTTCCTAAGTTTTTCAGCCTGAGCTTTAATGATCCTCCTGCCTTAGTCTCCCAATTAGCTGAGTTTGTAGGCAGGTGCCACCATGACTGGCTGCAGTATGTCTTGAAATCAGGTACTGTTACTGTAAACAGCTAAGTTAATTAGGTATCTTGTAGGCAGTTACACAGAGCCAGCCCTATGGAGTCAATATTAAAGACAATCAAGACACACTCACTGAAGGTCAGCATTATAAAAAAGTACTACACTTATATACTTCCTAGAGATGAATAGTGGTGATTGTTATTTTAAATAGATATCAGTCACCTTAAGTGGGGACCAAAATCTCCCTGGCCTGTTTCCTTTCCAGAAATTCTATGTTCATTCTATGTATACTTGCTACATGATTTGTTTCCCCATTGATCTCCATTTAATCGATATTACCTGGGTGACTATACTTACAATATTATTGGTTGATTATGGTTTTGTCCCACCTCATGCCACCTTGTGGTATTCCACTGGCACTTATTAGTTGACTATAGTTTTGTCCTACCTTGTACCTGCCTCACCTTGTGACTCTGCTCTATTTTAAAAAAAAAACCAAAAAGGGGAACAGGGTCCCAGACAGCTCGCTTTTCAGGTGTTCCCTACTGTTCCCTACCATTCTTCAGGCAGGTGCTGTCTTTCCCTTGATAAATATTCCTTATTCTTAACCTCCATTGTTCCTAGAATTCATTCTTCAGTTTTAGAGAACACAAACTCACGTTTCAGATATCTAGCAGGTGGGGAGTTATACTTCCCTTGTTTGGATTGTTTGCATTATTTGGAGTACTTGCTGCCCTATATCCTTGTAACATTTCTGCTTTGTTCTTTTTGTTCAAGATTGCTTTCACTACTTAAGGTATTTTGTGCTTCTATGTGAATCTTTGGATTATTTTTTCTAGTTCTAGGGCTTTTTATTCTAGTTTCTGGTTCTAGAATGTCATTGGTATTTTGATGGTTAGATTTCAATTTTTATTTTTATTAGTACATGTTTGCAGTACACAAAGATGACATTCATCATGGGCTTTTGGTACATGTATATGTAAGTCATTTTGGACAGTACAGAGTTGTTGCTTTTTTTTTTTTGAGACAAGATCTCACCATGTACAGTAGTTCAGTCTGGCCTTGAACTCATGGTCATCCTCTTGCCTCAGCCTCCTAAGTACCAGGATTACACGCATATGCCACAATGCTCAGCTAGTATGGACATTTTAACAATACTAATTCTTCTAATCCATGAATATAGATGCCTTTTCATTTTCTTGTGTTTCTTCAATTTCTTTTATCAGTTTATTATAATTTTCACTTCCTTGATCAAATTTATTTCTATTTTATTTTTTGTAGCTACTGTGAATGGGATAGCTTTTACAATTTCTCAGCAAGTGCATTGTTGCTGTGTAAAAATGCTATTGAAGTCAGGCATGGTGGTGTTACAGGAAATAATACTAGAGATGAAATATGAATATTATATCTCCCAACTTGTTAACTGTAGGATATACTGAGTTCTTGTTCTCTAGAAATCAAAGAATGAGTCCTAGGGGTTAAGAGTAAGAAGATATTTATTGATAGGAAAGCTCCTGAGGGGCAGGAGGGGGATCAAAGTGGATAGCCAGGAATTCTACTTTACAGAGGAGTTTTATAGGGTGAAACCCATGTGGGTACAATGTGTGCCACAGCCATGAACATCCAATAAGGTTACAAGTATGGTCACTTAGGTAATGGTGGTCTAATTGGGAACCAAATCATGTAGCAAGTGTGGATGGAAAGAACAAGGATTCTCCTAGAAAGTGGTGGGTACAGAGGTCTCTGGTCACCCACCGGGGTGGCTGATGTTTATCTGGACTTCATTAGACCAGTGTTTGTTCTTTGAGGAAGTATGTAGGTCTGGTCATCTTGTCTTTATCTTTTCTTAAAAAATATTATTTTATTGGTATATTTGAGGTTTACAATATACTGACATTCATCATTAGAAATTTCCATGTTTACATAATCTCTCTTGGTTCTTATGTTTCCTCCTTCCCCTGCCCTCCCTTAAACCCCTCCATCCCTCCCTATTTCCAAAGACTTTGGGGCTGGGGATTTAGCTCAGTGGTTCCAGTGCCTGCCTCAAAAGCGCAAGGACCTAAGTTCAATCCCCGGTACCAAAAAACAAACAAACAAACAAACAATACAAAGACTTTGTTTCCATTTTTTTCATTTTCTCATATTAATTCCATTCCCTTCTTTCCTTTCCCCTACCCCTCGACTTCTGCTTCCCCTTTTCCCCTTTTCTTCCTATTTCACATTATCTATTATACCTTTTAGTCCTTATTTACACTTTCAGTTTCTCACACTAGAGAAACTATTAGATATTTACACGTGTGTCCTATTTATTTCACTTAAGAGTATTGTCTCAAGGTACATCCATTTAGCTATAAATGTCTCTAATTTCTATGGCTGAGTAGTACCTTTCTATGGCTGAGTAGTACTCCATTTTATTAAAAAACCACATTTTCTTTATCCAGTCTCCAGTTGATGGGTAAATGGGCTACTTCCAAGTTTTAGTTATTACAAATTGTGCTGCTATGAACATGGGTACATATATATCACTGTGGTATGATTCCTTTAATTCTTTGGGGAAGACACCCAGAAGGGGAATAGCTGGGTCAAATGGGACTTCCAGTCCTAATTCTTTGCAGTATCTCCATACTGATTTCCATGGTGGTTGTACCAGTCTACACTCCTACCAGCAGTGGAGCAGTGTTCCTCTTTCCCCACAGCCTCGCCAGCATTTGTTATTGGTTGATTTCATGATAGTAGCCATTCTTTCTGGAGTGAGGTAGAATCTCAGCGTCCTTTTCATTTGCATCTCTCAAATGACCAGTGATGTTGAACATTTTTTCATATGTTTATTTGCTATTCCTACTTCTTTGTGTGAGAAATGTCTGTTCATTTCAGATGCCCATTTTCAGATTGAGTCTTTAAATTTGGGAGGTCTGATTTTTTTTTTTTTTTGGTACTGGGGATCAAACTCAGGACCTTGTGTTTGCCAGGCAGGTGCTGGAACCACAGAGCTAAATCCCCAGCCCTGAGGTCTGATTTTTTTAAGTTCTTTATAGGGTCTAGATAGTAGACCTTTGTCTGAGGAACAGCAGGTGAAGAATTTTTCCCACATTGTGGGTTGTCTCTTCACACTGCTGGTGGTTTCTCTTGCTGTGCAGAAGCTTTTTAATAAGAACAGATCCCACTTGTTGATTGTTTGTACTATTTCATGGGCAACTAAGGTTTTGTTCATAAAATCTTTTCCTACACCAATGTCTTTAAGAGTTCTACCTAATCTGTTGCAGCTGGTTCAGTGTTTCTGTTTTAATATTTAGATCTTTAATCCATTTTGATTTTAGTTTAGTGCATGGTGAGAGATATAGGTCTAGTTTTAATCTTTGGCAAGTTGAAACCCAATTTTTCCAGCACCATTTCTTAAAGAGGCTATCTTTCCTCCAATGAGGGTGTTTGGCTCCTTTATCAAAGATGAGATGGCTGAGTGTGTCTGGAGTTGTTTCAGCATCTTCTAATGTGTTCCACTGGTCCTCAGGTCTGTTTCTTTGCCAGTGCCATGCTGTTTTTATCACAGTAGCTTTGTAGTATAGTTTCAAGTTGGGGATTGTGATACCTCTGCCATGTCTCTGTTACCTAGAATTGCTTTTGCTATTCTAGGTCTCTTCTTGTTCCAAATGAATTTTTGGATTGTTTTCTCAAGACCTGTGAAATATGCTGCTGAGATTTCAATTGGGATTGCATTGAATCTATATAGCAGTTTTGGAAGTATGGTCATTTTCACTATGTTGATCCTTCCTACCCAGAGGCAGGGGATGTCTTTCCATTTTCTGATATCATCTTCAATCTCTTTTCAGAGTACTATAGTTTTTAGAGAAGAGGTTATTGATTTCTTTTGTTAGGTTGATTCCTAAGTATTTCAGTTTTTTGGATGCTATTGTGAAAGGCATTTTTTGCCCTATTTCTCTCTCAGTCAGTCTGTTCATGTAGAGGAAAGCTATTGATTTTTACATGTTCACCTTGTATCCAGCTACTCTACTGAATTTGGTTATTAAGTCCAGAAGACTTTTGGTGGAGTTCTTGGGGTCTTCTATGCAGAGTATCAAGTCATCTGCAAATAATGACAATTTGACATCTTCATTTCCTATCTTTTCTTTTCTTTTTCTTTTTCTTTTTTTTTTTGGTACTGGGGATCTAACTTGGGACCTTCTGCTTGCGAGGCAGGCAGCAGAACCACTGAGCTAAATCCCCCACCCTCAGTTCCTATCTTTATTCCTTTTATTTCTTTCTCTTGTCTAATTCCCATGGCTAAAGATTCCAAAATTATATTAAACAGGAGTGGTGATAATGGACATCCTTGGCCTGTTCCTGATTTTAGCATGAAGGATTTCAGTTTTTGACCATTCAGTATAATATTGGCTGTTGGTTTTTCATAGATGGCTTCTACCAGGTTGAGGTAGAGACTGTCTATTCCAATTTTTCATAGGGTTTTTTATCATAAATGCATGTTGGATTTTGTCAAATGCTTTTTCTGCATCTATTGAGATGATCATATGGTTTTTGTCCTTGGCTCTGTTGATATAGTGTATTATATTGATTGATTTGCATATGTTGAACCAGCTGTGCATCCCTGGGATGAATCCCACTTGGTCAGGGTGTATGATCTTCTTGATGATCTTCTGATTCTATTTGCCAGTATCTTTTTTTGTTTTTGGTACCAGGGATCGAACTCAGGTCCTTGTGCTTGAGCAGCAGGCAGCAAAACCACTGAGCTAAATCCCCGGCCCAGCCAGTATCTTATTAAGGATTTTTGCATCTATGTTCATTAGTGAGATTGGCCTATAGTTCTCTTTTTTGTTTGGGTCTTTCTCTGCTTTGGAGACCAAAGTGATGCTTGCTTCCAGGAATGAATTTGGGAGTATTGCTTCCCTTTCAATTTCCTTGAAGAGTTTAAACAGTAGTGGCAGTAGTTCCTCTCTAAATGTCTTGTAGAATTCAGTACTGAAGCCATCAGGACCTGGACTTTTCTTAGTTGGTAAGTTTTAAATTATGTTTTCAATTTCATTGATTGATATTGAGTTGTTTGGAATTTTTAGGTCTTCTTCACTGAACTTTTGTAATTCATACATATCTAGGAATATGTCCACTTCTGTGTTTTCCTTCTCATTGGTGCATAGGTTCTCAAAGTAGGTATTGTTGATCCTCTGTATTTCTGCTGGGTCTGTTGTAGTTTCACCCTTTTCATTCCTAATTGCATGGATTTGGCCATTTTCTTTCCTTTTTCTGATAAGGTTGGCTAAGGGTTTGTCAATTTTGTTGATTCTTTTGAAGAACCAACTCTTCACTTCATTATTTTTTTGTATTGTTCTCTTCATCTCCATTGCATTGATTTCTGCTCTGATCTTTATAATTTCCTCCCTTGTATGAGTTTTGGGTTTGTTCTGCTCTTCTTTTTCTAGAAGATTGAGGTTCAGCATCAGGTTGTTTAATTGGGCTCATTCTGTTTTCCTCATATGAGTACTCACTGCTATGAATTTCCCTCATAAGACTGCTTTCATTGTGTCCCATAGATTCTGATATGTTGTATTGTCATTGTCATTTAATTGAAGGCACTGTCTGATTTCTTCTTTAATTTCCTATGTGACCCTTTGGTTATTCAGAAGTGTGTTGTTCAATTTCCATGTGTTTATGACCTTTTTGTTATTTCTTTTGCTATTGATCTCTGAGTTCATCACACTATGGTCTGATAACATGCAGGGGATAACTTCAATTCCTTTGCACTTACTTAAATATGTTCTATGAGAGTCTACGTGGTCTATTTTGGAGAATGACCCATGTGCAGCTGAAAAGAAGGGGAACTGTGATTCTGTGGGGTGGAACATGCTGTAAACATCTGTTAAGTTCATTTGTTCAAGCGTTTGATTGAGTTCTAGTATTTCATTGTTTATTTTTAGTCTAGTTGATCTATCTATTTGTGATACTGGGGTATTGAGGTCCCCCACTACCACTGTATTAGTGCATATATGACTTTTCATGTCTGTTAGTATTTGTTTTATATAGTTAGGTACACTAGTTTGCTGTGTATATATGATTGTCATCTCTTCCTGTTGGATTGTTCCTTTTAAAAGGATGTAGTGTCCTTCTTTGTCTCTCTTAATCAGTGTTGGTTTGAAATCTACTTGATCTGCAAAGAGGATAGCTACTCCTGCTTTTTTGGGGTTTCCTGTTGCATGGAGTATTGTTTTTCACTCTTTAACTTTCAGTCTATGAGTTTCTTTTTGAATTAAGTGTGTTTCTTGTGTGCAGCATATTGTTGGATCTTGCTTCTTGATCCATTCTGCCAGTCTATTTCTTTTGATTGGTGAATTGAGACCATTAATATTGATGGTTATAATGGATACATATTGACTTATCATTGTCATGACTTTTTCTTTTTGTGGGGTTCTCCTCCTTTACATTTAATTTCTTGTTGTGCCTGAAGGATTCATTCTGCTCTGCTTCCTGGGGTTGTGATCCTTGTTGTCTTTTCCTAGGATATTGTCTAAAATTTTTAGGATATTGTCTAAAATTTTTGGAGTGCTGGTTTGGTATTCATGAAGTTCCTAAGGTGCTCTTTGTCATGAAAGTATCTTATTTCTCCATCAATTTTGAAAGATAGTTTTGCAGGCTACCTCATTCTGAGTTGGAGGCTGCTTTCCTTTAGGGCTTGGAATACATCACTTCAAGCTCTTCTTCCCTTGAGGGCTTGTATTGAGAAGTCTGCTGTGATTGTGATGGGCTTTCCTTTGTATGTGATTTGTTTCTTTTCTCTAACTGCTTGTAGAACTTTGTTCTTCTGTTGTGTTTCTGGAATCTTAACTATTATATGCCTATGTGTAGATTTTTTTTTTTATCAAAGCTAGTTAGAGTCCTATATGTCTCACTTATCTGTATGTCAAGTTCTTTTCCCCTCCTTGGGAAGTTTTCTGCCATCACTTCTGTGAACAGTTTTTTATGTCATCTGCACTGTCTCCTGTTTCTGTTTTGACTCCAATCAGTCTTATGTTATTCTTCTTTGCATCGTCCAGCAGCTGCTGGATTGATTTCTCATGGTCCCTTACAATTTTGAAGCAATTTTTCTTTTCCTGGTCACTAATTGCAATCTTATCTTCTATATCTGAAATTCTGTCCTCACATTGGCTCATTCTGCTGTGTAGACTTTCAATGGAGTTTCTAATCTCTTGGAAATCTCTTTGCGTCTGTTTTATGGATTCCATTTGTTTCCTATGTTGGGATTCCATCATGTTCCTCAGCTCCTCTCTAGATTTATTAATCATGTCTTGCACTATGAGCACAATCTCTGCTGTTATTGAGACATTATTTCTGATTTCATTTTTTCCAGATCCTCTTTTGCTGCCAGTTCAGGGACTTCAGGTGATTGAGTATCTGAGTGTTCCATCTCATTTCCCTTTGGGGTTGCTGTAGGTGATCTGAAAGTGTTTTTGAGACTTGTTTATGTGCTTTCTCATTTCAACAGGGGTGGGAGTGGGGTGGGCAGGGGGTGTATGTGCTGTTGGCACCCACCCAGCTGACCTCCTCTGTACTGGGAGTGGTGGAACAGCAGCCCGGAAGCCCCTTCCTCTGCACTTGGAGTGGTAGTTCAACAGCCTTAAGAGCATATATTTCTTCCTAGTCTCTCTTCAGTGAACTAGTTTGTCTCTCACCATTTTGGAGGCTGGGAATGTCAAGAGGCCACTACTACTGTCTTCCCAAAAGCCTCCTCCCTCCTTCCCAGACCAAGCCTCTTACTTCTCTGAGAAGACCAACAGAGTGGGGGAAGAAGGTGGGAAGGCCATTTTGTCTTTATTTTGAGGCCTGGTTTTCAGTTGATACGTCTCTGGCTGCAGCTATGATGTGTTTCACCTTTGTCTTCTCTTGAGGACCCAGCCTTATCTGACTGCCTATAATATTTCTGTCTAACTCATCTGTCTATAATAGTGGCACACACTTGGTTTTTTCCATGTATGTATGTGTTGGGGGGGTATTTCTTGTTTTTTGCTTTTTTTTTTTTTTGAGATAGGGTCTCATTATGTATTTCCAGCTACCCTTGAACTTACTATGTAGCCCAGGGTGGCCTCAAACTCAAGACAATCTTCTCACCTCATTCTTCTGATTGCTGGGATTATAGGTGTGCACCACCATGCCTGGCAACGGTTGCACACACATCTAATCCTAGCCTTCTTGAAGGTTGAGGCAGGAGAACAAGCTCAAGCCCAGCCTGAGCAACTAAGCAATTAAATGAGGCCCTGTCTCAAAATTTTAAAAAGGGCTGGGGATGCAGCTCATTGGTGAAAGCCCCAATAACATACCACACACACACACACACACACACACACACACACACACACACACACACACATAATTATTCTGGTATGTGGATTTTGTGTCTTGCAACTTTATTGAATTCATATCATTTCGAATCATCATTTGGTAAAGTTTTCAGGCTTCTCTTTGTATAGAATCATATGTGCAAGCAAGGCTAACTTCACTTTCTCCCTTTCTCTTTATATGCCATTTATTTCTTTCTCTTACCCAGTCACTCTGGTTAAAACCTCTAGTGCTGAGAGAAAACAATCCAAAAATTCATTTGGAAGCAGAAGAAACCTAGGATAGCAAAAGCAATTCTGGGCAACAGAGACATGGCTGGTGGTATCATAATCCCCAACTTGAAACTATACTACAAAGCTACTGTGATAAAAACAGCATGGAACTGGCAAAGAAACAGACCCAAGGATCAGTGGAATAGATTAGAAGATGCAGAAACAACTCCAGACATACTCAGCCATCTCATCTTTGACAAAGGAGCCAATCATCCTCATTGGAGAAAAGATAGCCTGTTCAATAAATGGTGTTGGAAAAACCGGATTTCAACCTGCCAAAGATTAAACTAGAACCATACCTATCACCATGCACTAAACTAAGATTGAAGTGGATTAAAGAGCTAAATAACAAGACAGAAACAGTAAACTTGCTGGAAGATAAGTTAGGTAGAACTTTCAATGACATTGGCATAGGAAAAGACTTTATGAACAAAACTTCAGTAGCATGGGAACTAGCACAAAGAATCAACAACTGGGACTTCATCTTATTAAAAAGCTTCTGCACTGCAAGAGAAACTACCAACAGAGCTAAGAGACAACCTACAATATGGGAAGAAATTTTTAGCAGCTGTACCTCAGACAAAGGTCTACTATCTAGAATATATAAAAAATTGAAAAAAATCAGACCCCCCAAATTCAAAGACCCAATTCAAAAATGGGCATCTGAAATGAACAGACATTTCTCAGACAAAGAAGTAAAAACAGCAAATAAATATATGAAAAAATGTTCAACATCACTGGTCATTCGAGAGATGCAGATGAAAACAACACTGAGATTCCACCTCACCCCACAAAGAATGGCTGCTATCAAGAAATCAACAAATAGCAAATGCTGGTGGGGGTGTGGAGAGAAAGGAACCCTTCTCCATTGTTGGTGGGAGTGCAAACTGGTGCAACCACTGTGGAAATCTGTATGGAGATACCTCAAAGAACTAGGACTAGAGGTCCCATTTGACCCAGCTATTCCCCTACTGGGTATCTTCCCCCAAAGAATTAAAAGAATCATACCATAGAGATATATGTGCACCTATGTTTATCGTGGCACAATTTGTAATTGCTAAGGTTTGGAAACAACCCAAGTGCCCATCAACTGGAAACTGGATAAAGAAGATGTGGTTTTTTTATAAAATGGAGTACTACTCAGCCATAAAGAATGAGAAACTGGAGTCATTTATAGCTAAATGGATGCATATTGAGGCCATACTCTTAAGTGAAATAAATAGGACACACATGTGTAAATACCAAATAGTATCTCTAGTGTGAGAAACTGAAAGTGTAAATAAGGATGAAAATGATTAAAATGAAATAATTGATAATTTGAAATAGGAAAAGGTCCAAAGGTGGAGGGGTGGTGGGAGGGGAAGGAGAAAGGGAAGAAAGGAAAGGAAAAAGTATGAGAAAGAAAAAGAAATGGAAACAAAGTCTATGTAAATAGGGAAGGGTGGTGGGGGTGAAGGGCACATAGGTAATGGGGGAAAAAAAAGAAGAACTAAGATATATCATGTTCAGGTACAAACACCCAATGATCAATGTAAATGTATTGTATACCTAAAATGTACCAATTAATAAAAAAAAACAAAACAAAAAAAACAAATCTCTAGTGCTGTATTGTGGAAATGTGTGACAGTGGACAGTGGTCTCAGTCTAGACTTCAGAAGTGCTGCTGGCAGCTGGGATCCTCTGTTCTTTTGAACTGTAGGAAATGGCTCCCTCAAGACAGTCCTTCCCCATAGTACCTGGGTGTGACTGCTGACCCTTCTCTTAGGCCCTCATGCTTCTCAGGGCCCAGTCCCTTGTTAGCTTTGTGGAGGTCACACACAGATATGCCACCTCACCATTCTTTGTCACAAGTGACAAACTAATATGGAAACTATTTGTTTCCCTGAAACTAGCTAACCACAAAGAAAAACATTTCCTGTTCAGCTGAGACTTCTACTTACCACAACCCCCCACTGCTTTGTTTATTTCTGCCTATATAAGCCTACAGCCCAGGCATCTGCTGAGCTCCCTGATCTTTGGATCTGGAGCAGACTCCCTGGTATAGCCACCTAGATAAAATCTATCTCTTTGTTTATCTAGATTTTGCCTTTTTTTTTTTTTTTTTTTTTTTTTTTGGCCTGTAGTGCTGGTGTTGGAACCCAAAGACTCACCCATTCCAGGCAACAGGCAGGACCCAACGGTCGAGCTACATATGCCTGCCCCCAGTCCATGTTTCACCTCTGACACACTCCTTGATTGGTGCTTTCACTTCTGTGGTGCTAGGCATGGAGCCAAGCTCTATCACTAAGCTCCATCCATGGCCCTTTGTACTTTTTTATTTTGAGAGAGGATCTCACTAAGTTGCCCAGGCTGGCTTTGAACTTGTGCTCCTCCTGCTTCAGCCTCTAGAGTAGCTGGGGTTACAGGCATGCACCCCACACCCAGCACCTTGGTTTCTTTCTAAAGAAGCTTCTCCCTCACCAAACCCAGTGCACAGCCCAGATAAGGTGATCATTCATGGCCCTAAGTGTCCCCCAGATAAGCCCTCTCCCTCCAAATAAACACCTCCTCTTAGTCACACCCAATCTACACAAAACATGTGTGTATCTCAACAGTGCCAGCCAACGTCCACCTAGAAGAGTCTCATGTTGATGTTAGAAACATAGGACAGTGTGTTTAACAGGTGAAATGCAAGAAAACACTTTCATTCCAATAACTATGTTTTGTGCAGTCTAATGTGGGTGGCATTACATTCCCCCAAAAGGTAATTTGATGTCCTAATCCCAGAGCCTGCTTGTGTGACAGTCTTTGCAGATGTAACCGTGATGCAAGTAAGTGAGGCAGCTCCAGTGGGAGGATCTGACCAGTCTGACTGCAGTCCTTGCAGGAAGCAGGTAAGAGGCAGCCCCAGGCAGGAAGAATACCACGTGCCATGAAAAGTGTCCAGCGAGCCAGGAGCCCCAGCTGAGGCAGCTGAGGGCTCATGCAGCATAGAAGCCAAAGCAGAACTCAAGGAACATATCTTTTCATACCTTCAGAAAGAGCATGGCCCACCTACACTCTGATTTCCACAACTGAGAGAGAATATTCTTGTTTCTCTTTAAGACCCCTGTTTTTTTGTGCTTTGTTATTATAAACAGGGGCTGGGGATTTAGCTCAGTGGCACTGCAACTGCCTCACAAGTGCACAGTCCTGAGTTTGATCCCTGGTACCAGAAAAAATTAAAAAGTAAACAAACAAACAAACAGGCAAGTTAGATGGAAGGTGGAAAAGGTAGCGAGCAGCTCAGGGGGTACCAGGCAAGGTCTAGAGTCTAGATGACCAGGTCCTGGTCAGAGAAGTGAGGCCTGCAGTCAGGAGGTAACAGGAAGCAGGTGGACAAGTGGGTCCAGGGTTGTGACAAGCACAGTAACCAGCAAGGTACAGGTGACCGCTAGGACAACCCCTGCTCCTACCTCTCTGGAAGGTGATTTTCCCTCTCACTTTGTTCTTTTCATGAACCACTTAGGACAGAGGCCAAGAGGCATCTGCAGACATTGCTGGCTGCATGCTTCAACTCCTCCTAGGCCCTGTTCTAGACTAAGGAAGCATGTGGAATGATGTAAGCAGGCTAGTTCGCATCATCATTTTATATACATTTTTGTAGTGAGAACATTTGAAATTTACTCTTAGCAAATTTGAAATCATCGCTAATGATTGTCATCACACTATGCAATAGGAAACCTCAGACCTTCTGACCACCAACTGCCCCCTTCTTCCCTCCAGCTTCCATGAACTCCTTCCTCCCCTCTCCTTCTGTGAGTTTGATCCTTTCAGCTACAAGCAAGATCACAGGGTCATCTAGGCTGTTGTATTACAGAACAATGACAGATTTTTTTTTCTTTTTTGTGGTACTGGGGATTGAACCCAGGGCTTTCACACTGAACTGCATCCCTGGACCTTTTTTGATTTTTATTTTGAGATAGGGGCTCACTAAGTTGCCCAGGCTGAGCTGGATATTGTGATCTTCCTGCCTAGGCCTCCCAGGATGCTAGAATTACAGGCATGAGTCACCACACCTCTCCTCCCTTCACGTTTAGGGCTAAATTGTATTGTTAGGCAGATAGACTGTAGCAGACCTGAGGGACAAGCAAGGGGGTCCCAAAATAGCATGAATTGCCAGTTACCTAAAGAAAGACTTTGCTGTATAACACATTTATAATCAATCAGACCCAAAGTGACCCCCCCAGAGCACAAGGACATCTCAAGGTTACACACTGTGCACATTCTCTCCGACACCTGGCCTGGCCCTCTAACCCCAGAACAAGGCACACAGCATTCCTGGCTGCCACAGCCCACAGCCGAAGGATATCAGGAAGGGAAATGTCCTTTGAAGACCCTCCTTCCTTGGGCTGGGACCTGGTTTAAATGAAAAACTCATCTTTGGTAAATTTCTTCCAGGAATAAAGCCCCTGAGGAAACACTGACCCTCTAAAAAGGATGGGAAGATGCTTTGCAATTCCTAAGTAACTTCAAAGTGAAGTGGTGATAAGCATCATAATTACCCCAGTTCCCCAGACCACTGCCTTCTCCTTAGAAGCGGTAACTCCCTCCTTATCTACTTTACAATAAACTCCACCTAGCTGTCCCACTCCTGCAAGGCCTGCAGAGTCTTGACTGAATTCTTTCATCAAGAGCAAGGGAATGAGGCTGAAAGAAGAGCAGCCTGTCCCTCCGTGGACTCGCCCCCACCCCATCCCCAGCCCGCCTGACCACACAGCACCCTGGGCTCAGAACTGCCCAAAATTAATTGTTGTTCTTTAAAAAGGAAAAAGAAATTTCTCATACTTCTTTTTATGACAGAGAATAGTTCTGTAACTTAAATCAAGGCTCCTACCCTCCCACACATACTAAGAAATAGGAACATCAAACCTCTTACTCATTACAAATAGAAATAGTTCTAAGGGCAAGGTTCCCTGGTAGAACACTTAGTTCTCAGAGCTGCAATAAAACAAAGCAAAACAAAAATCCCACAAAGAAATGATCCCAAGATTAGTTTTGTTTCCTTGGGAGACAGTGTCTCACTGTGCTGTCCAGGCTGCCCTCCAATCCCACGGTCAGGGGAGCCCCTGCCTCATCAGAGAAAAAGGGACCGTCACCCTGATGGGTCTGAGAGGTCTCTGAGGCTAAAATAAAGAACCTATCCTACCCTTTTAACATAAATTTGTAAGCCCTGAATGGTGGCACATGCCTGTAATCCCAGCACTTTGGAGGCTGAGGAAGGAGGATCACTGTGAGTTTGAGGCCAGCCTGGGCTACATAGCGAGTTCAAGGCAAGGGTGGCCTACACAGAGAGACCATGTCTCAAAGACAAAAACAAAACCAAAATGAACCAAAAAGACATTCCCGGGTAATAAAGCTGAGAAAACTTTTTAAAAATGTTATGTCTCAAAAGGGAAGAGGGAGA
Organism: Heterocephalus glaber; assembly: GCF_053883595.1. NCBI lineage: Eukaryota > Metazoa > Chordata > Mammalia > Rodentia > Bathyergidae > Heterocephalus > Heterocephalus glaber. The sequence goes on along the minus strand of NW_028258444.1, from coordinate 5,113,152 downwards.
ATTTATTTTTTTGTAGAGCCAGAGATCCAACAGAGGGCTGTTGCACTGAGCTACATTCTCAACTCTTTCCTTAATTTTTAATCTTGAGACAAGGTCTCTCTAAGTCACTGTGTTGCACAGGCTGCCTTTGAATTTGAGATCCTCCTGTCTCAGCCTCCTAGAGTGCTGGGATTATAGGGATTTGCTGATCAGTAACTCACAAGTGATAAGTTTGAATTTATCTACAATACACTTAGATGTATCACCATGGTTTAGTGACCTTTTAAGAAACTGCTTGAGTATTTAGTATAATTTTTCTTGTTTAAAATAAAACAAGGCTGTAATTCCAGCACTTGAGAGGCTGAGGCAAGAGGATTGCCATGAGTTTGAGGCCAACCTAGGCTACAGAGTGTCTTCAAAGCCAGCCTGCACTAGAAGGAAAGATCCTGTTTCAAAAAACAAACAAACAAAAATAAATAAATAAATAAATAAATAAATAAATGAAATGCCTACATATGGTGGTGCACAACTGTAATCCTAGCCATTCAGGATGCTGAGGCAGGAGGATCATGGATGCAAGGCTAGTCTGGAAAAACTTGGAAGACAGTTTCAAAATAAAATACAAAAGGGGCTGGGGATATAGCTTAGTTGTGGAAAACTTGCTAGCATTCATGAGGTCCTGGGTTCAACACACATCTTGCAAAACAACCACCTCTCTGACAAAGTGATCTCGCACACACCCCTGCACTCTGAATGCCAGGAGAAGGGTGGTTTGGGTTCCTTACATGTGTAGCTGTTGTTTGGAGGCAGAGGGGACTGAACCCCTTACACATGTAAAGAGCCTTACACATGTAAAGCCTGCATTACATCACTGAACTGCACCCCAGGCAGTTTAATGCCTCTTCCAGATTCAGAACTGCTGGGCCATCAGTTCAAAGACCAACAGCAGATGCTAGGTCCAGTGCACACACCTGTAATCCCAGCTACTCAGGAGGCTCAGACAGGAAGATCATGAATTCAAAAGCCTGGGAAGCTTAGTAAGACCCTGTCTCGACAACAGGCAGGCCAGGGGATTTAGCTCAGCAGCACAGAGCCTGCCTGGTAAACTCGAGGTCCTGAGTTCAATCCCTGGTACCAAAAAAAAAGACAACAGGAAGGCAACTAGCACTGGGTCAAGGCCACTGGAAGATAGCCACAGGAAGACAGCCTCAGGGTGAATAAGAAACATCTGGTCCTGAGATCTACACCCAGACCCAAGAAGACAACTGCTAGCCATGCTCCTCAGCCCCGAGATAGCTCTTTTACACTGCTTCTAGAAGCTGAGAATTAGAAACAGGATAACAGAAAAGAGCAGAGAGCACTGGTAAATGCTGAATGTTGATTCAGTTTTGTGTGTATTGCATGTGAGTGTATGTATGTGTATGTCCCAAGACAGAATGCAGAGAGTGTTTAAGAACTATCCTAGGAAATACCTACTTGGTTACTTTAAAGGGAGAAGGAAGAAGACAGCTAACACCAAATGGCTTCGATATCTACAGGGCTGACATTCAGGTCTAGACCTATTGCCTCATGTCATCACCAATAAATATTTCCTTTTTTATTTTTTTTTTTGAAACAGGGTCTTGCTATGTAGCTCAGGCTAGCCTCAAACTCACGGTGATCCTCCTGCCTCAGCCTCCCAAGTGCTGGAATTACAGGTGTGTGCCACTATGCCCAGCAACAATTGATATTTCTAGTAGTCACAACCACCAGTGGGGGTTTCAGCTTTCCCATTTGACATCGATTTTATTTTTCTTTCTTTTCCTTTTTTTTCTGAGAGTATGGTTGAACCCAGGAGCATCTACCACCACAAAGCTATATCCCCAGCCCTTTTCTTTATTTTTAAATTTTGAGACAGGGTCTTAACAAGTTGCCCAGACTAGCCTCAAATTTTGATCCTTCTGCCTCAGCCTCCCAAGTAGTTGGGATTGTGTGCCACCATACTCAGGACTAACCCCACCTCAGTGTGTGTGTGTAGTGGGGAGGGGTGTTGGGGATTAAATCCAGGATCTTCACACTGAGCTATACCCCCAGCCCCTTCATATCTTGAATTTTTGAAACAGGGTCTTGCTAAGTCACTAAACTGCCCAAACTAGGGATTTAATAAGATCCTGTCTCAAAATAAAAAATAGAAAGGGATGGGCATGTAGCTCAGTGCAAAGCCATGGGGGTGGATACCTAGTACTGCAAAAAAGAAGGATGGGAAAAAGGAAGGAAGGATGGAAGGAAGGGAGTAAGGGAAGTCAGTTTTCCTGCAGTATACCCGCTGTACTCAAGGCACCTAGATTTCCTGGGACACAGCAGGAGAAGGCCATGGCAGTGGTGGGGGAAGCAGTCCTGCATCTCCATTTTTCTTGAATTTCCTGAGCCACAGCATTTTGACAGGACACACTGGGTCTGGTTAGATTTAGTCACAAAGCAGTGGTCTAAACTAGGCTGAGGTGACTCCTAGATGTGTTGTAATATGGTGTTGCCATGTCCACCACTTACAGTACTGTCCACCAAAAGAAAAAAAACAACTCAAATGAAAGAATTTTGACTGGGAGTCAGGTGTGGTGGCCCATGCTTGTAATCCCAGCACTGGGGAGGCTGAGGCAGGAGGATTGCCATGAGTTCAAGGCCAGCCTGGGATACATAGTTCAAAGTAGCCCAAACTATATAGTGAGACCCTGTCTCAAAAAAACAAAAAATTTTCATTTTTGATTGGGAATGTAGCTCAGTGGTGGAGCATTTCCTAGCAAGCACAAGGCCCTGTGTTCTGTCCAGAGAACTGCTCCAAATAATTAATGATAATAATAATAATAAATAATTTTCCTGTTCCCAGATCCAAGGTAAAGCCCTGTAAAGGTCAGTGAGAGGCTGAGATGTCTGCACCTTGTCTGTCACAATGCACCTTTTCTGTTGCTCAGTAATTGGAATCTTGATGCACTTTAGATGAGCTACCTCATTTCCAACACATCCACTCCTTGACCCAAACCAAAGGTCTGCTCAGTTTTGTCTGACAGTGAATATTTTCTGCATTGTGACTACACAGAGTCTGCACGTGAGGTTAGCAGGTAGTCCCTATTCTTACCCACTGTTGTGGCAAATCTGGAGTTGAAATGATCTTTCAGAGACAGGAGAGTTGGGTAAAACAAAGAGAAGTTTATTGCCAGGCAATGGCCAACCTCAGGAAATGAGTCCTTATAGGCTGACCATAAATTAAGACAGTTTCTCCTTTTTATATCTTTTACAGGGCAGCTTAACTTGTGGTTATGCACCAGAATGTGGCAAGGGCATAATAAAGCAGCATTAGGTGGCAAGGGTGGCATTGCAAATGCAGAATGTAGCAAGGGTGTGGTACATCAGCAGTAGGTATGGGTACTTAGACACACTTCAAGGCTAACTTCTAATCTCTCTGGGAGCAGGCTGCTCCCCTCTCTAGGAGGAGGCCCACCCAGAGTTTCCAAGCAGGGTCAATTTCACACAAATTTCAAACACGGTTTTAGCACAGAGTTCATTAACAAATATTTTACAATAATTATCCATTATGTTTGGTAGCTCTTTCTGCCTCACCACTACACAAAGGAACAAAATGTGTTCCCTTGCAGGTGGAGTGAATGAAGGAAGACACAGAGTACCTGCCTGCTGGGGCATCCATCCTGAAACCTTTGGAGACAAATTTCTAAGCTAAAAGGTAAATTATAACCATGAGCTGAAGTAGAACTCTTCTCACAGAGATTCCTTTAAGAAAGAAACCTCAGAGAGAAGCTGAGATGGTCCCAGCACCCAGAAGGAAGCTCCCCCACCCATCATCCCATGCTCCTAGGGCAGAGAAGGTGAGCCACGAGGGCACCAGAAGCACCTCCCCCAATGGAAATGAGAAGACACATAAACAAGCCTCAAAAACAGACTTCTGGATCACCCCAAAGGGAAACGAGATGGAACAATCTGATACTCAACCACCTGGACTCTCTGAACTGGCAACAAAAGAAGTTCTACGAAAAATGAAATCAGAAATAATTACTTAGATAACAGCAAAGATTGTGCTTATGGTGCAAAACATGATTAATAAATCTAGAGAGGACACAGATTAAAAAAATAGAAGTTCTGAGTGTGAGACCAAAGTGAACCTAAGAAATGCCATCTTGGCCTGTAGATGAAGTCCCCTCATACCCCTCCGCTTACAGAGTGTACTTTTGTAACTACTTGTTCTGCTTCTGTAAACTTGCTTCATTGCTGCTCAGAAAGGGATGCTGCCTGGTACCTCCCTTTCCTGTGAATTGCCCTAACCTGACAAGGCAGCAAGATAGCTGAGTGGTGAAAAGTATTTTGCAACTAGTCAAAAATATGTTAACCTCCCCTTGAACTTCTCTTCTTTAAATAACACCTATAAAAGCTATGCTGTTATAACACCCTGTAAAAACTGTGCTGTTCCTGGACTCAGGGCTTCACTTCACTTAGGGAGTGGAGTCCACACATGTGAATAAATTCCTTTCAGTTTAACTTTGTCATTGGTCCCAGTGTTTGGTGATTTATCAGCTCACTTAGCACAACACTGAGGAACATGATGGAATCCCAACAAAAGAAACAAATGGAATCCATAAAACAGATGCAAACAGATTTCCAGGAGATTAAAAACTCCACTGAAAGTCTGCGCAGCAGAATGAACCCATGTGAGGATAGAATTTCAGATATAGAAGATAAGATTGCAATTAGTGACCAGGAAAGAAAAATTGCTTTAAAATTGTAAGGGAACATGAGAAATCAATCCAGCAGCTGCTAGACAATGCAAAGAAGAATAACATAAGACTGATTGGAGTCAATGAAGAAGGAGGACAGAGTGCAGATAACATAAAAAAAACTGTTCACAGAAGTGATGGCAGAAAACTTCCCAAGGAGGGGAAAAGGACTTGACATACAGATAAGTGAGGCATATCGGACTCCAACTACCCTTGATCAAAAAAAATCTACACATAGGCATGTAATAGTTAGGATTCCAGAAATCCAACAGAAGAACAAAATTCTACAAGCAGTGAGAGAAAAGAAACAAATCACGTACAAAGGAAAGCCCATCAGAATCACAGCAGACTTCTCAATGCAAACCCTCAAGGCAAGAAGAGCTTGGAGTGATGTATTTCAAGCCCTAAAGGAAAACAGCCTCCAACCCAGATTGATGTACCCTGCAAAATTATCTTTCAAAATTGATGGAGAAATAAGATACTTTCATGATAAAGAGCACCTCAGGTACTTCATGAATACCAAACTGGAACTCCAAAAAATTTTAGACAATACCCTAGGAAAAGACAATGAGGATCACAACCCCAGGAAACCCAGCAGAATGAATCCATTGGGTGTGACAAATTAAACTCAAAGGGGGAGAATCCAACAAAAAGAAAAAGTCATGACAAGGCTTTTAAAACTTTTGACCTCATCTCCCTAATGAGTGTATAATTCAATCTTATTATTGTACTGATCAGTATTTTTCTGATTCTAGAGTTGCACACCATTCCTTGTGCTATACTGGCTATTTATCATCTTCTTATGTCTACATTTTAATTGGGCTGTCTATTAATGAGCTCTAAGAATTCTTTATATGTTCTGCTCATAGGTTATATGCATTGTAAATATGGTCTGTTTAAGGACTACTTTTCATTTTAATGATGTCATTTAAAGTTCTAAATTTTGATGGAATCTCATTTATCAATTTTTTTTCTTTTATACATCATGTTTTTTTGTATCCTAGGTAGTTCTTGCCTACCCTGAATTCATAAATATTTTCCCTTATAATTTCTTCTTAAAGTTTTATACTTTTAGGCTTTCTTATTTAGGTTCATAGATCCCTTCAAGTTATTTTCATGTATGGAAAAAAAGGGTTGAGGTTAATTTTTTATATATGGATACCAGGTGTTCTAGTGCCATTTGCTGAAGACACTATCTCTTCCTCTGCTCTTGAATTGAGTTTATATTCTATAAAATGCTAATGTTAAATAATCTTTCAAAACTCAGTGGACCATATATGTGTGGTTCTATTTCTAGATTGTCTGTTTTATTCCAATGATCTATATGTCTTTCCTTACACCAACACTGCCTTGATTACTGTAGCTTTAGAAGAAGTCTTAAAACTGGGTGCTAAATGTCTTCCAACACTGTTTTTGTTTTTGTTTTTGACTTTTCTGGATCCTTTGTACTACTACATAACTTTTAAATTTAAATATCCAATTCTTCATTTATAGCATGTATACACAGACCTGACTTTTTATATATACCTTGTGTTTTCTAATCCTGCTAAATTCAAATACAATTTCTAGGGGCTCCTAGAGATTTCTTAGTATTTTCTCTGTAAATGATCATTTCATCTACATATAAAGATTTTGCTTCTACCTTGCCAATCCTATCCTAATTGTGTCATTTTATTGCCAGACTATTTTGGTTGGGCCTAGGTTTCAAAGTTTAATGGATAGATAAAGAGTAAGCATATCTGCCCTTGTTCCCCACCTTAAGGAGAAAGCACTGTATCTTCTCCATTCATATAAGGTGTTCTCACTGGAACTATGGAGTACATCTCTTTAATCTGTTGAGAAGGTTCTGTTCTACTTCTAGGCTCCTGATAGCTTTTACCATGAACAGCTGTAGAATTTAGCCCAATACTTTTTCTCCAACTAGTGACAGGATCATATGGCTTTTTCCTTTCCTCTGTTAAAATGATGGCTTTTGGGGGTGGATCTTCCAATGCTGAACCAACACTGCCATCCCTATAACAAAATCACTTTCTACATCCTGCCAGATCTGACTTCTAATAGTTTGTTTTGTTAAACAAATTTCTATCTATGTTCATACATTTTTCTTCCATTATCTTTATCCAGTTTTAGGATTAGCACAATGTGGACTTCCTAAAATGAGGGGAGAAGTGTTCCTTCTTTTTTCTGCTTTAATTGTTTGATATAATTTATCAGTTAAAATGTATATGAGCCTGCTGCTGTCATATAGGTAGGTTTTCAAGGTAGGAATATACTTTCTTTAATAGGTGCTATTCAAATTTTATATTTCCTCCAGAGTTAGTTTCATTAATTTGTCTTCCAAGGTACTTCTTAGAAGTTGTCAAATTTATTTCAAAAAAGATTTTTGTAATATGCTTTCTATACCCTTTTAAATTCTGTAAAATCTGTGGTAATGTCTCCTAGATATTGTAATTTTAAAAATGTATAATTGATATTGTGTACTAGGAAGAAAAGGTCTAAAGGAGTAGGGGAAGTGGGAGGGGGCAGGGGAAAGGAAAAAAGGGAAAAGAAAAAATATGAGAAAATGAAAAAAATGGAAACAAAGTCTTTGCAAATAGGGAAGGGTGGAGGGGGTGAAGGGAGGGCAGGGGAAGGGGAAAAAAATAAGAACCAAGATACTCATGTAATGGTACAAGATCCCAATGATGAATGTAACTGTGTTTTATACCTAAAATGTACCAATAAACTTAATGGGGGAAAAAAAGAAAGAAACCTCAACTGGGTGTGGCTGTGCATGTTTGTAATCCCAGTACTCAGGATGCCGAGACATTGTTTCTTGGCCTTCTGGCTAAAATCAAGTGTAGGAGGCTGAGACAGGAGGATTGCTGGGAGTTTGAAACCAGCCTGGGCTACATGGAGAGACTCTTCCCCCCAAAAAGCCAAGTTGAGACCAGCAGGGAAATACAGACTCACCTGGACCTGGAATCAAGACACCTGGAAAACAACTTGGTGGTGGAAAAAAGAAGTAGATCTTCAGAAGTTGAGAGAGAGCTGGAAGAAAAACTATAGAGAAGCTGGACAAATAGAGCAAATTGCAAAAAAAATAAGAACAAAAGAATCTTATTTACTTTCTCATTGCTGCAACACAATACCCAACAGCCACAGCCCAAAGGAGGAAAGGGTTATTTCTGCTCACAGTTTGTAGAAGTTTCAGTCCATTGTTGGCTGGCTCCAAGGAGGCCAGCATGGCAGAGGAGAAACAGCTCATGGCAGGCAACACGAAGCAGAGAGGACTCAAGGGAGGAGGGGGAGATAGATGCTTCTGGGCCATCCCCTAGTGACCACCTCTTCTAACCAGGCTTCCTCTTCCAAAATCTCATTTAGTTATAAACTCATCAGTGGATGAATCCACACTGACAAGAATCATGCTCTTGTGATCCAGTCACCCCCCCAAAGCCCCACCTATGAATGAATGAGGCTGTGGGAGAACATTTAGATACAAACCGTAACAATCATGGTACCAAAGCTAGCTAAGCTAAGCTAAGCAAAATGATACAAAACATAAACTGTTAGACCCAGCAAGAAGGAACCAACCGGAGACTGATATTAAATCCACATAGGAGTTTATTACAGCCGGGACCCAAGCCAAGCACTGGACTTGAGTCCCAACTAGGGGGAGACAGACATTTTTTATACACCTTTGAGGCCAACAGTTTCTAGGCCCCCCTATGGGATAGAACTAGCAAAGCAAGCAAAAGGTACAGAAGCAGAAACGTCCTGCTGTTAGAACATTTGTAAAACAATAGTTGATTGTTATTTCTAAAGAGACTTTCTAAGGGGAGGAGGTTTATAAGCTTCCTCCTTCTGAGTTCATCTAAAGGGCAGGCAGGTGGGTCAAGCAGCAATATGGAGTCTGTCTTGCTAACTAGGGTCCTTCATATCAACCAGTTTAGCAAAGAATTCGAGTTTGTTGAAGGCCAGGGATTTAGCTCAGTTGTGCCATTGCCTGCCTCACAAACCCAAGGTCCCAAGTTCGATTCCTGGTACCAAAAAAAAAAATTAGAGTTTGTGAAAATGTACCAAACAGAAATCCAGGAGATAAAAAATTCTATTAAAAGTGTGGGCAACAGAAGTGATTGATGTGAGAACTAGAAGAGCAAAAATCACACAACCTCAGTAGACACAGAAAAAGCCTTAGATAAAATGCAACATCCACTCATGATAAAATCCCTGAGGAAAATAGATACAGGAGGTCATTATCTCAATTGGATACAAGCCACGTATGACAAACCCACTGCCAACATTATGTTAAAGGGGGAAAAACTGAAAGCCCCCCCTCTAAAATCAGGAAAGACAAGGATGTCCACTATCACCACTTCTACTCAATGTAGGACTCAAAACTTTGGGGGCCGGGGACTTAGCTCAGTGGTTCTGCTGCCTGCCTTGCAAGTGCAAGGTCCCATGTTCGATCTTCAGTACCCCCCCCCGAAAAAAACTTTAGCCAAATCTGGGTGTGGTGGTGTATGCCTATAATCCCAGCACATGGAAGGCTGAGGCAGGACCATTAACACAAGTTTGAGGCCAACCTGGGCTCCATAGTGAGTTCAAGGCCAGCCTGAATTTCAGAGCTACAGTCTGTCTCAAAAACAAACAAAAAAAGAAAATGGAAAGATACCACCCCCTACACTTGAATGGGCAGAACCAACATTATCAAAATGGCCATATAGACCAGGTATTTAGCTCAGTGGTTCCAGCACCTGCCTTGCAAGCACAAGATCCCGAGTTTGATCCCAGGTACCAAAATGGCCATACTCACAAATCTAATATATACATTTAATGCAATTCTAGTCAAAATACCTATAACATTTCTCACAAAGTAGAGAAAATAATCTTAAAACACACAGGGATACAGGAGACACCCAGAATAGCAAAGCAATCCTGGACAATAAGAGCAAAACAGGAGACATCACAATCCCAGACTTCAAGTTGTGTTACAAAGCTACAGTGATAGAAACAGCATGGTGTGAAAACAGACATAGAGGCAGCAGAAAAATCTCCAGACACTTTCAACCATCTGATCTTTGACAAAGGAGCCAAACATATATTCTGAGGAAAGACAGCCTCTTTAACAAACAGTGCTGGAATAAATGGCTATCCACATACAGAAGGCTGAAGTTAGCCTCATATCTCTCGCCATGTATTAAACTAACATCAAAATGGATCAAAGATAGAAATAATCTGCTGGAAGATAAAATTGATAAAACTTTTTTTTTGGTACCAGGTATTGAACTCAGGTCCTTGCACTTGCGAGGCAGGTGGCAGAACCACTGAGCTAAATCCCTGGCCCTAAAACTCTTGATGATGTAGGCATAGGCAAAGACTTTCTGAACAGAACTCAAATTCCATAAGAAATAACAAGAGTCAACAAATGGGATCATATCAAATTAAAAATCTTCTACACAGCAAAGGAAACAACCAATAGACTGAAGAGACAATCTACAGAATGGGAAAAAATTTTGCCAGCTATTTCTCAGAGGACCGGTATCTAGAATATGTAAAGAACTCAAAAAATTAGAGCCCCCAAATAAAATACCCAATCAATACATAGGCAACTGAAATGAATAGACCCTTCTGTTGGGGTCTCCTCAGTGGGAGTGTTGTGCCAACAAATGGACAGTGAGTCATAAGATTGCCAAGTTTTTATTTCACCGGCAGAGGTCCAATCTCAAGGATGCAGCCCCAGGGAAGGACCCCAGACTTCTTTCAGCTGCAGTTTTTAAGCAGTTTCAGAACCAGGAAGTTGGCTCTCTCTTGAGCTCCAGTGGTGCAATCAGTGCGGTAAGTGGTGAGGGCAGGGGCGGCAAGCACAGTTAAAGAAGCAGAATGGCCGCTATGGGAAAAGTTCATTTTGTAGTTTTTCTCAGGATACTTATCTTGACAACAACACTTATCTTGACAAACTACCTGAGGGTTCAGGCAGAGGTCAGTGCCATGGATAAATGGAGATTTTACTAAAAATGGAGGCACAGAGGCTAACTTGACTCAGGCCTCACAGGAGACTGGAACCTGAAGACAGTATCCAATGAAACCTATTAAAAGACGGGCATGGGGGACCAGAACTCTTGGAGTTAAGGCAAGGTTTATTGGTAATATTCTTCTTTTATACATTTTTCTGTAGGATACATCAATCATTCACAGTTTACAATGCTAGTCAACTAACCTCCAGTTGTATCTGTGAGTACATAAAGCATCTAAAGAACCATCTATGCTCCTCTAATCTTAGTGCATCTTATCTAAATCATCCTGGCTACTTAAAGCTTCTAAAGGAATTAGCTACTCTTATCTTGTTTTATACCAATAAAATATTTGAAAGTCTCAAGGGACCACAGCAGAAGGAACACTGTGGGAACAACAAACAGCCTTCTGAAGTTATCTTTAACTTCTCTATCTGGGCCTACCACAGACATCAGGACAATCTATCTTCCCAAGGCTGTCCAAGAGCCTGAGAACTTCTCATATCCTCCACACCCTTCTCAGAAGTACAAATGGCCAATAAATACACAAAAATGTTCAACATTTCTGGCCATTACAGAAATGCAAATTAAAACAACACTGATATTCTGTCTTATTCCAGAAAGAATGGCCAACATCAAGAAATTAACTGATAACAAATGCTGGAGAGGCTGTGGGGATAAAGGAACACTTTTACATTGGTGGTGAGAATGCAAACTAGTATAACCACTATGGAACTCAGTGTGGAGATTCCTCAAAAAACAAAAAATAGAGGGCCAGGGACTTAGCGCAGTGGTTCCACTGCCTGCCTCGCAAGTGCAAGGTCCTGAGTTTGATCCCTGGTACCAAAAAAAAAAAAAAAAAAAAAAAATGCACAGAAAAGGTTCAAATTAAGATGTGGCCAGGGATTTAGCTCAGTGGTTCCAGCGCCTGCCATGCAAGCACAAAAGGTCCCGAGTTCGATCCCTGGTACCAAAAAAAAGCAAAAAAACCTAAAAATAGAAATTCCACTCAACCCAGCTATCCTCCTAGTTATCTTTCTGAGAGAGTTAGAGATGTGATATTACAGGGATACATCCTTATCCTTGTGTAAAGCAGCACAACTCATAATTGTGAATTCTTGGAAGTGGCCTATATGTCTATCAACAAAGCCAGGCATGGTCATGAATGCCTGTGATCCCAGACTCAGGAGGCAGAGGCAGGATTGCAGTGAGTTTGAGGCTAGCCTGGGCTACATAGTGAATTCAAGGTCAGCCTGAATTACAAGACTGTATTTCAAAAACAAAACAAAACAACAACAAAAAATAAGTCTATCAACAGATGAATGGATAAAGAAAATGTGGTATTTTCACAGTGAACTGGTACTCTGCTATAAAGAATAAACTTGAAGGCCAGAGATTTAGCTCAGTGGTTCTGCCACCTGCCTCACAAACAAAAGCTCCAGAGTTCAATCCGTGGTACAAAAAAAAAGAATAAACTTGAGCCAACTGTAGGAAAATGGATGTACCTTGAGATCATAATGTTAAGTGAAATAAACCACAAGTTTAAATATCTCATGGTTTCCCTTATATGAGAAACCCAAAGCATAAATAATTAAAGAGCAAAATAAAAGATAGATAACAGTAAGCAGTAGAGATGGAAATGGGGGAAGGGGATTAAAAAAAGAATTAAGATGTGATATGTACATGTATCGACCCCCCACAGTAAATGTAATCATTATATTCTGCAAACATATATTAATCAAAATAAAATTTTTGTTTCTTTTTTGTTTGTTTGTTTTTTGGTACCAGGGATTGAACTTGGGACCTTGCACTTTTGAGCCAGGCAGTGGTACCACTGAGCTAAATCCCCAGCCCTCTTTGTGTTTTTTTGAGACAAGGTCTCAATATGTAGTTCAGGCTGGACTTGAACTCACTATGTAGTCCAGGTCCAACTCAAAGCAATCCTCCTGCCTCAACCTCCAAAATGTGTGTGCCACCATGCTGGGCTCAAAATAAAATTTGAAAAAGAAAAGACAAGGACCAGGAATGGTAGCCTACACCTATAATCCCAGCACTCAGGAGGCTGAAGCATGAAGCTCAACCCCAGCCTGGGTAACTGCAAGACTTAGCAAGACCCTGTCTCAAACTACAAAAGTGGAGTGGAGGTTTAATGCCCAGGTTAAAGAGGAGAGAGAGAGAGAGAGAGGGAGAAGAAAAAAGAAGAGAAAAGAAAAAGAAAAAACAAGAGACTTGTAGGGCCTAGACATGTGCTGGGGCAGGGGAATTGGGCGTCAAGTGTGGATGGATGTGGTCAAAGCATTATGAATGCAGCTTGGAAAGGAAATAGTACAGTGAATCCTATTAGTTTGTATAATTAACATGTTAATAGTTATCATAAAAACAAATTGTACCCCAAAAAGAGTACAAATGGGAAGCTTTCTTCCTCAAATTCTCACCTTTGAAGTACCCCTTTATAGGCTCCAGTGAGGACAACAGCTTCCAAAACACAGTTTAATTATCCTTGCATCTTTGCTGCTGCCCCATAGGGAACATGAATTTCTAAGATGTGCTGCTGAGCTATGTCCCCAGCCCTTTCATTTTTTATTTTGAGAAAAGGTCTCATGCAGGGCATGGTTGCACACACCTGTAATCCTAGGGCTTAGGAGGCTGAGACAGGAAGATCACCATAAGTTCTAGGACATCCTGGGATACATAGGGAGACTCTGTCTTAAAAAAAAATTCTCAGTGAGTTGCTCTATAAGACTTAAATTTATGACCCTTCTGCCTCAGTCTCCCAAAGTGCTAGGATTACAGGTGTGTACCACCACATCTGGCTTTGAACTGCTTGAGATGTTAGCGAGGAGGTTCCCCAAAGGGTCATGCCTAAGTGACCCTGACTAGTCTCCAATAAGCGACCATCTGGGCGCCAGGAGCCACCTGCTGGATGGGCTTGGGCTCCCCAGATTCTGCTCTGTGCAGATGTTGGTATTAAGCAATATTAATTTAAAGGAGACAAAATAGCCAGGGTTCTTTCCTCTATCCCTGATATTAGTACTAAGAGTAATTTTCAATTTAGCAGCTCTAGCAATGCCCTCATATATACAGCTGTGAAAAGGAAGGTAAGCTGATCACACAAGATGCATTTTGTTTTGTTTTTGATTTTTGTTGTCAGTTTTGGTGACTGGAGTTGGAACCCAGGGCCTCAAAGCTTTCTGTTTCTTTGAGACAAGGTCTTGCTATGTAGTCCAGGCTGGCCTCCAACTCACATGCTTCTGCCTCAGCTCCGGACTTCTGAGATTACAGGCTTATGCCATCTTGTCCACAATCATAAGGATTCTGCATGAAACTCTAAATGAATAGCATCTGAAAAGAAGGGAAGGTGGAGAGCCTGTGAGATTGCGGCCTTTGCTCCCCTACTCACTGCCAGATGCTGCAAGCAAGATCCAAGCAGATCTTGTCAACATTCATTGCTATGGATTTCTACCAATGTGCTTTTATTTAGCTTTACATATTTCTCTGACCAAATAGTTTGAGTGTTAAACAAAATGAAAATATCTTCACTTCTGCTCGCAGGAAACACATTGAATGTGCACTCAAGGCCCTTTATTTAGGGAAATACTGTTATACGGACAACAGGTAGTACCTGGAGACCCTTGCTAGAATGATCTGAGAAGGTGCAGGTGATCATAGTTGCTTTCCTACTTTACAAAAATTGCTCTGCATCTGAGATGCTACTTGGATTTTTGTCTTCTAGATGATTTTTTTTCCCTTCTTTGACTCTGTATATTTGATTCCTAACTCAAATTATTCTTTTAAGTTTTCTGAGTCCTGGTTATTAAAAGTTTCTGTGCCATTTTATTTACATTTAAGGGAAGAACTTAACAGCTACAAAAATTTTGTTTTTGAATAAACACTGTTTTCATATAAGGTACATGTCTTGGGTGTGTGAAGATGCCAGACTAAGGTAAACAGATTTAAATTCAATTTGTTGGGCCGGGGATTTAGCTCAGCGGTTCCAGCGCCTGCCTTACAAGTGCAAGGTCCCGAGTTCAATCCATGGTACCAAAAAAAAAAAAAAATTCAATTTGTTATAGTTGTGTGACAGTATATACAGTAATTCCAACTACTGGGTGACTTGGGAGTGGGATCTCCCCATATCCTTGTTAACTGCCATTTGTGGCTATAACCATTTCAGCATATTTGTTATTATGCCACTTATATCAACTTTTGATAATATTAAAATTTTAATTTCAGAGTAAATGGACAGTTCACCAAATAACAGTCTGGCATATTAGGTTGAAATATAAGTGTGCTCATCAATGTTCAGTTCAAACACCTGAAGTTTTAGGTCTTGATAGTTGTAAACATGGTAAGATCAATCACATTAGGGGAAGCATTACTGTCGCCATTTAATCCATTTAGCACCTTTTAAAATAAGCACACAGTTATGACTGACATAACTTGAACATTTTTATACTAAGGTGTTGATTCTAACACCTGAGGGTGTAATTTATTAATAAAAATGAATTCCTCATTTAGCTCAGTGGTTCTGCCACCTGCCTCTCAAGTGCAAGACCCCAAGTTTGATCCCCAGTACCAAAAAAAAGAATTCCTCATTCTCTGCTTGTTGCAATGTTAGAAATGATACTGTAGACATTATTCTTTCTTTGAAAATTGGGTGTCCAGGCTAGTGAATCAAATCCTCTGCATAGAGGCCAAGGTACTCTAGTAACTTAATAACTACTGACTTACACCACCATTTTCTTATGCTGTATGTTTATGGCCTACAGTGTTATCTGTTATTTATCAAATTGTGATTATTTTCTTGTTTATGCTAAATGTTAACTGCCCAGCTTGGAGTGACCTAAAGCAATTTTTAAAAGCATGACTAGATTTACTCGAAAATTCTTCTGAAAACCAAATTTGAAAAGCTGCAATGATTGTTATAAAATGATGTGCTGCCATTCTTGATTGCTAGAGCTTTTGTTAGCACTTTGGATGCAAAGGAAACTGCTCTATTACACGTGCAAAGCTTAATAAAGTCTGCATATTAGTAAAAAAAAGAAAAGAAGGGAAGGTGGCACTGTCAAATTTATTGACCCTGTAAAAGCTTTCAAATTGAATGCAAACCAAATAAAACATACTCTTGTTGCATCTAGCAGGGGATTTCTGGGGTGGGGGTACAGGGTGCCCATAATGACCCTCCACCTCTCTCCGAGTCCTGTCCTCACTCCGGCAAAGAATGAAGAAGTGGGGCTCTTAGCGGAAAATGGGTGACTGAAGACTGATATGGTGAAAAGCAAAATTGTATTTAAAGTGGAAGCAGAAGAGCTATCTTAGCAGCAGAGTGAGCTGCAAGATAGGAGGATCCCACTCGGGATGCTCAGTGAGTGTGAGATGTGCTCATAATTATAGGGGTAAGCTGATTTCTAAAAATAACTGTTCTTTCAATTGGTGTGGGATAGGCCAATCAGGACGTTAGCTTTTGCTCTGGGAATGGGACAAGGCCAGCAGACAGTAAATGTGAGTGACACTTTCATAATGACACAGTAGAGTACATTTTCTCAAGTACACGGTACATGGTAAGCATGTGATGATTTTACAGTGTTAGTGATCGAGTTTTGTCTGTGTTTTTTCTATGTCCCTCTAATCTGCCCTTGTCTTACTTTTCTCATTGCTGGGACAAAATACCCAACACTCAGAGTTAAAGGAGGAAAGGTTTATTTGTCTCACAGTTTGTAGAGGTTTTAGTCTATAATTGGCTGGCTCCAAGGCAGGGTGGCATGGCAGAGGGGCATCACAGAGGAGAAACTGCTCATGGTGGTGGAAGACAGAAAAAGCAATAAGGACCTTAACAGCATCTTTCTGCCCCTTCTATCCAGACTATAGGCTTAGGGCGGGTGCCAAACCAATCATCGGACTGATTTAGTAATCATGTACCCTTAATCCCAGCATCACACATGCTAGATTCACCCACCATTGAAAAAGCCACCTATGACTGCATGAGGCTTTGTGGGGACATCTAGACACAAACCATAATAGCCCCTATATTTTGAGGCTCAAAGATAACTGTTTAACCAGTAAATTAGACATCAATCAACCTTCCCCTTTTCCAATGATTACATAGACTATAGTAAAAATGAGGTTTGGGAGTAAAGATTTAATTCAACTTCATTTCACAATCATTTACTGCATATTTTCTACAGGTCAAGAACAATATAGCCAGAGCTGGGCATGGTGGAACACACACCTGTAATCTCAGCACTTTGGGAGGCTGAAGCAGGAGGATCACAAATTCAAGCCTGGCATGGGTAATTTAGTGACTTAATGAGACTCTGTGTCAAGAATAAATTTTTTTCTTTTTGGTACTGGGGATCGAACTCGGGACCTTGTACTTTTGAAGCAGGTGGCGGCACTACTGAGCTAAATCCCTGGCCCAAGAATAAAAAATTTTAAAAGGGCTGGGCATGTAGTTCAGTATGATGGCCCTGGGTTTAATACCAAGTACTAAAATAAATAAATGTGTGTGTGTGTGTCTCCAGGTGTGGTGATGTATGGATGTATGCCTATAATCCCAGCTACTCAAGAGGCTGAGCCAGGAGGATAACAAGTTTCAGGCCACCCTAGAGCTTATCTCAAAGTGGGGTAGGGCTGGTATGAAGTTCTTGGGTTTAATTCTCAGTACTGAAAAAATAAGTAAAAATAAATGCAAATAATATAATTTTATTTAAGGAAACTACAATTTTCAAATTCTCAGTGCAAAGACACACATTGTTTTCTGGGGTTTTTTGTTTGTTTGTTTTTTGGTACTAGGGATCGAACTCAGGACCTTGTGCTTTCGAGGCAGGCAGCGGAACCACTGAGCTAAAGCCCTGGTCCTGTTTTCCATTTTTATGACACAGGGTTTCACTGTGTAATTCAGGCTGGCCTTGAACTCTGATTCTCCAGCTGAAGTGGAAAGAGCTGCCAAACATACGGAATGATTACTGTAGGACATCTGTCCGTGAACTGTATGTCAGCTTAAATAACAATATAGCAGACATAGGTTGTTTTTGTGCTCTGTGTGGGCTATTGCAAAGACCCCATCTGTGTCAACCTGTCCCTATTTTAAAA
Organism: Heterocephalus glaber; assembly: GCF_053883595.1. Taxonomy (NCBI): domain Eukaryota; kingdom Metazoa; phylum Chordata; class Mammalia; order Rodentia; family Bathyergidae; genus Heterocephalus; species Heterocephalus glaber. The sequence goes on along the minus strand of NW_028258444.1, from coordinate 5,095,328 downwards.
ATAATGGGTGGTGATGGGGCTGGGGATTTAGCTCAGTGGTTCTGCCACCTGCCTCCCAAGTGCAAGGACCCAAGTTTGATCCCTGGTACCAAAAAAAAAAAAATGGGTGGCCTTTCCCCTCATGTGAGACAGCCTGTTCCTGGAGAGATAAGAAAACAGCCTTAAAATTGTTTACGTAAGCCCCCAACCTTAAAGGCATAAAAAGTCCCTTGCTGTTTTGCCATGCAGCTGTGTAACTGCTACTGGAACTTCTTCCTCTGTAAAAGTATATGTAAAGGAGAAACTGTCTTAACTCAGGGTCAGTCTATAAGGACTCATTTCCTGAGACTGGCCATTGCCTGGCAATAAACTTCTTTCCTATTTTATCCAACTCTCCTGGTCTCTGTAAGACCATTTCGACTCCTGATTTGCCACAACACTGCCTCGGGCTGCTGAGTGCTGGAGTTACAGTGTGGGCCACCACACCCGGCCTGTTTTCCTCTCTGGTGTCCAGCCTGTGTGATGAGTCCCCTCTGTGATGGCCCAGCTCCCAAAATGTGTCTGCAACATTCTACTGCACACTCGGGGTGATGGTGTGGGTGTAGGGAAATGACAGCTCAGTTTTGCTGTGGAATTTGCTGGGACTTTGTGGAGCCCTTGACAGGGCCCTGGTGGTCCCAGTCTCCCTGCACTACACTGGAAGAACTGTTGCCTTAAGGGTCTCACACCCGAACCCCCCAAAACACCAACTCCAGGGAGCCACTTGTCCCATCAGCACCTGGTGCACATGTTCACCCTGGGGCTATTCATTGCCACTGCACCTTATGACAAGGGTAGAGGGGCCGAGGATTTAGCTCTGTGGTTCGGCTGCCTGTCTTGCAACTGCAAGGACCTGAGTTTGATCCCCAGTATGCCCCCCACCCCCAAAAGGGTAGAATTTTGTATCTGCTAAAAACTGTAGTTTGGAATTAACCCATATATTCATTAAATAGGTCATGGCCAGATCAAGCCATGATCCAGGATGGCTGGAGCAGATGTACAGCTGCTATTGGACTCTTGCTGTTAGGGTCTCAGGGCCTGTTGTAACTCTTCTTTATGACCCCTGTTCTTTTTGTTCAGGAACAGCATGACCTATTTATGGCCTAACTTTGGTCACTAAAAACATGCTATCTGCTGGGAAAGTCAAGCCTGGGCTAAGCCTGAGAGTAGGGACAAGGAGCTCCCCAGACATTACAGTAGTGAACTCAAGGCCAGCCTGATCTTCACAGTGACACCTTGTCTTAAACATTTTTTTCCCCTTTGGCTGCCTATCCTTTTGGTTTTGCCACAGGTCTTGGACCTAACAATCAGTAACACTGAGCACCTTTCCATAGACCCACATGTAGGTTCCTTTGTGAAAATACCCATTCAGGTCTTTTGCTCTTTCTGTTTCTTTTTGTTTTGTTTTGTTTTGGTTTGGTTTGGTTTTGGTTTTGGAGACAGTGTCTTGCTTTGTAATTTGGGCTAGACTTGAACTCACTATATAGCCCAGGCTGGCAATCCTCTTGCCTTAGCCTCCTAGGTGCTGGAATTACAGGCATCCACCACCATGCCCAGCTGTTTAGCCCATTTTTAATTGGACTATGTATTTCTTTGCTATGGAGGTGTAGGGGTGAAGGGCAATTTTCTCTCTGCCCTCTGAAAGTCTGCAGGAATAAACTGACAAAGACTAAATAGGAAAAAAGGCATAATAATTTATTAATGAATAAAAGGAGTAAGTCACAGGAGTGTGATTAGCTACCAGCTGGACATTATACAGAAATTGTGTACCTTTTTGTTATAGTGGGCACAGATGTAGAACATTTTGAGGAGGTGTACATGATTATTAGAGCAAAGGCATCTGAATGAGTCCAAAGGACAGATGTTATCTTGCAGTGGAAGTTGGGGCAGATGTGGTTCCACTCCTGTCTTCAGCTCTCAGCTTTCCATGTGGAGGCAACCACACTCCCTACAGCCACCTACTCAGGCAGAGACAGCCCTGCCTTGGGGTGATGAGAGCAAGAAAGTTTTTAAGGCCTTTTAATTTCTTTACATCAAATTGTGCAACATTTAAAAAAAAGTTCATTGAGCTGCATCAGAAGTGTCTGAATTCCTCATGCATTTGGGACAGAAACCCTTCACCTCAGGGCTGAAAGTGCTTCTCTGTCCACAGCTGCCTTTGCTGTTGTTTCATTGTGGTGTTCAGAGGCTCTTCCATTTGGTGTTATCCCATGGGAAATATTTATCTCTTTCAATTTGATTCTTGGCCTGGGAAGAAGCCACTCCCACAGGGGACTATGACCAGGGCTCCATCATGACTGGAGACCACAGGACTTTGAAGACAGAGCAGTGGCCTCCTGTTGAGCCGAACAAAGGTCACACTGCTGAGCTCTCTTGTGTGCTAGGCTGGCAGCCTCAGGAGATTTGGGAGCTTTGAGGTAAGGCTGGTCAGATTGTAGATAGGTAAGTTAGTTAGCTATCTTGTAGGCAGTGGCACCAGCCCACAAGGCCCCAGTCCTCAAGGTGCCAGCCCTCCGGGAGCCAACACAGCAAGGAGCCAACATGGAGAACAATTGAGGCACATTCACTGGTTAGCATTATAAAAAGAAGAGGCACTACTTCCCCTAGAGATAGCAGTGATTGATATTCTAAATTGGAAATTCCTTGTATGTGACTTGTCTTCCCATTTGACCCCATTTAATCAATATTACCTGGGGGACTGTACTTGTAATCCTATTGATTGGTCATGGTTTTGTCCCACCTCATGCCCACCTTGTAAATTTCCTTTGGGTCTTATAGTTTTGCCCACTTTGTACCTACCTCACCACATGGGTTTGCTATATAAAACACCTTTGAGCAATTGGGTGAGTGGGCAACCCATTTTTGGGTCCCCCTTCTGTCTCTCTTAGACAGAAGCTTTCTCTCTCTCTCAAAATTTTCCTTCTCTTAACCTTCATTGTTCTTAGAATTCATTCTTTGATTTTACAGAACACGAACTCACGTTTTGGATACCTAGCAGGTTTGGGAGTTACATCTCTTCCTCCTATATCAGTCAGGGACAGAATGGCTCAAGTAGAGGTGGGGGCTTCTAGTGCCACCCTGCCTGGGGGAGGCCTGGGTTTGGTCCCACAGGCCCCAGGCAGCACTTCTTGGAGGGTCAAGTCCATGGAGGGATGCTTTGTCCTATGCATGGCTCCATCTGTGTCACCAGGCAGGGTCCAAGGAGGTTCCCAAAGTGGAGATGGGAACTCTGGCCCACCCCACCCTGGGGCAAGTTTTGGGCTGGTTGTCTTCCATCACAGAAGGAGGATTTTCAGGACTTCAGTGAGAGCCAAATCTTAAAGGTGTACATGCAAAGAGACAGTGGGGTCCGCCTAGGGAGGCCCAGGCCCTGTGGCCTTGAGGTGCTGTATTTGTGGGGGCTTTGGGGGCAGATATTGCAGAACTTGGGAAGCTACACAAAGAGAGATTTGATTTCCAGATGAAAGGCTTGGGCAACTGTTCAAGTGACAGCCCTGGTTCAGGGGTGAGAGCCTTGCAGGTGACAGCCAAGCCCACCCACAGGTAAAGGTCCCTTTTACTGGTAAAAAGATGTGGTCTATTTACAGGTGAAAAGGACCAGCCCAGGACCATTTACAGGTGAAAGGGGATGGCTGAAGCTTATTGTGTCTTTAAGGACCTTAGGGATGGATTTTGGACCTTACTGGACTGGAATCTTGAAGCTGCTGTTTTTATTAAAAATCCAATGTGAAGTTATGATTTTTTTAATCTCCTTTCTACCTATATTTTTTGTTTATCTCAACCTGTACCCATTGGAATATCCTTTATAATAAACCACTAAGCAACAGGACAGACTCTGAGCTCAGTCTGCCCGAGAGCAAATCCAGCTTTGCACTTGCTAGCTGTGTGACTTTGGATGTCAACTGACTTTACCTCCTGTGCCTCAGTTTCATGTGTAAAAGGAGAAAATAATACTGTTTCATGGGGTTACTAAGGACAAAAACAAGTTCTTATTTGTAAAGCACTTAAGGTATATGCTTTTGTTAAGTGAATAAAAATAGATGCTAGGAAAAAATCATAGTTCCTGTTCTCATTGATTTAAATTCTAGTAGTATTATAGACAACTAAGAGAGAAATTCATAGGTAGGATAGCAGGACTGGGCCCTCGAGAAAGTCAGTGCAGAAGATGAGACACATTAAGATTATTGCTGGGACACACTCAGCCACCTTATCTTTGACAAAGGAGCCAAACACTTTCATTCAAGAAAGATAGCCTCTTTAATAAATAGTGCTGGACTGAGGGACCTCAGAGGCACAGAATGGATGAAATCAGTGACCTTGCAAAAGTCCTGACAGTCAGCGATGATTTGGAAAGAACTGCAGAAGAGCATGTATCCTGTTTAATTTTGTTAAGAAAAAGAAAGAAGAGGGCATTATTGAGTCATCTGACAAAGAAATTGTTGATGAAGCAGAAAGACTAGATGTAAAAGCCATGGCCCTCTTACTCTGACTGAAGCTCTTCCTAATGAGAAGATTAAAGATCAAATTAAGAAATACAGATGCCATTTCCTCTAATTCTGTCAGGACAACAAAAAAGCTCGGTGGTCAGGGGCCGGGGATTTAGCTCAGTGGTTTCGCCCCCTGCTGCACAAGCACAAGGACCTGAGTTTGATCCCCCCCCCCCCGCCAAAAGCTCATGGTCTGGAGTGTATGGTGGCGATGCATCAAGCTCAGCTCTTCTCCAAGATCCTGAATATCTTGAAGGAAATGTACAATCCAGACCTTTCGGAAGAGGAGGTCATCATCAGCTGGTCTGAAAAGGCCTCTAAGAAGTATATTTCAAAAGAACTTGCCAAAGAGATTCATGTCAAAGTGGAGCCGTTTATAAAATGGTTGATGGAGGTGGAGGAAGAATCTTCTGGTGATGAAGAAGATGATGAAGATGAGAACACTGAGGTGGTTTATTTGAAGACTGACCGTGTATCAAAAGTTGAAACTGAATTCTGACAAGTATGACAACATTGACATTGATACTATTTAAAAGGAAGGATGTGGGGTCAACCCACTTTCTGGTCCCTCTTCTGTCTCTCTTAGGCAGAAGCTTTCTGTCTCCCAATAAATTTTTCCTACTCTTAACCTACATTGTTCCTAGAATTCATTCTTTGATTTTAGAGAACACGAACTCGCATTTTGGATATCTAGTAAGTTTGGGAGTTACATCTCTTCCCCCTATATCATTTTGGAGGTCTTCCACCAAGATTATTGGTTGGAGATGGTATCCTACTAAAGGATAACAAATAAGAGTTTTCTTTATGTCATTTTATGTCTTGGAATCAGATGGAGGTGTTTGACTAAAAGTCTATTCCATACTAAGATGGACATGGATTCTATTCAACTACTAAAATGACCATGGTTGATAAAATATATTTCAAAAGTGCTTAATGTCCAGATGAAATTATAATAGTTAAGCTCACTGCTCCTACTAAAATACTTATGTCACGGATGTTCTCTTCTGAGTGTTCAACAACTAAAGTTTGGAGACCAAAACTAGAAAGGTAACTGAGGTGTGAAGACAGCCCATATTTTGGCACTGGCCCCTCAAGGTCAACAAAGATCCAGGATACAAAGGAACCTTTCCTACAAGACCCTACATCTTTGACTCAAAGCTATACGGTTACCAAGATGGCAATGCCTGGCACCTATTGAGGGCCTTTAGATAGACTTTGTAGAGTAACGCTAACTGCTGATCACAACTAAGACCCTCTTCAGCTGGGAGTAGCCAGAGCTGTTTTCACCCTTTGTTCCCTCACAGCAGTTAGGGGTACTTCTTCAGAGGGGGGAATATAATACATATGTAAGTTAATTGGGTATCTTGTTGGCAGGTAGACAGGGCTTCCCTTAAGAAGCCAGCCAGCCCTCCAGGAGCCAACACAGCAAGGAATCAACATAGAGAACAATTGAGGCTCATTCACTGGTTAGCATTATAAAAAGGAAAAGAAGTACTACTTCCCCTAGAGATAGCAGTGATTGATATTCTAAATTGGAAATTCCTTGTATGTGACTTCTCTTCCCACTTGATCCCCATTTAATCAATATTACCTGGGTGACTGTACTTGTAAACTTATTGGTTGATCATGCTTTTCTCCCACCTCATGCCCACCTTGTAAATTTCCATTGGGTCTTATAGTTTTGTCCCACTTTGTACCCACCTCACCACATGGCTTTGCTGTATAAAACATCTTTGAAAAGTGGGGTCAGTGGGCAACCCACTTTCCAGTCCTCCTTCTGTCTTTCTTAGGCAGAAGCTTTCTTTCTCTCAATAAATTTTTCCTACTCTTAAAATAAATAAATAAATAAATAGGGCTGGGGATTTAGCTCAGTGGTTTTACCACCTGTTGTGTAAGCACAAGGACCCAAGTTCGATCCCCAGTACCAAAATAAATGAATAAATAAATAAAAGGAAGGATGTGATCTAGCTAACAGTGGAATGCTGCAAACTGTTCTTCATTATCAGCCAGAAGTGCATCATGTATGTGGAGAAGCTAAAATGGCTTAACATCGTGCTACACTTTATACTAAAAATCTATTACTGTGAGTGGTCTGTAATTAAGCCCAGTGAGACATCTAGGGAATCCATACACACCAGTGAGCAGATGTAGCTTGCTTATTTATAGCATGTTTCTTTTGGAAAAACTAGTGGTGGACATATTTGGGTCACATTTATACAGTTAAAAAAATAAAGATTTGATTTTGGTCATTCTTCAGATTTGGGGCTCTGAATGACACTAAGTAACTGGCTCCTATTTAAAATGTTGCACCATCATTTATCCTATTGTGTCATTGAAGCCTTGTAGGTTCTACTAAGCACTGAGATGTAAACAGACTAACTTGGAATTACTTTGTTCAGCCTTTTAAAAGACAGCACTTTTTTTTTTTTTTTTTTGCACTTTCAATGTTTGATCTCTAGTCCCTCAAATTGGCATATAGTAATTCTGGGGTAGACTGATAATCAGATGACAGTTCAACATCTTAACTAAGAAGTAAAAATGACCTGAGTGTCCTATAAATAATTTCTAAGAGCAAGTTTTGAAACTTGGAATTGTGATTTTTCAGTTCATCTACACTTGCCCTGATTGTAGTCTTCAGTGTGCATTGTATGTTGGGATGAGCCAGGGAAATTATAAATTTGCAAACAAGTGTTCTATGTGTATGTAGTGATTGTGCTGAAAAAATTCAGACTTTAGGTGTGATTAGATAAATCTTATGATTTTTGTTTGGAGGAAACAGGTGCACTTAATCTAGCAAAAACTGAGCATAGTTTTTGCTTTTACCCTTAAAATTTAAATTATGATTTCAAAATGTTTAGATATATTGTATCCTGTGTTGAGTGGATTTTTTTTTTTACCTCCCTGTGGTATGAAGGTTTATTCTTTAATGCCTTTATTTCTGAACACATAGCTTACGCATTTTATATTTTGGTTGCTATTTTTCCAAAGTAATATTTTGTGCTAAGCCTGACTGCCCCCCCCACCCCTCAGCTTAATTAAACAGAAATGAAGTTTAAAGCATACCAAAAAAAATGGTGCTAGGGCCAGGGATTTAGCTCAGTGGTTCTGCTGCCTGCCTCACATGCACAACATCCTGAGTTAGATCCCCAGTACCAAAAAAAAAAATGGTGCTGGAAAAACTGGCTTTCCACATGCCAAAGATTGAAACTAGACCCATATTGTTTTTGTGTTTGTTTTTGTGTTTTGATGATACTGAGGGATGAACCCAGGGTATTAATTAGCATTTGCCCTTTTACAACTTTTTTCTCTTAATTTTATATTCTGCAGTTTATTTTATTTACTTTTTAAAAATAAATTTCATTTTTATTTTATTCCATTCTCCCCAAGAGCCCCCTCCCCTCCCTATGTCCATTTTTCCTTTTATTTTCATTTTTCTTGTTCCTTCTTTCTTTTCTCCCTCTCTCCTCCCTTGTTCCCCTTCCCATTTGAACACTTCCCAGTTCCCAACATCCATGATATATTTCAGTTCTTATTACCACTTTAGGTTTCTCACACAAGAGAAACAATGCAGTATTTAAACGTACATATCTGCTTTATTTCACTTAGGTGTATGGTCTCAAGGTCCATCCATTTAGCTATAAATGTCTGATGTCCATCCTTCTTTATGGCAGAGTAGTACTCCATTGTATAAAATAACCACATCTTTTTTATCCACTCATCAGTTTATGGGCATTTGGGCTGTTTCCAAGATTTGGTTATTACAAACTGTGCTGCTATAAACATGGGTACACATACACCACTGTTATATAATGCTTTTAATTCTTTCAGGTCAAATGGAACCTCTTGTTTTAAATTTCTGAGAAATCTCCACACTGATTTCCACAATGGTTGCCCCAGTCTACAGTCGCACCAACAGTGAAGGGTTTCTTTTTCTCCACAGCCCCTCCAGCATTTGTTATTGGTTGATTTCTTGATAGCAGCCATTCTTTCTGGAGTGAGATGGAATCTCAGCATTGTTTTAATTTGCATCTCTTGAATAACCAATGATGTGGAACATTTTTTCATACATCTATTTGCCATTTCTACTTCTGCATCTGAGAAGTGTCTTTTCATTTCAGATGCCCATTTTTGGATTGGATTCTTAAATTTGGGGGGGTTCTGATTTTTTTTGAGTTCTTTATTGTATTCTAGATAATAGTCCTTTTTCTGATGAATAGCTGGTAAAATTTTTTTCCCTTGCTCTCTTCACTCTGTTGGTGGTGTGTCTTGCTGTGCAAAAGCTTTTTAATAAGATGAAGTCCTAGTTATTGATTCTTTGTAGTATTTCCCCTGCGGTCTGGGGAATGGATCAAAGATCTAAATATTGGCCAGGGATTTAGCTCTGTGGTTTCACTGCCTGCTGTGCAAGCGCAAGGACCTGAGTTTGATCCCTGGTACCAAAATAAATAAATAAATAAATAAATATAGCCCAGACATTTAAAATTTAAAAAAGGATCTAAATATTAAAACAGAAACACTAAATATGCTGCAAGAGAAAATAGGTAGAATGCTTGAAGACATAGGAGTAGGCAAAGGCTTCATGAACAAAACCCAAACTGCTGGGGAAATACTATATAAATAAATAAGACTAAATATATCAGACACATATGTTTATTTATTTTTTTGGTACTGGGATCAAACTCAGGTCCTTGCACTTGCAAGACAGGCAGTGGAACCACTGAGCTAAATCCCCAGCGCACATATGTTTAAATACTGCATTGTTTCTCTCATGTGAGAAACCTAAAGTGGTAACAAGCACTGTGTATCACGGATGTTGGGAACTGGGAAGAAAGTGTTCAAATGGAAAGGGGAACAAGTGAGGAGAGAGGAAGAAAAGAAGGAACCAGAAAAAAGTGAAAATAGAAGAAAAATGGACATAGGAAGGGGAGGGGGCTTGAGGGGGTGAATGGGATAAAATTAAATTAAATGTAAAAAGATTGTTGCTGGAAGCAAATTTGAAGAGAGCCAGGCCTCAGGATGGAACCTTGAACTCCTTCCTCAGCCTGCAGATTGAGTCCTGGGATTATAGGCTCAATTTAAAAAGCAAAGGGCACCACATCTGCCTCGTAAGCACAAGGTCCTAAGTTTGATCCCAAGTACCAAAAAATAAAAATAAAATAAGTTAAAAAACAAGGGAAAAATGAGGACAGTTCCAAACTTCCACCCTTTGGTTCTTGCATCCACAGATTTGGCTTTGAGAGAAAAGGTACCTAATACTAACCAGGGGTGGAGTCATCTGCCAATCCTGTGAGACAGCCTCTGAGACCCCAAGGCACTGTCCCAGCTGCCCCAGGACTTGCTCACCATACACCCAGGCCACCAGGTTCCTGGGTGTGGGGCCTGAGGCCCAAAGGGACCCCCACATCACTCCTTCCCTGCTTACCTTCACCGTAAATGCATTCCTTGGTCGAGGGGCTGAGCACGGGCATCGTGGCAGTGAATGCGGCCTTCAGGTTGGTGCTGAGAGAAGAGTTTGATGCATGTTCTACATGTGACCCACTCTTATTTAATCCCTTCCCTCACCATGTGCATTCCGATGGTCTCCAATCTTTTGGCGTTAATAAATGTGGCTACAGGGAAACCTCCCACATATATTATATATGCAAATATGGAAGAAACATACAATTCTAGAAGAGAAACTTTTGGTTGTTGGGATTGCATGTTTATTTTTCTTTTTTTTAGCTTTTATATCCATTTTGGTATTTCCCCTGCATTTTTTTTTTGGTACTGGGGATCGAACTTGGGACCTTGCACTTGCAAGGCAGGCACCGGAATCACTGAGCTAAATCCCTGGCCCTCCCCTGCATTTTTATAGAAGTGCATATATATTGGTTATGCACATTGATGGGTTTCACTTTGTAGATTTGTACGTGCATGTAACACTTTAATTCTCTCCCATCACCCTTCCCCACCTCTAGTTCCACAGGATTTTGGGGTTTTAATGTGTGTAATGTATTTTGATCATACTCACCCCCCCCCATTACCATTCCTTCATCTATGATAGCCTCCCTTCTGCTTTCTTGCCATCATTTTTAGACTTCACATCTAAGGGAAAATGAGTTATTTGTCTCTCTGAGTCTGGCTTATTTTGCTCAATGGCATCATCTTGAGATCCATCCATTTTCCTGCAAATTACAAAAGTTCCTTCTTTTTTTGGTGTGATAGTGATATAGGAGGAAGAGAGATAACTCCCAAATCTACTAGATATCCAAAACACAAGTTCCTGTTCTCTAAAATGGAAGAATGAATTCTAGGAACAATGGAGGTTAAGAGTAGGAAAAATTAATTGGGGGAAAGAAAGCTTCTGCCTAAGAGGGACAGAAGGGGGACCAGACAGTGGGTTGCCCACTCACCTCACTTTTCAAAGATGTTTTATGCAGCAGAGCCATGTGGTGAGGCGGGTACAAAGTGGGACAAAACTAAGACCCAATGGAAATTTACAAGGTGGGCACGAGGTGGGACAAAAGCATGATCAACCAATAAGATTACAAGTACAGTCACCTAGGTAATATTGATTAAATGGGGATCAAATGGGGATCAAATGGGGGAGCAAGTCCCATAGCAAGCCTACAAGGATTTTCAGTAAGGGTGGGTCAGGGATATTTCCTGGAAAGGCTGGGTTAAGACCTTGACCACCCACCCAGGTGACTGATACCTGTTTAGAATATCAATCACTGCTATTCATCCTACATGGGTGTGGTAGTTTCTCCCCTTTTACAATGCTGGCCTTCAGTGAATGTGTCTTCACTGTTCTCCATGTTGGATCCCTGTGCGCTGGCCCTGTCTAATAGCTTACAAGATATCTAATTAACTTACCTATCTGCAATAATAGTACCCCATTGTGTATAGTTTTGTAAGACTCAGATGAGACTTAGCACAAGAAACGCCATCTTGTTACAGGCCCTCCATCTTGTCCCTGTGGGTTTCCGGTTCACTAAAGGACACAGAGTTCCCAGAATGTACTTGTTTATCTGTTAAGACACCATGGAATGTACCATTGTTTCTGTGTAAAGAACATCCTGTTAGCTAAGTAAAGAACATCTGCAAACTCCACTAACCACAAAAATTCTGCTTCTGTAGTTCTGCTTACTAAGCTCCCCTGCAGCCCCTATAAAACCTTCCAACACCCTGAGCTCGGGGCCTCTCTAAGCTTGTTTGCTTGGAGGGTGCCATCTGGCCAGACTAATAAAGGTCTGTTTTTTACTTTTCCAACTTGTCCGGTGTGTTCCCTCCTGGGTGTTCTTCGCTGCAGTCAGCTCCTTGGAGGGTTTGGTAAGGCCCTCGGTCTTACATTTTGGAGGCCCCAGAGAGATCCCTGGGTGGAAACCCCTGATTCGGCCAAGACTCCGTGGCAGGATCCAGCAGGAGACCCTCGGACACAGACCTCAGAAAACCTCTGGAGGTAAGTTTTCGGCCCATTGCAACCATTTGTTAAGTCAGGAGTGAGGTGGCTGATGAGCTGGGAAGCCTCCCCTGACCCCGAGGTTCCTGACGAGGAACAAGGGAAGATTTAGTTTCATTTTGTCGTGGCTCCCATTTGTCTTGTCTTTTATGTGTTAGTGTTGTGTCTGTTGTGTGTCTGATTTTACATTCTTTTAATCCTTATCCTTATCAGGAGCAGAGTGATGAGAGGATCCTGTTCCACCGGGTCCACTCTGCTTGACTGTTTTCTTACTAATTTTAATTTGGCTTTTTCTCCAGAACAAGAAGATGAATAAGGAGTAAAATTTTCTTGCAGGAAACTCCGCTCCCTGTGCCAACTGGAATGGCCAGCTTTTGAGGTGGGATGGCCAGCCGAAGGGACTTTTGACCCCAGTATTTGCCGGAAGGTGTGGGGCAAAGTCACCAGTCATCCTGGCCACCCAGACCAATTTCCCTACATAGACAACTGGGTTCAGGCTTGTGAGGAACCGCCGGCTTGGCTGCAGTGCTGTTCTCTTCGAACAGACACTTGCATTTTAGCCGCTGCCCCAAAAAGACCCCAGGGACTTAAAACCTGGGCTCCCAAGCTGATACTCTTGCAGGAACCTGACCCTCTAGACCCCTTGGGAGGGCCTCCACCCTATGTGGAATCCTCCACCTCCTCAGATAGATCCCGCTCTAGACCCCAAAATCCTTTCCTTCCTCCATCTGTTCAACCTTCGGCCCCTACCCCTCTCTATACTCCTCTCCCTGAGGGGCCCCAGTCCCCAGACTCAGTCCCCGTGGGGGAAACTAGTTCAGCCCCTCTCTTGCCCCTTCAGGAGACTGAACAAGGTCACTATGTTTATATCCCTTTTGCTACCAGTGACTTATACAATTGGAAACACCAGAATCTTCCTTTTTCAGAGAAACCCCAAGCTCTAATCTCTCTCCTGGAGTCTATCTTTCATACCCATGATCCTACTTGGGATGATTGCCAACAACTCCTCCAGGCCCTTTTTACCTCAGGGGAGAGGGAAAGAATCTGGGGACAAGCTGTGAGGTCAGTATTAGGCGGAGCAGAGGGGCCCCTAGACAAACAGCAGTGGGCCCGTATTGAGGCACAACTCCCATCCACCCAACCCCACTGGCAAGTTAATTCCTCGGGTGGGAGAGAGGCTCTCCAGAACTATCGTCAGCATCTCCTGGCCAGCCTGAGGAGAGCCGCTCAGAAGCCTACCAATTTGAGCAAGGTAAGCGAGGTCCTTCAAAGACCAGAGGAATCCCCTTCTGCCTTTTTGGAGCATCTGTTGGAAGCATACCGTATGTACACTCCCATCTATCCAGGTGCTCCTAAAAATCGGCAGGCAATAAATTTGGCATTTGTTACACAGTCGGCCCCAGACATTAGAAAGAAGCTGCAGAGACTAGAAGGATTTGAGGGAGAGAATAGGGAAAAGTTGACGAGTGTAGCCATGAAGGTGTTTAACAACAGGGATCCCCCAGAAGAGAGAATGGTCAAGAGACTGGGAAAAGTGACCATAGCTGCCTTGGCTGATGGAGGATTTGTCCAGAAATAAAGACCTGAAAACAAAGGAGGGAACAAGGGAAAGATCCGACCCTTATTAGAGAAAGATCAGTGTGCCCACTGCAAAGAAAAGGGCCATTTAAAAAGGAACTGTGAAAAGCTAAACAGAAAAAGAGAGGAGGCCCAAAAGGAAAAAGTGGAATCCTCTCAGTAGATGAAGAAGATTGACGGGGCCAAGGCTCATGGCCGCTTAACCCCAGTGAGCCTATGGTGACTTTGGAAATAGGAGGAACAGATGTCCAGTTCCTTGTGGACACTGGTGTGGCCCACTCTGTCCTGAAGACCCCCCTTGGACCCCTCACTTCCTTAAAAACCTCCATTACTGGAGCCAGGGGAAAGTCAGCCTCCTACCCTTAGACCACTAAATGAACTGTAAATCTAGGAAAAGGCACCGTCACCCATTCCTTCTTAGTTATCCCTGAGTGCCTGTACCCGTTGCTGGGAAGAGATTTGCTATGAAAGTTGGGGGCTGTTATTTCCTTTGAGCCTGAAGGAGGGACTTTTGAACTCAATCCACCCTCTGCCATTATGGTAATGGTTCCCCTAGAAGATGAATTTAAATTGCTAAAGGAGGGCACAGAGCCCCCCAAACAAAAATGGGACTACCTTCAGAAAAAGTTTCCCAGGGTATGGTCTGAAGCCAATCCACCTGGGCTGGCCAAACACCATGCCCCGGTGGTGGTCCATTTGTTGACCTCTGCTACCCCCGTCCATGTGTGACAATACCCCCTCCAGCTGGAGGCCAAGGTGGGGATCTCTAAGCACATCCACTGACTCCAGGAAGCCGGCATCTTGGTCCCTTGCCAATCAGCCTGGAATACACCCCTGCTTCCTGTGAGGAAGCCTGGCACCTCAGACTTCAGACTGGTACAGGATTTGTGGGAGGTAAAAAGGTGGGTGGAGACCGTCCACCCAATGGTACCAAACCCCTATACTCTGCTGAGTCTCATCCCTTCTGCTCATGTATGGTACTCGGTATTAGACCTCAAAGATGCATTTTTCAGCCTGTCCCTAGCACCAGTGAGCCAGCCCCTCTTTGCCTTCGAATGGACTGACCCAGACACCGGGACCACCGGACAGCTGACATGGACCCGGCTGCCACAGGGATTCAAGAACTCCCCCACTCTGGGGAAGCTCTCAGCAAAGATCTATGAGAGGTAAGGAGAGTTTTTCCCCAAGCAACTAGTCTTCAGTATGTAGATGACCTCCTGGTGCCAACTTCAACCGATGCAGTGTCTTGCAGCCACCAAGGGCCTCCTGGAAGCCCTCCAAGACCTGGGATATCAGGTGTCCTGGAAGAAAGCTCAGCTCTGCCAGACCAAGGTAACCTACTTGGGCTATGTTCTTGAGGAAGAAAAGAGGAGGCTGGCAGAATCGAGAGTATCAGCAATTCTCCAGATTCTGGAGCCAAGCTCAAAGGAACAGGTGCGGGAATTCTTAGGGGTGGTTGGGTATTGCAGAATTTGGATCTCTGACTTTGCTGAGATTGCCAAACCCTGCATGAAGCCACCACTGGGGGAAATACGCCCCTCAAATGGACAGAGGCTTGCCAGCAGGCATTTCAATTACTTAAGACTGCACTTGCATCGGCACCAGCCCTGGCATTGCCAGACTTAAACAAGCCCTTCACTCTGTATGTAGTGGAGAAAAATGGGGTAGCCAAGGGAGTGATTACTCAGCTTTTGGGACTGTGGAAGCAGCCAGTGGCATACCTCTCGAAAAAGCTAGATCCAGTGGCCCAAGGGTGGCCTACCTGTCTGAGGACGGTAGCAGCTGCAGTTGCTCTGACCCGAGAGGCTGACAAACTGACATTTGGATAGGATTTGACTTTGATCACTCCCCATGCCATTGAGCCCTTGTTGAATAGCTCGCCTAGCAAGTGGCTGTCTAATGCCAGACTGTTGCAATATCAAGGACTCTTGTTAGAACAGCCACACATTAAGTTTGCCACCACCACTAGCCTTAACCTGGCTACTCTACTCCCAGAATCTGACGAACAGATGCCCATCCATGATTGCCTCGAGACTCTTGAAAACTTGAGGGGAGGGCATCCAGATTTAATGGACCAGGCCCTCCCCCATGCAGAGGCAACACTCTACACTGATGGGTGCAGTTTCATGAGTGACAGAGTACGGTATGCTGGGGAGGCAGTGGTCAACCAGGACCAGCAGGTGGAATGGGAGCAGGGGCTACCCCAAGGGACATTGGCACAGAGGGCTGAGCTGATTGCTTTCACTAAGGCTCTGGAACTAGGAAAAGGCAAAAGGATAAATATTTTCACTGACAGCCATTATGCTTTTGCCTCGGCCCATGTGCACAGGGAGCTTTATCAGAACCAAGGGCTGCTGACCTTGGAAGGAAAGGAAATTAAAAACAAGACTGAGATATTGGCATTGCTACAGGCCATCTGGTTGCCCCGAGAAGTTGACATCATCCATTGCCTTGGGCATCAAAAGGGGTCTAGCCTCAAGGTGATTGGTAATAATGCTGCTGATCAGGCAGCAAAACAAGCTGCCCAAAAATCAGTGGGGAAGCAAATGGTTCTGCTTCCCATGCCAGTACTCCCAGAAAAGCCTGAATACACAGATAAAGAAGTAGCAGAAATGAACAGGAAATGCTGGACTCAAGGTAAACATGGGTGGTGGATGACTGATGGAAAGGTGGTGCTCCCAGCCGCTGTAGCAGACACGTTGCTGCGCGATCTACATGAGTCCACCCACCTCGGCGAGAAAAGGATGGCTGCCCTTTGACCCCATTTCATCAGTGAGGGATTAGCCCAAAAGGCCCAGGACATGGTGAGATGGTGCCCCACCTGCCTCAAGGTAAATGCAAATCAGGTGACCGGACCCCCCCGGGGTCCGACACAGAGGATTAACTCCAGGAGAACATTGGGAATTGGACTTTACTGAAATGAAGCCTGGCATGTATGGGTATAAATATTTACTAGTTTTTTGTGGATACCTTTTCAAGATGGACAGAAGCATACCCCACTGAGAGAGAGACAGCTGAAGTAACTGTCAAAAAGCTCTTGACAGAAATAGTTCCTCGTTTTGGCCTGCCCCTAGCCCTGGGGTCCGACAATGTCCCAGGCTTCATGGCTAAAATATCTAAATTGATTGGTAAAGTTCTAGGGATAAAATGGAATTTACATTGTGCCTATAGGCCTCAGAGTTCAGGGCAAGTAGAGAGAGCAAATCGAACTTTAAAAGAGGTCCTAACTAAATTATGCCTGGAGACTGAACTGTGTTGGGTAGAGCTTCTCCCCTTTGCCCTTCTCCGCACTAGGTGCACTCCTAAGCCACCCCTTAATCTGTCACCTTTCCATTTCATTTACAGGCAATCTCCCCTGATCATTCCCATGATAGATTTGGAGTTGGGGGAAAAGCTTTCCCACCTCCAGCTCCTTATGTCTTTAAAGGCTGTCCATCAGCTTCAGTCAGAATTACATGATAGAATGAGAAAGACCATGCCTGACCCCAAGAAGAAACCTCTACAACCCTTGCCGTATAAGCCGGAAGATTTGGTTTTCATTCACAGGTTCGACTCCAAGACCCTGGAACCCCGTTGGAAGGGACCGTTTCCCATTGTCCTGGTGACTCCCTCAGCCATGAGGGTAGCTGGACATTTGGCCTGGATACATCGCAATCATCTGAAGGTGGCACCACCCCCAACCCCAGCATCAGGATGGCAAGTCCTTCGACAAGCAAAGGACCCCTTAAAGATAAGATTGATCAAGGACTGAGATGGGTAATGTGGGGACTTATAGGAACCTTGGTCCTGTCGGCTCGGGTACAAGGAGATGTTCAACAGCTGGTGCTCTCTAGCCATACCCCCTAGAACTGGATGTGGGCTCTTAAAAATTCACTTACTGGAGCCCTGATTGCCACTGTTACAACAGACCGGCAGCCTGTCTTTCAGGTTGACTTGTGTGACATAGGACTAGTTACTGGGACCGTGGGAGTGTCTGATGTTGCAGGACCATGTTCAGATCCCCCTTCAACCCCTGGGGGACAACGGGGATGGTCTACACTTAACAGAGAGAGGGTTCTCCAGACCAGATATTTATGCATGTCCTATAGGCAAAGACCCAAAGTGTAATGGGGGGCCAGGATACCATTGTTACTATTGGGGCTGTGAGTCCATAGCCCCATGGAAAAATGACGACCCATATCTAGCCTTAGAACGACAGACAGCTACCAGCTCGTGCCCCCTGGGACATTGTAACCCCATTTGATTAACGCTAAAACAATGGCAAAATCCATACAAAGAATGGGAGGAAGGTAAATCTTGGACAGTGGCACTGAATGCAAACGGGCAGGACCCAGTGACAGACATTATCATTCAGCGAAGCCCAGTAGTGACACCACCCAAACCAGTGGGAAACCTTTATAAGATATTAAGCCCCCAAAGAGACAGTGGCCAAACCCACAGGCACCGAGAAAATTCCACTTCCTCACCACCGAGAAAGAAAACACGCACTCACCCCACCAGCCACCCGGGTAACGCCCTACCCAACAAGGTGCTGTAACTGCCCCAGAGTTGCCAATCCAACCATACTTAAAAATGCTGGATGCTATGTTTATGGTGTTAAATGGATCAAACAATAATGTTACTCATGAATGTTGGATATGTCTAAACCCAAAGCCTCCATATTATATAGGAATAGCAATCAATGGAACTTACACTGAAACCAGCCCAGATGGGTGTGACTGGAAACAGACGAGGTTGTCAATAGGGGATATACATGGAAGAGGGTTGTGCATTAAAAACCCTAAGGTCACCTCATCTTACTTGGATAGTGCTTGCTTTTACCAAACAGCTTCTACAGAACCTGATAAGTGCCTAAGGGGAGAAAACAACTCATGGTGGGCATGCACAGGAGGCATAACCCCTTGCCTCTCTGTTGCTGTCCTACAAAGGGAGCCCAAGGTTTGTGTGCTGGTCCATATCTTGCCCCAGGTATTCATATATGGTGGAGAACGGGGATAGGAATAATTGGCCAGGAAAGTCGACTCTGTAAGAATAAAGCATCATCCTGCCCTCATCCCAGTACTGGCTATTGGAGGGATTGCAGGAGCCACAGCTCTAGGAGCAGCAGCATTGGCGGTGCAAGATGCTAACTTTAAGGCCCTAACTCAACAAGTAAAGATAGACTTGGGCCTGATCACTAAATCAGTATCCCATCTAGAAAATCAAGTGGACTCTGGATGGCGGAAAGGGTCCTCCAGAACCGCCGAGGTCTTGATCTCCTGTTCATGAAAGAAGGTGGGCTGTGTGCAGCCTTAGGAGAACAGTGCTGCTATTATGCCAATAAATCAGGAGTTATTCGAGACACCTTGGCTACAGTAAACAAACATTTGCAAGAAAAATATGACAGATTAGAAGAAAATTCTGGGTGGTATCAGTCCTTGTTTAACTGGTCTCCCTGGTTGACTACCCTTGTTTCTGCCCTTGCTGGACCTCTGTTAATCTTGCTACTAGCTTTGACTTTTGGCCCATGCATTATTAATAAACTTATGGCCTATGTAAGGGCCCAGGTAGGATCTGTTCGCCTAATGGTTCTAAACCAACAGACTAGGTACTATCCAGTGCCTCTTGATGAAGAAAGCTGTGCGTAAGATTACTTGCTTGCATAAAATCAGTGGGGAATGTAAGACGCAGATGAGACTTAGCACAAGAAACGCCATCTTGTTACAGGCCCTCCATCTTGTCCCTGTGGATTTCAGGTTCACTAAAGGACACAGAGTTCCCAGAATGTATTTGTTTATCTGTTAAGACACCATGGAATGTACCATTGTTTCTGTGTAAAGAACATCCTGTTAGCTAAGTAAAGAACATCTGCAAACTCCACTAACCACAAAAATTCTGCTTCTGTAGTTCTGCTTACTAAGCTCCCCTGCAGCCCCTATAAAACCTTCCAACACCCTGAGCTCGGGGCCTCTCTAAGCTTGTTTGCTTGGAGGGTGCCATCTGGCCAGACTAATAAAGATCTGTTTTTTACTTTTCCAACTTGTCCGGTGTGTTCCCTCCTGGGTGTTCTTCACTGCAATCAGCTCCTCGGAGCATTTGGTAAGGCCCTCAGTCTTACAGTTTTTTGTTTTGTTTTTTGAGACAGTCTCTCTATATACTTCAGGCTGGGCTTGAACTCACTGTGCAGCCCAGCCTAGCTTTGAACTCACAATGATCATCCTGCCTCAGCCTCCCAAGTGTTGAGATTAAAGGTATGTGCCACCATGCCTGGCTGGACTTTTGTTGGGTATTTATTGGTTTTTTGGTTTTTTTGAGACAGAGTCTCACTATGTAGTTCAGGGTGCCTTTGAACTCAGTATGTAGCCCAGGCTGGTCTTGAACCTGTGACAATTCTCCTGCCTCAGCATCCCAAGTGCTGGGATTACAGGCATGCATCACCATGCCTGACTTATATTTATTAGTTTTTTTGAAACAGGACCTTGCCATGTAGTTCAGACTGGTCTTGAACTATGGAACTAGCATGGATCCTCCTACCTCAGCCTCCCAAGTGCTGAGATTACAGGTGTGTGCCACACCTGGCCCTAGACTCTTGTCTGGAAGAGAAGTTAGATAAAAATTATCACTTGGTAAGGCCAACTTTCACTTAGATATCACCAGATTGATTTTTCCTTAAAAAAATGCCAATCTTCATTTGTTTCTTTAAAATAGGGTCTCACTATGTATTTAGACTGGTGTTGAACTATGTAGCCCAGGCTGGCCTTGAACTTGTGGTGATCCTACTGTCTCAGCATCTTGAGTACTGGGATTACAGCTGTGCACCACCATACCCTGCTTTAGTTAGTACCAATGGAATTCAAAACCTTGCACTTGTGAGGCAGGCATGGAGCCAATGAGCTAAATCCCTGGCTAGTCTTGCTTTTTTAGTACACTTTCTGTAGTCAACTTTGTTTCTTTTCTTTTTTGAGGTGGGATCTCACTATGTTCCCCAGGCTGGTCTTAAACTCCTGACTTAAAGAGATCCTCTTGTCTCAGCCTCCCAAGCACTGATAGTAGAGATGCCTGGTGCTGTCTACTGATTTTACTTTGCTCTTGGTACTAGAGACTGAACTCATGGCTTTCACACTGAGCTGCATCCCCAGCCCTTTTGTATAATTTTGAGATGGGGGTCTCCCTAAGATCCCTAGGCAGGACTCAAAGTTAGGATCTTCCTGCCTCAGTCTCCTGAGTGCTGGCCTGGACCACCATTTCCAGCTGTGACCAATTTATTCTTTCTTTGTATCTCCTTCCTCCTGTGTTCTTTGTCCTTCCTTTTCTCCTCTCATGGCTGCAGCCCATTGTGAGGCTTCAGAAGAGGCTGCTCTTGGTGCCCTTGCTGTGGCAGAAGAGGTTTGGCTGGGCCAATGACACCACCAAAGCCCAGTGCTGTCAGCAGAGCCAGAAGATGGGCAAAGACAGGCGCTCATCCACAGCAGTGCCTCCGTTCCTGGGCTCCATGCTGGGGAAGAACCAGGCTGGCAGGAAAGGTGGACAGACTCACAAAGCAGCACCATAGAGGAGGGTGTGGGTGTGTGCATGTGCTGAGAAGAAGCTGTAAACCTAAGAAGACTGACAGTCACATGCATCGCTGCCTGTGTCTAAAAAAATGTTAAAAACTAAAGCTCTGGGTGCAGTGGCACACATCTGTAACACCAGCAGAGGCTGAGGCAGGAGGGTTGAGAGTTCAAGGGCAACCTGGGCTACATAGTGAGACACTGTCCCAAAAAACAAACAAAAACCAAACAAACAAACAAGCAATAAAAACCAAAAAAACACCAAAACCAAAGCCAAGTGTGGTGACACATGCCTGTAATCCCAGCACTCAGGAGGCTGAGGCAAGAGAATTACTTTGAGTTTATGGCTACTCTGGACTACATAGTGAATTCAAGGCCAGCCTGAACTACAAAGCAAGACCTGTGTCAACAACAACAACAACCAAACAAACAAAAAACACTATTGGCCAGTATCTTGGATATCATAGATGCAAAAATTCTCAAGAAAATAGTAGCAAATCAAATTCAACAGTACATCAAAAAGATTACTTTCTATGATGAAGAATGTAATACATTAGACCAACACAATGAAGGATAAAAATCAATCATCTCAATAGTTGCATAAAAAGCATTTCCTAAAATTCATGTGCATTCATAATAAACTCTGAACAAATCAAGTGCAAGAATGATGCTCAGGATAATGCAGGCTACTCATGACAAACTCAGTGCCAACAGAGATGAAACCGGGGGAAGCTGCTAGAATTTTCACACAGCCTAACAAGTTTTAGCCAGGACAATTAGAGGCAAGAAAGAAAACGCAGACAAACTATAGTTATGTTTTCCCATGCTGCTGAAAGAGCTCCATATGGAAAATCTGAAAACACCACCAAGACCATCAGAACTGATAAATTCTGTAACATGTCAGGCTTCAAATATCAACACACCAATACCACTTTTATACACCAATAATGAGCTTGTGGACAAAAAAAAAAAATCACGAAAACAATCCTACCGAAACTACCTAGTAACATCTATTCAAGGAAATAAAACTTTTACAATAAAAATTCCAGTTTACTGATAAAAGAAATTAATTGAATGCCTATCATGCACAAGTCCCTGGGTTCAATCCTCAGTACTACAAAAACAAACAAATGAAAAAACTCCAAGAAGTTAAAGACACACAATAAAGACCTCCCTTGTTCATGGATTGCAAGAATATTGTTAATGGATTGCCTCCCCAGTGCTAGGATTACAAGTATATGCCATCAAGCCTGACAGTTTTGGGCACTCCATTTGTGGTTTTGATGTGTGGTTTTCGGTTGAAACTGTGAAGAAAATCTGATTCCTAAACCCCTGCATACTGGGATTATAGGCATGTGCCACCACACCCAGTTAAAGATTTGGGTGTTGTTTTGGCTTGTGTCTAGATGTCTCCCAAAGCCTCATGCAGTCAGGGGTGGGGCTTCTTCAGAGGTGGCTGGATCTAGAGCATGTGATGCTGGGATTGACTCATGGAACAATGCCAGGATCAAGGGCACTAAGATTGGTGAGTGCTACCCGCCCTAAGTAGCCTGGATAAGATATAAGGGGTAGAATGAGCTGTGGTCCTCCCTTGCTTGCTTTGCTACTTTCTGCCTGACAAACTGTTTTTCTTCTGCAATGCCCCTCTGCCATCCCATCCTGCCTTGGAGCCAGCCAATTAGGGACTGAAACCTCTACAAACTGTAAGCCAAATAAACTTTTCCTCCTTTAACTTTGGATATTTTGTCTTAGGAATGAGAAAAGTAACTAAGATAGGTATGGTGGTGCATGCCTATAATCAATCCCAGCACTTGGGAGGCTGAGGATGAGGCAGAACGATTGCTCACCGCAAATCTGAGACCAGCCTGGACTACACAGCCAGACTGTCTCAAACAAACAACCACCCACCAAAAAAAAAACCCCTGTATATTATCCACAAGGCCAAATCAATAGCAGACACCAGAATGTCCCTAACAGAGTGTCATTTGAAAGAAACCTGTGAGAGGTCATTAAAACCCATCTCACACTAGTGACACTCCACTGTTAGCAGTATGGCAAAGAATACAAATGAAAACCATTTATCACAAGACAGCCAAATCCACGAAAATGCAACTTCATATAAAAACTCCATTGCAAATAACAATTGGCCCTTTGAAAAGCAAACTAGACACAACTGAGATGGCTGTCGGGATTCCTCCTGTCTATAATGGCAGCCTTTATCATAGATCTGGTGTGCAAAGAAAAAGATAGGAACAAAAATGTGTGCTGTTGCAATGACAGAAGGCCCCTGGGAACTCAATCAGGGTGGAGTGATGGGGTTTTTTTTTTTTGGTGCTGGGGATCGAACTCAGGTTCTTGAGCTTACGCAGCAAGCAGAGAAACCACTGGCCTAAATCCCCAGCCCGATGGCTTCTTTTTTGTTGAAACAAGATCTTGTTATGTAGTTCAGATTGGCCTCAAACTCATTAATTAGCCCAGAACTCCTGAGTGCTGGTATTACAGGTGTGCACTATCACACCTGGCTACTGAATGGCTTCTAACAGCCTCATACATTCATAGGTGGGGTTTGGGAGTGACCGAATCACTGATGGGCTTAGAGCTGGGTGTGACTACGGGAGATGAAGCCTGGTGGGGGGCGGGGGTCAGTGTGGGTGTGGCCTGCAACTGTATGAATCCCTCCTTATCCCTTGATTTTTGCCCTGCTCCCTGCTTCCTGTCTGCCCTGCCATCAACTGTTTCTCTCCTGTCATGTGGCCTAATAGCCAACTGACTATGGACTGAAGCTGCTACAAACTGTGAGTCAAAATAAACCTTTCCTCAACTTGTGGGTGTCAGATATTTTGTCCCAGCACTAAGAAAGGAACCAAGACATATGGTTACTCTAAGGTCATGAGAGGAACTGTGTTTTACTCTGGTTTTGCACGTGCACATGTCCTGCAGACACTAAGGAAAAGGTGAAGAGCAACCAAAACTACACTAATGCCTCAGTTCACCAATGCTTCTGTTTGCAAAGATTTCATTTTGTAAACAAAAGTGTCCGGCAAAATTGTGCTTGTTCCCAGACTCCTCATTGGGTGACAGACATGACTATGGCCATCTTCTCCACACAAACACATCCATCATCCCCCAAATCATAAAACAAGTACCACTGTACTAAAAGCAAACTGCTGCAGCTCCCAATAGCTCATCAACAAAAGAGGTAAGATATGGTTAAATAAACCAGGCATCTCATAAAGAGTACAGAAGTAAAGCTAATACTTCATTAGGTGAGAAGAGGTAACAAGAGTAAAGGAAAGACATGTCCACTTTGTCCTCCCAACCATGTGCTACAAAAGGAGACTAAATGAACTGAGGAAATGTTCAAAGCACTGAAGGCATTGATCAAATTATACATTCAGCACCTTGCTTTAATATTGACATATTTTAGTAATCAATACCCCATTAATTGCTAAAGAGTGCTGCCCAACTTGGCTGCCCCTCCCCAGTTTCGATATTCACATCATATTGTGCTTAATCTTGTTGGCAGAGAAGGGCTGGTTACGCACAGGGGTTAACATGATCCATGGGGCAAATGATGAATCATGGAGAAAAGAAGTGACAGGAAAGCTAGGTACCACCTAGTCTGGAAGCATCATAACTGTGGTTGGGGTGGTGATGAAGACGGTTGCCAGGAAGATAGGGGGCTGCACACACAGACTCCTCCAGTAGAGTGCATTTGTGTTCTTTGTTCAGTATGCCTATGTGGTCACCATCCTCGCCCATCAACTCAGCTGATGGCAGCATTACGTACTGGCTCCACATGGTGACCCTCTGCCTGGAGGTCCCTTGTGAAGTCAACCCCAATGTGTGGACTGTCTCTGATCAGAATGTTCTCACCATGAGTCAAACTGCTTGCTGAGAAACCTTCCCAGTCTTTTCCTAAATCACACCTATTTCTACTAGCAAAGGTCTGTTAGATGTCCAGATGTGTCTGGCTCCTGCCAGCAGCCATTGAGCACTGGGTCATCCACACAGCTGTGCCAATTGGGGCCATCTGAACCCTTCCCACTGTAGCAGGGATGGCAAGGAGCAGCAGGGACAGTGGTGGCCTAATGGCTTTAAGAAAGATCTTGCCTTGTGTCCAGTGTGGCCTTGAACTTGTGAATCCTCCTGGCTCAGCTTCCCAACTATTGAAATTAGAAGTGTGGACAGCAATGCCACACTCTGAATGTGGTTTTAAAATTAAAATAGAGAAATGGAGCCATGATGTCATGCGAAGTTTTTATTAAAAAAAAAGTTTAGGGAGTGGTGAATAGAGAAAACAGCCTGAGATGTGTCCAGATGCTGAAATGTAACAATGGGAGGAAGAGGAGGAGAGAAGTGGGTCCCTGGGACACAGCACAGATTTGAAGTGAGAATTGAAGCCCATGGGGAGAGTGAGGAGAGCATCTTCAAACAAGGGGGTGGCAGGCAGCACTTTCTCCTTGAGCCCTAATTGTGTGGGAGTGGTGACTCAAACCTGCGGATGCACGGTGACTACTGGTGATTACTGGAGGTCTCCAAGGAGAAACAGTTGAAGAGAGCAGTGAACTGCAGTGGCTGCTGTTATTCAAGTTCAGGCACCCCCAGGTGCAGACAACTGGCCAAAAGCTGTCTTGGAGAGGAGTCCACTGAGCTTGGAACTCAGGAGCTGTGGGTTGGCTCTATCAGGGAGAGGCAGAACCAAGTTCAAGCTTCAAGAAGGCAAATGGAGTGTTGCAGGTTGAACAAATCGGGTTCCAGCCTCACAGCCAGAAACCAGCCTGAGCTTCTGAACTAAAGGTGCAGGATTGCTGGGATTAGCCACTACCCCACTGTAAATCTACAGCTGGCTTCCCAAGATTAATCAACTCAGATCTAGGCTGTGTGCCCACTTTGTCTACCAGTGATAGCAGAGACTAACCTTGAACTTGACATTTTTTTCCTTTTCCTGTTTTGGTTTCCCTTGTTTGTTCTTTTTAATGTGTCAACATTGTTTCTACTTTTTGTTGTCATTCTGTTTCTATTTTTATTTTGTTTTCTCTTTCCCCCTTGTCTTCTCCAGTGCCAAAAGTTTTCATAATGTTCCTTTGTCCTTCAGCCTTGCTTTTACTTTCTCTTCAACTTTTGTTTTCTTCCTAACCCTATTTAAATTTTCTCCCCTGAGGGTAAAATCACCATACTGAGGGCATATTTATTGTATACAATTTTCTGGTTTGTTTTACATTTTGTGGGGGGGGGTTTTTGGTCCCGGGGATCAAACTCGGAACCTTGCACTTTTGAGGCAGGCGCTAGAACCACTGAGCTAAATTCCCGGCCCTAGATTTTGTTATATAACAACAAACAGAGTTCATATGGTCCACTGTGGCAAATTAAGCTAGCACAGTTTGTCATTTTGTAGCTTGTGTTTGATGCTATTGTTATTGTTGATTGTACTACTATAGCCAAGGTGACATAATTGTTATAATCAATCAGTTGTTCTTCCTGGTGCACCAAGACTGAGATTGCCTGAGGGTCACAAACAAGACTATAGGCCAGTGCCAAAGGGTGTGGGGCTAGGCCACATAGGCAGCAACTTCTCATCCCTAATAAATTAAAGGATCAAAAAATAAATAAATAAATTGAAGGATCTTGCACCAGATTCAAAACCCAAAAGCCAGCTACACGTGGAAGACATTCCGAGAAGTAGTCATTTCCTAAGGGTTCTAAATACTAGCAACCAAGCTACTTGCCATACACAATTTACATGCATCAGCCAACGAACAACCCCCACCCCCCCAAAACAAAAAGACATGTAAGATGCAACCACAAACTCCTAGCTCACCAAAGGCAAACCCAGGGAGAAACGAGGTGGAACAATTTGAAACCCACTCACTTGGACTCTCTGAAGTGGTAACAGTGAAAGTAACAAAGCAAATGAATGAGGCTGTAGAAAATCAAATCAGACATAGTTTCTCAGATAACTACAAAGACTATAACCATAATGAAAGACTTGGATAGTGTCTCTAGTGCAGATACAGATAAAAAAAAAAAAAAATAAGAGGAGTTTAGGAAAATGATGGAAACCATGAACACCCGACATAGGAAAGAAAAGGATTCAAACAGATATCCAGGAGATTAAAAATTCCATTGAAAGTATATGCAGAATGAGCCAATGTGAGGACAGAATAGCAGATACAGAAGGTAAGACTGTTGGGCCAGGGATTTAGCTCAGTGGTTCCGGTGGCTGCCTTGCAAAAGCAAGGTCCCGAGTTCGATCCCTGGTCCAAAAAAAACCCAAAAGAAATAAGATAAGACTGTGGTTATCGATCAAGAAAAGAAAGATCTCTTGGCCCAGGCTGATTGAAAAAAAAAAAGAAAGATCTCTTGGGGCCAGGGATCGCAAGGGCCAAGGCACCACACCTGCCTTGCAAGCTCAAGGTCCTAAGTTTGATCCCCAGTACCAAAAGAAAAAGGCAAGGGACCACAAAAAATCAATCCAACAGCAAATAGATGATGGAAAGGATAAGACTGATTGATTGGACTCAATGAAAAAGCAGGAGATAGCACAAATGATGTAAAAAACCTTTCACAGAAGTAACAGTAGAAACTTTCCCAAACAGGGAAACAATTTTGACATAAGGTAAGTGAGGCACATAGAACTCCTATTAGCCACAATCAAAAGACAAAAACAAAAAACTACACCAAGGCATATAATAGTCAAGAGTCTAGAAATTCAACACAAGAACAGAATATTAAAAGCTGTTAAGAGGGCCAGAGATTTAGTTCAGTGGTTTCACCGCCTGCTGTACAAGCGCAAGGACCCGAGTTTGATCCCTGGTACCCACCCCCACAAAAAAGGTGCTTGAGAAAAGAAACAAATCATCTATAAAGGAAAGCCCCTCCGAATCAGCAGACTTCTCAACACAAACCCTCAAGTCAAGGAGAGCTTGGAGTGAAGTATTTCAAATCCTAAAAGAAAGCAACCTCCAACCCAGATTGATGTACCCTGCAAAACTACTTTTCAAAATTGAGAAATAATTTTCTTCCATGACAAAGAGCACCTAAAAAATTTCAAAACCACAAAACCAGGACTCCAAAGTGCTCTGAAGAACATTCTAGAAAGAGATGAGGACTACAACTCCATGAACCCCTACAAAATGAATCCATCAGGCAAAGCAAGCAAAAAATAAATGTTTATTTAAAATATGAAAAGTAATGTTAAGATATTATCCAAAAATTGTGTTCAGTTTAACAAGTATAAAACAAGACTTCTGAAAAAAAACTTATAATTAGGTACAAAATACTTAAGAATATACTTTGATATTCACAGTGGATATGTCTGAAAAAATACATTTTACTGATGTTGTTTAGAAATAAAAATATATTTACAAACTCAGTTAAATAAACAAGCCCTCAAATGAGGAGCAGTACACTCCAATGGGCAGTCAGCATTTTCAAATATGATGTGCACAAGTCTTGTGAAAATAATTGTAAATGTGCTTTATAATATATAAGATCAAATACCTTATAGCCTGACAAACACTATCCATTTCTTACATGTGCCAACCCAGACAGCTGTCTAGCAATTTTTTCTTTTTTCTTTTTTTGGTACCGGGGATTGAACTCAGGATGTGCTTGCAAGGCGGGCGGTGGAACCACTGAGCTAAATCCCTGGCCCTGTCAAGCAATTTTTATAAAACAGGAACCACAAAATACATAACCTAATGGTAACCAGTCTCAGGGGTTCTTTACCAGCAATCTTGAGTTATTTCCAGCAAGTGACTCTGGGGAGGAAATGACAAGAAGTCCCAGAGTGGCAAGGAAAGCGAGTACCAGGTTACTGGATGGGGCTGCTGCCCAGGCTCCTGCCGTGCTTCTGCAGGTACAGCTGCTTGTAGGTCTGAAACATGGCCCGGGAGTCTTTCATCTGGTTCTGCTGCACTTCTTGTCCATCTGCACTGGTACTTCTCTGTAGCAGTCTTAAATTAACACCTAAGGAAACAGAAACATTGCCTAATAGAAGGAATATGGTCAAAACTAGGATTGAAAACACCCACTTATCTTCAGGAAAAAAAGCCAGGGAGTTAAAACAAAAGTCTGCCTCACCAGGGTTCCAACGAATTGGAAACATCTCTGCTATCACCATGCCTCACCTCTGGGGGCCATGTTCACTGTCTCCATGCCCATCTTCAGAGTGCTCTCTCTCTACACTTACTCAGGCGTTCCCTCAATCTGCATGGTTATGTGAAGGTGACCTTGTGAGCAACTATCTAGAGGAGCAATCTGCTGGTACTCTAGGAGGTTGAGACAGGAGGATTACAAGTTTGGGCCCAGCCCAGGCCACCTAGTGAGAATCTGTCTCAGGTAGGTAGACAGAGAGATATGGATCATTCATAGAAGACAGGTAGGTAGATAGGAAAAAAAAAAAAAAAAAAGAGGAACAGAAAGAGCCCAAGTCTGAAACAGTCCCCAAGAGGGAATGAAAGGAGTCTTGCTCTTCTGGCCTTGCCAGGCATTGGAGAGCTGCCTTTGGAGGCCTTCACTCCCACTCAGGGCCTTTAACACACTGGCCTCCTTTCCTCTATTGACTTTGCTTTTCATTCCTGTGGCTGTTGGGCTGGGGATTTAGCTCAGTGGTTCCGCTGCCTGCTATGCAAGCACAAGGACCCAAGTTCAATCCCTGGTACCGAAAAAAAAATAAATAAATAAAAAATTAATTCCTGTGGCTGTCTTTCTCCTGGGTGAGCAGAACACCCTGCCCTCTTTGTTCTCCACATAAGCACCCTCCACGTTCTTGTCAGCTCTTTGCCCCATGAGTCTGTAAGTGGCCCCTGGGTCTCTCTCCCACCGCCCTCGAATCCCACTCCTGTTTGATGATTTCACAACTTGCTGCGCCTTTGCGAGGTACAGGCCAAGAGGGTTGGGGATGTGATGGAAAAGTTTACCAAGAGCAGAGCCAGGAAGGGGATTTACTGACTACACTGTCAGGAGCAGCTTCCTATCTTCTCTCCTGTGTCCCCTTCTTTCTCCTCACCCAGAGTACTCCTGTAACACACTCGTCACACATTCAATGCTCGTTCTGCGAATGACTGTCCTTTCTTCCGTGCAGCTCTCGGGAATCTGTCTCTACCAGGGTTACCTACCCCGGGAACATTTCAACTCCAGGTTGCAAGTGACCACCAACTTTCTCTCTGAAATAATATTCCTGCTCTTCCGTTTCCAACACCTCTCCAGCCCCAGTCTCCCACACCCCCACTTCCTGTTCACTTTTAGCAAACACAGGTTTCAGTGTGTATCTCACTTAGTGTCCACATGTCCAGTTTTATAGATATATATCCTTTTCAGATTTATGCTTTCTATACACTCCTGAGGCCTTACCATCTGGTTCTCAATGCAAAATCCCTAATACAAAGTATATTCGGCCCTACTAAGCCAGATGTTGAAAGTTCTAGTTTTTCTGGTTAGTTCTCAAACACTACTCCCTCCCCAGATAAATAACTAACTACAGTGGCTAGGAGGGTCAGCTTGTCATTATGCAATGTATCTCCATGGACTTAAGGGTGCGGGGGTGGGGGGGACTGGCCTAAAGTCAAACAATATAACCTCTCATCTATAAAAGCCTCGCCTACCTTGTTGTGAAGATCAAATGAGTCAATGTCCAAATCATCTAATGGAGTTTGGCAAACTTATGACCCGTGCTCAAGTCCAGCCTGCCACCTATTTTGATAAGTAATGTTTAATTAGAACACACATATATATTATCTACAGCCTTTTTTTTTTTTTTGAGACAAGGTCTCCATATGTAATTCAGGTTGGCCTCAAACTTATGGCAATCCTCCTGCCTCAGGCTCCCAAGTACTAGGATCACAGGTGTGCACCACCATGTCCAGCTTTGCAGCCTTTTTCTTGATACAATGCTAATGTTAAGCAGTCAGGCCAAAGACACACAAAACTCAAATATTTACTGTCTGGTCCTACACAGGAAAAATACGCAAACCCCATTCCTTAACTCAACGTGTTAGGGATTACTTTCTTGTTAAATGAAAATAAGATTCCAGCTTCCTATTTCTCACCATGACAGAGAATATATTATTGCTAAACACCAACACTGAGTGACTGAAAAAAGAAAATGGGATAGAATCATACTTTATAACATCAGAATCACAGTACCACTTATAAAATTTAAATAGATGACTTTACCTATTTCTTGGTTGGCTTCCTGCATCACTTTCTTCTCAGTTACACATTTTATCCAGTCTTTTCTTGAACATTTTATTCCTGAAACTATTTAAATATTCATTTTTAGATTGCTGTTCATTTATTTCACAATGAATAAAAAAGCACATAAGCCTAAAATAGATTGTGGAAGGCATTAAGATACATTGTATCCATATATAACTAAAAAAGGCTTAGAAAAATTACTTCTCCTGTTTTAAGTGCTTGAGTACCTTACAACTGAAAATTGAATTTATAATGCCCATAACCCCTAAATATAAATGATTATCATGCATTTTCTCCTTCCCTCAAGTGCTCATTAGCTAGGAGCTAATGGCCACTTAGGTTTCTGACATGTCATTTACCACACTGGACAGCAGGCCGCCTCTTTCATCAGCAGGGTGCATAGCTTTAGTGACAAGACAGTCAACTTTTTCAAGATGACAAAAGATTGACGCATTCCCTGGTTAACAAGACTTCACTATTAGTCATTACTCACCTCCTAATATTTATTTATTTAGTTAGTTTTTTTGGTACTGGGGATTGAACTCGGGTCCTTGTGCTTGCGAGGCAGGTCGTGGAACCACTGAGCTAAATCCCTGGCCTCCTAATATTTAGAACACAATCTCAAACTTACAAGTCTGCTCTGAAATTAACAAGTTCAATAGAAAACAACAAAAATTAAGACTTTTGGAACATATGCACAACTGACATTTCTAACTTTATAGAACTTTTGTCATGACTACTGATTTACTATCACTTGCAATAAAGGGTGATAAAGTAAAATAAACACTGCCTGGTAAAACACTGATGTGGTAAGAGAAACACATAGTAAGGTGTTACTTAAAAGATCCATTTAGTTCCCAGCCACCCAGACAGTATGCGGGCAAGCCTGTGTGTCAACTTAGACACCCTGTTCCAAGGTCATGCACGCTACCAAGAAAATCATACTGGACCTTGTGCGGTGGCCTGCTCCTCAGGATGAGCCTTGAGATCATACTTGTCTTCAACAGAGTTTGTATTCTTCAACAGTACATCCGGGCATAATTTAAACTCCAGCATGCTTGGTTTTACACTGGAGTCTTTCCCTGGGAAAGAGGCCTTGGGCTTATGTTCGGAGCTCTTCTTGTCTTTCCCAAGCTTTGCAGGGGAGCTATTGAGTGTGGTGAGACAGATACTCTCTCGTTCTGTGCATCTGAAGCTCAGGCGGTTCAGGTAAGACTTCCTTTGCTCCTTCACTTGGGAAGACACTTCATTGCTTACGTTGCTTAGTGTTTTGTCTAATTTGGTTTTAATCAGCTGCTTTGCATCAGCTCTTCCTTCGACAGGCCTTGAAAGGCTGCATGTCTTAGACTCCTCAGGAGGGTGGGCCTTAAGGTTTTTACCACAGTTAGTATACACATTTGAGGAGTCTTTCGAGGTCTCTATGCTGCTGCCACCTTTACCATTTGATTTCCTGCAACTCTCTGGTTGTGCATGAAGTTGAGCGAAGCCCGAGGATGCAGAATTGCCCGAGACATTTTCCAAGCAGGTTTTCATGGCTGTTTTAGCCATCACCTCTTTTTGCTTCTTCCTCTGGAAGTATTCCTGCAGTGTGATCACTTTCTTAAGCTTACATGAACCATCCTGGATGTCTGAGGACTTTGCCAGTGATACTGCCTTATCTTTAACACTGGCTCTTTCACTTATGTCTTTGGAGTCTGCAGACTTCATCTGTGATGCTGTCTTTTCTCTAACAGTGGCTGTAACCCTTGTGTCCTTGATGTCCAAGGACTTTGCATTTGATGTTGAATTTTCTTTAGCAATGGCTTTTTCATTTGGGTTTGGCAAAGTATTACATAATTTGCATGTAACTCCTGCATTTTTATTTTGTTCTTGTTCATCACATTTCTTCTTTTTTATCTCCAAACCTGGTCTTTCCCCTTGGTCTATCTTCCTTTTTTCCAAATGTCCTTCTTGGGGGCTGCTTTCTTTGAATTTCAATTTTTTCTTTTCTTGAGATGAGGACTGTACAAAAGAGTCATTCTCCCTATGCAGACCTGTATTTGGGAAAAGACTTGTTTTGGGGGTTAGTGGGTATGAGTTCTGTGATGCGTGTTTCTTCTGTAGACCCTCCTGAGAAGTCTGGTCAGAAAGTGTCATTTTATCACCAGATTGGAATTTTACCTCATGAAATTTCAGCTTTACTTTCTTATTTCTTTGCAAGGGGTCTGGTTCATCACACTTAGATGAAAACTGGCCAGTTACTGCTTGTCCCGTATTTGCTGAGGCTCCTTGCTTTGTTTCGGAAGTATCTTTCTTATCGCTGCTTTTCCATTTAGGTGGAACCTCACCAGGTGGCTCCTGTCTCCTCCTTTTTGCACTGTCTTTTCTGGTTTTAGATGCATCTTTTATGTTGTTGCCATGTATTTTAGGCAAATGTGTTTTCTCAGCTGCTGCAGTCAGAGGTGTCTTTGGCTTATCCAAAACACCATCAAGTTTAACAGTGACATCTGCATCAGAGGTTTTTGGTCCTTGTTTACAACCACTGCTTTCCACTGGAGCTGACTGCTCCTCCCTCTTATCCTCCTCCACAGCATTACACCGACATTTGGGGACCCCTTCATAAATCATTGCAAGCCAGCCCAATGCACAGCAATGGATTTTTTCTGTGTCCCCTACAGAATCTGGACTTTCTCCTTCCTCCTGTTTTTGTGGGTCACATTGACTCCCAACTTCTGCAATGTGCTTTTCTTTCTGAGGTTCTGCCAACTTGTCCACCTTAGGAGGTGGTGGTCTGTCTCCTTCACTGGGTTCATCCTGTTCAGGAAATAGTTCTTTCATTTGTTCTGAGCTTAGAATTGTAATTTTTATTTGGTCTGAAGGTCCCTTAGAGTCACAACTGATTTTACCACCAGTTTGATCTTCTGGGATCTGTCCCATCTTCTTTTGGTTCACAAAACTCTTATATGTGTTCAGATCATCAATGCCATAAGGGAACTCCTTTAAAAGTTCTGACAGCTGGTCATGTAGGTACAAGACAGATGTGTTATCATTAGGAATCTCACTTGCTGTAGGGCCTCGGGCAGTGTCATTGCCAGAGGTGTCAATGTCCCCAGAGTTAAAATCCTGAAGAACAGCAGCTGGTGAGCAACAAGTATTCTTGGCCATGCCCTCATTTTTAGTGGTTTTCTCCAAATTGCTCTCCGGTAGAATTCCTGGTTCAACAGGATCGGAAGATGATGTTCCCACAAGCTTGGGTGGTTCTTCCCTCCTTACAGTGTCTATTTCACATGGGAAGTCTGTGCACCTTATACATTCATCATTCTGAAGACCCATGTCTTTACTTTCAGAGGCTTGTTCTACTTGTTCTTCTTGGTGTCCAGTACTAATTACTTGTTCATTGGGTAGAGAAAATTTCTGTGGCTCAACCTTTTCCAAAGGGGAAGAGTTGAACATCTTTGCAATCTTGGAATTGTAAGATACATCCCCTTCAACAAGAGAGCAAATATCTTCAATCTGTAATAAATCACCAGCCACAAGAGTTCTGTCCTTTGATTTAGAAGAGGATTGTGGACCATTCATTTGACAATGCTGTTCTTCATGGATACTGGGTGTGTTTTGTGCATTACCATTATTTGGCTCATTTTGCTTTTCCTTCTGAATTAGAGGGAAAACCTTGGCTGATGTTGTAGAACTCATCACTGGCTTGATAACATCAACTTTCAAAGCAGTAGTTACTGCTGCATTTTCTGCCTGCTGATTTTGTAAGCTACAAATGCTCCCTTCTTTAATAATAGGATACACCGTTTCAGGTAGTGCTCCAGGTGTTATTTCTTTAATGACATTTGAAAGAATTAAAGGTGACACTACAGCAATCTGGAGTTCTGTTCCCTTTGTTACATTTGCACAGGAAGGCTCATAATTTTGGACTAGCATGGACAAAGCTGCTTCTTGCAACACATTTACCGTTTTGCTCTGAAGATTTCTCTCAACTGAACAAGGATTCTGGATGGGAACTTCCAGAGGTTTTGAAATTCCAGCTGATGTGTTTGTCAGTGACTCATTAACCTGTTTTTCCTCTGCAGATTTTGAAGCCTTTTCTTCTGTCATTTTTGAGGGCTGATTTTTCCAAAGATTAAGACAAGTTTTTACCAATTCTGTGGAACAGTGACCTTTAGGAGCTATTTCTTTTACTGCGAATTCAGGATGCTGAGCTGGCTCACTGGATAAACTATTACTTGGTTTACAACCTGCAGCCATCAAGAGATCTTTATTAATTTTAATTTTCCTTGCAAGTTCTGAAAACTTCTTTTTCATTTCTATTAATGATTTAATATCTCTCGCTAGCTTTTCTTTTGTAACAGCTGGGTCTGGCCCTTGATTTGAAGTTGGATTGTAAGAATCAATTTTTTTCTCTTGATTATTTTGAGAAAGAGTCTGAACACCATCCACAGATCTAGCTGGTTCAATAAATGGGTGTTTGACACTGGCATCTTTTACATCACAGAAATTTCCAAATGGTATGACATTTTCATTAGTGCTTTGCCACTGCTGCTGAAAGCCTGGGAAGAAGTCTTTCTTTACTTCAGAAGAATGTATCTCTGGACTCTGAAGAGCTTCCACGGACAAGCGTTTGGTAACATGCTGTGCATTTTGCAAGGGCTGGCTTCCATATCTACAGTTGTAAGCAGGAGGGGGCCTTGCGCTGCTTTGTACAGCATACTGATATACTGCTGTAGCTTGGTTTGACTGTACAGAAGTCGGGAGCTGATTATGTGTGATCTGTGATGGTGGTGAAGACATAAGGATTTTCTTGTGAATACTAGGATCTTGCATGAAGCTTTGTGCTGAATAAGAGTGTTGCTTTGGAAGTGGTCTGTAACCTGGGTAAGTCAGTTCATCAGATGCATGCTGTTGGGCCCAATCAACCTGCTGATTTGATAATGACTGGTTCAATCCTTGACTTCTCTGTAAAGCTACAGGAACTCTTGAAGAATCCTGAGTCACCTGCAATTGCACAGAGTAGGTGTCTGATGCTGCACATTGACTCTGCAGTGCATGTGAATTAGCTGGATTAGTTCCAAAGTGACTTTGACGAGATACCGTTGCCTCCATTTGAGAAGGTGTAGAATCCATCATCAAAGACTTCCACCTCAGGTTTTGTACAACTCCTGAAGTCACCTGCAAATTATGATTTGGCTTCATGGGTCCTTTAGTATTTGTGTATACTGTTCTTTCTAAAGTCTGGGAGGCCACCACTGTCCTGTTAGGCATATTAGAGGCAGGGATCTGAAGAGGAACATTGTAATTTCTGACATTTGGCAGTGGCTGTGACACTGTATTTGAATTACTGAGATACATGCAGGCTTCTTGGTTACTTGGAAGACAACTGAAAGAACTTTGAGATGTAGTGGAAAGTTGGTTTGCTGCATACTGTGGTGAAAAACCAGGCTGGATTTTACGATACTGGGGTGGCAATGAAGCCCTCTGTGGTTTTGTATTCCAACTCATACTTGATCTGATATAGGAGCGGTGTAGCCAAAGTCTACTGTTATGAATGCCAGGAATCTGTAAGATAAAAATCTTTCATTAACGTGTTGTTCTGCCTACATAAAATTCCTAAGAATTAGTAACTATCATAATTATTGAAAATTCACACTAGAAAAACTGTCCACCTGCTCAGGATATATAGTCCTACCTTATCTTCTCAGAAAGTCTATTAATAACACCATTTCACAAATAAAACATGGGCCAGGAATGGTTGCTGGAGGGTCACCAAAAGCTGATAGCCAGCCTGGCCTAAGTAAGTGAATTCAAGGCCAGCCTGAACTACATAGCAAGACCCTGTCTCAAAAGCAAAACAAAACATGTGAGCTTGTGACTGTAGCTTCTTGGGAAGCTGAGGCCGGAGGATCAGCTTGGGCCTTCAACTCAGGATCCTCCTGACTCATCCTCCCAAGTAGGTGGGATTATAGGTGTATGCCACTGTGCCAGTCCTTGAACAATGTAATTCAATCAGTCTCAAGACTGGTGAACCCCTGGTGGAGCCAAGGAGGATACTTTCTGAGAGGCATGGAAGGCCATCCCAACCCCACGCCTCGCCTCGTCCTATGCTTCTCTCCCATCTGGCTGTTCCTGGGTGGTATCCTTTACAAATCAGTAGGTCTCAGGAATGGGTTTTATCAAGCTCTGTGAGGTATTCTAACAAACTGTCACCACCACGCCCAGGTGAGAAAGTGTTTAACCAACCTTGCTCTAGTAAATTATCTTACAGTAAACAACACCTTTGTGTATACACTATTGTATTGTGCTGTTCCTAGAAATTCCTACTGGGCAGGGGATTTAGCTCAGTGGCACCACACCTGCCTTGCAAGTGCAAGGTCCTGAGTTTGATCCCCGTACAGAAAAAAAAAAATTCCTACATAAAAAACCAAGATACAAAGTTTTGCTAAAAGTTGACAAATTGCTGTCAAAAAAGGTTGAAATACTTTACATTCTCACAAATGGCACTCTGGTATATCTAAAAATGAACAAACTCATAAGCAGGAAACATTAAAAACACTCTTCATAGTAAAACTGTTACTCAGGAACCCCCAAGTAAACAAACTCTCTAATTTCATGTATCCTTAGTTGGCTTAAAAAAAAGAAATCACAAATTTTGTTAGTCATGCAGCCAAGTGCTGCATGACTGTCCCCTACTCTCACTGCTGCAGACAACCTGATGAAAGCCACCTGCCGGTCAGACTGCTCCCCAGAGAATGCCTACTCCCCTGTACCATGGGTGTCACTGTGTCCTTGTTCTGGGGGACAGGAAGCCTTTCACCACCTCCCCTGTTTTCAGGGTAAGGCGCCTTCCCTATCGTAGTAATTAACTACAATTCAACTATTCTGAGAAAGGAATAAAGATGAGTCATAAGACTTTTTAATCAGAAAGTTATCTTTAGATCTCAGAACCCAGACTATCCAATGACCAGCAAGATGGCAGCAGTCCATGTGTCAGAAGAGCAGGCCACCTACTGGATAGTGCTATTGGTTGGGTCTCCCAACTCCCGGTAACTCCTG
Organism: Heterocephalus glaber; assembly: GCF_053883595.1. Classification (NCBI taxonomy): domain Eukaryota; kingdom Metazoa; phylum Chordata; class Mammalia; order Rodentia; family Bathyergidae; genus Heterocephalus; species Heterocephalus glaber. Next base: position 5,057,037 of record NW_028258444.1, on the reverse strand, counting down.
TGGTAGAATCCTGCAAGGGGGTCTCTGCTGGCATCAGCCTCCAACCTCCTTGGTCTGCTTTCCATCTTCCTATTAATCTTTCTCCTTGTTCCAACAAGTTGTCCTGGAGTCACTGCTCTTCACAGTGGAGAGTGACTCACCTGGGTTCATGGTTACAAAATGATAGGGGTCACACTGAAAATCACAGAATTAAAGTTAAATACCAGTGGATCACTAGTACTCTACTCCCAACACCTGCAGAACAGACAGGTCTTTACAAGTGCACAGGGAATTCTGACCAGTATTGACCCCAGATCAAGAAAAACCTCAAACTAAAGGTTTAAAATAATTCAGAATAATCAACAGTGGGATTAATCTAGAAATTAGAGAGGAAAAAACTAGAGAACAGGAAAAATAACTGAAAAATAGCTAAGGCATTTCTTTCTGTTTTTGTTTTTTGAGACAGAGTCTCACGATGTAATTCTGGGAGACCTTGAACTATGTACCCCAGCCTGGCCTCAAACTAAAGGAGATCCTCCTGGCTCAGCCTTCTGAATGCTGAGATTACATGCATGCAATACTACGACTGGCAACAATGCCATTTCTAATGATGTACTGTAACTTTCAGCCAGGTATAGTGGCATGCACTTGTAATCCCACCACTTGGGAGGCAAAGACAGGAGGAATGTTTTGAATTTGAAGACAGCCTGGGCTACATAGTGAGTTCAAGCTAGGTTGAAATACATACCAAGACCTTGTCTCAAAAAGAAAGGGCTGGGGATTTAGCTCAGTGGTACTGCACCTGCCTTGCAAGCATAAGGTCGTGAGTTTGATCTCTAGTACAAAAAAAAAGAAAAATAAGTAGAATAAAAATAAAGATAACTGGGCCGGGGATTTAGCTCAGTGGTTCCGCTGTCTGCCTTGCAAGTGCAAGGTCCCAAGTTTGATCCCCAGTGCCAAAAAATAAAAAATAAAAAAATACAGATAACTTTCAGCATTAAACAAATTTAGAAAAAGATTTGAGGGCCTGGGTTTGATCCTTGATACCACCATTATGAATAATAATATATCATGGTCAAAGTGTGTTCATCTAAGAAATGTTGGAATTACATTAACAAAAAGTTATATTCATTTTGGCAAATACAAGGTAAGAATTTTTCCTAAAATTCTAAACCATTCACTAAAAGAACAACTGTATTAACACTAGAAACTTTTGTTTTTCTTGTGATGCTGGGTATCAAATCCAGGGTCTCTCTTGTATGGCAGGCAAAGGTTTTGCCACTTAATCCTGATGAATAGTAGCTACACACCCCCTCTATTCATCATCACCCCCTCTATTCATCACTGTACTAAAGTTCCTAGCACATATAAGGAAAAAAAACCAAGACTACAAAGTCTAAGAACTGGACAGGAAACCAGACCAGGATCAGAGATCCTACAGATTACCCAAGCCAATATCCCTGAAAATAAGGTCATTATACACCAGGTGTGGTGTCACCTGGACTTACTTTGGTCTTTTCTCATTGCTGAGACAAAATACGCAACACCCAGAGTTAAAGGAGGAGAGGTTTATTGTACCTCACAGTTTGTAAAGGTTTCAGTCCATAGTTGGCTGGCTCCAAGGTAGCACAGCAGAGGGGCACTGCAGAGGAGAAATAGTGCATGCCAGGCAGAAGGTAACAAAGCAGTGAAATAGCAAAGAAGAAGAAAGAAAAAGAAGAAGATAAAGAAGCAGCAGCTGCCACCGCCGCCGACTTCTTTCTGTCCCTTTAGGTCCATCCAAGATATCGACTCTTTGGGTGGTGCCACCTACATGTGGGGCGGGCCTTCCCATTATCCATACCCAGAACTATGCCAGTCCAATCAAGGCCAATTTAGTATTCACACACTGTTAATCCTAGTATCACACTCTAGATCCAGCCACCTCTGAAAAACCCCAACTATGAGCTCATGAGGCTTTGGTGGGGGGACATGTAGACACAAGCCATGACGTGCCCTTAGTTCCATACACAAAGCTCCTAAAACCTTTGTAGGTAACATTTTCTTCCCCTTTTTTGTTCTAATATTTGGTCTTTCATCTGGTCCCTGACAAAGATCTGAATCTGGGAATTTTCTGGGTGGCCGGAGTATCTTGCCTTGTGACAGGTACTATATCTGTGGGCTCCTGGAAGCTGCAGGAGGAGGGCTGGCTGCTGAGAAGCCCACCCTGTGATCAGTACTGAACTTTCACCTCTACTAAAGGTGTTGGTGGCCCAGGACACAATCAATGAAAAAATCCCTTGGCCAGCAACCTTTGGATACAATGCATTTTTAGTATTTGCAAATATACACTGTACTAGAGATCGTCACAGTTGGAAGCACCATGGTCCACCACTATACTTTCCCTCTGCAAACACAAACACTTTTGCCCTGAAAACTTGTGCCTTCCATTACCCACACTTGTAGCAGCTGTGGGCATCCCCAACAAAACTCGACATAGCCAACTTTACCCAACCGCTCCCATGACCAAGTCTACCCAACACACGTCCTTGTAACTGTCACCCTAGTGTAGAGCCACAGACCCCACGCCTCCTATGGAAGGACCATGCATACATAGCATGCTGAGTACCAGAGCCCAATCCTTGCACCACAAAACCAATATTACAACTCTGCTTCCCTCCCCTTTGTGCCCAGTGTCCACCAGTCTCACTAGGTCATTCATACAGCTCCAGGGCTCCAGGTCACAGCTCTCATGCCCTGGAGCCCCACCCGCTGCCTTTCCACCTGTAGCCATGAGACACTGTCTCTTCCATGACCTGCACTGCTCCTTATCCTGCTCACCTTCAAAACGGTCCAGACTCCACTCTTCTCAAAAAAAGTTATGTATTCCTAACACCTGCTCAACATCCAAGCCAACAAATACAGTGGACCCTTGAGTTACAACCAGCCTGACATACAAACAACTTCGGTTACAACTGGGATGTTAATTTTAACTTACAATCAAAGTCTTGAGTTACAACCTGAATACCAGCTGCTTGTGCTTCCAGATAGTCTCAGTTACAGATTTAACCCTCAAAGAGTTCTAGAAAGAACACTGCAACATCCTTTCCCATGTGGGACTGAGAAATTCTGGATCAATGTTTCTCTTTCAGGATACCGAGATCTGCCTGTATACAGGAGAGACTTTGAAGGCCATGTAAGGAGCCTGAGCCTTTAACTGACCAACTTGAGTTACAACCAGCCCTCAAGAACAAATTCAGTTTGTAACTCAAGGGACCACTGTACTTGTTTAATAAATTCTATAATTTTCTTTTTCCATTTTGACCTATAGACATGTACTTCTAATCTAGTAGATGGGCAGTGGTAAATTGGCTGTATATTACATATGCTGAAAAGTGGCTTTTTGCCTGGAAAATATTATAACTTTTGCTTTTCCCCAATTCCTTTTTTTTTGGTACCAGGGATCGAACTCTGGTCCTTGTGCTTTAGAGGCAGGTGATGGAACCACTGAGCTAAATCCCCACCCCTCCCCACTTCTTTTTTGAGACAGGATCTCATTAAGCTGCCTAGACTGGCCCTTAACTCCTTGGCTCAACTGATCCTGCTTTAGTCTCCTAGGTAAGCTGGGGTTTCAGGGCTGCACTACTGCATCTGATCTCACTAGATGCTGACTTCCTTCTTCTTTTTTTGGTACCTGGGATTGAACTCGGGACCTTGCGCTTGTGAGGCAGGCGCCAGAACCACTGAGCTAAATCCCTGGCCCCTTCCTTACTTCTTTAATGATTAGTGTATTGACCTTACAGCTAATAAATACTACCCATCACGACAGTTAAAGATGACTGACATAAACCCAAATAGCACTTGGAAGTTCTCTTATAACATAAAGCCAAGTTAAAACCACAAGTATAATAAACTAGATTTTAAAATGCTCAATATGGTTGGTGGAGGCACAACTATAATCCCAGCACTTGGGATACTGAGGCAGGAGGATCACCATCATGAGTTCAAAGCCAGCCTGGGTTACATAGTGAATTCAAGGCCAACCTAAACTACAAGATCTTTACTCAATGAAAATATCATAAAATTAAAATGCTACATTAATAGCCACTCTGCATAAAACACAAAACAACAAAAACAAGTATAAAAACACAGAAAGAAAACAGCAGGTGGAAACCCATCCATGTATCAAATATGACATTAAATGTGAATTGAACAATGTGAAAGACAATGTCAGATTAGATTTAAAAACCTACCCAAATTGAGCCAGGCATGGTGGCACATGCCTGTAATCCCAGCACTGGGGAGGCTGAAGCAGAAGGGTTGCCAAGTTTGAGGCCAACCCGGGCTACACAATAAGACCCTGTCTCAAAAAAACCAAAAACAAAAAACCCATTCAGCTTTCTGCTGTCTCCAGGCACAGGCACCCTAGATCCCACGCTATAGACTGAAGGAATGGGGAAATGATCATGCCAACAGCAGCCATCAAAGCTGGCATCTTAGTTCATTTTGCCTCTATGCAGACCGAGTCACTTATAGGAAGGCAGTCGTCGGTTCACAGTTCTAAGGCCAGGAGTCCGAATGCAGGGAGTTGCAGAGAGAGCATCACACAGCAAAGAGACTGAGCACCCAGCTTGGGCCTTATATCAGTCAGTGCCTACCAGAGAAAGAGATTTAATTCAAGATGCTCAAATATCTAAGAATTTACATGATTGGCTTACAGTGGCCGCCCAGAGTCAGGTGTGGGAGAGTGCAGAAGGGCTGTCTGTGGACTGGAGACCAAAGGATCCAGTCGAAGGCCTGGAGCTCACTGTAGTGTCCTATTCCACTCTGTATCAGGAGGTGGAAGGGGCTGCGATGGAGGCTGAAGGGTCTGTACTGGAAGCCAGAGGATGACATCCAAGGTGAAGGTGAAGCAACAGAACTGAGGCTTCCTTTGTTCTCCTTTTCTATCATCCTGGTGACAATCCTCCCCAGGGAGGTCTCCCCCACCCAGGACTAAGCTGAGCCCATTTAGCTGGGTGTAGACACAGATCAGTTAACTGTCACAGCCCTGCCTCTTCCCAAGTTACACCTACACACAGCTTTCCACCTTCTGACATCTTGTGATCAGGGGATTAAATCTAACACGCAGCTTGAAAGGAGCAGACAAAATAAAAAAGCTACGGGGGATAAAGAGATTCATTTGTTGTTCTGATTTGAGAAATGTTTCACTATGTATCCCAGGCTGGCCTCAAATTCATGGTGCTTCTCCTGCATCAGCCTCCCAGGTGCTGAGTGTGCAGGTGTGCACCACCACGCCTGGCCGAAGAGATGCATTTTACAGTGAAGCAAATGTCAATCTGGCAAGATGTAAGAGTTGGGAATGTATACAGTATGTATCCGAGAGAGTAGAAAAATTCAAGAAGGCAAACACCAAGTGATAGACACTTAACCAGTGAGAGACTAAGACTTCCACACTCTTACCTTCAACGAGGAATGGTATAGGCAGAGAAGTCAACAAGGAAGAAGTCTTGAACCCACTTAACACAATGGCACTCCTTTCTAGTGAGTCAAAAAGAAAAACCCATGGGGCCAGGGATTTAGCTCAGTGGTGCCAACGCCTGCAAGGTCCCAAGTTAGATCCCCGGTAGCAAAAAAAAAAAAAAAAGAAAAACCCAGCACGTCTTCACTTGTCAGTGGAAATTAACTGACCACTGGTTCCTGACAGTGTCACTACCTCTGTCACCTCGGAGGTCAAGATCCAATGAATGTCCTGTAAGCGGTGCAAGGCTCGGCAAGTCTAGCAATGGGCACAGGTACCAGCCAAGCCCTGGACTCTGCTCCTTAAAAATGTTTTTTCCATTCCTGGGATTGAACCCAGGCTCTTCACACTGAGCTACTCTACCGTTTTTATACTGTTTGAGACAGGGAGTCATTAAGTTTCCCAGACAGGGTTAGAACTTGAGATCCTCCTGCCTCAGCCTTCCAGTTTGCTGGGATTAAAGCTGTGTGCTACCAAACATGGCTTATTATACATTTCTCACAGATATGATATTTATACATCTTTTTAAATATTTATACACCTTTACAGGGTGTAGTAGAGTGACAATTTCCTTCAGGTACATAATGCATAATGACCAAATTAGGGTAATGAGTACTTTTTTTTTATCTCCTCGAACATTGTTTTGGTTTTTGGAATTTTCCTAGTCTTAGTTGTTTTTTAATAGATCATCTTTTTGTAAGCACTGCTGTGAAAAACCAGGATTCCTCCCATCTGTGATATGGTGCTATTATCCAACTTCTTCCCTAATCCCTGCCCCCAACCTCCACAGAGGAATGAGGCCAGGTGCGACAGGGTCTGTCCCTCCAGGGTCTGCTCTCCGGCGCCTGGAATATATCACTTACAACAATAATTTCTAGTTTCACTTATTCATGCTTTTCCTTTCCAGAGTCTTGAAATATTAAATGCAAATTTCCTCAAGGATAGCATGCACGAATCCCCAAGCGTGCACTGTCTGAGGAGCCTGATCATCCCACACTGTCCCACCCAGCACAAGAAACATCCGCTGCTCTTTTGGGCACCAACTGCACTGGATGTGCCACCCAACTGCTGGTCACTGCCACCAGACAACCATGCTGCCAATGCTGCATCAAAAGCAGTGACACTGGCAATCTCAATATGCCAAACAGTAAAACTGTCCTCAAGTAAAAGGGAAAATCTGGGTTGGGGATTTAGCTCAGTGGTTCCACCACCTGCCTCATAAGCACAAGGTCCCAAGTTCGATCCTTGGTACCATAAAAAAAAAAAAAAGGGAAAATCTGCATAGCTAGAATAGTATCCCAGCAGTAAGAAGGCTGAGGGAAGAGGATCGCCAGAAGTTTGAGGCCAGTCTGGGGTATACAGTGAGTTCAAGGCCACCCTGAACTACATAGCCAGATCCTGTGTACAAAACTAAAACAAAGATTAAAGCTGCACGAGGTCTGTGTATATACACAAATATTTAGTGTTCAGTGCTACCTACAATTTTGCATCCTCAGATACAGCAGGGGGACTAATGATCAGCACATAGCTTGGGTGCGCTAATCCACCCCTCTGGTGATAGGGTTTACCAATTGCAAGGTGGACAGCTCTAATCTTGTTATGTCTTGGGTCTAGATGTAGCTGCCAAAGGCTCATGGGGGCATTCCAGAGGCATCTGGATCTGGAGTGCGTGATGCAGGGATCGAGGGTGTGCAGTTACTGAATTAGTCCACTGGTTGGTTTGGCACAGTTCTGGGTAGGATTAAGGGTGCCCCACCCTGGGTGTGCTGACTACCTACTGTTAAGGGTGGGTAGGCTGGATAAGACAAGGGATACAAAGGGGGTCTCTGCTTGTCACATATTGCTTATCCCTGATGCTCTGCTGGGCTGCCCCACCTTGGAGCCAGCTGACTGTGGGCTGAAACCTCTCCAAACTGTGAGCCAAAATAAACCTTTCCTCCTTTAACTCTGGGTGTCAGGCAGTTTGTCTCAGCAATGAAAGCAGTAACTAAGACAAACCTGAAAAGCTGTGGTGGCCCTAATTGGGAGGCAAAGAGCCCTACTGTGCTAATAGTGATAAACAGCTGGGCATAGTAGCCCACGCCTCCCAATGGCACTGGGAACACTGGGGCAGGACTGCTGTGAGTTTCCAGCCAGCCTGGACTAATGAGACCCCATCCAAAAAATGAAATGTTAATAATAATGATAAATAAAATTCTAAATATGCTGCTGGGATACAAAACTGTGGTAGAAGCCATCATTTCTTATACCAAAACAAGCTAATTTTGTGTACCTCTTGAAGTAGACAGAACCTGAGTGGAAAACAGTTCCTGTAAAGGAGGCTGAACCGTCTCTGACAAGAGAACTCACATGACACGGTTTTTCCTGTCATTTATCTGAGTTGCTGTAGACCAAATTCGGGGTCTACACTGGCAATCCTAGGTGTGGCTGAGATGGGTGGATCTGCTGTGGTCCTGTAGGGCAGAATCTACCTTCTTCTCAGTGTGAGAAACTACAGGCAGGATAGACCTGGCTATCTGCTAGAGTCACAGTTGTGGTATGGAAAAGACATTCCACCACTTGGGATGCTGAGCCAGGAGGATACTAAATTGGAGGTTAGCCTAGGCTACATAGCAAGACCTTGTCTCAAAAAAAAGGGGTAGAGAATAAACAAGCTAACACTGAACCTCAAGCTTCTAGAAAAACAAGAGCAAGTCAAGCCCTAAACACACAAGGGAGGAAACTACAAAGATCAGAGCAGAAATTAATGCAATAAAGACATGGGAAACAATACAAAGAATCAAGAATCAGAGTTGGTTCTTTGAAAGATTGAACAGGGCTGGGTGTGGTGGCCCATGCCTGTAATCTCAGCACTTGAGAGGCTGAGGCAGGAGGACCTCTACAAATTCAAGGCCAGCCTGCACTACATAGTGAGACCCTGTCTCAAAAAATAAACATTAATTAAATTGATAAAGCCTTAGCCAACCTTATCAAAAAAACTAAAGAAAAGAATCAAATCCATGCAATTAAGAAAAGGGTGAAATCACAACAGATCCTGCAGAAATCCAGAAGATCAACAATACCTACCTCAAGAACCTGTATTGAAATAAGATGGAAAACACAGAACTGAACAGATTCCTAGATATGTATGAATTACCAAAGCTGAATTATGACGATAAAAAAATTCTAAATAACCCCAAGTCAATGAATGAAATTGAAGACGTAATTAAAAACCTACCACGGCCAGGATTTAGCTCAGTGGTTCTGCCGCTTGCCTCGAAAGTGCAAGGTCCCGAGTTCAATCCCCGTTACAAAAACAAAACAAAACAAAACAACCCCAACAATCAAAATCTACCAGGCTGGGGATTTAGCTCAGTGGTTACACTGCCTGGTGCGCGTGCGCAAGCGCAAGGACCGGAGTTCGATCCCCCGTACCAAAAAAAAAAAAAAACAACCTACCAACAAATTGGGGCCAGGGATTTAGCTCAGTGGTTCTGGCACATGCCTCACAAGCGCAAGGTCCTGAGTTCGATCCCCAGCACCAAAAAAATAAAAATTAAAAACCTACCAACAAAGCAAAGCCCAGGTCCTGAAGGATTCACTGCTGAATTCTACAATAAATTTTGAGAAGACCTAATGCCAATACTTCTCAAATTCTTAAATGGAATTGAAACTTTTTTTCCCCCAGGTGCTGGGAATTGAACTCAGGACCCTGTGTTTGCCATGCAGGCAGCACCACTGAGCTATATTCCTCTCAATGAAATTGAAAGGGAAGCAATTCTCCCAAGTCATTCCTGGAAGCAAGCTTTACTCTGATACCAAAACCAGAGAAGGATCCAACCAAAAAGGAAAACTACAGAACAATCTCCCTAACGATCATAGCTGCAACAATCTTCAATAAAATACAGGCAAATAGTGCTCGCTTCGGCACATATACTAAAATACTGGCAAACAGAATGCAGCAAATCATTAAGGTTATACACCATGACCAATTAGGATTCATCTCAGGGATGCAGGATTGGCTCAACATATGCAAATTAATAAATGTAAAATACTATATTAACAGAGCCAGAGACAAAAATCACATGATCATCTCAATAGACAAAAACTGTTAGACAAAGTCCAACACCCATTCATGATAAAAACCCCACAAAAAATTTGAATACAGGCAGTGCATGCCTGTAATCACAGCACTCAGGAGACTGAGTCATGAGGATTACCGAAAGTCTGAGCCCAGCCTGAACTACAAATCAAGAACCCGTCTCAAAAAAAAAAAAATTAATAAATAAAAAATAAACTAAAATAAAACTGACTCTACACTAGCCATTACCAAACATAAAAGATGAGGGAACACTACCCAGCTGCATCCTCGAGACTAATATTACCTTTGTACCAAAATTAGAAGTCAAAGAATGCAAAGTTGGCTCAAAATCAAAAAAAATTTTGCAGTATCAATAGGATAAAAGGGAAAGGAAAAAAACCAAACAAACATGATTTTTCTCAATAAATGTAGTAAAAGCATGACAAGGTCCCACACCTTTTCAGAACAGGAATACAAAGTAGAAGATAACTTCAATTGATATAAAAGGTAGCTATACATAATCCTCAACGCATCACATGTCTACAGCTGGAAGAAAGACCTCTCCCTGTGAGAGATGATGTGAGGAACGAGACCTGATGTCTACCCTTGCCCCCTTTTTGGAGACAGGATCTGGCTATTTAGACCAGGTTGGCCTTGAGCACACAGCCATTCTGTTGCCCCAGCCAGCCTGGATAATAGGGCTGAGCCACCATACCTGCTCAAATGTCTACTTTATCATTTTTTGTCTCTCTTTTTCCTTTTGGGCTGGTACTTGGTATGAACCCAGAATTTTCACAGCAAACTACATCCCAGCTGCCCCTTACTTTTTTAAAATTTTGAGATAGTCTTGCAAAGTTGCTAACTTCCAAGTAGAGGGTCACAGATTTAGCTCAGTGGCACCGTGCCTGCCTTGCAAGTGCAAGGTCCTGAGTTCAATCCCCAGTACTGGAAAACAAAACAAAACAAAACCAAATTTTCCAAGTGGGCATAACTGGCAATCCTTCTGCCTCAGCCTCCCAAGTAACTGGAATTAAAGTGGCCAGAACTCCCATCATGCACCATCATACATGTCATTTTTTGCCACTTCTAGCCAACATTTTACTACATGTTCTACCCATTACAGTTACATACACACACACAAAAAAAGACATTCAGATTAGAAAGTAAAATGAACTCTACTTGCTGATGACATGATCTTGTATATAGACAATCATATAAAGTCCACCAAAAATTAATAAACTAATTTGATTAGTTTATGAAATACAAGAAAAATATATAAAGTCAATTGTACTTCTCAATAACTGTCAAGAAAACAATTCCATTTACAGTAGCAGAGAAAGTAATACTTTGGAATAAATTTAACAAAAGTGGTAAGTCATCCAGATGTGGTGGTGTACATCTGCAACCCCAGCACACTGAGGGTGAAACAGGAAAACTTCAGGTTCGAGCTTAGCCTGGGCAACTTAGCAAGGTGCTGCTCCAAACTACAAAAAAAAAAAAGAAAGAAAGAAAGAAAGAAAAAAAGAAAAGGTGGGGTGGGGATATAGATCAGTGAGAAGGCTCTGGGTTCCTATGGAAAAAACCCAGAGAGCCAGCTAAAGTCTATACTCTAAATATTACAGAACATTGGTAAAAGAAATCAAAGACCCATATAATGGGAAATATCATGGGCTGGAAGACAACATTAAGGTGCCAATGCTCCCCCTGGTGACCTATAAATTCAATGCAGCACTTACTAAAAATCCCCAAGAGCTCCTGCAGACATTGTGATTTTTTTTCTGGTACCAAGAATTGAACTCAGGACGTTGTGTTTGCCAGACAGGCACGGTGCCACTGAGCTAAATCCCTAGCCTGACATCAAAAATTCCTATGAAAATGAAGTGGTCTAAGAGCCACAACAATTAAAAAAGTTGGAAGACTCATACTTCCTGAGTTCAAAACTTACAACCAAACTGCAGTCAGCAAGACAAGGGCTAGCACACAGAACAGGCACTGATCCTGGGAATAAACCGTTGCAGTCAGAGTAATCCATGAGGAACAAGAACATGAACAAAACAAACATACAGCGCAACACTTAAAAGACAACTAAAATAGAAAGTGAGAGGCCTTGATGCAGCCCACAGAGCTTCTCTAGAGACACTGTTACAGCAATTTTAGGTTTACTGGAGGCGAAGAAACTGAGTGGCACTCAAGAGACGGGGAGGGAAACAGCTTTGTTTCGCTGGCCGACCCAGAGGTGTTATGTACTCCAAACTGAGCACTGACTGGGAGCTATACAGTTCTTTTATACTGTTACATGCGGAAACAAGGCTACAAAAGCAGAACAAAGATGTTTAATTTTACACAGTGAGAGTTTGCAACTCTGCACATCGGGTGGTTTCATTTGAGGAAGAGGAAACAGACTTTTGTAAAAACAGGATATGGTGATGTCATTATCTATACTATAGAAACAGATTTACCAGGGCAACCACAGGGAAGGGGAAGGTTGAAGGGGAACTGCTCACAAGGGAAACGAGCCTTCTTTACCAACATGGATGGCCAACATGCACACCAAATGATGCTGACCACAAGAAAGATAAAAAGCACAACCAAAATGAGCCATCACTCCAGGCTCAGGACAATTGGTAAAATAAGAATAACTGCAGGTACAGATGTGAATGAACTAAATACTCAGACACTAAAATGGGACATCTTTAGACTAACAATCTGGTGGCTCATTCAAAGGTTAAAAACACAACCATTATGAAATTAACTTGTAGATTTTTATCTAAGGGAACTACAAATTCATGGCCCCTTAACTGATGGCAACAGCATCACTCATAATGACACAAGATACAAAACAACCCAAGTACCTGTTACATCGTGAAAGCAAACACAAAACATGGCTTATCCATGCAGTGGAATATAACTCGGCAATGAAAAGATTAGTGTATACATGCTTTCATATAAACAAGCCTGAAAAGCATCATATTAGGTCCAAATACCCTAAACTGCATGAAATGTTCACAAAAAGCCAAGCTCCAGAGGCAGAAACTAGATAGATTTATAGTTGCCTAAGGATGGGTGGGTTGGGAATGAATGGGGAGTTGTTATTACTACAAAGTATGGAGATTTTCTTTAGGGTTGAGAAAATGTTCCTAATATAGTGATAATTGTACCAGTGTGAACACACTACAAACAAATGAATCATACACTGTGTATGAATAAGAACTATACAAATTAGTTGGAACTGTCCCTAAAACCCATCTCCTTGTTACTACTAGCTCAGCTGTGAGCACAAGACCCACTGCAAGTTACCAGTCTAGAGCTAAGCTCTGGGCAACCTGAAGTAGACTGGCCACACATCTGGAGATGCCAGGTCAGCCCAATGGAGGGGGGAGGAAATCAGAACTAAAAGGACTGCAGTTTGGCCAAAAAGGACTGAAATTTCCCAATGAGGATCAATTCTTTTTCAACTGCAGTGCTGGGATCAAACCTAGAGCCTCGAGCATCCAAGGTAAGAGCCGAACTCAGGTACATCCACTCAGGACCCAATTTTGAGTTCTTCTGTGGCACTTACCACCCTGTCTTTGACTGTGTCCTAGGCTGTTTATGCTGGTCTCCCCCCCAAAGTCTCCATTCCTTGAGAATAGGAATGATCTCTGATGCCTCAAGGAAAGAGGAAAGTAAACCCCACCCTGTAGCACTGCTCTTTCTGGCCTCAAGAGGGACCCTTCAGCCTGCATGGTGTGTAGTCACAATGTTTCAGAAGGAAGGGGATAGATTCTGTGGTTTCTTATCCCTTTTCTCTCTAGTCCTACTGTCTGGCTAGACTGGTTTGGATATTGCCATGGTAACCAGCAGTCACAGAAGATGGATTATGACCTACCTCACCATTAGCCACAGAGATTTGAGTGCTAAAGACTCTCTCACATCTCCTGTTTATGCTCCAGGAGTTGGCAGTGAATTTTCTCCCCAATATCTCCCATTTTTTTCCCCTTTGGAAGCTTCCGGTGTTGACGGAGACTCTCATATTGGTTCTTCAATCCCATGGCATCCTCATCCCCTAGCAGTGACCCCTCTGACACAGAGGACTGCAATTCTGAAACCAAATGCATGCTGAGCCTCTCTGGGGGCTGTCTCCCCAGTGAAGAGCCCTCGTCCTGTGAGGACATCATCCTTCCTGAAGACACGACTCCCAGTGTGTGTTCTTCAGGTGACCTCATCTCTGCTATCCAAGGCAGGTGGGGGCCTGAAGGGAACAAGAGATGGCCCAACCTATGAAAGCTACTTCAGGATGACCCACAGCAGATCTACAACCTAGGTATCACTGTGCCCTGGGCTGACGACAATGGCTTTGAAGAATCAGCTGCTCATGAAAATCTACAGAGGCAAAGATGAAACAAAATGTACTGAAGGAAAACTGGATGGTCTTGTGAAACTGCTGAAGACATTTCAGGGCTTTTACATGGATGATGAAGAAATCCAAAAGGAAGACAATGAAAATCCCCAAAAAATTCGGAAGAAGAAGAAAGATGAGGACCAGGATTGCCTCAAACTTACTCTGGCCAAAGACCTCAGGCTGAGCAGCTGTTCCCCTGCCCAGCTCACTCATCAGGGACATGAGGCATGTCTAGACTCGCCCATGTGCAAACCATCAGGAAACACAGATGTCATCCCAGTCCCAAAGCTGCCTGTGACACTGAAGGGACAGGAACGTGCCGAGGTGAGCAGAGCTGCCTCCCAGAGAGCAAGGGCCAGGCCCAGTGGGGAGCAGGTGAACAGCACGGGGCTGGGAGTGACCTGCTGTGAAGTGGGGCTGGATCCTGGGGGATGCACAAGACTAGCAAGAGGCTAAGACAGCAAGGAAAGGACTCAGGGAGGAGAGGCAGGGAAATACCAAGGGGCACGGGGGGGGGGGGGAACAAAGGGAAGCACTATTGTGATGCCAAAAATTGTGTGTGTGAATATTTTCAGTATTTCTGATTACTGAGACCGCACTGAAGTCGCCTTTCTGATAAAAGGATGTGAATTCCATAAAGGAGTAAATATTGACTCCATTGTATTGATATTACGTGTATCTAACTCATTCTCCCCTTCTCTGCAGACGGCAGTCGAGGGGAGCAGCAGCCACAAGTCAGGGATCACAGAGCCCTCCACCTCCTCTGCACACCCAGAGGATGACGCCCCCAGACCACAGAGAACCTGTTTGCTCATGGGGCAGGCCTTCCACCGGCTGCTCGAGAGTCCTTTCTAAGAGATGTAGAAGACAGGATCCTAAGCAGGACACCAAGAGCCGCCCTCAGCAGGCTCCAAAGAGAAGTTGATGTCTTAGAGGCAAATGGATCCAGCCTGAAGGACCCCTTGAGCAGTTAGGACCACCCCACATCCCCATATTTCCCCCCACTATGTGCTACCCCATCATCCCAAATACACATAGTTGATATTTCTCAATAAAGCACATGTTCTTGTCATCTGTGTCTGGCTCTTCCAGCAAGTCGTCTTCACTCAGGCTCAGAGTATGCAAGTGGCCCAGAGGACCTCGATTCCCTCTCAGGAAATGTTAGGCAGTGTGAAGCGTCCCAAACGGGAGGCATTCTTTTTCCCTCTCCCCGTTCTCACTGCATTTTACCCTATGTTATGGACGTGGATCTATCTTGTCGGACCTCACCTCCCACATCCAGAAGATACCACTGAACCCACCAGATCCAACCAAGGCGGGAAGGTGTGGAACTGAGCTCGGGACCTGAGCACTGGCCAGCGGGGCGGGTCCCTCAGGAGCCCACTTTAGTTCCTGTGTTCCCAAAGCCAGACACTCCTTTTCCTGTTCCTGAAGGACAACACTGGCTCCAGGATGCAGGCTTTCTCACCTGTTCCAGCATGCTGCTGGGTATGAGTGTGTTGGGTATAAAAAGTGGTCCATTTGGGAGGAATGTGAAGGCTGGGAATCACCTCACCACTCTAACCTTGCTTTCCTGATTCTCAAGATGGGAGAGTTAGTAATGCACACTGCACAGGCTACTGGGAGAACACACGAGGTAGTGCACCCACTAGTTCAACAGCAGTGTTGTTGGTGCCATTCATCGCTATCCTAAGGATCTGCCTGGGGACCTGACTCAAGGGCCATATAAAACAATTTGTCACCCTCACTGAAGTCAATCTGAATTTCCACACTGAAGCAATCCATGGTTATGAACAGCTAACCATCTGAGCAGATCTTGATTTAATCAGGTCCCACTGCACTCTGCTTTCTGAAACTTATACACAAACTGTCACTACAATTATCTCTAGAGGGTGGCTTCTTTGAGAAAGGCTGTAGTTCCTCTCTGGCTCCTACTCTCACTGCTATCAGCTCCCTCCCAGGTCCCTGGATCAGTCACTCTCCCATAGGTTCCCCCAGTCCCCACTCTCCAGCTTCACCACAAGCCTGTCTCCTCCAGAGTTCACATGGACAAGCACAGGAATCTTCAAATGTGTTCCTCTGCTCCATCTGAATGTCCTTTCCTTTCCTCCCTCTTCTTCCTGCCACAAATATTTAGCACACAGGAGCACATAGTCTGCTCCAGCTTAGCCAAGACGAGAAAGAGGACGGAGGTGCTGGCTCAGGTGACTTCTTAAAGATATAAAGCCATGGAAACACACGCTAAACAGGGCTAACGTTCACTACGATGGTCAAATACCTCTCTTATAATGGATAAGCTAAAATAGTTGTGAGCATTGATAAAATACATCTACATGTGAGAAATGCTTGTAAATGTTTATTAAATCATTTGAGTAATCAGTTAAAACAAAGTCAAGTATTCATAGGTTCTTAAAGTAAATACAAAGACAATATATCCTGGTGTATGGAATTTCTCTTAAATCTCAATCTATGTAAACGGTTTAAAATTGCTCTCTTCCTGGGTCATCACTAAAGATGCTCAGCATTACTATTCTGGCATAGATTTTATATGCAATGAAAGGGAGGTTTGCCCCTGGGGACTCCTTCAGCTCCTAGCTACAGTCTCTTGGGACTGGAAAAGCATTACTCTACCCTTCCCTTTCTCTCCCCTACTTTCACTTTTAGATAAACATCTTGGATGCAAAAGGACTTGGGATGGCAAACATTTTTTCTTTTGTTCTAGATTGTCCGGGCAAGGTGGTCCACACCTACAATCCCAGCACTTGGGAGCCTGAGGCTGGAGGATTGCCACGAATTGGAGGGGCTACATAGTGACTTTAAAGCCATTCTGAGCCACAAACTGAAAAGAGAATAAATAAAATAAATGACTAAATTTTTAAAACCAGTAAAGTACCTGAACAGGTTGTAAAGGGATTCTAAAACACAACTGTTAAAATTCTTGTTTGTGGGACTGAACTGCTCATAATTAAAAAGGCTCTTTTAAGTGCTTTTCAAAAGAAAATGTATCACGTTGATATGGAAGGAAAATCTAATTCTCTAAAGTAACAAGGTTTTCTTAAAACACTGGACAGCTCATAATTACATTTATAAAACTGACGTAAAGAACAAGGGTTGTATACATTTTTTGAAACAGGGTCTCGCTATGTAGTTCAGGCTGGCTTTAAATTCACAGCAATCCTCTTGCCTCAGCCTCCTCAATACATGAGGTACCACATCCAACCTCCTGTGTTTTATTGAGATTATTTCTTGTGTTTTTGTGTTGGCCTGCTGACTTAAGAAACTGTCGTAACAGAGGCAGTGTTTAAATTTCGGTTAGCTTTGTAAAGTCTTTTTATCCAGGGTATGTTTACACTCTGGCTTGATGAACCACTTTTATGTATGTGTCAATCTAAGAGTGAATGTGCTGTGAGCCTAAGATTTGTCTAAATGATAATATATGGACATCAAAGGACACAGGGTTAGTATACGCACATTACGCAAGATGTGTTCATTCAAGGCAACATGCTCTGTGTCTGGTCCTTTACCATATAAAATGGTGGGCGTAACTTTACACATTTGTATTCAGTACCATTAAATAGAAATCCATCTGTTGCCCAATCCTGCTACTTTAAAACCTGGTCTCCATGTGGCCTCGGAGGAATTGTTAAGAGTTGCACTTCCCCTGGAAATAAGCTATGTCACTGGTACAGACTTCTGCGTGGTTGTGGCACTAGTTACTGCTGGCTTCTTTGGATGTGAAATGCGATTATGTTTCTCCCAAGAACCTAGGTCTTCTAGAATAGTTAGGTAACCCTCTCACCACATTGGTGTATTCCAAGCCAAGATTGTTATAACAATAACCTTCTTTGGCTTATTACTCTTTGTAGTAAAGTGAAAATTTCAGTACATAATCTAGGTTATGCTCTTTCCAGTGTACGTGTACCCTACTTGTAGGAGACTGAATTGCTGCTCTGCGTGCTGAGAGTTCGATGATGGGGACAATAGTCCAGCCGCTCACAGTTCAGATGCAACCAGACTGCCAGCACCATACTTCAGGAGATCCATCTGCTCAGAGAAGGTTCTTTTTTGGTTAGAAAAGGCAAACAGCTCGGGGGTAGTGTCCCATGCTTGTAATTCCAGTACTTGGGAGGCTAAGGCAGAGAGATTGCTGGGACTTTGAGGCCAGCCTGGTCTACACAGTGAGTTCAAGACCAGTGAGAACTACATAGCAAGATCCTGACTCAAAAAGAACAAAACAAAACAAAAAAAGAAATGTAACTGTGCAATTAAATTTTGACACTACTACTTTATAATCACTAGACTTTACAAATTAAGCCTTGTAATTTGATACATCTCAGGAGAATCTCAAGTCATTGTCATTAAACCTTTAGAACTATTTACAGAACCATGAACAGAAAACAGTTTCCACCTCACTGGAGATATTTAGCTCCTCAGGCTGGCAACCACCTTGTTTTTCACATATAAGTGCATTCACAGCAGCAAGGAATTAAGACTACATAGCTGCCCCCAGACAAAACCCTTAAAGTTCTTCCAGGTCCACAAGATTACTTCTTTCGAAGTAAACTTGCATTTCTACACCCAGGACCAGTGTATTGTTCTTTTATCTCAAACTGAATGCTGTCCAGGTCTGTTTCCAGTAATGAAGCAAGCCCCTGAAGGCTGGGAGGGAGGCCTGCTTAGACAAAAAGCGCTTTAGTTAACCATTCTCTTCTTTTTTGTAGCACAGGGCATTGAACCCAGGGCATCTGGTGTGCTAGGCAAGTGCTCTACTGTTGAGCCACACCTCCAACACTTTTTATTTTGAAGGAGACTATCACTCAATTTCCAGGTGAGCCCCCTGTTAGTCTTGAAATCAATGATCCTCATGCCTCAGCCTCCCAAGTAGGAGATTATGGTTTATCATTCACCTTTACAAACATATTTTAAAGATGATGAGATTAACTCCCTAAACACCAGAGTGCCTACTGCAATGCTGATTATCTAGATTGGAAGATTCCTTATGCCTCTCACAGGTAACAGGGAAGAACAATGGTTGCCCTAGCCAAGGAATTCAGGGAGATAGTACTAACTTCAAAGAAGCCTGCAGGCAAAACCTGCTGTGCATGAGTACTGACCAGAGGCCCTGCAGCACCAACAGTAATGGGCTTCACAAACAGGAAGATCATTCAGAGCTCAAAAGAGGGCAACAGTGTTAAATGTCTTAGGCCATAAAACATACTTCCTGTAACACGATAGTAGCTAAAAGGAAAGCACTCACCATGTGCTGGGGACTGTTTTTATTTGGTGGTACTGGGGAGACTGAACTCAGGGGCTGCACAATGAGCTACATCCAACACCTTTTTTTGAGATAGGGACTAAGTCACCAAGTTGCCTCAGCTGGGATCAAACCTGCAATCCTGCCTCAGCCTCCTAGAGTGTTGAAATTATACATGGGCCACCACACCTGGTGGAAGCTTTTCTAAGTTTGCTCTACGTGTGAAACTTCTGTAACTTTCCTGCAACAAGTTCACAAGGTTAGGACTACTGTTATCCCCATTTCACTAATGATGAAACTGCAGCAAAGGTTAATGCTCCCGGGGTTGCACAGCAAGCGGTAGAGCCAAGTTCTGAGGTGACTGTAGAACCAGTCTTCACCATGCAGCAGCTAAGGCAAGTTCTGTGGTCACCAGAGACAAACCCCAAGGTCAATCACTTTGTCTGTACAGGAATGGCTCTCGAAGGCTGGAGCTCTTCCCCCACACTCCCACACAGCCCCAAGTGCCAGAAATAGTTAACAGTCAAGTCCGAATAAATGTGTAAGACCACACCTGATTTGGCCCTTTCAGCTACCTCACTGAGTACTATCTTCTTGGGCTACACGCACAGCAGCAGCAGAGGACCTGTGTAGCATGGGGCTGCCAAAAATCCATTTCCTAAGACCAGCAACTGAAATCTCCATACTATGCCAAGCATATTAATTATTCTCCAGCTTTTTAATCAAATGTATTATCTCCTACAAGTTTTTAAGGTTTTTTTCTTCTTTTTTTTTTTTGCAGTACCAGGGATCGATCTCAGGACCTTGCACTTGCAAGGCAAGTACGGTGCCACTGAGCTAAATCCCCGGCCCAGGTTTTAAAGTTTTTAATCAATGTTGATCCGTTGAATTAATACATTTCATTCCATAATAAAACCCTCCACAGTGCAGTATGAATAACTACTTCGTTAAATCAGGTAGGCTGATTTGACATACTCACCTAAAAATCATTTGCTTTTTAACTATTGTACATGTTCCCAGGTCCCTCCAAGGAAGCCAGTCCTTTCCACAGCGTGTTTTCTTCTTCGGTCCTATGGACAGCAAGAAACATTTTATGACTAAAAAATCACAGGGCTGCATAAAACTTCCTTAAGGATGCCCGGGAAGCATACCGAGTTGGCGCACGTAAAAGCGGAACAGTTAAAACTCGCCAAAAAATATCATTCTCTAAAGTTAGAAAAACAGTAACATTTACCTTCCAAGATCTTTTTATTATTATTATTAGTAAGCGAATCCCGACTGCACCGGGAGGGGGGAAAAGGTAACTAAAACCTCAACAGAAGCGCACGTCAACGCTTAATAAACACTATTTCCCACTGACCTAAGTCTCGAAGCAAAAAATGACAATCCCGACCCGAGCTCCGAGGCTTGCCTGTTAGCACAGCCAGGAAACGCTTAGCCGAGAGCTCTGCTGCCCCTCAGGGCGGCCAGACCGCTCGGGAGCGGCGCCTGCCTCAGAGGTGGAGCTGGGCGCGCCCCGCGCCCCTAGCCCGCGCCCCTAGCCCGCGCCCTTGCCTCTGCCCCAGCGGGAGCGGGCGCCGTTGGGCTCCGGACCCAGGCTCCGTGGGGGCGGGGCGCGCAGTGACCACAGGCAAAGAAAACAAAGGGCACTTTTCACTCCCGCGACCGCAGAGAACTAAAAACACGGGCGGACCTGGGAGGCCCACGGCTCCCCAACCCGCAGCTGGGCGCGCCGCGCCTAAGCCCAAGCCCTCTGCGACCTCTGGGGTGCGGCGAGGCGCCGCCCCCCGCCCGGCCCGGACCGCGGCGGGAAAGGCTTCGCAGGCAGGGCAGGGCCGGGCCAGCGCCCGGGGAGCCCGCAGCGCGGGCTCACGCCGAACAAAGCGCCGGAGCCGCCAGCCGTCTGCCCGCCAGCCCGCCGCCGCGCCCGGGGGCCCAGCCGCTCGGGACCGTCCGCCTGGCACTCACCGCAGCGCGCGGCCCTAGAGCGAAAGACGCCGCGCCCGACCGGGAAGTCGCCGAGCCCGCCTCCGGGGCGGGTCCCCGAACCGGCCCGCCCGGCTCCGCCCTCCCCGCGCCGCGCGGTCCTAAAGCGGAGCGCGCGGGTGCGCCGATTGCTGGGCTCGCCCGGCTGGTCGGAGCCTAACCCCACAGAGCTGGGTGGGAGCCGAGGACGTACACCTCAGTCTTTGCGGTCCGCTGTGAACAGTGCTGACTGATGGCCTCGGAACCAAGATCCGGAAGGGGGAGCAGCCAGCGTTCTCTGTGAAGTGCGCGCGATGCCCCCAGGACAGACTGAGGGGTTGAATGCGCGAGCGCCCTGCCGCAGAGCCACATCGTCTCTCCCCATCCCTTACCCCCGAGGAGGCTCACAGTGAGGTGTGACGTCCCCGTCCGAGCACTCCCACTCGGGAGGCCAGACCGAGTCCCAGTCCCTCCCTAGGTCCTCACTAGACCCCCGGTGGGCTAGGAGCACAGGAGAGCAGTCCCGCTGTGTCGTGGAGGCCAGAGTGTAATGGCAAACGGGAAACACCGAAAGGCACCCAGGACTTGAAGGCAGAAAGCAAACTTTACGTTCTTGGGCCTGGTCAAAGAACCAGGTGTTTGTCTTTTGTCCTTCTACAGCTTATATAGGGTTTGCAAGCAGGAACTAGTACAGAAGCAGGCCAAGCAGTTGATTGGTTACATATGATATCATTATTACTGATTGGTCTATAGCAAGTTCAAACTCAGGGTAAGAAACATTAGTTCAGGGTAGGGTCAGCTAGATAAGGGTGACAGATATTTGGAATATGTACCAGTTCAGGGTACCGTCTGCCAAGAAGGAATATATAAGGGAGACAGGTACTTGGAGTGGGCATCAGTTCAGGAAGGGTCAGCCACGAAGGAATTTGCTTGGGCTAAAAAAATAAAACTGCTCATGACCAACATTATCCTGCGCTGGTATCCCACCTGTCTGTTAGCCATTTTATTTTTCAGTCTCAAGAGCAGTGGCTCAGCCCCGTTGAAGTGAAGGTAGGGTCGGACTTCCGATTCTGCAGTGTCTTTTTTTTTTTTTTTTTTTCCTCTCTGCAGTGTCTTTTTATCTGGTTCTGTCCACCGGTCTTATCCAGTGTAGGCGTGGTGGCGGGAGCGTATTCTTGGGTATAACCAATCAGCTGCTCTGGGGGGGCTGTGTGAGGATTGTCCTTGCCCCCAGCAGCATGACTGATCCCTGGTCCTCACCACTGTTTGGGCCCCAGGTTACTGTGGTAGGAGAACCACTATTTACTCCGTCCATTAAGATCCATTAAGAACTGACCAGTAATGTCCAGAAATCGCTGCAAGAAATTAGACCTAGGGATTTTATAGGAAGTAAACAAGGAACCAGAAAAGCAGATGTGGCTGGTTCTTGCCATATGCCACGGGAAAGTTCCTTTGCCTTCAGATTCTGGCTCAGCAGCTCACTACTTTTTTTTTTTTGGACAGGGTCTTACTATGTAGTTGAGACTGGCTTTGAACTATGTAGTCCAAGCAGGCCTCAAACTCGTGGTGATCTTCCTACCTCAGCCTCCCAAGTGCTGGGATTACAAGCATGCAGATTCACTATGATACAACTTTGGAGTGAAATCACTTAGTTCAGATCTCTCACCAGTAAAATGGGCATAACCGTAATACCTCTCAGCACTTTTTGAGGTAGTTAATAAATAAATATATCTCACATGGAGCAGCTCCTGGAATATACTGTATTGTGTTTGGCCTACAAAAGGTTTTCCAGTGCCAAACCACAGGTAACTAGTTAAAAAACAGATCCAAGGGAGAGCGTGTTGCTGCCAGAAAGTCTGATACACACCTGGCTAACAGATTGCATTCCTGTAATCTCAGGACTCAGGAGGCTGAGGCAGGAGGACTGCAGCAAGTATGAGGCCAGCATGGGCTACATAGTGAGTTCAAGTCCAGCTTGAACTACATGGTGAGACTGTCTCAAAAAACAAAATAAAACCCGTTTAGTACATAAATTTCAAAAGAAATTAATTTAATATGAAAGTTATAAAAATATTTTTAAAAGCAACTGTGTGATATGGTAACATGCATTTCTTTTTCTGGTATTCACCTCCCAACCCCCATGATTGGTGTCAAACCCAGGACTCTCCATGCAAAGGGAATGCTCAGCTGCTGAGCAGCACTCCTCCCCATGCCTAGGCTTCTGAGCCACAGAATTGGGAGATTGAAAGTGCCTACTGTTTGCCCAGCTAAGCTTGCAGTGGTTGGTTTTGGGGCAGCAATAGAAAGTGCATATAATGGACTCCAAGAAAATGATGTAAGGAAACTAGATACTTAAAGAGCTCTCCCCCAGTGTGGACCAACTATACCATCATAGAGAGAAGTCAGTCTCTCTTTTAAAGTCCTTGGACTCTGGGTAAAAAGGGTGATTTCTGGGATGCAGAATGAACCAAGTATTAAAAACCCCATGTCTTGTGGCAAAAAGGACACACCTGATAGAGACTAGAATAATCAGGGAAACGTGAAAAACTAGGAGAACTGTCACAGGAGGTTAGGGAGGGGAGCAGCTCACCCGGGGAAAAGTCCCTCACATCTGTTGAGTGGTGGAAGTCAACCAGAAAACACCCTCTAGTCTTGAGAGGAAGGGAATAATTGGAGGCCTGAGCCTAGAAATACAAAGGCTCAAGAATAAGGGAAAAAAAAAGAATAAGGAAAATAAGCTGGGTGTGGTGGTGCAAACCTGTGATCCTGGTACTGCAGACAGCTAAGTTAGTTAGAAATTATTATAAGGCAGTTAGACAAAGCTGGGCCCTCAGCATAGAAAAACAGCTGAGGCACATTCACCAGTTAGCATTATAAAAAGAGAAGAGGTACTGTAATTACCTACTTCCCCTTGGGGATAAATGGCAGTGATTGATATTTTAAATAGACATCAATCTCCCTAGCCCATTTCCCTTCCAGAAATTCCTTGTATGGGACTTGTTTTCCCATTCAATCCTCATTTAATCAATATTCCGGGGGTGACTATATTTGTCATTTTATTGGTTGGTCATGGTTTTGCCCCACCTCATGCCCACCTTGTAATTTTCCATTGGATCTTATAGTTTTGTCCCACTCTGTACCCACCTCACCTTACGGCTTTGCTCAATAAAATGACTTTGAAAAGCAGGGTAGGCAGGCAACCCACTTTCCAGTCCCCCTTCTGTCTCTCTCAGATAGGAGCAATCTTTCAGTAAATTTTTTGTACTCCTTTGTTCCCAGAATTCATTCTTTGATTTTTTTCTTTCTTTCTTTCTTTTTTTTTTTGGTGTTTTGAGACAGGGTCTCACTATGTAGCCCATGCTGGCCTTGAACTCATGGTAATCTTCCTGCCACAGCCTCAGATTATAAGCGTGAGCCACCATGACTCATTCTTTGATTTTTGAGAGCAGGAACTCACGTTTTGGATATCTAGCAGATTGGGAGTTGTAATATTTCCCTTGTTTGGGTTATTTTTGCTATTTGGATTACTTGCCCTATATCATTTTTGGATTACTTGGTGCCCTATATCACCAACACTTGGGAAGCTGAGGAAGATCACCGTGAGCGAGGAGCCAGCCTGGGCTACATAGTGAGTTTGAGGCCAGCCTGAACTACAAAGCAAGATCTTGTCTCAAAAAGGGATGGGGGGAAGACAGAGATGTAGCTCAGCTTGAAGGCACCAGTTCAATCCTTGGTACCAGAAAAAGAAAAAAAGAACGGTGCCAGTGCTTAGTGTTTAGCTCAAAGGTTAGCCTTACTTAGCTTGTGCAAGGTCCTGGGTTGGAGCTTCAGCACACAAACACACAAAATATAGTAATGATATAAGATAAACCAAAAGCTCCCTTAACCCCTACATACCTCACTGCCTTTTACCAGATATTAATAAAGACATTTTACTTACCATTTTATTAAATAGCACATGGTGCATATGTCTCTGACTTTTGCTTTATCCAACTCGTTATAGCAATTCCTCCAAATCTTAAGTTTTTTTTTTTTGTGGTACCAGGGATTGAACTCAGGACTTTGCACTTGCAAGGCAGGTATGGCACCACTGAGCTAAATCTCTGGCCCTTTTTTTGTTTTGTTTTTTTTTGACAGAAGTTCTCCCTATATAGTTCAGGCTGACCTTGAACTCACAGCAATCCTCCTGCCTCAGCCTCCAGTGCTGGGATTACATGCATGCCACCACCATGCCAGACCTAAGTCATAACTCTTAAATTGTGAAAGAAAATATTGCTAGGTGTGCTAGTGCATGGTAATCCCAGCACTTGAGAGGCTGAAGCAGGAAGATGTCAAATTCAGGGCCATTCTGGGTACTTGGCACAACTACATCTCAAAAAAAAAAAAGAAAGAAAGAAAGCAAGCAAGCAAGCAAGCAAGAAAGAAAGAAAACCTGGATACTTTCAAAAGACCTCATTGAGCTTCATTAGAAATTAACAAGCCAGTTTTGACTTCAGGAGCTGGACTCCAACAATTAGAAAGGCAAAGGCAACTGGACTCTGAGGAATTAGACAAAGCTAAACTCAAGCAATTAGGAAGACAAAGATAAAGAACTCAAGACCTTGGAAGTTCCTGGGCAGTGTGATTAACATAGGAATCAAAAACTTACCCTCTACTTAATCCTTTAGTTTAAACTACCTGACCACAAGGCTCCCACTTTCCCCTCCACCAAAGGACAAGTAAAGATTGCCTGGCCAGAAGAAATCCAAGATTAGGATATAAGACAAAAGGGAGCCAATCAGATTCCAAGAGCCTTGGTTGGACAAAGATCTCAATAAAGGAGCTGCAGACAGGAAATTCATGAGCTACTTTCCAATACTCCCTACTGGTCCAGATTTGCTGTCTGCCATGTCTGTCCCCCCTACCACCACCCCTTTCTGCACCTTCAAATAAATTGTCTTTTGATTTTAAACTGCTTCTTTAGTTCTTTCACCCTAACTGGGTTTAGGATCCCGGGATCTGTGTGGTCCAGCAGAGCAGTGGCTGATACCCACCCCTGGACATTACAGAGTGGCATAGCATGACATGGTGTGCAGCCCACCTCCAATGGCACAGAGCAACTGGTATGAGTCTGGAGGAGGAGGCCACGAGCTCACCTCTGCACACAACACATGCTGGGGAATCCATGCTGGGGAAGGCAGGCAGTGGAGGGAGGGGATTCTGGCTAAACCAACCTGCCAGGATTCTTGCTGAAGACTGTTGGACCTCGCTCCCAGATTAGATTAGCGATGATCTCTTGAACCACGACACAATCATGAGAACTTACTGGAGAACTTTATTTTTCGGCCGGGATCCATGTACACTCCAACCGAGTCAGAGGACACAGGCCCCTACTGAAATAAGGACTGCATATTTAAAGGGAAAAAACACAGAAAAAGTCCCTCTTCCCATTCTCCTGGGTTACGGATTGTTGCAGAAGCTGGTTACAGAAGCCAAGATAAGCACAGTTAGTTCCTCCAATTCCCCTGGGTAACGGATTGTTGCAGATCACGTGAAACACATTTTCTGTTTATTTTATCTTGAGGTTACATGCATCAGTTAGGAGTGGGATTTTCTCCTGGGAGACAGAGTGCACCTGGAAGTCACATATTTATAAAATGGAGGAGAATGTTCTCAACATGGTGCTGGTATTGCTAGGTTGCTAAGTTGAGTTTCACATTCCCCACTGGTTCTGGTCCATTTAATCAAATCTTTGATTCATCCTCCATTTCTTCTGAAGGGAGAGGATTGTATTGTCCTCTCAATACCATTAGTTTAACAGAGTTTACTCGTTGTTTAATATAATTGGTTAATGAATTTAAGATGCAGGGCCCTATCATTAGCAGTAACAAGAGGATAAACAAGGGTCCTGCCAAGGTGGATATTAGAGTCATTGCCCAAGGTAACCAATTGAACACAGTTTGGTACCAGCTTTGTCCTTTTTGATTCCAATATTTTTCCTTTAAATCTTCTCTTACCATAGCTAGGGTGTCATGGATAGTCTCTGACTTGTTAGCATAAAAACAGCATGTTTCACCCAAGGCTATGCAGAGCCCACCTTGTTTCATGAATAATAAATCTAAACCCTTTCTGTTTTGTAATACTACCTCAGCTAATAAGTCTACTTGTTTTTCTAACCTGGAGACTGAATCTTCTAGATAACCTAGATCTCGAGCAACCTGATGACTGAGGGCTTTGAAACTAGAATCTTGTATTATTAAGGAGGAAGTCCAAATGGTTACCAATCCAGCCATGCCTAACCTGAGAAGTATAGGGACCAAGACAGGTGCAGCTCTTTTGGTGCAAAAGATCTCATAGGGGTTGGAGATTGAGCCTAAATCTTCTCATCCTCCTTCTCGATTATAATACAGGACCTGGGGGAGCACATACACTGTTACACATAACAAGCTATCAGAATTTTCAGCAAACTGAGATTTTGGTATGCACTTGGTTAGCCCTTCAGTACAAGCAAACCATGTCTCAGAAGTAGCTTTGTAATGAAGGCCAGTTTTATCTGATATATGGTTAGTGAAAGTCTTATTACATAGACTTTGGTAAGGGGAGTTTCCACATTAAAAGTAGGGCCGGCAAGACATGTCCCTGTTCCTTGAATGTCTCCCAAGGTCAGTCTTGGCCTGTCCCAGGTACAGTTATATGAGGACATAGATATACGGTCAGTATTTGTTCCAATTCCCAGATAGTAGGGGGGTTTGGGTCTAAACATAATCAACAATAATTTGCTTCATTGTCTTCAGACAAATTTAGCAAGTTGTGGATATGAGCCAACATCTGTAAGATTGGGGTAGCTGAGTTAGGTCTGGCAGTGGTGAGGGGTTTGTCCGGGAATTGGTGGGGGTTGACTCAGTCATAGTGGGAGCTAGAGTCACCTTCTTAGGCTGTTGGGGGTCTATGGACTGGGATAGGTAAGGCTAACTCTCTGTTAGGACCCATAGGTATAGGAAGGGGTCTGTATCTACTTCTCTGTATTGTAAATTCTACACCAGGGTCCCATCCCGTGACATATAACCTGAGCCCCCATGTTTTTCCAGCCTTCCAACTTGAGTCTGTTATCCTTTTAATGTTGACTTTTATAGGATAACAGGTCCCTGAATTACAGCTATTATGATATAATGTTGTGGGGGAAATGCTTTTCCAAATGCCCTTCACTTGGACTTGCCAGGGGGCTATAGTTTCACATCCCCAGGCACCACGGTGATAATCTCCCTTCCCCCCACAATCAGAAGTGCCCTCTCCCAGACAAACATAGAATTGAATGGGATGTGTAATTGTGCACCCTCCTGTTCCTCTAGCTAGACTCCATGTTTCTGAAAACAGACTACACAGACTTAAACTGAATTCAACTTGGCTGGTACTGGGACCCTTACTGACGGAGCCTGCCATCACTTGTCGAACAGCACCTGAATAGGGGAGTGAGGATGAAGAAAAAGAAAGACACAGAGATAGAGTCGGGAGGGCTCCCAGAGAGATTGAGAGCCCAAGTTTTTTGTTTCTGGATCTTTTATACACTGAACAGGCTGTGGCTATTTTTAGTCCTGGCCTTGATACAGAAATGCCCACTTCTCTTTTCTTTGGAATTTCCCCATTCTCTAGAATTTCCCTGTTCTTTTAGTTCTTTATATCTCTGGGTAAAAGAACATTCATCATGGCACAGGACAATCTTTAAAGATAAGCATTTGGCTTGGCAGGGACAGAATAGTCCCAGAGCTGATATCTTGTCCTTTACGGTGGAGGGCAAAGTTAAAATGGAATCTTCATAGCTAACACTGCCTTTCACATCTCCCCCTTTTTTATATTATATGTCAAGTTCCCTTGATCACGCAGATAGACTGTGCCTGTCTTAGGCAAGGAATACAAAGAAATCCCTTACCCATCATGGAGTCAAGAGTGTCACAGTACTCTTGCTCTGTCTTAGGTTGGTGATTTCCTGTACTTCTCTTACCCATCATTGACTACCAGCCTCTGCAGGGGATTACACCATGGGCCTAGGTGGCGCAGCATATAATTGTAGACCATGGATACTTCCAGCCATCCTCATTAAAGAATGCACAAACACCCGCAGTAGCACCGGAAGGATCATGCATCCAAGAAGTAACCCTCCTCCAATGATTACTACAGAAATGAGTAACCATGTAAATGAAGATGCAGATGGCAGAACTTTTCTAATTTGTTCAATAAAATCCTGTGCAGCCTGGGTTGCATCAAATTTTAGGGGCTCTACATTTTGGAGATCCATAATTTCCTTATGAAGCTGTATTAAATCCAAGGACACATTCGCACTGTGCCAGACCCCTTGCAGATGTTTCCTAATCCTATCCCACTCATAACTTGCATCATTATATATCTTACTAGTAACACAAATCCATTGATAATCAGCATGACATTTTAATTTGTTTCTAATTTTAAGCCCTTGTATTTCATTTCCTAAATATGTGACAATAGAATATAGGGCATCTATTCTTTGCTCCATCTTAAGATCTATATCCTCCTGTGTTTTCAATGCCATAGTAACATTTTTTGACAACTCATTCACATAATATGCATTTTGTATAGATTGAGAGAGGGCAACGGCGGCAGTAATGGCAGTGGCTATAAGGGATATAAGTGCAATTACTCCAGCAATAATTAACCCTACTACTCTTTTTTGTCTACTTAGAGCCTTATTAATTTCTTCAAACACCTGTAATCCCTGATCTGCATACCATGCCCCCGTAACATTAACTGGCGTCATAACAAATGCTGGCTGCTGCAGAACCATCACCTGATTTTCTGTCCGGGTGATACAATTACTTATTTGAAAATTAAAGCAAGTAACATTATAATAATCATTACCTTTCTGAATATTAACGTTTCCTACAAGCAATACATAAGGGCGCATGACACATGCAGTGACATTTCCTCTGGGATGATAAGAATTCTCGGGTTGGGCCTTAACCTCATCCAAAGCTGCAGCCAATTTCCAAATATATGTTTGAGCATATCCTTTGTCACTCCACCATAACCCTGCAGAGAGCGCTATCTCACTTAACGATGTGGGACTAGGAGAGGAAGAATTATACATCTGAGTAGTGGCATAATCCTGAGATTCAGACCAATCCAAAACATAAGTATCAAATCCAGTAATATTATATCTCACAGGGGCATCCGCCGTACATCTCTTCCATGGAATAGTGTTATTGGAGCATTCTCTCCTCCCACAAGGTGGAAAAGTCTGAGGCACTACACCAGTGGTCTCCATACCCACAGGTAGATGTAGACGGACTCCAGTGATCCCGCCTTTGCATTGATCTACCTGCCTTTCTGCCAGGGTGCAAGCACTCAGTCTTAT
Organism: Heterocephalus glaber; assembly: GCF_053883595.1. NCBI lineage: Eukaryota > Metazoa > Chordata > Mammalia > Rodentia > Bathyergidae > Heterocephalus > Heterocephalus glaber. Next base: position 5,026,534 of record NW_028258444.1, on the reverse strand, counting down.
ACAACCAGTCTTATTGATTTTGGAGAAACATATGGGGGTTCCGGTTCCTGATCCCGTATAGTTGAACGATCAGGCCTCGTTCTTGTCAGGGGCTGCCGGCTCATCCAACAGCCTGGTATTGTTCACCCATACCATTACTTCTCCACTTTCCCAGCTCATTGGATGTACAACAGGTGGATCAGGTACATAAGCCCAATAAACTTCCCCATTAAGCATCATCATCAGATTTATCAGCAGGACAGTTGTCGGGATCATCCTGAGGGGCAGGAGAATTTCCTGTGAAATGGACCAATCTTTCAGGCAGCCACCTGGCACCTTCAGCGTCCTGCAAGAAAACACAAACATGCCCTCGCCCCCATATCAATACCGGGTCAGGGCCACTCCATACACCCATGAGGGGATCTTTCCACCTCACTTGAGCATATGATGATTTAGTTTTAGGATGCCACAGCCATTCTGCTGCAGTCATTCCATGAGCATCCACAATCAGAAAGTTCAAGATGAAGAGAACATGATGTAAATAATTCTGTGGGGATAAAGGGTATAACTCCCCCTTTTTTATTTTGTGCAATTGATTTTTTAGAGCACCATGGGCTCTTTCCACAATCCCTTGGCCTTGTGGGTTATAAGGAATACCTGTCTTATGGGCGATACCCATCTGTTTACAAAAGATTTGAAAAGCTTTACTAGTATATCCCATGCCATTATCAGTTTTAAGAATGATAGGGACCCCAATTGTGGCAAAGCATGTTAAGCAATGGGCTATCACATGCTTCGTAGCTTCTCCAGTTTGTGCGGTGGCCATAATAAATCCCGAAAAGGTATCAATACTTACATGTATATATTTTTGTTTTCCAAATTCGGCAACATGGGTAACATCCATTTGCCATAACTGATTGGGTTTAAGGCCGCGGGGATTTACCCCATAATGAGGGACAGAATGATGTGTAGGACAGGCAGAACATTGCTTAACTATTTGTTGAGCGGCTTCTCGAGTTATATGGAATTGTTTTCTTAAGCTGTGGCTATTTTGATGATGCAGTGCGTGAGACTGCTGAGCTAATTCCAATTGACAGAAAGCTATTAGCCATTTAGCCTGATCCACAAGATCATTTCCCTTTGCCAGGGGCCCAGGAAGCCCAGAATGAGCCCTAATGTGACCCACATGACAAGGACAGGTCCGGGCATGTATGCACCGTTGTATCTGAGCAAATAGCTCCTGTATTTGATTATTGGCAGCATCAATATAAGCAACTGTTTCAAGCACCTGTAAAGCTTTAACAATATAATGACTGTCTGTATACAAATTGAAAGAATAATGGGCCAAAAGTTTAAATACCATAGTAATGGCACGAAGCCCAACAATCTGAGTGGAGGTGGGGGCTGTATGAACAATCTGTGGCTTGCCGTGAATAACATATGCCCCAATACCATTGGAAGACCCATCAGTGAAAACCACTTGAGCATTTTTTATGGGTTCCTGTTTCATAATCTTGGGAAACACCAAAGGATGAATATTAACAAATTGCAATAATTTATCCTTGGGGATATGGTTATCTATACATCCAGGGTAATGTACAAAAGCAATGGCCCACAGGTCCACATTTTGGAATAGCCAATCTAACTGTTGTTTGGTAAACAGGACTCCTATTAAGGAAGGCTCCGCTCCAAAATATTTTCGAGATTCCTCCCGCGCCATATGAACTAGGCACGCCACAGATTCATAATAGGGAGTTAACACTCTGGCTGGAGAAACAGGCAAATGCAACCAAAGCAAGGGACCATCTTGCCATAAAACGGCAGTGGGAGTACGTGCTGTTGCCAGAACATAGGCAGCCCATCCTCGAGCATAATCTATATATTGAACTTGTTGTCATTCTATAGTTTGTTCTATCTCACACAAGGCCATCCAACCTTTTTCAGTTAATTTTCTAACCGATGTAGGTTCAGAATCTCCCCGGAGGATATTGAATAAAGGTTTTAATTCTCCGGTGGAGATTTGTAAATATGGTCTAAGCCAATTAATATTTCCTAACAATTTCTGAAAAATCATTTAAAGTGTGTAAATTGTCTTTCCTAATTTGAACCTTTTGAGGTAATATAGATTTGGGATATAACTTATGTCCTAAATAGGAATATGGTGGCTCAGTCTGAACCTTTTTAGGTGCAATCATCAATCTGTGATCCTTCAAAGTTTGTTGTAAATGAGCATAGGCTGTTAATAAGAAGCCTTCTTGTCTATGAGCTAAAAGTATATCATCGATATAATGAACAATATAGATTTGGGGATATGTTTGCCTAACTACATTTACTACTTGAGCTACAAATTTCTGACATAAAGTAGGACTATTAGCCATACTCTGAGGCAACACTTTCCAATGATATCTCTTCATAGGCTCCTTAAAATTTGTTGAGGGTACGCTAAAAGCAAATCATTTACAATCTTCAGGAGTAAGTGGAATAGTATAAAAACAATCCTTTAAATCTACAATGATCTTATAAGTATTTCTAGGCAAAGCTGATGGCATAGGCAACCCTGGTTGCAAGGCTCCCATTACTTCCATAGTCTGATTGACTTTTCTAAGATCTTGTAATAATCTCCATTTCCCTGATTTTTTCTTAATGACAAAGATAGGAGAGTTCCAAGGAGAATTAGAAGGAGCTACATGTCTGCTATCGAGCTGTTCCTGTACTAACTGCTCAGCAGCTGTAATTTTTTCCTCAGTGAGAGGCCACTGATCCACCCACACGGGTTCTTCACTTTTCCAAGTAATGGGATCCGCGTGGAGTACAGGCTGACCAGTGGCCTCCTTCAAAAACACCCTAAGCCGGTTCTTGAAGGTCTTTGGATCGGCATTAAAGGTTCCCGTATCCCCTGACCTTTAGTTCCCAAGCCCTGATTAGGTAAAAGCCCTTGCTCAAACATTCGGTGGGTGACCTGTTCACGAGGACTATACAAACACACCCCTATCTCTTTCATAACATCTCGGCCCCACAGATTGACCGGCAGCCCCGGCACGATGTACGGCTGGAATCTACCCTGATGACCCTCGGCATCTTTCCAAAGTAAAACATTACTACTCTGTTCAGTGCTTTGGCTTTGACCTATTCCTTGTAATTGTGTCATTGTCGGTTGCCTAGGCCATGCCTTAGGCCATTGGTCTGCAGTTAGAACTGAGACGTCAGCCCCAGTGTCTAGTAGACCCTGAAAATTTTTTCCATTGACTGTCAGGGTGAGCTCAGGTCTTTGGGCTCCTATAGACTGCACCCAATAAACATCTGAGGAGCCAAATCCAGCATCTCCTCTTTTTTCTCTTTTTGTTGGATTATTTGTTAGCACTTGAGGGAGCAACAGCAACTGCGCTATACATTGTCCTGCTTGCATTACAGAGATCCCGGTAGGTGAATGAGTCATAATTTTAATTTCTCCAATGAAATCCCCATCTATGACCTGGGGAGCAACCAGAATACCATTCATTGTAGCGCTACTTCGACCTAAAAGCAACCCTATCATCCCTGATGGTAGGGGTCTATAAACTCCGGTAGGTAGGGCCTGCATCCCCATTTCTGGGGTTAATACTGTGAAGGCGGAGGGACTGAGGTCCAGTCCTGCACTGCCTGTGGTTGCTCTGAAGAGATCCTGAATGGATTTCCTTGCTGGGGAATGAATGTTTGAAGTGCTCCATAACATTGTTGTGGGGCCTGGGGCAGGCCCCTCCTCCTGTTTCCTGCTGGAGAATATTTCCCATGGCATCCTTTTTGGATTTACACTCATTAGCCCAATGATTGCCTCTTTTGCATCTGGGACACAATCCAGGCCCATTTCCTTTTCCTGCATAGTTCGAATTAACTGGAGGGGTCTCATTGGGACATTGCCAAACCTGATGGCCTATTTGACCACATCCAAAACAACTCCCTCACGGACCTGGAACCCTGCCTTTGGGATTCCTCTTTCATTGTTGGAACAACACTTCTTTAATGGTTTTTCCTTGCAAAGCCGCTGCCATGGCAAGGCCCTGAGTATAAGCAGCCCCAATGTCAGCACACATTCTAACATAGTCTGAAATGGTGCCTTTTTTTCTAAATGGTCTTAGGGCTGCCTGACAGGTGGTATTGGCATTTTCATAAGCTAGTTGTTTGACCAGCAATAACCCTGCATCGGAATCCCCCAGCAATCTACTGGCAGTCTGCATTAACCTGGCTACAAAATCTTGAAAAGGCTCATCAGGTCCCTGCCTAATTTTAGATAAATCTTCTGTCTGCCTTCCTGTAGAAGGCAGCTTATGCCAGGCCTGCTTGGCAGTGGTATTGACCTGTGCATATACTCCTGCAGGAAAAATTGATTGGCGAGGTCCACATATTGCCACTCCCCTGCTAACATGTCATAATCAACATCATTTCTGTTAGCTTGATTTAATTCAGCTGTTCTCTGACACTGCTCGGAAAATTCTGATTTTCAAAGGAGAAAGTCTCCCCCAGACAAGCATGCCTTGGCAAGCTGTTTCCAATGCCCTGGAAGCAGCGCATCTGTACTCAGCGATTCTAACATGGCCTGAGTAAAAGGTGCAGTAGGACCATATTGCGCACATGCTATTTTTAGCTCTTTGAGCTGTTTAAAAGGTATTGGCCGATGCGTTCTGACCATATTCCCTTGAGCATCAGCTTCCTCAAATACTGGACAAGCTAAATGAAAGCCCTGGGTATCTTCTCCTCTGTCAACCGCATGTTGCAGGGTAGCTTGTAATGGCAACAGAGACCGAGAGTTGACAGACAAAGGTCTGGGTCCTGGTGGATGTTTGATCATGGCTATAAGAGGGTCAGTTTCTTTTTTTTTAAATTTTGGACCTACAACCGGCGGGGGATCAAGACCAGCAATTATACTAGGAAACATTCCTCCCTCTCCCTGAGTCTTCTGGTCTTCCTCTTCCACCGTTAAGCCTGTCTGCCACTGCTGGCAAAGAGACTCCAATGTCTTTTCCAACCTAGCAATCTTTTCGGTCACATCCTCATTCGTTGACCATTTGAATTTTTTGGGTTTTTTGGCCGTGGCTACAACAGGGAGGGGGGTCCAGTCCTCATTGTTATACCTAGCAGCCTCTTCTTCCAAATCATCAGCATCTCCCGGCTCTAAGGGACCCTCATCTGGAAAAAGGCCCTTCCTTAGTGCAGGCTCCGCATCAGCATACACTGGTGGAGCAGATGGCTTAGTTTCACTTTCTATAGGAGGCGGAGGGACAACCTCGGGAACATCAGTCTTATCAGACTCCTCCAAGGAAGGACTTGAGGAGGGTCCTTTAACCCTCTCTCTCTCATGCTGAGGGTCCAAACTATCTCTAATTAAAGCCCATAAACTAAAAGTATCTATAGGAACTTTAGTGGATCCATGACCATCGTAATAGTCCTGAAGTTGCTTTCCCACCTTATTCCATACTTCTAAATCTACTGTGCCTTCTTCAGGAAACCAAGGACAAACTTTCTCTACAAACTCCAGGAAATTACGTAATTGTTGATGCCCTACCTTTGCTCCACGAGTGTGAAGCATATTTTTAAGCAAATGTACAAAAAGCATTCGGCTATTACCATTACCCATCTTGTTACTCCCGAGTGTACTCACCGCCCTTGAATTACTTATCGGAGCTCACGATCCGCGGTGTCCTTCACTATGGTCCCCCATATTCAGGTCCCTGTTCGGGCGTCACCCGTGACGGAGCCCGCCGTCACTTGTTGAACAGCACCTGAATGGGGAAGTGAGGATGAAGAAAAGGAAAGACACAGAGATAGAGTCGGGAGGGCTCCCAGAGAGATTGAGAGCCCAAGTTTTTTGTTTCTGGATCTTTTATACACTGAACAGGTTGTGGCTATTTTTAGTCCTGGCCTTGATACAGAAACACCCACTTCTCTTTTCTTTGGAATTTCCCCATTCTCTAGAATTTCCCTGTTCTTTTAGTTCTTTATATCTCTGGGTAAAAGAACATTCATCATGGCACAGGACAATCTTTAAAGATAAGCATTTGGCTTGGCAGGGACAGAGTATTCCCAGAGCTGATATCTTGTCCTTTACGGTGGAGGGCAAAGTTAAAATGGAATCTTCATAGCTAACACTGCCTTCCACACCTTATTAACTTGGCTGACCACTCTGCCACTTGTAGTCATTCTGAGTTCCCAAATTTCTGTTTGTGGTGCATAGGGGTTTCTAGCATCACTTCCCTGAAACCTTATTAGACATAGGATTAGCATAATTATGGTTTTGTTTCCCATCCCAGTCTTATCTTTTGATCCCCTGTCAGTGGTCTCTCTAGAGGGAGACTGGAGACCCCAGAGAGCACTGACCTTTAAAGAAAGAAAAGGAGACAGCCTGGGGGATGAATAGCAGTTTATTCTCCTGACACTGTTCGACAATCACAAAGGAAAGAAGTAAGGCTTTTATACATATAGGAAAACAGCTTAGTCATTCTGGTTATTGTCTTTTTGGTTTTAACATCTGGTGATAACAAGTGACTCTAAGTGACTCACAAAAGCTACAGGACAATTTACATGTCCCTTGTTTCTGTTCACTGATCTGTACATCTAAGAATACATCGAAGCTCTCTTCTTATCAGATGGTACCAAGAAAGCAGGGCAACCTCGGTAGAAGTCAAGCCTTGGCCCACCACAAACATCACAGATGTACATAGTGAACCATATCTCTCTCACCATCCGTAGCGTCATTGGGTCGAGGTCCTCTGACCCTGGACAATGGTCACTAAGAAAGCTAGGAAACCATGTTTTTCTCCCGTAAAACTTTTACAGCATCTCTTAAAGTTTCCTGGAATTCTTTTAACAAACAGACTTGTGGAAATTCCCAGAAATGACTTCTTAATTTTTCTCAGTTAACAACTTCTTGTGATCATATTCTTACAATAAGATAACTAAATTCTACAATTTCCCACAATTCCCCCATTTTGTTTTATTTAGGCTAAATTCTTTTTTTTTTTTGGTACCGGGGATCGAACTCGGGTCCTTGCACTTGTGCAGCAGGCACCAAAACCACTGAGCTAAATCCCCAGCCCCTAAATTCGTGATTATAACATCAAAAAGATCAAGAGATGGGATCTTGAAAGACCAGGAAGGTAGACATCTTATGCCAGCTCAATTTGATGTTTGGTCCTTCTATAATTTTATAAAACAGCAAGGAATATAATAAAAGAGGAAATAATATTGAAAAAAATCATCCTTTTTTTATATTAAATTCTTTTATTGGTACATTGTAAGTACACAACACAATTGCATTTCTCATTGGGAATTATACCTTTATATAATGCATCTTGCTTCTTATTTTTCCCCATTCCTAGCCCTCCCTTCACGCCCTCCACCCTTCACTATTTACAAAGACTTTATTTCCGTTTTTTCCATTTCTCATCATTTTTCCTTTCCCTTCTTTCCTTTCCCCTGTGCCTCCCACTACCCCTACCCCTTTGGACCTTTTATTCCTATTTTACATTATCGATTATTCATTCTAATCATTGGTACATTTTAGGTATACAATATAATGACATTCATCATTGGAAATTTGCACTTTTACATAGTCTCTCTTGGTTCTTATTTTTCACCCTTGCCCAGCCCTCCCTTCAACCCCCCCAGCCCTCATTATTTACAAAAATTTTGTTCCTATTTTTCCATTTTCTCATATTAATCCCATTCCCTTCTATCCTTTCCCTTAGCCCTCCCACTTCCTTCCCCCTTGCCCCTTTTCTTCCTATTTCACATGACCTATTATACATTTAGTCCTTATTTACACTTTCAGTTTCTCACACCAGAGAAACTATTCGGTATTTACACATCTGTGTCCTATTTATTTCACTTAAGAGTATTGCCTCAATGTGCATCCACTTAGCTATAAATGTCTCTAATTTCTCATTTTTTATGGCTGAGTAGTACTCCATTTTATTTAAAAACCACATTTTCTTTATCCAGTCTCCAGTTGATGGGCATTTGGGCTGTTTCCAAGTTTTAGCTATTAAAAACTGTGCTGCTATGAACATGGGTGCACATATATCACTGTGGCATGATTCTTTTAATTCTTTGGGGAAGATCCCCAGCAGTGGAATAGCGGGGTCAAATGGGATTTCCAGTCCTAGTTCTTTGAGGTATCTCCATACTGATTTCCACAGTACTTGCACCAGTCTACACTCCCACCAGCAGTGGAGCAGGGTTTCTCTTTCCCCACAGCCCCGCCAGCATTTGTTATTGGTTGATTTCATGATAGCAGCCATTCTTTCTGGAGTGAAGTGAAATCTCAGCATTGTTTTCATTTGCATCTCTAGAATGACCAGTGAGGTTGAACATTTTTTCATGTATTTATTTGCTATTTCTACTTCTTTGTCTGAGAAATGTCTGTTCATTTCAGATGCCCATTTTTGGATGGGGTCTTTAAATTTGGGAGGTCTAATCTTTTTAAGTCCTTTATAGATTTGAGATAGTAGACCTTTGTCTGAGGAAGAGCAGGTGAAGATTTTTTCCCACATTGTGGATTGTCTCTTCACACAGCTGGTGGTTTCTCTTGCTGTGCAGAAGCTTTTTAATAAGAAGAGATCCCATTTGTTGATTGTTTGTGCTATTCTCGGGCAACTGAGGTTTTGTTCATAAAATCTTTTCCTACACCGATGTCTTCAAGGGTTCTACCTAACCTCTGTTCCAACTGGTTCAGAGTTTCTATTTTAATATTTAGATCTTTAATCCATTTTGATTTTAGTTTAGTGCATGGTGAGAGATACAGGTCTAGTTTTAATCTTTGGCAAGTTGAAGCCCAATTTTTCTAGCACTATTTATTAAAGAGGCTCTCTTTCCTCCAGTGAGGGTGTTTGGTTCAGTGAGGGTGTTTGGTTCCTTTGTTGAAGATGAGATGGCTGAGTCTGTCTGGCATTGTTTCTCCATCTTCTAATGTGTTCCACTGGTCCTCAAGCCTGTTTCTTTGCCAGTACCATGCTGTTTTTATCACAGTAGCTTTTTAGTAGAGTTGCAGGTTGGGATTGTGATACCCCCTGCCATGTCTCTGTTACCTAGAATTGCTTTTGCTGTTCTGGGTCTCTTCTTGTTCCAAATGAATTTTTGGATTGTTTTCTCAAGGTCTATGAAGTATGCTGCTGGGATCTCAATTGGAATTGCATTAAATCTATATAGCAGTTTTGGAAATATGGCCATTTTCACTATATTAATCCTTCCTACCCAGGAGCAGGGGATGTCTTTCCATTTTCTGATATCATCTTCAATCTCTCTTTTCAGAGTGCCATAGTTTTCAGAGAAGAGGTCTTTGATTTCTTTGGTTAGGATGATTCCTAGGTATTTCAGTTTTTTGGATGCTATTGTGAAAGGAATTATTTGCCCTATTTCTCTCTCAGTGAGTCTGTCATTGGTGTAGAGGAAAGCTATTGATTTTTGTGTGTTGACCTTGTAACCAGCTACTTGACTGAATTTGGTTATTAAGTCTAGAAGACTTTTGGTGGAGTTCTTGGGGTCTTCTATATACAGTATCATGTCATCTGCAAATAATGACAATTTGACTTCTTCATTTCCTATCTTTATTCCTTTTATTTCTTTCTCTTGTCTAATTGCCGTGGCTAATGTTTCCAGAACTATATTGAACAAGAGTGGTAATAGTGGACATCCTTGTCTTGTTCCTGATTTGAGTGTGAAGGATTTCAGTTTTTGACCATTTAGTATGATATTGGCTGTTGCTTTTTCATAGATGGCTTTTATCAGATTGAGGTAGAGACCATCTATTTCAATTTTTTGTAGGGTTTTTATCATAAATGCATGTTGGATTTTTTCAAATGTTTTTTCTGTGTCTATGGAGATAATCATATGGTTTTTGTCCTTGGCTCTATTGATATAGTGTATTACATTAATTGATTTTCATATACTGAACCATCCCTGCATCCCTGGGATGAATCCCACTTGATCAGGGTGTATGATCTTCTTGATGATCTTCTGCATTCTCTTTGCCAGTATCTTATTAAGGATTTTTGCATCTATGTTCATTAGTGAGATTGGCCTATAGTTCTCTTTTTCAGTTGGGACTTTCTCTGTTTTGGGGATCCAGGTGATGCTTGCTTCCAGGAATGAATTTGGGAGTATTGCTTCCCTTTCAATTTCATTGAAGAGTTGAAACAGTAGTGGCAGCAGTTCCTCTCTAAATGTCTTGTAGAATTCAGCAGTGAAGCCATCAGGGCCTGGGCTTTTCTTAGTTGATAAGTTTTTAATTCCATTTTCAATTTCATTGGTTGATATTGGGTTGTTCAGAATTTTTTGGTCTTCTTCGTTCAACTTTGGTAATTCATATGTATCTAGGAATCTGTCCATTTCTTCTGTGTTGTCCATCTTATTGGCATATAGGTTCTGGAAGTAGGTATTGATGATCCTCTGGATTTCTGCTGGGTCTGTTGTAATTTCACCCTTTTCATTCCTAATTGCATGGATTTGGGCCTTTTCTTTCCTTTTTCTGACAAGGTTGGCTAAAGGTTTATCAATTTTGTTGATTCTTTCAAAGAACCAACTCTTGGCTTCATTGATTTTTTTGTATCATTCTCTTAGTCTCCATTGCATTGATTTCTGCTCTGATCTTTATAATTTCCTCCCTTGTATGAGCTCTGGGATTGTCCTGCTCTTCTTTTTCTAGAAGCTTGAGGTTCAGCATCAGGTTGTTTAATTGGGCTCATTCTGTTTTCCTAATATGTGCATTCACTGTTATGAATTTCCCTCGTAAGACTGCTTTCATTGTGTCCCATAGATTCTGATATGTTGTATTGTCATTGTCATTTAAGTGAAGGAACTGTCTGATTTCTTCTTTAACTTCCTATGTGACCCATTGGTTATTCAGAAGTGTGTTGTTTAATTTTCACGTGTGTATGAAAATTTTTGAGTTTCTTTTGCTATGCATCTCCAATTTCATCACACTATGGTCTGATAATGTACAGGGGATAACTTCAATTCCTTTGCACTTACTTAAACATTTTCTATGTGTGAGTATGTGGTCTATTTTGGAGAATGACCCATGTGCACCTGAGAAGAATGTGTATTCTGATTTTGTGGGGTGGAACACTCTGTAAACATCTCTTAAGTTCATTTGTTCAAGAGTTCGATTGAGTTCTAGTATTTCATTACTTAGTTTTAGTCTAGTTGATCTATCTATTTGTGACAGTGGGGTGTTGAGGTCCCCCACTACAATTGTATTAGTGCATATATGGCTTTTCATGTCCATTAGTATTTGTTTTATATAGTTGGGTGCACTAGTGTTTGGTGCATAGATATCTATGATTGTCATCTCTTCCTCTTGGATTCTTTCCTTTTACAAGGATGTAGTGTCCTTCTTCATCTCTCTTAATCAGTGTTGGTTTGAAATCTACTTGATCTGCAAAGAGGATAGCTACTCCTGCTTTTTTTCGGGTTCCTGTCGCATGGAGTATTGTTTTCCACCCTTTAACTTTCAGTCTATGAGTTTCCTTTTGAATTAAGTGTGTTTCTTGTATGCAGCATATTGTTGGATTTTGCTTCTTGACCCATTCTGCCAGTCTATTCCTTTTGATTGTTGAATTGAGACCATTAAGGTTGATGGTTATAACTGAAACGTATTGACTTGTCATTGCCAAGACTTTTTCTTTTTGGTGCGTTCTCCCCCTTTACATTTAATTTCTTGTCATGCCAGATGGGTTCATTCTGCTTTGCTTCCTGGGGTTGTGATCCTCAATGTCTGTTCCTAAGATATTGTGTAAAATTCTTTGGAGTGCTGGTTTGGTATTCATGAAGTTCCTAAGGTGCTCTTTGTCATGAAAGTATCTTATTTCTCCATCCATTTTGAAAGATAGTTTTGCAGGGTACATCAATCTGGGTTGGAGGCTGTTTTCTTTTAAGGCTTGGAATATGTCACTCCAAGCTCTTCTTGCCTTGATGGTTTGTGTTGAGAAGTCTGCTGTGATTGTGATGGGCTTTCCTTTGTATGTGATTTGTTTCTTTTCTCTGACTGTTTGTAGAACTTTGTTCTTCTGTTGTGTTTCTGGAATCTTAACAATTCTATGCCTATGTGTAGATTTTTTTTGATCAAGGCTATTTGGAGTCCTATATGCCTCACTTATCTGTATGTCAAGCTCTTTTCTCCTGCTTGGGAAGTTTTCTGCCATTATTTCTGTGAAGAGATTTTTTATGTCATCTTCACTCTCTCCTGTTTCTTCATTGACTCCAATCAGTCTTATGTTATTCTTCTTTGCATCATCTAGCAGCTGCTGGATTGATTTCTCATGTTCCCTTATAATTTTGAAGCAATTTTTCTTTTCCTGGTCACTAATTGCAATCTTATCTTCTATATCTGAAATTCTGTCCTCACACTGGCTCATTCTGCTGTGTAGACTTTCAATGGAGTTTTTCATGTCCTGGAAATCTATTTGCATCTGTTTTATGGATTCCATTTGTTTCTTATGTTGGGATTCCATCATGTTCCTGAGCTCCTCTCTAGATTTATTAATCATGTCTTGCACTAAGGGCACAATTTCTCCTGTTATCTGAGAAATTATTTCTGATTTCATTTTTTCCATATCCCCTTTTGTTGCCAGTTCAGTGGGTCCAGGTGGTTGAGTATCAGAGTGTTCCATCTCATTTCCCTTTGGGGTTGCTGTAGGTGATCTGGAAGTCTGGTTTTGAGACTTATTTATGTGTTTTCTCATTTCCACTGGGGCTGGGGCTGTTAGCGCCTGCATGGATTACCTCCTCTGAGCTGGGAGAGGTGGGACAGGGGCCGGAAGCAGCGGTAGGGATGGTGACTCAAAAGCCCCTTCTTGTGGGCTGGGAGCAGCCAGAGGGATGGTGGCAGGGGAAACCCCTTCCTCTGGACCAGGAGCAGTTGGATGGTAGCTCAGAAGCCCCTCCCTCTGGGCCGGGAGCGGTGGGAAGGATGGTGGCCCGGAAGCCCCTTCCTCTGGGCTGGGAGCAGCAGGACAGAAGGTGGCCCCAAAGCCCTTTCCTCTGGGCTGGGAGCAATGGGATGATGGCTCAGAAGCCCCTACCTCTGGTCCGGGAACAGTGGGACTCAGTACCTTGGTCTGGTGGTCTGGTGTCCTCTGCACCTTGGTAATGTGGAATCAGGTGGCTGCCTATCTGCAGTGGGGTGATTCGGTGTCTTCCTCGTGACTCAGGACCTCGATAGGGCATGCACAGCCCTCGAAAAAAATCATCCTTAAATCCATTAATTATTGTATAAAGGGAATAGAGATGGTTTCTGTTTTTGTTTTAACATATAAGTAATTCCTTTTTTCTGGCACAATCGCATACTATAAGGTAGGCATTGTATGCCGCAACATGATAACAACAAACGTATGGTAACAATTATGACTACAAGATAAAGCTGTTTTAACCATTGCATATTAGGCAACCATTGGGTTAACCATTGAAACAAATCCCATCCTAATTTTTCATTATGTATTTTCTCTGTCAATTCTTCTAATTGTTTTATTTTTTTCCTGAATCCCTGGGCTATTGTCAGTCATATTAAAACAACACATATTTTTTATTTTTTCACATCCTTGATGATGGAATAAGAGTAAGTAATCTGTTGCTGCCCTGTTGTCTAGTACAGCCTGTCGGTGTTCTTGTAACTCCTGATTAATTAATGCCAAGGCAGATGAGGTAGCGTTTAGACCTTTGACCACCTTGCATGCCAATTTTTGTACCACCTTTTCTGCATGAATTCCTATGGCAGGCTGAGCAAGCACAGATACTATCATAGGTATCACTTGAGCATCTGTCAAGAGACCTACATCATCATCACATCCTGCTTCAGAATAGGGCGACCAACATTTAATTCTTTTGGGCACTATCAAATCAGTTCGATCTGGCACTATTACAGCCAAGTGACTTAGGCATCTCTGAGTCTTAGACAAGTAGGCAGGGATATAATTAAACTCCTTCACATGTATAAAACCACCCTGGTGGTAAAGGCACATGACCATCACTATATATGATTTTTTGTTCCTCATAACAGGTCATTTTTTCTAACTTTTGTAATCTTAGATATTTTGTAGTATAATTTTTATATATAGCACATTGTGTATTGTTTAACGTAATCATCTGAGGTGTATATAACTTAATAGCATTTTTTTGGTTTAAAATAAGAGGGTGTCCCGCAATTGTAACTATCTTCATATGTAAGATTTTTTCCTGGGATGTCTTTAAACAGGGTATAAGGTCATATTAGACTCAAGGGAGTGCACCCTGGGATGAGACAACTCCCTAATATATAATGTAAATTTACATCTACAGTTAAACAGAACTCAGACAAATTAAGTGATTGTGCCAGCTGAATCCAAACATTACCAGCAAGGTCTAATTGTTTTGGGGGTAATATTGCCAATGTTCCAGAAAATAATGACTTAAAAATAATGATCATAATAAATGCCAAATTATGGCTTAATATAGTAAACATTATCATTCCCAACAAAAGGAATCCATCAATTTCCCTTTTTACCTCTTGGACTTTATAAAAGTTTTTGTTTGAATCTAAGAACATTTTGTTAGAATAGAGAGGGAGGGTCCAAAAGGAATTATGAATATATATTGTAGGTTTTACATTTATCCAAACTTTAATTATAATAGTACTAATACCATTTTTAGGGGCCCAATAATCATAATCTGACATACTTACACCTATCTGAGCAGTAGATGAATTTAATAGAGATATTATAGTAAGGAAGAAAAGTACTGAGCATCTAGGCTCAGTGGGGGTTGGGCCCATAGATGACATGTAGTCTCCAACCTTTGTTACCAGATTAGTTAACATATCCCAATCAGGGAATTTGGAATGGTACTTAGCATGAGACATTTTCTTTCTTTTTCTCTTTGGTTTAAGAGAGAACTTTCTGATTTTTTGAGTGACCTCTTCTTCAGATCTTTCTGGAATAGTGCTTAAAGGTTGTTTAAGCACTATTTGTTCTTGGAGATCCATTGCCCAGGTTATTGTCTTGACTCCAGAATTTAATTCTTCATTCAGGAAGCCAGATTTGGGTCATTCTGCCATCTGTGGCGATACAAGCATATCCTTTCCCCTTTGCAAGCATTTGTCCTGGTGTCCAATTATCATGATCTAATTTTACCCAGACTGGTTGAGGTGATTCTGAGTCAATTTCTTTAAAATGTTTTTCAGCCCAAGATTCAGCATCTCCTTGTGGCAAATTAAAAAATTTTAATGTAAATAAAGTAATATGTAAAAGTTGATGTGGTGTTTGTATTAATTGTTTCATAAATTTCTTATAGGTTACATTTTGTTCTTCACCTAAGGAATCAATTTCCTTTTCCCCATATTCCCCCTTTTTTATTTTATTTAATTGTAATTTTAATGTATGTTGAGCTTGTTCTACAAGTGCTTGTCCCTGAGGATTATAAGGAATGTCAGTAACATGTTTAATATGATAGTCTTGTAAAAATTTTTTAAATTTTAAAGTAGTATATGCAGGTCCATTATCCATTTTTATAGATCCAGGAACTCCCTTTATAGCAAAACAGTCTAATAAATGAACAATAACATGTTTAGTTGACTCTCCTGTATGAGCAGAGCCCCATATGAATTTGGAATAAGTATCAATGCATACATGTAAATAACAGAATTTGCCAAACAGAGGATGAGTAACATCCATCTGCCAAATTTGATCTGGTCTTAAACCTCTTGGATTAATTCCCATTGGCCCTTGTTTTAAGTGTAGTGGATAACAAATTGGACATGATCTAATAATTTTATGGGCTTGGGAATATGGAATTTTATATCTTTGATGTAGCCTTCCTGTATTAGTGGGTAAAGTATCATGTTCTTGTTGAGCAGTGTTGAAATAAATTAAATCTTTGTTAGGACTTGCTAATCTATCTGCTTGATCATTGCCAAAAGTTAAAGGTCCAGGCAAATTGGAATGTGCCCTTATATGAGTAATGTAGATAGGCTGTTGTCTTTTTCTGATCAAGGCTTGAATCTCTTTAGTTAGAAATTGTATTATGGATGAAGAGGTGCATATAACGGCAGTTTCTAACTGATTAATCATATTGACCACATACATTGAGTCTGCTACAATATTAATAGCTACATCAGGCTTCCATTGTAACAGAGCTAAGACAGCAAACTATTCATTTTGTTGTGCTGTATGACATGGGGTTGATATAACCTTTTGTTTTTTGGGTGACCATATAGCAGCCTGGTTTTTGTTTTTGTTTTTGGTTTTGGTTTTTTTTTGGTGCCATCTATAAAATAAGTTTCTGTTTTTGTAAGGGGTTCAGTAACAATGATGGTTTTATTAATATCCCATTCTGTCATGATAAGAAAATTCCACATTTTTCCTTTAGGGTAATGGAACATTATATTTCCAAAATAATCTGCTAATGCTAATTGTAAAGTATCTGTTTTCATTGTTTCCTCAAATTGTTTTTTGGTAAATGGTAAAATAATATTATCTGGTTCTTTTCCTAACATTTGTTTGCTTCTGGTTCTTCCTCCTAAAATTAATTTACCAATTATACTAACATATGAATTAATAGAAGAATACTTATGTTTAGAATGTATCCATTCTAAAATTTCTTCATCTTGAATCAAAACTGTAGTAGGATATAATTTAGTGGGAAGGATCATGAGCCCTATAGCCAATTTCAGATCAAATCTTGTTAGCATATATTTTTTAAAGCTTGTTTTACCAATTGTAACTCTTTTTTACCTTCTGGAGTAAGAGTTCTGGGGCTGTTTAAATCTGGATCTCCTTCAAGAGTGTTAAATAAATTTGTTAAATTGCCAGTAACAATGCCTAAAGCAGGACGGACCCAATAATATTACCTAACAATTTTTGAAAATCATTTAATGTTTTTAATTTACTTTTATCAATGGTAATTGATTTGGGAATTATTTGTGTTTTGGTAATTTGAAAACCAAGATATTCATAGGGTGTAGTCTATTGAATTTTATCTGGGGCTAAAAAAATTCCAGCCTCAGTTAATGTCTCTTGTACAAGAGAAAAAATTTCTGAAGCCTTTTGTCTATCTATATGGGCTATCAAAATATCATCCATATACTGAATGATCATAGCTTCTGGAAATTTTTGCCTGACAGGTTGTAAAACAGTACCTACAAAGGCTTGACACATAGTAGGGGAATTCATCATTCCCTGTGGTAAAACTGTCCATTCATATCATTCTAAATGTGCCTGAAAATTAATGGAGGGAATGGAAAAAGCAAATCTAGCAGTATCACCAGGGTGTAATGGGATAGAATAAAAGCAATCTTTAATATCTACAATAATTAAAGTCCAATTTGTTGGTATGGCTGTTGGGGATGGCAGTCCTGGTTGCAGAGCTCCCAACGGTAACATAGTATGATTTACTTTTCTGAGATCAGTAAGCATTCTCCATCTACTTGATCTTTTTTTAATAACAAAAACAGGAGAATTCCAAGGGGAAGTAGATGGTTGAATATGTCTTAATTTTAATTGTACTTTTACCAGTTGTTTAAGAGCCTCCAGTTTTTCTGCTGTTAGGGGCCATTAATCTACCCAAAGGGGGTCATCGTTTTTCCAATTGAATTTAATGGGTTCTGGAGACTTTACAATGGCCCCTATCCAAAATATCCTAAAGTGGATTTGTCATTTGGGCTTTGTCCATTATTGGGAATGGGAGTAATTAATCCCTGTTCATTTTGTCCAATGCCCAGACCAGGGGTGTAACCCACTTTATCCATCATTTTTTGACTTTCTTTAGAGTAGTTTTGAAAAGGTATAACAAGATGGGCATGAAATTGTTGTAATAATTCTCTTCCCCATAAAGTTATAGGTAATGGCATAATCCTAGGCCTAATAGTTGCTAATTATCCTTCTGGCCCTTCAGCCCTATATATATGAACAGCTCTTAGAATCTTTTTTATTCCTTGTGTTCCTACTCCTTGAATATGACATGGTTTTTCCTCTATTGGCCACAATTTAGGCCAGTCTTATTCTGATACAAAAGAAGAGTCTGCTCCAGTATCAGCTAATCCATTAAATAATTTGCCATTGATTTTTATTTTTAACAAAGGTCTTTGATCAGTAAGTTTTTTGACCCAATTTACAGATAAATCAGTGCTTCCAAAATCTCCAATTCTCATTTTATCTGATGACACAATGGCTTTATAAGGTAAAACTAATATTTGAGCTATTTTATCACCCCACTTAATAGACCAATAGACAGGAGAAGACATCAATATTATTATTTCTCCTATGTAGTGATAATTGATGAGTCCTGTATGAACTATAATACCTTTAGATGTTAGGCTAGACTGTCCTAGAATTAAAGCACAAAAGTTTTTTGGTAGAGGCCCATAAATTCCTGTTTGAACTCTAGAAGGTAAGTGTCCCAGTGAGAGGACAATGTCTTCCAAGGCAGGAATGTCTACTGCAGCACTTCCTGTGGTGGCAGGACACAGTGATAGAGGGAAATTTTTGAATTGGAGGACTGTTGATAGGCCACATCATCTTCCAATTTTGACTTGCCTGAGGGACTGGGATAACCCCCAGGAAGCAGTTTCCTGACTTTACCCTTTCTGTCAAGCGATTTCCCTCAATATCAAACTTAGATCTACATTCATTAGCATAATGTCTTCCCTTTTTGCATTTTGGACATAGCCCAGGTCCCTTATTTTTCTTTGTAGGGTATTTTGGATTAAATGATGGTTCATTCTTTGATATAGGGCAATTTTTCTTTATATGTCCCTGTTTTCCATATTGAAAACATGCTGAAGATAATTTTTGTTTGTTAGAGTTTAAGGCCTGAGTCAAAAAAGCTGCATGTATTTTAGCTTTATAAGTTTCTGATCCCTGTTCTCTACAAGCTTTAATATAATCATATAAAGAACCTGAGTCTTTTATAGGTTCAATAAGGTGACAGCAATCAGCATTTGCATTTTCATAGGCCGACATTTTTAACAACATTTGTTGAGCCTCTTCTCCTTCTACTTGTCTTTGAATAGCTTCCTCTAATTGAGAAACAAATTCAGTATATGATCGGGAGTTTCCTTGTCTAATATTAGTACAAGCTCCCCTAGGAGACCCTTTAAGAGTTATTTTTTTGAAAGCCATCATACAAATGTGAAGTATGTTCAATTGCCTCTGGATGGAGCTGTGCCTGAGCAGCATTAGTATTAAATTGTCCATCTCCTGCTAACATATCAGCAGTGATATGTTGATTGTTACCGTTGGCCATATTACATTGTACCTGTTCTTTAATTCCTTCTTGACACCACATTTTCCATTCCAAGAATTGAGAAGGTGGCAACAAAGCTTTAACCAATAAATTCCAATCATAAGGTGTCAAATGGCCCACAGTTCCAGGTAAGTTTCCAATTAGTCCTAATGTATAATCACTCTGTATACCATAATCCATTGCAGCCCTTTTTAAATGTCTGAAAACATTTAAATCCCAGGGTTAATATTGCCTTTGGCCCTGTCCATTTACGATAATAGGATAAGCCATTTGGGGGGGTGATAATTCATCCTCAAAACTTAAAATTTTTAAAGCAGTTTCAAATTTGGTATGGTCATGCTGAATGAGCACAGGAAAATCATGTTTTTTAGAGTGAACCTGAAAACTTTTTTGTGAATAGTAATCTTCCTCATTCTCATCTTCCCCTGAGCTACTTTTTAAAAATTTTTTTATTTTATTTTTTTTTAATAATGGCACTTTTTTTGGTACTGGGGATCAAACCTGGGTCCTCAGCTTGTGAGGCAGGTGGTGGAACCATTGAGCTAAATCCCCGGCACGCCCTGAGCTACTTTTTGAGGAGGAAGAATGAGTATTAAATTCCTGTCTTTTGCAATTTCAGAGAGGATGTGATTTTGTCATGGGCTGTTTTTTAGATTTGGCTTTTAAAGGTTTATTATTGTTTTTAAATAACGGCATAGGCTGATCTATGGGTCCTAAAAGATCTTGTTGCATGGGCATAGTTTTAGTAGACATTTTTGCTCCTTGTGCTGAGGAACAAAGGTTTCTAATGTTTTCTTCAGCTGGAGTTAGCATAGAAGGAGCCGAGGGTATAACTTGAGGGGGAGGTAAAGGAACCAAAGGACAAGGAAACCCTTCTTCATCAGATTTATCATCCTTGGGCTGGGGATTTAGCTCAGTGGTCCCACCGCCTGCCTTGCATGTGCAAGGAGCCAAGTTCAATCCCCAGTACCAAAAAAAAAAAAAAAATCAACCTATCATCCTTATCCTGAGGTATAATTTGGATTAAATCATTTGTCACATTTTTCTTATCTTCCTCAATTAAACCTTGTTCTTTAAGAGCTAATTTAGCCTGATCTGATAACTCTGTTCATGCAGTTAAACATTTAGTACAATGAAAAACAAGCTGTATTGCAATAGCAGTTCCCCAAAACCTGTCATCAATCATTATTCCTTCTCTATAAGCCATTTGAACACAAGCAAGCACTTCACTCCATTTATCCTTGGGCCAGCCCTCCTTGAACTCAGCCAAATTATAAAATCTGTTTACTGTATGCAAATATCATTTAAGATCCTCCTTATGGATCTGAAATCCAAACCTCTTTAATAAAAGTTTAAGGTTTGAAATGGCTTCACCAAACTGTGAAGACCCATGTCCCATTGTTACCCAAAAATTCCCGAGTCTTTCCTGACTCACAGAATGCCGATCACTCCCTTATTTTCACCTTACCTCCACTGAGAGGATTCAAGGTCCCTGTTCAGGTTCCACTTGTCAGTGGTCTCTCTAGCGGGAGACCAGAGACCTGGAGAACACTGACCTTTAAAGAAAGAAAAGGAGACAGCCTGGGGATGAACAGTAGTTTATTCTCCTGACACAGTTTGACAATCACAAAGGAAAGAAGTAAGGCTTTTATACATATAGAAAAACAGCTTAGTCATTCTGGTTATTGTCTTTTTGGTTTTAACATCTGGTGATAATAAGTGACTCTAAGTGACTCACAAAAGCTACAGGACAATTTACATGTCCCTTGTTTCTGTTCACTGATCTGTACATCGAAGAATACACTGCCGCCCTCTTCTTATCAGATGGTACCAAGAAAGCAGGGTAACCTCGGTAGAAGTCAAGCCCACCGGCCCACCGCAAACATCACAGATGTACATAGTGAACCATATCTCTCTCACCATCCATAGAGTCATTGGGTCGCAGTCCTCTGACCCTGAACGATGGTTACTAAGAAAGCTAGGAAAACATGTTTTTCTCCCGTAAAACTTTTACAGCATCTCTTAAAGTTTCCTGAAATTCTTTTAACAAACAGACTTGTGGAAATTCCCAGAAACGACGTCTTAATTTTCTCAGTTAACAAACTTCTTGTGATCATATTCTTACAATTAGATAACTAAATTCTACAATTTCCCACAGTCCATGGGCTGGCTGAAGACCTTCCATGTTGAAGGTGGGTTGTCCTCTGGTGGTGCTGGCTTGGTATGAGTGTGGTGAATCCAAGGGTTGAGCCCAGCCACTTTTAATGCAGAAGGAGTTGTCAGGATCACCGGGTAAGGTCCTTTCCAATGGGGCTCAAGGGTCTTGGAGTGATGTTGGTGAACCAAGATGAGATCCCCCAGTTTGAACTGGTGTGGTGGGAAAGCCTGTTGTCCTCTGGTTGCTCATATGCGGTGATGGTTCTCAAGCTGAATCTCTTGCAAGGCATGTAGAGATTGAATCAAAAAATCATTAGTGAATTCATTGGTCTGTTCCAAATTAACTCTGGGAAGGAGAGGAGGCGGTCTCCTGTACATGATCTCAAGTGGGGTGATTTTTTCTATATATGGGGAGCATCTAACGTGTAGCAAAGCAAGAGGGAGGAAATTGGGCCACTTTCCGCCATTTTCTGAAACAAATTTAATTAATGTCTCTTTTAAGGTTCTATGCAACCTTTCCACTTGCCCTGAACTCTGTGGGTGATGTAATTTCTATTTAATGTTCAAGGCTTTCACCAACTGTTGAGACACTTGGGCCATGAAGGCCAGACCACTGTCGGACCCCAGGTAGCATGGGAGGCTGAATTAGGGGATGAGCTCTTGGAGCAATATTTTTGTGACCATGGCTGCAGTCTCTGTCCAGGTTGGGTAGAGAAAAAGTGTCCACCAGAACTAGCAAATACTTGAATTTATGTTTACTTGCCTTTACCTCAGTGAAGTCCAGTTCCCAGTGTTCTCCTGGTTGGGTCCCCCTAAACTGAGTCCCAGTGTTTCTGGGCCTCATTGGGGGTTTTCCTTGGTGCATACATGGCACCTGAACAAATATCTTGAGCCAACAGAGTTAGTCCTGGGATGGAAAACTTAGAGCTTACCAGATCTCTTAATTTCTTTTCCCCCAAATGGGTGAGACAGTGGAGTTGTTGAAGTATCTGTCTTCCCAACACTTTGGGCAAACAAATGTGGCCATTGGGTCTCTCCCACCATCCAGAACTCTGTTTTATTGCTCCTAATTGTTTATTTTGAACTTCTTCCTAAGGGGTATAGTTTGGCTGGTTTGGAAAGTATTCCAGGGGCTTCACAGGTAGGATATCCATTGGTCCCACTTGTTCTTTGGCCACTCTCTTGGATGCTAAATCTGCTTCTCTGTTTCCTTTTGCCTCATAGTGATCCCCCTTTTGGTGTCCTCTGCAATGGACAATGACCACTTCCTTCAGTTCCCAATTGCCTCCAAGAGGGCCAGAATCTCTTCTTTATTTTTGATGGTTTTTCCTTCTGAGGTCAATAGGCCCCACTGTTTGTAGATGTCACCATGTACATGAGCAGTGGCAAATGCATACCGGCTGTCAGTATGTTTATAGTTTTTCCTTTTCCCAGCTGTAAGGCCTGCATTAGAGAAATCAGTTTGGCCTTTTGTGCCGAAGATGCTCAGCTCAGCAATTGAGCCCATTTTATCTGTCCCTCCGGTGTGACCACAGCTGCCCCTGCATACCTGATGCCCTCTTCCACATAGCTGTTACCGTCTGTGAAGTAAACCTCATCTGGTAGTTTGATAGGGATGTCTGTAAGGTCAGGGCAGTTGGAGGAAGACAAGGAGATGGCATCTTCACAGGTATGGACAGGCACATCCAATTTGGGATCAGGGAGCAGTGTTGATGGGTTGAGGGCCGTGGTCTGGGCAAAAGTGATCCTAGGATGATCTAAGAGCAGGGCTTGATGTTGAGTCAACTGCACATTTGAGAACTACCAACTGGGAGCCCCTCTTAGCAATGTGTGAACCTCATGTGGGGCAACAATAATCAGGTCTGGCCCAGACTCAGTATGTCAGCCTCTTTTACCAATAAGGCAGTGGCTGCAATGGCTTGCAGATGGGATGGCCATCCAGTGGCTACTGGATCCAGTCTCTTAGATAAGTATGCCACTGGTCTGTTCCAAGGTCCCAGGGTTTGGGTTAATACACCTTTTGCTATTCCTCCCTTTTCTGTCACGAACAAACAGAAAGACTTTGTGATGTCTGGGAGAGCCAGAGCAGGGGCTGAAGTAAGGCCCTCTTTTAGTTTCTGGAAGGTTTGTTCTTGTTTCTCTGTCCAACAGAGTGAGGACTCCCCACCAGCAGTGACTGAATATAGGGGCTTCACAATTTCAGCAAACCCTAATATCCAGAGTCTGCAATAGCCTAAGGCTGCTAAAAATTCCCTGACTTGGTGCTTTGTAGTTGTAGTTGGAATTTGGAGGATAGCTTGAATTCTCTGGCTTGAAAGCAATCACTTTCCTTCAGATAATTGGTAGCCCAAATAGGTGGCCTTTGAGACACAAATTTGTGTCTTTTTGGGTGAGACCCTATAACTGAGGCCTTGTAACAGTTCATGGAGGTCCTTGGTTGCTTCCTTGCAAGCTGCAAGGTCAGTTCCAGCTATGAGCAAATCATGTACATATTGTAACAGAGTCACATTTGGGTGGGCTATTTGATAGGGAGACAAATCCCAATTAAGAGCCTCATCAAACAGTGTGGGGGAGTTTTTGAATCACTGCGGCAGCCTAGTCCAGGTCAACTGTCCCAAGAATCCCTGATCCTGGTCCACCCATTCAAAGGCAAACAAAGGTTGACTCACTGGTGCCAGAGGAATGCTGAAGAAAGCATCCTTGAGATCCAATACAGTATATACCTTTCATTCTGGTGGCAGGAGGCTCAGCAGTGTATAGGGGTTCAGGACAGTTGGGTGAACAGTCTCTACCATCTTGTTTATTTCACATAGGTCCTGGACTGGATGATAGTCTACTGTGCCTGGTTTTAATACTGGAAGAAGCGGAGTATTCCAGGGGGACTTACATGGTCTCAGGATTCCAGCATCCAGGAGTTTTCACAAATGAATCCTCATCTTTTCTCTGGCAGCTGTCTTGATGGGGTAGTTTGATGGCAATGGGGGTTGCTGCTGCCAGGAGGGTAAGCACAACAGGAGGTTGGTGTCCTGCCAGTCCAGGTGGGTTTGTTTCTTCCCAAACCTGAGGAAAGAGGCTCTGAAATTCTTTTAACAAGTTTGTATCCCCCTCTGGAACCTCTGGGTCACCTTGGGGCTGGAGATATTCCTCTGACAGCAGGAAAGTGATCATGATCTGACTTGGCATACTCAAGTGTAGACTGCATCTTGTTCATTAAAAGAGATGGTGGCCCTTAACTTCCCAAGGAGATCCCATCCCAACAGGGGATAGGGACATTCTGGGATAACAAGGAAAGAATGCATCACTCTGTGATTTCCTAAATCTACTGTCCTAGAGGTAGTCCATGAGTACATTTTATCTTTGGTGCCTGTTGCTCCTTGCACTAGGATTTTTGTGGTGATCATAGGTCCCAGTGGTTGTTAAAGTACTGAATGGTCTGTGCTGGTATCTATGAGGAACTCTACTAGAGTGCCCCCGACTTTGACTGTTATCATGGGCTCCCAGAGGCTCAATGCAAAGGAGCCCTGATGTTCCTAGTCTTCTGTTTCCTCTACTGCCAGTATTTTTGGTCCCTTTTTGTCTGGGCTTTCTTCCCTTTTCTTATAAGGGCAGTCCCTCTTCCAGTGTCCAAATTGTTTGCAAATAGCACATTGGTCTTTCCCTAGGGGAAGGCGACATTTGTCTCTGGGTGGTGGGTTTTTTTCTCCTCCCTGTGTCTTAGTCTTATGAGCTTCCAGTGCAGCAATGGTTATTTTTCCAAGCCTCTTGATGACTGCTTCTTCTGGAGTATCTCTATTATCAAAGACTTTCTGGGAAATGTCCAAGGGCTCAGATCTATTCTTTCCCTGGAATCCCTCTAATTTCTGTAATTTTTTTTCTAATGTCTGGGGTCAACTGAGAAACAAAAGCTAGATTAATAGTGGCAAGATTTTCTGGTGCATCCAGGTTGATGGGGGTATATACCCAGTAGGCTTCTAAAAGTCTTTCCAGAAAAGCCGTGGATGACTCCATTTTTCCCTGAAGAACCTCTCACTTACCTTGGTCAAATTATTAGGTTTTCTTGCTGCCAACTGGAGTCCACCCAAAAGGCACTGGCACTAAGTGTCCAATTCCCACTTACCATCATTTGTGTTGGGATCCCAATTCGGATGCTTCATGGGCAAGACAGCCTCTATGGGTTGGGCATGGTCAGGGGAAGCATCATTGCCAGGGCCCAAGGCAGCTCTAATCACTTCCTAAAGAATATGGTTCCTTTCTTCTGAGGTGAAAAGGGTATGTAAAAGCTGTTGGTAGTCATCCCAAGTGGGCTGATGGATATGGAAGGCACACTCAAGAAGAGGGGTTAGAGCCTGGGGTTTCTCAGAGAAAGGGGGATTTTGATGTCTCCAATTATAAAGAACACTAGTGCTAAAAGGCACATACACAACACACATACACACACACACACACACACACACACACCCCAGGCTGGGCCTCACAGAGAGGAAAAAGGAGGGCCACACCAGGCATAGAGTCAGGGGAGGCAGGGTCCCCCACTGCTGCTCTTCAGGGCCCATAATCTTGTCCTGACCTGGTGTGAGGGGGTGACCAAAGATCCTCCTGTGTTGAGTCTGGGGTTGGAGGTGGCACACTAGGATAAGGAGGGGGAAAGGAAAGAGGATCCATCTCATCCTCAGGATGAGGGGGAAAAAGATCTATTTGTTTTTGTTTCCTTTGGAGAGATGGGTTAGGTACACCCCCAGATCTAGCCACCAAGATCTGAGCTTTGGGTCCTTGGTCCCACTGATTCCTTACAACCATTGGCCTGAAAATAATGTTAGTGAGTCCTTCGAATTTAAGGGAGCACTGCAAGAGCCATTTGGGAGGGTTATCAATCATATCATTCCACAGATCTATATATGGGAATTGGTCTGGGTGTCATGGTCCCCTCTCTCCTGTCACAACACCCCAGACTCCCCAACAGATACCATGATTAAAGGTTCCCTTGGGGGGCCAGTCCACCCCAAACTTTGGCCTCTCTTAATTCACAGAGAGTATGGAGTTTTCCTTTGGAAAACTTCACTCCATATTCATCCTCCTTATTGTTGGGAGCAATGCTACATAATTCTAGGGAAAAATCATTTGAGTAGGCCTAGTTCTCCTGCCTACAGGCCAGCTACAACATTCCAGACATAGTTGCAATTTGGCCTGGGGTCACAACTGAGACCTCAGTGATCCCCAGATGCTGTAATGCTCCAGGACAAGACCACACCTGCGGGAGAGGCCAGGGAGGAACCAAATCTTCATCTGCATAGTTCCTCATTGTTCTTAGATTTCCACCGCCCCCCAGTCTTTTGTTATACCTTTATCCCAATGTAAAGTACTGAACTCTGCATTTTCACTTGTTACATCTGTTTCCCCATGTACTGAATAAAAAGTGCTGCAAGCTAGCGGGTTTTTGTCTTTGCTGCCCAGAGCAGCACTGATCAGACCCAAAGCTCAGCTTCTTCTCAGTCTCATTTTTCTACATTTCCTGTAATTTGCCATGTGCTGCTATGGCTCACAGGAGACTAGGACTTACTGCAAAGGTTCTGGTAACAGCCCCTTCCCCTGTTCCCTACACTTATCTTCAGAATAGATTTGTTTAAAATTTTCAAAACGCAGTCTAGAGGCATAGGTGCCCTGAATTCAGAATTTCCCATACCCTTTTCCTTCTTCTGACTAGAAAGAGAGAACAACACAAAATACAGCATGAGGACAAACAGGACAGACACAGTGCCAGATAAACAACTGAGTGCCACCCCTGTGTCACTCTTTAACCTGGTGGGTGATTCCTGTCATCACAGTGAATCCCCAAACAGAGGAGTCTGTGTCGAGTCCAACCTCCTTCTGTTCCCCCAGTTGCAACCTACAAAGGCCATCAGGTCCTTACCTCTGGAGGCTTTCAAAATAAATTTCTCCAGTGCCAATCCAAACAAGGTCTGCATGCCTCCATCAACAGCCACTGAATATGGGGCCCCAGAATGCCTTGGGGTGGCCTCCTCAAAATTCAGGCAGGTCAGTGATGGTCTGGGTGGCAATAAGGCCCAAGACTGTTGCCTCAAGGGGATCTCACTGGGGCCTCCAAATGTTGGACCTTGTTCCTGGATTAGATTAGCGACTATCTCTTGAAGCACAACACAGTCATGAGAACTTACTGAAGAACTTTATTTTCCAGCAGGGACCAATGTACACTCCAACCGAGTTGGAGGACACAGGCCCCTACTGAAAAGAGGACTGCATGTTGAAAGGGGAAACCACAGGAAAAGTCTGTCCTCCCACTCTCCTGGGTTATGTATTGTAGCAGAAGCTGGTTACAGAAGCCAAGATAATCAGTTAGTTCCTCCCATTCCCCTGGGTAACAGATTGTTGTAGATCACATGAAACACATTTTCTGTTTATTTTATCTTGCAGTTACATGCATCAGTTAGGGGTGGGGTTTTCTCCTGGGAGATAGAGTGCACCTGGAAGTCACATATTTATAAAATGGAGGAGAATGTTCTCAACATGGTGCTGGTATTGCTAGGTTGCTAAGTTGGGTCTCACAAAGACTGGCCGGGGCAATCAGCCATTGATGGGTGGTGGAAGATGAAGAACCTGATCAGGTGTCAAAAGTACAGTGTTCTTGCTAAACTTACTCAGGAGGGTCCTTTGCTAAAAGTGGATTTTACAAGGAAGTGTAGATGGGCCCTGGAGAAGGTGCAACAGTCTGATTGACATTTGACTAAGCACAGACTCTTTGTCAAAGTCATTTTTAATAATTACTCAACATTCATCATTGCCACTCGCCATGGTGAACCAATCCTGGGAGGGCTGCTTCTGGGGGAAAGGGAACTTTAACTGACAGCCACCTCCAGATTACTTCCTTCTGACACTGTAACAAGTTGCCATTAATACCAAGAAAGTCTTCCTTTCCTCATCCAAGTAAAGTGATCTCATTGTTGTGTGTTTGTGAGCCATCAAAGGGAGATAGTGTTTTGTGAGTTGAATTACTGAGGGGAAACAAAATTGAAGTGCAATTTGTAAAATGAAGAATAGAAAGTGTGGGCTGGGGATTTAGCTCAGTGGTTCCACCACCTGCCTCACAAGTGCTAGGTCCCAAGTTCAATCCCCAGTACCACAAAAAAAGAATGGAAGGCTGGGATGCCATTCAATGGCTGAAAGCACTGGAAGCAGGGGGAGGGGGGGCTTTGTTTGTTGAAGTTGCTGTTCCCTTCAGGTTGGTCCAGGGAGATAAACTCTACTGTTGGAGTTTATTTTATTATTTATTTATTTTTGAGACAAGGTCTTGCTGTGTAGTTCAGGCTGGCCTCAGCCTTCAGAGTGCTGGGATTACAGGTATACATCACAATGTCCAGGTTACTGCTGGAGTTTAAAGTCTAGGCTTCACCCTGGTTAGGTTAGACCTACCCCCTCTGAAGGGGAGTTTCCTGTTGGCACTGAGTGTTGTTGGAGCCATAGAGGATGAGCACTGCCCACAGTGTTGCCCCTTGTCCTCATCCCTGAGCTGCTCCTTCTTACCCCACCCTGCCTGAGACTGACTGGTGCCTGCTGGCTTTCACTGCTCATGCCGATGACTGCCAAACCATGAGAACAATTCCTCTTTCATAGGTACTGGCTGCTCCTGCAACCAGCCAGACTCTAGATGACCCTGGCAGGAAGGTGTCATTCCCCACCACCCACACTGCTGGTGGTGGAGTTCCTCAGACCCACCTTGCCCAGGGGTGTAGGCTAGCAGTGAGGAGCATTCACCTGGCACTCATAATGATATATGGCAGCAAATAATCCAAAAATGGTATAGGGTAGGAAGCAATCTAAGCAAAAGTAATCCAAACAAGGGAAGTGTTATAACTCCCAATCTGCTAGATATCTGAAGCATAATTCATGTACTCTAAAATCAAAGAATGAATTCTAGGAACAACAGAGGTTAAAAGGAAGAAAAATTTATTGAGAGAAAGATAGCTTCTGTCTAAGAGAGACAGAAGGGGGACTGGAAAGTGGGTTGTGTGCCCATCTTGCTTTTCAAAATCATTTTATTGAGCAAAGCCATGAGGTGAAGCAGGTACAAAATGAGACAAAACTATTAAGATCCAATGGAAAATTACAAGGTGGGCATGAGGTGGGACAAAACCATGACCAACCAATAAGATGACAAGTACAATCACCCAGGTAATATTGATTAAATGGGGATCAAATGGGAAAACAAGTCACTTATGAGAAATTTTTGGAAAGGAAATGGGCAAGGGAGATTGATGTCTATTTAGAATATCAAGCATTGCTATTCATCTCTAGGGGAAGTAGGTAAATACAATACCTCTTACTTTTATAATGCTAACTGGTGAATGTGCCTCAATTTTTTTTTCTGCTGAGGTCCCGGCTTTGTCTAACTGCCTTATAATAATTTCTAACTAACGCAGCTATCTGTAATAATAATGCAGGCTTAATTCAGTACTAGGAAACAGACAAAATGAAGCAAACAGACAAAGCTAACAAAAACTCCAGAAATCAAGAAACCACCATAAAACCAAAAAAACTTACACTGACAGTGTTATAGGGACAGAAAATGGTGTGATACCTTTCTCAGCCTTTTTTTTTTAGTGTAGGTGCTGATGAAGGGAGCACCCTTTCTCAGTCTTCTTAAGTATCATGGCTGACACTTCTCTATATACAGAAAGCAGGAGAAAAGCCTGTCTGTCTGTCTGTCTATCTGTCTATTTATTAGTGCTGGGAATTAAACCCAGGGACTCACACATACTAGACAAGTGCTCTATGCCCTCAGCCTTACCATTCACTTAATCAAGGTTTTTCTTTATTTGTTTTTGTGGTAGTGTTGCAGCAAATCAGGAGTCGAAATGATCTTCCAGAGACAGGAGAGTTGGGTAAAATAAAAAGAAGTTTACTGCCAGACAATGGCCAGTTTCAGGAAACAAGTCCTTATAGACTGACCTTGAGCAAAGATGGTCTATCCTTTTTATATCTTGCTCACAGCCTACAGGATAGTTTAAATTGTGGTTATACAGAATGTGGTAAGGATGTGATAAAGCAGCACTAGGCAATTTTCCATGGTTTCAAGGTTGGGGGCTTAGATAAACAAATTTCAAAGCTGGCTTCTAATCTTTCTGGGAACAGGCTGCCCCCAAAGAGGGGAAAGGCCCACTCAGAGTTTCCAAGGAGGGACAAGTTGATACAGACAGGGTTTTAGGGGTGGCCCACACAAAGTTCATAAACAGCATATTAAGCTGACACAGAGTTCATGAACAAATATTTTACCGCAATTATCCATTCCAAGTTACGTTTGGCACCCCTTTCTACCTCATTCCCCCCCTGTTGTTACATCAAACAGAATCTTCATTGATTTGAACAGGACAAACATAATGGGCCTCTGCTCACATTAGCATTTGATATGATTGTATGGGCTCTTTCTGTTATAAATTTGGAAATCCAATTAATTAAACATGGCCCTACAGTCACCAGGAGTATTATCATTATTGTGGGTCCCATTAGGGCCCCTAACCATGCTTTCCATGCAGAGAACTAACAACTCCACTGGGAGGTGGTGTCCTGGGAACTATACTTAGTTTCCATCTGATTTAACCTTTCTTTTAGTTGGGTCGTGGATTCCTTGACTATTCCTGACTGATTTACATAATAACAACATTCTTCCCCTAGGTAAAGAGAAGTTCTCCCATACTTAGCTGTCAGCAAATTGAGGGCTCCTTTTTCTGCAGCTCTACATCTGCCAGTGAGTCATTCTGTCCTTGTAGAGTGAGGATTGAGATTTGTACTTCATCTAACTCTTTTTGCATGTCTTGGCCTAATGAAAGGTGTTGTTGTCTGAGCCCAAGTCCTGTGCCACTGAGTGTCAGGCTCCCTGCTATAGCTAGTTCCGCCAGGATAGGGAGCACAATAGGGTCCCTCTTTCTTCTCTTTATTCCTCCTTTGGGGAACCTATTCAGACAGGATCTTGTCTCATGGCACTGGGGGAATATACATTTAGGTCTGGGATAAGTATACCTACAGCACAATTACCCTGTACTTTGGGGGGAAAAGACTCGATATAAGCTATCCTCACACACAAAGAAGGCTCCTGTTGGAGTGCTGAGGTTGGAGTAAGTCCCTTGGATATTGACACAATTCGGGGGGATGTTCAGTATGGCAGAAATGTTAAACACATACGAGCTATTTCCTATCACTTCAGTGGGTTCACTTAGAAGTCAAACTGCTGGTTCATCAGTATGGTTTAGGATTCCCTGTAGGGTCAGCCTCAAAGCATGATAGGTGACCTGACTTAGGGGTGCATAGATCCAGCTGCCAGATTTGGGTCAGTAGCCAGAAGCAATCTGTGAGTGTTGTTTATACTCTGCACCATGTCTATCCCTGTGTAACTGGTCGGTCTGGACTTAATCCTTTTTCTTTCTTTGATTATTGGGGTTTCCCTAACTGTTGGCTGAACTGTGATCCAGACATTTTTGACTAGCATATCCCAGTGAGTGTGGTGGTCATTGTTACTTATTTTAGTACTTGAGCAAAGCACCAAATAGTAAAGTTGGACCCTTGCAGTTTGTTCTTTCAGCCATTTGGGATCCCATGGGTCAGGTATAACTACTTTTAGTGGGTTACACTCGCTTCTTTACAAGTATGGCAATTTTGGGATTGCGTGTTCTCTCTCATTTGCCTTCATTGTCCTGTGGTGGAAAGAACTGCCAAAAATAACTTGGAATGGATAATTACTGTAAAAACGTGTCCATGAACTCTGTGCCACTTAAAATACTAATATAACATTAATATATTGTTTATATACTTTGTGTGGGCTACCACTGAAACCCCATCTGTGTCAACTTGTTCCTGTTGAAAAACACCAGGTGGGCCTGTTTCTGGAAAGAGTAAAAAACTAGCCTTGAAATTGTTTATGTAAGCCCCCAACCTTGAAACCATGGGTATTCCCTTGCTGTTTTGCCACTTCCTTGCTATACACAGCTGTGCAATCTTGACTTGAACTTCTTACTCTGTCAAAGATATATAAAGGGAAAACAGTCTTAACTCGAGGTCAGCCTATAAGGACTCATTTCCTGATGCTGGCCATTGCCTGGCAATAAACTTCTTTTTGTTTTAGCCAACTCTCCTGTCTCTGCAAGATCATTTTGACTCCCTTGGCTGCAACAGTCCTTGGAACTTTATAGCCATTCTTGCTCTCCCTTCTGAACTCATTGTATAGTATTGCTGTTCCCTACTATGTCCTCCACAATCTATCACTCCTGGCCAGCCGTAGTGCTGGTGTGGGCATCCATCAAATGTAATGGGCAGGGGATATCCTTTGGGTTCCCATTTAATTACCTTAATCTGTTTGGTTTGGGCATCAAACTTTGAATTTTTAGGCTAGTACATTCTCAGTTCAAAGTCCCAATATCCCACATTTATCTTAAACATATAAGAACACAGAAAAGTGAGATGATACACCAATATGTGATAGCAAGCCAGGATTTTTGGCAAGTGCTCCAGTCTTCTGGGGCACTGGCACCCAGAGCAATGCCAAAGAGAAACCAAGTTAGAACTAAGCACACAACAACAATAGTGTGTAGGAAAGTTCCAGACAACAAGCAGTACAACTGTTCATGACCTTTTAGCCATACATCAGCCTGTCAGCAGGGCTTTGCAAGCATTGTTTCCTTTAATTTCTTCAGCCACGTGTTGACCTGTCAGCTTCCAGAGTGACAGGAGCAGGGCTTTGAGAGCACCATCTCAGCAGCATCACCTTCAGCAGGTTTGCTTGATCTGGCTGCCATGTTCAGGAGTCTCCTGGATGAAATTTCTTGATTCTTTTTTTCCCCCTCAATTCTTGAATGATGGATCCAAGGCTGCATTTCTGCAACTTTTACTGCTGTGGGAGTGGTCATAACAAAACCATAAGGGCCTTTCCAAATTGGGGTGAGGGAGTCTTTTTTCCAATCTTTTATATAAATTTGGTCCTCTGGCTCAAATGAATGAGCAGGAGTGTCTGTGGGAATGTTATCATTTTCCCCTCAATATTTGTGAAGCTGATTAAAAACCTGACCTAGAGCTTCAAGCTGTTGGTTAAGCCTTAGGCTTCCTACTTCTTGTGTATTGCCTCTAAGCCTTTTAATCAATGGTGGTGGCCTTCTGAACTGGATCTCATACAGGGAGAATTTTCCTTTGCTAGGCATATTCCTGATTTTCATCAATGTGAAGGCTAAAAGATCTACCCAAGGGGTCTGAGTCTCTAACTAATACTTGGTGAGAGCTAACTTTATGGTTCTGTTCATCCTTTCTACTTTCCCTGAACTTTGTGGATGGTAGGCGGTATGCAAGTTCCATTTTATTTTCAACATCTTAGCCCATTTCTCGACTATTACTGCAATAAAGGCTGGACCATTGTCACTGCCAATGGTTAGAGGGAGTCCATATCTTAGAATTATTTCTCTTAAGAGGACTCTGCACACTTCTTGGGCCCTTTCTGTCTTAGTGGGGAAGGCTTCAACCCATCCTGAGTTGGTACAGATTAAGACTAATAGATATTGGTAGGCTTTGCAGGGTTTCACTTCGTGAAGTATATTTGTATGTTTTCAGATGGAGAGCTTCCAATGTGTTGGGTTCTGGGCACTGGCCAAAGCTTTTGGCTGGGTTCTACTCTGGCACAGGTGCTGCATCTTTGGCAGACAAGGGCACAAATTGTGGGGACTTGAGGAATGTAATAGTATTCCTGAAGGAGTTTATTTAGAGCAGTTTTTCCTGCATGTGTGAGATCATCATGATGTCTCTTGTCCCATGCATAGGCTACTCTCATTGGAATGACTACCTGTCCACCAGGGAGGACCCAGATGTTGTATTCTCCTTTATGGGCTTTTTGACTCTGTGCCCATTCATCTTCCTTGTCTGAGTAGTGTAAGTCAATCTTCTTTGATTCCTCTTGGGTGTTCTCTAGGTTCCCTATAAATTCTGTACTGGAGTTGGCCACTTTCTTGGCTGTCTCATCCGCTTTTGAGTTCCCAAGAGTAACAGAATCTTTCACTTTCTGATGGCCTCTGCGATGGATGACAGCTACCTTCAGCGGCTCCCAAACTGCATCGAGAGCTGCAGGATTTCTTCTTTGTTTTTAACATGTTTTCCTTCTGCTGTGAGCAATCCTCTCTCTTCATACAGCATGCCATGGACATGTATAGTGGCAAAAGCATATCTAGAATCAGTATATATACTGACTTTCTTCCCTTTTGACCATTTTGAGTGCCTGAATCAATGCCCATAATTTGGCCCTTTGTGCTGACCATCCAGCTGGAAGAGGTCTGGGTAGGAGCACCTCTTTGGTGGTTACTTTTGCATATCTGGAGTGGTAGATTCCCTCCCTGACTGAGCTACTTCCATCTGTAGAAAGGGTATACTCAGCATCCATCAGGGGAGTCATCTGAAGGTCTGATCGGCTAGCACGGGCTTCAACAGTCACCAGGCAGTTGTGGTCAGGTAGTCCAATTTCAGAGGGCAGATCAGTTGCAGGATTTAGAGCTTTTACAGCTGTGATGGTCAGGCAAGGATTTTCACACAGCAGTGCCTGGTATTGAGTGATGCAGCTATTGGAGAGCCAATTCTGACCTTTACTGTTTAATAATTCCATTACTGAATGAGAAGTATACACAATTAGTTCTTGCCCTAAAGTCAGCTTGTCAGCTTTTTTTATTAACATGATTTCAGCACCCACAGGTCATAAACAGGGAGGCCATCCTCTTGCCATGGGGCCTAAAACTTTTGAGAGGGAAGCAACAGTTATTTCCTGGGGTCCATCTTTTGAGTTAAGGCCCCCAAGGCAACATGATTTTTCTCATCTACAAACAAGTTGAAGGTCTGGTGACATCTGGGATGCCAAGTGCAGGAGTTTCAGTTAAAGTCTTTTTCAGTCCTCTGAAGGATGAATCTTGTTCAGTGTTCCATTCTTAGTTGGAATGTTCGTTTTCCTTGCCTTTCAGCATTTCATATAGTGGCTTTGCTTTCTCTATGAATCCTGGAACCCAGATTCTGCAGAATCCTGCCATCCCAAGGAATTCTTGGAGCTTCTTTTTGGCAGAGGGTCTTGGCAGAGAACAAATGACTTATTTTCTCTCTCAACCTAGCCTCCTCTGTCCTTTCTCTAAATCAAATCCCAAACATTGCACTCTGACAGATTTGTGCTTTTTCCCATGAGATTTTATATCCTACGTCTTGCAGGAAGTCAAGGAAGCCTTGGTCCCTTTCCAGCAGTATTTTTCTAACTTACTGCAAAGGAGGAGGTCATCTACATATTGTAACAAGTCGCAATTGTGCTGAGCATGTGGGAAATAGTTTAAGTCTGAAGCTAATTCCTCACCAATCAAGACAGAGCATTTTTGAATCCCAGTGGTCCAGGTCAGCTATCCTTTCCATCCTGTTTCTGGATCTTCCCATTTGAAGACCAACAGTAGCTGACTCACTGGGGGCAATTTGAAGGCAAAAGAAGATGTCTTTCAAATCTAGGCAGGTGAACCATTCTGCTTTTGCAGGATTCAAACAGAGCAGGATGTAAGGGTTAGGAGTGGCTTTGGGAGTAAGGTAACAGTGGTCTGGTTAATGGCTCTCAAGTCTTCTATGGGCCTGTAGTACCCTTTAGGCTTCTTTACTGGGAGGAGAGGAGTATTCCAAGGTGATTGACATTCTACAAGGAGTCCATTTTCTTTTAATCTATTTGTGTGGGGGTAGATTCCTCACTGAGCCTCGTGTGCCATCAGATACTGTCAAAGGGTCACTGCAAGGGCTCCAGGCTTGAGTTCCACCATTTCAGGGCATGTCTCCTTGCAAGACAAGGTGAGTTGTCTTCAGCCCAGACTCTTGGGAACAATGCCCTAAGTTTCTCTCAATCCTCTTGTGTTCCTTGGATTTCAGTTTTATCTCCCTCAAATAATTACCAATCCTCTTCCCAAGGAACTGTGACCAGCAGGACATGACTGTCAGGGGCAGTGTTCAGGCCCAGATGAGTATCACCAGTTTCCCTATCAAATGTGATCGTGTCTCCCAGCTTAGAGAGAAGGTCTCTCCCCAAGAGTGGAATGGGTCATTCAGGCATATACAAGAACTCATGGGTCACTTGACGCCCCCCAATCATACATGTCCTACACTGGCAAAAAGTCTTTATGATGGGAACTCCAGTGGCCCCAGTAACTTGAGTGTGTAGTGTGCTTAGAGGGGTGACTGAGTCACAACAGAATGCTGTCCTCCACTGTTCACCATAAAGATAACATTGTGTTCCCCAATTTGGCTTTGACTAGGGGCTCATGGGGACCCAGATTCAAGGAGCCCTGTGGCCCCTATTTGTCCTCTTCTCTGGCCAAAGAGAGGGAAGTAGAAGGGGAGACATCCTCTCCTTCTTGCTGCCTTTTTTTCTGCCTCCTCTTCTGGAGCTTTGGGTATTTGTTCTTGTGATGTCCATGTTCTCTACAGTAGGTGCATTGGTCTGGATCCAAATCAGAATGTTTGTCCTTTTGGGTGAGCTGCTCTGCAAATTAGGCTTCTGGTGGGAGCTCTCAGGAGGGTCTTCCTTTTTATTTTGCAGTGCAGGCTGGCCCAGCACTGCTGTCAGGAGAGTGACCTTCTGTTTGGTTTGGCAGTCTGCTTCTTTCCTTGTTCCTTCTTTTCTTCTTGATCCCTGTTCACATAGACTTTTTGGGCAATGAGGGTCAGCTGGGTGATATTCATCCCTGCTCAGTCTTCTTGTTTTTGAATCTTCTTTCATATGTCTGCCAAAGCCTGGGTTACAAATGCAGTGTTGACCATTTGTTGATTTCCAGTGGCCTCTCGGTTGAAGGGTGAATATGTCCTGTGGGCTTCACACAGTCACTCATAGAAATTTTCTGGGTTTTCATCTTTTTCCTGAAGGGTTTCAGCTATCTTAGTCATGTGGTGTGGGCTCCTCCTTCCATCCCCTTTATGAGGGCTTTGCAATACTTGGTTTTCCCTTGTCCCCCATCCATGTTGGGGTTCCAGTCAGGTTTATCACAAGGCGTATGATCATTTATCCATTGTTCTTCATTTGTATTATCTTGGGGTGCCTGAGTCTTGAGGTATTGTCTTGCCCCATCTATGACTCCTCTGCATTATTTGGTCTCGAGGAGTGCCATAATCAGTTCCTGATAGACTTCCCGATTCAGATGGTGTGTCCAAAATATAGAAGTCAGGAGTTTAGTCATCACCTCTGGCTTCTCTTAGTAGGAAGGAATGTGATTCTTCCAATTCAGCAAATCAGTGGAGCTAAAAGGCTGATGTATGAGGATGGAGGGGCTTCCCGCTGGATTTAGATACTCTATGAGGGGCATCTAGAGATGCATGGAGTGGAGGTGGTGAGCCATTGGACTAGTGAGGTCTGCTTCTGAGGCAGGTTTGGGTGTAGGATCTTGGAGCGGTTGGGTTGAATCAGGCAAGCCTGGGGCTGATGCCGATGATGCCAATACTGGCACTGAAGCCACAGGGGCCAGTGCTGATGATGCAGGGGCCCAGGGAAGGACTGGGGCAGTTGGGTACGGAGGGGGAAATTCTGAATTCTCTTAGTCTGGGTCTGAAAGGACTGGTTTCTTTCCAGCATCATCTCCTTTCTGAGGGAGGACTAAGATAGTGCTTTTAGTTTCCAGGGCACACATATGAAGCCAAGAAGGCATTCCATGGCACAAGTTGAGCCATGAATCAACATAAGGCTATTGACCTGGATGTTCCCATCTGGGGGCATTGACTGCTAGCTGGATGGACTGGACAAGACCCTCATCTAGGGATCCCTCAGATGGCCAAGCTGGGCAAAGCTTGGGCCATTCTAACTCATAAAAGGTTCTAAGTTTTTAGGGTTTCATCTTAATACCATAATCTCCAGTAAAACCTTTCTTAAAATTCTTAAGCATGCATTCTAAAACAGTAGGACATGATGTTCCTGTCCGCATGATCCACTGATCAGTGTGTTAGTGTGTATGGGTACCCTTGCATGGAGACACAAGGCAAATAAAGGAGGGTGACTGTCAGAGATGATCCACACAGGTGCCTGTCTGGCTGTGTGACCAGCACTTTCAGGACTGTCCAGACATAAGGGCATATTTATCTTGTCCAAGAGCACACACTTAGCCCTTTGGGAGAGCAGAACTCCCCCACCCCCCGCTGCCCTCAGGCCAAGTAAGACGTGTCCACAGAATCACAGATCAGGCCCAATCACATCCATAACTCCAAGGGAAAAATTGAACACAGATGTGCCCCCCTTTGGTGGACACAGACAAACAGCCTATGTCTTATGCTGTCCATTCACACTCAGTCTTACATTCATGTAGTCATTCAGAGGTTAAACTTTCCCACCCACCTGTGATGGTCCTAATTCAGTTTTCACAGAGTGAAGGCAAAGCAAATGGGATTCCAAAAAAAACCCAGTCAAGCAAATGGGATTTCAAAAAGCCCCTACCAAATGGGAATTTGATATTCCCACACAGGGGTGATCAGGTCCTTCTGACTTGCATCAGGATAAGCACATTGAATCTCAGGCTTGTCCCAGGGCAGCCCACTGTGTCCAAAGTCAGTCAGTCCCACATCTTCTGTCTCCTGTTCTGGGTCCAGTCAAGCCACTGTTGATGAGGTTGCCATTATGAGTCCTTGATGGGACTGAAAATATTCTCCCAGGGGTGCCCTTCCCCTCAGAGGAATCAGAAGGACAAACTCACTCTGGCAAGGTTTGAGCCATTGGCCAAATGGCCAGAAGATTATCACAAAATCCCAGATGAGGGCCCCCAAATGTGGCAAATCAGGAGTCAAAATGATCTTCCAGAGACAGGATAGTTGGGTAAAATAAAATTGAAGTTTATTGCCAGGCAATGACCAGCCACAGGAAATGAGTCCTTACAAACTGACC
Source organism: Heterocephalus glaber (assembly GCF_053883595.1). Taxonomy (NCBI): domain Eukaryota; kingdom Metazoa; phylum Chordata; class Mammalia; order Rodentia; family Bathyergidae; genus Heterocephalus; species Heterocephalus glaber. Next base: position 4,987,251 of record NW_028258444.1, on the reverse strand, counting down.
TCAAGCTAGGACACGTTCTCCTTTTTATACTTTGCTCATAGCCTACAAGGTAGCTTAAGTTGCCATTATACAAAATGTAGCAAGGATGTGGTAAAGCAGCATTAGGAAATTTCCCATGGTTTCAAGGTTGGGGGCTTACATAAATTTGAAGGCTGGTTTCTAATCTTTCTGGGAACGGGCTGCCCCAAAAGAGGGGGAAGGGTCACCCAGAGTTTCCAAACAGGGACAAGTTGACACAGATGGGATTTTAGGGGTAGCCCACACAAAGTACATAAACAGTGCATTACTGCTACATTAACTGACACAGAGTTCATAAACAAGAATTTTGCAGTAATTATCAATTCCAAGTTATGTTTGCCAGCTCCTTCTACCTCAATAGGAGGACTGGGCTCTTGAGAGAGTCAGCACAAGAGATAAAGAGCTCAGGATTGTGGCCAGAGGTGAATCTGAAGAGCCAGGTCTCAACAGCCAGGACTGCTAGATAAACAGCAGCTTGAGATTATATCATAATTACCACCACCTGGTCCAGTTTCCATGGGAAATATGATATATTATAATCTTCCAACCTGTTAACTGTATAATATGTGGAGTTTTTGTTTTTTAGAAATTGAAGAATGAGTCCAATAGGAAAGCTCCTGAGGGGCAGGAGGGCACCAAGTGGGTAGCCAAGGACCTCACTTTATGCAGAAGTTTTATAGGGTGAAACCCATGTGGGTACAATGTGGGCCACAGCCATAAACATCCCATAAGTTTTCAAGTATAATCACTTAGGGAACAGTGGTCCAATTGGGAAGCAAGTCATGTAGCAAGTATGGATGGAAAGAATAAGGAATTTTTTAGGAGGCAATGGGTTCAGAGATCTCTAGTCACCCCAGTGGTGGTGATACCTATCTATATTTTATTAAGCCCAGTTCTTTGAAGAAGTATGTGGGTCTGGTCATCTTGTCTCTATCTTGAGGCCTGGTTTTTAGCTGATGTGTAGTTGTGGTGTGTTTTACCTTTGTCCTGGCCCTCTGGAGGACTTAGCCCTATCTGACTGCCTATAATGTTTTTATCTAGCTCATCTATGTATAATATTCTCTCCTCTGAAGAAGTATCCCAAACTGTCATGAAGGGGCAAGGGGTGATGACTGCTCTATCTGCTTTAGGCTGAGGGGGGTTGTAGTTGTGGTTGGCAGTTAGGGATATCCTTTGAAGGTCTATCTAAAGGTCTTTGATAGGCATCAGGTGTTTTTATCATGGGTAGGCATATAGCTGTAAGTCTGGAGGAGACAAGGCCAGAAAGACAGTTAAGTATACACAGGCCAAACAATAAGATCAACAGGAATATTATGAGTATAGCCAACAGATGTTTTTACCAGGAAGAGCTAGTAATAGCCTTTTATAGAGAGGAAAAGGAGAAGTTTCAGGGAATCTGAGAATCTGACATGGCCTTAACCCGTTTTTTCATATTTTGAACAGCCATAAAGATATTAGCAGAAGTATCAGGAATGCATATACAACATTTAGCTTTTATAATTGTACAGGTACTTCCTTGTGTTGTTAAAATATCTAGTGCCATTTGATTTTGGAGGACATCTTGTCTTATTAATTTTATCTCTTTATTTAAAAGAGAGAGACCAGTTGAAGTGTCATTTAAGGCCCATTGAGTGTAATTAGTTAAGGCCTCGAGGTGTTGAATAACATCTTTTAATCTTAAGGAAAGGACAAAGATGGAGGCTAAATGATCATATCAGTGAAACACGCTTTTAGACCATTTGTGTTGTAGACTGGGTAAGTTTGTAAGTTTGTCAATATTTTTGACACTCCTGTGTGGAGGATATGAGGAGTTCTCAGGCTCTCAGACAGCCTTGGGAAGACAGATTGTCCTGATGTGCATGGCAGGCCCAGATAGAGAAGTTAAAGATAACTTCAGAAGGCTGTTTGTGGATTCCACAGTATTCCTTCTTCTGCAGTCCCTTGAGACTCTCAAATATTTGCTTTGTATAAGACTAGATAAGAGTAGCTAACTTTTTAGAAGCTTTAACTAGCCAGGATGATTTAGATAAGATGTACTAAGATTAAAGGAGCATAGATGTTTCTTTAGATGCTTTATGTACTAACAGATATAACTGGTGCTTAGTTGACTAGCATTTTAAATCGTTAATGATTGATGTATCCTACAGAAAAATGTATAAAAGAAGAATATTACCAATAAACCTGGCCTTAACTTCACACAGAGTTCTGGTCCCCCCTGCCCTTCTTTTAATGGGTTTCATCGGATACTGTCTTCAGGTTCCAGTCTCCCACCCAGGAGACCTCCAACACTCCTGCCTTCATGTAAATCCCATCGTGTATCTCTATCTATCCAGGTGGTAGCCAGGGCCACAAATTGATTTTGTAGGACCAATGAGTGTCATTGGGGGCTTTTTATTTAAGATCAGGGGGTGATTTAACCAATCTGTTGTAAACCAGTCTTTAACCTGTAAAACTATAGTGTGTATATTGTTTAAGGGGTGTCTATCTCAGGTACTTAGTAGAGTTAGGCAGTGAAAATAGGAGTGATTTTTAAATTTTTAACACAATGGGACTTTTTTATTAAGCTGTCTTATAGTAGGAGTTAACCACATATGATCATCTCGTATCTGGAAGTAGCCATCTTTATATCTGTGATTGTTGACTCTCATGATAGGGTTTTATTTTTATTTCACAGGGGTTTTGTTAGTGTCTGTACAGAGGCTTTAGTGGCACTTTTAGAAAATCTTTGATTATGCCCAGGATCACTAAGGGTGGAGTTTATAGGCCACTCAGCTATTTTGTAATGGTGGGCTAAGCTATAAATCACTGAGCTGTTTTGTGTCTCATTTATATAGTTTTGTAGCTTATTTTAATCATCTCCTTGAAGTGGGGATACCCACCAAGGAAGTCTTGATGTATTTGACAAGGGGAGCAGGCCACATATTTAGCAAGATGTTTGTTGCAGCAATGTTGTGTATTTTTGTGTCTATATTAGGAAAGAATTGTTTTTTAAGTGATAATAAAAGGGCCATCTTAGGTTATTTATCTGAGGGCTTGGCCTTTTTTTAAACAAGAATTTTAAGTCTTTTATGGGTTTATAGGAGTATTTGGGTGGTTGTTTATATTTAGCAACAGTCTCTGGTTTTTAGGGCTTGAGTCAGGTGTGATATATCTAGGAGTCTAGGCCTATAATCTTGATTGCTGATGGAGGCAATAGGATCACAGTGTATGTTCTCTTTTAAATTGGTTCTTAGGAAGGAGATGATGAGGGAAGAGACTTTATCAGTATCAAGTCTCTAGTTTGGAATATGGGGTTTTTTTTGGGGGGGGTGCTGGGCTTTTGGGAGCTGTTGGAGAGTCTGTTGGAATTTAGCCAGTGAGGTGACATCTTTTAATAAGGCATCTTTTTTTTATCAAAGAGAAAAAACATTAGTGAGAAAAGGACATCTATAGAGCATTTTATTTTTATTTTTATTTTTATTTTTTGGTATTGAGGATCAAACTTGGGACCTTATGCTTATGAGGCAGGTGGCAGAACCACTGAGCTAAATCCCCAGCCCTATAGAGCATTTTAAATGGACTGAGATCCAGGATTTGGAGTGTATTTTTTATTTTGATAAGAGCTAATGGCAGTAAGTGAGGCCACTGAAGGTGAGTTTCTTGAGCCATTTAGTGAAGATGTCTCTTTAAGATATCTTTTTTTTTTTTTTTTTTTTTTTTTTTTTTTTTTTACCTTTTTTGATGATTGTAGCCTCCAGGCACAATGGAGGTGATACAGTGTGTCCAGTGTCTGAGAGACACCTTGTGTGACTGTTGCTTTAAAAGAAGGCCCATTATCGCTCTGTAAGCTCTTTGGAAGTCTCAACCTGGGAATAATTTTTGAAACCAAAATCTTAACCACCTCTTGAGCCTTTTTTGTTTTGTAAGGAAAGGCCTTAACCCAGTTTGTAAAAGTATCTATCTAGACCAATAAGTATTGGAGTTTTTTATTTTTTGGCATACAAGTAAAATCAGGTTGTCAATCCTCTCCAGGGTATTTATCATGTCTTTGTATACCTGGAGCAAATATGGTTTGGTTGAGAGGATTTTTTTTTGGCAAAGTTTATAAGACTTAACTATCTGTTGTATCATCTGAGAGTCTTTTTTTTTTAAGAATAACTTTGAGGTCATCAGGTGGGTCCTGTCTCTCTCTAAGTGAAAGGTTTGATGTAATGATTTAAATTTTTTACTGGCTAGCACCAGGAAGGAACAATTTATTGTCATCTAACTGTATCTATCCTGATGGAAGAAATTGGCATCCATGGGAGAGAGCCCACTCAACTTTTGACTGAGTATTTGGGTCAGGTATGCTCAAGGGGCCCTTTCCAGACCAGGGAGGCCTGAAGAGGGGGCCCTCGAGCAGCTTTTTTTCCAGCTGCATTAGCCAGTTGATTATCTCGAGATATTTTGTGAGGTTTTTGGGGGGTGTCTTTTATAATGAATTACTGTTACTTTAGAGGGCATAAAGACAGAAGATAAAAGTTTATCTCTTCATGATATTTTATAGGAGATCTATTGGCTGTTAAATAATTTTTTATATGGCTGTGTGGGCATGTAATATTAGGAAAGCATACTTTGAATCAGTATAAATGTTGACTCTTTGTCCCTTATTGAGTTTTAGAGCTCTGGTTAGAGCTATAAGTTTTGTTAGCTGAGCACTAGTCCCAGGCACAAGTGAGGAACTTTTAAGTATCTGATATAGAGTCACTATCATGTATCTTGCTTTTTTTGTCCCATTTTTTATGAAGGAACTGTCATCACAAAAAAGGGTCAAGTCAGGGTCAGTAAGGGGAGTATCTAGTAAGTCTTTCTTGGCTGTGTATGTATGGAGAATTACTTGTTCATAGTCATGTCTGTCGATGTTTATTTTTTGGTAGAAGGGTAGCAGAGTTTAAGGAGGAATATGTCTTTATTTCAATGGCTGGTCTTTTCTTTTTTTTTCATACCAGGGATCAAACTCAGGACCTTGCACTTGCAAGGCAGGCAGTGGAACCACTGAGCTAAATCTCCAGCCCTGAATGGCTGGTCTTTTAAGAAGTACAGCCTGGAATTTAAGAAGTTGGTCATCTGATAGCCATAAGCTCTCTTTGGATGAAAGAAGTCCTGTCACATTGTGGGGTGTATATACAGTGAGATCTTTGTCTAAAATAAGCTTGATGCCACCTGCCTCACAAGCACAAGGTCCCAAGTTCGATCCATGGTACCAAAAATAAATTAAAATAAAATTAACTTGGATGCCCCTGGAATTAGGAGACCTACTGCAGCTATAGATCTAAGGCATGTAGGCCATCCCTTTGTTATAATTTAGTTTATGACTTAGATATCCTACAGGCTGTTGAGCAGGTCTTTGATCCTGAGTAAGTACTCTTAAAACCATTTTTTGCTTTTTGTCAACATATAGATTGAAATGGTGTCTTGTTGGTAAGCTGGTAAATGTTAGGTATTCCGAAACCCCCGCAAGAAAAGCTCCCTCCTCCCTCCTCTCCCCTCTGCTCTCCTCCCAAAATGGCAGGCATGGAACTTCCACATAACAAAGGCTTGACTCCTCCTAGTGAATGACCTCCTGGAGCCTGTCACTCTATCCCACCAAATGTTCCCTTAAGATAGGGACATCCTGGGGCCTGTTACTCCATCCCCCAACCAAAATTTGTTGCTATATGCCCTACCGGCAATCACCCACCCTCATCAAAGGACTACATGCTCTCCCACATGCAAAGACCCCGTATAAGCCTCCAGCTCAGCTCATGCTGTGGCTGGTCTCCATTTTGTGAGTCAGTCCCAGCAGGCTGCAGACTGCCACCCCAATAAAGCTTGCTTGAACATTTGTGTGTCCATCCTTTTTGGTAACCCTTTCAGTAAGCTTGAAAGTAAGGGTTGCCTCAGGCCTTAGAGGACACTGTCCCAGTAATCTTTATAGTTATTTTTTTCTCCTATCCAGCATCCATTCAAGAACCACTCGTGTTTACTGCTTATTTCTCTTCAGTCTTCTTTAATATTGTCATTCTTTTTTGGTACCAGGGATCAAATTCAGATCCTTGCACTTGCAAGGCCAGCGGTGAAACCACTGAGCTAAATCCCTGGCCCTTAGAGGATATTCTCTCTGGTGAGGAAAAATAGTAGAATCTTTGAAATAAATCTGTATTGGGGCAGCATTTACTGCCCTTTTTATTTTGCCTTTAGTTGTCCACACTTTAGGATTTATTTTTGTTTTTATAAGAGGGAGGCAGTGTACTTGACCCGGGTGTATGTAGATTATGGTATTGATTGATTGATTGATTGATTATGGTATTTAAACAGGATAAGATATCTCTCCCCAAGAGGGGTACAGCACTTTTAGGCATAATTAAAAAGGAATGGGTGAAGAGAAAGCCTTGCCAGTTATAACCTCAGGGTTGAGTAAAATAGCAAGTTACCTCTTTTCCAGTGACTCCTTTTACTGATGTATGATGGCTGGAAGTGTGGGACTGCATAACCTTTGTTCCTTTTTCTCCAGCCCCATTGTGATTAAAATGTGAGTTAATGGATGGAGATGCTTGTTAGTCTAGCAATGCTAGATACAGATCTGTAACAGACCTAGAGTCCCAGATAGTCTAGGGACACTAGATAGGGATCTGTAACAGACCTAGAGTCCCAGAGCAAACTACTCAACTCTTTGTTTACCCGGAACTGATATTCCAGGCACCACAATTGTTAGAACAAGCTGCAGATGTCTGCTAACCATCAATATGTGACAGTCGACCACTAACTTTGTCCCCTTTTCTTTAATACGTTAACTTCCCCCTCAACCCCCTATAAAAACAGTCTCGGATTCTGAGCCAGTTGCCTCTCTAAGCTATTTGGCTTTGGGAGTGCCATCTGGCTAGACTAATAAAAGTCTATTTTCCAACTTGTCCGGTGTGTTCCTTCCCGGGTGTACTTCGCTGTAGTGAGCTACTTGGAGAATTTGGTAAGGCTCTTGGTCTTACATTCTGAAGGCACTGCTGGGATTCCTGGGTGTGCTTCACTAGTCAGCTCCTCAGAGCGTTTGGTAAGGCCCTCAGTCTTACAGAAGGAAGGCCAAGGTTGAAGAGAAGAACAGAGAGATTGGTGCCAGTGTCTAGCAATAGGCTTATTCTTTTTATAGTCATGATTATCAAGGGCTCCTCCATGGAGATGACAGTCTGGCCAGAGGGAGAAAGCAGAGCATGTCTGGGGCCCTTCAGTCTTATTGGGCCAACTGGAAGGATGGGTCTGAACCCTGGGGCCTTCACCTCAGAGGGCAGGCTAGCCTCCAGTGGTCGCCTTTACAGTCAGGGCACAGTCCCGGGGCCTCTTGTAGTCTTGTCTGAGATGGCCTGGCTTTTTGTAGTGGTAGCAGGTGGGTTTGGTTGTCCAGGCCTTCTCGGGGTCCCGAGAATTAGATCCAGCATCTGTTTTTCTTAGAGCCGTTGCTAAGGCTATGGCTTTTTTTTGTTTGTTTGAGGTCTTTTTTGGTCTCTGCTTGTTTTTGATTGTAGAATATAGAAGAAGCAATTTTTAATAAAGTATTAAGTGAGTTGTCTGGAGAAAAAGCCATCTTTTGTCATTTTTTTAATACCTGGGGCTGATTATGTAATAAACTTATCCTTAAGAATAAGCTGTCTTTTTGTCAATTTAGGAGCTAAGGATGCATGTTTTATCAATGCCTCTTGTAAGCGATCTCAAAAGGCAGAAGGGGCTTTTTTTGGTTGTTGTTGTCGTTGAATAGTTGTTAATTTAAAATTATTAAAAGGCTTAGATCATGTCCTTTTTAGACCTTTAAGAATATACATTTAGGGCTGGGAATTTAGCTCAGTGGTTCCGGCGCCTTCCACTCAAGCTTAAGGTCCTGAGTTCGATCCCCAGTACCAAAAACAAAAAAAAACAAGAATATACATTTGAAAATGTCTTCTATTATAATCTCCTGTCCACTTAGTAGGCCAGTTGTAGGGACCGCTTGGGCTCTTGTAGTGATTGGCTGTTTTCCAAGCTGTCTATGTTTTGGATCTCTAAAATTAATAATATGATATTTGTTTCCATATGCAATGGCAGCTTGTAATGCTGTTTGTTTTTATTAGCATTTAAGGTTGGATTTAAAAGTAACTATGGTTTTTATTTAAAAATAACTTTATTATCAAACACATGCATTCAGAAATTAAAACCATTCAAAGAAGAACAATGCAAGGGGAAAAGAACTACAATAATATTCAAATACAGTAGAACTCAACCAAAACAAAACTGAAAATCACTTAAACATTTTTCCATATACCTTTAAAAAAACTCAAGTACCAACAAGACACCAGGGGATGTGATTTGTTTCAGAAAGATCCCCAAAACCAACATTGAACAAATAGTGGTCTGGAAAAAAAACTCCAGTTAGCTAGCAGATTCCACATAAGCCAAACTTCTCCCTAATTTAAATTTGGATACAGTCATATGACACACAATGGAAACACAATCCGAGAAATATATTATTAGGCCATTTCATCCGTGTGTATCCTTAATTGCACTTTCACTTTCTCACACTAGAGAAACTATTCGGTATTTACACATGTGTGTCCTATTTATTTCACTTAAGAGGATGACCTCAATATGAATCCATTTAGCTATAAATGTCTCCAGTTTCTTTCTTTTTTTTTTTGGTACCGGGGATCAAACTTGGGACCTTGCGCTTGTGAGGCAGGTGCCGGAAACACTGAGCTAAATCCCTGGCCCTCTAGTTTCTCATTCTTTATGGCTGAGTAGTACTCCATTTTATTAAAAAACCACATCTTCTTTATCCAGTCTCCAGCTGATGGGCACTTGGGTTGTTTCCAAGCTTTAGCTATTAGAACTGTGTCACTATAAACATGGGTGCACATATATCACTGTGGTATGATTCTTTTAATTCTTTTGGGAAGATACCCAGAATGGAGATAGCTGAGTCGAATGGGATCTCTAAGCCTAGTTTGTTGAGGTATCTCCATACTGATTTCCACAGTGGTTGCACCAGTCTGCACTCCCACCAAAAATGGAGAAGGGTTTCTTTCTCTCCACACCCCCACCAACATTTGTTATTGGATGATTTCTTTATAACAGCAATTTTTTCTGGGGTGAGGTGGAATCTCAGTGTTGTTTTCATCTGAACCTCTTGAATAACCAGTGATGTTGAACATTTTTTCATATATTTATTTGCTGCTTTTACTTCTTTGAGAAATGTCTGTTCATTTCAGATGCCCATTTTTGAATTGGGTCTTTGAATTGGAGGGAGTCTGATTTTTTTCAGTTCTTTATATATTCTAGATAGTAGTCCTTTGTCTAAGGTACAATTGCTGAAAATTTTTTCCCACATTGTAGGTTGTCTCTTAGCTCTATTGGTGGTTTCTCTTGCAGTGCAGAAGCTTTTTAAGAAGATGAGATCCCAGTTGTTGATTCTTTGTGCAAGTTCCTGTGCCACTGATGTTTTGTTCATAAAGCCTTTTCCTATACCAATGTCTTCAAGAGTTCTACCTAACTTATCTTCCAGGAAACTTAGTGTTTCTGTCTTGATATTTAAATCTTTAATCCACTTCAATCTTAGTTTAGTGCATGGTGATAGGTATGGGTCTAGCTTTAATCTTTGGGAGGTTGAAATCTAGTTTTTCCAACACCATTTATTAAATAGGCTATCATTCCCACAATGAGGATGGTTAGCTCCTTTGTCAAAAATGAGGTGGCTTAATAAACAATGAGAAACTAGAGTCATTTATAGCTAAATGGATGCATATTGAGGCCATCCTCTTAAGTGAAATAAATAAGACACACATGTGTAAATACTGAATAGTTTCTCTAGTGTGAGAAACTGAGAGTGTAAATAAAGATTAAAAGGACTAATAACTAACAATTGATGCTTTGAAATAGGAAAAGGTCCAACAGGGTAGGGGTGGTGGGAGGAGATGGGGAAAGAGAAGAATGGAAAGGAAAAATTATGAGAAAAGAAAAAAAATGAAAACGAAGTATGTAAATAGGGAAGGGTGGAGGGGTGAAGGGTGCACAGGTAATGGGGAAAAAATAAGAAGCAAGATACATCATGTACAGGTACAAGCACCCAATGATAAATGTAAACATATTGTATACCTAAAATGTACCAATAAAAGAATTTAAGAAAAAAAATGAGGTGGCTGAGCATATCTGTAGTTGTTTCTGGATCTTCTAATCTATTCCATTGATCCTCAGGTCTGTTTCTTTGCCAGTACCATGCTGCTTTTATCACAGGAGCTTTGTAGTATAGTTTCAAGTTGGGGATTGTAATACCCCCGGCCATATCTCCATTGCCTAAAATTTCTTTTGCTATTCTAGGTCTATTCTGGTTCCAAATGAATTATTGGATTGTTTTCTCTAGTGCTGTGGCATACATTGTTGGAATTTCAATCAGCATTGCATTACACCTATATAATAGTTTTGGAAGTATGGTCATTTTCACTATATTGGTTCTTCCTATCCAGGAGCAAGGGATGTCTTTCCATTTTCTTATATCCTCCTCAATCTCCTTTTTCAGAGTGCTATAGTTTTCAGTGTAGAGGTCTTTTTCTTCCTTTGTTAGATTGACTCCTAGATAGTTCCTTTTTGGGGATGCTATTGTAAAAGGAATTGTTTCCTTAATTTCTCTCTCAGTGAATCTATTATGTGTATATAAAAAGACTATTGTATGTTGAGTGTTGAGCTTATACCCAGCTACTCTACTGAATCTGTCAATTAAGTCTAGAAGTCTTTTGGCAGAGTATTTTGGGTCTTCTATGTAAAGTATCATATCATCAGCAAATAATGAGAGTTTAACTTCTTCCTTTCTTATCTTTATTCCTTTTATTTCTTTCCCTTTTCTAATTGCTGTGGCTAATGTTTCAAGAACAATATTAAACAGGAGTGGTGATAGTGGGCATCCTTTTCTTGTTCCTGATTTTAGCATGAAAATTTTCTGGTTTTGACCATTTAGTATGATGTTGGCTGTTGGTTTTTCATAGAGAGCCTTAATCAAGTTGAGATAAAGACCTTCTAGTCCAATTTTCTGTAAGGTTTTTTCATGAATGGGTGTTGGATTTTGTCGAATGCCTTTTCTGCATCTATTGAGACGATCATATGATTTTTGTCCTTGACTCTGTTAATATAGTGTATTATGTTTATTGATTTATGAATGTTGAACCATCCTTGCATCCCTAGGATAAATCCAACTTGGTCAGGGTGTGTGATCTTCTTGATGACCTTTTGTATTTTGTTTGCCATTATCTTGTTGAGGATTGTTGCATCAATATTCATTAAGGAGATTGGCCTGTAGTTCTCTTTTTGGGTTGTGTCTTTCCCTGGTTTTGGAGTCAAAGTAAGAATTGCTTCCAAGAATGAATTTGGAAGCTATGCTTCCCTTTCAATTTCCTTGATGAGTTTAAAGAGTAATGGCAATAGTTCTTCTTTTAATATTTTGTAGAATTCAGTCATGAAGCCATCAGGACCTGGGCTTTTTTTTGGTTGGTAAATTTTTTATTACATTTTCAATTTCACTCATTGTAATTGGGGTGTTTAGAATTTCTATATCTTCTTCATTTAACTTTGGTAATTTGTATGTATCTAGGAATCTGCCCATTTCTTCTGTGTTTTCCATTCTATTAGAGTACATGTTCTTGAAGTAGGTATTGATGATGCTTTGGATTTCTGCTGGATCTGTTGTGACTTCACCTTTTTCATTCTTAATTGCATGGATTTAAGCCTTTTCTTTCCTTTTCTTGATAAGGTTGGCTAAAGGTTTATTGATTTTATTTATTCTTTTAAAAAACCACTCTTTGTTCATTGATTTTTTGTATCATTCTCTTAATCTCCATTGCATTGATTTCTGTTCTGATCTTTACAATATCCTCTCTTGTATGAGCTTTGGGTTTGTTATGCTCTTCTTTTTCTAGGAGCTTGCGTTTCTGTATTAGGCTATTTAATTGAGTTCTCTCTTTTCCTAATATGTGCATTGACTGCTATGAATTTCCCACGTAGAACTGCTTTCATTGTTTCCCACAAATTCCTGTATGTTGTACTGGAATCATTTACTTGTAGAAACTGTCTAATTTCTTCTTTAATTTCCTCTGTGACCCATTGCTTGTTCAAGAGGATGTTATTTAATTTCCATGTGTTTGTGGGAGTTTTGCAGTTTCTTATGTCATTGATCTCCAATTTTATTGCACTATGGTCTGATAATATACAGGGGGTAACTTCAATTCTTTTACATTTATTTAGACATGTCCTATGAGCTAGCATGTGGTCTATATTGGAGAATGACCCATGTGCAGCTGAAAAGAATGTATATTCTGATTTTGTGGGGTGGAACACTCTATAAACATCTACTAAGTCCATTTGTTCAATAGCTTGGTTCAGTTCTAGAATTTCGTTGTTTATTTTTTGTCTAGATGATCTGTCTAATTGTGATAATGAAGTATTGAGATCCCCCACTATAATTGGGGAATATAATTATATACTATAACTATAATTGCATTAGAGCTTATTTAGTTTTTCATGTCTATTAATATTTGTTTTGTATAGTTGGGGGCATTTGTAGTTGGTGCATATATATTTATGATTGTCATCTCTTTCTCTTGGACTCTTCCCTTCACAAGGATGTAGTTACAATCTTTGTCTTTCTTAATTAGTTTTGGTTTGAAATCTACTTTGTCTGCAAATAAAATTGCTACCCCTGCTTTTTTCTGGCTTCCTGTGGCATGGAGAACTGTTTCCCATCCTTTTACTTTTTGTCTATGTATTTCTTTTTGAGTTAGGTGTATTTCTTGTGTACAGCATATTGTTGGATTTTGCTTCTTAGTCCATTCTGTCAGTCTGTTTCTTTTTATTGGTGAATTGAGACCATTAATATTGATAGTTATAATTGATAGATATTGACTCATCCTTGTCATGGTGTTTTACTATTTTTGGCTCTTTTATTTTTTGTTTTTTTCCCCTCTCCCTTTAGTTTCTTGCCTCACCTGGTGGCTTCCCTCTGTTGGGCCTCATGGAGTTGTGATCTTCATTGTCTTTTTCTAGGATATTGCTTAGGATTGTTTGGAGTGCTGGTGTGGTGTTCATGAAATTTCTCAGTTGTTCTTTTCGTGGAAGTATCTAATTTCCCTATCAATTTAGAAAGATAATTTTGCAGGATACAATAGTCTAGGTTGGAAGTTATTTTCTTTTAGGGCTAGAAATACTTCACTCCAGGCTATCTTTGATTTGAGGGTTTGTGTTGAAAAATCTGCCATGATCCTGATGGACTTTCCTTTATAGGTGATTTGTTTCTTTTCTCTAACTGCCTGTAGGATTTTGTTCTTCTGTTGGGTTTCTGGGATCTTGATTATTATGTGTCTAGGTGTAGATTATTTTTGATAATGGCTAGTTGGAGTTCTATATGCCTCACTTATCTGTATGTCCAATTCTCCACCTCTGTGTGTGAAGTTTCCTACTATTACTTCTGTGAACAGTTTTTTAATGTCTATTGTATTTTCTCCTGTTTTTTTGTGGACTCCTATCAGTCTTATGTTATTCTTCTTTGCATCATCTAGTAGCTGCTGGATTGATTTCTCATGGTCCCTTACTATTTTTAAGAAATCTGTGTTTTCATAGTTATCAACCACAATCCTGTCATCTATATCTGATATTCTACTTATTGTTGGTCTCTCTATAGGGAGACTGGGAGACCCTGGAGAGCACCGACCTTTAAAGAAAGAAAAGGAGACAGCTGGGGGATGAAACAACACTTTATTCTTCAGGTCACTGTTCTCTGTTTCGACCCAGATTGGGTCTAGCAGTCAGGTTTTATACATTTTCGACAGGCAATTCTGACATTATTATTTTTTGTTTTCTCAGAAGAACATCTGTGACATTCCTGCACATCTCTGGCCTTTGTTTATCATTACAGCATCATCACATTTATCTTAGTCTTAAAGGTTAACAAGTAACTCATAAAGCCACAGGCAAGTTTATATGTCTCTTGTCTCTGTTCACCAGAGCAGTACATCTAAGCATACATCGCAGCCCTCCTCTATCAGATGTTCCAAGAAAGCAGGGCAATTTCAGCAGAAATCAAGCCCACAATCTTTCCCTCCATCTATAGAGTCATGGGGCCGTGGTTCTCTGACACCAGACAATGGTTACTAAGAGAGCTTAGGAAAATATATTTACTTCCTATGAACTTTTACAATGTCTTTTAATGCTTTCTGCAATCCTTTCAGCAAACAGGCCTGAGGAAGTTCTCTGAGACATTTACTTAGTTCTTTCAATTAACAAGTTTCTTACAATTAGTAACTAAATCCTAGATTTGAGGACATTCACAGAGAATTGCTTAATTTTCTCATTTCACAAGCTTCTCACAATTAGTAACTAAATCCTACATTTTCCCACAGCTAGTTGGAGTTCTATATGCCTCATTTATCTGTATGTCCAATTCTCCACCTCTGTCTGCGAGGTTTCCTACTATTACTTCTGTGAACAGTTTTTTAATGTCTATTGTATTTTCTCCTGTCTTTTCATGGACTCTTATCAGTTTTGTGTTATTCTTCTTTGCATCATCTAGTAGCTGCTGGATTGATTTCTCATGGTCCCTTACTATTTTTAAGAAATCTGTGTTTTCATAGTTATCAACCACAATCCTGTCATCTATATCTGATATTCTATCTTCAGATTCCCTTAATCTCCTCTGCATGCTTTCAATGGAGTTTTTAATCTCCTGGATATCTGTTTGAATCTGTTTCATGGATTCCATTTCTTTCTTATGCTGGGCATTCTTGGCTTCCAGCATGTTTGTGAGCTCATCTATTTTTTTCATCTGTTTCTGTTCTAGAACCTCTAATTATGTCTTTCAGTCTGCTCACCATCTCTGTAGTTATCTATGAGATTATTTTTGCTTTGAATTTTTCTAGAGCCTCATTTATCTGTTTTGTTACTTCCTGTGCTACCAGTTCAGGGTGTCCAGGTGGTTGATTATCAGACTTTTCTGCCTTGTTTTCACCAGAAATTGCCTTTCATGGGGTGGAACTCTGAGTTTGTGACTTGCTTAAATTTTTCATTTTTGTTTTTGGTACTGTCAGTTAAAGTCAATGAGTCTCAGTAAGCCAGTCATAGACCTGTGAGATTCAGGCAGATTTCTTCCTGGAAGTCCCAAACTGAGCTCCCTGTCCTCCAGCAGAGTTGAAATTTGCAAGATTCTATTACAGGTTCCAGCTGTCTTTCCCCTGAAAGTAGTCTAGGTTCCAATGGGAGGTGATGATCCCTCCAACTTACCAAGTACGGTGGTCTGGGTCAAGCCAGACAGTGCAGGACACAGCCACCTATGTCTGACCACAAGACCAAACTGGCTGCCATTGGCCCTGCCTGGGAGGCAGGGGATCCTCATGATCTCCTAGATGCAAGTGTGTGGGCAAGCCAGATGAAGTGGAGTGCAGCCACCCATGTCTGATTGCAAGGCCAAACTGGCTGCCAGTGGGCCTGCCTGGGGGGTGAGGGGTCCTCACAGTCTCCTGGATGCAAGTCTATATCTTTTAAATCTAATTTATAAGTTTGGGTAAGTCCCCTAAAGACCTCAATGTACTTATCAGGATCATCTGAAAACTCTCCTAGGTCTTGTTTGATCTGTTTGAGGTCCCCGAGAGAAAAAGGCATATGGACATGGGCTTCCCAGAATCCATGACTTATTTTTTGTAAAGGATATTGTTCTTGAGGATTTTGAACAAAATTAGCTATGGGTGAATATAGTTTTGTAGAGGTTTTAATTATAGTTGGCTTGAGAATTTTACCCTTAGATTGATTGATTGATTGATTGATTTGGTACCAGGGATTGAATTTGGGACCTTGCACTTGCTAGGCAGGCAGTGGAACCACTGAGCTAAATCCCCAGCAAGACCCTTAGATTTTAAAAGATAAGGGGGAGGGATCTCAGTCTCTAAAGGGCAAGTGGGAAAAGCTTCAAGTTTGACTGTAGGTGGAGCTTTCACTGGGATTGGCTCAGAAACTTTGTCCTCAGGGTCTAAAAGGCTAGGGCGGGGGAAGGGGACCTTAGGTTTAGTGATAAGGACCAGAGGAGTCTGGTTTTTTGTAGTTTATATTTATACTTTGAACACGAATCAGGATTATCTCTTAATGTAAGAAAGATCTGGACATAAGGCAATTTTGACCATTTTTCCTCTTTTTTACAGTATAATTTTAGTTGTGAAATGGCATCATAATTAATATTTTTTCTGCATTTTATCTTGGCTCTAGAGGATAGCCAGGGTATGCACTGGTGCAGAAGAATATTAGGCTGATCTTCCTCAGTATGTGAGGATATACCTTTCTAGTGTTTTGGGGGGGTTTTTTTGGTACCAGGGATCAAACTCAGGACCTTTTGCTTGTGAAGCAGGTGGCAGAACCACTGAGCTAAATCCCCGGCCCCAACCTTTCCAGTGTTTAAGAATATATTTTAAAGGAGTAAGAGACTTTGACTTGGCATTTTCCATATTTTGGAAAAAAAAAAAAAAAACAGAAATAAGGTGTCCCTATCATTTTGATTGAGTTTTCATGCTCCTAGAGCATCTTCTAGGGCCACAGCCCCATGGCAGGTGGCTGCCATCTGGAGAGAGCCCAGAAGGTAAATAGTAATGAAGTAGCCACACTTTACCAGCGCACAATCTTACCTTCCCCATGGAACTTGTGCTTTTACTCCTATATGTATTTTTAAACCCCAAGATACAATTGATTCTAGTTGTAAAATCATGTATTTTTGAAGAAAACATTGTTAGCCAAACCAATAATCAAAAGTATCTAAGTCATTGTTTTTTAAATATTTGAGAGAGAATGAGGCAGATAGATTAAAGGGCTGCACCTTTTTTTGGTAAAAGAGATAGCTTTTAGAGACAGAAGTAGACAAAACCTCAGGGGATCTTTGTCCTCAAAGAAAACCACCAAGACAGCTGTGCTATCTGATCACCTAGGTTACCTTTTTTTTAGCAGCAAGACAAAGACTATACATTGTTTAAAGTTTACAAGGTACACTCATCAGGTCTCCCCAAGCACATGGAAGAAGAGAAAATCTGGTTGAGATCTCTTATTTCTAGTTAGCAAAGCACAAATGCAAACCATTTTTCTGTTAGCTGTTTTGCCTAAGGCCTCCTAGAGAGGTGTGATCTAGTAGTAAAGCCAGACAAAGAGTTGTAAAGTTAATTTTTAAGAGCTTTGGAGTTTTTAGCATATTAAAGATTTGTCAAACAACCTCTACTGATTTATTGTTTTTTATTTGTGTCTCTCTTACTAGCAGAGAGAGAACAGTCCCATCCTGTAGCTCAATTTTTAATTGAGGCTTGAGAACGGGCCCTACCAGCATCACTTCAGGTCACTCTGAGACAGAGGATATCTGATGATCACTGGAAGGGTTACCTTTCACCTCACTGAGGAGTCCAGTTAGGGGACAATAGTTATGCAGAGATTTTTTTTTATTGATTATCCATTTGGGTTGTTGGGAGCCAGTTTTTATTGGGAGACCTTCAAGCATCTGTCAGAGAGTAGCCCTGGCCATGACCTCTCAGTTGTCACTCCAGTTTTTATTAGTTTTATATAATCAGAGATCTGACTCTGTGGGACCAAATTGACTCCATTTTGGAGCCGTCTCCTTTGTTCTCTCAAATTTGTGCTTAAACTAGGAATTCACCACTTGAAATTCCTGAGTTTATTACCCAACCACCTGTGTACCCGGGGAGAGAGCGTTCCAGGCACACTATCTGTAGGATAAGCAGTTAATGAGCTGACTGTCCACACAAGATAGATGCGGCCATTAGTGGGTCTGCTAACGATCAGTATGTAACAACCGGCCGTTAATCTTTGCCCCTTTTCTCCCTCACAAAAACCAATACGTAATCCCCTTCGACCCCCAAAGCCTAGCCAACCAAAACCCTACACTTCATATGTATTGAGTATTAACCAATCACCTGGCTACTAATAACCAAAGCTTGTTGTATTCTCAATAAAAACCCTGCTAGTTAGGGACTCAGGGCTCTCAATCTCGATCCGCTGTGTCGGTGACAGTTGAGAGTCCCTGCTTAAGCTTGAATAAACGACCCTTGTGTGCTTACATCGGAAACGGCCTCCTGGTGGTCTCTGGGACTTCACAATCTGGGCACAACAACTCCAGAAAGGACTCTAGCTGCCAATCTTGTCAGCATTTAGTCTATAATTTATTAGCCAAAATATTTTTATACATAAATGATAAGAGTCAGACCTATGAAGAGAGAGAGAAGATTTTTAAAAAATTAAATGTGTTTTTGTCCCTTTAGTGTTGTGCTTATGGAAATAGCTTCTTCTGGTTTTACCCAGAAGTCAGGTTTTTTTTATGGGGTCTCAGGTTCAGTCTTTTGAGGAAGACTGTTGCCTAGAGCACTAAGTGGGGACATCACATTTATGTGTTTTTCTGGACAGACAAAGCCTCAATGTCTCATATAAACCAGAGATGGGGTATGTTTTTTGATCTAAAATGACATTTTTATCTTCAGAATTGGCCAAAATTCTCATTTTTTTTAAAGGACTTAACTCAAAGGTTTTTAGGAGAAAGACATTGAGTACTTTAGAGATCCTGTTTGATTTTACATGTCTCTATAAAGGAGAGTATAAAATTGGCAGGAGAGATTGGAAATGAGACCAGGAAAGGAGGTCTTTTTTTTTATGTTCTTGGTGATTTATTGAGACACCTTTCCCCTGAGTCACCACCCTCAAGCCTGGAAAGGCGAGAGTGGGGAATCTCAAGGGAGAAGACTGCCTCCCCACCATTGGAAGAACAGACCAGAAAGGAAACTCTAGAGTATAGGGAAGTGTTGTGCCAGACTGCTCAATGAAACCTGTCTCCCAAGTCTTAAGAGTTGCTATCAGCCTAGTGTTTTATTAATTGATAGCTGGGGTCCCACATTTTATCAATAAGCATGTATATTTTTAAATTATAAACTATATTTTATAGAGACCTATTTTTTATTACATTTTTTATTTACTTGTAATTATTGGTAAAGGCTGTTAGATGGTGATCTAACATTTTTTTCTCAGCATTGTTTAGCAAATCAGTTAAGCAATCAATATAGAACAGAAACGTAAAACCTTGTCTACAAAAGTAAAATATCCTTTTAAAGAAACATCACCATAATTTTAACAAAATAACAATGCATAAGAACTCAAAGGACAAAGCATTTACAAGAGGCACAAGCAGTGAAAAACAAGAATGACAATTTTGGTTATTTAATAAAATTTACCAATCAATAAAAGTAATTTTTTATCCATATTAATTATTATCTTGCTGGAACCTCCAATAATGTCATGGGAAATATGAAATATGAAATATTATATCTCCCAACCTGTTAACTGTATGATATGCTGAGTTCTTGTTCTCTAGAAATTGAAGAATGAGTCCTAGGAACAATGGAGGTTAAGAGTAGGAAGATATTTATTGATAGGAAAGCTCCTGAGGGGCAGGAGGGGGATCAAAGTGGGTAGCCAAGGACTCCACTTTTTGGAGAAGTTTTATAGGGTGAAACCCATGTGGGTACAATGTGGGCCACAGCCATGAACATCCAATAAGTTTTCAAGTATGGTCACTTAGGGAATGGTGGTCCAAGTGGGAAGCAAGTCATGTAGGAAGCGTGGATGGAAAGAGCAAGGACGTTTTTAGGAGGCGATGGGTCCAGAGATCTCTGGTCTTCCTGGTGGTGGTGATACCTATCTATATTTTATTAAGCCCAGTTCTTTGAAGAAGTATGTGGGTCTGGTCATCTTGTCTCTATCTTGAGGCCTGGTTTTTAGCTGATGTGTAGCTGTGGTGTGTTTTACCTTTGTCCTGGCCCTCTGGAGGACTTAGCCCTATCTGACTATCTATAATATTTTTATATAGCTCATCTATCTATGATACAGTGGGCCCAGATAGGCATCAACCACATAGGTGAGTGACCAGAGCATCCTGACCCACACTCCCCTCCCTTCCCAAAATGCCTTTGTCCTTTCCATGTACCTTGCTACATGCCTCATTTTGTTATTGGACCAATATGAGCTAAGCAGCTGTACTTGTGATCCTACAGGTTGATTGTTGTCTGACCCATACTATACTCACATTGTGCCTTTGCTGAATAAATTACCCCTGTGTGACGGTGCCAGCCGTCACTAGTCGAACAGTACCTGAGAGGAGGGGAGAGGATGAAAGAAAAACAAAACCTCTGAGGAAAAGAAAAAGGAGAGAGAGAGGCGGAGGAGATACCCCTCTTCCCACTTTATTGCCCTTTCTATACCTTTTCCACAACCCCCAACCCCTCCTCTGTACGTAATTCGGTGACTAATTATTTTCCAGGGAAAAGGTCAAATGTATCTTTACAACTCCGGGAATAACATTCCCTTGCATTACAGACATTCGAACTCTTTCTATTTAACCACTCTCGTTACAAGTAACCATCCTTGTTTTTGTGCCAGCTGCATATCCAGGATTCATTATGTTCTCAAGAGACTCAGAGGTCTCTGAAGGTTATTTCAACCTTTCGCTCTCCACACCCCTGAAAAAGGGGTAAGGTGGCTACCCACTCTGGACCCCCCTGGAAATCCAGGAGCTATTCTAATCTCCAATAAAAATCTCCTCACCTCCTCCTTTGGTTTACAACTTTATTCCTTGATGTTGTGGGGCCACAAACTCAGATGTTTCACATCTAACTGGTCAGGAGTTATATTTTTTCTCTTTCCAGAGGCAAGTGAAGGGCAGATAGGCCTTGAGTTATTTCCTCATGGGGCCTGAAGCTGATGAAAGTCTTACACAACACACACATCTTTGTTCTTTTCAGACAGTAAGACTGGAAGAAAGATCCCTCCACTTATTGGCAGCATTAGCCAATGAATGACAGAACTTCTCAAAGAACAGACTCCAATTTGTCAGTCCAAAGTGCATTATCTTGGTCATGATATCATTGTGCAAGAAAGAATGGAACTTCTTTGTGACTTTTCCTGGCTGATTACCAAAACATAATTTAGGAGAATTCTTGGGCCCATAGGACCTATAGACACTGGACACTTACAGACACTAGAGTTTTTGTTTTGTTTTGAAACAGAGTCTCGCTATGTAGTTCAGTCTGGCCTTGAACTCACTATGTAGCTCAGGTTGTTCTCAAACTCGCAATGATCCTTCTCCCTTAGTCTCTTGAGTGCTGGGATTACAGGCGTGGGCCACCGTATCCAGTTTAACACTAAGGATTTTAACAACTGCATAGTGGACATTCATTAGATCTTGGTCCTTGGTCAGTTTAAAGTGAAGCTTAGAGGAAAACAAGTTTTGAACAATATTCCCTGGAACATTTCCTCCCTGTAACTGCCAACCTCTGTTTTGCTATAGATAAGATTAACAACTATGTTCCTGTTAACAGAGTGCTGTGACATCATGCTCTCACAGATTCTGTTTTCTTTCAAGGCTAAGTTATAAAGCTGTCACTGAGTGAATAATTGCCTTTCTCTTGCTTTTGTAACCACACTTGCCCCCCATCTTTTAGTTTTGCATCAACCCCCTTTAAACAAATGAATAAAAATTGGAACCTTTCCTTTGTTTGGGGCTCAGCCTTTGGATGGGAGTCCACTGAGCCAGTGTACACCTAAAATAAATAAATAAATAAATAATTAAATAAATTCATAATAAATCTTCCTGTTTAATCCATTGGTCTCACCAATATTTTAAGATCCCACATAGCCTGTCATTTTGGTGTAATGTGTTTCCACCATGTCCCTGATCCCACATGTATAACAAGTCATCCTAAGAAAGGCCTCTGCCCACTTCCTGCAGTTCCTTCCCAGAATGTCTAGCATAATGGGCTATGGTCAGCCCCCAACCTGTGCTTTTTTCTGTTGGGCTTGTGTACTTGGAACAACTGAGTTGCTCTAGTGTAACCTCCTTGTTTCCTAGCTATAAAACCAGTCCCCCGGGGAACTATTTTGGACACATTATGGACAATTAGAATCTGTTTTCCAAGTAGCCATCCTCATTTTGGTTCTAATAATTTTTAGGGGAGCTAAGGTTTTACCACATAGCCCAAGATAGCCTTGAACTTACAATCTTCCTACCTCAGTCACTGAAGTGCTGGTATTAAGGAAAGTATACAATAATATAGAATAACTGACTGCCTCGTTCTGCTTCTGTAACTTGCTTCACTTGCTTGTTTCACTTCTCAGAATATTGTTTTGCTTCTCAGAATAGCAATACCAGATGCTTCACCATTAACCACAAATTTGTGGGCACGAGATAAGCCACTATCTGCAACCTTGCCTAACTGCATAACAGTAACCATGCCTCATGAGCAAAAGTACAAGTAGACCCTAAACTTTCTGTAAATCACATGACTAGGGCTAGTTTAAAGTATAAATGTAAGCTTCCAATGTGTCCCAGTGTCAGCCCTTGAAGGCATGTTCCTGTGGGGCTGGCCTGCTAGCAAATAAATTTTGTTGTTTTACCCTTGTTCCTCAGTCTCCTGTGAGTTTTTTGGTTACACCCAACAAAATCCACAACATTTGGTGTGTTGGCCAGGAAACCGAAACTACTCACGGCCCTTGTTTGGTTGGTTGCTTCAGGCCCTGATGGAGTGAGATATGGCCTCCTGACCCTCCAGATGGGGTGGCACCCTTCAGACCTGATTAGTCCTTGGCCCTCTGGAGGCCTGGGATGCTGCCTCACCACCAGCAGTAAGGTTGAGCCCATCTAAGGAGACCAAAAGGCATGGGCATTGGTGACGACGGACATGGTAGGCCCCCAGGACCAGACACTAGATTCTCTACTTTGTAATTGTTGTGCTAACTTTGCTCATTTGTTAAAGGGGCCTGATCATCCCCACTGGGTATTGTATCCCATTTGGTGGAAATTGTTCAAAATTTGATTTTGTTCTGATATTGTGTATCTTAGGAGGTCCTGGGGTGGGAATCTTTAACCTCTGAGTGACTGTGTGTGACTATTAGATAATTGGGAGCAAACAGTGAAAACAATAGACTGATTCCACCTGTGCCACAAGACCTAGGGTGGGGCACCTCAGTGCTTAAAGATCCCCCAAAGTCATGGGCTTGATTAGACCTGATCTGTGAACTGTGGACACATCTAAAAAAGGCCAGATGGGAATCTCTTGTGATGAGTAAAATTCCTGAATGACTGGATGGTCCTTAAAGTGCAAGTCACAAGTCACGCAGTCAGACAGGCACCTGAGTGGGTCACTTTTGAGTGGCCACTCCCCTCTTTGTTTGTTTTGGGTCTCCTTACAAGGGCACCCATACACACACCAACACTCTGATTGACCGATCATGGGTTCAGGAACATCTCTACCTACTGTTTTAGAATGCATGCTTAAACATTTTTAAAAAGGATTTTCTGGAGCTTATGGTATTAAGATGAAATCCCAGAAACTTTGTACACTTTGTGAACTTGAGCAGCCATGAAGAAGTCCCCGACAGCCCTCAGAGGGAACTTTAGATGAGGAGAAGGTTAGAGAGGTGTGGCTGGCTGTCACAGCACCAGAAAAGGGACATGCAGATCAATTTCCATACATTGTTTCATGCCTGTCCATTTGTGTGACTATGCCTCCTTGGATCCAGGTCTGCACATCGCAAACTAAAAGGGCAGTTCTAATGCTACACCCTCCCCCCAAAAAAAGAGGTCCTCCAGCAATTCCATGCTCAACCAGGGAAGACTTTCCCCACCTTATTTTCAAACTCCTCAACCTCAGCCAGTACAAGTCCAGCCAGAAAAAAAAAAAGAAGTCCAGGCAGCACCTAGACCAGAGGGGGTCTCATAGCCTTACCAACACCTGAGTTATCACCATCAGCTCTTGGGTCCATACCAACAGAAGCTAGAGATTCTAAAAGTCAGGAAGCAAAGGCAGAGGTGACCCTTGTGGCTCACCAGCTTAGATCTAATAATCTGCAAATACCCTTGTGAGAGTGCCCAGCTACAGAGGGATCAATGTTTGTCCATCACCCCTTCAGCTCCTCTGACCTACTTAATTGAAAGTATCACAGTTCCCCATATTCCAAGAAACCTGAACAGTTGACCAGCCTAGCACACTCCATCTTTGGGACCCACATCCCTAACTGGGATGACTGTCAGGAGCTCTTAAGAACTCTCTTTGAATCTGAGGAGCAACACCAAATATTAGATGGAGCTAGAGAGTGGCTCAGATCACAGACTCCCATGAGAAGTGATCTAGAAACTTATGCAACAGCTAGACTGCCTATAGAAAGGCCTAACTGGGATTACAGTACTGGAGACAGGAGAGACAGCTTGATAAATTATCACCAGGTGCTTCTGAAAGGGATGGAGCTAGGAGCCAAGTACCCCCATAATATGAGTAAAGTGGCAAAAGTGCTTTAAGAATCTGATGAGAGCCCAGATAAATTTTATGAGAGGCTCTGTGAGGCCTATAGGACCTTCTCCCCTTTTGACCCAGAGGCTGCGACCAACCAGCAAATGGTTAATGCTGCATTAATTACTCAAGCAGTGGCAGACATCAGGAAAAAAATTCAAAAACGTGTAGATTGATCTGGCATGAATATCACTCAACTCATGGCCATAGCCCACAAGGTTTACATCAATCAAGGTGAGGTTAAAAAAACAGAGGAAAAGAGATGAGTCAAACAGGAGATATAAAAAAATTAAAAATCCTATTCCCCCGGGTCTGGGCATAAAAAACCCCACCAGGTCTAACAGTAACCCATGCCCCATTAGTAATTGAATTAAAGTCTGACATCTGACCAATAGCTCAGAGACAGTATCCAATTCCTGAGAAGCCAGGATAGGCATCCCACCACACATTAATAGACTAATCCAAGAGGGACTCCTGAGAGAATGCACCTCCCCTTAAAACATACCACTATTTTTTTTTTTTTTTTTTGGTACTGGGGATCGAACTTGGGTCCTTGCACTTGCAAGGCAGGTGGCAGAACCACTGAGCTAAATCCCCGGCCCAAAGCATCCCACTATTGCCAGTAAAAAAAAAAGCCTAATGGCAAGTACCAACCAGTGCAAGACTTAAGGGCAGTTAATCAGGCAGTGATGACCCTCCATCCAACAATACCCAATCCCTACACCCTGTTGGGACTAATTCCCAATGGATATAAATAGTTCACATGCTTGGACTTAAAAGATGCCTTTTTCTGTCTGAGGATAGCACCTCAGAGCCAGTCAATCTTTGCCTTTGAATGGGAAGACCCCACAACAGAAAATAAGACAATTGACATGGACTCACCTGCCACAAGGATTTAAAAATATGTCCAGTCTCTTTGGAGAAGCCTTGGCCTCTGACCTCCATAGATTCTCCCATAAAAAATATAATTGTTGCCTAATACAATATGTAGATGACCTGCTGACAAAAACAGATTACTGGAAGGGGACTAAGAAACTCAAGATTCCTTTAAAAAGCTGGTTACAAGGTATCATAAAAAAAAGCCCAAATCTGCCAAACAAAGGTTCAATACTTGGGATTTGACCTCTGAGAAAATCAGAGGATTTTGGGTCCAGAGAAAAAACAGGTGATCTACTCCATACCACAACCAAAGACTGTAAAAATATTGAGAGAGTTTTTGGGAGTGGCTGGGTTCTGTCACAACTGGATCCCGGGATTTGCCAATATTGCCAGGC
Organism: Heterocephalus glaber; assembly: GCF_053883595.1. NCBI lineage: Eukaryota > Metazoa > Chordata > Mammalia > Rodentia > Bathyergidae > Heterocephalus > Heterocephalus glaber. Next base: position 4,961,597 of record NW_028258444.1, on the reverse strand, counting down.
TATTATATGACATGCTGAGAGAAAAGCTGACAAACAATGCCAAACTTAAATGGGACCTAGAACAAGTACAGACATTCAAAAAATTAAAAAATAAGCTGAGTAAAGCTCCTACATTGAAAGTTCCAGACACATCCTGTCCATTTGACCTCTACATGAAAAAAAAAATCACACATCAATAGGGGTACACACCCAAAAGATGGCACCCTAAAGTTGCCCTGTGGTTTACTTATCTCAAGCTTTAGACCCAGTGGCCAGAGATTGGCCCCCATGCCTACAGGCTATGACAAGCAACTTTCACTTTGATTAAAAAAACAAACAAACTGACTCTTGGCCATGATCTGACAGTGCATTTACCTCATACAATTGTTGAACTCTTAAACACCAAAAGTCAAAAATGGCTTTCAAATAGCAGACTGATACAGTACCAAGCCCTGCTGTGTAAAAATCCTCACCTCAATGTTGTAATGGTAAAGACATTAATCCCAGCTACCTTCCTGCCCACAGAATTGGGAGCCCCTGAAAATGACTGCATCAGCCTGACAAAAAAAATTATGCTACACTTGACCAGATCTTCAGATGACCCCACTTCCACATACTGAGTACATCCTGTATGTGGATGAAAGTAGCTTCATGGAAAATGGAAGCTGATGAGCTGGATTTAAAGTCACCATGGAGGAATAGGTGATCCTAGCTGGACCCCTTCCTCAGGGATGGTCAACATGAAGAACAAAACTTTGGGCACTAACCCAGACACTTTGTTGGCCAGAAAAAAATGTAAATATCTATACAGACTCAAGGTATGCCTTTGCTATGGTTCATCTCACAACAAAAGGAAAAGATGTCAAAAATAAAGATAAAATTTTAAAACTCCTAGAAGCTATATATAAACCAAACAAGGTAACAGTCATGCACTACAAAGGACACCAAAAAAAACCCCACTCCAATAGCAAGAGGAAATGGCAAAGCAAACTCTAAAACAAAAGCTACTGCTCTCACAAAAAACCCCTGCAGGACAGGGATTTAGCTCAATGGCTTCACTGCCTGCTGTGCAAGCTCAAGGACTCAAGTTCAATCCCTGGTACAAAAAAAATAAAAAGAAAAAACCCTGCTACACTGCTTTCCATCCTGCAGGAAAAAACAAAAGAAATGCCTAATCAACTTAATACAGGATTCAGATATGACCCCCCCAAAAAACCCAATGGGCCCAGAAACAAGGATCTCATCTAAGAAATAAAGTATGGATCCTTCCAGATGGGAGAGCAGTAGTGCCCAAGGAATCAAGTTATCAGTGGGTAGCCCACTACCATCAAGGGATACATGCTGGAAAAACCACCCTGTATAACCTACTTAAAAGATATTTTTACATTTCAAAGCTGTCAAACATCTGTGCCTCCATTTGTTCAAGGTACATGACCTGTACAAGGATGGAACTGTCCCCAAAACCAAAATTACCTCCAGACATCCAAGCCCACAGATCCCAACCATTTAAGGACATACAAATTGATTTCACAGAGCTGAGACTGTCAAGGGGCTATAAGTATCTCTTGGTCCTGATTTGTACCTACTCTGGTTGGATAGAAACATTTCCAATGAGGTCAAAAAAAGCCTCTAAAGTGTACAGAACATTGTTGACAGAAATAATTCCATGATATGGACTCCCTCTGAGTATTAAAAGTAATAATGGACCTGCCTTTGTAGCCAAAGTAATCCAAAAACTCGTTGAACTCCTACAGATAAAGTAAAAACTGCACACTGCTTACAGACCCCAGAGTTCAGGAAAAGCAGGGGAAATTAACAGAACGCTAAAATTAACCTTGACTAAATTCAATTTAAAAGACCACTTTTTTTTTTTTTTTTTTGGTACCGGGGATCAAACTTGGGTCCTTGTGCTTAAATTCACTTTAAAAACCCAGTTACCTTGGACTAAACTCTTACCATTAGCCCTAATAAAGATAAAAAAAATACCTCAAACCAAAAGAACTTCACCCCATTTGAGATCCTGTTTGAAAGACCTCTCCCTTTGATCAAGACTCTAAAGGGAGATCCTAGAAAAATACATACTGTTAAGATAAAACACCAAATGATGGCCCTAAGTAAGATTCTTACCCAGATCAGGATTATATACATGAAAGGGAAACCATATCTACAGTAACACGTGCTCACCAGTATGAGCCTGGAGATCTAGTGTTAGCAAAAGATTGGGACAAAAAGCCCCTCTCCCCTATTAAAAAAGACCCTATGTGACAATTATGGTTACTCCCTCAGCCCTAAAGGTCACAGAAATTCATCCATGGATACATCATTCTCGGGTGAAAAAAGTGCCCCCTAAAAAAAATTAAAAATGAATGCTAGACCCTAAAAACCCTCTAAAGACTACCATCAAGAGAGAACACACTCAAAGCTCTGCAACCATCAGTCTGGAGGCTGACGGGTGACACACAGCTAAAGACTGAGGACCATCATACATAAAGCTGAGTAACTGTGCCCCTTTATGGACTATATCTTTCCCTGCCTTATTCATTTTGATATTAATCCTGTGTATCATCCTGATATTTGGTATTGACCTGGTAGCCATCCATTGGAACAAAAAGGAAAAATGTTGTCTTTTCTTATGCTATCTAGGTACACAGGATATCCTAATCTTTTTATCCTGCTTGAAGTAAGCCTCTTTATGGGCACTGCAGTTTTGACAGGATACTAGGACTTTAAGCTGAGTGTTTATAAACCAAGGAACATAAAGTTTGATATACAAACTAAGCTCATTAAGGTTGTCAGGTGGGAGCCAGAGAGATACCCCATGGATTTAGTTTTCAATGCTTGTCCCTGAAAACATTATGGGTGGCCAGGAGTCACTTATTGTGGAGGCTATAAAAGAGAAAAGACTCTTTGTAGTAAAAAAGGGCCTATCTATGTACTGGCAGAAGGTGACAATCAAAATACAATCCACAGCCCTAGTCCATTAATCAATCCTAAATTGTCAGACATGCCAACAAGGCCACTGTGTACCCATAAAATATCACTTAAAAGACCCATGGGACCCAAAATGGCTAAAATGTCATTGGCTACAAATTGACATTGGATTGGGAGACTGGTGGCGATTCAATTTTTTTTTTCATTTTAAGTTTAACATTTCATCCAGTTGAACTGAAATAATACATTGACTTCAACACTGGCAAGACATCGTGTTAACACTGAAATAAAACTGCCAGTCTGTAGATATTTACATTGCAGTTCTTTATATCATATCAATAGAAATGTTAATAACTATTTACCTTTACAAGCTTATTGCACTTTAAGGTGGGTTTTTTTCTTCAGAAAAGATTTTCTTGATGTACTTTTTTTTTTTGGTACTGGGGAAAGTACTTTGAACTTGGGTACTTGTGCTTGCACGGCAGGCAGCAAAACCACTGAGCTAAATGTCCAGCCCTGGAAAAGATTTTCTTAAGAGATCAGTGAAGATTTCTAATCTTGGTTCATAATGTGAGACCAAAGCGACTCCATTTTGCTAAAATCCACCATTCCCCTAGCCTCTCAAATTAATGGTTAAAATGTGTTTGCTCTGGGACAAAAGATACAGTCTGTAACAAACCAAAGTTCCTAAGTTAATTACTCAGCCATCTGTTTGCCCAGGAAATAAACTTTCCGGGCCCCCTATCCATAGAACAATCTGTAGATGTGCTGACTGTCAGTACGTAATGGTCGTGACTAATAGTGTGCCTGCTGACCATCAGTACATGACAGTCGACCACCAACCTTTGCCCCTCATTTCCCTCCTAAAACCTACATGTAACCGCCCCTCAACCCCCCCCCCCATGCACCTGGCCAATCAAAAATGTACACTTCATGCTCGCTAATTGTCAACCAATCATGTAACTGCTAAGTGAAAAATCTCCAAACCTTGCTGTAACCTCTATAAAAAACCCCACTAATTTAAAATTCGGGGCTCTTGATCTTGATCCGCTGCATTGGTGACAATTGAGAGTCCCTGCTCGAGTTTGAATAAACGACCCTCGTGCGTTTGCATCGGAATCGGCTCCTTGGTGGTCTTTGGGGACTTCGCAATCTGGGCACAACAATTTGTTCTTTTTTTTTTTAATAAAACATTATACACAGTTAATATTTCTATAGAAAAGCATTAAGAGTCTGAAGCTTCAATGCACAAGTCTTAAAAGACACAGCTCTATAATCATTATGCCTTTAATAACTATGCTTTGGTTATATCTTCCCAGTGTGTGTAAAATTTTGGTGAGTTTGCCAATCTTCCTACCAGTCATTAAAGTTTCACTTTATGGTTAACATTCTGCAGTGGAGCTACAAATTAGCTAGGGGTTAGGACTGAGAGTAGCTGGATGGGTCTGGCAGGCCTCAAAAATGTTAGCTTTTTACTGAGTGCATGTTAAGCACCTTACAGAGATCAGACTTGGATTTCAGACTTTTAACTACTTTTTAAAGAGAAGCAAAATACATCCAAGGTCAGAATGTCATGGGGAAGCCATTTTGCTTTCAATGATTTGACAGCAAATCTAAATGAGAAAATTCTAGTGGCATCAGGGCTCAGAGCTTCAGATCCATTAATCCTTTCAGAGAAAAGAGAAACACGAGACACAAGGCACACCAGTTTTTCCTTATGAGGAAATTCAGTCTGGACACATTGTTAGGGAGGGAAAAATGATTCATCAAAACTAAATAGTTTCTAAATATTTTTCACTTACAAATCTCCAAATTACAATGATCTATGCTCAATGAACAACTGCCTTGCATATGACATTGAATAGGCTTGAAGCAATGTTACATTAAATATATCATATGTAAAATTATTACAGTGATGTAAACAGTGGTACATGGGTTCATTATTTTCAAACAGGGTGGAATGTAATAAACAACATTCAAGTAAAATTTACTGTTGCTGATTCATAGATGTATTATTTTTGTATCTTTTTGAAAGCCAAGGAGATATATAAGGATGGCAAGGAAAAGGTATGTAGGGAACTGGAACTGTAGCCACACTTCTAAAAAAATCCAACAAACCAGGTTTACTCAAGTCACACAGCAGTATTATTGAATATACTTCTAAAATTTGACATTTGTAAATTTAGGTAAGTTGGTTGTTTGATGGAAATAGCTATATAAAGTCAGTAACTGCAAGGATGTAAAACAAAATTTAAAAGCTAACCAGGAAAATCCACCAAGTGTTGATAGCAGGGAAGGCGCATTGCTTCGGTTTATGACTGTGACTTCCAGGAGGATATGAAGGAGCTTTTACTCTACCAAACCAAACCCTCCAGCATCTACTTTGGGCTTGCTAACAGCACAAACTCAAAGCAAGTTCCCCTGGTATTTAAATTTTTACATTTGGTCCCAGAGCTTTTGCATTTTTCTAATTCCCTGCTGAGACCTCCTTGATCTGAAACAGAAGTGGGAATGAGATTCATTACTTTGAACAGATTATCTTTTCACTGATCAATAGGTATTTACTGAGGAGCATATGCTGAGCACCTACTCTATACCTAGAAGTGCTTTTTAAATTGCTGGCATAGGGATAGGATATTGTCTTTGAAAAACAGTTACCATAAAAGCTGCAGGAAGGATATTTCTGAAAATCACAACATGATTCAAATGTAAGGGAACCAAAAGGTACCAGGCACCCAGCCCACACCAGATGCTGTGTTATAAGTAGCAGCTTTATTCTAAAAGGCTAATGTGTATCTCCAAAAGGTTCTTTAAACTGGGAGAACCCATATCAAACAGGATTTTCCTCCTGGACATGGCTTTGCCAGGTTTGCAGGTGGCAGGATTAGCCATCCAGGTGTCTTCCTCTACTTCACAATCCCTTGTTGAAGTACACGCGTTGTAATTCAGGATGACTCTCTTGGATTTTGGCTTGTAACTCAGCCTCTAAGCTTGTCACAGACATGGAGTTTTTCTGAGGAAACAGAGCACAACACAGGGGAGTGGCAAACACCAAACAGAAGCTGACCAATCCAACTTGTATAGGTGCACTCATCCACAGGAACCTCTTCAATAAGGCTTTCTTTTCCAAAGTGTTCATGATAAATGGAGGGATGGCTATGCCTGGGGCTGCCATGAGAATCCTGGAGATAATGACTTGTGTGATGGCTTGTTTCACAGCATTTGCCAATTCACCCAAGCAGTTCCCATTTTCATCGGTGACGGGAATGCCAACTTTGAGTTCCTTTTGCCTCATTAATGGAATATTAATGCAATTAGCAGCAGCTACAGCAGCAAAGGGGACAAAACGCCCTATCAGTGGTGAGACATGCTTGGTTAATGCATTAAGTCCTAGGGCTGTTGCCACAGCACCAGTTGTTGCAGAGACATAAGCTGTTCCCAACTCTTTTATGGTGAGTGGGGCATCTCCGCTTCTGTTGGTGTAATTAATGACTGCATTGAAGGACTGGTTAATCCACTGCCAGAACAGCACTACAGGGGTGGTCCTATAAAATGTCATCATGCAGCCTGTGATATTGGAACCTGAGCTGCCATCCTTCCTATCAAAATCATCTTTTCACCAGTGTCAGGATGAAAAACAGAATCATAGATGTATTTTGCTCACCATAATTCATTTTCTGTAAGACCTGGAGGAATAACTCCTTGTCTATAATCATGTATTATTTTTCTGGCATTGTCTAGTTGTTCATTTGATAACAAAATATTCCTGGGGTCAGGCACAGTGAAGAAATGATTGGCTCATCCCATGAAAGTACTTGGATGCCATCAAGCTTCCTTGATGTTAATGTTCAATTCCCCAGACATCTTCCTGAGCACTTCCCCCGGGTGCTGCCCATGCCACTTGCTGGTCCCACTCCTGGTGGCAATTCAATTTTTTTTTTTTTTTTTTGGTACTGGGGATCAAACTTGGGTCCTTCCGCTTGTGAGGCAGGTGGTGAAACCACTGAGCTAAATCCCCAGCCCTAAATTTTAAAGAAATCCCTATAGGTTGGACCATGCTCATAAAAAAAGGTCGGGACCACTGATAGGACCACTGTGAAAAAAGGCCCATCTCTAAAATTGCTAAACAAATTTTTTAAAAACCAGACCAGTTACACAGCTATTGATATGGTCCAAACAATAGCATCCACCAGCTCCTATTAGCAGCAGACCCAGAAAAAACTTCTGATTGCTGGATCTGTGCCCCCTTAAGCCAAATGTCATACCAGGCTCTTGGTATTACAGTGAATAACACTATGGTCAGGGACCTGACCTTAGGGCCCTCAGCCCTGCTAATTAAAAAGCCTACTGCGGGCATAAGTAAGAGTACCTGCTTTCTTTTTTTTTTTTTTTGGTACTGGGGATTGAACTTGGCACCTTGTGCTCTGGTCCTGTACCTGCCTTCTCTTTTTGTTTTTTGTTTTGGTACCAGGGATCAAACTTGAGTCCTTGCACTTGTGCAGCAGGTGGAGAAACCACTGAGCTAAATCTCCAGCCCTTCCTGCCTTCTTAAAAACAAACTACACCTGAAGGCTACCTGTAAGTGTACAAATATCATTGTGTACAGGGATAATAATGTTCCTGCTCCTGAAGGGACCTTCTTATTTGTAAAGATGGCGTTTATAGAGTGTTCTCCCCCAGAATCCATGGGCTCTGTGCCTTAGAAGTCTTAATTCCCAGGTTGTCAGTCTACACACTGACTGACATGACAAAGGTACCTCTCAAAATTGACACAATCAAAGGTCTCAACAACAACAAAAAAGGACCCTATCCTTGTCCCCATAATGACAGGATTAGCCATGGCTGGAAGCCTTGCCCTAGGGGAAACAGCTCTTGGTCTGGGACAAAAACAGTACCTGTCTTTAGGAAAAAAAGTAAAAAAAAGTCTGGAGGAGGTAAGAGCCTCTATCCTAACACTCCAAGGGCAAATTAACTCCTTGACAGACGTGGTGTTACAAAATAAAAGGACACTGAATTTTACTAACTACAAGACATGGGGGAATTTCTTATATCTAGGGAAAAATGCTGTTATTATACCAATAAGTCTGAAATAGTAATGAAATATGGATGAATTTAAAAGGAAGTTAGACAAAATGGGAAAACAATTTGACACTAAAAATTCAAATTCATGGTACAACTGAACCCTATCTAAATAAAAATCATGGTTAAGGGTCTTTGCTGGACCACTACTCACTTTGCTAGCCTTAGCTACAATAGACCCCTGCATTATTAATTAGGTAACCAAGTTCATCACATAGAGAATAATCTCTATTGAAAACTACCAAATGTTAATCTCCACAAGATATGTAAAGTACAGGGACATTCATAATGTCACTGATGAAGAATCATCATGAATCAAAACAAATGAGGGAATGTTAAGGAAAGTATAAAATAATATAGAATAACTGCCTGCCTCGTTCTGTTTCTGTAACTTGTTTTGCTTGCATGTTTTGCTTCTTAGAATATTATTTCACTTCTCAGAAAAACAATACAAGATGCTTCTCCATTAACCACAAGTTTGTGGGCATGAGATGAGCCACTGCCTGCAACCTTGCCTAATTGCATAACAGTAACCATGCCTCACAAGTAAAAATATGCATAGACGTTAAGCTTTCTTAAATCACATGACTAGACCTAGTTTAAAGTATAAATGTAAGCCTTCAATGTGTCCCAGGGTCAGCCCTTGAAGGCATGTTCCTGTGGGGCTGGCCTGCTAGCAAATAAATTTTGTTGTTTTACCCTTGTTCCTCAGTCTCCTGTGAGTTTTTCAGTTACTCCCAACAAAATCCACAACACTGGAATTCCGTGCTGGTGGATTAAAACCTTTATTCCCATGTTCCCATATTCAGCATGCCTGCATCTGCGATGTTGACAGTCTCAAGCTGACTTCTTTTGTTTGTGTGCACCAGCAGCACCTGAAAATTCAACCAGGGCCTCTGATGACATAGTCTCCCTGATGCCAGTTACTGTGCCTCCATGGTCCCTGATGCCATTCAGACATTATTATTACTATATTATTATTACTGCTGCAGTGCTGGGGATAGAAACCAGGAATACTCTACCACTGAGATACATAAGCTATACTCCAGCCTATTTTCTTTTTCTTTCTTTCTTTCTTTCTTTCTTTCTTTCTTTCTTTCTTTCTTTCTTCCTTCCTTCCTTCTTTCCTTTCTTCCTTTCTTTTTCTTTCTTTCTTAGTTTTGAGACAGAGTCTTACTAAGTCAGCCAGGCTAGGCTTGAACCTGCACTCCTGCTCCATCAGCACAGGATTTTCCCCGCCCAGGCACATGCTCAGCCACCCTACCTCTTGGGGAAGGCAGACCTGTGGCTGCCATGGGCTTGAGAATTTCACCTGCTTCCCTGTGATTTCCTTGAAACTCCCTTTGATGACATGTATTCAGAGCTGTTTGTAGATGGTGATACCTGAGGCTAATAGGTGAGAGATGCTGTCACGGCCACTCAGAGTCACAGAGACCAACCCTCCCACAGAGGCCACACCCATGTGAGGGCTTGACTGTCCTTTTCTGAATAAGTTTCTGTGAAGGATGATACATACTCCACTCAAACACAGTGGGAAAAATTTTACCAGCTATTCATCAGATAAAGGACTTGCCTAGAATATATAAAGAACTCAAAACAATCAGATTCCTCTAATTTAAAGACTCACTGCAAAAATGGGCATCTGAAATGAAAAGACTCTCCTCAGATAAAGAATTAGAAATGGCAAATAAACATATGAAAAATGTTCAACATCACTGGTCATTCAAGAGACGCAAATTAAAACAATGCTGAGATTCCATCTCACTCCAGAAAGAATGGCTGCTATCAAGAAATCAACCAATAACAAATGCTGGCGGGGCTGTGGGGAAAAAGGAGCCCTTCTGCACTTTTGGCAGGAGTATAGACTGCTGCAACCACTGTGGAAATCAGTGTGGAGATTCCTCAAAAAACTAAAACTATAGATTCCATTCAACTCAGCTCTTTTCTTAGTATCTTCCCAAAAGAATTAAAAGCATCATATCACAGTGATATATGCACACTCATGTTTATAACAGCACAGTTTGTAATAGCTAAATCTTAGAAACAGCCTAAATGCCCATCAACTGATGAGTGGATAAAGAAGATGTGGTATTTTTATACAATGGAGCACTACTCTGCCATAAAGAAGGATGAGCTTCAGACAGTTATAGCTAAATGGATGGACCTTGAGACCATACTCTTAAGTGAAATAAATTGGGGACACATGTTTAAATATTGCATTGTTTCTCTGGTGTGAGAAACTGAATGTGGAAATAAGGGCTGAGATGTATAATGGATATTGGAACTGGGAAGAAAGTGTTCAGATGGGAAGGAGAACAAGAGAGAAGGGAGGGAGAAAGGAAGGAAGGGATGTGAAACTAGAAGGAAAAAATGGAAACAAAACTTTTGTACACAGGGAGGAGAGGGGCCTTGAGGGGAGAAATGGGATAAAATAAAATAAAATTTATTAAAATAAATAAATGAAAGCAACCGTGGGGCCAGAGGTTTAGCTCCGTGGTGCCAGCACCTGCCTGGCAAGCACAAGGTCCTGAGTTTGATCCCCAGTTCTGCAAAAAACAAACAAAACTGTGTTTAACTAAAGGACAGTTATTTTCTGAACCACAAATTCATTGATCAGAGTAGAAAAAGCAACTCTTTGTTATTAAAAGATCCCCAAATTCCAAGATAAAAGAGGGGGGCTTTGAAAACTCTAGATGCTGTGGTGTTTCCCTGGAATTGTGACAGCCAACCTGACTCCATTTGTGTAAAGTTGAGTGATTCTGGTGGTCTCCCACCCCTCTTGGGAGTTCCCTCAGTTAATGCCTAACAGACCAACCACCTGCATACTGTGAATCTGCAACTATGTTATTTTTACTGCCTTGTAAACAGAAGACTCAAGCACCTGTGTGATGCTTTGTTTTAACTAAACTGTGTGAAACTTCCCCAATTCCCACTAGTTTAGCAAAGTTCTGCTCCTGTGAAATTCCACTTGTGCTCCTCCTCTCCCTTAACCCTCCCCAAATAGAAGAGCCCTTAAAAAGACCCTGCAAACTGCCTTTCCTTTGTCCAGAGATTTTGGAGGCCTGAGCCCACTCTAGATCTGGCAGCTTATAATAAAGGATTCCATTTAATTCAGAGTGTGGTTCATCTCTATAGTTCCATCTTGCCTGCCCCTATTATGGAATCTTATTTTGAAACAGGGTCTTGCTATGTTGCCTAGGCTAGCCTTAAACTTTCGATCCTCCTGACTCATGTAATTTTTTTTATTGTGTATTGAGTTCTTCAATCCAGAGCATAGTATTTCTAATTGGGGGGGGGTTGTTTGTTTGTTTATTTTTTGGTACCAGGGATTGGACTCGGGTCCTCACACTTGCAAGGCAGGTGGCAGAACCACTGAGCTAAATCTCCAGCCCTGCATTTCTAATTATTCAAATTTTCTTCTATGTCTTTTTACAGTCATAATTTTCTCCTTGGTTGTCTAGTTTCTTTTACTGTTATAAAGCTCTTTCTCTGACTATGGAGACAGCACTTGCCTAGCATGCTGGAGACAATGGGTTCCACTTCTAGAGCAAGTGGGTGTGATCTGTCGATCAGAGTTCCAGGACATATGTGCCCAGGCCCTGTACTGGAACCAATCAGAAAGTGCTATCTTCAATTCTTCTCAGAATGCAATGGGCTTGGGATTTAGCTGAGTGGTTCTGCCAACTGCCTCAAAAGCGCAAGGACTGGAGTTCAATCCCTGGTACCAAAAAACCCAAAAACCAGAATGCCAGCGGATTTTTAATAGGATAGCCTAGGTCTGACATCAGCCTGAGGAATGGGAGATGTAAAAGATGGCCACAGGTGAGCTCAAGCCCACAGTGCTCTGCCTTTCAGTGGTTGGCTCTCACTCTGCACAGTGCACCTCTTTTCCCACCTTTAATTGGCACATACTTACTCTGCAGAACATAATTCTTTTTCAATATATATATTTTATTCCTTTCCCACATGTATTTGGGAAAGTTTTCAAGGTAAGCAGTTTCATATTCAGGAATACAGGAGAGTCAGTCCTTTAGGGACTGGCATTGAATTAACCTCAAGATTGATCAGCTTTCGATAATGGACAGTAAGTTTGCATATTATCTATGGGATGAGCTTCAGTGAAGAGCTTTCTTTACAAAGGTCACTCTCATTTAATACTGAATCCCACAGCTGACCCAGTCTAGTGAGTGCTGCGGCAGCTTGTGGTCCTGCAAGGAAACCTTCCCAGGTACCTGGCATTTTGTGCTGTTCACTATCATGGGTCACTTTTAAAGTTCAACTAAGGATACATTCTCTTGGAGATGCATTTTATATAAGTCTTATTGACATAGGGGGAAGAGATGTAACTCCCAGACCTGCTAGGTATCAGAAACATGAGTTCATGTTCTCTAAAACTGAAGAATAAATTCTAGGAACAATGCAAGTTAAGAGTAAGAAGAACTTATTGGGAGAAAGAAAGCTTCTAAGAGAGACAGAAGGGGGACCGAAAAGTGGGTTGCCCACCCACCCCTCTTTTCAAAAATGTTTTATACAGCAAAGCCATACGGTGAGGCAGGTACAAAGTGGGACAAAACTATAAGACCCAATGAAAATTTACAAGATGGGTGTGGGGTGGGACAAAACCACAACCAACCAGTAAGATTACAAGTACAGTCACCCAGGTAATATTGATCCAATGAGAAATCACAAGATGGACAAAATATGAACAACCAATAAGATGACAAGTATAGTTGCTTAAGTAATGATTAAATGGGGATCCAATGGGGAAACAAATCATGTAGCAAGCATACAAGGAATGAACAAGGATTTACAGTGCTAAGGGGTGGGTCAGGAATCTTTCCTGGAAGATCTTGGTCCCCCACACAGGTGATTGATACCTATTTAGAATATCAGTCACTGCTATTCATTCTTAGGGAAAGCCTGTGGGTGTGGTAGTTTCTCTCCTTTTACAATTTTGGCCTTCAGTGAATGTCTTGATTGTCCTCCATATTGGCTCCTCATGGGTTGGCCCTGTTAACTGCCTACAAGAGATCTTATTAAGTTACTTATTTGTAATATTATGATTTGTTCAATCATCAAATTGTTGTGTGAAATACACACAAACATCATTTTGTGTGTTTCTACTTTTCTGCATCTTCATCATCCTCATTATCTTTGGCTCTGAAACATTTTCCTGAATTCTTGTCTACTCATTGAAGGACAAGATAAAGAGGCTGGTGGCAGGTCCTTAGATGGGAAGAGAACAAGGAAGTGAGTCTCAAGTGACACCACATGAACATCTGAATCCCTAATGCACCTTGGTCAGCTCTGGGTCTTGCAGAGCAGAAACAATTGAGTCTGAGTGATATAGGGGGAATAAATGTAACTCCCAACATGTTAGATGTCAGATACACTGAGTTTGTTTTCCCCGAAGTTGAAGAATAAATTCTAAGGAGCAATGGAGGCTGAGTAGGAAAATGTATTGGGGAATAGAAATGGGGAATAAGAATAGCTCCTGAGGACCAGGGATTTAGCTCAGTGGTTCTGTTGCCTGCCTCGAAAGCACAAGGACCTGAGTTCGATCCCCGGTACCAAAAACAAACAAACAAAAAGAATAGCTCCTGGGAGGCAGGAGGTGTCCCGAATGGGTTGCCAATGAATCCACTTCTCAAAGGTAGTTTTATAGAGCAAAGTCACTGTAAGACCGAGGGCCTTACCAAACACTCCGAGGAGCTGACTGCAGTGAGGATCACCCGGGAGGAAACACACTGGACAGACTGAGATAGTAAAAAAACAGACCTTTATTAGTCTGGCCAGATGGCACCCTCCAAGCAACAAGCTTAGAGAGGCCCCAAGCTCAGGGGGTTGGAAGGTTTTATAGAGGCTGCAGGGGAGCTTAGCAAGCAGAACTACAGAAGCAGAATTTTTGCGGTTAGGGGACAGTTAGGGGAGTTTGCATATGTTCTTTACTTAGCTAACAGGATGTTCTTTACACAGAAACAATGGTACATTCCATGGTGTCTTAACAGATAAACAAATACATTCCGGGAACTCTGTGTCCTTTAGTGAACCTGAAACCCACAGGGACAAGATGGAGTGCCTGTAACAAGATGGCTTTACTTTTGCTAAGTCTCATCTGAGTCTTACATCATGAGAGGTGGGTACAATGTGGGTAAAAACTATAATGAACCAATAAGAGTACAAGTATAGGGCAGGGAGGGGAGTTAGCACAGTGGTTCTGACACCTGTCGTGCCAGCACAAGGTCCTGAGTTTGATCCCTGGTACCAAAAAAAAAAAAGGATTGCAAGAATAATCACTTAGGAAATATTGACCCAATAGTACAAGAGTGTATGGATGACATCATTAACCTTGGTCAATGATCTGTAGCCTTAGTCTTCTTAGTCTTAGAGAGTGGGAGAGGATGACCCACCCCCAATGAGATAATGGTCTATCTGTAGGGAAACCCCAAAAGGGTGGTGCCAATAATCTCAAGCATGTTCTTGTCAGGTAAAAGGCCAAAGACCAAGACCAGACCAGGCCACAACAAGCCTTTATTAGGGGAATAGATCTGCCTGGCTGTCTCTGAACAAAGGAGAGACAAAAGCAATATGGCTGGGACAGGGGGCACAGTTTATATGAGCTGGGGTGGGGCTTGTAGGAGCTGGGGTGGGGTTGAGTGAGGTACTGGCTAGGGACAGGAGAAGCCAGTGATGTCACTAGTTGCTGGGAGGAGAGCAAGTATTAGGTTACTCTTTTGGCAGGAATAGGGGCATGTTGGGAAGAAGAAAGTTGACCTTTGGTGGGAGAAGCCATTTTGGGGTGGCTTTAGGTAGGGAGGTAGAGCAGGGCATTATGAGGTATGTAGAGCAGGGCATTATGGGAAGATGGCAGCTATTATATATAGTAGCTGTTTTAGGGTGAGGGAAATCTATCACCTACATGCAGAAGCAGGGAGTGTCAGCCTCCTGAGTGCCTGCAGGAGGTTGGAGGCAGGTCAGAGGTGCTGCTGTTATGTGCATGCACTCCAAATTTCTGAAGCACTGGCTCACCAGCAGGGGCTGATTGCTGCCATCATCTAGAAAGGCGCTGTTTTCCATCTGAAGCAGTGGCACCTGGTTTTCATCTGTGCCTGACACTGACTCGTCTGGCCCCCTCCAAGACTCCTGTCAGACTCCTCTATGGCTCCACTGGTCCAAGGTTCTGGCGTGGACAAGCCGTCCTCAGACTTAGCCAGGATGAGGGCAGAAACCTTCTTCTGGTGTAAAAATGGGTAACTATCGGTTAACTGTGTGATCATGCTTGCTATATTGTAACTATAGCCACTGCTGTAATGCAGACTTACTAGAGCAAGGTGATTTTGGAAAGCCCTGCCAAACCTCCTTCATTGTGCCTCTGCTTTTGTAATTATGCTTAGATTGATGGCTGTTTCCCCAGCATCTACATTTGCTGTTTCCCTCTCCCATAGAAACGTAAAGGTATAAAGGTGAGAGTAAACTTCTGTTTGATGCTTTCAAGGTGATTTAAATCCCTTGAAGCCATGGGCAATAAAGCTGATTTGCTTCTATTTGTGTGGTCGGTGGTCTGTCCAGAGACCCCCCCCCCCAGTAGTTATGCTTCAGGGACAGTGTCACTCACACTTGCACTTTGGCAGCTACTGTGGGAAGAGCTGCAGCCTCCTGGTGTGCAGGGACAGCAGTGTCACTGCCTGGGAGAAACTTGTCTTCAGCAGATGTCTTTATAATGGGCCTTGGGTGCCACTTTTGGCAAAGCAGCACCATGGCCTTTGGAGACTAGTTTCTGTAATTCATGAGGTAACCTTTGTCGTACTTGCATTTCCTGCCTGTCTGGGGCCCTGTGTGATGAGGAAGTCAGGCATGCTGTCTTGGCCAACATTCTGGGCAGAGGCCATGATGTCTGTGAGCACCTTTCTCAGGGCACTGAAGCTCACACTCCACCCATGAGCTTCCCACTCCTCAGGAGTGTGAGTGGTGTTACCCCTGGCCCCTGACCTCTGAGAGCAACAAACCATAATTCTTTTCCTGCCTTTAATACCTTTAGTAAATGTAAAACCTCACTGCCTTTCTCACTTGTCTTGACCATTCTTTGTTCTGGACAACAGTCTGGAAAGAATCTAGAAGGAGCCTGTAGCACCCCAGAACCCTGAAAACAGCTGGGCTGAGATGGTATCTTAATGCATCTATGTAGTGATAAATTGGTCAAGGCAAGGACTGTCCTTTGTGAAGTTATGGATAGTTAATCAAATCTAACATAGGTTCTGAGGGTTACCTGGTAGTCCTGAGAATGTTAGGTCAAATTTGGAAAGTCAGGGGTAAAGACTGTTTCTAAACTTGCAGGAAGCCCTTATCTCACTGGCCTCCAGGGACCTGCCCTCTTACCTCCTTTGTAGAAGTTATCCACTTGGAAACTTGCTTGAGGAGTTCTATCGTAATAGCTTCTTCAAGAATGGTAATTTCACAGTGGATCCTTATCTTAGCATGATTGCAAAATCAGGATGAGTGAAAATCATCCTGATTAGCAGGGCCTGATATGCAAGTCTGTAAGCTCAGTGCTTGGGGAGCCTGAGACCAGAGGTTCACAAGTTTCAGCCCAGCCTGGGCAACTTAGTGAGGATACTACCAAATAAAAACTAGAAAAAGGGTTGGGGATGTAGTGTAGTGTGAAGGCCCTCGATTCAGTCCTCAGTAATGCAAAGAAAAAAGTCCTGATTATACTTTATTTATACTTTCATATAAAAGTTCATAAGAAAAAAAAGGTTTCTTTGGGTACTGGGGATCGAACTCGGGACCTTGCGCTTGCAAGGCAGGTGGCAGAACCACTGAGCTAAATCTCCAGCAAGAAAAAAAAGTTTGTAGAAGACATGCATGGTGATATATGTCTGTAATGCCAGCACTCTGGGAGGCTGAGACAAGAGGAATTGTGGATCAAAATAAATCCCCCCTGTTGAGATACAATGATCGGCATAAAAATCAAGTGCTTTACTTAATCTACATCCCTATCCTTCTTACACTGGGCAGGGGCAGGGTCTCATTATGTAGTTCAAGCTGGTCTTGAACTCACTTTGTAGCCCAGGCTGGCTTCAAGCTCAAGGCAATCCTCCTGCCTCAGCCTCTCAAGTGCTGAGATCACATGCCTGGCTTCCCTGTTTTCTGCTTATAACCTTGGTATCCCCAGTTAGATAGGGTCAGAATCGGACTAGAGACTTGGGGTCCTCACTGCAGAACTGGGTGGACACTTCTTGGGTGTGAGATGAGTCTTGTGCTGCTCTAGGAGCCTAGTTAGGGGTCATGAGCAGGCAGTTAGAGAACCCCTCCGGGGAGGGGGGGATTGTCTATAAAGGAGCTCATTTAAGTGGCTACTTCATCAAATAGCTGCTGGTTAGGCCCAGAAGGGTAAAAGAAAGCAGAGGACAAGAAGGCTGGGATGGGACTAGAGAGAGAAGGTCTGTCCTTTTCAGGAAGAAGATTCTCTTGGGCACAGTACACAGCCTCACAGCTCCTGCCACCTCCTGCCCAGATGTCACCCTGACCTGAGAAACAGAAATACAAGGTACACCATCTTCTTCTGAACTCATGTCCTTTGGGATAAGCCACTTCCTGAGCTCTGCTTATTTATAGATCAGCAGGGCATGGACCACAGGTCAGATTTTCCATTTGGAATCCCCTTGGGACAGACATCTTTCAAGTGCTTTTTCTTTTTACTTCCAATAAAACTCTCCTAACTTTCTCCTTTGGGTTGGCAACTTCATTCTTCATTGTCAAAATGAACAGTTACATTGGACCTCACTAGGAGAATCAGGGTTTTCCCTCACTATATTATCCTCATGTCCTCCCTTCCCTCCCTTCTTCCCCTCTCCCTTCCATGCTGCTTCCCTCCCTTCACTCCTCCCTCCCTTCTCTTCCATCATCAGGAGGCAACTGATTAGGGCACAGCACTAGGAGCCTGGTATCAGGCTGCCCTGTAATTTAACTCAACATGCACAACATTCTTCAGAATCCACAGGGAAAGGGAACCCCTTGTGCTGTTGATAGGATGTCCTGGGTATGACTTGGGGACTTAGGCATCTTTGGGGACTACTATAGAGTAGAGTAAATGCACTAATTATGGTTACTTTTGTCCACTCAATTCAGAAGCAGCCACTTAAATCAAGCTGCCACCTGAGTCCTTAAGCTTCTGAACCTCTTGAGATTTGTTAAGCACTTGTATTAGGCTCTTTTCTTCTATGACCAGTCCTTTTGTTTTTTTTGAGACAAGGTCTCACTGTGTAGTGCAGGCAATCCTGGAACTCACTGTGTAGCCCAGGCTAGCCTCCAATTTGTGCCAATCCTCCTGCCTCAGCCTCAAGAGTGCTGGGATTACAGGGGTGCACCACTACACCCAGCCTCATATTTTAATACTAACTTGTTTTTTAAATTATTTTTTAAATTTTTATTTTATTGGTACATTTTAGGTATACAGTATAATGACATTCATCATTGGGAATTTGCACCTTTACATAATCTCTCTTGGTTCTTATCTTTCCCCCTTCCCCTGCCTTCCCTTCAACCCCTCCATCCCTCTCTATTTACAAAGGCTTTGTTTCCACTTTTTCATTTTCTCATATTAATTCCATTCCCTTCTTTCCTTTCCCCCACCCATCCCACTTCCCCTTCCCCTTTGCCCCTTTTCTTCCTATTTCACATTATCTATTATACATTTTAGTCCTTCTTTATACTTTCAGTTTCTCACACTGGAGAAACTATTCAGTATTTACACATGTGTGTCCTATTTATTTCACTTAAGGGTATCACCTCAGTGTGCATCCATTTAGCTATAAATGTCTCTAATTTCTCATTTTTTATGGCTGAATAGTACTCCATTTTATTTTTTAAAACCCCACATTTTCTTTATCCAGTCTTCAGTTGATGGGCAATTGGGCTGTTTCCAAGTTTTAGCTGTTATAAACTGCCACTATGAACATGGGTGCACATATGTCACCGTGGTATGATTCTTTTAATTCTTTTGGGAAGATACCCAGGGGGAATAGTTGGGTCAAATGGGACTTCCAGTCCTAGTTCTTTGAGGTGTCTCCATACTGATTTCCACAGTTGTTGCACCAGTCTGCACTCCCACCAAAAGTGAAGGGTTCCTCGCCCACAAACACACATACACACACAACCCCACGAGCATTTCTTGTTGGTTGATTTAATGATAGCATCCATTCTTTCTGGAATGAAGTAGAATATCAGCATTGTTTTCGTTTGCATCTTTCCAATGACCAGTGATGTTGAACATGTTTTCATACATTTCTTTGCTGTTTCTACTTCTTTGTCTGAGAAATGTCTGTTCATTTCAGATGTCCATTTTTGGATTGGGTCTTTAAATTTGGGAGGTCTGATTATTTTAAGTTCTTTATAGATTCAAGATAGTAGACCTTTGAGGAACAGCAGGTGAAGATTTTTTCCCACATTGTGGGTTGTCTGTTCACACTGCTGGTGGTTTCTCTTGCTGTGCAGAAGCCTTTTAATAAGAAGAGATCCCACTTGTTGATTGTTTGTGTTAGTTCACAGGCAACTGATGCTTTGTTCATAAAATCTTTTCCTACACCAATGTCTTCAAGAGTTCTGCCTACCCTATGTTCCAGCCAATTCAGAATTTCTATTTTAACATTTAGATCTTTAATCCATTTTGATTTTAGTTTAGGGCATGGTGAGAGATATAGGTCTAGTTTTAATCTTTAACAAGTTGAAACCCAACTTTTCCAGCACCATTTATGAAAGAGGCTATCTTTCCTCTAGTGAGGTTGTTTGGTCCCTTTATCGAAGATGAGATGACTGAGTGTGTCTGGTGTTGTTTCTGCATCTTCTAATCTGTTCCTCTGGTCCTCAGGTCTGTTTCTTTACCAGTACCATGCTGTTTTTATCACAGTACCTTTGTAGTATAGTTTCAAGTTGGGGGTTGTAATGCCCCCTGCCATGCCTCTGTTACCTAGAATTGCTTTTGCTATTCTGGGTCTCTTCTTGTTCCAAAGGAATTTTTGGATTGTTTTCTCAAGGTCCATGAAGTATGCTGCTGAGATTTCAATTGGGATTGCATTGAATTTATATAGCAGTTTTGGAAGTATGGCCATTTTCACTATGTTGATCCTTCCTACCCAGGAGCAATGGATGTCTTTCCATTTTCTAATATCATCTTCAATCTCTCTTTTCAGAGTACTATAGTTTTCAGAGAAGAGTTCTTTGATTTCTTTTCTTAGGTTGATTCCTAGGTATTTCAGTGTTTTGGATGCTACTGTGAAAGGAATTGTTTGCCCTACTTCTCACTTAGTGAGTCTGTCATTAGTGTAGAGGAAAGCTATTGATTTTTGTGTGTTGATCTTGTATCCAGGTACTCTACTGAATTTGGATATTAAGTCTAGAAGACGTTTGGAGGAGTTCTTGGGGTCCTCTATATAGAGTATCATGACATCTGCAAACAATGACAATTTGACTTCTTCATTTCCTATCTATATTCCTTTTATTTCTTTCTCTTGTCTAATTGCCATGGCTAATGTTTCCAAAATTATATTGAACAAGAGTGGTGATAGCAGACATCCTTGTCGAGTGGTGATAGTGGACATCCTTGTCTTGTTCCTGATTTTAGGGTGAAAGATTTCAGTTTTTGACCATTTACTATGATATTGGTTCTTGGTTTTTCATACACGGCTTTTGTCAGATTGAGGTAGAGACCATTTATTCCAATTTTTTGTAGGGTTTTTAACATAAATGCATGTTGGATTTTGACAAATGCTTTTTCTGCATCTATGGAGATAATCATATGTTTTTTGTCCTTGGCTCTATTGATATAGTATACTAGATTGATTGATTTCTGTATGTTGAACCATCCCTGCATCCCTGGGATAAATGTGACTTGGTCAGGGTGTATGATCTTCTTGATGATCTTCTGCATTCTGTTTGCCAGTATCTTATTAAGAATTTTGCATCTATGTTAATTAGTGAGATAGGTCTATAGTTCTCTTTTTCATTTGGGTCTTTCTCTGCTTTGGGGATCAAGGTGATGCTTGCTTCCAGGAATGAATTTGGGAGTATTGCTTCCCTTTCAATTTCATTGAAGAGTTGAAACAGTAGTGGCAGCAGTTCCTCTCTAAATGTCTTGTAGAATTCAGCAGTGAAGCCATCAGGGCCTGGGCTTTTCTTAGTTGGTAAGTTTTTAATTACATTTTCAATTTCATTGATTGATATTGGGTTGTTTAGAATTTTTAGGTCTTCTTCGTTCAACTTTGGTAATTCATATGTATCTAGGAATCTGTCCATTTCTTTTGTGTTTTCCATCTTATTGGTGTATAGGTTCTGGAAGTAGGTATTAATGATCCTGTGGATTTATGCTGGGTCCATTGTAATTTCACCCTTTTCATTCCTAGTTGCATGAATTTGGGCCTTTTCTTTTTTTTTTTCTGATAAGGTTGGCTAAGGGTTTGTCAATTTTGTTTATTATTTCAAAGAACCAACTCTTGGCTTCATTAATTTTTTATATCATTCTCTTTGTCTGATCTTTATAATTTCCTCCCTTGTATGAGCTCTGGGGTTGTCCTTTTCTTCTTTTTCTAGAAACTTGAGGTTCAGCATCAGGTTGTTTAATTGGGCTCGCTCTATTTCCCTAATATGTGTATTCACTGCTATGAATTTCCCTTGTAAGACTGCTTTCATTGTGTCCCATAGATTCTGATATGTTGTATTGTCATTGTCATTTAATTGAAGGAACTGTCTGATTTCTTCTTTAATTTCCTCTGTGACCCATTGGTTATTCAAAAGTGTGCTATTCAAATTCTATGTGTTTATGAAATTCTTGTGGTTTCTTTTGCTATTGATCTCCAATTTCATTGCACTATGGTCTGATAATATGCAGGGGATAACTTCAATTCCTTTGCATTTACTTAAACATGTTCTGTGAGTGAGTATGTGGTCTATTTTGGAGAACAACCTGTGTGCAGCTGAAAAGAATATGTATTCTGATTTTGTGGGGTGGAACACTCTGTAAACATCTGTTAAGTTCATTTGTTCAAGAATTCGATTGAGTTCTAGTATTTCATTGCTTATTTTTTGTGTAGTTGATCTATCTATTTGTGACAGTGGGGTATTGAGGTCCCCCACTACTACTGTATTAGTGCATATGTGACTTTTCATGTCCATTAGTATTTGTTTTATATAGTTGGGTTCACTAGTGTTTGCTGCATATATATTTATGATTGTCATCTCTTCCTCTTGGATTGTTCCCTTTACAAGGATGTAGTGTCCTTCTTTGACTCTCTTAATCAGTGTTGGTTTGAAATCCACTTGATCTGCAAAGAGGATAGCTACTCCTGCTTTTTTGGGGGTTTCTGTCACATGGAGTATTGTTTTCCACCCTTAAACTTTCAGTCTATGAGTTTCTTTTTGAATTAAGTGTATTTCTTGTATGCAGCATAGTTTTGGATTTTGCTTCTTGAGCCACTCTGCCAGACTATTACTTTTTTTTTTTTTTGGTACCAGGGATCAAACTCGGGACCTTGCACTTGCAAGGCAGGTGCCAGAACCGCTGAGCTAAATCCCTGGCCCCTCAGTCTATTTCTTTCTTTTTTTTTTTTTTTGGCACTAGGGATCGAACTCGGGTCCTTGCGCTTGCGAGGCAGGCAACAGAACCACTGGGCTAAATCCCCAGCCCCAGTCTATTTCTTTTAATTGGTGAATTGAGACCATTAACTTTGATGGTTATAACCGATACATTTTGACTTATCATTGTCATGATTTTTCTTTTTATTGGATTCTCCCCCTTTATATTAATTTCTTGTCATGCCCAATAGATTCATTCTGCTCTGCTTACTGGGGTTGTGATCCTCATGGTCTTTTCCTAGGATATTGTCTAAAATTTTTTGGACTGCTGGTTTGCTATTCATGAAGTTCCTAAGGTGCTCTTTGTCATGAAAGTGTCTTATTTCACCATCAATTTTGAAAGATAGTTTTGCAGGGTACATCAATCTGGGTTGGAGGCTGTTTTCCGTTAGGGTTTGGAATACATCACTCTAAGCTCTTCTTGCCTTGATGGTTTGCATTGAGAAGTCTGATTGTGATGGGATTTCCTTTGTATGTGATTTGTTTCTTTTCTCTCACTGCTTGTAGAACTTTGTTCTTCTGTTGGATTCCTGGAATCTTAGCAATTATATGCCTACATGTAAATTTTTTTTTTCTCAATGCTAGTTGGAGTCCTATATGCCTCACTTATTTGTATGTCAATTTCTTTTCCCCTGCTTGGGAAGTTTTCTGCCATCACTTCTGTGAACAGTTTTTTTATGTCATCTGCACTCTCTCCTGTTTCTTCATTGACTCCAATCAGTCTTATGTTATTCTCTGCATCATCTAGCAGCTGTTGGATTGATTTCTTGTGGTCCCTTACAATTTTGAAGCAATTTTTCTTTTCATGGTCACTAATTGCAATCTTGTCTTCTATATCTGAAATTCTGTGCTCACATTGGCTTATTCTGCTGTGTAGACTTTCAATGAAGTTTTTAATCTCCTGCAAATCTGTTTGCATCTGTTTTATGGATTCCATTTGTTTCCTATGTTGGGATCCCATCATGTTCCTTAGCTCCTCTCTAGATTTATTAATCATTTTGGGGGGATTGAACTCAGGTCCCTGCACTTGCACAGCAGGCAGTGAAACCAAGCTAAACCCCTGGCCCTAGATTTATTAATCATATCTTGCAGTATGGGCACAATCTCTGCTGTTATCTGAGAAATTATTTCTGATTTCATTTTTTTCAGATCCTCTTTTGTTGCCAGTTTAGGGAGTCTAGGTGGTTGAGTATCAGAGTGTTCTATCTCATTTCCCTTTGGGGTTGCTCTAGATGATCTGGAAGTCTGGTTTTGAGGCTTGTTTACATGTCTTCTCATTTTGACGGGGTTGGGAGGTGATGTTGGTGCCCATGCAGCTCACCTCCTCTGTGCTGGGAGCAGTGGTAAGGTGCCCCAGAAACCCCTTCCTCTGCACTGGGAGCAGTGGTATGGCAGTCTGGAAGCCCCTTCCTCTGCACTGAGAGTGGTGGTATGGCAGCCCAGAAGCTCCTTCCTCTGTGTTGGGAGCAGTGTGATGGTGGCCCAGAAGCCCCTACCTCCAGAGTTACACAGCTGCTTAGTAGATGAGATGCAACCAATGCCCAGACATTCTGGCTTCTTCTTGTTTTTAAATTTAAATATCACTAAACCTTATCATTGTTTGATAACTGATTTGTTTTTATTTTTTTGAGAGAGGGTCTCCCTATGAATTCTAGACTGACCTTGAACTACATAGCCGAGATTGGCCTTGAATTTACAGCAACCCTCCTGCCTCATCCTCTTGAGTTCTCCAATTATATCATGTACCATGGTGCCCAGCTTGAGAGCTGATATTTTAGACCAATCCAAATACACTATTTACTATTCTTCTTACCCTTTGTTTCTTCTTGAATCTTCCATCTGAGAATCACTTTCCTTACTGCTAAAGTATATACTTTATGCTGGGCATGGTGTTTCACCCCTATAATCCCAGCACTCAGGAGGCTGAGGCAGGAGAAGCACCGTCCAGTTCAAGGCCACCCTGGGTTACACAGTGAGTTCAAGTACAACCTGAATGATAGCGACACCCTTTCTCAAAAAATGAAAAATAAATAAGCAAAACTATAACAGCAATAATAGTATTAATAAAATGAAGTATACACTTTAGCTTTTCCAATAATGAAGGTTTGCTGGCAAGAGACTCAGTGGTTTCCACTTTTTTTGTTGTTTTTGTTTTTGTTTTCAGACAGGGTCTTGCAGTGCACTGCAGGGTGGCCTCAAACTCATGATCCTGCCTCTGCCTCCTGAGTACTGGGATTACAGCACCATATGCCACCATGCCCAGCACAGTGGTTTTAATTGATTTTTTCTTTTTGGTACCAGGGATCGAACTTGGGTCCTTGCACTTGTGAGGCAGGTGCCAGAACCACTGAGCTAAATCCCTGGCCCAGTGGTTTTAATTGAAAAAAAATTTACTTTCCTTTTTTTTCAGTGCTGAACATCAAATACAGGGCATCACCCATCTCACCCAGGTAAGCACCTGCCCTGTCCACACCCCTAATCCTTTCACTGTTGATGTGTTGCCCAGTCTATTTCAAAGCTTTAGACACCAGGAATCTTCCCTCCTTAGCTTCCCAGGTCTCTAGGCCCACAGCACAGCTGCTGTACCAGGCTTGGAGCAAGAATTCCAGGTTTGCCCTGCATTGAAGGTAACATACACACTCCTGTAGGTTACCTTGTCACTGTCACTAAACCAGCTCTTCCTAACTCTGCTTCTTTGAAGACAATCTCTTTTTTTCCTGCTGTTCCATAATTTCTTTGCCATTGTGCTACAATTTCAGTATTTTGTGTCTAGGTTTCTTCATATGCGAGGCAAGGTCTCTGCCACTGAGCTACAAGCCCAGCCCTCAAGGTTTCTTTGTGTGTACCTAAAACATCACCTGAGGGGCTGGGGATTTAGCTCAGTGGTTCCAGCACCTGCCTCGCCAGCACAAGGTCCCAAGTTTGATCCCCGGTACCAAAAAAAAAAAAAAAATCACCTGAGAAGCGTAGAAAGCAAAGACAGGATCACAATAAGCAGACAAATATATAATCAACCTTCATAGATGATTTTAGCAAAACTCTAATAATTGACAGAAAATGTTCAGTAAGAACATGGAAGACTTGAAAATATTTATTTACTTGTTTATTTTTGGTACTGGGGATTGAACCCAGGGACTTCTCACTGAGCTACATCTCCAGCCTGTTTATTTTTTATTTGAGACAGGGTCATTCTAAGTCACTAAGTTGCCCAGGCTGGGCTTGAATTTTTTTTTGAGACATGATCTCACTCTGCAGTCCAAGCTGGCCTTGAACTCACGTTGATCCTCCTATCTCAGCCTCCTGAGCACTGGGATTACAAATGTGAGTTACCATGCCCAGTTAATATGAAGCTTTTTTACTGAATGTATTGTGATAGCCAACCTGACTTCAGTTTGTATCTCATCACCGTTCCCCCTCCATTTTGTGTAAAGTCAAGTGATTCTGTGTGGTTACCTTCCCCCCTCTTTGGGAGTCCCCCTGGTTGATTCATGACAGACCACCACATCCTGTATGGTAGAGCAGTCTGCAGCTATATGTTATCTTTATGACCTTCTCATTTGGTAGAGAAGTCTGCACCTGTATGTTATCTGTGTGGCCTTCCCATTTGGTAGAGCTTTTTTGGTACTGGAGATTGAACACAGTACCTTGTGCTTGTGAGGCAGGTGCAGAACCACTGAGCTAAATCCCCGGCCCAGCTGTATGTTTTCTTTATGGCCTTGTGAACAGAATACCCAGAACCTGTGTGATATTTTGTTTCAACTAAACTGTATGAAACTTCCCCGACCCCCACTAATTTAACAAAGTTATGGTTCTGTAATACTCTGCTTTCACTCTCCCTCTCCTGAGCCTTCCCCAACTAGAAAAGCCACTTAAAAGAAACTCACAAGCCAGAGGCATCCCCCCTTCCTCCCTCCCAGAGGTGGGCTGCCCCGCCCCGCCCCTGAGCCCCAGTGGCTCCGGCAGCCCCGCCCACCTCCTATTCCTGGTCTCCCCTGGTGCAGTGCACTCCCCACCTGCTGCAGCCTGACATGCTGCGCAGACCTCTGTCTCCCACAGCCGCCTCCCCCAGGCATGGCACAGGGCCTCACCTCACTATAGCAGCAGCATGGCACAGCACACTCGACTTCATGCTCGGTGTCAAAGCTGATGGTGAGACCATTTTAAAAGGCCTGCAGTCCATTTTCCAGGAGCAGAACATGGTAGAGTCGGTGCATACCTGGCAGGATCATGGCTACCTAGCAACCTACACAAACAAAAATGGCAGCTTTGCCAATTTGAGAATTTATCCATATGGATTGGTATTGCTGGATCAGAGTTAAGACAGTGATATCCAGGGCAAAGAAGAAATCAACAACCTTTTGAACAAAGTAGAAGAGAGAATGAAATAATTGAGTCAGGCCAGTATTGGGTGGGTGACGCGTTTACCAATCATAGTTCGAGGAGGGGCCATCGACAGATACTGGCCCACTGCTGATGGGCGGCTGGTTGAGTATGACATAGATGAAGTAGTATATGATGAAGATTCACCTTACCAGGACATTAAAATTCTACACTCAAAGCAGTTTGGAAATATTCTCATCCTTAGTGGGGATGTTAATTTGGCAGAGAGTGATTTGGCATATACCCGGACCATCATGGGCAGTGGCAAAGAAGATTACACTGGCAAAGACATACTGATTCTGGGAGGCAGAGATGGAGGCAATTATGTGAAATAGTCAAACTGAAACCAAATATGGTCACTATGGTACAGACTGACCAAAAGGTGGTTGACACATGTAAGAAATATATGCGCAAAACATTTAGTGATGTCTTAGACAATCTTAAAGGAGACTGCTATCAGGTTCTAATAGAAGACTGTATTCCAGTACTGAAGAGTACTGGAATACTGGTACTGAAGAATACACCAAAGAAGGGAGAGAGTTTGATTATGTGATTAATGATTTGACATCTGTTCCAATCTCCACATCTCCAGAAGAAGATTCCACATGGGAGTTTCTCAGGCTGATTCTTGACCTCTCAATGAAAGTATTGAAACAGGATGGGAAGTATTTTACACAGGGGAACTGTGTCAATTTGACAGAAGCCCTGTCGCTCTACGAAGAACAGCTTGGGTGTAAGACCGTGTGTCTCACCAACTGCTCCGAGGAGCTGACTACAGCGAGGATCACCCAGGAGGGAACACACCGGACAAATTGTGAAAGTAAAACAGACCTTTATTAGTCTGGCCAGACAGCACCCCCCAAGCATCAAGCTTAGAGAGGCGGCCAGCTCAGAGCCTGAAGTCCTTTTATAGGAGATGCTAGAGGGAAGTTGGCAAGCAGAAATACAGAAGCAAAACGCAGAGGGAATTTTTACAGATTGTTCTTAAGATAACATGTTCTATTATGGAGTTGGGTAAGCATGACGGAACACTGCTCACTCAACAGACCTTCCTGGCATAACAGGGACATTCCTGGAACTCGATGTCCCCCTGGTGATCCGTAACAGAAGCAGACAAGTTGGGGCCCTATTACAAAATGGAGTAACTGTTGTTCAGTCTCACAGGGCACCTGTATTGTCCTGTGGAATTCTCAAAGGAGATCATCTGTGTCCCTTCATACTTGGAATTGTGGGTATTTACACTGTTTGGACGAAAGCTAAATCCTGAAGATGGATATCCCAAGGAAGTGTGCTGCAGACAGCCTTCCTGACCTCCATATGCTGTACATGCCATCAAAATGAGTCAGGCAATTGATTGTGACTTCTTTGAAATTTCCTCTTTTTAATTATTATTTTTAATTTAGAAAAGCAAATGGAAAATGTATATTTTGATGAGCTAAGGTTATTTGTTTGAAAGTCAGCTGAAGCACAATTAGTACAGCAAAGACTGCTAAGTGCACTGACCCCCTAGAATGTGATTTTTGTTACTTTTTATTTCTGTCTGGGTTTTTTGTTTTGTTTTGTTTGTTTTGATTGTGGTGGAACTTAAATTTGGACCTTTGGAAGAATGAGCACCATTGTTTTTGTTTCAGAGGGAAGTTCTTGATGGTTTTTAAAAATTGACTTAGATTTTAAAATTTGTTGCTTTTAAGAAAGAGTTAAAAATGAATAGCAATGCTTCAATTAAAGTTACAAAAGAGAAAAAAAAAAAAAAAGAAACTCACAAGCCACTTTTTGGGGTCAAGAGATTCCGAGCTCTAGCCACTCTTGATTGCTGGCAAAAAAAAAAAAAAAAAGGACTCAAATTAGCCTCAGAGAGTTGTTGATTCTCTATAATCTCTCTCAATTGGGTATAACAGTATATTTGTCCATAAATCAAATCTCAACAAAGTTCCAAGATTAAAATCATGGTATTCTGACTACAAAATGCTATGTGGCTCTAAGTAGGCAGTAAAAATAGCTAGAAAAATCTTCTTGTGCTAGTATTGCAGATAGTTAAGTTAGTTAGAAATTATTATAAGGTAGTTAGACAAAGCTGGGCTCTCATGAGGGTCAGAACAAAGCGTCTATGTTGGTACTTTCAAGGAGCTTTTGCTGTTATATTAGGATAGGGCAAGAAATGGTATTGAGATTTTACAAGTGATGAGATCATCTAGACCAGTAATGATGAACCTTTTAGAGATGGGTGCTCAAACTGCAACCCAAAATTCACTTATCAGAAAGTGCTAGTGCTGAAAATGTGAACACTGAGATTTTAGTTTAGAAAAAACAACTCATACATTAACATGTTTTGTCTTAAAAGAAAAACGCAATAACAGAGCTTTCAATAATACAAACAACTTTTTATTGAAAGGTCAAAGTTTGCATTTGGCATGCTTTTGCACAATTAATGTGATCTTTGCTGTTGTTGCATGCTGATAGTTTGTCAAATCTTGGCTGGAGCAACTTGGCCTGCAGGCTGAAAGAGGGTTCTCTGTGCTCTCTATGGCATGTGTGCCATGGGTTTGCCACCACTGGTCCAGTGATATATGGGTAGTTTTGGGGTACACTTACAAGGTAGAAAGTTCATGTTCCACAGGCACATCACTCAGCTGCAATGTGGCCTTTAAAAAATAGCAAAATAACCATGATTCCCTACATATTTTCTGAAGCGTTGCCAGGCATATTGGTACATGGTTGTAATCCCTGCATTTGGGAGGCTGAGGCAGGAGAATTTCAAATTCAAGGCCAGCCTGAACTTCATAGCTAGACCCTGTCTCAGAAAAAAAAAAGTTCCTTGGCCAGGGGTTTGGCTCAGTGGTGCTGCCGCCTGCCTTGCAAGCGCAAGGTCCCAAGTTCAATCTCCAGTACCAAAAAAAGAAGTTCCCAAGGTGTGACTGTTAATTCTAAGGGTTGTTTTGTTTCATTTTTTTTTTTTTTTTGGTGGGTACAATTTGTTTATTCAGTACTGGGGATTGAACCCAGGGCTTCTTAACAACAGAGGTTAAGAGTAGGAAGAATTTATTGAGAGAAAGATAAGTTTCTGTCTAAGAGAGACAGAAGGGGGACTGGAAAGTGGGTTGCCTGGGGACCCTGTTTCTCAGGGGTATTTTTATGGAGCAAAGCCATGTGGTAAGGCAGGTTCAAGATGGAACAAAACTATACTCAATTAGTAAGATTACAAGTACAGTATCTTAGATAATATTGATCCAACGGGAAATCACAAGCTGGAAATGAGGTGAAACAAAATTGTGATCAACCAATAAGATTACAACAAGTATAGTCACTTATGTAATATTGATTAAATCAGGATCCAATGGGGAAGCTAGTCGTGTAGCAAGGCTACAAGGATTTTCAGTAAGGGATGGGTCAGGGATCTTTCCTGGAAGGGATGGGTTAAGGTCTTGGTCCCCTACCCAGGTGACTGATACCTATTTAGAATACCAATCACTGCTATTCATCCCTAAGGGAAGCACATGAGTGTAGTAGTGTCTTGCTTTTTATAATGTGTCTCAATCATCCTTCATATTGACTCCTCCAGGGGCCCACACCCTGTCTAACTGCCTACAAGATATCTAATTAACTGACATATCTACAATAATTTGACCTGGAAGGACTCTTTCTAGCAAAACCAAGGGCAATGGACTGCTGAACAAGAATATCACATCAGTCTTTAAGCAGCACCTGGCTCTCCTCAGAGGGTGACAATGGTGTTACCAGGGCCTGATGACAACATTCTTGGATCAAGGCCTCCAGACCACTCCTCACATCACAATCAGATGTAGAAATCTCAGCCTGTCACCTGACAGGTTTGGGCCTCTCATGGACTTGCCCACTACTCTCTTGCAATGTACTGATAAGTTCTTGACTTGTCTATGTTCCCTGACTATTGGAAAAGTCCTTTACCACACACACCACAGCCTCCACACATCATGCCTCACTTGGCGGAAGTTAGTTGCCACACTCTTTTCTCCTCCTAAATCAGGGCAAACCCTGCAGCCCTGGGCTTAGCCTACCCTGTGGACATCCAGTACGCTAGTTATCTCTGGCCAACCACTGAATGTCAAGAATAGTAGTGCCCCACAAACACCTAGCACAATGTTCATTCTCCTAGGAGTCCTGCTCTTCTTGTGTTAAAATCAATCTTAGAACCTGTGTTACCAGGTGGGGTCCCAGGGGATTCCTGAAAAGGAGATGGGGACTCCAGTTCATCCATACATGGAGGTTCACTGACTCCTATTGCACAGAATTTCCGTGACCTGTTAGTAAGAGACATGGGGAAAATGTATTTGGTAATAAATAGATAGATAAATAAGTATACACTTTGAAGGAAGTGCAGGTGCTTGTAGAGTGGGATGTGATGTAGTCTGGGGATATATGTATGTGTTTTGGGGGTGTAAAATCAATGGAATTTGTGAATCTATAGAAAGTGGGGGCTCATCTTAGTTACTTTTCTGGTTGCTGAGACAAAATACCTGACATCTACAAGTTAAGGGGGGAAAGGTTTATTTAGCTCACAGTCTGTGGAGGTTTTGGTCCGTAGTCAGCTGGCTCTAAACCAGGGTAGCACATGGCAGAGGGGCCACAGTTCATGGCAGGCCAAAGGTAGCAAAGCAATGAGGCACCTTCACAGCATCTTTCTGCCCCTTTTGTCTTATCCAGTTCACCAGGATTAGGGCAGTGCCAAATCAGTGGACTGATTTAGTAATCACTTGCCCTTAGACTTAGCATTTTTCACTCTAGATTCAACCACCCCTGTAAAAGCCACTTATGACTGCACGAGGCTTTGGTAGAACATCTAGACCCAAACCATAACAGGGATCAATTTATAGATGATCCATTTACATGTGAAAGGCTTTTTTTTTTTAACAGGAGAAAAGCACCCAGCACAACTTATTGTTGTAAAATTTAGGAATTTAGGCCTGGCATGCTGGTGCATACCTGTAATCCCAGCACTGCAGAGGCTGAAGCAGGAGGATTGCCATGAGTTTCAGGCCAACCTTGGCTAAAGAGTGAGTTCAAGGACAGCCTGAACTACATAGCAAGATCCTGTCTCAACCCCAGCCCCCCAACAAAAAAAAATAGGAGTAGGTGGCCTGGAAGAGAAAAAAAAAATTGCTTTGCTTTTGCAGTACTGGAAATGGAACCCAGGGCAGCCTCTTACTGAGCTATATCCCCAGTTCTCCCTAAAGTACATAGGCTGCATTCAAACTTGTGGTCCTTCTGCCTCAGCCTCACAGTTATACAGCACCATGCCTGGTTGGGCAATAATGATTGTAACCTTGGATAACTCTGTGGCCTGAAAATTATGACTTTCCTTGTCTCCTTTTTATAAGGTCAGACTGAGGCACGATTGAGACAACCCAGCCAGGCAAAGTTCAAGCAACTGGCGAAGAGTTTATTGCAGTCTGGGGGCAGGTGGGCCAGTGGTGAAAAGACTGTTGGCCCTGAGAGGAGGGTGTGATGTAGGGGAGTGGAGGTAGGGGAGGGTGCACTGGTCAAGAGGGTGGGAAATTTTAGAGATCTATGGGTGATGGGCCTGGGGCTGACTGATAAACAGGGCAGTGGTAGGAGCAGCAGAGTGGGGGTAGGTACAGCAAGTCTCTTGTGGTTTTTTACAGAGTCAGCTTTCTTGCAGGTGCAGCTAAGTGGGCAGCAGCTGGCTTTCTGTTATCCTTTGGGCCTTGCAGGCTGTGTAACTGCATTGCCTGGGAAGTTTTTCTCTTCTGTCTGAGCTGGGGTCTGACACTTTTTACCTATTTTTACTTCTATCCTACCTCAGTCTTTACTTAACAAAGTGACTGCATCTGTGGGCAGACACTGCATATGGCCTCCTCCAGAGTTAGCCCTCACAGCACGAGGCCTTCTAGGACTCCAGCTACCAGGGGCACTTCATTCCACATAGATGTACCCCTTGCTACTGCAGACTAGCATGAGTCCTTGCTTTAGTAGAGATGGCAAAGAAACTAAAGCACAAATTTACAGGAGAAACTTTAATTGGATAGTTAGAGAAAAAATAGGAAAGGACTGCAGCTGGAGGTAGCTGGAGGGGGCACACTCTGAAACAGGGGTTCAGACTGGCCCATGCTTAGTCTGGAAAGGTGGGAGGCCAGCTTTCAAGGGTCAGCTGGTGGGCTGGAGTCCCAGTGATCATTATCCCAGTCCTGGGGTCACAGCTCTGGAATCCTCATGGCGGAGGGACAGTTCCATTCCCAGGTAGGATGTCTCTGTCTTTGGTGTCTCAGTCATGTGGGCCCCACCTTTCCTGGAACCCAGATGATCACAGGTTTGGTACAGTGGCTGGAGGCCTCTAGGTGTCACTGAATGTCCCTTAAACCTCTTGTCTCTGTGCCCTCAGAGTCGAAGGGGGATGAAATTGGATAAATTCAGGGCTCCCAATTCTGTGGGCAGCTCCTAGCCAGACATTCCCCAAATGATCAGCCTGTCACCCTACAGAGCTGAGATTTGACCTAAGATTTACAGGGCCAAAGGCTACAAACGAAGGTCAGGCTTTGCTCTGCTTTAAGTTACTGTTAGACAAGATGGCTGTGGAGAGGTCAAAACCCAAAATAGCACCCATTTTCTGCAAATTAAGCAAACACCCACTTCTCATAAGAGTGCCCCTTTGTCACTTTTGGGAAATCAAAACTTATCCTACACCCTTCCCTGTTCCTTATTCTAATCTCACCTACCAATTAAATCCACCCCTATAATTTAGTCCTGCCAGTCCATGTCCTCCATGATGCTCTCCCAGCCCTTATAAGCTTCACCCTGTTCCTTCCTCTTGGCTGATCTCACCATTGTCTGAGATGGCTCAGCATCTTTACTTCCTAAATAAAGCCTTGCCATGGATACCTTTTGGCCTGTTCCTTTCCTCTTAGTTACCTGTTCAGAGCATCTGTAGGCCCAAGTGAAGAGCTGTGGTACTATAGGTAGCTAAGTTAGAAATTAATATACAGTCAGAGAGGGACTGGGCCATCAAGGAAGTCAGCACCAAAAATAGACATGAAAATTGTGACCAGAGGCAAATCTGAAGAGTCAGGCCTCAAAATGGAGATACAGTTGCCAGGCTTGAGAATCTTCCTGGAGATAAATGGCAGCTTGAGATTACACTGTAATTAGCACCCCTGGTCCAGTGGGCCCAGATAGGCATCAGCCACACAGGTGGGTAACCAGAGCATCTAGACCCACACTCCCCTCCATTCCCCAGATGTCTTTGTTCTTTTCTGGTACCCTTGCTGTGACTCAGTTCCCTATTGGATCAATATCAGATAAGCAGCTATACTTATGATCCTACAGGGTTGATGGTAGCCTGATCATATTGTACCCACATTGCTGAGTAAATGATCCCTGACAAAGTGCCACAGTGGCCACGACATTTGAGACCCTCCTGAAAATCCAGGAACTGTTCTTTTTATTTCCAGTAAAGCTCTCCCAACTTCTACCTTTGGTTCATGACTTCATGCCTTGATGTTGTGAGACCTTGACCTTGGACATCTGACATTTAACAGGTCAAGAGTTATATTTTTCCTATGTCAATTGTTCATAGCAAAAGTGGCTTTTTAGACCCTGACTGTCCCAGAAGAGAACCCAAATCATGCTTTTAACTAGTAATAGGCAAAGGCCCAGGATTCTGCCATTCTCCATCCTCATGGAAATACTGCTTTCCAGTGGCCCCAACTCAACCCCTACCCCCATAGACTACTTGGTGTCCTTTTCTCACAGTAAATAAATTCTCTTTCCTCTCATTATAGCCTTGTTATAGTTTTCAGTTCCTTGGGAGCTGCTGTGGTTCCTTGGGCTGTGCCTAAACCCTATTGGCCACCTGCCCCCTTCTGAGACAAGATCTCCCTGTGTAGCCCAGGCTGCCTCAAACTTGCAGTGATCCTCCAGCCTCAGCCTCCTGAGTGCTGGGATTATAGGTGTGCACCACTTCGTCTGAACTCTTCCCCTTTTTGATGTAATTTTTCATGGCTGGAGACCTTGAGTTAAGGCATTCATTTTTGTAGCTAAAATAAAAACCAAGAAATGAATTCTTGAGGACTAGCTCCAGTGATCGATCTTGCTAACCTTGAACTTGCCTAATCCTGAAGCCAGTTACCTGGGACAGCTGCCTCATCTCACTCGGTATACTTTCCTATTATTTTTTTGCCTGCTGACTATAATGTTAGTGAGACAGAAAAATAAAATGGCTAACAGACAGGTGGGACACCAGTCCAGGATAATGTTGGCCATGAACAGTTTTATTTTTTTAGCCCAAGCAAATTCCTTCCTGGCCAACCCTGTCCTGAACTGATGCCCACTCCAAGTACACATCTCCCTTATCTATTCCTTCTTGGCAGATGCTACCCTGAACTGGTACATATTCCAAATATCTGTCACCCTTATCTAGCTAACCATACCCTAAACTAATGTTTCTTACCCTGAATTTGATCTTGCTATAGACCAAACAGTAATAATGATACCATATGTAACCAATCAACTCCTTGCTCTGCTTTTGTACTAGTTCCTGCTTGCAAATCCTGTATAAACTGTAGACAGAAAAAAGACAAAAGACAGACCCTGGTTCTTTGAGGATCGGAACCAGGCCTGTTGATGTAATAGTTTGCTTTCTGCCTCCAAGTCCAGAGTGCCTTTTGCTGATACATTAGCAGAGAGGAGCCTGAGAAAGCAGGGTGCAGAATGTTCCTCCCATTCAGTACCATGAACCCAAATGAAGTTGTTTTTCAGAAATAAGATTCCACAAACTACCCAAAAGAGCATGCCCAGGTGACCAAGATGAACTTATTTCACTGTAATGCAGAAATTTTAAACCCTTAAGCCTTAGGACACCCAGGCTTTTATTTGCTCCTACTTGCCCAGAAATAATCTGACCCACAACCTCTTCCCAATAGGTGATACTGTAAACTTAAATATGATCACAATGTAACCCACCACAAAATATGTATATATCCTGTTAGCTTTATCATTCACAATGTATATCCTTTTATGTTCTTTCCTGTTAGCTTTAGTGTTCACAATGTATGTTCTTTCTGTTCACCCTAAAGTCCTGTTATATGTATCCTGTTAGCCTTAGCTTCACAATGTGCATCCCATCATGTTAGCCCTACACATCCTGTTATGCTATGCAAACAATCTGTTCCTAAAGAAAGCCCCTAACCCAAGGTCAATTGTGACACCTGCTTATCTGCTAAAAATTTCTGTCTCTGAAAAATTCCACTTTGCTCACCCCATCCCTCTCCCAATTTAAAACTTCTCTGGGCCAACCACTCACTAGTCTTGGTTTTCCTTTCACTTCTTTGAGTAAAACTTTTGTATTTTTTCTGCTGTTCAGAATTTCTACAATTGTAATACCCAGACCTCCACCTAACACAGGACTGGTACTTGCTTGAGGATAAGAGATGGAGGGATTCTTGGACCTTAACTCATTACCCATCACCCACTACAAGTGCAGATGTCTTTTTCCACAATGTGCTGTGCAGGATATAGGAATGCACCCTCCTGACTCCTATATTCCCATCAAGGCCCAGATGCCTTGTACCATCAGGGGGAAACTATGACATTTCCAAGGGTGACAGTAGCTGCTCACCTACATTCTATCCAGTAAGGAAATGCCCTAAAACCCCAGGAGGAAGTTTGTTTGTTTGGGGGTTTTTTTGGTACTGGGGATCGAACTTGGGTCCTTGTGCTTGTGCAGCAGGTGGCGAAACCACTGAGCTAAATCCCCAGCCCAGGAGGAAGTTTTTTACAATACCATATTCAGATGGGCTTGGTGGCACATGCCTCTAATCCAAGCACTCTGTATGGTTGAGGCAGGAGAATCACAAGTTAGAGATAATCCTGGGCTATTTAGTGAGACCTTGTTTCAAAATAAAAATCAAAATATGGTCTGGGGCTGTAGCCTGTGTCCAGGTAGTCTCTCTGATAGGGAAAAAGTTTTAGACAGCTTAGTAGATTAAATATTAAAGTAATTGTAGAAGCAAAATAGGTAATGTATCCCTTTAAGACTTGCCTTTCCCCATTGCTCTTGTTGTTTAAAGTAATGGTTATATGACTCTTTGTTCTGTAGCTTTACTATAGATAACATCTTAGCTCTGAAAAACAAAGTTGCAATGCTTGGGCAAATCTGTAATATATGTGTTTTAACTGTCATGTGTTTATGGCTGTAACCATTAACAAAAACCACCTGTGTTTAACTATTAATCAAGAACTTGAATTTTTACTTACTCAACAAAGGCCACTAGGGATGAGATAATGACCACAAAGGGTATAAAAGGGGAAGCAGAACAAAACGGGGGGCGGGGGGGGGACACTGACCAGACCAGTTTCTGGTGGTCCTGCCTGCTTGCAAGTAAACTTCTATTATTTTACCCGAATTCTGTGTCTCTGTGTATTTCTTTCTGCAATTTCTGGAACATCTCATGTGGCATTTGTCACAGTTTTCTCTCCAGAAATACGATAAGGTTGACAGATGTGTTCCTGAAAACGGTCCTATGACATACTAATTAAAACCCGTTTCCCAGTGGTCTCTTTGGTCTCATATTTTGCAACAGTGATCTTGTCTTAAAAAAAGGAAAGGAGTGAGGGAGGAAGAAAGAGAAAGACAAAAATAGCCAGGCAAGGTGGTGCACATCTGTATTCCCATCACTCACGACATAGTTCAGGCTTGCCTTGAACTATGTCACCCAGCATGACCTCAAATTCACAGGGATTCTCTTGCTGCAGCTGCCCAGTGCTGGGATTACAGGCA
This sequence comes from Heterocephalus glaber, assembly GCF_053883595.1. NCBI lineage: Eukaryota > Metazoa > Chordata > Mammalia > Rodentia > Bathyergidae > Heterocephalus > Heterocephalus glaber. Next base: position 4,923,835 of record NW_028258444.1, on the reverse strand, counting down.
TGCACCACCACACCTAGCTCCCCTCAAGGTAGGATAGGAATAAAACTAGGTAGAAAGGAGATAATGAAAAAAATCTATAGCTTTGGAACACAAGCCCAGTTTATTTACTTTTTTTCCTTCTTCCAAAACAGCAAGGGCCAGGGATTTAGCTCAGTGGTTTTGATGCCTGCTGTGCAAGCGCAAGGACCCAAATTCAATCCCTGGTACCAAACAAACAAACAAAACAGCAAAACTGGACAACTCCCTTTCAGCTGCAAATGGGACTGCCCATTGCCTTTTACTTGCAAATGGTCCTGTTTCACCCCTAAATGGAGACCCTTTTGTGATTTCCCATATGAAGAAACCATTATCTTACTATGGGTGGGGCATCCTCTCCCATCCACTAGAGAAGACTAAGACTGTAGATTGCTAAATTCAACAGACTCATAGTACCCTAAACACATAGAAGATCCCCCATTCCCAACTGTGTGGTGCCTCATTTCTCTGAGCACCTTACTCCACATCCTGTATCTACCTGTAATAAACCTCCTCATGTCTCTTTTATTGATGAATCTGATATGGGGGGAAATATGCAACTCCTAAATATGCTAGATATTCAAAGTGCAAGTTCGCGTTCTCTAAAATCAGAAAATGAATTCTAGGCACAATGGAGGTTAAGAGTAGAAGAAATTTATTGAGAGAAAGACAGCTTCTAGCTAAGAAAGACAGAAAGGGGACCAGAAAGTGGGCTGGCTGCCCACTCACCCAACTTCTCAAAGGTGTTTTATGGGACAAACCCATGAGGTGAGGCAGGTTCAAGGTGGGACAAAACTGTAGTCAACTAGTAAGATTACAAGTACAGCTACTTAGGTAATGTTGATCCAATGAGAAATAACAAAGGTGGACAAAACTATGAACAACCAATAAGATTATGACAAGTATAATTGCTTAGGTAATATTAATTAAATGGGGATCCAATGGGGAAACAAGTCACATAGCAGGCATACAAGGAATTGTTATACTTAATCACCAGAGATCATAGAGAATTGCCACCACTCTGAGCCAAATATGAGTCCTTTATTGCCACTATTCAAGAGCAGCTTGCACTGGAAAAACTCTTGATGAGGAAAAGCAGCCTGTGGGGTTCTTTTAAGTGGCTCTTCTAATTGGGGAGGACTCAAGGAGAGGGGGAGTGCAAGAGGAATTTCTCAGGTGCAGAACTTTGCTAAGTTAGTTGGGGGGTCAGGGGAAATTTCAAACAATTTAGTTGAAACAAAATATCACACAGGTGCAGAGTATCCTGTTTACAAGTTTGTAAAGATAACATAGTTGCAGGCTGCTCTACCAAATGGAAAGGTGTAAAGATAACATATAGTTGCAGATTGCTGTATCAAACAGGATGACGTGGTTTGTCATGCCTTGAGCGGAAGGGACTCTCAAGGGGGAAAGGGGGAGGTGACCACCTGCAATCACTCAACTTTACACAAATGGTGTCAGATCACAGAATGAGCAAGGATTTTCAGTGGTAAGGGGTGGGTTAGGGATCTTTCTTGGAAGATCATGGTCCCCCCACCCAGGTGGTTGATAGTTACCTATCTATAATAAGTCCTTAAATTTCTTTTTCTAAGACAGAAGCTAGTGAACTTGTCTGCTTGGAGACAAAACAACCTGAATCTGTGACATGTTTTGCTGAGGAGTATGGTGTTCTGTATTTGTTAAACTGCAGCTTGAAATCAAACAATATATTTATTAACCAGGTCATGGGCAGATCAAGTCTGACACCCAGCACTTCAGAGCCTGAGGCAGGAGGATCATTATGAGTTTGAGGCCTGCCTGGGCTGCATAGACAATAAAAGGTCAGCCTGAACTGTATAACAAGACCCTGTCTCAAAAAAAAATCAAAGTTTTGCTGATGGCAGAACCAGAACTGGAGAGATCCAGCCCTGCCACGGATGTTGGATCTCATTGTCTTAAGTATCTTTTCAGCACCTTCTCACCGCCTCTAAACCCCCCAAAATGATTTGGTCCCCTCCCCCCAAATCAAGTAAATAAATAAATAAATGAATACATGAATGAATGAAAAATTGGATAAGTCTTGTATTTCAGTCTGGGGAAGACACAGACTCTGCCCAGTGACAACACCTTGTCTCAAAATTTTTAAAAAGGGCTGGGGTGTAGCTCAGTGTGAAGGCAGATAGTGTAGCTATCTGCATTCAAATGCCAGTGTCACACATGTACACACACACACAAAAAAAACTATTTGTAAATGTTTCTAGCTTTGAACCAGATTTGAGATTACCCAGTGGGAATTACAAATTCAATAAAAATATTCCTACCATCTTCAATCTTTATGTTACTTAGCTGTGTTTTCTTGTGGTGCTGGGGGCCAAATTTGAGGTCTTGCCAATGCTAGGCAAGGGATATACTGATATAGGCAGAATAGATGTAACTCCCAAACCTGCTAGATATCTGAAGCATGAGTTTGTGTTCTCTAAAATTGAATTATGAATTCTAACAGAGATTAAGAGTAGGAAGAATTTATGGAAAGAAAGTTAGCTTTGGTCTATGGGAGACAGAAGGGAGACCAGAAAGTGGGTTGCCTGCCCACCCTGCTTCTCAAAGGTGCTTAATGGAACAAAGCCACAAGGTGAAGCAGGTTCAAGATGGGACAAAAAGTTAACTAGTAAGAATACAAGTACAGTTGCTTAGGTAATGTTGATCCAATGGGAAATTCCAAGGTGGACATGAGGTGGGACAAAACTATGATCAAGATTACAAGATTACAAGGATAGTCACTCAGGTAATATTGATTAAATGGGGGTCCAATGGGGAAGCAAGTCTTGTAGCAAGCGTGTAAGGAATGACCAAGGATTTTCAGTAAGAAATGTGTCAGGAACCTTTCCTGGAAGGGCCTTGGTCCTCCATCCAGGTGATTGATACCTATTTAGAATACCAATCACTGCTATTCCTCTCTTTATATAATGCTAACCAGTGAATGTACCTCAATTGTTTTCTGTGCTGAGGCCCCAGCTTTGTCTAACTGCCTTATAATAATTTATAACTAATTTAGCTATCTACAGTAATACCAGTGAGCTACTTTCCCAACCCAATATCATATTCCTCGTGTGTGTGTGTGTGTGTGTGTGTGTGTGTGTGTGTGTGTTGTTTTTGAGACGGCCTCACTGTGTAGTTCAGGCTGCCCTGTGACACACTATATATCCCAGGCTGTGGTCTAACTCACAGTGATCCTTCTGCTTCAGCCTCTGGGTGGTGAGCTCACAGGGATGCACCCCCCTCCTGGCCATCGTATCTTCTTTAGATATTAACAGATAATGGTTAGGATCATTGAAACTAACACACTTCCCTGGCTTTGTGTTAACTAATTCTGGAATGAAGTAGAAGGAAGCTTTCGTGTCGGCTACAGAATACAATCAAGCCAAAATAACATACTCTTTCCAAGAAATCCTTTCTCATAGAAAATAAAACAATGAACCAGCTGAAATAGCTCTTTCTGAGCTATTTATAAGTTGACTTGTCTGTACCACCTCTGGCCCTCAGGTGGTTCTCCTAAGCAATTCAAACCTTTTATGGGTTATTTTATCACTGTTTCTTTAAGGTCACATTATACCTGAGTGATGAATGTGTAGTAGAATATTAACTTTTGAAGTGGGCACAGTGGCACTGGCTTGTAATTCCAGCACTCTGGAGGCTGAGGCAGGAGGATTGTTACAGTGTTCCTTGACTTACTTTTTTTTTTACCACCAGCTGCATTAGCCTCTCACTCTCTGAACCTCACAGGGCAACAATGACCTCATTCAACTTTCAATTCCCTAACTTGTAAAGTCCTATACATATCATGTACAGAAGTCTACCTTTTTTATTTTAGGCACTGCTGGAGCCTGAACCTATAGGGACAGTGGAACCTGAAGATAGGGAAAAGATAGGATGAAGGCCTCATTGAACTTTGTCAGAAGTTAATGGAGAGATTTACTAAGGGCAGCTAAAGGTGGCTTACTAGAAGCAGCTTCTGCCTCTGCAGAGTAGGCTCAAGCAATTAGACAAGGCAGCTAGATTCAGGCAATCAGAATGACAAAGGCAAAGAAACTAAATTCAGGAAGGTCCCAGGTGGGGTGATTAACATAAGAATCTCACACTTCCCCTTTACTTAATTCTTTTCTTTTTTTCCTTAAATTCTTTTGTTGGTACATTGTAGGTATACAACACATTTAAATTTTTCATTGGGAACTTGTACCTTTACATGATACATCTTGGTTCTTATTTTTTCCCCATTCCTAGCCCTCCCTTCACACCCTCCACCTTTCCCTATTTACGAAGACTTTATTTCCATTTTTTCCATTTCTCATCATTTTTCCTTTCCCTTCTTTCCTTTCCCCTGCCCCTCCCACTACCCCTACCCCTACCCCTACCCCTTTGGACCTTTTCTTCCTACTTTGCATTATCGATTATTCATTCTAATCATTGGTACATTTTAGGTATACAATATAATGACACTCATCATTGGAAATTTGCACTTTTACATAATTTCTCTTGGTTCTTATTTTTCACCCTTGCCTGGCCCTCCCTTCAACCCTTCCATCCCTCCCTATTTACAAAGATTTTGTTCCTATTTTTCCATTTTCTCATATTAATTCCATTCCCTTCTTTCCTTTCCCCTACCCCTCCCACTTCCTTCCCTTTTACCCCTTTTCTTCGTATTTCAAATTACCTATTATACATTTTAGTCCTTATTTACACTTTCAGTTTCTCACACCAGAGAAACTATTCAGTATTTACACATATGTGACCTATTTATTTCACTTAAGAGTATTGCCTCAATGTGCATCCACTTAGCTATAAATGTCTCTAATTTCTCATTTTTTATGGCTGAGTAGTACTCCATTTTATTAAAAAACCACATTTTCTTTATCCAGTCTCCAGTTGATGGGCATTTGGGCTGTTTCCAAGTTTTAGCTATTACAAACTGTGCTGCTATGAACTTGGGTGCACATATATCACTGTGGTGTGATTCTTTTAATTCTTTGGGGAAGATCCCCAGCAGTGGAATAATGGGGTCAAATGGGATTTCCAGTCCCAGTTCTTTGAGGTATCTCCATACTGATTTCCACAGTGGTTGCACCAGTCTACACTCCCACCAGCAGTGGAGCAGGGTTTCTCTTTCCCCACAGCCCCGCCAGCATTTGTTATTGGTTGATTTCATGATTGCAGCCATTCTTTCTGGAGTGAAGTGAAATCTCAGCTTTGTTTTCATTTGCATCTCTCGAATGACCAGTGAGGTTGAACATTTTTTCATGTATTTATTTGCTATTTCTACTTCTTTGTCTGAGAAATGTCTGTTCATTTCAGATGCCCATTTTTGGATGGGGTCTTTAAATTTGGGAGGTCTGATCTTTTTAAGTTCTTTATAGATTCGAGATAGTAGACCTTTGTCTGAGGAAGAGCAGGTGAAGATTTTTTCCCACATTGTGGGTTGTCTCTTCATACTGCTGGTGGTTTCTCTTGCTGTGCAGAAGCTTTTTAATAAGAAGAAATCCCATTTGTTGATTGTTTGTACTAGTTCATGGACAACTGAGGTTTTGTTCATAAAATCTTTTCCTACACCGATGTCTTCAAGGGTTCTACCTAACCTCTGTTCCAACTGGTTCAGAGTTTCTATTTTAATATTTAGATCTTTAATCCATTTTGATTTTAGTTTAGTGCATGGTGAGAGATACAGGTCTAGTTTTAATCTTTGGCAAGTTGAAGCCCAAGTTTTCCAGCACCATTTCTTAAAGGGGCTATCTTTCCTCCAGTGAGGGTGTTTGGCTCCTTTGTCGAAGATGAGATGGCTGAGTGTGTCTGGCGTTGTTTCTGCATATTGTAATGTGTTCCACTGGTCCTCAGGTCTGTTTCTTTGCCAGTACCATGCTGCTTTTATCACAGTAGCTTTGTAGTAGAGTTGCAGGTTGTGGATTGTGATACCCCCCTGCCATGTCTCTGTTACCTAGAATTGCTTTTGCTATTCTGGGTCTCTTCTTGTTCCAAATGAATTTTTGGATTGTTTTCTCAAGGTCTATGAAGTATGCTGCTGGGATCTCAATTGGAATTGCATTAAATCTATATAGCAGTTTTGGAAGTATGGCCATTTTCACTATATTAATCCTTCCTACCCAGGAGCAGGGGATGTCTGTCTATTTTCTGATATCATCTTCAATCTCTCTTTTCAGAGTGCCATAGTTTTCAGAAAAGAGGTCTTTGATTTCTTTCATTAGGATGATTCCTAGGTATTTCAGTTTTTTGGATGCTATTGTGAAAGGAATTATTTGCCCTATTTCTCTCTCAATGAGTCTGTCATTGGTGTAGAGGAAAGCTATTGATTTTTGTGTGTTGACCTTGTAACCAGCTACTTGACTGAATTTGGTTATTAAGTCTAGAAGACTTTTGGTGGAGTTCTTGGGGTCTTCTATATACAGTATCATGTCATCTGCAAATAATGACAATTTGACTTCTTCATTACCTATCTTTATTCCTTTTATTTCTTTCTCTTGTCTAATTGCTGTGGCTAATGTTTTCAGAACTATATTGAACAAGAGTGGTGAGAGTGGACATCCTTGTCTTGTTCCTGATTATAGTGTAAAGGATTTCAGTTTTTGACCATATAGTATGATATTGGCTGTTGGTTTTTCATAGATGGCTTCTATCAGTTTGAGGTAGAGACCATCTATTCCAACTTTTTGTAGGGTTTTTATCATAAATGCATGTTGGATTTTGTCAAATGCTTTTTCTGCATCTATGGAGATAATCATATGGTTTTTGTCCTTGGTTCTATTGATATAGTGTATTACATTGATTGATTTGCATATGTTGAACCCCATCCCTGCATCCCTGGGATGAATCCCACTTGATCAGGGTGTATGATCTTCTTGATGATCTTCTGCATTCTCTTTGCCAGTATCTTATTAAGGATTTTTGCATCTATGTTCATTAGTGAGATTGGCCTATAGTTCTCTTTTTCAGTTGGGACTTTCTCTGCTTTGGGGATCAAGGTGATGCTTGCTTCCAGGAATGAATTTGGGAGTATTACTTCCCTTTCAATTTCATTGAAGAGTTGAAACAGTAGTGGCAGCAGTTCCTCTCTAAATGTCTTGTAGAATTCAGCAGTGAAGCCATCAGGGCCTGGGCTTTTCTTAGGTGATAAGTTTTTAATTCCATTTTCAATTTCATTGGTTGATATTGGGTTGTTCAGAATTTTTAGGTCTTCTTCATTCAACTTTGGTAATTCATATGTATCTAGGAATCTGTCCATTTCTTCTGTGTTGTCCATCTTATTGGCATATAGGTTCTGGAAGTAGGTATTGATGATCCTCTGGATTTCTGCTGGGTCCGTTGTAATTTCACCCTTTTCATTCCTACTTGCATGGATTTGGGCCTTTTCTTTCCTTTTTCTGACAAGGTTGACGAAAGGTTTATCAATTTTGTTGATTCTTTCAAAGAACCAACTCTTGGCTTCATTGATTTTTTGTATAGTTCTCTTAGTCTCCATTGCATTGATTTCTCCTCTGATCTTTATAATTTTCTGCCTTATATGAGCTTTGGGGTTGCCATGCTCTTCTTTTCCTAGAAGCCTGAGGTTCAGCATCAGGTTGTTTAATTGGGCTCATTCTGTTTTCCTAATATGTGTATTCACTGTTATGAATTTCCCTCATAAGATTGCTTTCATTGTGTCCCATATATTGCCATATGTTGTATTGCCATTGTCATTTAATTGAAGGAACTGTCTGATTTCTTCTTTAACTTCCTATGTGACCCATTGGTTATTCAGAAGTGTGTTGTTCAATTTTCACGTGTTTATGAAATTTTTTTAGTTTCTTTTGCTATGCATCTCCAATTTCATTGCACTATGGTCTGATAATATACAGGGGATAACTTCAATTCCTTTGCACTTACTTAAACATGTTCTATGTCTGAGTATGTGGTCTATTTTGGAGAATGACCCATGTGCAACTGAGAAGAATGTGTATTCTGATTTTGTGGGGTGGAAGACTCTGTAAACATCTATTAAGTTCATTTGTTCAAGAGTTCGATTGAGTTCTAGTATTTCATTACTTATTTTTAGTCTAGTTGATCTATCTATTTGTGACAGTGGGGTGTTGAGGTCCCCCACTACAATTGTATTAGTGCATATATGACTTTTCATGTCTGTTAGTATTTGTTTTATATAGTTGGGTGCACTAGTGTTTGGTGCATAGATATCTATGATTGTCATCTCTTCCTCTTGGATTCTTCCCTTTACAAGGATGTAGTGTCCTTCTTCATCTCTCTTAATCAGTGTTGGTTTGAAATCTACTTGATCTGCAAAGAGGATAGCTACTCCTGCTTTTTGGGGGGTTCCTGTCATATGGAGTATTGTTTTCCACTCTTTAACTTTCAGTCTATGAGTTTCCTTTTGAATTAAGTGTGTTTCTTGTATGCAGCATATTGTTGGATTTTGCTTCCTGACCCATTCTGCCAGTCTATTTCTTCTGATTGTTGAATTGAGACCATTAAGGTTGATGGTTATAACTGAAACATATTGACTTGTCATTGCCATGACTTTTTCTTTTTGGTGCGTTCTCCCCCTTTACATTTAATTTCTTGTCATGCCAGATGGGTTCATTCTGCTTTGCTTCCTGGGGTTGTGATCCTCAATGTCTGTTCCTAGGATATTGTGTAAAATTCTTTGGAGTGCTGGTTTGGTATTCATGAAGTTGCTAAGGTGCTCTTTGTCATGAAAGTATCTTATTTCTCCATCCATTTTGAAAGATAGTTTTGTAGGGTACATCAATCTGGGTTGGAGGCTGTTTTCTTTTAGGGCTTGGAATATGTCACTCCAATGTCTTTTTGCCTTGATGGTTTGTGTTGAGAAGTCTGCTGTGATTGTGACGGGCTTTCCTTTGTATGTGATTTGTTTCTTTTCTCTGACTGCTTGTAGAACTTTGTTCTTCTGTTGAGTTTCTGGAATCTTAACAATTCTATGCCTATGTGTAGATTTTTTTTGATCAAGGCTATTTGGAGTCCTATATGCCTCACTTATCTGTATGTCAAGTTCTTTTCCCCTGCTTGGGAAGTTTTCTGCCATTATTTCTGTGAAGAGATTTTTTATGTCATCTTCACTCTCTCCTGTTTCTTCATTGACTCCAATCAGTCTTATGTTATTCTTCTTTGCATCATCTAGCAGCTGCTGGATTGATTTCTCATGTTCCCTTATAATTTTGAAGCAATTTTTCTTTTCCTGGTCACTAATTGCAATCTTATCTTCTATATCTGAAATTCTGTCCTCACACTGGCTCATTCTGCTGTGTAGACCTTCAGTGGAGTTTTTCATGTCCTGGAAATCTATTTGCATGTGTTTTATGGATTCCATTTGTTTCTTATGTTGGGATTCCATCATGTTCCTTAGCTCCTCTCTAGATTTATTAATCATGTCTTGCACTAAGGGCACAATTTCTCCTGTTATCTGAGAAATTATTTCTGATTTCATTTTTTCCAGATCCTCTTTTGTTGCCAGTTCAGTGGATCCAGGTGGTTGAGTATCAGAGTGTTCCATCTCATTTCCCTGTGGGGTTGCTGATCTGGAAGTCTGGTTTTGAGACTTATTTATGTGTTTTCTCATTTAGACTGGGGCTGTGGGCTGTTAGCGCCTGCACAGATTACCTCCTCTGAGGTGGGTGAGGTGGGACACGGGCTGGGAGCAGCGGTAGGGATGGTGACCCAAAAGCTCTTTCCTGTGGGCTGGGAGCAGCCGGAGGGATGGTGGCCGGGAAACCCCTTCCTCTGGACCAGGAGCAGTGGGATGGTGGCTCAGAAGCCCCTCCCTCTGGGCTGGGAGCGGTGGGAGGGATGGTGGCCCGGAAGCCCCTTCCTCTGGGCCAGGAGCAGTGGGACAGAAGGTGGCCCAAAAGCCCTTTCCACTGGGCTGGGAGCAGCGGGAGGGATGGTGACCAGGAAGCCCCTTCCTCTGGACCAGGAGCAGTGGGACGACGGCTCAGAAGCCCCTACCTCTGGGCCGGGAACAATGTGACTCAGTACCTTGGTCTGGTGGTCTGGTGTCCTCTGAGCCTTTGTAATGTGGAATCAGGTGGCTGCGTGTCTGCAGTGGGGTGATTCGGCGTCTTCCGCGTGACTCAGGACCTCAGTAGGGCGTGCACAGACCTGCCTGTCTGCAGCGGGCTGATTCGGCATGTTTTCCGTGCGACTGGGGACCTCAGCAGGGTGTGGGCAGACCTGCCTGTCTGCAGCAGGGTGATTCAGTGTCTTCCGTGTGACTCAGGACCTCAGTAGGGCATGCACAGACCTGCTTGTCTGCAGCAGGCTGATTTGGCGTGTGTTCTGTGTGATTGGGGACCTCGGCAGGGTGTGGGCAGACCTGCCTGTCTGGAGTGGGGTGATTTGACGTCTTCCACGTGACTCAGGACCTCGGTAGGGCATGCACAGACCTGCCTGTCTGCAGTGGGCTGATTCGGTGTGTTCCGTGGGACTGGGGACCTCCGTAGGGTGTGGGCAGACCTGCCTGTCTGCAGCAGGGTGATTCGGCGTCCAGTAACAAAATTCTTACTGAGTCCTATGTTGTTCTGGTTTCTCAGGAATCTGCTTTCCTTCAAGGCTGACATCTGCTCAGCTACTGATAAGGTAGACAATTATATTTCTGTAAACAAAGTCCTGTGACATCCTAGAAATTGTTTTCTCTCAAAAAATACAGATAAGGTTGACAACTGTGCTCCTGTAAACAGGGTTCTGTGGCATCCTAATATTCCTGAAATCTTTTTTCTTTCTCTTTTTTTTTTTGGTACCGGGGATTGAACTCGAGTCCTTTCACTTGCACAGCAGGTGGCAAAACCACTGAGCTAAATCCCCGGCCCCTAAGATCTGTTTTCTTTCAAGGCTAAGCTGTAGGCTGTCACAATAACTGCCTTTTTCTCATTTCATGCCAATCCCTTGGACAAAATGTATAAACATTAGAGCCCTCCCTTTGTTGGCATTCTTTCAGAACAGTTAGAATTTATGGCCCTGGGATGGCCTCCATGCTTCAGGTCACTAGCTGTCATTCCCCTGCTGATGCAGGAAGTGACAAGCTGACCTTGAGACAACAACTGACTGCTTGAGTACCACACTCCATCATAATCTTGATGGACCAGTGAGGGAACCATTGGTTATCAAACCCAAGGATGACTCTGTATCAAGGGCTCCTATGTGAAAATCTCTGGATAACCCTAGAGACAGTGAACACCCTTTTTTGTGTGTGTGGTACCAGCGATAGAACTCAGGACCTTGCACTTGCAAGGCAGGCATGGTGCCACTGAACTAAATCCCCAGCCCAACAGTGAACACTCTTAACCCAGCTATCTTTCACCCAGCTGAACTGGGGGCCCTCTTCATGAATGTGTAAAAATTGTAGACAAAGTATTCTCAAGCTGGGGATATCTCACTGATCACCCTCTCAGAGACCCAGATGTTGAATATTTCATACATGGAAGCAGTTTTGTCCTGGAAGGGGTCCAATAGGCAGGCTATGCAGTGATGACATTGGACTCTGTGGTAGAGGCCCACCTCTGCTCACTGGAACCTCAGCCCAGAAGGCAGAGCTAATAGCCTTGACAAGGTCTCTTTTGCTAGCAAACGATAAGAAAGCTAACATCTATACTGATTCCAAATATGGCTTTGCAACATTGCATATACATGGGGCTATATAAAGATAAAGAGGGTTCTTGACTGCTGGGGGAAAAGAAATAAACTACAAAAGACAGATTTTACAGCTATTAGATGCTGTATGGGCCCTGAAAAAGTGACTGTTTCATACTGCAGAGGACCAATGAATGGACTGGAATCCCAGAAGCCAGAAAAACTAAAAGATAGACATAAAAATGAAATTGGCTGCTATGGCAGCCCCCCAACCTGAAAGAGGGGCCTTGGCCATACCTCTCATCCCAGAGCCTCCTGGAACCCCCAAGCTACTCTCCAAATGAAAAAACCTGATTTTCCTAAGAATCTGGTAATTATTTCAAGGGAGGATGGTGGAAATTCTCTGATGGAAGACTGGCTATCCCTGAACTGATGGCCCCCAAAGTTATAAGACAATTCTACCAAGGGAATCACAAGGCAAAAATGGCACTAGAGATGCTACTAGGCCATCATGTCTATGTGCCTTGGCTCACTGCCATCACTTGAGCTGTTTGTGAACAATGCCTAACCTATGCCCCAAACATCCCAAGATAAGTGCCCACCTGGCCCCCAAGTATCCAGGATATGGGTGCCACCCCATGTGAGAACTTGCTTATAGACTTCACTGAACTGCCTGGAGTAGGAGGTTATTGATACATGTTGGTGCTTCTCTGCACCTTCTCAAAATGGGTTGAGACCTTCCCCACCAGAACAGAAAAGGCAGAAGAGGTGACAAAGATTCTTTTAAGAGACATCATCCTGGGCCAGGGATTTAGCTCAGTGGCACCACACCTGCCTCTCAAGTGCAAGTTCCTGAGTTCGATCCCCAGTACCAAAAAAAAGAGAGAGAGACATCATCTGAAGATTTGGGGTACTCCTGAACTTAGAGTCAGACAATGGACCAGCATTCATGGCTGAGATAATCTAGGGGCTCACATGGATGTTAAAGATTAAATAGGCTCCACAGAGCCTTCTGGCAATAGAGCTCAAGAAACATAGAATACATAAACAGAACACTCAAACCATTGTTGAAAAAATATTGCCAAGGACCCCACTTGAGATAAGATCAAGTCCAGCCCATGGTCCTCTGAGTGAGATGTACCCCCACCAAACAAACTGTATATTACCCTTATGAAATCCTATTCAGCCACCTGTCCCCAGTCATAGGTCAAATCAAGGGTGATCTCTGTGAACTGGGGGAGTTGACTATAAGGAGAGAGATGCAAGCTTTGGGAATAGCCATGAAGATATCCATGGCTGGGTACAAGATAGAATGCCCATTAGTTTTCCAGACCCAATACACCCCCTTCGAACCTGGGAACTCTGATTGGGTCAAGAAATGGAACTCATGGCACCTATATAGGATGGGGTCCATACTTGTCCACCTCACATGTTTATCTTGTCAACCCCACTGCTGTTAAAGTTGCAGGAACTGTGCCTTGAATCCATCACAGTCAGCTGAAATAGGCTGCTAAAGACAAGTGGACCAACCAGCAAGATCTAGACCATCCAAACCAGAAAGTCCTGAGGCAAGACCAAGCCATTACTAAAAATAGCAGCTCTGTTCCAGTTACCCCCAAAGCTGACTAGTCGATACAAGGTAGAAGCCTGAAGAAACAGTACCCCTGTTCTGGTCACCCTGGAAGCTGACCAGTTTACACTCAGCTGAAGCTTGAGGATTAACATGGAGCTACAATGACAACAAAAGTCTCTTATCCTTTTTATTATAATTCTCCTTTTTCCTTTACTAGAAGGAAAATACCTAGAGGAATGTAGTTATTGCATCTATACTACGCAGTCTGGGAACATTATAACCAGGACTCTATTATACCATATTTATTATGAATGTACAAGTAATTCAGAAAATTTAAACCTCTGACTCATACCTTTTGCCCAGAAATCCATGGCCCCACAGCCCCTCCAAATAGACATTTTGTACTTAAATATAACCACAATGTATATAACCACTAGCTGTTCCTGTTAGTTTGAACATCCTGTTATGGTAGCCTTCAACAATGTTTCTGTTAGCCTTAAATATCCCTGTGAACATCCTGTTATGTTATGTTCTTTCTGTTAGCTCTAAACTCCTGTTATACATACCCTGTTAGCCTTAGTGTTCACAATGTATATACTGTTATGTTTCCCCTGTTAGCCCTATATGTCCTGTTATGCTATGTGAACAGGCTGTTCCTAAAGGAAGCCCCTGACTTCAGGTCAGTTACACTATCTACTTATCTCCTAAAAACTTCTGCTTTTGTAAAATTCCACTTTGGTCATCTGAGCCCACCCCAATTTAAACTTCTGTATAAAAAACTCCCCTCTTCAAGCCCTTGGGGCCTAGGTTTTTCTGAAGTGGAAACTTCTCTGAGCTGACCAGTCAATAAAGGCTTTTCCCCCACCTCTTTGAGTGGCTTTTGGTTTCTCCATGGTTCATATTCCCTACATCATAAGGACACCCAGGGGAACATATACTCCTAATCAAACATCTTACTCAGTTTATGACCCAGGAAATAGCCAACCCTACATCTGTTATGACCTCAAGACCCCACCTTATGAGACTTGGTTTGAGGTCTATGTGAGACATACAGAGAGAAGGGATACTGGTCTTTTAAACAGGACTAAAGTTCCCTCATATTATAAGGGGGCCATTTCATTATACTCTGATGCGTGTCAAGCCACATATCTAGATCCACATGCAACCTTAGGCACAGGTTTGTCATGGGAAGGGTACTATAGACATTACCCCATATTCTTATGTGGCCCATGGAAGGGGACCACCCATTACCTCTGCTGCCACCCCTCCTCCCAAGCTTCAGCCCTGGTGCAATGAAATGACAGGCAATAAATGACTGGCAATGACACTTCATGACCTGTGTAACTTGGGCTATCAGTTGGCTGATTGATCAAGCCAGTAAAAAGTTTCATTTAACATCTAGGCAAGAGGCAGCCATCTTCACAATAATACCTACCAAACCAGATTCCCTGAGGTGGCCCTGTACCTTGTACACTTCAGTTCTGCAGACAGACTTGCCTAAATGGGTTACAAGTTATCTTATGATTTTCAAGCTTGGGTATGGGATATCCACCTCAGGACCATATATAAATCTTGTCAAAAAGACTTGGACTTGTTCAGTTCAATCATTCTGGGTCTTTGATTCATTCTATGAACATTTCCCAAAAAAGTTGTCTGAACCTTTTCCCATAGCCAGAAACCTGTTCACCCAGTTGGCTGAAAGCGTAGCCCAAACCTCAATGTCTCCTTGTGCCTGTGTCTGTGGGGAAAGTAACATGAGAGACCAATGCCCATGGGAACCAAGAGAATGTCACCAGGGGATAACTTCACTCTACCATTAACTCCTTTCAGCTCTACTGTCACTAACCCAAGCATTTGGCATTTAAAGACTTCCATCATAGACAGGTTCTGCTTTGTCTACTGGGGGAAAAGCTTAACAGACTTGGTAGGGGAACTGACTTGTCTAAGACAATAATATTACAATATGACCCTAAAAAGAAACCTTATGTAGAAAAAAATTGATCACATCCTTCTTTTTCTATTCCATTTTCTTGTTTTCCCTCTTTAAAACACTCTTGGTACCAATTAAGAGGCTTTAAGGGGCCGGGGATTTAGCTCAGTGGTTTTGCCGCTGGCTGTGCAAGTGCAAGGACCCGAGTTCGATCCCTGGTACCAAAAAAAAAAAAAAAAATTAAGAGGATTTAAATGACTGGAAGGCACACCCTGGCCTCTGTTGGATCTATAGGTTACAAGCCTATTGGTGACTGCCAGCTAGATGGTCAGGGGCATGCATACTGGGGACAATCAGACCGTCCTTCTTCATAATCCCCTTAAAACAGACCAAATTTGGGGTACTGTGTTTATGGAGAAACTGGTACAAGGGTCAGAAGGGCAGTAAAGCTAGGGGACTGGAAGGATGATGAATGGCCCCCAGAAAGGATTATTCAGTATTATGACCAGCCATGTGGGCAGAAGATATGTGAGGTTACCGAATCCTGATTTACATGCTCGACCACATCATAAAGTCACATGCTGTACTTGACCTTATCACAGGTGACATAGTTAGCGCTTTAAACCTGCTTGCCTGGCATGCCGCAAAGGTGAGAAATGCCATCTATCAAAATAGACTGACCGTAGACTACCTCCTAGACCAAGAAAGGGGAGTACGTGGAAAATTCAATCTGACTAGCTGCTGCCTAGAGTTGACAATGGCAACGTTATCGATGGCACAACTGCCAGAATTCAAAGTTAGCTTATGTCCCAATCCAAAGCTGGAAGAGATGGCCTCCAGATGTCCTCTTTGGAGGATTCAAGACTCTAATAGGAATAGTCCTAGGTATACTGGGGGTTTGCCTCATTCTCCCTTGTTTGTCAAAAACATTCAGTCGGCTACAGAGACCCTGGTAAACAGACACAGCACTACTCCTCCAGTGGTCCTGACTGAATATCAGCCTCTGCCCGACAGAAAGCCACCTACCCATAACAAATTAATACAGACGATGATCATGCTCTCTATTGAAACACATTTTTAGAAAGCATTAAAGGGGGAACAAAGCAGAATTTGGAAGAAAATTAGTTTTCTTAAGCAGTTTCTGCCAGCTTCAGATTCCTCCTCCCCATTACTGCTGACCTCTGTTACTGATAAGGTAAGTAACAAAATTCTTACAGTCTTGTGTTGTCCTGGTTTCTCAGGAATCTGCTTTCCTTCAAGGCTGACTTCTGCTCAGCTACTGATAAGGTAGACAATTCTATTTCTATAAACAAAGTCCTGTGACATCCTGGAAGCTGTTTTCTCTCAAAAAATACAGATAAGGTTGACAGCTGTGTTCCTGTAAACAGTGTTCTGTGCCATCCTAAAATTCCTGAAATCTGTTTTCTTTCAAGGCTAAACTGTAGGCTGTCACTGAGCAAATAACTGCCTTTGTCTCTTTCTTGTCAACTCCTTCGACAAAATATATAAAAACGAGAGTTCTTCCTTTGTTGAGCACTTGATTTTTTGGACTGCAGACTGACTGAGTCAGTGTACCCAATAAAAGCCTCCCGTTTCCTAGTGTTCTCTCCTGTCTCTTGAATTCCACAACAAGAGCCGGAGGCATGTGGGGATCCCCTTCCCTTATCTGGCCGTTCATCTGTGTCCTCTAAAATATCTTTCCTGATAGACCAGTCAATATGTGTCCTGGAGTCAGGTGAATTTTTTTTTTTTTTTTTTTTTTGGTTTTTTGAGACAGTCTCAATATGTAGTCCATGCTGGCCTCCAACTCAAGGTGATCCTCCTGCCCCAGCCTCTCCCATTGCTGTGATTATAGCATTTCAGTACTGTCTTCTAGCTTCTGTGTTGCTATTGAGAAATTTAAAGCAATTTTACTTCTGGTTCCCCTTTTATGTTTCTCTATTCTCTTTACTGTTCCCTTCCCCCCACAGCCCCCCTACTTTTCCTTTTTTGGAATGAGGGTCTTTTCTTTTTCTTAGATTCTTCCCCACCTCTCTTTACTGGGCATTGAACCCAGTAGGGGCTCTACCACTAAGTTACATGTTTTTTGACACAAGGTCTTATCAAATTCCCCAGGCTGACCTTAAACTTGCAATCCTCCTGCCTCAGCCTTCTGAGTGCCAGGATTATAGATTACAGGCTTGTGCTGTCCTAGATGCTTACATTTCACAAACAGGAGACTTTTAAACTATTATGGTGGGCTCTTTCAATTGGGAAATTTGTGTTTTTTAGTTCTAGAATTTTTTTCTTGAATTATTTCATTGTTGATTTCTTCCTATTTTTTGCTTCCTGGAAATCCCATTGTTTGGCTGCTAAAGTTCAAAACCTTAATAGATTTTCTAACTTTGTTCTTCAATTTATCTTCTTGTCTTTTTTTTTTTTTTTGTACCGGGATCAAACTTGGGACCTTGTGCTTGCAAGGCAGGCAGCAGAACCACTGAGCTAAATCCCCGGCCCTCTTCTTGTCTTTTTGCTGTATTTTAACTTATTTTTTCTTATTTTGGGGTAGCACTGTGATAGAACCAAGGACCTTGTGCATGCTAAGTAAGGACTCTATCACTGAGATACAATGCCTTTTTACATTTTGTCATTCAGCACGGTGGCAACATGCCTTTAATTCTATTTATTCAAAAGGCTGAAACAGGAAGATCTCATGTTTGAAGGCAGCTTGAGGAACATAGCAAGTCCATGTCTCTAAATAAAAGGTACTGGTTGGGCTGGGGATTTAGCTCAGTGGCACCATGCATGCCTTGAAAGTGCAAAGTCTTGAGTTTGACCCCCTGTGTGTGTGTCTGTGGTGGGGGTGGGGGTGCTGGTGATGTAGCTCTGTGGTAGATTGATTGCCTTGTGAGGCTCTGTGTTTAATCCTCAGCGTTGAAACAAAAAGTTTGAGTTTTTTCCTTTTTTTTTTGGTACCAGAAATCAAACTCTGGACCTTGCACTTTCAAGGCAGGTGGCAGAACCACTGAGCTAAATCCCCGACCCTTTTTTCCTCATTTTTTTTTTTTTTGGTACTGGAGATCAAACTTGGAACCTTCAGCTTGCGAGGCAGGTAGTGGAATTTCCTCATTTTTAAGCAGATCTTTGTGCTGGGGATATAGCTTTGTGGTAGAGCACTCATCTACCTTCCATGAGGCCTCGATGTGATCCCTAGCACCACACACGCGTGGGAGCACGTGCGCACGTACACATGCACACACACACACACACTCAAAGCTTTTATCGTGTCTTGGACTTCTAATGTCTAAATGGATGTTTCTCTTTTTTAAAAAAAATATTGTTCTTGTAAGAATGCAGCATCGTCTTTTATCTCTTTCAGTACTGAGAAATGGAAAGCTACGGAAGCCACAATTTGCAAACCCAGCCAGCCATTTCAGCAGCTGCTTCTCTTGGGCCCTTGTGCTCCGGAAAGATAAAACCACAGGCCTGGCGCGAGGCCCTTAGCAGCCTATCAAGTCAGGGACCCAATACTGACTCATTTCTTCTGATCCCAGCCCCACCCTTCCTGCCGCCCCTCCCCCCTCTGGCCACTCCTCCCTGAGACTCTCCTGGCTGACCCCACCCCAAGAAAGCTTCTGCAGGTTCTAACATTCTTTTTCCTTTTGATATCTGGGATCGAACTTGGGTCTTTGTGCCTGCAAGGCAGGTGGCAGAACCACTGAGCTAAATCCCCTGCCTCAAGAAAGCTTTATAAAATTCAAATGCTGAAACTGCCCAACAATTTCTCCTCTTCCTTGTCTCACTTTCCTGACACATTTCTACAAACTATCCTACCTATCCTATGTGTTTATTGTTTTCTGTTTAAACCATAATGCTGGTATTTGTGTGTTTGTGGTGCTACTGGGAATTGGACCAGAGCTTTTGCACTCAGTTACATCTTCAGCACTTTTTTTAAATTTTGGAAGAGTCATACTAAATTAAGTTGCCCAGCTTGGGCTTGAACATGCAATTCTCCTGCTGTATGCCCAGCTCTTTTTTGTGTGTGTGCATTTTATAATCTTTTGGTGCTCTTGTCCAGATACTTTAAGCTGCAAGACCGAGGGCCTTACCAAACACTCCGAGGAGCTGACTGCAGCGAAGAACACCCAGGAAGGAACACAGCGGACAAGTTGGAAAGTAAAACAGACCTTTATTAGTCTGGCCAGATGGCACTCCCAAAGCAAAATAGCTTAGAGAGGCAACTGGCTCAGAGTCCGAGGCTGTTTTATAGGGGGTTGAGGGGGAGGTTAACATGTAAATTTACGAAAAAAAAAAAAGGAACAAAGGTTAGTGGTTGACTGTCACGTACTGATGGTCAGCAGACATACACACTAATGGTTATGACCATCACGTACTGATGGTCAGCAGACACACTGATGGATTGTTCTACAGGTAGTGGGCCTGGGAACATTCGTTCTCCGGACAAACAAGGGGTTGAGCAATTTTACTTAGGAACTCTGTTTCATTACGGATTCTATTATCCCAGAACTAACAAGCACATTTTAACCATTAATTTACAAGTAAAATAGAGGCTAGGGGAATAATTGATTTTGGAATCATGCAGTCCCACAAAGCAAACATAAATTAGATTTGTTTTTTTCTTTTCTTTTTTTCCCCCAGTACCGGGGATTGAACTCAGAATCTTGCACTTGTGAGGCAGGTGCAGCACCACTGAGCTAAATCCTCAGCCATAGTCTTCTCTTTCTTGAAAGTGATCTTTCTGCTGGTTTGGTCTTTCAAGACTACCTTTGGAGTTCTGGTGATGTTTGATTTCCTTCTTGTGACTGAGAGTGAAGCCCTAGAAGGCTGGCTGAAAGTTCTGGGTGCAGGGAAAGTGCTTGCACTTTTTAATTCACTGTGGGGCCCATTGACCTGTTGGGTTGTTCCCAATGCCCGTGTAAGACCCAGATGAGACTTAGCACAAGTAACACCATCTTGTTACAGGCCCTCCATCTTGTCCCTGTGGGTTTCGGGTTCACTACAGGACACAGAGTTCCTGGAATGTACTTGTTTATCTGTTAAGACACCAGGAATGTACCATTGTTTCTGTGTAAGAAACATCCTGTTTGCTAAGTAAAGAACATCGGCACCCCCCCCTTAACCGTCCCCTAACTGCAACTAAGCATCCCTGCAGCCCCTATAAAACCTTCCAACCCCCTGAGCTTGGGGCCCTCTCTAAGCCTGTTGCTTGGAGAGTGCCGTCTGGCCAGACTAATAAAGGTCTCTTTTACTTTTCCAACTTGTCGGGTGTGTTCCCTCCCAGGTGTTCTTCACTACAGTCAGCTCCTTGGAGCATTTGGTAAGGCCCTAGGTCTTACACCCATCTCCTCTCAGGCTGCTTGTATTCCCCAGAGAGCTCTGTGCCCATCTGACTAGCAGGCTCTGCTGCTGTGGGCAGATGGCTAATGAAGGCCAAGGGCAGGAGGCAAAGCTTTCCTTTTTTTTTTTGGTACTGGGGATCAGGTCCTTGTGCTTGAGAGGCAGGTGGCAGAACCACTGAGCTAAATCCCTAGCCCGAGGCACAGCTTTGTTGTCCAGTGTGCATATGACTTTGTAAGCCTCAGATTTTACAGAGGACCCTGACCCTGAGCTGGGCCTGTACTTTCCCAGTCAGGAGACTTTCACTTTGTCTCCTCCAACTTGTGCTAGAGTCAGGGAGAAATGGTCAGCCAGCTACATGCTGGGCTGTGGTAGATGCTGAGTCTCTTGTCGATTCCACACTAATTCTCTCAGAGAGGAAAACCCTGGATAAAATCTCTAGCTTCTCTTGCTCCTAGTTAACAAAGGAATCATACATACATTTGGGGCTGGGCATGGTGGTACCTGCCTGGAATGCCAGCAGTGAGTCATTTCCTTCATACCCTTTGACTAAAGAGCAACCAATAGTTATTCCTGCTTCCATTATTCTAAGAGAGGCAGAAAATACAATAACAAAAGCCTAGGAGATTGCCCTGATGCCCCAGGCAAAAACAAGCACTAGGGGACTAGGCTCTGGGAGAGTCAGTGAGAGGGACCTATGGCAGAGGTGCCTGGCCTATGAATTCTGAAAGTCTGTTATCACCCTTTTCCCCCTCTTTTTCCTGTTGCTGCTGCTACCTTTCATCTGTGTGCAATGCTTTTCTGTTGCCCCAGGACCTTTCTTGATATGTATTACACTTTTGTCAGCACAGACTCACCCTGAGCATAATTTCCTGAGATCTTCAATAAATGCAGTTACTTAATACTTACTACTGGGTGTACACTTGGCAATTCTTTAGAATATCAATCACTGCTGTTCATCCCTAAGGGAAGTATGTGGGTGTAGTACTTTCTCTTTTTCTTGAATCTTGGCCTTCAGTGAATGAGCCTCAGGCCACAGTTGTCTTCTGTGCTAAGAACTCAGCTCTGCCTAACTGCCTTATATTTTCTAAGTAGTGTGAGACCAAAGCAACATTTTGCTAAAATCCACCATTCCCCTAGCCTCTCAAATTAATGGTTAAAATGTGTTTGCTCTGGAACAAAAGATACAATCTGTAACAAACCAAAGTTCCTAAGTTAATTACTCAGCCATCTGTTTACCCAGGAAATGAACATCCTGGGCCCACTATCTGTAGGAACCGTCTGTCAATGAGCTGACTGTCAGTACTGGGTGGTCGTGACCATTAGTCACCGTGTCTGCTGACCATCAATACGTGACAGTCGCCCACTAACCTTTGTCCTTCTTTTCTTTTGTAAAACCTATACGTAATCACCCCTTACCCCTGATGAGTTCACCCAATCAGAAATGTGCACTTCATGCATGTTAAGCGCTGACCAATCATTGTAATTGCTAAGTAGAAAATCTCCAAACCTTGCTGTAACCTCTATAAAAACCCTGCTAATTTGGAACTCGGGGCTCTCAATCTTGATCCGCTGTGTCAGTGACAATTGAGAGTCCCTGCTTAAGCTTGAATAAATGACCCTCATGTGCTTACATCAGAAACGGCCTCCTGGTGGTCTTTGGGACCTTACAATCTGGGCACAACAGTAGCTTAGCTGTCTACAATAGTTACATACAAGAACCTAGACTATCATTGGCCTGTTCAACTGAAACATTGATATGGGGTACCAAGTAAGCAAAAAATGGAATCTAAATAAGCAAAAATAATCTATATAAAGGAAATATAACTTCTAAGCTTTTAGATATCTGAAATGAAAGTTTGTGCTCTCTAAAATTGAAAAATGAATTCCAGGAACAATGGAGATTAAGAGTAGGGAAAATAAATTGAAAGATAGCTTCTGTCTAAGAGAGATAGAAGGGGGACCTGAAAGTGGGTTCCCTGCCCACCCCACTTTTCAAAGGTGTTTTATGGGGCAAAGCCATATGTTGAGGTGGGTACCAAGTGGGACAAAACTATAAGACCCAAAGGAAATTTACAAGGTGGGCATGAGGTGGGACAAAACCATGACCAACCAATAAGATTATAAGCACAGTCACCCATGTCATATTGATTAAATGGAGATCAAATGGGAAAACAAGTCATGTACAAAGAATTTCCCAAAAGGAAATGAGCTAGGAAGACTGATGCCTATTTAGAATATCAATCACTGCTATTTATCCCCAGGGGATGTAAGTGGGCTCAGTATTTTTTCTCTTTTTAAAATGCCAACTAAAGGTGTCTCAGTTGTCTCTCATATTGACCCCTGGAGGGCCAGACCTGTCTTAACTTCCTGCTGTTGTGCCCAGATTGTGAAATCCCCAAAGACCACCAGGAAGCCATTTCTGATGCAAGCACACAAGGGTCATTTATTCAAGCTCGAGCAGGGGCTCCCAACTGTCACTGATGCAGCGGATCAGAATTGAGAGCCCCGCATTTCCAATTAGCGGGGTTTTTACTAAAGTTATAGCAAGGTTTGGGGATTTTCCATTTAGCAATCACATGATTGGTTGGCATTTAGCAAGCATGAAATGTATACTTCTGATTGGCTAGGCCCATTGGGGGTTGAGGGATGATTACTATAGGTTTTACGAGGGAAAAGAGGGACAAAGGTTAGTGGCTGACTGTCAAGTACTGGCAGTCAGTAGACACAATGGCTAATGGTCACGACCATTATGTACTGATGGTCGGCACATTGACAGATTGTTTTACAAATAGGGGGCCCAGAACGTTTATTTCCTGGGCAAACAGACGGTTGAGCAATTAACTTAAGAACTTTGCTTTGTTACAGAGTGTGTCTTTTGTCCCAGAGCAAGCACATTTCAACCATTAATAATAGAGGCTAGGGGAATAGTGCCTTTTGGCAAAATGGAGTCGCTTTGGTCTCACACTGCAAGCCATCTAAATAACATATCTATCTACAATAGCACCAGCACTATGGAGGCTAAGGCTGGAGGATTACAAGATTGAGCCAAACCTGGGCAGTTTAGCCATTTATTAAGACAGTGTCTCTAAGCATAAAAAAGGGGACTGGCAATGTCACTCAGTGTGAAAGCCATGGGCTGATCCCCAGTATGGCAATCAATCAATAAATGTCACTAATTTTTATAGGCCAAGCCATTGGGCAACGCATTATTAACTCTGCACCAGCTTTGCTGTAGGAAAGTCCTCTGCCATGTGGAGTATGACAATGGTTGCCTTGGTTACTTTTCAGGGACTTGGAGGCCACTCCTGAAATGTTGATTCGCTGAAGCCTAAAGCTCACAGATGTGGGGGTGGGAGCATGGGAAGAGGCCTGGTATCCAGTCTTCCTCTTGCATAGGAGTCTTTTGCTCTGTAACTTTGGGGTTAGGTTCTCCACAGCTCTGCATGAGAGCCAAGTTGATCATGTGAGAAAGGTTTTGTCCCATAGCATAGAACAGGTTAAGTTGTGAGTTCTCTCTTCCCCAACACAAGTACAGGACACCTATTGGTCACTAGGACCACAAACAGGAGGCCTTGAGAAGGGAAAAAGTATAGTATACAACTAAGTTAATTAGGTATCTTGTAGGCTGTTAGACAGGGCCGGCCCTGAGGAGTCAATATGAAAGACAATGGAGACACATTCATTGAAGGTCAGCATTATAAAAAGAGAAAGTACTACTGCCACCTACTTCCCCTGGGTATGAATAGCAGTGATTGATATTCTAAATAGACATCAATCACCTTAATTGGGGACCAAAATATCTCTAGCTAGCCCATTCCTTCCTTGTAAGCTTTCTATGTGACCAGCTTCCCCATTTGATCTCCATGTAATCATTATTACTTGGATGACTGTACTTGTAATCTTATTGGTTGATCATGGGTTTTTCCTATCTCATGTCCATCTTGTGATTTCCATTAGGTCTTATACTTTTCTCCAACTTTGTACACACCTCACCTTGTGGCTTTGCCTTATACTTGATCTTAGCTAAAAGGCCAAGAAGCGATGGCTTTGCCTTATAAAGCAAGGTGGATGGGCAACCCATTTTCTGGTTCCCTTTTGTCTCTCAGATATGAAGCTATCTTTCTCACAATAAATTCTTCCTACTCCTAACCTGTGTTGTTCATAGAATTCATTCTTTGATTTTAGAGAACATGAACTGAGCGTTTCAGATATCTACCAGGTTGGGAGTTATATTTCCCTTATTTGGGTTACTTGGTGCCCTATATCAAAAGGAAGCAGTGCCTGGCACCCTGTCCTGTGTCCACTTCTCCACAGAGCTGAGATGAATATCTTTTCCCCTCTTCATTTATGTTCTATTGATATAGAGCACCAAGTAATCAAAACATGGTATCCAAATAAACAAAAATAATCCAACCAAGGGAAATTTTGTTTGATGATTGATGCCGATTTAGAATATCAATCACTGCTAGTTATTCCCAGGGGAAGTAGTTAGGTGCAGTACCTTTTCGCTTTTTATAATGCTAACCAGTGAATTTTCCTCCTTTTTTTTTTTTTTTTTGCTGAGGGCCCAGCTTTGTCTGCCTTATAACAATGTCTAACTAACTTAACTGTCTGCAATACTGTGTTGTCATCTCCTTCATAGAGAAATACTATACAATAAGACAACCTCTTGCCTTGACTACATGTTTTTTTTCCACAGAATGTTTTATTTTGGAAATGTAACAGTTTGTACTGCTATGCTCCTGCCCAATGTATCAAAATGCTTTGTAACTGTTTGAACTTCAGTGGCCTCCCAAGAATATTGTGTTAGCTCCTCCCTTCACAGGAATGTTCCCTTAGCATTGAATATATAGCAGTTTGGGAAGTATGGCCATTTTCACTATGTTGATCCTTCTTACCCGGGAGCAAGGGATGTCTTTCCATTTTCTGATATTATTTTCAATCTCTCTTTTCAGAGTGCTAGAGTTTTCAGAGAAGAGGTCTTTGATTTTTTTTTTGTTAGGTTGATTCCTAGGTATTTCAGTTTTTTGGATGCTATTGTGAAAGGAATTGTTTGCCCTATTTCTCTCTCAGTGAGTCTGTTGTTCATGTACAGAAAAGGTATTGATTTTTCTGTGTTGACCTTGTAACCAGCTACTCTACTGAATTTGGTTATTAAATCTAGAAGTTTTGGTGTTCTTGGGGTCTTCTTTTTTTTTTTTTTGGTACCAGGGATCGAACTCAGGACCTTGCGCTTGCGAGGCAGGTGCCGGAACCACTGAGCTAAATCCCCAGCCCCTGGGGTCTTCTATATAGAGTATCATGTCATCTGCAAATAATGACAATTTGACTTTTTCATTTCTTATCTTTATTCCTTTTATTTCTTTCTCTTGTCTAATTCCCATGGCTAATGTTTCCAAAACTATATTGAACAGGAGTGGTGATAATGGACATCCTTGTCTTGTCCCTGATTTTAGTATGGAGGATTCCAGTTTTTGACCATTTAGTATGATATTGGCTGTTGGTGTTTCATAGATGGCTTTTATTAGGTTGAGGTAGAGACCATCTATTCCAATTCTTTGGAGGGTTTTTATCATAGATGCATGTTGGATTTTGTCAAATGTTTTTTCTGCATCTATTGAGATGATCATATGATTTTGTCCTTGACTCTGTTAATATAGTATATTACATTTATCAATTTGTGTATGTGAACCATCCCTGCATCCCTGGGATGAATCCCACTTGGTTGGGGTGTATAATCATCTTGATGATCTTCTGCATTCTTTCTTTTTTTTTTTTTTTTTTTTTTTTTTTTGGTACTAGGGATCGAACTCAGGACCTTGTGCTTGCAAAGCAGGCTGCAGAAACTCTGAGCTAAATCCCCAGCCCTGATCTTCTGCATTCTTATTTGCCAGTATCTTATTAAGGATTTTTGCATCTATGTTCATTAGTGAGATTGGCCTATAGTTCTCTTTTTCATTTGAGTCTTTCTCTGCTTTGGGGATCAAGGTGATGCTTGCCTCCAGGAATGAATTCAGGAGTACTGCTTCCCTTTCAATTTCATTGAAGAATTTAAACAGTAGTGGCAGTAGTTCCTCTTTAAGTGTCTTGTAGAATTCAACAGTGAAGCTATCAGGACCTGGGCTTTTCTTAGTTGGTAAGTTTTTAATTACATTTTCAATTTCATTGGTTGATATTGGGTTGTTTAGAATTTTTAGGTCTTCTTCGTTCAACTTTGGTAATTCATATGTATCTAGGAATCTGTCCATTTCTTCTGTGTTTTCCATCTTATTGGTGTATA
Source organism: Heterocephalus glaber (assembly GCF_053883595.1). Taxonomy (NCBI): domain Eukaryota; kingdom Metazoa; phylum Chordata; class Mammalia; order Rodentia; family Bathyergidae; genus Heterocephalus; species Heterocephalus glaber. Next base: position 4,897,078 of record NW_028258444.1, on the reverse strand, counting down.
GGTTCTCATAGTAGGTATTTATGATCCTGTGGGTTTCTGCTGGGTCCATTGTCATTTCATCCTTTTCATTCCTAATTGCATGGATTTGGGCCTTTTCTTTTTCTGACAAGTTTGGCTAAGGGTTTGTCAATTTTGTTGATTCTTTCAAAGAACCAACTCTTGGCTTCATTGATTTTTTTTTGTATTGTTCACTTGGTCTCCATTGCATTGATTTCTCCTCTGATCTTTATAATTTCCTCCCTTGTATGAGCTTTGGGTTTGTCCTGTTCTTCTTTCTCTAGAAGCTTGAGGATCAGCATCAGGTTGTTTAATTAGGCTTGCTCTGTTTTCCTAATATGAGCATTCACTGCTATGAATTTCCCTTGTAACACTGCTTCCATTGTGTCCCATAGATTCTGATATGTTGTATTGTCATTGTCATTTAATTGTCTGATTTCTTCTTTAATTTCCTCTGTGATACATTGGTTATTCAGAAGTGTGTTGTTCAATTTCCATGTGTTTATGAAATTTTTGCAATTTCTTTTGGTATTCATCTCCAATTTCATCACACTGTGCTCTGATAATATGCAGGGGATAACTTGAATTCATTTGCACTTACTTAAATATGTTCTATAAGTGAGTATGTGGTCTGTTTTGGAGAATGACCCATGTGCACCTGAAAAGAATGTGTATTCTGATTTGGTGGGGTGGAACACTCTGTAAACATCTATTAAGTTCATTTGTTCAAGAGTTTGAGTTCTAGTATTTCATTGCTTATTTTTTGTCTAGTTGATCTATCTATTTGTGACAGTGGGGTATTGAGGTCCCCCACTACTATTGTATTAGTGTTTATATGGTTTTTCATGTCTGTTAGTATTTGTTTTATATAGTTGGGCACACTAGTGTTTGGTGTTTATGATTGTCATCTCTTCCTCTTGGATTGTTCCCTTTACAAAGATGCAATATCCTTCTTTGTCTCTCTAAATCAGTGTTGGTTTAAAATCCACTTGATCTGCAAAGAGGATAGGTACTCCTGCTTTTTTGAGGAGCGGTTCCTGTTGCATGGAGTATTGTTTTCCACCCTTTAACTTTCAGAGTTTCTTTTTGAATTAAGTGATTTTCTTGTATGCAGCATATTGTTGGATTTTGCTTCTTGATCCATTCTGCCAGTTTATTTCTTTTCATTGGTGAATTGAGACAATTAAGGTTGATGGTTATAACTGAAACATATTGACTTGTCATTGCCATGACTTTTTCTTTTTGTTGGGTTCTCCCCATTTACATTTAATTTCTTGTCATGCCAGATGGGTTCATTCTACTTTGATTCCTGGGGTTGTGATCCTCAATGTCTGTTCCTAGGATATTGTCTAAAATTTTTTGGAGTGCTGGTTTGGTATTCACGAAGTTCCTAAGGTGCTCTTTGTCATGAAAGTATCTTATTTCTCCATCCATTTTGAAAGATAGTTTTGCAGGGTACATCAATCTGGGTTGGAGGCTGTTTTCTTTTAGGGCTTGGAATATGTCACTCCAAGCTCTTCTTGCCTTCCAGCAAAAACGCCTTATATGAATGGAGAAGATACAGTGCTTTACCCCTAAGGCGGGGAATAAGGGCAGATATGCCTACTCTTCATCTGCCCATTAAACTTTGAAACATAGGCCCAAAGCAAAATAGTCTGACAATAAAAAGAAACAATTAGCATAGGATTGGCAAGGTAGAAGTAAAGTCTTTATATGTAGATGAAATGATCATCTACAGAGAAAATACTAAGAAATCTCTAGGAGCCCCTAGAACTTGTACTTGAATTTAGCAGGATTAGAAAACACAAGGTATATATAAAAATTCAGGTCTATGTATACTTGCTCTAAATGAAAAATTAGATGTTGAAATTTAAAAGTTATGTAGGAGTACAAAGGACCTAGAAAAGTAAAAAGAAAAAAAAACAGTATTGGAAGACATTTATTACCTAATTTTTTTTTTTTTTTTGGTACTGGGGATCGAACTCAGTCCTTGTGCTTGCACAGCAGGTGGTGAAACCACTGAGCTAAATCCCCGGCCCCCTTATTACCTAATTTTAAGACTTCCTCTAAAGGTACAGTAATCAAGGCAGTGTTTGTGTAAGGAAAGACATATAGATTATTGGAATAAAACAGGAAATCTGGAAATAGAACCACACATATATGGTCCACTGAGTTTTGAAAGATTATTTAACATTAACATTTTATAGAACATAAACTCAACTCAAGAGCAGAGGAAAGAGTGTTTTCAGCAAATGGTACTAGAACACCTGTTGTCTGTATGTAAAAAATTAACCTCAACCCTTTATTTCCATACATAAAGATAACTTGAAAGGATCTATGAACCTAAATATGAAAGACTAAAAGTATAAAACTTTACAAGAAATTATAAGGGAAAATGTTCATGAATTTAGGGTAGGCAAGAATTTCCTAGGATATAAAAAACATGATGTATAAAAGAAAATATTGATAAATGAGATTTCATCAGAATTTAGAACTTTAAATGACATCATTAAGAAAATGAAAAGTAGTCCTTCGACAGACCATATTTATAATGCATATAACCTATGACCAGATATATAAAGAACTCTTACAGCTCATTAATAGACAACCCAATTAAAAAGTAGACACAAGAAGATGATAAATAGCCACCACAGCACAAGGAAAGGTGTGCAACACTAGAATCAGAAAAATACTAATCAGTACAATAACAATATTGAATTATACACTCATTAGGGAGATGAAGTTAAAAGTCTTAAAAGAACAGATGTCAGCTTAGGCGTGAAGCGGTTAGACCTTTCGAATACTGCTAATGTGAATGTAAACTGCTAAGACCATTTTGGAAAACACTATAGAAATTACTTGTATTACTGTTAAGAACCAACAGTTCTGTCCTTAAGTTTGTACTTGAGAGGAATGAAAACACATGTTCACAGTAGAATTGGACATACAAGTTGAGTATCCCTTATCTGAAATTTTTGGGACCAGAGTGTTTCAGATTTTCATTTGAAATCCACTTGATCTGCAAAGAGGATAGCTACTCCTGCTTTTTTGGGGGGTTCCTGTTACATGGAATACTGTTTTTCCACTCTTTACTTTCAGTCTATGAGTTTCTTTTTGAATTAAGTGTGTTTCTTGTATGCAGCATATTGTTGGATTTTGCTTCTTGACCCATTCTGCCAGTTTATTTCTTTTCATTGGTGAATTGAGACCATTAACATTGATGGTTATAACTGATACATTTTGACTTATCATTGTCATGATTTTTCTTTTTATTGGATTCTCCCCATTTACATTTAATTTCTTGTCATGCCTGATGGATTCATTCTGCTGGGCTTCCTGGGCTTGTGATCCCCATTGTCTTTTCCTAGGATATTGTCTAAAATTTTTTGGAGTGCTGGTTGGTATTCATGAAGTTCCTAAGATACTCTTTGTCTTGAAAATATCTTATTTCTCATCTATTTTGAAAGATAGTTTTGCAAGGTACATCAATCTGGGTTGGAGGCTGTTTTCTTTTAGGGCTTGGAATATGTCACTCCAAGCTCTTCTTGCCTTGATGGTTTGTGTTGAGAAGTCTGCTGTGATTCTGATGGGCTTTCCTTTGTATGTGATTTGTTTCTTTTCTCTGACTGCTTGTAGAACTTTGTTCTTCTGTTGTGTTTCTGGAATCTTAACAATTATATGCCTACATGTAGATTTTTTTTTGATCAAGGCTAGTTGGAGTCCTACATACCTCACTTATCTGTATGTCAAGTTCTTTTCCCCTCCTTGGGAAGTTTTCTGCCATCACTTCTGTGAACAGTTTTTTTATGTCATCTGCACTTTCTCCTGTTTCTTCATTGAGCCCAATCAGTCTTATGTTATTCTTCTTTGCATCATCTAGCAGCTGCTGGATTGATTTCTTGTGATCCCTTACAATTTTGAAGCAATTTTTCTTTTCCTTATCACTAATTGCAATCTTATCTTCTATATCTGAAACTCTGTCCTCACATTGGCTCATTCTGCTGCATAGACTTTCAATGGAGATTTTAATGTCCTGGAAATTTGTTTGCATCTGTTTAATGGATTTCATTTGTTTCCTATGTTGGGATTCCATCATGCTCCTCCATTTCTCTCTAGATTTATTAATCATGTCTTGCACTATGGGCACAATCTCTGCTGTTATCTGAGAAATTATTTCTGATTTTATTTCTTCCAGATCCTCTTTTGTTGTCAGTTCAGGGCGTCCAGGTGGTTGAGTATCAGAGTGTTCCATTCTTTTCCCTTTGGAGTTGCTGTAGGTGATCTGCAAATCTGGTTTTGAGGCTTGTTTGCATGTCTTTTCATTTTGATGGGGTGGGGGTGTGCTCTTGGTGCCCACATGGCTTACCTTCTCTGTGCTGTGAGCGTTTAACCAGAAGCCTCCTCCTCTGTGCTGGGAGCAGTGGTATGTTGGCCTGGAATCCTCATCTGCACAGGGAGCAGTGGCACATAGACCTGGAATCCTCTTCCTCTGTGCTGGGAGCCAGGAATGTTCCATTAGCTCTGCCCCCCTCAGGAATGTTCTATTACCTCTGCCCCCTCATAAGAATGTTCTATTATGCTCCATTCCTTTCAAGAATTTCCTTTTAAGCCCCACTCCCTAATAAGAATGTTCTTTTAAACTCTGTGCACTCACAAGAATGTCCTGTTAAGCTCTGCCCCTTTTCAAGAATGTTGTTAGTCTCTGTCTCTTACAAGAGTGTTCTGTTAAGCTCTGCCCCCTTGTGAGAATTTCTGTAACTCTGCTGCTGCACCTCTGCTTCAGTGAGCATGCTCACACACCATGTGTTTCAGGAATGTTCTGTAAGTCTGACCCTCTGCTTCAGTTAAGTTCTATAACTCTGTCCCCCTGCTTCAGTGAGCATGCTCACCTACCATATAGATCCCTATGTAAGGTGGCTCTCATTTCTGGTAGAGTGCTCAGACTTCTGGTAGGACCTCCTCTGTGCCTCCAGGCATAATAAAGTGTTTCTCCACTTCTCTGAGTGACCATCGGATTCTTGAGTATTCAAATTGTAATACTGTAATACTTGACTATAGTATGGAACTGCTCTGCTTTGCCACAACATCCTGACTCGGGAGTGAGATGCTGACAGGGAGCCTGAGCTCTGCCACTCCATTCTCTGGCAGGGAATGAAGGTTTTCCACTGGAAGCTTTGGACCCAGGTTCTCCTCAGTCTACTCACTATTGCCCAAGACACAGCTCTGAGTGAGCCTGACTCCAGTTTGTTGTCAACCTCCCTACCTCTGTGCTTTTCTCTTTTTCTTTCTTAGTCCTGTTACTGTAGTGTTAGGGAGGGAAGCATAATCAATCATAGTTGATAGGTAGGGATTCTCTTCCCTGTTAATCCAAGGTCCTGAGAGTCAAGGGAACTGAAAAGGAGGAATGAGGAACAGGAGGGCGAGGGTGGTGGGTAGGAGTAAGTTTATGCCCATAGAGGTTGAACAAGTTTCCCACACTATCCTGTTAGGGCCATGTATTCCAAGGTGTGGTTTAAAAATTTAGGAAAAAAATTTGATAGAGGGTTTCACTTTGTAGTTCAGACTGGTCTTAAACTATGTATCCCAGGCTGGCCTCCTGAGATACAATCCTCCTGCTTCAACCTCCTGAGTGCTGAGATAACAGGTATGGGCTACCATCCCTGGCCTGTTATAGAGTTTTATTTTGTTATTTTTTTCAATTCCACATGTAAGTGGACTCATGTAGTCTTTCTCTTTTTGGGCTTGCCTTATTTTATTTTGAATATTGTCCTCCAGGTTCATTTATATTATCAGAAATGTCAGAATTTCCTTTTTTTTTTCCTTTGGTACCAGGGATTGACATCATGACCTTGCACTTACCAGGCAGGCATGGCACCACTGACGTAAATCCCCAGCCATAGAGTTTATTTTTTAAAAACAGGGCCATAACTATTTTATCCCTTGATCTAGCACTTTGACTTGCAGTAATTTTTGCTGTATCATTAGCTAAATATTTGTGCACACATAATTCAGAAGAAGGGCAAGGCATGGTGATGCATCCCTATAATCCTAGCAGTCAGGAGGTTGAGGCAGGAAGGATTCCTGAGAGTTCAAGGCCAGCCAGGACTACATAGCAAGATATTGCCTCAAAATACAAACAACAAAAAAAATCAGAACAAGGATACTCAGGATCAGGAAAGCAATTTTATTGTTGTTGCTGTTGTTTACTTTGTTTTTTTGTACTAGAAATTGAACCCAGGGCCTTGAGCATACTAGGCAAGCTCTGTTAGTAAATCACAGTTCCATCCCTTTTAAATTTTATTTTGAGGCAGAGTCTTGCTAAATTGCCCAGGATGGCTTCAAACTCAATTTTTTTTTTGCCTCAGCCTCCTGAGTGGTTGTGATTACAGGCATGTGCCATGATCTATTAATACAGAACTTTTAAAACCTTTAAGCCTTGAAAACACCCAGGTGTTTATTTGCTCCTACTGCCCAGAAACAAGTGGACCTGCACTCACCCAATAGGTGATACTTTAAACTTAAATATAACCACAGTATAAGCTACCACAAGGCATAAATATCCTGTTAGCCTTAGTGTTGTAGTCAGAAGGATTCAGTGAGGGAATATATTAAATACAGGACACATAACTTATAAGGTTATTATATGATAATTACCCAAAGAGTCAAATGCAAAGGGGTGCAAGAAATTAACCACACACTAGAAACCCAAGGAATTCAACTGAGGGTCCAGATCCCAGCAGTGTTGGGATCAATGCTACATAATTCTAGGGAAAAATCACTTGAGTAGGCCTAGTTCTCCTGCCTACAGACCAGCTGCGACATTCCAGACATAATTGCATTTTGGCCTTGGGTCACAACTGGGACCTCAGTGATCCCCGGATGCTGTAATGCTCCAGGACAAGACCACACCTGTGGGAGATGCCAGGGAGGAACCAAATCTTCATCTGCATAGTTCCTCATTGTTCTTAGATTTCCACTGCCCCCACTCAGTCTTTTGTTACACCTTGTTTATCCCAAAGTGAAGTACTGAAACCTACATATTCATTTGTTACATTTGTTTCTCCTGATGTACTGAATAAAAGGCGCTGCAGGCTAGGGGGTCTTTGTCTTTGCCGCCCAGAGCAGCACTGATCAGACCCAAAGCTCAGCTTCTTCTCAGTCTCATTTGTCTACCTTTCCTGTAATTCGGCATGTGCTGCCATGGCTTGCAGGAGACTAGGACTTACTGCAGAGGTGTAAGACTGAGGGTCTTACCAAACACTCCGAGGAGCTGACTGTAGCGAAGAACACCCAGGAAGGAACACACTGGACAAGTTGGAAAGTAAAACAGACCTTTATTAGTCTGGCCAGATGGCACTCCTAAAGCAAAGTAGCTTAGAGAGGCAACTGGCTCAGAGTCCGAGGCCGTTTTCATAGGGGGTTGCAGGGGAAGTTAGAAAGTAGAACTTACAGAAAAGAGAAAAAAAATGTTGATGGTCAGAAGATGTTTGCAGATTGTTCTATAGATAGCTGTGTCTGGAACATCGGTTTCAGAAAAACAAGGAGCTGGGTAATTTACTTAGGAACTCTATGTTTGTTACAGATTTTATCTAGTGTCCCAGAACTAACAAGCACATTTTAACCATTAACTCACAATCAGTCACTATGTTGGGGCTGGGGGAGCTTTTATGATTACAGAGTTATGCAGTCCCACAGAGGTTCTGGTAACGTCCCCTTTCCCTGTTCCCTACACAGCAGTTTCCCACACAAGTCCCCTGAAGACCTGGAGTCTAAGACAATGTCGTTTTAGAGTCCAGCTGTGGGACTGCATAACTCTGTAATCATAAAACTCCCCTAGCCCCAACTGTGATTGAATGTGAATAAATAGATAAAGATGCTTGTTAGTTCCGGGACACTAGATAAGATCTGTATCAGCCATAAGGTCCCAAAGTAAATTATTCAACTCTTTTTTGGACACAGCTATCTATAGAACAATCTACAAAACATCTGCTGACCATCAGTACGTGTCAGGCTAATTAACATACAAATGTAAGACCACCAACCTTTGTTCCCTCTTCTGTAAATTTCTCCTGTTAACTTCCCTGCAACCCCCTATAAAAAGAGCCTTGGACTCTGGGCTTGCTGCCTCCCTAAGCTACTTTGCTTTGGGAGTGCTGTCTGGCCAGACTAAGGTCTGTTTTACTTTCCAACTTGTCTGGTGTGTTCCTTCCCGGGTGTTCTTCGCTGCAGTCAGTTCCTCGGAGCGTTTGGTAAGGCCCTTGGTCTTACATTCTGGAGGCACCGCTGGGATCCCTGGGTGTGCTTCACTACAGTCAGCTCCTTGGAGCGTTTGGTAAGGCCAGCGGTCTTACACAGCCAGTGGCCTAGAGCCCACAGCAATGTCTCATGCTTGTCCCTATTGAGCTTCTGCCCCTGGAAGGCCCAAAGGCCAGTTGTGGAAGCCAGAAAATCTACGCTAGTGAGATGAAGGATTCTGCCAGCAAGCTGAGGGATCTACTTTGGAGCCAGGAAATGATGCTCACGGTGAAGATCAGAGCTCCCCTGATGAAAACAGCAGCCATTCCCAGTGACAGCGAGCATCCGAGCTCCTCCTCTGATGAGAACATCCTAGTTTGCATCAGGAAGACCATCCGCAGCAAGCTTCTCCTAGCAAATCAACAGGCTAAGATCTTCCCCTCCAGATCTCTTTTTATGGCTATTGGTAACAATCTTCAGGTGGATCCTCCACACCCAGACCACGCTGACTCAGCTCAGCCGGGTGTTACAAGTTGACTATTAGTCAGTCCACCACACTTAGTGTTCACAATGTATATCCTGTTATGTTCCCATTAACCCTATATGTCCTGTTACACTATGTGAGCAGCTTGTTCCTAGAGGAAGCCCCTGACCTCAAGTCAATCTGCTTATTTGCTAAAAACTTCTGCTTTTGTAAAATTACGCTTTGCTCATCTGAGCCCACCCCAACTTAAACTACTATATAAAAAGCTCCTCTCTTCAAGCACTCAAGGCCCAGGTTTTTCCTTAAGTGTGAACTTCTCTGGGCTGACTGGTCAATAAAGGTTTTTTGTCCACCTCTTTGAGTGGCTTTCAGGATTTTTCAGTTCAGATTTCCTACATCATTATGAGAAGCACTGTTTGTTTTGCGGAAGTGGGGATTGAACCAAGAGAGTTCTGGACTACATCCCCAGCCCTTTTTCTTTTATTTTTTTAAATTTTTGGATAGGGTCTTGTTAAGTTGTAGAGGCTTGACTTGAATTTTCAATCCTCCTTCTTCAGCCTCCTGAGGTATTAAAGGCATGTGCCACAGGAACACTTTGTGTGTGCATATGTGTGTGTGTGGTGGTGGTGAGGTTCCTGGGGATTGAACTCAAGGTCTTAGCATTATTGAGTAGTCTCCTAAAAGTAGTAGTCTCCTTCTAAATGAATGTTACTGGGTTTTGGGTTGCTTGCCTCTCCTTCTGGAATTGGATTTCAAGTTCTCATCTCAAAGAATTGAATAAAATGAGCAAAAAGCAGTGAGAAAGTATTTGAAAAAGTAAAAGTGAAGAGTGAGGGAGAAATTTGCTCTGCTGAATGAGCTTTGGCTGAGTAAAAGAGGAAAAAATAAGATAAAAGAACACCCTGGAGAAGGTGGGATAGACTATCATGAGGAAACCTATGATACCAAGCCCTTCTTTGTGGCTGTATCCTTTTATGCTGTCTGAATCTCAAGGACACCAAGGAGAACTTCTACATATGAGTACTGAAAGGCAGTGCTGGGATCCCAATCCTCAGGCTGATGTCAGGTCTAGGCCATGCTATTAAAAGCCTGCTTGAGTTCTCATGAGAAGTCCATGTGCAGGACTTTGGGTATTGTTCTGTCCATGTGTCTGGGATCTTTTATTTTTTTCAGTATTGGGGATCAAACTCAGGACCCTGTGCTTGTGAGACACGTGGCAGAACCACTGAGGTATATCCCCAGCCCACCACTGAGCTACATCCCCAGCCCTGGGATCTTGTAATTAACAGATCACACCTATTTCCCCAGTGTGCTTTGCCATGCTGTAATTTCCTATGTCGTTAGCACTGTGCTGCATTCCAGTCCTTTTTTATTTTCTATTTTGAGACAGGATCTCTATAAGATGGTATGTTACGCAGGCTGAGCTCTAACTTATAATCCTCCTGCCTTAGCTTCCCAGAGTGCTGGGGTTATAGTTATGTGCCACAACATCTGGCCAGAAGCATTGTTTTAAAGTGCAAATTTTTGGAAATAAAGTATTTATTGATCAATGATTTATACAATTGAATATTGTATAACTATTTAAAGGTAACTTTATATAAGTTGTTATAGAAAGATGGTCAAGATATTAAGTGAAAAAAGCGAGGTCCATAACTGTATGTATAGTAGAAAGTTTTAAGAAATACACACATTGCTAATACATACTTTTATAATAGTGGCTAAAGGACAGCCTTGGAGACAGACTGTCTGGAATTACATCTCAGCTCAGTTTGGTAACTTGTTGGGCAACATACTTGAGCTCTGTTTCTTTATCTGTGGGTCTTTTCTTATCTGCAAAAAGAAGATAATAGTCCAGTGGTGGCTTGCCCATAATCCTAGCACTCTGGTATGTTGAGGCAGGAGGATACCAAATTTGAGCCAGGTCTGAACAATTTAACAAGACTCTGTCTCAAGATAAAAAATAATTTGGATGTGGTGGTGTATACCCATAATCCCAGCACTTGGGAGGTTGAGGCCATGAGTTTGAGTAGGATGTTCATTATGGCCATGAGTTTGAGGCCACTGTGAGCTGAATAATGAGTTCAAGGCCAGCTTGAACTAGATAGCCAGACCCTGTTGCAAACAAAACCAAAACCAAAGCCAAAACCAAAAAAAGTACCAATTAATCTGTATGTAGGGTAATAAATATACAGATTTATAAATAAATGAATCTAATGCTGGCAAAAGGGAGGGGAGGGGAAAAAAGAATTGAGATGTGTTATTGATGTGTACCAATTCTCTATAATGAATGTAATCATTATGCACTGCAAACATGGACTAAGGATAAAGGCACCACCAGGTTTGGTGACTGAGGAGGACCCACTTCCTGATTGCCTCATTGCTGTCACCTTCGTGTGTCTTCACATGGCAGGAGAGATGGGAGAGCTCTGGGGTCTTTCTCTCAAGCGCACCAATCCCATTCATGTAGTCCGCCCCCTCATGACCTAATCGTGTTGGAAGGCTGCATCTCCTGATAACAGCACACTGGATTTGGTTACAACATACAAATTTGGGATAGGTGTGGATCCAACCATTCAATCTATTGCAGTTATGTAACTTAGGACTTAGACAATATGATCCTTATATTTTAAAAATTTCTTTTCTTTTTTGTTTTTTTGGTACCAGGGATTGAACTGAGGACCTTGCCCTTGTGAGGCAGGAACAGTGCCACTGAGCTAAATCCCTGACCCTTAAAATTTTCTTTTATAGGTACACTTTTCTTTTTGGAGGGTACCAGGGATTGAACTCAGTACCTTGTGCTTGTGAGGCAGGTGTGGTGCCACTGAGCTACATCCCTAGCAGGGTACACTTTTGACGTACATAATGAACACATTCATTATAGGAAATTTTTTTTTTTGGTACCGGGATCAAACTTGGGTCCTTGCACTTTCGAGGCAGGTGGCGGAACCACTGAGCTAAATCCCCGGCCCATTATAGGAAATTTTTACCTGTATGTAATAACCTTAATTCTTTTTTTTCCCCTCCCTTCCCTTCAATCCTTCCCCTTTCTTTGCAGAACTTTGATTCTATTGTTTTCCTTCCATTCTTTTTATTCTTTTGCCCCTATTCTCTCCATTTCCTTTCTCCTCTCCTTCCCTTGTTCCCCTCCCATTTGAACATTTTCTTCCTACTTCCCAATATCTATCATCCATTTTGGTCCTTATCTACCTTTTCAATTTCTTGCACAAGAGAAAAATGCAATAATTAAACATGTGTGTCCAATTTATTTCACTTAAAATTATGTTCTCAAGGTACACCCATTTACCAATAAATGTCTCAAGTTGGTTTTTTTGTGTGTGTGCCGGGGATGGAACTCAAGACCTTGAGCTTGCATGGCAGGCACTGGAACCACTGAGCTAAATCCGAGCCCAAATGTCTCAAGTTTATCCTCTATGGCAGAGTAGTATTCCATTATATATATAAAACCCACATTTTCTTTATCCATTCACCCATCAATGGGCATTGGGCTATTTCCAAGATTTAGCTATTACAAATTATGCTGCTATGAACATGGATGTGCATATATCACTGTGGTAAGATGCTTTTAATTCTTTTGGGTACCTAGAAAGGGAATAACTGGGTCAGATGGAACCTCCAGTTTCCATTTTTTGAGAAATCTCCACCCTGATTTCCATATTAGTTGTACCAATTTACACTCCTAGCAACAATGGAAAAGGGTTCTTTTTCCCCCACAAGTCTATCAGCATTTGTCATTGATTGGTTTCTTGATGATAGCCATTCTTTCTGAAGTGAGACAGAATTTCAGCATTGTTTTAATTTGCATTTCATGAATGACTAGTGATGTTGAACATTTTTTCATGTATTTATTTGCCATTTCTACTTTTGCATCTGAGAAGTGTCTTTTGATTTCAGCATTGAACATTGAGCAGTTTAGATAGAATGAGTCAAGGTGACTATTGCATTCACTGCTGCTGCAGCCAATGTAGTAGCTGCAATAAATAATAGTTGGGTTTTTGGGGGGGGGTTTTGGTACCAGGAATTGAACTTGGGTCCTTGTGCTTGTGCAGCAGGCAGCGAAACCACTGAGTTAAATCCCCGGCCCAATAATAGTTGTAATTAGAATGCCCAGAATGTTTTTGTCTGATATGTTCAAGTGCTGAAAATGAAATCCCAATCCATTTTTGGATTGGGTTTTTAAATTTGGGGGGTCGGGGCCGGGGATTTAGCTCAGTGGTTTTGCCACCAGCTGTGCAAGCACAAGGACCTGAGTTTGATCCCTGGTACCAAAAAAAAAAAAATCAATAAATAAATTTGGGGCATCTGATTGTTTTGAGGTTTTTTGTTTGTTTGTTTGTTTGTTTTGTTTTGAGTTTTTTATGTATTCTAGATGCCATACTCTTTTTTTTTTTTTTTGGTACCGGGGATTGAATCGAACTCAGGTCCTTGCACTTGCGCAGCAGGCGGTGAAACCACTGAGCTAAATCCCCAGTCCTTATGTATTCTAGATAATAATTCTTTGTCTGATGAATAGCTGGTACATTTTTTTCCCTTGTTGTGGATTGTCTTTTCACTTTGCTGGTGGTTTCTCTTGCTGTGTAAAAGTTTTCAGTAAGATAAGGTCCCAGTTGTTGATTCTTTGTAGTATTTCCCATGGATTCTGGGTTTTGTTCATGAAGTCATTGCCTACTCCTGTGTCCTCAAGTGTTCTACCTATTCTCTCTTCCAGCAGATTTAGTGTTTATGTTTTAATATTTAGATTTTTGATCCATTTCAATTTTAGGTTAGTGCGTGGTGAAAGATATGGGTCTAGTTTCAATCTTCAGCAAGTGGAAACCCAATTTTTCCACAGCATTTATTAAAGAGGCTATCTTTCTTCCAGTGAAGGTGTTTGGCTCCTTTGTCAAAGATAAGGTGGCTGAGTATGTCTGGAGTTGTTTCTGCATCTTCTAGACTGTTCCATTGATCCTCAGGTCTGTTCTTTTGCCAGTACCATACTGTTTTTATCACAGTAAAGCTGTATACAATTCACTTTTTAGTCTGTTTTTTTGTTTTTTTGTTTGTTTTTGTGGGGGGGTTTTTGGTACCAGGGATCGAACTCAGGCCCTTCCCCTTGCGAGGCAGGCAGCAGAACCACTGAGTTAAATAGCTGGCCCCCACTTTTTAGTCTGTTTTAAACTTCCTTCTTTTCCTCCTCACACCCTAAAATATAGTCTCCAGGAGATGATGGCCTCCATTTCCTTCATGCTGCCAAAAAGCACTCTAGCTGGGTGTCTTGCATCTAATGACAAATCTCTAGTGGACTGGTCTATGTTGGTGAACTCTTTATTAAAACATTGTCACCACTGGGAATGGTGGCACATGCCTGTAATCACAGCATGTAGGAGGCTGAGGCAGAAGGACTGTAAATTCAAGCCCAGTCTGCACAATCTAGTGACTAAGATCCTTTCTCAAAATAAAATATAGAAAAGGGCTGTGAATGTAGCTCAGTGCAAAGATGTCACAGTGCAACCAAGAATGCAGAGGTTGAAGATTACTTGGAGGTAAGATTTAATGACTGAGAACCCAGAGGGCCACTTCTTGGGGATAAAAGAGCCTCAGGGAAACAGAAACCAATTGAGACCTCTTTGGTTATTTATTTGTAACTCACAGACATGAGAACAAAGACAGAAGAAAAGCATTTTGCAATACATTGTAAAGGAATTTTTGTCAGGGGACAGGGCCACAATGGGATGATTTGTAATGTGACACATGTTGACCTAGTTTAGGCAATCTTATCAGGGCAGAGCGGACACAATGGCCAAAGAAAACATCTCTGACCATAACTTGTTCTTAATTATACTGACTGTTGCCCTGAAGATTTGGGTCTAAATTAATCATGTCTCCAAAGAGCATGGGAACTTGTTCCAAGGTCCCTTCCTTATCACACTCAGGTTCAATCACCCCTTTGGCCAGTATCTACCCAAAATTTCCCCTTTTTTGTTTTGTAATTTAGATTTGGCAGAGGGAGGGGAGTCAAGGTTAGAAGAGTATTGGGCTTGATGGAGGAAGTTCATCATGGCTTCCACACAGAGGGTCTATTGGAACAACATACAAGGCATTCTTAGGACTGCAAGAAAAAGCACCAAGAAAAGATTATTCCAATAGCTATAAGAATCCAAATGTGAAAGTTGAGACCAAAGAACCGATGTTTAGGATTTACCAATGGGCAGTATCAGTGAAATGCTCCAAAGTAATGCTGTGATCCTCCATTTGCAGTTTATGAAGTTGGGCCTGGAGCCAGCCTTGAAGATTAGTAATATCTCTGTCCAAATTTGTATGAAAGGCACCATGGAGAAGGCATTGCATCTCCTTGCAAGATTCAGAATAATTGGGCCAGGGATTTAGCTCACTGGTTCCACCACCTACCTCAAAAGTACAAAAGTGGAAGGTCCTGAGTTCGATCCCTGATACAAAAACAGAAAGATTCAGAATGATTAAAAGGAATGGGAGTAATGCATATTGAGTGATATCCAGCATCACAACTAAGATGGCTACGTGTACATATGGCTTATTGATGCTCACTGAACCAGTTGACAGCAACCTCAAGAGCGTCAAGTCTTTGTAGAATTTCTTTATCAATATTAGTTTGAGACAATTGGTTTTTTTGGTACTGGGGATTAAACTCAGGCCCTTGCACTTGTGAGGCAGGCAGCAGTACCACTGAGCTAAATACCCAGCCCTTAGTTTGAGTCAATTCTGAGGTAACATTATGGAAATAGCCCCAGTCATATTTTGAGCAGTTTAGATAGAATGAGTCAAGGTAACTGTTGCATTCATTGCTGTTGCAGCCAAGGTAGTAGCTGCAATAAATAATAGTTGTGATTAGAATGCCCAGAATATTTTTGTCTGATATAGGTCATATACTATTGGAGATGAAAGGGACCATAATAACTACTATCAGTGGTATTGATAACTATGCATAATGGAGACTTTTCTGCCAGGAAATACCGTATGTGTCATAACAGGTATTAATCACTGGAATAGCCAGAGTGGCTTTAGTACATCCCACAGTCCCTTAGGGGGTCAGGAGGTGGCAATTAAGCTTGGCATGTATATGAGATGTCTTTAGAGGAAAAAAATAGTTTTGCATCTCCCCATGTAATTATGTCAAAGATAGGTGAGGTAGGATGATGCGCCCAATACATCATGTCATTTATTTGAGGTATATATGTCAGTAAACTCAGAAAGATAAGGA
Source organism: Heterocephalus glaber (assembly GCF_053883595.1). Taxonomy (NCBI): domain Eukaryota; kingdom Metazoa; phylum Chordata; class Mammalia; order Rodentia; family Bathyergidae; genus Heterocephalus; species Heterocephalus glaber. The sequence goes on along the minus strand of NW_028258444.1, from coordinate 4,881,128 downwards.
GCTTTTTTACCTCTGTAATTTTGAAGTTATAAGTGACTTGTGTGATCATTGCAAGAAATAGGTTTTTCAGAAGTGAAGGGAATTCTTGTGCTTTGCAATGTCTCAGTACCACATAGTAGAGAGCAGCCATTGCAGGAAGCCAAAGAGGGCCCGTGGATGACAAAACAGATGCATATCCCCTCCCTAGGTTAAGAATTCTGTTGGACACAGCCATTGTGGGCCCAGCAATGGGTAACAGTAAAGGACCAATGATTTTGTCCTTTTTTTTTTTTGAGAATAAAATGTTTCTCTACTACACTGACACCTTCTGAATCCTAAATTTAAAAATTTAAAATAAATAGTGCTTTCAATATTTGTTCTTATGGAAGGACCTTTGCCATTATACTCCCCTTTTTAATTTTAATAATTGGGTCTTGAGGAGCCCATTGGCTCATTCCACAATTGCTTGACCTACAGGGTTATAAGGTATACCTGTGATGTGTTTAACATGCTCTAATTGAAAGAAAGTCCAAAGAGAATTGGAAATATAGTCAGTGTCATTATCCATCTTAATTTGTTAAGGCAATCTCATTAGAGAAAAACATGAAAATGGCATTCAATGTGTTTTGCACTTTCATCCTATTGTAAAGATAGGTATCTATATATCTATATACCTATATCTATCTTTATTCCACCCCAAAAGTGTATACACACTTCAGGAAAAGAAAAATTTGTATAAATATTTTAATACTAAATTTATTGAGAGCATGAGATTAATATGTTACCTTTGGCCTCTACAATTACAAAAGGTGCTTACGGTGGTGGTCATTAGCTTCCAGATATTTATCAATATGGTGAACTAACTGCTGCTTGGGTAACCTTGGTCATTGAGATTGTTGCACATTCATTTTCAATTGCTTCTCTAAGGGCCAGCAGTGTAGTGGGTTTTCTGCAATATATGACATCCTCTAAGGTTCACCATGTGAGGGTAACACCATGTGTTGGAAAACATCATACTATTTTTCTTTTTCTGAAATGTGTATACATTTTTTAGGCAGACTCTACATATATCTAGAGCAGGTACTTATAGAAATATATTTAAATTTATCAAAAGGGTTTTGATGCATTAGCCTATTTGTCAAATATAATTACTTTATAAACCATGAGGATTAACATCTACATAAGGAGCAGGTTATACATGTTTTTGGCAATTGGGGCAGGTGTAACTGTTTTTTGGGCCCGTTTACATGTAATATTAAAAGGACAAATGAGTGTTTTAGCACCTTGGTAAAAAAATTGATGTGAAGCAAGAGCCTCTTTTTTTTTTTTTGGTACCAGGGATCAAATTAGGGACCTTACGCTTGAGAGGTAGGTGGCAGAACCACTGAGGTAAATCCCCAGCCCAGGAAGAACCTCTTTGAAAGAGATAGTCAGTGTGACACTCATAACCAGAGTGTCAGTGTGAATGTTGCCCTCCACTAGGGGGCCAGGGAGATTAGAGTGAGAATGTATGTGAGTAACATAAACAGGTTCAGTGTGGTGTCTAATCAGTTTTTGTAGGTGCCTAAACATGTGAAACAGAATTTTATCATTACCACTATGCATAAGGGTGGTTTCAATAACCTGTAGAGTTCTCACAACATAAATTGAATCAGTGACAATATCAAGCAGTTCATTAGAGAACTGTTATTTTTTATTTTTGATGTTGTTGTTGCTGTTGTTTTGGTATCGGGGATCGAACTCAGGACCTTGCGCTTGTGCAGCAGGTGCCAGAACAACTGAGCTAAATCCCCAGCCCAAACTGTTATTTTTTATCAATCATGTTTTTCCTAGAAGGTGAATCTCTGTAGAATGTTAGCAAATAACAAGTATAAAGCTTCACAGAGAAAACTTGAGATCAAGGGTAACATAACATATTAGCACAACAATCAAGATAACGTCATTATATTAAGTGACATGAAGAAACTTTTATCCAAATTTGTGATTTTTAATAGAGTCTCATGAGAATAATGTATTAATCTATAGATATATTTTATGTGTCATTGTTTGGACTGTACAGTGTTTGAACATCCTTAAATGTTGTAAGCCTTGACAGAGTACATGTATTTTTTGGCTATGTTGGATTGACGTGTATAGTTTATCACCAATAGCTGAAGAGTAAGGGAAAATCATATATTTGAGTTTAAGAATTTAACATCATAGGGCCAAGGATTTAGCTCAGTGGTTCCAGTGCCTGCCTTGCAAGCACAAGATCCTGAGTTCAATCCCCGGTACAAAAAAAAAAAAGTTTAGCATAATAAATAGTTTTAGCCTGGGAGTCACCAATATGATGAGATAGTTTTTAGCTTTGTATCTTCAAAGACCTGTACATTTGGAAAATATAAATATGTTTTATACACCATAAATCCAGCAATAATGTATGTTACAAACCAGAGTGTAACAGCCTGAGAAGGCAGCTTTGTCTTGTGTTGCATCATTGGCCAATTTAATTATCTCTGCTAGTCATGCAGAGAAGCCCTTGTTCAATATTAATCTCAGAAATGAGAATTATGGTTTTTGTGTGGAAGTGTCACTTGAATTCGAGAGTAGAAACTTGGGGAAGTGTGATTAATGAGAATCAGGGCCATGGCCCCCAATCATCTTTGCGTAACAAGGAGCTCTTAGAAGGGGTAGTTTGGGCTCAATCAAACCAACAAAAGACACACATATTTCTTTCTATAAACTGCATCCTTCAGGAATGTGGTTTATTTTGTTTTGTTTTGTTTTTTTGTTTTTTTGAGACAGGGTTTCCCTTTGTAGTTCAGGCTGGCCCTGAACTCACTATGTAGCCCAGGCTGGCCTCAAATTCATGGCAATCCTCTTGACTCAGCCTCCTGAGTGCTGGGATTACAGGTATGTGCCACCATGCCTGGCTCATGAATGTGTTTTTGACATACCTAAGCCTTTTAGTCTTTGCTGCTATCTCTTTTTTTCCTATCTTTGGTAGGGCAAAAGCTTCTCATAAAAAATCTTTTAATATGAAAATGTATCTCTTAAAACCTTTGGCATATTGTCTTCTCCCTCCTGCATACTTATTCCTTTCTATAACAAATTTGGCTGTAGCTGCATGTATTCCATAGTATCTGTATGTTTTCTCAAATCGTTACATTGTAAATTTGACTGGCTGCCAATCAATAAATCTTATCTGTAGTGAAGCAGAACAAATTAACCCTGTAACTTCAGTCTGAGAGTGTACAAAGCATAAATATGTTTTAATCCTATCAATTAAACAAAAATACCAACTTGAAAGCCAAAATTAAATTGATAAGCTAAGATTTGTAACAATGGGCTCTTGGAAATTTAGGAAAAGAATTTGTGTCTAACAGACCATCTGGCAAAGTTTCAGGAAGAATTTTTTTGGCCCTATCTCCATTTTCCCAGGCTTAGAACATTTGTTTGTTATTTTCAATTGGTCCCTGTGACTGAGTTTTTTCTGTAATCTCCTCTAGTGGAGGTTTTATGTGTACTCTTAGAGTTTCTTATATTTTTAAGAGGCAGTATTTATGGTCTGCTTGTTTATTTTGGCTCATCCACAAAGTTGTTTGGTCATCACAGTGTCTGTTTTATCTCTCCATGTCAGTTTTACTCTTCTTTTTTAAAAAAAGTCTCAGGTGTTCTATAGCTTCTGTGTGAAGACTGAAAATTCTAGGTAAAACGGACCACTAGAAGATAGGGTGGGATGACCAGAACTCATTACACACAGGCACAGAACCTCCTGGGTGAGTCTGCAATTGCAAAAGAAATGAATTTATTTGTTTAGATCCAAAACTCTAGCCAGTTGTGGTGGTGCACTCCCAGCACTTGGGAGGCTGAGGTAGGATGTTCATCATGAGTTGTGGCCAGCTTGGGCTACATAGTGAGTCCAAGGTCAGCCTGCCTGACCTACATAGTGAGACCTTGTCTCAAAAAAAAAAGGAAGAAAAGAAAAGAAATTGGACTCCAGAGGCAGTGAAAGCAAGGCTATAATTTGATACTCTTGCAAGAGCAAGTTGTTGAGCTCAAACAAAGCAACCCCAGGTGCTGTTCTTAGCCATGGCACCTTTGAGGCTTTGTAAAGATATTGATAAAGGTTTCTTGGGGAGAATATGGTATCATAAGCCTTTTATCATAATTTTAATTTGTCCCATATGGTGTGAACCAATTTCTGCACAATTGGGGGCAACTTTTTAATTTTGAGACATATCTGTAAAAGGTGACTTTGAGTTGGCTCCTTTGCCAAGGTGTGAACATTCCATGATCAACTCTCTGTTAGTTTTGGGGCATGGGGAGTTGTGCACTTTTTCTTCTTTCCTGAAATAGAATTTCCATCTACATCAAATTTAGAATGCCACTAATTAGCCCAAGAATATCCTTTTTTACATTTTGGACATTTTTACTTTAGTTTAGTACAAGTATCTTATTTATTATTTTTTTAAATCTGTGTCCTCTATAGATTTATTTTTCCTTTTTTATGTATGATTTTTATTATCAAATACTTTTTACATTATTTCACTTATCACAAGGATCTTTGAAGTAGATTTAACACCTTTTTACAAATAAGGAAATTGAGGTTCAAGGCAGTTATAGAATTCGTCATTAATCAATATGTAACTTGTTTAGTGACAAAACTGAAAAAATTAAACTGGTTTTTCTACTACAACTCAGCATTCTGACAACTGTACAAACAAAATGTATTCTAATGGCTATTAGAATTTGATTTATTTAAATTCTTTTAACCTATCAAAAATGTTACTTGTAGGGGCTGGGGATTTAGCTCAGTGGTTCTGGCACCTGCCTTGCAAGCACAAGGTCCAAGCACAAGGTCCCAAGTTCGATCCCCGGTACCAAAAAAAAAAAATGTTACTCATATTAACTTCATTCTAAAAACTAGAAAAGCTTAAAACTCTTTATTTATCATTTATTTATTAAAAATACAGCCAGATTGTTTGAAAAGTAAAATACTTGATAAATAATTTTAAGGGAAAAACTATACTTAAGTTTCTTTTAGGTGTAGTCTAGAAATATCTGATGAAACATCCAATATAATTTTCACAATTATTTCATGAGTACATCTCAAGGACATTTTACAAAATTGTAGGCAGTAGTGGCTCCCTTTATATACATTTTCTATATTAAAGGATTATAAGTCATCATGATATAGGGGGAAGAGATGTAGCTCCCAAACCTACTAGATATCCAAAATGCGAGTTCTTGTTCTCTAAAATTGAAGAATGAATTCTAGGAACAATGGAGGTTAAGAGTAGGAAAAATTTATTGAGAGACAGAAAGCTTCTGCCTAAGAGAGACAGAAGGAGGACCAGACAGTGGGTTGCCTGGGACCCTATTTCCCAAGGGATATTTATGGAGCAAAGCCATGAGGTTAGGCAGGCTTAAAGTGGGGCAAAACCATAACCAACCAATAAGATTACAAGTACAGTCACCCAAGTAATATTGATTAAATGGGGATCAAATGGGAGCGAAAGTCACGTAGAAAGCGTACAAGGATTTTCAGTAAGGGTGGGCCAGGGATATTTCCTGGAAGGCTGGGTAAGACCTTGACCCCCTATTCAGGTGACTGATGCCTATTTAGAATATCAATTACCACTATTCCTCCCCAGGGGAAGCACTCAGGTGTAGTAATTTCTCTTCTTTTATAATGCTGGCCTTTAGTGGATGTGTCTTGATTGTTTTTTAAATTGGCTGTTTGCTGTTGGCTTTTGGCGGGCTAGCCCTGTCTAACTGCCTACAAGATATCTGATTAACTTACCTATCTACAGTATCCCCCCTCTAAAGAAGTACCCCTAACTGCCATAAGGGGGCAAGGGGGGTGCAAGACCATTCTGGCTGCTTCTGGCTGAAGAGGGTTGTAGTTGTGATTGGCAGTTAGTTACTCTATCTAAAGGCCTTTGATAGGCACCAGGCATTGTCATCTTGGGTAGCCTTACAGCTTTAAGTCCAAAGCGATGAGGACTGTTCCTGAATCCTTGAGGAAGCACAGTCCATGTCAGTTGAGAGGCCTGGTCATGAGGATTTTCAAAGGCAAAAAGAAACTGGGAATGTCTGTATTCCACCTTGGCTCTAGGGGATAAGTAAACTATGCACGGGTGCAGAGAAATATTAAACCACTGTTTTTCAGTATGTGAGGGTTGAACATTTTCCAATATTTAAGAATACATTCCAAAGGAGTAAGAGGTTCAGATATGGAGTTTCCCATCTCCGTCCAGTAATCTTGGTGGAAGACCTCCAAAATGATATAGGGAGAAGCGATATAACTCCCAAACCTACTAGATATCCAAAATCCGAGTTTGTGTTCTCTAAAATCGAAGAATGAATTCTAGGAACAATGGAGGGTAAGAGTAGGAAAAATTTATTGAGCAAAAGAAAGCTTCTACCTAAGAGAGACAGAACAGGGACCAGAAAGTAGGTTGCCCCCTGTCTAAATTTATTAATCATGTCTTTCACTATGGGCACAATCTCTGCTGTTATCTGAGAAATTTCTGATTTCATTTTTTCCAGGTCCTCTTTTGTTGCCAGTTCAGGGAGTCCAGGTGGTTGAGTATCAGATTGTTCCATTTCTTTTATCATTGGAGTTGCTGTAGGTGATCTGGAAGTCTGTTTTTGAGGCTTGTTTATGTGTCTTCTCATTTTGACAAAGTGGGGGGTGCTGCTGGCTCTATGTGGCTTACCTCCTCTGTGCTTGGAGCAGTGGTAAGGCAGCTTGGAAGCCTCCTCTGCTCTGTGCTGGAGCTCTGCTATGGTGGCCCAGAAGCCTCTTGTTTATTATTTTTACAATCTTTTTTAAGGTGATTCTCTTTGCCATAGTAATAATATTTCTGAGGCTGCAAGGATGAATCAAGAAATTGAGCTTTATGAGATTCTGCCCCTAAATTTTGGCAAGTCCCAAACATTTCTGCAATATTTCAATTTTTTTTCCCTTAAGAGGAGCCTCTTTGAGAGGGGAACACAGATGGGTAACCAAGATTCCTGAGGGTGATGGCAAAGGAGGTGAGGGAGGGGGAAATAATTTCTCCTTTGAAGTCTCTTTTGTTTGTATGGTGGGAAAAATGACCCTGCAAAGGTGCTACATAACAAGATGAGCACCCTTTAAGGAGTCAAGACACTGTTTCAATTTGCAACCAACTTGTTCCCAGACCACTCTATCCAATTTACCCTCCAACAGGAACCAGGGATAGTGCTGGTGAATGACAATTAACTATTCAACAAGCTTAGGCTCTGAAACCTTGCATCTAGATATTTTTTAAGACATTGTAAGTGCGGCTTGAAATGCTTTTTCTCTTTAGACAGAGTTTGACCCATCATAGTAACACAAATGAGAAAACAAAAGCAAAAGATAAGAGAAACACTGTGTAAGGAAATACTGCCCCTACTCAGTAAGCAATTGGACAGTCATAACCTCTGGGTTGAAAAGACTCAGGCCAAGATGTTCCAGGTTATTCCATGGCTCCCTAGTCTCCCTTACTGAGACTAAAATGAAGAGTTGGACATCCTGGTTCCTTTTCAGGGTTTGGGAGGCTGCTCTTCTATACCGAGTTGTAGCTGCAGCGTTTTTTCGCAGTTTCATAATTCACTGTGATACCTCACTGTTTCTTTCCCTCAGATGTGAGTTTGTGCCCCATGTTGGGGGCCACTTGCTGCAGTGTCTGACTATGGATGTGCAGAGGATGAAGATTGCTCAGAGATGAGATTTAGTTCAATCACTGAGAACTCAGAGGGCCAAAACTCTCTGGAGACAAAACCACCCCTTTGAGCTCTCAGTGACTGAACTAAATCTTATCTCCAAGTAATCTTCATCCTCTGTGCATCCATGATTGCACACTGCAACACAAAGGCCTTGGATTCACTCCCCAGTGCCAGGGACGAGGGTCAGACTTTCCCACCAAAGAGATAATTTAATGTTTCTCAGTATAACCACAAGCTAGTAATTCCATTTTAACTCTTTCAGGTTGTTTGTATGGCTTATACTTACAGGGTGGTGGATAGTGTGCCTCTTCCTTAGGATATTTGCAGTGAGCTTACTTAAAATATCCTTTAGATACACAGAAGACAAAGAGGAAACTCTAGTATTAGGAAAAAGTGATTTTCATAGAAGAACCACATTTTCTTCTCTTGGAAATACAAGGAAAATTGATTGATGCATTGAATATTTTTTTAAAAACTCATCATAATAAGAGATACATTGCCAAGAATGATAGGATAAGTACATTTGAAGCAAGAAGTATTTTGTGGGACATTAATGTGTCTTTTACTGTAATATATTTTTTAATTTAGGTATTCACCATATATTTTCACTCCTTGTTGATGAAACATTTGTGGCATTTTCTTTCTTTTTTCCTTTTTTTTTTTTGGTACTGGGGATTAAACTCAGGACCTTGTGCTTGTGAGGCAGGCAGTGGCCCCACTGAGCTAAATCTCTGGCCCAATTTGTGGCATTTTCTATCATATATAAAGTTATGGTGTGCCCTCATGCACCTTATACACTGGAGAGGTACCACGAAACTTCTGGTTCTTCTTCAAAATCAAAATGAACATGAAATATTAATGTTTTAAATCAATTCTGGACATTAAGACAACCACAACAACACTGCTACAGACACTCATGAAGGAGAACTTCCAGAACTGCTCATAAAGTGACGAGAAGGATGGAAAGTATGTCTGAAGTTGCAGGGAGTGGTTTAAGAGGGATTAATGCCCTTTTCTTTTGGTACCAGGGATAGAACTCAGGACCTGGTACTTCTGAGGCAGGTGCCAGAATCTCTGCGCTAAATCCCTGGCCTGATTAATGCCTTTTATTGTAATAAATTCTTTAAAACTTTTAACATTCACTGTATTTTTTATCATGCCTTGTATATTATTTTCAGGGTACAAATTCAACATTAAATTCAATAGCTTTTCTATGCATCAATAATAAACTAGCTGCCAGGGGATTTAGCTCAGTGGTTTCACCACCTGCTATGCAAGTGCAAGGACCTGAGTTTGATCCCTGGTACCAAAAAAAAATAATAAACTAGCTGAGAAAGAAGTCAGGAAAATAATTCCATTTATATTAGTTTCAAAATAATATGCTTAGGAAGCGACCTAGCCAAAGAGGTTAAAAAACCTCTACAGTGAAAATACAGAATACTGAAGGAAGAAATTGAAGAAGAAACTAGAAAGTAGAAAGATATCTCAAGTTAATGGATTGGTAGAAGTAATATTGCTAAAGTGATCATTTTACCAAAAACAATCTAAAGATTCAATACAATCCTCATCAAAATTCCAATATTCTTCACAGAACTAGAAAAAAACCCTAAAATTCAATGGAAACACCAAAGACCCATAAAAGCCAAAGCAATCCTAAGCCAAAAGAGTAATGCCGGAGGCATCCCAATACCTGTTTCCAAATTATACAAAGCCACAGTAACAAAACCAGCATAATATGGGTACATAACTACATGTGTAGACTAATGGAACAGAATAGAGTACACAGAAACAATCTCATACAATTACAGCCATCTGATTCCTGAAAAAGGGCCCAAAACATCTTGGAGAAAAGACAGCCTCTTTAACAAATGGTGCTGAGAAAATACAGTATCATATGTAGAAGACTGAAGCTAGATCCCTATCACCCTGTACTAAAATCAACTTAAAATGGATCAAAGATATAGGTATAAGACCTGATGTTTAAGAACTGCTAAAAAAGAAAATAGGAGAAACTGAGGCCATAGGCATAGAGAAAGACCTCTTGAATAGTACTCCAATAGCACAGGAAATAATAGCAAGAATTAACAAATGGCACTACTTCAAATTAAAAAGTTTCTTCACGGCAAAAGAAACAACTAACAGAAGGAAAAGACAGTCCACACAATGATAGGAAATCTTTTCCAGCTACACATCCAATGGAGGATTCATATTTAGAATATATAAAGAGGGCCGGGGATTTAGCTCAGTGGTTCTGCAGCCTGCCTCGCAAGCGCAAGGACCCAAGTTCGATCCCCAGTACCAAAAAAATTAGAATACATAAAGAGTTCAATGGCCGGGGATGTAGCTCAGTGGTTCCACTGCCTGCCTTGCAAGCTCAATGTCCCTAGTTCAATCCCAGGTACCAAAAAAAAAAAAAAGAGCTCAAAAAAACTTAACACCAAAAAATCAAGTAGCATAATCAATAAATAGGCAAATGAATTGAACTGACATTTTTCAAAAGAAGAAAAAGTAGCCAATACTGTATGAAAAAAAAAAAATCAACATCTTTAGCCATTAGGAAAATGAACATCACAACTACATTGAGATTCCGTCTCACTCAAATCAACATGGTTATCATCAAGAATACAAAACACAATGAAAGCTGGGCATGTAATCCCCACAGAAGCAGGAGGAATACAAATTTGAAAGCCCTGGATTCTGTTCCTAGTATCACAAAAAAGAAAAACACCCAGTGAACAGTGATAGGGATGGAGTGGTGGATGAGTACAGGGTTATACAAGTACAGGGAGAGAGCCCTTCTATATTGCTGGTAGGAATATTAATTAATGGCCACTATGGAAATCAGTGTGGAGGTTCCTCATAAAACAAAAAATAGAACTACCATATGACTCAGCTATACCACTCCTTGCTATATATCTGAGGCAGTTAAACTTGTATAACCATGTTTATTGTGGCACACAGTACTGGCCTTGAAGTCACTGTGTCACTCAGTCTGGCCTTGAGCTCATGATCCTCCTGCCTCAGCCACTGGAGTGCAAGCATTATAGGCATGAGCCACCACATCTAGCAAGATAATTTTCTTTCTTTTTTTGGCACCGGGGATCGAACTTGGAACCTTGTGCTTGTGAGGCAGGCACCCGAACCACTGAGCTAAATCCCCGGCCCTTGATAATTTTCTTTTTAAAGACTATTTTCTTTGTTCTTATTAGTAGATAGCCACATTGTAGATAAATATAAACCCTTAAATTTTGTTCACTATTATAAACCTTTTTCTTTAGTTTTAATAGCAGAACATTTATTGGTACATTTTAGGCATACATAATGATAACACTCATCATAGGGAATTTGCACCTGTACATGATTACAAACCTTTTTCTAAATGCAAATATCTTATTTAATGTGCATCTTGTTCTCACCTGGAGTATGGATTTGTATTCACTGATATTCTTTCAGTGAAAATGACAAAGTCAACCTAATTTAATCAGGAGCAATATGTTAGTTTATTACACTGGAAATTCCAGGGGTGCATCTAGCTTCAGATACTTTATAATCCAAGGACTCAATCAGTATTACAACTTGTAATTGTTCTTGTAAACATCCTTGCTATTTCTTTTCCCCTTACTTCTTTAATCCAATTTCTTTTGTCAACTGGTGATGCCCACTCTCTACAGGTGGACTTTTCTTCTTTCTTTTCTTTTTCTTTTCTTTTTTTTTTTTTTTTTTTTTTTGAGATAAGGTCTTGCTATGTAGTTCAGACTAGCCTTAAACTCACTATATAGCCTGGGCTGGCCTTCAACTTCCAGTAATCCTCCTGCCTCAGCACTCAAGTGCTGGAATCACAAGCTTTCACCACCTCACTTGGCCAAGTGGATTTCTCCATGAAAATACCTTCCCTACTATCTTCATGCATCCCAACATCAGTGCTCAAAGTCAAGGGAAGGTCTCCAAGCCAGCTCTGGTAGATGTACCTGGTAGGTGTGCCTACTGTGCAAAAATATTAGTTGATGCTTCTGATGATGTATGGAAGATCAAACAGATAGATTCCAAGCTCCTGAGTATGATGAGCAAACAATTGCTAGTGTAGATCCATTGTTAAAAGAGAAAGCAGCTACATTTATTGGAGATAACAGGAAGATGTGCTCAGGCAGGTCTGTGCCAGCAGAAACAAAAATGTGGCAAGGACAGAATAGTGGTGTTGGGATGACAGGGAAATAAATACACAGATAAATCAGGCTTTTGGATTTTAAAAGATGTGCACCTAACTCCAGGTACCTCTCATTGGGTCTCTGGATAAGTTTGACTGGAGTGATTAATAGGATAATGAATCATCTTACAAGTTTCAACACACAAGCCTGTCCCACAATTCACTCTGATTAAATGACATACATGAGATGCAGTCCATATGTATGAACCTTTAATGAGGCTTGAGTGGGGAAAATGTTACTGAAAGTTGGTCCTGAGATCTAACATACATGTGCTTTTTGTTGTAGCTATAGAGATTTCCAGGGTCTTTGTGATTTTTATTTTTCTTCTCTTACAACAATGGAAAGAGGATTGGACCTGAGGTGTTACTCAAATTCATGTCAGTGGGTGGGGAATGATCGCCTGCCCTAGTGGTGCTACCTGTACTACTTCCATGTAAATTCTGATTAGAAATTTTCTGCTTTGTTCATTAATTATCTTTAGAAAACTGACTAGAGGAAGTAATTCTCAGAAACTTGCTTGTCTTCATATGGAATAATGGCAATGCTGTTTCTTACATAAAAGAAATATGTTTTCAACCAGAAAGAAAGTAATGAAGAAACAGCACACCATTTCTACCTCTAGGGACAAGTATAATAGTGAAGGTAATGGGCATTGAAAAATGAATGAAAAATAAATGTTAATTAGGAGTGATACCACTTAAACCAAGGACTAATATCTAGAATATATAGAAAACTAAAAAAAAATTAGATTCTACAAATTTAAAGACCCAATTTTAAAAATGGGCATTGGAAATGAACAGACACTTCTCAAATGAAGAAATACAAAAGGGCAAGCCTGGAAGGAATAAAATAGAGCTAGGTTGCTGCAGTGGCTGCTACTACTGGTGCTTCATTACTTTGTTGCTTTGCTGCCTTCTGCCATTCATCAACTGTTTCTCCTCTGGGATGCCTGTCTGCCATCCCTCCATTCTCCTGGAGTCAGCTAGGTATGAACTGAAATATCTACAACCTGTGAGCCACATAAACCTTTCATCCTCTAAATTGGGATGTCTGCCTTTTTTTCCCCAGAAATGAGAAATGTAACTAAGACATTATGAAAAACGTTATGATCATAAGTCTATTTAGAAGAAATGGACCAATTTCTAAGAAACTACAAACCAATAAATAAATAAATCCATCAAACAAGAGAAAATAATCTACCAGCATCTTAAAAATTAAATCTGTACATTAAAAGCTTTTTAAGGACTTCTGGGAAGATGGCAGAGTGGTAAACAGCAGAGAAACAGATACACCAATAGTACATTTAGGCTTTTTTGCATTGTCTAGCACCTGTTGGATCTATTTGTTCATATTCTCATGTTATTTTAAGATGTCTTTCAGTATTGGTTTTTCAAGGCATCATTGTCTTCTAGTTCTGAAATACTGTCCTCACACTGGTCACTTCTCCTGCCTATAATTTCAATAAAAATTTTAATCTCCTGGATTTCTTTTCTTTTTTGTTACTGGAGATTGAACTTGGGACCTTGCACTTATGAAGCAGGCGCCAGAACCACTGAGCTAAATCCCCGGCCCTCTCCTGGATTTCTGATTGAAACATTTTCATGGACTCCAATTTTTTGCTAAACTTGTCATTTATGTTTTGTATCATTGTGTTGAGCTTAGCTAGCTAGCTTTTTACTAGTGTCTTCTGAAAGCCCTTGGGTAATTTTGGTTATATTTCCATCATCTGTTTAGTTATATCTTCTGTGGCCTTGCTGAGTACCTCTTTGATCTGTTTTCTAAACTCTTCTGTTATCCTTCCAATTCAAGTGTGTACTTTGGGGGAGTTGTATGTTTGGGGAGGCATTTTTTTTGCCTTGTCTTCTCACATTTCTACTGCTTTTGTTTGTTGTTTGTTTTGTGCTGAGATTTGTGATGATTATAGCCTAAGATTTTGTTGCTAGTATAGAAATAGGAAGTCACGTTTCAGTGATGTACTTTGGGCATGGCCAACTGTAGCCCTTTGCCTCAGACCCAAGCTTCACTACCTTAGTTAATTTGCAAGGGGAGAAGATGCAGTGTAATCACCCCAACACCGAGTTCTCTGGGAATGCACTCTAGCATTGTGAATGCCACAAAGATAATCTGAGTGTTGGCTCACAGAGAAAATCCATTAATAGCAACAGATCTGTGACCCTGGTAATACCGAGCAAATCGGCTACAATAGTATCAACCAAAGCAAGTAAGATATTAAAATACCATAAGAAGCACTCACATGAACCAGAAGTGGTGGTGCACTCCTGTAATCCTAGCACTCAGGAGGCTGAGGCCTGGGCTATGTAGTGAGTTCAAGTCTAGCCTGACTTACAAAGCAAGACTCTGCCTCAAGACATCAAAAACCCAAACTAAGCAAAACAAACTCAATTATGTACTGTGGTAATTCTAGAGAAGACATCCACAATGGTGTAAACATTAAGACAAACCAGGGCCAGGGATTTAGCTCAGTGGTTTCGCCGTCTGCTGCGCAAGGACCAGAGTTTGATCCCCGGTACCAAAAAAAAAAAAAAAAAAGAGAAACCAGGTATTGGTTACAGCTAATATATACTAAATACAATAACTGTATCTTGGCTAATGAGAGGGAAAAAATTCAACAGTAATTTTATAGAGTTAACTATCTAAAGATTAATAAAGCTGTAAGATAGGGGTTAAGAATGGAGATTGCAAGAGGGAAAATTGGAAACATTAAACTACATCACATGCAAATGAGGAGAAAGAAGTGGTATAAAAGACCATATTAGACAAAGAAAGATGTTTATAGAATTTGGTAAATGGAAGAAAAAATTGATGAGAAATAGAAAATGAAAGAAAAAGAAGGGGAAGACCAGCTATATAGGTGTAAAAATAAGAAAGAAACAATTATATGGAGAAAAATTTAAAAGAATAGAAAAAATTTTTTCTAGGAAAGGAAAAGAACTGAGAAGCAAAAAAAAAAAAAAAAACGACAAGAAAAATTCCTGAAATGTCAATAAACTGGTGAAGAAAAATGGAGGAAATAAAGAAGAAAAAAGAAAAACATGCACAACAGGAAGGAAAAAAATTTCTCTGTGCTTTCGAATGCCTGGTTTTCTTCCAGGGTCTCCAATTTTGGGGCAGTGTCCAAGAAAAGACACATCCCTGCTCACACTGGTACACAAAGGTGGTCAGACCTCAGATCTCTGCTGGACTCAGGCACCAGCAGGTAGTAAGATTAGGGAAAGGTCACTGCTGCGATGATTTTCAAATCTAGAGCAAGTCAGGCTGAGCCCAGCCTCTCGCCATGGGTAAGGCCTGTATTCTTTAGCTCAAATCCCTCCAGAGTCTCTTTCTAGCCTGACCAAGGCTCCCTGACTGTGGCTGTCTTCTCACATTGTCACTGTGAAAACATAAAACTAGGAGGTCTGGAGTGAAGCCATCCATGGCTTCTCTGAGTCCTGGGTTCAATCAACCCTTCCCCAAAATGGTGTCCAACCAAGCACTCTCCAGGGATATGGCAGGTGCTTGGCCTGGGTCACTCACCAGCTGTTGCCTGTCAAAGGACTCATGTGGGAGCAGAATCCTGTCCTCTCTTGATAAATCACAGCACCCACCGGTCTGTTCCACTGCTGCATTTCTCCTGAAAGCCCTTCAGAGTCCCCAGCTTTTGCTGTATCTCTGTTGATTTGGTCTCACTTTCTCATCAGCCAGGAGCCAGGAGCCAGGAGCCAGGAGCCAGGAGCCAGGGATGCCAGAGTCCAGCTCCAGGTCCTGAGAGGAGGTGTGGAGTCCGCGACGAGAGAATGAAATGGACACTGAGTGGAGGGTCGGCAGCTCAGCTTGTCTGTCTGAGTTATACCAAAATCACTTTAATTATATATGTTTTGATTACACAAGGCTTTGGTAAGCACGAGGGTCCATACACAGTGCGTTTTCATACAGAGTTGTTGAAAAGCTGATATCATCTAAAAAAACTATTTTAGACCACCGAGGTCTAAATACTCCTCTGGGTGCTACGTGAACTCTTGCTAACTTATCAGATTTACATTTGAGGAACAAGAAGCATTTTAGAAAGGTCAGGCTACCTCATTAGGCCAAGTTTCATCAGATCTCATTGTTGTGTGCCCTGCAGGTGTTGGCCAAGGGTGACCAGGTGCCAGACAGAGGGGGCCTTAATTTTTCCTTTCTTTTGTTCATCTTTCTTTAACTCCTCTCGTAAGTAATATTTGTCATATGGCAAGGGTAAATCTAATCTGGGTAAATGTTGTATGGAATTTGTTCCTTTCCTTGGGTATCTTAATGTTCCACCTATAAGCTACATTGGGAGGGGGCTCAGCCTTTGGGACAGGCCCATACTTTCCTTTATTTTCTAAGGACTGAGATCCCTGTTTTGCTGCAAATATTTCTGGGCTTAAAGTAGTCAGGGCCTCACCATTTGTCTGCGTCTTGGAAGTACCCAGCATTTCCAAGAGCCATAACTGCATCATGAATTTGTTGATGTCCCAATCCCCCTTTGTGCAGTCAGGGCCTATGGATGTCACGTCCCCACTAGTCATGGAGGTATGAGTGAGGGGCTTTTCTGTAAATGGATTTACAGTTTCTTCCTGTAATCTCGGCCTAGTAACCATTTCCGAAGTACTGACTTTTATCCTTTCAGTGATTTCCCGGGGAGTACAGCACCGAGGGAATCACTACCGCGGAAAGCGAAAGCAAAGGACAAAGAGCCGTGCTTTCAGCCATAGTCTCGGTTTCACTGGAGCTGGGTCAAGCAGCGAGATTGTGACCATGGCCTGCGCCACAGAGAGAAAGTACAAACTCTCCCTCCCTTTCGCCACACTGTGTTCTATCTCCTCAGTTTCTCTGTAGGTTTTAATTTTCCTGCAGATCCTTCCTGGTCTCTGGACATCTGCTTCTCTTTTCTTTTCTTTTCTCCCCCAAGTTTTCATTTTCCAGTGTCTGCATTCCACATCTCAGAGAGGCTGAGGTGTTGCCACCCACCACTCTGCCATTTTCCTTGATGTCTCCAAATACTGCATTTTTAAAAACAGAGTTATTGTCTACACCTAAGCCTTTATTCATCCAGAGTACTTTATTTATTTACCCCCAAATTATGGTGGATTTATAATTTTGATAATCAGTTGTTAGCTCTCATTCACATTCACAATCTGTAGATCTCTGTCTCTTTTTTAAAAGACGGACTCTTGCTATGTTGTCCATGCTGGTGTCAAACTCGTGGGCTGAAGAGATCCCCCTGCTTCACCCTCCTGAGCACCTTGGATTATAGGTACATACCACCATGTGAGGCTTCAAAGAAATTTTCTTGTTTGGGGGAGTGGTGGTGGTGGTGGTGGTGGTGGTCCTAGGGCTCTGACCATGTACTTGCAGCTGCTGGGCAGAATTTATTCTCTTCATTTCTTTTTTGGATGGGTCATTGTTAGCATATAGAAACACTACTGAAGCAGGTGTGTGTGGTGACACACTTCAGGAATCTCAGAGCTCTGGGAGACTGAGGAAAGAGGATTACAAGTTCAACTGATCATGGGAAAATTAGTGAGAGCCTCTTTTAAAAAGAAAAAGGAAAAACAAGGCTGGGGATGTGGCTCAGTACAAAAGCCCTAGGTGCAACCCCCAATTGCCCTCTTGAAAATCATTTCTTTGTTTATTTGTTTGCTTGTTTGTTTTTGACACAGCATCTAGCTATGTAGGCCAGGCTGGCCTGAAAATTGTGACATGAGTGCCAGGGTTATAGGTGTGCACCACAATGCACTGTGTCACTACTGCTTTTGTACATTGATTGTGTGCAACTTTGTGAATTCATTTTTCAGTTCTAACAGTTTTTTAGTGGAGCATTTACTACATATTAATCTGTATCATCAGCAAACAGATAATTTCACTTCTACATTTTTTTTTTTTGAGTCTTTTTGATTCTTTTTATTGCCTGATGGCTCTGGATGACTCTTCCAGTATAATACTGGATCAGGTCTACATTTCACTGATTTTTTTTTCACTTATTTTTAATCTAGAACATTTATCCCGTCATCTTTGTTTGCCTGCTTGTTCTTCATGGCATTGAATCATGAAGACCACATACAGACATTGAGTCGTATAAAGCAAATAAGAAAAGAAAATTAGTGTAGGGCAAATTAGGAGATACTTTGAGAGGAAAAGAGAAAATCTCTAACTAGGGAAAGAAACTGTAACAAAGTAGAACTGACACTATCAATACCAACTCACAATTTCAAAACTCCGTTATTTCTTAGCTGGGCGTGGTGGTGAATGTCTGTAATACTGGCCCTTGAGAGGCTGAGGCACAAAGTTCAGGACTTTAGCATCAGCCTGGGAAATTGAGCAACTTAGCAAGACCCTTTCTCAAAATAAAAAAATGAAAAATGCTAAGGACGTTATTCATTGCAAAGGCCCCAGGTTCAATTTCCAGGATGGCAAAATAAATAAAGTAAAAAATAAAATTAAAATGACATTATTTCTTACCTTTGTTTGCTAAAATAGTCTAGAAGCAATGACACTGCAGTAGTAGCATTGCGTATACTTGGTGCTCGAATTTTGATTTCTAAATACTAGTCTCCACTAAAAGGAATCATTTTCTTTTAATTGGAAAAATAGGTGATTCCAGGTCTCAAACAAGGAAAATCCAAAGTGATCATAGCATGTCTTGTGGTGGCCCTGAAACTAGGTTTCCTCATTTTTAATGTTAGCTCTAAAGGGCCGGGGATTTAGCTCAGTGGCTCCACCAAAAGTGTTAATCCTTGGCAGGAGACTGTTTTGGCCTTTATTAGAGCATTTTTCCTTGTCTTTTCATTGCTACTTCAGTGCTCAGCTCAAATAAAACTTTCACAACAATTCTTAGGCCAGCTCCCTTGTTATATACTCTCCGCTGCACACTATGTCAGACCAATGTATCTGCGGCTTTAACGAATTCAATCAACTGCGCATCAAAAATACTTGAAAAAAATTGTGTCTGTGCCGAGGGAGTGAAAAGCTAGGGATAACAGTGTCCCCTGCCCCCAGTCTCCCTCAAAGGGGTAGATGCAGTCAAAGGCATCAGGTTTTTACATTTTTTTCTTTCGTTGTGTTTTGTTTGGATAGAGGATTTAAACATTCTCTAGATTCATTCAGCCTGTTGCTTCCTTTCTTAATTGGGCCAATTTATGGCCTCTAGTGCTGGGTGTGGTGGAGGAAGGAGTATAAATCTGCCCCAGGACTGTTGACACTGGGACAGTCCTTATCTCAGGGCTAGGCTCCTATTCCTTACTTGTTTAATTGAGTCAATTTATGGCCTTTTAGTGAGGTGTCTGGTAGGGAAGAGGTGTCAATCTAGACAAGAAATGTTGGCGTGATGCTGTCTTGGGTGACTTCAGCTAAGTCCTTGCATTTTTTAAATGAAAAGTACAATTCTTACCTATGATTTCCTTATCTCTTTCCTACCTATCTTTGATTCCTTCTACCCCACATTACTATCTCAGGGGTGTATTAACTCTCCAAGCTGTGTCACAACTTAGTTCTCAGGGATCTTGATCACCTTTCTCTCCCACAAGGCATCACACTGTTCCGTTGCATGGATGAGGCCATGCTGATTGGACCAAGTGAGCAGGAGGAGGTTGCAACCACTCCGGACTTGAGGGTAAGGCATTTGAGAGCCAGAGGATGGGAAGTAAATCCAAATAAAATTCAAGGTCCATCTACCTCAGTGATATTTCTAGGAGTCCAGTGGTGTGGGGCATGCTTATCTCTTTTAAGACAAAGGATAAGTTGTTGAATCTGGCTCCTCTAACAACCCAAAAAAGGCACAATGCTTAGTGGGCCTATTCAGAATTTGGGATCAGCACATCCCTCAGTTGGGTGTGTTACTTCAGTCCATGTACTGAGTGACTCAGGAGGCTGTTAGTTTTTTGTTTGTTTGTTTGTTTTGTTTTGGAACCAGGGATCCAACTCAGAACCTTGCGCTTGCCAGGCAGGTGGTGGAATCACTGAGCTAAATCCCCGGCCCCTAGGAGGCTGCTAGTTTTTGAGTGGGGCCCAGAACAAGAGGACTGCAACAGGTCCAGGGTGGTGTGCAGGCTGCTCTGCCACTGGGGCCACGTGACACAGCAGATCCAATGGTACTTGAGGTGTCAGTGTCAGGTAGGGATGCTGTTTGGAGTCTATGGCAGGCCCCCAGAGGTGCATTGCACTGGAGGCCCTTAGGGGTTTGGAGTGAGGCTCTGCTGTCATCTGCAGACAACTACTCTCTCTTAGAAAAACAGCTCTCGGCCTGCTACTGGGCCATAGTGGAAACTGAATGCTTGACCATGGAACACCAGGTCACCATGTGACCTGAGCTGCCCATCATGAACTAGGTGCCGTCTGACCCAACAAGTCATAAAGTTGGATGTGCACAGCAACTGTCCATCATTAAAGGGAAGTTGTATAGACCTGACGGGGCCCAAGCAGGTCTGAAAGACACACGTTAAGTTACATGATGCAGTTGTTCAAATGCCCATGACCCTACTCCTGGTATACTGCCTTCTGTCTCCCATGTGCCTATGCCTCATGAGGTGTACCATATGCTCAGCTGACAGAGGCAGCGAAGACAAAGACCTGGCTCACAGATGGCTCTGCACATTATGCAGTTACCACCCACAAGTGGATAGCTGAAGCATTATAGGCCCTTTCCAGGACATCCCTGAAACACAGTGGTGAAAGGAAATCTTCACAATGGGCAGGACTTTGGTCAGTGCACCTGGCCATACATTTTCTTGGGAAAAAATGGCCAGATGTGTAATATATACCAATTCATGGGCTGTGGCCTATGGTCTGGCTAGGTGGTCAGGAACTTGGAAGGATCATGACTGGAAAATTAGTAACAAAGATGTTTGGGGAAGAGATACGTGGATAGACCTCTCCATAGGGCAGAGGATGTAAAAATATTTGTGTACCATGTAAATGCTCACCAAAAAGTGACCTCAGTAGAAGAGGACTTCAATAATCAAGTGGATAGGATGACTCATTCTGTGGATGGTGGTCAATTATTTTCTCAGCCACCCCTGTCATTGTCCAATGGGCTCTGAACAAAGTGCCTGTGGTGGCAGGGATGTAGGTTATGCGTGGGCTCAGCTACATTGACTTTCACTCACAGAGGCTGGCCTGACTGCAGCCACTGCTGAATGCCCAGTATACCATCAGCACAGACCAATACTGAGTCCCCGATGTGGCACCATTCTCCAGGGTAATCAGCCTGTGACTTGGTGACAGGTTGATTATATTTGACCACTTCCATCATGGAAAGAACAGCGCCTTTTCTTTATTGGCATAGACACTTATTCTGGGGGTAGATTTGCCTTCTCTGCACATAATACTTTTGCCAAAACTACCATCCATGCACTTACAGAATGCCTTAAACACCATCACGGTATTCCACACAGCATTTCTTCTGACCAAGAAATGCACTTCATAGCCAAAGCAATGGTCTCATGCTCATGAAATTCACTGGTTATCGGGGACCCCCAATGAAGCCCCTGACCCCCGATTAGGTATGTGATGTGGAATGAAGGCAAAGGTAGATGGTAAATGAGATGAGGCCTGGGAGGTCAGAGCTTCTAGTGAGCAGAGACCCAGAACCTGCGGACTTGCCAGTATTTATTGCGCACAAAGCAGAAGGGGCATACGGTCAGGTATGTGGGGTGAAGATCAGAGGGCCTGATGTGAGTGAGGCCTAGCAAAAGCGGAACAAAGCATTCTTGCAAGAAGTGAATCTTAGGTTAATGGGAACTTGTTCTTTCCCTTAGATTAATATTAACTTTTTATAAAGGAGGAGCAAGAATCATGGGGTCTTCAGCTGTGATGCTATCAGCTAATACAGGTGCCCTGGTGTCCTTGACTTGGGTTGGTCTTGGCCATGGCCATTCGCACGTAGAGCTCTCTTTCTGTGTGCCAGCTGCCGCCATTAGGCTGTGCACTTACGACCAGCTCTGAATTATAGGTAAAGCCAATTTTGATTAGCCAATTGAATATGATCAAAGCCTGCCCACCACATCTTCAGGGGGTCTCCTTCAACTGGTCTTATCATATTCCCCACCATCGAGAAGCAGCTGGGTTGCAAACTGTAAAGGTGTTTTGTTTTGTTTTGTTTTGTTTTTGGTACCAGGGATCAAACTTGGAACCTTGAGCTTGACAGGCAGGTGATGGAACCACTGAGCTAAATCCACGGCCCTGTAATGGTCTTTTGAAGATGCAGTTACAGTGCCAGCTAGGTGGCAATACCTTGCAGGGCTGGGGCAAAAGTCTCCAGAAAGCTGTATATGCTTTGAATCAGCATCCACTCTATGGTACTCTGCCTCCCATAGCCAGATGCATGGGTCCAGGAATCGAGAGGTGGAAGCGGGAATGGTACCACTCACCATTACCCACAGTGACCCGCCGGCCAAACTTTTGCTTCCTGTTCCTGCGACCTTATGCTTACCTAATCTATGTCTTAGCTCCAGAGGGGTGAAGGCTTGTATCAGGAAGCACAACAATGGTTCCAATGAACTAATCTTAAGACCCTCCCCTGGTCATTCTGGGCTCCCCACACCTCTGAGTAAATGAACCAAAAGGGGGTTATGGCATTGGCTGTCATGGCCGATCGAGACTACAAAGGGGATACTGGACGATTAGTCCACAGTAGAGGGAACAAAACACATATTTAGAGTGCAGGAGATCCCTTTGTTGTCTCACAGTATTACCATGCCCTGTTATTAAGGTTCATGGGAAACTACAAGCCAGTGCAGTCAGGATGACAATTGGCCCAGAACCTTCAGAAATAAATGTATGGGTTACCACACCGGATGGAAAATCCAAGGCCTGCTGAGGTGCTTGCTGAAGGCCTAGGGAATACAGAATGGGTACTAAAAGTTATAAATACCAGCTATGACTGCATGAGCAGTTACAGAAATGAGGAGTATAACTGTCATATATACACATCTATTAAGCAGGTGTTTTGTTTTGTTTTGTTTCTTTGTAGCAAAATGTTGATCGACAATACTGGTTCTTAACTATTGTTAAACCTATCTATCATCTACCTATCTGTCTGTCTGTCTATCTATCATGTATCTATTTTTTGAGACAGGGTTTTGCTCTGTAGTTCAGGCTGGCCTTGAGCTCACTTTGTAGCCCACGCTACCCTCAAATTCACAGCCATCCTCATAGATCAGCCTCCCAAGTGCTGCGATTACAGAAGTGTGCCACCATGTCTTGCCCTAAACATGCATTATAATATTTATGTTAGGGGATGTCAAGAGAAGAGTAAGCATCACCAAAAGGAAAACTATGTCTTCTATCCTGGGGAGCAAATTAATGGATTTTCACATGTATGCAGGATAGTTTTATCGTGCTAGGCATAATGATAAACTTGCTATTGTATTTGGAGGTTAAGTATGGTTTAAGGAGATGTGACTGGTATAAAGTTGACCAGGGTGGATTGTGACAGTTAACTGTGGTGTGTCAACTTGACTTGCGTGAGAACTGCCTAACAGATTAGCAAAGCTCCACGTGTGTCTGGATGATTGACATGCAGGCCACAAACTGAGGAGGGAAGACCCGCCCTGGTTGTGGGTGGCACCAACCAATCATCTTGTCCCCCAGGAAAAGAAGAAGGAAGTCTTCCTAGTCTCACCTCGGAGGAGCTCTTGTCTTTGCCATCACCTGTGGATATTCATCTCCACTTCCTTCAGACTTCCAATGCAGACCCGGTAGCTTTCTGACAGGAACTCACACTGGACTCTGCAGTGAGCTCTGGGCCTTCAACTTTCAACTGCATCCTCTGGCTCTCCAGCACACAGACAGCCATTTTGTATTCTTCACCCCGGACTCCACAGGCAGCCATTGCAACCGACTGGAAATCCTTTACATAATCATCGCTGTGATATGATGTGAGATAGTACATCTGTTCCTCTAGTAAACCCTAACTGGTCCACAAGTGGATATTAAAAAGTACACTGAATGCTTGTCTTCTTAAAATTTTCTTACAAAAACAAAACAAAACAAAAATACTCTTACAGTAAGAGAAACATTGCCATTATTTGCCCTCAAGATACTTTTCGATCATGCCTCATAAAGGATTCTTATGAGAATAGGAGACTCTGTAGATAATTTGGAGAGTATCGCCACCTTCGCAATATTATGAGGTGTGATCAAAACACACAGGGAATGGTTTAAATTTTTCAAAAATGCATTATAGTAAAACACAGATTTCCTTTAATCCCTCTTAAAGTACTTTCCCTTGCTTTGGACACACTTATCCTGTTTTGCTTGCTGTTCTCTGAAGCATCTCTGAAGTCCTCTTTTATGTCTTTGCGAGGTGGTGGAACCTGCTGCTGCATGCTGCCCAACAGAAAGGCAGCTCAGAGAAACAATGCAGTGCATCCTCATCTGCCTCATCCACGGGGTCTGCACAGTGCCGCTCTGGATCTTCCCTACAGTCAAAAGAACAATGAAAGTAAACATTTTGAATCAATTCAGGATGTTGAGACAGCCACCACAGCACAACTACAGACACTCCAGGAAAAAGACTTCCAGAACTGCTTCAGAAAATGCAAAGATAAGTGTGTTTGAAGCAAGAGGGAATGTTTTGAGGGGTGGATGGCAATGTGTCTTTTTTGAATTGCTACCTGATTTTTCATTAGTGTAAGCTCGCACTACACAGTGATTACATTCATTGTCCGGTGTTGGCATACGTATGTCGCACATCTTGATTCTTTTTACTTCCCTCTTCCCTGATCTCCTTTGGCAATGTGTCTTTTTATTGCAATCAGCTTCTATAAAATTTAAACACTCAATGAATTTCTCTATTACTCTTTCAATGGGAGGATGTGTGTAGGTTCCATACGTATACTAGACCATCATTTATGGGGAACTAGAGCATTTACAAACTTTGCTATCTGTCATATGATACAGCACTCAGAGTGCCAGTGGTGTGTGCAGTAAAAGAATTTACCAAAATCATAGCAAGGAAGAAGAGTTTTCAAGTCAACCATAAGAGTGTGGCAGGAGATTTCCCAGAGAGGGTTGAGCCACATGGGAAGAGTAAGGAGCCTTTGAAGGCTGCTTGAGCTTGAGAAAGTCATAGATAAGTCTTCTAGGCTCCGGAAGGGAAGTTAGCGGTTGTGTTTGAAGCCTGGACTTTAAAATGTAAGAGATGGACCATCTGGCAATGAAACTGGGCTCCACATTTCCTCCCTTACAGACCAGAATGGATTGGTAGTGGAATGGTGGGGTAGGGGCAGAGCTTGCTTGCTTGCTTTCTCTCTCCTTCCTGCCTTCCTGCCTTCCTTCCTTCCTTCCTTCCTGCCTTCCTGCCTTCCTGCCTTCCTGCCTTCCTGCCTTCCTGCCTGCCTGCCTTCCTTCCTGCCTTCCTTCCTGCCTTCCTGCCTGCCTGCCTGCCTGCCTGCCTTCCTGCCTTCCTGCCTTCCTTCCTGCCTTCCTGCCTTCCTGCCTTCCTGCCTGCCTTCCTTCCTTCCTTCCTGCCTTCCTGCCTGCCTGCCTGCCTTCCTGCCTTCCTGCCTTCCTGCCTGCCTTCCTTCCTTCCTGCCTTCCTTCCTGCCTGCCTTCCTGCCTTCCTTCCTTCCTTCCTTCCTTCCTTCCTTCCTTCCTTCCTTCCTGCCTGCCTGCCTGCCTGCCTGCCTGCCTTCCTGCCTTCCTGCCTGCCTGCCTGCCTGCCTTCCTGCCTTCCTGCCTTCCTTCCTGCCTTCCTGCCTTCCTGCCTTCCTTCCTTCCTGCCTGCCTTCCTTCCTGCCTTCCTGCCTTCCTGCCTTCCTGCCTGCCTGCCTTCCTGTCTGCCTGCCTTCCTTCCTTCCTGCCTGCCTTCCTGCCTTCCTTCCTTCCTTCCTGCCTGCCTGCCTGCCTGCCTGCCTGCCTTCCTGCCTTCCTTCCTGCCTTCCTGCCTTCCTGCCTTCCTTCCTTCCTGCCTGCCTTCCTTCCTGCCTTCCTGCCTTCCTGCCTTCCTGCCTGCCTGCCTTCCTGCCTGCCTTCCTGCCTGCCTGCCTTCCTTCCTGCCTTCCTTCCTTCCTTCCTTCCTTCCTTCCTGCCTTCCTGCCTTCCTGCCTTCCTGCCTGCCTGCCTTCCTGCCTGCCTGCCTGCCTTCCTGCCTGCCTGCCTTCCTGCCTGCCTGCCTGCCTGCCTGCCTTCCTTCCTGCCTGCCTTCCTTCCTTCCTTCCTGCCTTCCTGCCTTCCTGCCTTCCTGCCTGCCTGCCTTCCTGTCTGCCTGCCTGCCTTCCTTCCTGCCTTCCTGCCTGCCTGCCTTCCTGCCTGCCTTCCTGCCTGCCTTCCTGCCTTCCTGCCTGCCTTCCTGCCTTCCTTCCTGCCTTCCTGCCTTCCTGCCTTCCTGCCTGCCTGCCTTCCTGCCTGCCTGCCTTCCTGTCTGCCTGCCTGCCTTCCTTCCTGCCTTCCTGCCTGCCTGCCTTCCTGCCTGCCTGCCTTCCTGCCTGCCTGCCTTCTTTCCTTCCTTCCTTTCTTACTTTGTTTCTTCCTTTGTCTATTCCTTTCCCCTTTTTGGAGTTGTTTTCTTGCTGAGTATGGGTGGATGGGGTCCCCAGTGGGCATTGTTGACCACTGACAGGGCCATGGAAGCCCAGAGAATGAGAGGCCATTTTAAGAGTGGAGGGTGGGACAGGTTCTAAGGGAGGAATCTTTGTTGGGTCTTCATCTAGACATAAAACAGATCATTTTCTTTTGCTTTTGCTTTTGCTTTTGTTTTTTAAACAGGTTCTATGAAGTTCAGGCTGCACTTGATCTCACTGTGTATCCCAGGCCAGCCTCCAACTCATGGTGATTCTCCTGCCTCAGACTTCTTCTGCGTGCTGGGATTACAGGCATGCACCACCACACCCAGCCCTGGAGGTGAACTTTTTGAAGGTCAGAGGAGACAAATTTTATTATAAGGTTAAAAATACATGAGCTAGGGCTGGAGATTTAGCTCAGTGGTTCTGCCACCCACCTCACAAGCCCAAGGACTGGAGTTCGATCCCCGTACAATGTATACTATATATTATGTCTCTCTCTCCCTCTCTCTCTCCCTCTCTCTCTCTCTCTCTATATATATGTGTGTGTGTGTGTGTGTGTGTGTGTGTGTGTCTGAAAAGAAGGAGAATGTTATAAGGGTTCCCAATAGAGGAAGGATCTAAGTCATGGAGAATAGGTGGGGCAGTTTTTACGTTGGCCAAAATGTTTTTTGATTTTTGCATATTCTTCTTTTTCTTCCTCCTCCTCCTTCTTTCCCTCCTCCTTTTGTTTTTGTTTTGTTTTATCTTTTGTTTTTGATGGAGATAGAAGCCCACTACATGATTCAGGATGACCTTGATCTCACTATGGAACCCAAGTTGCTTTCAAATTTGCAGTGATCCTCCTCCCTCAGCCTCCCCAGCACTGGGATTACTGGCCTGCACTGTGATAGCCAACCCGACTTCATCTTGTGCCTCAATGCCACTTTGTACCTGTGCTTGAACAAAGTACTTGGACATGAACAAAGGACCCAAAACCGCCACATCCTGCTTGGCAGTAAACTTGATACAGTTTCAGGATGTTTTGTAGCTCACCTAGTGTGTGTGAAACTTCCTTGTATCCCCCACTAACGTGGCATGATTCTGCTTCTGTAAGATTCCGCTTGCTCTCCCCTGAGCCCTCCCCAACTGAAAGCATGATTTAAAAGGAGAAATCAAACTGCTTCCCATTGCTGAGGAATCCTTTCTGGGTGCTAGCACCCCTCAGCTGCCGGCTATAATAAATGGTCTTGAATCTGGCACAGAGTATGCCGCATCTCTATTGTCCGAACTCACTCGTCCACAACAGCACCACCGTATGAGGCTGGCCTGCAGTCATTCAGTCATATATATATATATATGAGATATATATAGAGAGAGATATATATATATATGAGATACATATATATATATGAGATATATATATATGAGATATATATATGAGATATATATATGAGATATATATATATGAGATATATATATATGAGATATATATATATGAGATATATATATGAGCTATATATATAACTTTATTGGTTCATTTTAGGTATACACTATAATGACATTCATCATTGGGAATTTGTACCTTTACATGGTGTATCTTGGTTTTTATTTTTTTCCCCATTCCCTGCCCTCCCATCCACCTGTCCACCCCTCCACCCCTTGCTATTTACAAAGACTTTGTTTCCATTTTTTCCTTTTCTCTCAGTTATATATTTTTATTTCACAAGAGTTAACATAGGTGACAGTTTCATTTACAATAATACAGGGTTCTTTCTTTTGGCACTAAATAGTTTGATGATAATCAATTGTTTGTAACCACAATTGTAAGGGAGTTTAATGACTTGTAATTTTGAGGAGAGTACCTTCTGTGTTTTTAGTAATAGAGAGTGTAGTGAGGATGGTGAGGGTGACTTTATCACAGGCGAGCCTAACTCATGGGGCTATTGTCACCACAGTGTCTCTAGTGTCAGCCACAATCATGTCCAAGCCCCATTTGTGCCTATGAGGGAATGCCTGCAAACCCCAGAAGTCTGGGAAGCTGAGACGGGAGGATTGCAAATTCAAACCCAGCCTAGGCAACTTGGCAAATTAATGAGATCCTCTCTCAAAATAAGCACAAAATTTTTTTGGTACCAGGGATCAAACTTGGGACCTTGTGCTTAGGAGGCTGGTGGTGGAACCACTGAGGTAAATCCCTGGCAGGAAGAAAAATTTTTAAAGGGCAGGGATATAGTTCAGTATGCAGGTCCTGGGTTTAACCCCCAGTAGTGGAAAAAAAGATATAGTTTTTAAATTGATTAATTAAAACTAGAAAACAGCTCTGCCTTTTGTTGTTTCCTAGTGTACAAGGCTTCACTGTGAAGTGTTGAGACAATGTTATGTCCAGATGTGACCCATGTATGTAGAGGAGAGACCTGCTTACGTGTTATGCAAGGGATGTCTGCAGAACTCTGGATATCTCCATGGGTGTATACTTTCAAGAGGCTCGGTTGTTTGAGGCAGGTTCAAACTTGATGTACCCAAGAGGCGTTTAATGAACTATGAGAATCGGATAAAAGCCAAGTTGGTGGTGCATGACTGTAATCCCAGCACTTGGGATGCTGAGGCAGGAGGATTGCCATGAGTTCAAGGCTGGCCTGGGCTATAGAGTGACACCCTGCCTCCAAAAACAAATGAACAAAAAAGTTGGATAGAAATCCCAAGGTGAGTCTTTGGAGTAAGAGACATTTGTTTTAGAAGGAGGTGGCTAAGTTTTGGGAATCGTGAAAACAAAGATGTTGTATGGGCTCACAAGGACTTTTAAAATTAGACAAGAACTTTTACAAGGATGAGTCTCCTGGGAGCAAACAGTATTGGATGATAGTTTGTCAGAAGAGTGAGAGAGGCCTGTAGCGTGGTTCTGATGGTTTTTGATATTGTGCATAGCTGTGGGCAAAGAGTTTGAGACTTCATCTGTCCCAATAATTGTGCAATGGGTGTCACTGCAGTGAAGAGAGTTCTGATGAGAGGTTTGATGGTAGGAGATTTTTGTGGTAGAATTGGATAGTTTAATTTTCATGGGGGTGACCTCGGGTAGGGTGTTGAGCTCTAATTCACAGGCCCTTGTCACCATAGTCTTAAAGGGGGTGAGGGTTGACCACATGGAGGAATGGAGAAGTGGCCCCAGTGGGACCCAGGCCCATGTGGGGCCTGGTGGCAAATCCAGCCGCTTGTCATTTGTTTGCTTGTCATAACACATGGAGTGAACACCAGGGCTTCGCCCTGCATTGTCCAAAGGCTATAGCAAACATCAGAAACAGTAAAACTATGGTTGACATTTTATGTTTTGCTACTCTACTCTCCATGTGCAATATCAAAAACCATCAGAACCTAGGTATGGGGCCAGGGATTTAGCTCAGTGGCAGTGCACGTGCCTCGCAAGCACAAGGTCCTGAGTTCAATCCCTGGTACCAAACAAACAAAACAAATGAACCTAGGTATGAGGCCAGGAAGGAGAACAGCAAAAAGGAGGCTTTTGAGTGTAAGTGGGAGACTTCTGGGAAAATGGCAGAGTGGTGAACAGCAGAGAAACAGCCTCTCTGAGGTTTGGTGTCTAGATGCTGGAATATAGCAACACGAGGAAGAGAAGGAGGGAGGTGGATCTCTGGGACCCAGCAAGGATCTGAATTGCAGCCCAGAGGGAGAGAAATGAAAGGCCAATGAAGAAGAAGGAGGTGGCAAGCGGTGCTTTCTCCCTGACCCCTGGCTCACTGCGTGGGAAGGGTGTCCAAACCTGGGAATGCACAGTGACTACTGGTGACACCAGAGGCCTCCATGGAGAAATGCTTCAGTGGAATGGAGCTGTGGAAGCAGCAGACTACAGTGGCTGGTGAGTTACTAAGGTTCAGATGTCACTCAGGAGAGGACAGTTGGCCAGTAGCCATCTTGGAGAGGGGCCAACTGAGCTTGGAACTCAGAACAACTGCTGGTTCCATCTAGCAGCTCCCAGTGTCAGGGTGAGAAGGAACCGAGTTCAAGTTGGCAGGAGGTCAAGGAGCTGAGTGCAAGCCAGCAGGGAGCCGAGTTCAAGCTGTCAGGAGGCACACAGAGTGTTGCAGGCTGAACAAATTGGGCTCCAGCCTCATGGCCAGAAACCAGCCTGAACTTCAGTGGAACTAAAGGTGTGCACTTGCTGGGATCATCCACTACCCCGCTGTCAATCTATGGCTGGCTTGCTGAGATTAATCAACATGGATCTGGGTTCTGTCTCCCCAATTTGTCTACTGGTGACAGCAGAGACTAGCCTTGAAGCAGACATATTTTTCTCTTATTCTTTTTCTTGTTCTTGTTTTCTTTTTTTCTTGATTGTTTTTATTTTCCTATGAGTGTGAACATTGTGTCTAGTTTTTTCATAGTTGTGTTTTTCATGTTATATTTCTTCCTTCTCTCTTTTTCTTTTGTCCATACCTGTCTTGATTTTTGTCTTTATTTTTATTTTTGCAGTACTGGGGCCTGAATCCAGGGCCTTTGCACTGTGCTGCATCTCTAGCCTTCTTCATTTGAATATAGACCAATTTTTAAGAATATAATTCTGGGGTGAGTCAAAAGGGAAAGGATGCAAGGATACAAGGTATCCGTGATGGGGTCCTACCAAGGTGTGATGCTCACCCAAAACATGTCCCCAGAGGCTGATAAACCTCCTGTTTGTCTGCAAGGGATCTGAGGCATGATTTAAAATGGGGAATCTCTACCACCTGCCTCGCAAGTGCAAGGCCCTGAGTTCAATCTCTGGTCCCCCCAAAAATGGGGACTCTCACTGAGATTAGGGGGCCCCTGACTTGTGAAGTTGAACCCTGTTTCTTTCACTTTGGACCATGTTGGGGCCTGATTGTCCAGCTTTTCAGGCTGATTAACCTTCAAGAAGTGAGCTCATGAATCAAACTTACTGATTGAAACTTACTGAATCAAAGTTACAGATTGCTCAAGAGGGAAAAAGGGGGTACTAGCTATCCCAGAGAAACAGAAGCCCAGCCACCTGTAGGTCTCTTGAACCAGAAAGTCCAGTTGGGAGGGAAGTGGTAGAAGAGAGAAAAAGGAGACTGGGAGAGGAAAAAGATGACTAAGTCCTCACAATGTGTGTGGATTCTTCATGGATGAGCTGTTGATCCCATCTGTGTCACAGGTTGACAGTGAGGAGGTTCCCAGAGGGGAAAAAAGTAGCATCTTACCCTTACAGACTAAGTCAGCCATCGTTTGTCACCCTCAGGTTCCACGAAGGAGTAGCCCCAGTCAGGATGTGTGTTCAGATGGAGAATAAGGCTTTTTGCAAGAGGCAGAGAGGATCTCCCAGGATTGTATCCTTAAGGAGAGTCAGTCATGGCCCAATGGTCATCAGGTCCCATTGGGGCACAGTCCTAGCCAGAGACATTCAGTTGCCCCCACACCAATCAGCTGACCTCTGTCCACTTGATCACCAGGAGGTAGATGACCTGAAGAGGCAAAAAAGAGATCTCCACACAGGACACCAAAGTGCCATGTGATGTAGACCATGGAGGGCCGGTGACATGGGTGGTAGAACAATTTACCAAGGCCAGATCAAGGAAAGAGATCTACTGAGTATACTGCAGGGGACCAATGGCTGAGTTCTCAGAGAGCTGTGCTGTCCAGGCAAAACAGGGAGCTTTTATATGGGGTGGGAAAAGGTGTACATGAGGCTCACAGGCATGGGAAAGTAATATTAGGGAGGATATGGCAAGGCCAAATGTTCTTTGTCTCCTTGAAGGTTGTGGGTGTTGTCCTTATGATGAAGTATGACACTGGAAGTATAAGGAAATAATGGCTACATTTATTTCAGGCAGGAATTTTTTTTTAATTCATTAAGTTTATTGCTACATTTTAGGTATACAATATAATGACCTTCATCATTGGGAATTTGTACCTTTACATGATATATCTTGGTTCTTATTTTTTCCCCATTCCCCTGCCCTCCCTCCAACCCCTCCATCCTCCCTATTTACAAAGACTTTGTTTCCATTTTTTTCCTTTTCTCATATTTACATTTACTCCTTTCCCCTACCCGCCCCCCCCCCCCCAATTTTCCCTTCCCCTTTGGACCTTTTCTTCCTATTCACATTATCTATTATATATTTTGATCCTTATTTACACTTCCAGTTTCTCACACCAGAGAAACTATTCAGTATTTGCACATGTGTGTCTTATTTATTTCACTTAAGAGTATCGCCTCAGTGTGCATCCATTTAGCTATAAATTTCTCTAGTTGTTTTTGAAGCCCAGTCTACTTAAAGCTTAAGATATGGGCCATCTGGCCTTGAGAATGGGCTCTACAGTGCCCATGGGAGTCCTGGAACTGACCCCCTTGGACACTGCAGGACAGCTGTACTTCTTAGCAGCACTTTACCAGTTATGTTCTGGGCCAAACAACCCTAAAATGTGAGAAAAATTTAAAAACAAAAGTTTTAGGGGCCAGGGATTTAGCTCAGTGGTGCCACCACCTGCCTCACAAGCACAAGGTCCTGAGTTTGATACCCCGTACCAAAAAAAAGTTTTAAGCTAGGCATGGTAGTACACATTTGTAATCCCAGGTACTTGGGAGGCTAAGGCTGGAGGACCTCAAGTTTAAGACCAGCCTGGACCACTCAGCAAGACTTTATCTCAAAATTTTAAAAAAAGTGCAAAAGAGCTGATTACATAACTCTACACCCCCTGGGTTTGATACTTAGTGTAGGAATAGAAACCCATAGGTAGAGAAAATGAGGGACCGCCTCCCCCCAAGGAGATTTGACAAAGAGTTAAATAGGCCTAACCACCTGCAAAAAGCTGCCAGCTTGCGGACCTACTTCCTCTGCTTATTTGGCAGAAGTTAAAAAAAAAAGAAACCTAACCCTAGAATGTGGAAAGTCCTCAAAGACCCTTCCCCATCCTCCCTATTAATGAGCCAATCAACCAATCAAGTAAGAACGCCCTTAGCCCAGAGACAGGATAGGCCCCTGACTACTAGAAAGTTAACATCTCGAGCCCACCCTCAAGGGTGGCTCTATTTCAGGAACCTCTGCCTGTCTCTCTGAGGGAAGGCAGCTATACTCTTGCATGCTGGCTAGATTAAAGTATAAACCTTGCTTTGACACTTTCTATCTCTACCTGATTCTTCCACAACCTTCTGCATTGTTGAGACAGTCAGGCCCAGGATCCCAGAGACACTCTGCCCATAACATTAGCACCACAAAAATAAACAAAGGTTTTCTCCTTCTAATCCAATGGCCCCCAAAGTTCTGCAAAAACTTTTGTTTAGTTTAGACACTTAGTCAGTGATAAAGGCTGACCATCTTGAACTTTGACAGTTGCCAAACTAGGGGAAAAGTTCTTTAATTTCTCATACTGGGCAATTAATTTCTTATCCTGGATATGACACCATCATTTTTTTTGAAATTTAGATGAAATTCACATAAATATAATGACTCCTTTCAAAGTGAAAATTCAGTGGTGTTTAACACATTCATAATATTTTGTAACTACTCCATCTATCTAATTGCAAAACATTTGCTTTACCTGAAATAAGTCATTAAGCAATTACTATACTTCTGTCCCACCCCTAGTCCCTGGAGACCACCAATCTGCCTTCTGTTCCTAAAGATTTATTTACCTATCCCAGACAGTTCTGTACATAGAATCATGCAACAGGTGTGTGATGGTTGATTGTGTCAACTTTTTTTTGTTTTGGTATGGGGGATCGAACTTGGGTCCTTCCGCTTGCACAGCAGGCAGTGAAACCACTGAGCTAAATCCCCGGCCCTGATTGTGTCAACCTGAGTAAGAAAAGCTCAACTAAGTTGGGTCAGCAATTCCACACCCCAGGGTATAGAAGACCCACCCTAGGGTGGCTTGT
This sequence comes from Heterocephalus glaber, assembly GCF_053883595.1. Lineage (NCBI taxonomy): Eukaryota > Metazoa > Chordata > Mammalia > Rodentia > Bathyergidae > Heterocephalus > Heterocephalus glaber. The sequence goes on along the minus strand of NW_028258444.1, from coordinate 4,846,842 downwards.
TGCCTGGATGGTATAAAGGGGAAATGAAGAAGGACAGATTTGCTTCTGTTTCTTTGGAGGAGATCCAGCTCCTGAGAAGTAGTCATTTTCCAAGGGTTGTCAGTATTAACAATAAATATCCTTGCCAGAAGCATGTATAAGCATCAACCCAGGTATGAAACAAGAAGAAGAAGGAGAAGAAGGAGAAGGAGAGAAAATCAGAAGACACTTAAACAAGATGAAACCCCAGATTTCCAGCTTGCCAAACACAAACAAAAGGTGGCAATGAAGTGGAACAATTCTAAAGCCACCCATCTAGACTTTCCAAAGTGGTAACAATGGAAGTAACAAAGCAGATGAATGGGGGTCTAGAAAAAGCAACTCAGAAATTACTTCTAAGATAACTACAGAGATGCTGACCATAATGAAGGACTTGGTTAGTGACTCTAGAGCAGATATAGATTAAAAAAAAAAGAAGAAGAAGAGCTTAATAAAATGATGGAAACCATGAATGCCCAACATAGGAAAGAAATGAAATCTGAAACAGATTCAAATAGATATTCTGGAGATTAAAAATTCCATTGAAACTACTTGTAGGAGAAGGAGCTAATGTAAAGACAGAATATCAGATATAGAATACAGCATTGCACTTAGTGATCATGAAAAGAACAATTTCTTAAAAATAGCAAGGGACCACTAAAAACCAATCCAACAGCTGTTAGATGATGCAAAGAATAAGATAAAATTTGTCAGAGAGAATGAAAAAGCAAGATATAGTATAAATGATATAAAAAAACCTGTTCACAGAAGTAGTGACACAAAATATCCCAAGCATGAAAAAGAAAATTGACATAAAATAAGTGAGGCATACAGAACTCCAATTAGGCATGATCAAAAGCTAATCTACACCTAGGCATATAGTAGCTACCTTTTCAGAAATTCAACACAACAACAGAATATTAAATGCTGTTAGAGAAAAGAAACAAAACATCTATAAAGGGAAGCCCATCAGAATCACAACAGACTTCTCAACACAAACCCTCAAGTCAAGGAGAGCTTGAAGTGAGGTATTTCAATCCATAAAAGAAAACAAATTCCAACACAGATTGATGTATCCTTCAAAACTATCTTTCAAAATTGATGGAGAAATAAGATACCAGAGGAAATTCATAAACACCAAAGTAGCACTCCAAAGTGCTCTGAAGGATATTGTTTTTCTATTTTTTATTTATTTATTTATTTTTTTGGTACTGGGGATCAAACTCAGGACCTTGCACTTGTGAGGCAGGTGGCGGAACCACTGAGCTAAATTCCCTGCCCTGAAGGATATTCTAGAAAGAGACAACAAGGATTACAACTCCATGAACCCCAACAGAATGAACCTACCAGGCAAGGCAAGAAATTAAACAGAAAAAAAAGGAAGCAAACCATAGGAAAAGAACATGACAGAGATAAGACAATACATATCAGTTATAACCATCAATGTTAATGGTCTCAATTCAACAATAAAAAGAAACAGACTGGCAGAATGGATCAAGAAGCAAGATTCAACAATATGGTGCATAGAAGAAACACATTTAACTCAAAAAGTAATTCATAGACTGAAAAACAATGTTCCATGTGACAGGAACCCAGAGAAAAGCAGAAGTAGCTATTCTATTTGCAGACAAAGTGGATTTCAAGCCAAGACTGATTAAGAGAGACAAAGAAGGTCACTACATCCTTGTAAAGGGAACAATCCAAGAGGAACAGGTGACAATCATAAATATATATGCACCAAATAGCAGTTCACCCGATTATATAAAACAAATATTAACAGACATGAAAAATCATATAAGCACTAATACAGTTGTATTGGAGGACCTCAATACCCCACTGTCACAAATAGACAGATCATCTAGAGAAAAAAATCAACAATGAACTATTAGAACTTAACCAAACTTTTGAACAAATGGACTTAGTGGAATTCTACAGAGTGTTCCACCTCACAAGATCAGAATACACATTCTTCTGAGCTGCACCTGGAACTTTCTCCAAAATAAGACCACATACTACCTCATAGAACATGCTAAAGTAAATGGAAAGGAATTGAAATTATCCTATGCATATTATCAGACCATAGTGCAATGAAATCAATGGCAAAAGAAACCATTAAAATTTCAGAAAAACATGCAAATCCTTCCTGAACAACCAATGGGTCACTAATCAAATAAAAGAAATTAGACAGTTTCTACAGTTAAACAATAATTCCAATAGAAAATACCAAAACTTATGGGATGCAATGAAAATAGTCCTATGAGGGAAAGTATAGCAGTGAATTATCATATCAGAAAAACAGAGTGAGCTAAAATAAACAACTTAATATTGAACCTCAAGCTTCTAGAAAATGAAAAGCATGCCAAGCCCAACAATTTTATGAGGGATGAAATTATAAATATCACAGCAGAAATTAATGCAATGGAGACTATGAAAATAATTCAAAGAATGAATGTATCAAAGCATTGGTTCTTTGAAAGATGAAATAAAATTGACAAGCCCTTAGCCAACCTTATCAAAAAAATTAAAGAAAAGACTCAAATCCATGCAATTAGGAATGAAAAGGAGGAAATTACAATGGATCCTTCAGAAATCCAAAATATCATTGATACCTACACTGAGAACCTGTATTCTAATAAGATGGAAAAGGCAGAAGAAGTGTTTTACTTGATATATATGAATTACCAAACTGGAATCATAAAAAATATAAAAATTCTAAATAACCCCATATCAGTCAATGAAAATGAAGATGTAATTAAAAACCTACCAACAAAGAAAAGCCCAGGCTCTGTCTGATTCACTGCTGAATTCTACAAGAACTTCAGAAAAGAAATAAAACATGTCTGCTTCAAGGCTAGTCTCTGCTGTCACCAGTAGACAAATTGGGGAGACAGAACCCAGATCCATGTTGATTAATCTCAGCAAGCCAGCCATAGATTGACAGCGGGGTAGTGGATGATCCCAGCAAGTGCACACCTTTAGTTCCACTGAAGTTCAGGCTGGTTTCTGGCCATGAGGCTGGAGCCCAATTTGTTCAGCCTGCAACACTCTGTGTGCCTCCTGACAGCTTGAACTCGGCTCCCTGCTGGCTTGCACTCAGCTCCTTGACCTCCTGCCAACTTGAACTCGGTTCCTTCTCACCCTGACACTGGGAGCTGCTAGATGGAACCAGCAGTTGTTCTGAGTTCCAAGCTCAGTTGGCCCCTCTCCAAGATGGCTACTGGCCAACTGTCCTCTCCTGAGTGACATCTGAACCTTAGTAACTCACCAGCCACTGTAGTCTGCTGCTTCCACAGCTCCATTCCACTGAAGCATTTCTCCATGGAGGCCTCTGGTGTCACCAGTAGTCACTGTGCATTCCCAGGTTTGGACACCCTTCCCACGCAGTGAGCCAGGGGTCAGGGAGAAAGCACCGCTTGCCACCTCCTTCTTCTTCATTGGCCTTTCATTTCTCTCCCTCTGGGCTGCAATTCAGATCCTTGCTGGGTCCCAGAGATCCACCTCCCTCCTTCTCTTCCTCGTGTTGCTATATTCCAGCATCTAGACACCAAACCTCAGAGAGGCTGTTTCTCTGCTGTTCACCACTCTGCCATTTTCCCAGAAGTCTCCCACTTACACTCAAAAGCCTCCTTTTTGCTGTTCTCCTTCCTGGCCTCATACCTAGGTTCATTTGTTTTGTTTGTTTGGTACCAGGGATCGAACTCAGGACCTTGTGCTTGCGAGGCACGTGCACTGCCACTGAGCTAAATCCCTGGCCCCATACCTAGGTTCTGATGGTTTTTGATATTGCACATGGAGAGTAGAGTAGCAAAACATAAAATGTCAACCATAGTTTTACTGTTTCTGATGTTTGCTATAGCCTTTGGACAATGCAGGGCGAAGCCCTGGTGTTCACTCCATGTGTTATGACAAGCAAACAAATGACAAGCGGCTGGATTTGCCACCAGGCCCCACATGGGCCTGGGTCCCACTGGGGCCACTTCTCCATTCCTCCATGTGGTCAACCCTCACCCCCTTTAAGACTATGGTGACAAGGGCCTGTGAATTAGAGCTCAACACCCTACCCGAGGTCACCCCCATGAAAATTAAACTATCCAATTCTACCACAAAAATCTCCTACCATCAAACCTCTCATCAGAACTCTCTTCACTGCAGTGACACCCATTGCACAATTATTGGGACAGATGAAGTCTCAAACTCTTTGCCCACAGCTATGCACAATATCAAAAACCATCAGAACCACGCTACAGGCCTCTCTCACTCTTCTGACAAACTATCATCCAATACTGTTTGCTCCCAGGAGACTCATCCTTGTAAAAGTTCTTGTCTAATTTTAAAAGTCCTTGTGAGCCCATACAACATCTTTGTTTTCACGATTCCCAAAACTTAGCCACCTCCTTCTAAAACAAATGTCTCTTACTCCAAAGACTCACCTTGGGATTTCTATCCAACTTTTTTGTTCATTTGTTTTTGGAGGCAGGGTGTCACTCTATAGCCCAGGCCAGCCTTGAACTCATGGCAATCCTCCTGCCTCAGCATCCCAAGTGCTGGGATTACAGTCATGCACCACCAACTTGGCTTTTATCCGATTCTCATAGTTCATTAAACGCCTCTTGGGTACATCAAGTTTGAACCTGCCTCAAACAACCGAGCCTCTTGAAAGTATACACCCATGGAGATATCCAGAGTTCTGCAGACATCCCTTGCATAACACGTAAGCAGGTCTCTCCTCTACATACATGGGTCACATCTGGACATAACATTGTCTCAACACTTCACAGTGAAGCCTTGTACACTAGGAAACAACAAAAGGCAGAGCTGTTTTCTAGTTTTAATTAATCAATTTAAAAACTATATCTTTTTTTCCACTACTGGGGGTTAAACCCAGGACCTGCATACTGAACTATATCCCTGCCCTTTAAAAATTTTTCTTCCTGCCAGGGATTTACCTCAGTGGTTCCACCACCAGCCTCCTAAGCACAAGGTCCCAAGTTTGATCCCTGGTACCAAAAAAATTTTGTGCTTATTTTGAGAGAGGATCTCATTAATTTGCCAAGTTGCCTAGGCTGGGTTTGAATTTGCAATCCTCCCGTCTCAGCTTCCCAGACTTCTGGGGTTTGCAGGCATTCCCTCATAGGCACAAATGGGGCTTGGACATGATTGTGGCTGACACTAGAGACACTGTGGTGACAATAGCCCCATGAGTTAGGCTCGCCTGTGATAAAGTCACCCTCACCATCCTCACTACACTCTCTATTACTAAAAACACAGAAGGTACTCTCCTCAAAATTACAAGTCATTAAACTCCCTTACAATTGTGGTTACAAACAATTGATTATCATCAAACTATTTAGTGCCAAAAGAAAGAACCCTGTATTATTGTAAATGAAACTGTCACCTATGTTAACTCTTGTGAAATAAAAATATATAACTGAGAGAAAAGGAAAAAATGGAAACAAAGTCTTTGTAAATAGCAAGGGGTGGAGGGGTGGACAGGTGGATGGGAGGGCAGGGAATGGGGAAAAAAATAAAAACCAAGATACACCATGTAAAGGTACAAATTCCCAATGATGAATGTCATTATAGTGTATACCTAAAATGAACCAATAAAGTTATATATATAGCTCATATATATATCTCATATATATATATCTCATATATATATATCTCATATATATATATCTCATATATATATCTCATATATATATCTCATATATATATATCTCATATATATATATGTATCTCATATATATATATATCTCTCTCTATATATATCTCATATATATATATATATGACTGAATGACTGCAGGCCAGCCTCATACGGTGGTGCTGTTGTGGACGAGTGAGTTCGGACAATAGAGATGCGGCATACTCTGTGCCAGATTCAAGACCATTTATTATAGCCGGCAGCTGAGGGGTGCTAGCACCCAGAAAGGATTCCTCAGCAATGGGAAGCAGTTTGATTTCTCCTTTTAAATCATGCTTTCAGTTGGGGAGGGCTCAGGGGAGAGCAAGCGGAATCTTACAGAAGCAGAATCATGCCACGTTAGTGGGGGATACAAGGAAGTTTCACACACACTAGGTGAGCTACAAAACATCCTGAAACTGTATCAAGTTTACTGCCAAGCAGGATGTGGCGGTTTTGGGTCCTTTGTTCATGTCCAAGTACTTTGTTCAAGCACAGGTACAAAGTGGCATTGAGGCACAAGATGAAGTCGGGTTGGCTATCACAGTGCAGGCCAGTAATCCCAGTGCTGGGGAGGCTGAGGGAGGAGGATCACTGCAAATTTGAAAGCAACTTGGGTTCCATAGTGAGATCAAGGTCATCCTGAATCATGTAGTGGGCTTCTATCTCCATCAAAAACAAAAGATAAAACAAAACAAAAACAAAAGGAGGAGGGAAAGAAGGAGGAGGAGGAAGAAAAAGAAGAATATGCAAAAATCAAAAAACATTTTGGCCAACGTAAAAACTGCCCCACCTATTCTCCATGACTTAGATCCTTCCTCTATTGGGAACCCTTATAACATTCTCCTTCTTTTCAGACACACACACACACACACACACACACACACACACACACACACATAGAGAGAGAGAGAGAGAGAGAGGGAGAGAGAGAGGGAGAGAGAGACATAATATATAGTATACATTGTACGGGGATCGAACTCCAGTCCTTGGGCTTGTGAGGTGGGTGGCAGAACCACTGAGCTAAATCTCCAGCCCTAGCTCATGTATTTTTAACCTTATAATAAAATTTGTCTCCTCTGACCTTCAAAAAGTTCACCTCCAGGGCTGGGTGTGGTGGTGCATGCCTGTAATCCCAGCACGCAGAAGAAGTCTGAGGCAGGAGAATCACCATGAGTTGGAGGCTGGCCTGGGATACACAGTGAGATCAAGTGCAGCCTGAACTTCATAGAACCTGTTTAAAAAACAAAAGCAAAAGCAAAAGCAAAAGAAAATGATCTGTTTTATGTCTAGATGAAGACCCAACAAAGATTCCTCCCTTAGAACCTGTCCCACCCTCCACTCTTAAAATGGCCTCTCATTCTCTGGGCTTCCATGGCCCTGTCAGTGGTCAACAATGCCCACTGGGGACCCCATCCACCCATACTCAGCAAGAAAACAACTCCAAAAAGGGGAAAGGAATAGACAAAGGAAGAAACAAAGTAAGAAAGGAAGGAAGGAAAGAAGGCAGGCAGGCAGGAAGGCAGGCAGGCAGGAAGGCAGGCAGGCAGGAAGGCAGGAAGGAAGGCAGGCAGGCAGACAGGAAGGCAGGCAGGCAGGAAGGCAGGCAGGCAGGAAGGCAGGAAGGCAGGAAGGCAGGAAGGAAGGCAGGAAGGCAGGCAGGAAGGAAGGCAGGCAGGCAGGAAGGCAGGCAGGAAGGCAGGCAGGCAGGAAGGCAGGCAGGCAGGCAGGAAGGCAGGCAGGCAGGAAGGCAGGAAGGCAGGAAGGCAGGAAGGAAGGAAGGAAGGAAGGAAGGAAGGCAGGAAGGAAGGCAGGCAGGCAGGAAGGCAGGCAGGAAGGCAGGAAGGCAGGCAGGCAGGCAGGCAGGAAGGCAGGAAGGCAGGAAGGCAGGAAGGAAGGCAGGCAGGAAGGAAGGAAGGCAGGAAGGCAGGAAGGCAGGAAGGAAGGCAGGAAGGCAGGAAGGCAGGCAGGCAGGCAGGCAGGCAGGAAGGCAGGAAGGAAGGAAGGAAGGCAGGAAGGCAGGCAGGCAGGCAGGAAGGAAGGAAGGAAGGAAGGAAGGCAGGCAGACAGGAAGGCAGGCAGGCAGGAAGGCAGGAAGGCAGGAAGGCAGGCAGGAAGGAAGGAAGGCAGGAAGGCAGGAAGGCAGGAAGGAAGGCAGGAAGGCAGGAAGGCAGGCAGGCAGGCAGGCAGGAAGGCAGGCAGACAGGAAGGCAGGCAGGCAGGAAGGAAGGAAGGAAGGAAGGAAGGCAGGAAGGCAGGCAGGAAGGAAGGCAGGAAGGAAGGAAGGCAGGCAGGAAGGCAGGAAGGCAGGAAGGCAGGCAGGCAGGAAGGCAAGAAGGAAGGAAGGAAGGCAGGCAGGAAGGCAGGAAGGCAGGAAGGCAGGAAGGAAGGCAGGAAGGCAGGAAGGCAGGCAGGCAGGCAGGAAGGCAGGAAGGAAGGCAGGCAGGCAGGAAGGCACGAAGGAAGGAAGGAAGGCAGGAAAGCAGGCAGGAAGGAAGGCAGGAAGGAAGGCAGGCAGGCAGGAAGGCAGGAAGGCAGGAAGGCAGGAAGGCAGGCAGGAAGGAAGGAAGGAAGGAAGGAAGGCAGGAAGGCAGGAAGGAGAGAGAAAGCAAGCAAGCAAGCTCTGCCCCTATCCCACCATTCCACTACCAATCCATTCTGGTCTGTAAGGGAGGAAATGTGGAGCCCAGTTTCATTGCCAGATGGTCCATCTCTTACATTTTAAAGTCCAGGCTTCAAACACAACCGCTAACTTCCCTTCCTGAGCCTAGAAGACTTATCTATGACTTTCTCAAGCTCAAGCAGCCTTCAAAGGCTCCTTACTCTTCCCATGTGGCTCAACCCTCTCTGGGAAATCTCCTGCCACACTCTTATGGTTGACTTGAAAACTCTTCTTCCTTGCTATGATTTTGGTAAATTCTTTTACTGCACACACCACTGGCACTCTGAGTGCTGTATCATGTGACAGATAGCAAAGTTTGTAAATGCTCTAGTTCCCCATAAATGATGGTCTAGTATACGTATGGAACCTACACACATCCTCCCATTGAAAGAGTAATAGAGAAATTCATTGAGTGTTTAAATTTTATAGAAGCTGATTGCAATAAAAAGACACATTGCCAAAGGAGATCAGGGAAGAGGGAAGTAAAAAGAATCAAGATGTGCGACATACGTATGCCAACACCGGACAATGAATGTAATCACTGTGTAGTGCGAGCTTACACTAATGAAAAATCAGGTAGCAATTCAAAAAAGACACATTGCCATCCACCCCTCAAAACATTCCCTCTTGCTTCAAACACACTTATCTTTGCATTTTCTGAAGCAGTTCTGGAAGTCTTCTTCCTGGAGTGTCTGTAGTTGTGCTGTGGTGGCTGTCTCAACATCCTGAATTGATTCAAAATGTTTACTTTCATTGTTCTTTTGACTGTAGGGAAGATCCAGAGCGGCACTGTGCAGACCCCGTGGATGAGGCAGATGAGGATGCACTGCATTGTTTCTCTGAGCTGCCTTTCTGTTGGGCAGCATGCAGCAGCAGGTTCCACCACCTCGCAAAGACATAAAAGAGGACTTCAGAGATGCTTCAGAGAACAGCAAGCAAAACAGGATAAGTGTGTCCAAAGCAAGGGAAAGTACTTTAAGAGGGATTAAAGGAAATCTGTGTTTTACTATAATGCATTTTTGAAAAATTTAAACCATTCCCTGTGTGTTTTGATCACACCTCATAATATTGTGAAGGTGGCGATACTCTCCAAATTATCTACAGAGTCTCCTATTCTCATAAGAATCCTTTATGAGGCATGATCGAAAAGTATCTTGAGGGCGAATAATGGCAATGTTTCTCTTACTGTAAGAGTATTTTTGTTTTGTTTTGTTTTTGTAAGAAAATTTTAAGAAGACAAGCATTCAGTGTACTTTTTAATATCCACTTGTGGACCAGTTAGGGTTTACTAGAGGAACAGATGTACTGTCTCACATCATATCACAGCGATGATTATGTAAAGGATTTCCAGTCGGTTGCAATGGCTGCCTGTGGAGTCCGGGGTGAAGAATACAAAATGGCTGTCTGTGTGCTGGAGAGCCAGAGGATGCAGTTGAAAGTTGAAGGCCCAGAGCTCACTGCAGAGTCCAGTGTGAGTTCCTGTCAGAAAGCTACCGGGTCTGCATTGGAAGTCTGAAGGAAGTGGAGATGAATATCCACAGGTGATGGCAAAGACAAGAGCTCCTCCGAGGTGAGACTAGGAAGACTTCCTTCTTCTTTTCCTGGGGGACAAGATGATTGGTTGGTGCCACCCACAACCAGGGCGGGTCTTCCCTCCTCAGTTTGTGGCCTGCATGTCAATCATCCAGACACACGTGGAGCTTTGCTAATCTGTTAGGCAGTTCTCACGCAAGTCAAGTTGACACACCACAGTTAACTGTCACAATCCACCCTGGTCAACTTTATACCAGTCACATCTCCTTAAACCATACTTAACCTCCAAATACAATAGCAAGTTTATCATTATGCCTAGCATGATAAAACTATCCTGCATACATGTGAAAATCCATTAATTTGCTCCCCAGGATAGAAGACATAGTTTTCCTTTTGGTGATGCTTACTCTTCTCTTGATATCCCCTAACATAAATATTATAATGCATGTTTAGGGCAAGACATGGTGGCACACTTCTGTAATCGCAGCACTTGGGAGGCTGATCTATGAGGATGGCTGTGAATTTGAGGGTAGCGTGGGCTACAAAGTGAGCTCAAGGCCAGCCTGAACTACAGAGCAAAACCCTGTCTCAAAAAATAGATACATGATAGATAGACAGACAGACAGATAGGTAGATGATAGATAGGTTTAACAATAGTTAAGAACCAGTATTGTCGATCAACATTTTGCTACAAAGAAACAAAACAAAACAAAACACCTGCTTAATAGATGTGTATATATGACAGTTATACTCCTCATTTCTGTAACTGCTCATGCAGTCATAGCTGGTATTTATAACTTTTAGTACCCATTCTGTATTCCCTAGGCCTTCAGCAAGCACCTCAGCAGGCCTTGGATTTTCCATCCGGTGTGGTAACCCATACATTTATTTCTGAAGGTTCTGGGCCAATTGTCATCCTGACTGCACTGGCTTGTAGTTTCCCATGAACCTTAATAACAGGGCATGGTAATACTGTGAGACAACAAAGGGATCTCCTGCACTCTAAATATGTGTTTTGTTCCCTCCACTGTGGACTAATCGTCCAGTATCCCCTTTGTAGTCTCGATCGGCCATGACAGCCAATGCCATAACCCCCTTTTGGTTCATTTACTCAGAGGTGTGGGGAGCCCAGAATGACCAGGGGAGGGTCTTAAGATTAGTTCATTGGAACCATTGTTGTGCTTCCTGATACAAGCCTTCACCCCTCTGGAGCTAAGACATAGATTAGGTAAGCATAAGGTCGCAGGAACAGGAAGCAAAAGTTTGGCCGGCGGGTCACTGTGGGTAATGGTGAGTGGTACCATTCCCGCTTCCACCTCTCGATTCCTGGACCCATGCATCTGGCTATGGGAGGCAGAGTACCATAGAGTGGATGCTGATTCAAAGCATATACAGCTTTTTGGAGACTTTTGCCCCAGCCCTGCAAGGTATTGCCACCTAGCTGGCACTGTAACTGCATCTTCAAAAGACCATTACAGGGCCGTGGATTTAGCTCAGTGGTTCCACCACCTGCTTGTCAAGCGCAAGGTTCCAAGTTTGATCCCTGGTACCAAAAACAAAACAAAACAAAACAAAACACCTTTACAGTTTGCAACCCAGCTGCTTCTCGATGGTGGGGAATATGATAAGACCAGTTGAAGGAGACCCCCTGAAGATGTGGTGGGCAGGCTTTGATCATATTCAATTGGCTAATCAAAATTGGCTTTACCTATAATTCAGAGCTGGTCGTAAGTGCACAGCCTAATGGCGGCAGCTGGCACACAGAAAGAGAGCTCTACGTGCGAATGGCCATGGCCAAGACCAACCCAAGTCAAGGACACCAGGGCACCTGTATTAGCTGATAGCATCACAGCTGAAGACCCCATGATTCTTGCTCCTCCTTTATAAAAAGTTAATATTAATCTAAGGGAAAGAACAAGTTCCCATTAACCTAAGATTCACTTCTTGCAAGAATGCTTTGTTCCGCTTTTGCTAGGCCTCACTCACATCAGCCCCTCTGATCTTCACCCCACATACCTGACCGTATGCCCCTTCTGCTTTGTGCGCAATAAATACTGGCAAGTCCGCAGGTTCTGGGTCTCTGCTCACTAGAAGCTCTGACCTCCCAGGCCTCATCTCATTTACCATCTACCTTTGCCTTCATTCCACATCACATACCTAATCGGGGGTCAGGGGCTTCATTGGGGGTCCCCGATAACCAGTGAATTTCATGAGCATGAGACCATTGCTTTGGCTATGAAGTGCATTTCTTGGTCAGAAGAAATGCTGTGTGGAATACCGTGATGGTGTTTAAGGCATTCTGTAAGTGCATGGATGGTAGTTTTGGCAAAAGTATTATGTGCAGAGAAGGCAAATCTACCCCCAGAATAAGTGTCTATGCCAATAAAGAAAAGGCGCTGTTCTTTCCATGATGGAAGTGGTCAAATATAATCAACCTGTCACCAAGTCACAGGCTGATTACCCTGGAGAATGGTGCCACATCGGGGACTCAGTATTGGTCTGTGCTGATGGTATACTGGGCATTCAGCAGTGGCTGCAGTCAGGCCAGCCTCTGTGAGTGAAAGTCAATGTAGCTGAGCCCACGCATAACCTACATCCCTGCCACCACAGGCACTTTGTTCAGAGCCCATTGGACAATGACAGGGGTGGCTGAGAAAATAATTGACCACCATCCACAGAATGAGTCATCCTATCCACTTGATTATTGAAGTCCTCTTCTACTGAGGTCACTTTTTGGTGAGCATTTACATGGTACACAAATATTTTTACATCCTCTGCCCTATGGAGAGGTCTATCCACATATCTCTTCCCCAAACATCTTTGTTACTAATTTTCCAGTCATGATCCTTCCAAGTTCCTGACCACCTAGCCAGACCATAGGCCACAGCCCATGAATTGGTATATATTACACATCTGGCCATTTTTTCCCAAGAAAATGTATGGCCAGGTGCACTGACCAAAGTCCTGCCCATTGTGAAGATTTCCTTTCACCACTGTGTTTCAGGGATGTCCTGGAAAGGGCCTATAATGCTTCAGCTATCCACTTGTGGGTGGTAACTGCATAATGTGCAGAGCCATCTGTGAGCCAGGTCTTTGTCTTCGCTGCCTCTGTCAGCTGAGCATATGGTACACCCCATGAGGCATAGGCACATGGGAGACAGAAGGCAGTATACCAGGAGTAGGGTCATGGGCATTTGAACAACTGCATCATGTAACTTAACGTGTGTCTTTCAGACCTGCTTGGGCCCCGTCAGGTCTATACAACTTCCCTTTAATGATGGACAGTTGCTGTGCACATCCAACTTTATGACTTGTTGGGTCAGACGGCACCTAGTTCATGATGGGCAGCTCAGGTCACATGGTGACCTGGTGTTCCATGGTCAAGCATTCAGTTTCCACTATGGCCCAGTAGCAGGCCGAGAGCTGTTTTTCTAAGAGAGAGTAGTTGTCTGCAGATGACAGCAGAGCCTCACTCCAAACCCCTAAGGGCCTCCAGTGCAATGCACCTCTGGGGGCCTGCCATAGACTCCAAACAGCATCCCTACCTGACACTGACACCTCAAGTACCATTGGATCTGCTGTGTTACGTGGCCCCAGTGGCAGAGCAGCCTGCACACCACCCTGGACCTGTTGCAGTCCTCTTGTTCTGGGCCCCACTCAAAAACTAGCAGCCTCCTAGGGGCCGGGGATTTAGCTCAGTGATTCCACCACCTGCCTGGCAAGCGCAAGGTTCTGAGTTGGATCCCTGGTTCCAAAACAAAACAAACAAACAAACAAAAAACTAACAGCCTCCTGAGTCACTCAGTACATGGACTGAAGTAACACACCCAACTGAGGGATGTGCTGATCCCAAATTCTGAATAGGCCCACTAAGCATTGTGCCTTTTTTGGGTTGTTAGAGGAGCCAGATTCAACAACTTATCCTTTGTCTTAAAAGAGATAAGCATGCCCCACACCACTGGACTCCTAGAAATATCACTGAGGTAGATGGACCTTGAATTTTATTTGGATTTACTTCCCATCCTCTGGCTCTCAAATGCCTTACCCTCAAGTCCGGAGTGGTTGCAACCTCCTCCTGCTCACTTGGTCCAATCAGCATGGCCTCATCCATGCAACGGAACAGTGTGATGCCTTGTGGGAGAGAAAGGTGATCAAGATCCCTGAGAACTAAGTTGTGACACAGCTTGGAGAGTTAATACACCCCTGAGATAGTAATGTGGGGTAGAAGGAATCAAAGATAGGTAGGAAAGAGATAAGGAAATCATAGGTAAGAATTGTACTTTTCATTTAAAAAATGCAAGGACTTAGCTGAAGTCACCCAAGACAGCATCACGCCAACATTTCTTGTCTAGATTGACACCTCTTCCCTACCAGACACCTCACTAAAAGGCCATAAATTGACTCAATTAAACAAGTAAGGAATAGGAGCCTAGCCCTGAGATAAGGACTGTCCCAGTGTCAACAGTCCTGGGGCAGATTTATACTCCTTCCTCCACCACACCCAGCACTAGAGGCCATAAATTGGCCCAATTAAGAAAGGAAGCAACAGGCTGAATGAATCTAGAGAATGTTTAAATCCTCTATCCAAACAAAACACAACGAAAGAAAAAAATGTAAAAACCTGATGCCTTTGACTGCATCTACCCCTTTGAGGGAGACTGGGGGCAGGGGACACTGTTATCCCTAGCTTTTCACTCCCTCGGCACAGACACAATTTTTTTCAAGTATTTTTGATGCGCAGTTGATTGAATTCGTTAAAGCCGCAGATACATTGGTCTGACATAGTGTGCAGCGGAGAGTATATAACAAGGGAGCTGGCCTAAGAATTGTTGTGAAAGTTTTATTTGAGCTGAGCACTGAAGTAGCAATGAAAAGACAAGGAAAAATGCTCTAATAAAGGCCAAAACAGTCTCCTGCCAAGGATTAACACTTTTGGTGGAGCCACTGAGCTAAATCCCCGGCCCTTTAGAGCTAACATTAAAAATGAGGAAACCTAGTTTCAGGGCCACCACAAGACATGCTATGATCACTTTGGATTTTCCTTGTTTGAGACCTGGAATCACCTATTTTTCCAATTAAAAGAAAATGATTCCTTTTAGTGGAGACTAGTATTTAGAAATCAAAATTCGAGCACCAAGTATACGCAATGCTACTACTGCAGTGTCATTGCTTCTAGACTATTTTAGCAAACAAAGGTAAGAAATAATGTCATTTTAATTTTATTTTTTACTTTATTTATTTTGCCATCCTGGAAATTGAACCTGGGGCCTTTGCAATGAATAACGTCCTTAGCATTTTTCATTTTTTTATTTTGAGAAAGGGTCTTGCTAAGTTGCTCAATTTCCCAGGCTGATGCTAAAGTCCTGAACTTTGTGCCTCAGCCTCTCAAGGGCCAGTATTACAGACATTCACCACCACGCCCAGCTAAGAAATAACGGAGTTTTGAAATTGTGAGTTGGTATTGATAGTGTCAGTTCTACTTTGTTACAGTTTCTTTCCCTAGTTAGAGATTTTCTCTTTTCCTCTCAAAGTATCTCCTAATTTGCCCTACACTAATTTTCTTTTCTTATTTGCTTTATACGACTCAATGTCTGTATGTGGTCTTCATGATTCAATGCCATGAAGAACAAGCAGGCAAACAAAGATGACGGGATAAATGTTCTAGATTAAAAATAAGTGAAAAAAAAATCAGTGAAATGTAGACCTGATCCAGTATTATACTGGAAGAGTCATCCAGAGCCATCAGGCAATAAAAAGAATCAAAAAGACTCAAAAAAAAAAAATGTAGAAGTGAAATTATCTGTTTGCTGATGATACAGATTAATATGTAGTAAATGCTCCACTAAAAATCTGTTAGAACTGAAAAATGAATTCACAAAGTTGCACACAATCAATGTACAAAAGCAGTAGTGACACAGTGCATTGTGGTGCACACCTATAACCCTGGCACTCATGTCACAATTTTCAGGCCAGCCTGGCCTACATAGCTAGATGCTGTGTCAAAAACAAACAAGCAAACAAATAAACAAAGAAATGATTTTCAAGAGGGCAATTGGGGGTTGCACCTAGGGCTTTTGTACTGAGCCACATCCCCAGCCTTGTTTTTCCTTTTTCTTTTTAAAAGAGGCTCTCACTAATTTTCCCATGATCAGTTGAACTTGTAATCCTCTTTCCTCAGTCTCCCAGAGCTCTGAGATTCCTGAAGTGTGTCACCACACACACCTGCTTCAGTAGTGTTTCTATATGCTAACAATGACCCATCCAAAAAAGAAATGAAGAGAATAAATTCTGCCCAGCAGCTGCAAGTACATGGTCAGAGCCCTAGGACCACCACCACCACCACCACCACCACTCCCCCAAACAAGAAAATTTCTTTGAAGCCTCACATGGTGGTATGTACCTATAATCCAAGGTGCTCAGGAGGGTGAAGCAGGGGGATCTCTTCAGCCCACGAGTTTGACACCAGCATGGACAACATAGCAAGAGTCCGTCTTTTAAAAAAGAGACAGAGATCTACAGATTGTGAATGTGAATGAGAGCTAACAACTGATTATCAAAATTATAAATCCACCATAATTTGGGGGTAAATAAATAAAGTACTCTGGATGAATAAAGGCTTAGGTGTAGACAATAACTCTGTTTTTAAAAATGCAGTATTTGGAGACATCAAGGAAAATGGCAGAGTGGTGGGTGGCAACACCTCAGCCTCTCTGAGATGTGGAATGCAGACACTGGAAAATGAAAACTTGGGGGAGAAAAGAAAAGAAAAGAGAAGCAGATGTCCAGAGACCAGGAAGGATCTGCAGGAAAATTAAAACCTACAGAGAAACTGAGGAGATAGAACACAGTGTGGCGAAAGGGAGGGAGAGTTTGTACTTTCTCTCTGTGGCGCAGGCCATGGTCACAATCTCGCTGCTTGACCCAGCTCCAGTGAAACCGAGACTATGGCTGAAAGCACGGCTCTTTGTCCTTTGCTTTCGCTTTCCGCGGTAGTGATTCCCTCGGTGCTGTACTCCCCGGGAAATCACTGAAAGGATAAAAGTCAGTACTTCGGAAATGGTTACTAGGCCGAGATTACAGGAAGAAACTGTAAATCCATTTACAGAAAAGCCCCTCACTCATACCTCCATGACTAGTGGGGACGTGACATCCATAGGCCCTGACTGCACAAAGGGGGATTGGGACATCAACAAATTCATGATGCAGTTATGGCTCTTGGAAATGCTGGGTACTTCCAAGACGCAGACAAATGGTGAGGCCCTGACTACTTTAAGCCCAGAAATATTTGCAGCAAAACAGGGATCTCAGTCCTTAGAAAATAAAGGAAAGTATGGGCCTCTCCCAATGGCTGACATAAACCTTAAATGCTAAGAAGTCTTAGAATAAACTATTTCAAACCCTAAAAATAAAAACACTTAAAGGTCATTATGTATCCTTCAAAGTTTATGGAGAAATAAGGTATTTGTACAACAAGGACCATATCAAGAAATTCATGACCATCAAACCAGCTTTCCATAAAAATGTTAACCATATGCTAGAGAGACAATGAAGCCAACAATGGCACTAACTAGGATGAATGAATATACCTGGCACAATGAGCAGCTAAGGGAATGGAAAGAAAAATGAAATCAGCAACTGGAAAATAATGCAATGATGGGAATAAATCAATATCTTTCAGTAACACCTCTCAATGTGAATTGTCTCAAAATCTCAATCGAAAGACATAGATTGGCAGAATGGATCAAAAAATAAAACCTAAAGACATATACTATACAAGAAACCTTTTTTTTTTCTTTATTTCTATTTGGTACCAGGGATTGAATTCCGGTCCTTGTGCTTGTGGGACAGGCAGCAGAACCACTGAGCTAAATCCCCAGCCCCAGGAAACACATTTAATTAAAAAAGAAATTCATAAAGTAAAAATCAATAGATGGAAAACAATATTCCATGCAACAAGAACCTGGTAAAAAGCAGGAGTAGTAGACATCCTAACTTCACATAAAGTGGATTTCAAGCCAAAACTCATCAAAAGAGACAAAGAAGGTCACTAAATATTGGTTAAGGGAACAATTCAACAAGAAGCAATAACAATTATAAATATATACGCACCGCATACTGGCACATCCAACTTCATAAACAAGCACTAACAGCCATGTAAAATCAGATAAACACCAATACAGTAGTAACAAGGGCCCTGAGTATACCATTGTTACAAATAGATAGATTAGCTAGACAAATAATCAACACAGAAATGTCAGAGTTGAACCAAACCTGTAAACAAGTGAATAGATAACTATAGAGAGTTCCTTCCAACAGCAACATAATACACATTTTTCTCAGCAGCACATGGGACTTTCTTGAAAATAGACCTCATACTAGCCCATAAAGCATGCTTAAGCAAATACAAAAGAATCAAAGTTATCCCATGTGTATTATCAGAATATACTGCAATGAATCTAGAGATCAGTGGCAAAACAAACCACAGAAAAAAACTTTGTAAACACATGGAAATTGAATAATCAATGGGTCACAGATGAAATTAAAGAAGAAATCCGACAGTTTTAACAATCAAACAATAATACTGTTCCAGAATCTTGGAAAGAAATGCACAGAGACACAGAATTTGGGTAAAATAACAAAGGCTTTACTTGCAAGCAGGTGGAACCACCAGAAAACTGGTCTGGTCAGAGTCCCCGCTGCATTCTTTGTCCATCACCTTTTATACTTTTGTTAGTCATTATCTCATCCCTAGTGGTCTTTGTTGAGCAAATAAAATTCTGATTTCTGCTTAATGGTTAAACACAGGTGGTTTCTGTCACTGATTACAGTCCTAAACACATGACAGTTAAGGCACATATATCACAGTTTGTTTAGGGATTGCCACTTTGTTCTTCAGAGCTAAGATGTTATTTATAGTGGTGCTATAGATCAAAGGAGGTACACAACCTTCACTTTAAACAACAAAAGCAATAGGCTAAGGCAAGCTTTTAAAGGGATACCCTACCTATTTTGCTTCTGCTACTACTTTAATAGCTAATCTACTAAATTTACTTTAAAACTTTTCTCTATCAATACCAGTAAGACATACTAGAACCTATGGAACACAAAAAAGCAGTCCTAAGAGGGAAATTTATAGCAGTGAATTCCCACATAAGAAAAATAGAGCAAGCTCAGATAATTTGACAGTGTACCTCAAGGTTCCAGAAAAACAACAATCCAAATCCAAAGCTAGTATAAGAAAGGAAATTATAAAGATCAGAGCAGAAATTAATGAAATTGAGACTAAACAATACAAAAAGGAAGTAAAGAGTTGTTTGTTTAAAATAAGTAAACTAAGGGCCAGGGATTTAGCTCAGTGGTTCTGCTGCCTGCCTCACAAGCTCAAGGACCTGAGTTTGATCCCCAGTACTAAAAAATAATAAAAAATAAATAAATAAAATAAAATAAGTAAAATGGACAAATCCTTAGCTAATCTCATCAAAATAAGGAAAGAAAAGACTCAAATTCATGCAATTAGAAATAAAAGAGGATGGGGCTGGGGATTTAGCTCAGTGGTTCTGCTGCCTGCCTCGCAGGCACAAGGAGCTGAGTTTGATCCCTGGTACTAAAAAAAAAAGAAATATAGAAATAAAAGAGGTAAAATCACAACAGATTCTGTGGAAATCCAGAAGATCATTAATAAACACTTTGAGAACCTATACTCCAATAAAATGGAAAATTCAGAAGAAAATGGATAGATTTCTAGACATATATGAACTATCAAAGCTAAACAAAGAAGATATGAAAATCTTAAATCATCCAATATCAATCAATGAAACTGAAGAATTAATAAGAAAATTAGTAATTAAGAAAAGCCTAGGTCCCAATAGGTTAATTGCTGAATTCTTCAAGAACTTTAGAGAAAGCTTAATGCCCATAATCCTCATGCTCTTTAATGAAATTGAAAGGAATGCAGTACTCCCAAAGTTATTCTTGCAAGCAAGGATCACCCTGATTCCAAAACTAGACAATGACTCAACCAAAATGAGAACTATAGACCAATCTCTTTAATGATCATAGATGCAAAAATCCTCAGTAAGATACTGGCAAGCAGAATGCAGCAAATAATCAAAATGTCAAACAGTATGACCAAGTAGGATTCATTCCAGAGATGCAGGGATGGTATAACATACACAAATAAATAAATGGAATACATTACTTTAACAGAAGCTAGGTCAAAAATCAAATGATTGGGGCTGGGGATTTAGCTCAGTGGTTCCACCACCTGCCTCACAACTGCAAAGTCCTGAATTCGATCCCTGGCACCAAAAAAAAAAAAAAAAATCAAATGATCATCTCAATAGATGCAGAAAAAGCATTTGACAAAGCCCTACATCCATTCATAGTTAAAAATCTGTATAAAATAGGTATATACTATGGCTTGTATCTAGATATCCCCCCAAAGACTCATGGACTAGGGCTTTTCAGATGTGGCTGGATCTAGGGTGTGTGAATGTGGTGGACTAAGGGTGTGTGATATTGGTTAAAGTGTGTGATAGATAAATTAGTCCACTGATTTGTTTAGCATAGATCTGGGTGTGAATAATGGGAAGACCCAACCTGGGTGTGGGTAGCATCACCCAAAAGGCTTGTAACCTGGATGGAATAAAAGAGAAAGGGCTCCTGCTTCTTTGCTGCCTCCTGCCTACCCTGACATAGACTGTTTCTCTTGTGCCATCCCCTCTGCCATACTATTCTACCTTGGAGCCAGCTGACTATGAAGTGAAACCTCTATAAACTGTGAGCTGAAATAAACCTTTCTTCCTTTAACTTGTGGGTGTTGCATATTTTGTTTCAGCAATGAGAAAAGTAACTAAAACAGTATAGAAGGTCTTTATCTCAATCTGATAAAAGCCATCTATGACAAACCAATGGCCAACATCATGTTAAATGGAGAGAAGCTGAAAGCTTTCCCTCTAAAATCAGAATGAGGACAGGACAACAATATCTACTCTCACCACTCCGTTCAACATAGTTCTCAAAACCTTAGTAAGAGCAATTAGACAAGAGAAAGAAATAAAAGAGATATGGACAGGAAAGGAAGATGTTAAATTATCATTGTTTGTAGACATGGTCATACAGAGAAGATCCAAAAAATTCCACCAAAGGATTCTTAGACCTAATAACCAAACCCATTAGCAGAGCAGGATACAAAGTCAATACTGAACACTCAGTAGTGTTCCTGTACACCAATAATAATTTCAGAGAGAGATATTAGGGAAGAAATACATTTCACAATAACATAAAAAATGAAATACTTAGGAATGAACCTAACCAAGAAAGTGAAAGACCTAAATAGTGAAAACTGAAGTTCTCTGGAAAAGAAGACTAAAGGGAGCATCAGAAAATGGAATGATATATATCCCCTGTTCCTGTATAGGCAGGACCAATACAGTCAAAATGGCCATACCTCCCAATCTATTACACAGATACACAATCCCAATCAAAATAATGATAGCATTCTTAACAGAATTGGGGAAATCAATCCTAAAATTCATATGGCACCAGAAGAGGCATCACAATCCCAGACCTCAAGTTATATTAAAGAGCTATAGTAATAAAAACAGCTTGGTAAACCAAGTGTGGTGGCACCATCCTATTATCTCAGCACTTAAGAAGCTGAAGCAGGAGGATCAGCAGTGAATGTGAGGCCAGCTTGGGCTACATAACAAGAACCTGTCTCAAAAATAAACAAACAAACAAGAAAACAGTATGGTATTGGGGGAAAAAACAGACTTATGAATCACCAGAACAGAAGAGACCATGCAAAACCATCTTTAGGCACACTCAGCTACCTTATCTTTAACAAAGGGCCCAAATATTTTCACTGGAGAAAAGATAGCTTATCTAAAAAATGGTGCTGTGGCCGGGGATTTAGTTCAGTGGTTCTGCTGCCTGCCTCACAAGCACAAGGTCCCAAGTTTGATCCCCAGTACCAAAAAACAAAAACAAAAACAAAAAACAGTGCTGAGACAATTAGTTATCCACCTGCCAAAGATTGAATCTTGACCCATCTCTCTCACACTGCACTAAACTAAAATCAAAATGGATCAAAGTTCTAAGTATTAAATCAGAAAAAATCTGCTGGAAGACAAAATATATAAAACTCTTGAAGACATAGTTATAGGCAAAGACTTCTTGAACAGAACCCCAGTTTCACAAGAAATAATATCAAGAATCAACAAATGCGAATTATCAAATTAAATACTTCTGCACAGCAAATGAAAATCCCAACAGAATCAAGAGACAACCTACAGGCTGAGAAAAATTTTTTTCAGCTACTCCTCAGACAGAGGACTAATATCTACAATATATAAAGAACTTGGACAAATTAGATTCCCAAATTTAAAGACCAAATCAAAAAATGAGCATTTGAAATGAACATACACTTCTCAGAAAAAGAAATACAAATGGGCAATAAATACATAAAAAAAGTGTTCAACACCAGTGACCATTCAAGAAATACAAATTAAAACAATAGTGAAATTCCATCTCACGCCAGAAAGAATGGCTACCATTGAGAAATCAAATAACAAATGCTGGTGAGGCTGCAGGAAAAAAGGAATCCTTATCCATTGATAGTGGGAATGTAAACTAGTAAAACCACTACACTATGGAGATTTCTCAGAAAAACTAAAAATAGAAATTCTTTTTGACCTAGCTTTTGCCTTCTAGGTATGCTTCTAAAAGACTTAAAGATGTCATATTAGAGGGCTCTATGCATACTCGTGTTTACAGCAGCACAATTCTTAATAGGTAAATCTTGGAAGAAGCCTATATGTCCATCCACAGATGAATGGATGAAGAGAATGTGGTACTTACACACAATGGTTTACTACTCTGTCATATAGAAGGATAAAGTTGAGTCATTTGTAGGAAAACAGGTGCACCTTGAGATAATGTTGAGTGAAATCAGACTCACAAGCTTAAATATAACATGTTTTCTCTTATATGAGAAACTCAATATATGAAGTGCAAAACAGACAAACAATAGGAAAAAAAGAAAGAAAGAAATTATTATAATTTGGCATGGCCAATGTATCTAAAAGTGTAACTAGGGCTGGGGATTTACCTCAGTGGTTCCGCCACCTACCTTGCAAGCACAAGGTCCCAAGTTCGATCCCCTGTACCAAAAAGCAAAAACAAAATAAAAGTGTAACTTGATTTAGTATAATTGTTTTATGTGTTTTATACCTTATTTGGTCTGCTAGTCCAGGTGTTAATCTGTGTTTATGATAATGAACTTGATAAAGAAATAGAAAATAAATAAATCTGATGCTGGCAAAAAATAAAAATGCAGGATTCACTTTAGGATGTTTTTAAAAGGTAGATCAATAAAATAGAAATGAGAGCTCTGAATAAAACCCGTGCTTATATGGAAATATAGTTTATGATGGAACAGAATCACAGATTAATGGAGAAAGAATGGCTCCAGAGTAAATAGTACTACATCTAGAATCTCTTTTTTCTTTCTTTTTGTTTTTTTTGGTACCAGGGATCAAACTCAGGACCTGAGCTTTTGAGGCAAGAGCAGAACCACTGAGCTAATCCCCTGCCCAACATCTAGAATCTCAACACTTAGAAGCTGAGGGTGGAGGACTGTGAGTTCAAGGCCAGCCCTGGTGACATAGAGAACTCAAGGCTATCCTGGACTACATAGCGAGGCCCCTTGTCTAAAGGAAAAAAAAGCTTCAGGTACATTAAAACCCTAAATATGAAAAGCAAAATTATAAAACTTTTTGCAGACAAAAATAGGAAAATATTTTAAGATGTTAAAGTAGGGAGGGCCAGGGATTTAGCTCAGTGATTTTGCCACCTGGTGCACAAGAGCAAGGACCTCAGTTCAATACCTGGTACCCAAAAAAAGTTAAAAAAAATAAATAAATAAAGTAGGAAAATATTTTTCAATGTGTGAAAAACACTTAACAGCATATGGCTGACAAATTGAACCACATTGAATTGTGAACATTTATTTTATCAAAAGATACCAAAAAGTAAGTGAAAATATAAGTAAAAAAGAAGATATTACAAGAAGAATTAGCATGAAGATTGTCTTAAAAATTTCTACAAATAAAAAAAGCTACACAGATAAGAGGTTAAAAGGTGTTTCATAGAAGAAACCATGAACATATAAAAAAATGTTCAGCCTGCTAGAAATGAAGGAATCCAAATTAGAAGGACAAAAACACAGCATTTCTGTGCCCTAGTTTGACAGATTGTTGTTGTTGTTTTTGAGACAGGCTCTCATTATGCAGTTTGGGCTGACCTTGAACTCATTATGTAGCCCAGGCTGGCCTTGAACTTGCTGTGATCCTCCTGCCTCAGTTTACTGAGTGCTGGGATTACCGGTATACAGCACCACTCCCGGCAGCAGAAAATTTTAACTAATGAAATTAAGTGTTGGTAAGAATGTAGAGTAATAAAAACTTTCATACAGTGGTGGTGGGAATTGATTGGTACAAGCTCTTTGTGAAGTAATTTCATGTTCAGTTTAACATGCATATATCCTAAAACCTGTAAACCTTCATCCGCATCATGTCCCAAAGTTTTGCACTTGAACACAATGAGATGATACGAGAATATTCTTAGCAATATTTATTGTAATAGCTTCCAATTAAAGACTGTCTAATGTTACTGCTGGGGCATGCTGGGGCACATCTATAATCCCAGATACTTGGAAGGTTGAGGAAGGAGGGTTACAAGTTGAAGCCAGCCTGACAATTTAGTGAGGCTCTGTCTCAAAATAAAAAGGGCTCAGGACACTGAACTCCCTGGCTTCAATCACCAATATTGCAAACCAACAAAAGACCTGTCTAATATTAACTGGCAGTTAGTTTACTTAATGGGCTTGTTAAATTGTGCTATATTTATCAATGGGGCAAAGCAAAATAATCCTGAATACATTACAGATATATCATGTGGATAAATCTCAAAAGCATTATTGCCTGAAAGAAAGTCCCAGAAGAATATATATGGTATGATT
Organism: Heterocephalus glaber; assembly: GCF_053883595.1. Classification (NCBI taxonomy): domain Eukaryota; kingdom Metazoa; phylum Chordata; class Mammalia; order Rodentia; family Bathyergidae; genus Heterocephalus; species Heterocephalus glaber. The sequence goes on along the minus strand of NW_028258444.1, from coordinate 4,821,923 downwards.
GAATTTATATTATGCTTAAAACAAGATGAGAAATGTACATTGTTTAGGAATACATTTATACTATAAAGAAACAAAAATAAGATAAAATTTATAGGAGAGAAATATACATACTAAGTGAAGCATTTAGAAAGACTTTACATACTTGTGACCATATGACCCTATTTGTCTGGGAAAATCCTGACTTGTACTTCTTCTCATGGCATTTACCAACTTCCTACAGGGTCAGGTGAAAAATCAAAACAAAAAAAAACAGAGTCAAATCACCGAGTGGTGTGGAGGTTGTCAGGACTTGCCAGATAGTTGTGGATTTTATGGCTGTAGAGTGGTACCAACATGCCTAGTTTTATGTTCAGGCATTTTGTTCAGCATTTTCCTTTTTATATCCTTTTTAGCCATTATTTCATCCTTAGTGGTCTTTGATGTGTAAATACAATTCCAGTTCCTATTTACAAGTCACAGACACAAGATAGGCACATATACATTGTAAATTCACCCAGCCATTGCAACTTTGTTAGGTTAATGAAGTTACTGGTTAAAGAGTCAGATTACTGTCACCTTAAACCAGGAGAGTTACAGGAAAAGCAAATCTTAAAGGAACACATAACTTATTTTGCTTTTACAACTACCTTAATATTCAATCTACTAAGTTATCTAAAACCTTTCCCTTTCAGGTTATAAGTGCCCCAGGTATAAGAAAAGGGGTTGGAATATTGTGATAAGGTACAGTAAGAGGAAGAGAACTGAGAAATTTAAGACACTCAAAAGAAGCCATGTCAGTGTTTGATAAGAGAAGTCAAATCTGGGTGGGAGTCAAGTTAGAAGGCAGGTAGATTGGAAAAATACAGAATATTAAGATCAGTCAATCAATGAGTTGAAAAAATGAAGGTGTGAGAATATCTATATACTGAATATCTTACTGAGAGCTTACCATGGGCTAAAAACTGTGGTAGGCATTGGAGATCAGTCAAAACAGGTATAGGTTTCTCCTTCTGGATTCAATAGGACCTGAGAGTAATCAGGTAGTAAGCACTTGAATAAACAAAATTAGAATGTTAATAAAGAATAAGGTAGAAAAGACTAAGATGATGATGTTTAAGGACGATGGAAGGAATCCAACCACCACCATCCTAGGTTGATCAGTTTAAGCTTCTCCCATCCTCTTCTGCTTTCATGTCTGCTAAAGATGCATAATCATGGGTTACCAGATAGCCACAGCTCCTTTTCACTGAACTTTTCCCCTCACCCCACCCCCCACCCCACTTTATGCTCACAACCCTACAATGGACCTCATAGCCTGGAGAGTCACAAGTCTGGTCTAAGGACCAGGGTGGTCCCTCTAGCTTTGTTCTGAATAAACCTGTCCTAACTGTTGATCTCTGTTATCTTTGTTACTCCTTTCTCCTAGCAACTACTCAAATAAAACATCTAACCTGGGGCCTGGAATTTAGTTCAGTGTTTGCACTGCCTGCCTCACAAGCACAAGGTCCCAAGTTTGATCACAGGTATCAAAAAAAGAAAAAAACATCTAACCTAATCAGAAAAGTCAAGGAAAGTTTTTCTGAGGAAAGGACAGTAGATTTGCCTTAATGATGAATAGGACTGTTCATTGAGTAAAGTGATAGACTTTTAATTTGAATCAAAGACCTAGTTAAGACCATTTTAGGCAAAAATACAAGAAAAGAGATCATATTTGGGGAGTGAGATGTTTGAGATTGTGGAGGGGAATAAATGTCAGGTGATTATAAGTTCCAAAGTAATGTTGTTCTTCACAAATAATATGTTACCAGTGTCAAGGATTTATCTCAGTGGTTCTGGGTCCCCACCAATGATAAGCACATCAGTCTGCTGTACAGAATCCAGTGTGATAGTCAGCAGATTCATTCCTACATTGAAATCCTGACCCCAAAGTGCTGGGTGAGCAGGTGGGGCCTTGGGTGGTGACTGAGCAGGACTAGTGCCCTTACATAAGAGGCCACTGAGAAACCCTGCCCATCCACCTTGAGAAGTTCCTCTACAGACTGCTCTGCCCAGGAACCAGGAAGTGGGCCCTCACCAGATGCAGAGCTGACACACCTTGAGCCTTGACTTTCCAGCCTTCAGAAATGCTCTTCATGAGCTCCCCAGCTTGCAGTATTTTGTAATGGCAGCCAAAACAAACCAAGACATTTAACCTGCATTTCTTTTGGGAGTTAGGCTTAAGGAACTGAAAGAGGTGGTGGTAGGGAGGAAGAGACACAGTCAGCTTTATTATTTCCTCTACCACAGTGACATGAGCTTCAGCTTTCATTCTACGTCTTCCACCTACCCCATCTCCTCTGCCCCCAACATTCCCCTGCACCTCTACTTCACCTGCCTCCAGTCCCTCACTTGACCAACAGTGTCTCAGAGCCAGTGAAGGCCCAAACATGTGTCTCCCTGCCCAGCCTGGTGTGACAGGTGCCACTGTCCCTGTCTGGCCCTCCTGTACCAGTCACCAAAGAAAGGTTCAGCTGAGGGAACAAATGCAGGCTCCTTCTCATAGGCTCCCAGGCTCTCTTGGTGCTTCTACTATGTAGGAGACATCCCTGCCCAGTATTAGCAGGCTATGAGTGGCACATGCCTCTTGCCTTCCCTAATTCAGCTATACTATTTTATATTAAGAGCCAGGCTAAATCCCTGTGTGACTCAAATGGGCATGTCAGGTAGCAGAGTTGGGCTAGTATTGCTCCTTTGCTAAGGGCTGTCACCAAGGCCTAAGTCCTGGTCTGTGGAGTGGCAGGGTCCTGCTGAATTATGTGTGGCTGAGGTCAGTGTGACCCCAATTAAAATCCTTTCCCCTGAATTATGGATTCTCACTGACTTTGTGGGATGCTTGCTAATTGCGCCTGGTCCCAGTACTGGTTTGTTCTATCCTAGCAAGATAAACAGTGCCTACTCCCTAACAGCCCTGCCTGGCGCCATCCTGCCAGGTGTTCAGCAGTAATTCACTAGATGTCCTCAAAGCTCCCTAGCTCTCTATTCCTTCTCTTGATTGTATTCAATAAACACTGTATTGCTTTGGGGCTTTTGTCTTTGTTGCCTAGAGCAGCAATGATCTGGACCCAAGACTCAGCTTCACTATAAGTCTCAAGTTCTGTCCATTCTTTAACCTTTCACTGGTGCTGTGGTGGCTCATAGGAAGCTGGGATCTACTGCAGGGGACTCCAGTAATGTCCATTCCCCCTGACTGGTACACTACTGAAGTCTTCTCCCTCCACCTTGGGAGGGAGAGAAGGGCCACACAGCCAAAAGCAGCCCTGGCCAGCTCTCCCCTCTCCTGGGAACTCCCTTTTTATATGGACTGGAGTGGAGGGGTTGAAAGGGTCACCAAAGAAGTAAGGGGCACACATATGTTCAAGCAGCAAGCTTTATTGGGGCAGCAGTCTGCAGCCTGCCGGGCTGACTCACAAAAGGGAGACCAGCAGCACCATGAGTTGAGCTGGAGGTTTATATGGGCTTTTTGCATGTGGGAGAGCATGTAGTCCTTTGATGGGGGTGGGTGATTGTGGTTAGGGCATATAGCAACAAATTTTGGTTGGGGGATGGAGTAACAGGCCCCAGGATGTCCTTATCTTATGGGAACATTTGATCATGAAACCAGGGGGGCAGAAAAGCCCCTAACTAGGCAGGCGGCCATTAACTAGGAGGGGTCAAGCCTTAGTTATGCAGAAGTTCCCTGTTTGCTGTTATGGGAGGAGAAGGGGGGCCCTTGTTCTTTCGGGGGTTGCAGGGTTTTGGAATACCTAACAGGGGTTGATTGCTGGTACAGACACAGCTCATGCTGTCTGCCAGCATTCCAAGGCAGCATTTACCCCAGGGATGGGTAGTTCTCTTTAAAACTTCCCTGTCTTTGTTCTGTTTTGCCTCAGGTTTTGTCATTAATTCCTGATTCAAAGTCATTTACCAGCACCTGGGTGGTAAACCTGTAACAGGTGACACAAAGACCTTCAAAGACAACTGAAAAAGGACTCTCACTTGTCCCTTATTAAGACTCAGTTAGAGGCCGGGATTTAGCTCAGTGGCACTGCACCTGTCTCTGTTGTGCCCAGATCGTGGAGTCCCAAAGACCACCAGGAGGCCGATTCTGATGTTAGCACATGAGGGTCATTTATTCAAGCTCGAGCAGGGGCTCTCAACTGTCACCGATGCAGCGGGTCAAGATTGAGAGCCCTGAGTTTCAAATTAGCAGGGTTTTTATAGAAGTTACATCAAGGTTAGGGGTTTCTACTTAGCAGCTATGTGATTGGTTAACATTTTAGCAAGCATGAAGTGTATATTTTTGATTGGCTAGGTCTATTGGGGGTCGAGGGGGATTACATGTAGGTTTTTGCAAGGGAGAAAGGGGCAAAGGTTAATGGCTGACTGTCACATACTGATGGTTAGCAGATCCACTGACTAATGGTCACGTCTATCTTGTGTGGATAGTCAGTCCATTAACTGCTTATCTTATAGATAGTGTGCCTGGGATGCTCTTTCTCTGGATACACAGATGGCTGGGTAATAACCTTAGGAATTTGGCCTCGTTTTAGATTGTGTCTTTTTGTCCCTGGGCAAGCACATTTTAACCCTTAGCTTACAAGAACAATAGAGACAAGGTGAATTTTAGCAAGATGGAGTCACTGTGGGCCTCACATTCCCCCCTTCACAGGATGGTATGGAGGACCAATCATGGGCCTCTGTGGGCCAACTCTATTAGGCCTGTCAACACTGGCTGGGCTGGCTGGTATTGGGACCTGAGTACCATCAGCTGTACAGAGTTAATGTGTTCTCTGACGAATGAGACCAGTTTGTTAAGTATGTAGGACCCAAGCATCAACAATAGCACCAGAATGAGTAAGGGGCCTATCAGAGTGGAGATTAGGGTAGTCAGCCATGGGGAGGAATTAAACCAGGATTCAAACCAATTTTGAGCCTCGTTTCCATTCTCGTTTTCATTTAGCAATACCTTCTCTGACTTTGGCCATAGATTCTTTGACCACTCCTGAGTGGTCTATATAAAAACAGCATTCTTCACCTAGGGCGACACAAAGTCCTCCCTGTTGTAGAAAGATTAAATCTAGTCCCCTCTGATTTTGGAGGACCATTTCTGCCAGGGAGGTTAGAGACTCTTGCAAGTGGGAGATGGAGTTTTCTAGTCTCTCAATATCTATATCTATGGCCGCTCTTAAATCATGGTAATGTTTATTTTGTAACGCTAATGATGAAATTCCTGTACCTGTTCCAGCTAGTCCTAAGCCTAAGAGGACTGTCAGAGTGATTGCTGTTACAGGTTCTCACTTAACCTTGGCTGGGGTCTCAGTCAGGGGACCGAGGATGTCTTTTTCTGAGTAATATAAGAGCCTAGGGACCAACTGTACCAGTACACAGAAATCTTTAGTCCACTTAAGCACCTCTCCATGTACACAGGGGGTGAGTCCAGAGGAGCAAGCCCACCATCTGTCGGAAGGGGGAACAAGGTATTTTCTCAACCTAGACTGATAGGTTTTGCCACAAAGGCATCGGTGAGAGGTTGGGATACTGCCAACACAAGTCCCTTGTCCAGTTACTGACTGTAGGGTCAGTCTGGCTGTTCCTTTTTGTTGCCATCTACACTGAGTTGGACTGTCCGATCTAGTGAAATTGCCCAGATACATTATTGCCTCATAATAAGGGGGCTTGATATCATAGCATAACCAGCAGAACTGGGTGAGATCCGGCCTAGAAGCATTTAGGGCCTTAAAGGTGTGAACCATCAGCCCCAAAAGGGAGTCTTGGTCTTGGTTGGCTTTTTCAGCCTGGGTGACAGTTTGAACAGAGGGCAGGAGCGTAGGTACAGAGGGCAGGAGCGTAGGTACAGAGGTCAGATCTGGTATCTGCATGGGGGTCTTTGGAGGCACGGACGAGATTTTCTGAGGAAGGGGTTTGGTGGGTCAAGGAGGAGCTAAGGGGACTAGCGCCAAATTTGGCCCAGTGGGCTGGGGAGATTTTATGACGAGTGGCTCCTTGAGTCTTACAGTGAACAGTAACCTGCTGTCAAAACCATCTTGATATAGGTGGAGTCCCCATGTCCAGCCCGATTCCCACCTGATATATTTTTTACCTTGGTCAGTAAATGAAAGTCTTATTGGGTTACAAAGGAATCCTGTACACGATCTGCTAAAAGTTGCAACACTATCGCTACTGAGGCCAGTGGGTCCAGGGACTCTTTTTAATGAGATTAAATCATCTCTGATGGGTGGAGTCCACGAGACAGTACCTGTGGACTCACATCCCCATGTCGCACAATAGAACTTGTCAGGTCCCCCACATTTGTCTATTTGAGACTGCGTGCGCCCCTCTCCTGGGCAAACATAAAGGGGAGTACTCTGTAGGATGTTTCTTTCAAGGGGATGGCTGCACCCAGGGTCAAGTCTCAGAGGGGCCATGGGTATTGGGGCCATGGGCAGGGATATCTTATTATTACATTGGCCAATGCCTTTTTTACATATTGGCTCTCCCCCAGGCCCGATTTCCCAATTCCCGGTGTTCCAAGTCCCTGCGGCGAGCAGACACAGATCAAAGTCTAGGTTTGGCCACCAGGTCAGTGGTGGGGCCACTTTGGATGAGCTGTTAACAATGTTACCTGTGGATGTGCTAATGATCATCCAAGTCAGGGTTAGGGGAGTGTGTGGGCTCTGCCCTCCCAATATTGGTGTCAAGAGTACAGTTACCACAATCATGATCGTCGATGACGCAGCTTGAGCTTGAGGGGGTTGTCGCGGTCCTTGGACACTTGCCATGATGGGATGTATTCTTCTATAATGGTGTGTGAATCTGCAGGGCGGACGTGAGTGTGATGTACCCACGAGGCGATCCCGTCAACTTTGAGAGCAGTGGGCGTGGTCAGGACAGTGACGTAGGGTCCTTTCCAATGAGGCTCAAGGTCTTTCTGCCGATGTGTTCAGACAAAGACCCAATCTCCTGGTCGAAAGCGATGGGGCTCGGGAGGTGGTCCGGACTCGTACAGGGCCTTTAACTGGGGCCAGATGTCCTTGTGAACATGTTGGAGGTTTCTTAAAGAAGATAATAATTCTTGATCATCAAGTTCAAATTTAGTAAGCACTTCTGACTGGAGGTTAGGAATAATAGGAGGGGGTCTCCCAAACATAATTTCAAAGGGTGTTATCCCTAATTTATAGGGAGAGTTGCGTACCCTATAGAGAGCAAAGGGGAGGAGAGTCACCCAGTCACTGCCAGTCTCTATGGTTAATTTAGTTAAGGTCTCTTTTAGGGTCCTGTTCATCCTTTCTACCTGTCCTGAACTTTGGGGTCTGTATGCACAATGTAATTTCCAATCTGCCCCCAACATTCATGTTAAACCTTGACTCACCTTAGAGATGAAGGCAGGTCCATTATCTGACCCTAACAGTACCGGGATACCATACCTTGGCAAGATGTCTTCTAGTAACTTTTTAGTCACAACTTGTGCCGTCTCGTGCTTGGTGGGGAAAGCCTCAGTCCATCCTGAAAAAGTATCTACAAAAACTAACAGGTATTTGTAACCATATCTTTCAGGTTTTACCTCGGTAAAGTCCAATTCCCAGTATGTTCCCAGGAGGTTTCCTCTCAGTCTGCTGCCTGGATTGGCTGTGTTATGGGTAGCATTTGTCAATTGACAGGCTTTGCAGGTGGCAATGATACAGTCAATCTTGGAGTGGGCACCTTGGATCTTGATTCTGGCATGTCTCAAGAGGTCTTGCATCTTGCGAGCCCCCATGTGGGTGGATCGGTGCATTTTGGAGAGAACTTGTTCTCCTAGTGCTTCAGGCAAGATGATGCTACAGTCAGCTGATCACCACCACCCTTTGAGGCATTGGGCCATGGGCTGTTGTTTTATCCATTCTAAGTCTGCCTCTGTATATTGGGGAATTTCAGGCAGAATAGCACTCCCTGGGTTGGGCAGCTGAGTGGTCAGTGTCAGGTCGGCCTCTAGGGCTATCTTTTGAGCAATCTGGTTGGCCAAATTATTTCCCCTGGCAACCAGAGTATAGCTCTTCTGGTGTCCGGAGCAGTGGATAATAGCCAATTTCCTTGGCAGCCATAAGGCTGTCAGCAGGGCAAGAATTTCTTCTTTGTTTTTAATAGTCTTTCCCTCAGCCGTTAGCAGCCCCCTTTCTCTATAGATAGCCCCATGTATGTGAGCGGTGGCAAAAGCATACCAGCTGTCTGTATATATGTTTACCTTTTGGCCCTGTCCCAGAGTCAATGCTTTGGTTAGAGCTATAAGCTCCACCCATTGTGCTGAAGTTCCAGTGGGCAGTGGCTCTGCCCAAACGACCTCAGTCTCTGTTACTACAGCTGCCCCGGCATACCTGCAGCCATCCTGTACAAAGCTGCTTCCATCAGTATACCAGGTGTTTTCAGCATCTGGCCACGGCTGGTCTCTCAGGTCAGCTCGAGTCCCATGTACTTGAACCAGAATATCAGCACAGTCATGGAGTGACACTTCTAATTCAGGATCTGGCAGCAACATGGCCGGGTTTAAGGTAGCCGGAGTCTGAAAAATAACTCAGGTTGGGTTTTGGAGCAAGCTCTGGTAGTGGGTTAAGCGGGTGTTACTGAGCCATCGGTCGGGAGGCTGTTTTAGGACTCCCTCAATAGCATGGAGGGTGGTCACGTACAGTTCTTGGCCCAATGTCAACTTGTCAGCATCTTTGACCGTCAGAGCCACTGCCGTGATCATTCTTAAACATGGGGGCCATCCAGACGCGACTGGATCAAGCCTTTTTGATAGGTACACCACTGGGCGGCGCCACGGCCCTATGTACTGAACTAATACTCCTTTAGCGATTCCTCTGTTTTCATCAACATACAGGTGAAAGGGCTTAGTTATGTCGGGCAAGCCCAGTGCGGGTGCTGACAGCAAGGCAGCCTTTATCTGATCAAATGACTTCTGTAATTTTTCAGTCCATTGGAAAGTCTGGTTGTTTTTAGTTGCCTCATAAAGGGGTCTCGCCAATTCTACAAACCCCAGTATCCATAAGCGGCAGAATCCGGCTGACCCCAGGAATTCTCTAACTTTTCTGGGGGAGTCGGGCACAGGTATTTTAAGGACTGTTTCTTTTCTGGCGCCAGACAGCAACCTTTGTCCCTTCTTGAGTATGTAGCCCAAGTAACTCACCTTGGACTTGCAGATTTGAGCTTTCTTGGCTGACACCCGGTACCCCAACTTTCCAATGATAGCCAGGAGCTCTTTAGTTCCCTCAAGGCAGACTTCCTGGGTTTCGGCTGCTATGAGGAGATCATCTACATATTGTAACAGGGTTAACTGGGGGTTTTGAAGGCGGAACTCACCTAAATCTTCATGTAGGGCCTCGTCGAAGATGGTAGGGGAGTTTTTAAATCCCTGAGGCAGCCGGGTCCAAGTTAGCTGTCCGTTGAGACCTTGTTCAGGATTGCTCCATTCGAAGGCGAAGATGTGTTGGCTCTTGGGCACCAGCGGAAGGCTGAAGAAGGCATCTTTCAGGTCCAGGACTGTATACCAGTATTGACACGGTGGCAGGGAACTCAAAAGAGTATAGGGGTTAGGCACTGTGGGGTGAATGTCCATGACTCTTTTATTTACTTCACGGAGGTCCTGTACTGGTTGGTAGTCATTCGAATGTGGCTTTCTTACCGGCAACAAGGGGGTATTCCAGGCCGATTGACAAGGTTTTAATATCCCTTGTGCTAGTAACCTCCTGATATGGGGGGTTATTCCCTGTCGGGCGTCTGGGGACATAGGGTATTGATGGACGTGGACAGGATCTGCTCCAGGCTTTAATTCTATATATATAGGTGGTCTGTGTGCAGCCAGTCCCGTGCCCCCAGTTTCAACCCAGGCCTGTGGGTACATTGTAAGCCATTTATCTATTTCAGGATCTGGTGGAGACAGTCCTTGGTGTAATCAATACTCATCTTCTATGTTTACAGTTAGCACTTGGATCAGTTTGCCTTCTTGGTTAAGAACTTTCGTACCCCCTGGTTGGAAGTGGATCTAAGCTCCCAACTTAGTGAGCAGATCTCTCCTGAGTAAAGGGTATGGGCAATCAGGAATAATCATGAACGAGTGGGTTACCCGGCCCATTCCCAAGTCTACCATTCTTCAGGTAGTCCATGAATACTTTTTCATGCCGGTGGCACCCTGAACCCAGGAAGACTTATCAGAAATATGGCCATGAGGTTCAAGTAGGACTGAATGTTGGGCTCCTGTATCCACTAGGAACTCAACAGGTCTCCCCTCCACTTTTAGGGTTACCCTGGGCTCAGGGAGGGGTGCCGAACCCCATCCCCCCTAGTCACTCAGTTCATCTATAGCCATGATGGGAGCCTTGGGGTGGTTTTTTGCTTTTTAGGGCATTCTCTAATCCAATGGCCTTCCTCTTTGCAATAGGCACACTGATTTTTTCTCAATCGGGGGCGATCTCTATATTCTCCCTTACCTTGTTCTTCTGTTGCAATCTCTCTCAGTCGACGTTCATGTTCTTTTGGTTCTCCTGCAGTGGTGGCAAGAAGGATCTGGGCTAGGTTCCTAGTCTGTCGATTGTTATTCTTTGCCTGTTTTTCTTCTGCAGTTTCTCTATTGTTATATACTTTCTCTGCTACTGCCACTAAGTCCTGAACACTCTTTTCTCCCAGTCTAACTACTTTCTGTAACTTTCTCTTAATGTCTGGCACCACCTGGTTGACAAAGTGTATTATTACAGCTGCCTTGGTCTCATTTGCCTCTGGGTCCATAGGAGTATACCTACGGAAGGCTTCCTGAATTCTCTCTAGGAAGGCAGCAGGGCTTTCGTTCAACCCTTGTTGTACATCTCCTACCTTAGGCAAATTGGTGGGCTTCTGAGCTGCTGCATTGAGACCTCCTAACAGAGCCTGGTGATAGACCCGGAGCCTCTCCTTACCTTCTGCTGTGTTGAAGTCCCAATTGGGCCGGGACAAAGGAAAAGAGGTGTTGATAGTGTCAGCATTGGTGGTGGGTTGGCCATTGTCACCAGGAACCAATTTTCTGGCCTCATTCTGAATTCTCTCTCACTCTTCTGTGGTAAACAGGATCTGGAGAAGCTGCTGACAATCATCCTAAGTGGGCTGGTGAGTGAACAAAACAGTTTCTAACAGGTTAATTAAATCTCTAGGGTTATCAGAGAATTTGGCATGTTGGGTTCGCCAATTGTAAAGATCACTAGTGGTGAAGGGCCAGCAATGATGAGGCTGGTTACTATGTTCATCAGGGGACCCTATTGCTCTTAAGGGGAAAACCGTAGAGTCCACCGGTCCTGCCAGCAAAGCAGCATGTCGGTGGCAAGTATTCTGGGCAGGGCCATCCCTGTCATCGACATCTTGCACCATCCCTCCCTCTCTAGCCCCGGCTGGGGCTCCTCTTTCTGCCTGTTGTTGGAAGTAGGGGGGAAGTGAATCATAAGAAGGAGGAAAAATGAGATCTTCATCGGTCCCCCCTTGGAGGATCGGGTACAGTGGTGCCATGGGTTTAATTGGTCTTTTCTGGTCACCTCCTTGGGTAGTTTTCTCATGCATCACTAGAACTACTGTTGCAGGCAGCTGTTTCTGTGGAGATAGAAAAGGGTTAACCCAAGGGGGAGGGTCCTGTACCAAGCTTTCCCAGGTAATGATGTATGGTACCTGGTCAGGGTGTCCTGTTTGGGAACAAAAAACAATTTCTTTAACTCTCCTGATTATTTCTAAATTAAATGTGCCCTCTGGTGGCCAGTTTCTCTCAAGGGCTGGCCATTCCAAGCTGAAAGAATGACTAGCTTTTTCTTTTTAATTTCTAGACTCAAATTATGTGCCCTTTGTCTAACTTCTTTGAAATGACCTGTTATCAAGGAAAGGGGAGTAGTCACAGTCTGTCCCATCATCTCTGTCTCAGTCAGATAATGATAAAGCACAACAGACAAACAACCAAGCCAAACAGACAAACAGAAAGCAAAACAAAAAAGTCCTCCGCCTGATTGGAGGCAAAACTGAAAGTGGGACGACGGCCTCACGCCGTGCCGTGGGAGTGACCTGCTTCGTCCTCCCTGAAATCTCAGAGACACTTGGGACACTCCATCCCCTTCAGAAGGGCCTGGAATGTCTTCCAAGACCCTGGCTCGATGGCCCGCCAGTGCGTCCGCTTAGACCCTTTGTCGACCTATTCAGAAAATGGGCCCCAGATTACTGAACACAAACAGTTTACAGACATTGAGACACTCACCAGCTGGCATTGACCCTCTGGTTCAGGGATCCTGGGAGTCTTGGGGGATCCTGGATTAGCCCCCAAATGTTGTGCCCAGATCACAGAGTCCCAAAGACCACCAGGAGGCTGATTCCGATGTAAGCACATGAGGGTCGTTTATTCAAGCTCAAGCAGGGGCTCTCAACTGTCACCGATGCAGTGGGTCAAGATTGAGAGCCCTGAGTTTCAAATTAGCAGGGTTTTTATAGAAGTTACATCAAGTTTAGGGGTTTCTACTTAGCAGCTATGTGATTGGTTAACATTTTAGCAAGCATGAAGTGTATATTTTTGATTGGCTAGGTCTATTGGGGGTCAAGGGGGATTACGTATAGGTTTTTGCAAGGGAGAAAGGGGCAAAGGTTAATGGCCGACTGTCACATACTGATGGTTAGCAGATCCACTGACTAATGGTCACGTCTATCTTGTGTGGATAGTCAGTCCATTAACTGCTTATCTTATAGATAGTGTGCCTGGGACACTCTTTCTCTGGATACACAGATGGCTGGGTAATAACCTTAGGAATTTGGCCTCGTTTTAGATTGTGTCTTTTTGTCCCTGAGCAAACACATTTTAACCCTTAGCTTACAAGAACAATAGAGACGAGGTGAATTTTAGCAAGATGGAGTCACTGTGGCCCTCACACCTCAAAAGCACAAGGTCCTGAGTTCAAACCCTGGTATCAAAAAAAAAGACTAAGCACCGTGTGGGTGGGGCTCAGGGACAAACACTTGCCTAGCAAGACTGGGTTCCCTTCTAAGCACAGCAAAACAAAAACAACCAAACAAAAGCTGTTATGCACTGACAGTATTGGCCAACCATGAAATAACCATTACAGAGTCTCATCTTCAAATGCTCTCTGTGTGCTAAAGGTCTCCAAAGTTGCCAAGCTATACCTGAAGGGCAAGATGTCATCTGTCAGGCAAATGGGCACAAGAAAAAGAGAAATAATGAAAGATGTTGGACAAACATACCAAAACAAAGTTATCTCAGGAAAAAGGAATAGAGAGTCTCTGAAATGAACCAATCTGACACCTGTCATCCATCTTTCAGAGAAGAGAAGCATCAGGGAAAAGGCAGGACTCAGGCATGGATGTCTTCTATTGTCCTGGAAGACTGAGCCTGACTCCTGCTTTATGATGATTCAACATTCTAGGCTGAATGTAGCAGCAGTCAACCCACTGTAACCCTCCTATCTTTTTTTTTCAATATGGGGGTTGAACCCAGGGCCTTTGCACTGAGCTATACCCCAACCCCTCCTCCCTTTTTTTTTTTCTTGAGACAAGATTTTGCCAAATTCTCTAAGCTGGCTCAAATTTATGATCCTCCAGCATCAGCCTCCCAGAATGCTAAGATTACAGTTGTGCCAGCATGCTCAGTTTGGAACCCTTCTTAGAAGTGGTTATTTTGTCATATCTTTTGTTTCCCAACATGTCATAGCACCTCTTGTCTGGTGGTTGTCAAACTGAATGGGTACCTTTGGGAGAACCTACCAAATGTCTGCATTGTACATTAGTGTGGATAACTGTAAAGGATTGATTTCTAAGACTCAGCTTCTGTTTTCACTCTTGTAAAATTGACCTATCTGGGAATGCATCTATGATCTGCTAGTATTCTAATCACCATTCTCCCAACACACAAAATAAGAATTACTTTTTGTCTACCCCCACACCTGCATGCTATGTGGGGTACAGGGGAAGGGGTATAAAAACCTCTCTAAAAAACACAAAATAAAGGGACTATTTGGCCTTCTTTCATCCAGACACCCAGGTGACCAACTCATGTTCTAATTAGCTATTTCTCTATTGCTGCATAGCACGTCACCCCTAAACTTAATAGCTGAAAACATCCATGAACATAATAAGCTCTCCAGGGTCCCTTCTTATTCACAGTGGGTGGGGCTTCACCACCAGACTGGACCATCAAATGTGTGAGGAATCCTGACTTCAGGAGAAGTGAAAGCAGAAGTTTCCAGCAGGCTTTTATGTCCTTCTAATACCATAATCAAGTCAGGTAATCTAAGTGATTAAGCTAGTAGAAGACCATGGTAACAAAACTGACCCTGGAGTTGGCCAAGGGAGATTTGGATTCCAAATAGCACATCAAAATTCTGCTGTCTTGCTGTTGGCCAAGGCTCCAAAACTAAACACCCAGGCCTCCTCAAAGACATTGGGTTTCCAGCCCAGTTATAAATGGACCATGCATTCCCAATAAATGGCCTTTCCTTTAAAAACTTTGGTGTCAAATTTGATAAACTGAGGGATTTTACACAGATTACACACTTGACTCATGCTTACTTAGAGATGACTGGTGCATGGCACATATAAGTTTCTCTTGGTGCTTATTATGTATGAGTCATGACATTAAAATATTCTACAAGTTGGGGGGAGGGAGGAATAAAAGCAAAAAGCAATCTTTGTGGGCCCCACTTCCCTTTCTACTCTGTCTTTTCCCTCTATTAAGCATTTTTATTTCTTCAACTACATTATAATTTGATTCACAGATGTTTACACTTCCCTTTCCTTTTTTTTGGTACAAGGGATCGAACTGAGGACCTTGCACTTGGGAGGCAGGTGGCAGAACCACTGAGCTAAATCCCCTGCTCTACACTTTCCTTTCTTAAAAGGACCAGTGGGAACTTGATGTCTGGCCCTTACTTAACCTTTTAATATCTGTGTTTAATATGTTTCCCCTTTTCTGATGCCACTACATACTAATTTCCCTTATTGGTATACTTATTTCCCCTTCAGATCATCCCTAGGTTGAAGTTAAATTTCCTGCTCTAGAAGATACAATGGACTTGATATATATATTCTCCCAATTGAAAATAAAAACCCACCATAATATCAATACCTAAGTTCCTAATCAACATTCTTCTTTCTCCCTAAGAAAATAAGTTAAAACATAATCTTTTCTTTTTATGTTACCTTTTGTTCTTACCCTTTATGTTCTTTTTATGTTACATGTTTTCAGTACATAATATTTACATTCATTGTGGAGAGTTGGTACATGTACATAACACATCTTAATTCTTTTTCCATCCCTTTCTCCCCTCCTTCTGCCCTCCCTCCCTCTCTTGACCCCTTTCCCAAAGGATCTACCTTTGCAAAAGATCTGCCTCCCTGATTCCTATTATCTTTTATTTTGCTCTTCAAATTATTTATACTTTGGGGTCTTTTAATTTTAAATTTTATTGGTGCATGTTTGCAGTACATAATGATTACATTTACCATGGGGAGTTGGTACATGTACATAACATATCCCGATTCTTTTAAAATTCCCTTCTCCATCCCTCCCTTCCCCCTTTCTGGATCTCTTGGTCTCCTTCCCATTTGCAAAAGATCTTCCTTCCTGTTTCCTGTTACCTACCTTTCATTCTGCTCTTTAATTTATTTATACTTTGGACTTCTCATATGAGAGAAACCATTTGATATTTAAGTTTGTGAGTCTGATTCATTTCACTTAATTTTATGGTCTCAAGGTGCATCCATTTTCCTACAAATTACTCAAGTTTATCTTTTTTTTTTTTTTTTTGGTATCGGGGATTGAACTCGGGTCCTTGCACTTGCGAGGCAGGTGGTAGAACCACTGAGCAAGTTTATCCTTCTTAATGCAGAGTAGTGCTCCATTGTGTATAAAAACCACATTTTCGGTATTAATTCCTCTGGTGATGGACATACAGGCTGCTTTCAAGATTTAATAATTATGAGTTGGGCTGCTATAAACATAGGTATGCATGTATCACAGTAGTATGATGACTTTAATTCTTTCAGGAAGATATCCAGAAGGGGAATGGCTGGGTCAAATGGAATTTCTATTTTTTAGTTTTTTGAGGAATCTCCATACTGATTTCCACAGTGGTTGTACTAGTTTACATTTCCACCAACAATATAGATGGGTTCCTTCCCCATATCCCAGCCTCACCAGAATTCATTGTTATTTGATTTCTTGATAGTTGTCATTCTTTCTGGAGTAAGTGGACTCTCACTGCTGTCTTAATTTGCATTTGTCAAAATGGCCAGTGGTGTTCAGCATTTTTTCATGTATTTATCATTCATTTGTACTTCTTCTGAGATGTGTCTATTCATTTTAGTTGCTCATTTTTTGATTGGACCTTTTATTTTAGGGGTCTAATTTTCTGAGTTCTTTATATATTCTAGATATTAGTCCTCTATAGCTGGCAAACCTTTTTCCTATTCTGTAGGTTAGGTTCTTTTCATTCTGTTAGTTGCTTCCTTTGCTGTGCAGAAGCTTTTTAAATTGATATGATCCCATTTGTTGATTCTTTTTTTTTTTTTTTGGTACTGGGGATCAAACTCAGGACCTTGTGCTTGTGAGGCAGGTGCCAGAACCAAATCCCTGGCCCATCCCGGCATTGTTGAGAATTCACTGGTGAATTCATCAGTTTCTGGGCTTTTTTTTAGTTAGTAGGTTTTTTATTACTGCTTCAATTTCGTTGCCTATTAGGATATTATTTGGGATATTTATATCATCTTGGTTTGATTTTGGTTATTATATGTATCTAGGAATCTATCCATTTCTTCTGGATTCTCCAACTTATTGGAGTTCAAGTATTCAAAGTCGTTACTAATAATCTGGATTTTGGCAATGTCTGTCATGGTTTTCCCTTTTTCATTTCTAATCACATTGATATGGGTCATTTATTTCCTTTTTTTGGTAAAATTGCCTGAGAGTTTGCATATTTTGTTTACTGTTTTGAAGAACCAGCTCTTCAATTCATTAACATTTTATATCATTTTTAGTCTCAAGTTTATTAATTTCTGCTCTGATCTTCATAATTTCTTTCCTTGTACTAGCTTTGGAATTGGGTTATTCTTGTTTATCTAGGACTTTGAGGTATATCATTAGATTATTTATTTGTGCTCACCCTGTTTTTCTTTTTCTTTTTTTTTCTTTTTTTTTGGTACTGGGGATCAAACTCAGGACCTTGCACTTGTGAAGCAGGCGCCGGAACCACTGATCTAAACCCCAGCCCAGCACCCTGTTTCTCTGATGTGGCCATTCACAGCTATGAACTTCCCTTTAGTACTACTTTCATTACGTCCCATAGTTTTGGTATGCTGTCCTGCTGGACATGGTTGGTCAGTGGTGTTTCTCCTAGAGCTGAATTCACTCCAGACACTCCCAGTCTCTGTGTCCCTCTCTGTGCCCCAAGTAAGTGCTCTCTCTGCCTAGCTTTACTGTCCATGAGTTTGTGAGGTGCTCCCCCAACCTTAGTCCAAGTCCCCCATTTGTACACCCCAAGCTGTGGCAACCATTCAAGAGGAGATATTTCCCTGATCATGTTGGTAGACAGGGAACATAAACCGACAACTGAACCCTATGTAGGAGAGTAGGTAGCAAAGGAGTTGAGCAATCTACTAGATTTAATGTCAGTGTATATAAACACAGATCCAGGCCCCTTCTAAAGCATGTGGGATTGGCCTGGCTTCTCGCTACAGAGCCAGGACTCCCATGTCTTTCCTGGCTTGAGTTTAAATTTCTCAGGGAATCTATGCCTAGCCTGTGTGCTCTCCATATCTGTCCTTTGTAGCCATCTTCCACACAGTCACTATGGTAGGGTCACCCCAGAATCCCTGGAGTGTAGTTGTTCTGTGATTTCTGATTCCCAGAGTAGCTCAGTCTTAACAATTAAGCTTTTCCCCAAATGCCTCCTGATTAATCTCAAATATGCTGGGGCTGCAATTGATTTTTAACTCCAAAATGTCAATTTTACATGGCACAAAAGAAATTTTACAATCAAAGCAAAGATGAGAAAAGATAAGTAAAGGATAGTAAGAGAGCAGGATTTTGGCACTAATACCTAGAACAATTCAGTCCAGAGAAGTTGACAATTGTGGGCACAAGCGCTCTAGTTGCTCTAGTTGTATATTATTATAGGATAAGGATGGTTTACTTTATTATAGCTTGATGTCTAACCACTTTCCTGTTACTGAGGCAAAAAACCCAACACCTGCATTTTAAAGGACAGGTTTATTGTGGCTCACGATTTCAGTCCATGAACAGCTGGCTCCAATGCAAAAACAGAATAGCAGAGGGCCCTGGGAAAGGAAGAGGTGCTCAGAGATATAAGGGAGGAGCTGAGGACAAGAATACACTCTTGGGCTGGGGATTTAGCTCAGTGGTGCCATGCCTTCCTGGCAAGTGCAGGTTCTGAGTTGGATTCCCTGGTACCAAAGAAAAAAGAAAAAGAATACACTCTTATAAGCCAGATCCTCAGTGAACCACCTCCAATTAGGGCTCATCTAATAGCACATTCAGCTGTAGCCCCCATGACTCAGTTACTTTCCAAACACAGGGGCTTTAGGGACCACTATGGATAAAGTATTTAAGACTGTTTCCTGTTGCTCTTTCATTCTCTTCTGAGTAAACTTCTGATTATATAAATGATTCTCAGTTACCTAAACAGAAGACATGAAAAAATAATTTTCACTATAAATTTTTCTGATAGATGTCATGGTTTACATGCAATTTTCTTATGAGTGTAATTATCATGAATTATTTGGTTATCATGGTATTCCTAAATCTGATCAATTCTGAATTCATTTCCATATCTGGTGTTGTGCCCAGATTGTGAAGTCCCAAAGACCACCAGGAGGCCGTTTCCGATGTAAGCACATGAGGGTCGTTTATTCAAGCTTAAGCAGGGACTCTCAATTGTCACCGACACAGCGGATCGAGATTGAGAGCCCTGAGTCCCAAACTAGCAGGGTTTTTATTGAGAATACAACAAGCTTTGGTTATTAGTAGCCAGGTGATTGGTTAATACTTAATACATATGAAGTGTAGGGTTTTGGTTGGCTAGGCTTTGGGGGTCGAAGGGGATTACGTATTGGTTTTTGTAAGGGAGAAAGGGGCAAAGATTAACGGCCGATTGTCACATACTGATCGTTAGCAGACCCACTGACTAATGGCCGCATCTATCTTGTGTGGATAGTTAGCTCATTAACTGCTTATCTTATAGATAGTGTGCCTGGAACGCTCTTTCCCCGGGTACACAGGTGGTTGGGTAATAAACTCAGGAATTTCAAGTGGTGAATTCCTAGTTTAAGCACAAATTTGAGAGAACAAAGGAGACGGCTCCAAAATGGAGTCATTTTGGTCCCACACTGGGAGCTGGGGATCAGACTCAGCATGTTGATGATTCTAATTAATAATTTTGTGTGACCAGGGATTTAGCTCAGTGGTGCCATGCTTGCCTCACAAACACAAGGTCCTGAGCTCAATTCCCGGTACCAAAAAAAATTTTTTTGCTTTGTAAACCCCTACTCAAGCCCTTCTGAGCCCGCCCTGATCTCAGTGAGCCCCTACTGATCTCAGATATGTGTTTTAATTAGCCTTCACTGTAAAACAAATATTTCCCCCACTAATAGAGTATCCATTTATTGCTCCTAATTCTGAGTTTTGCAGTTTGGCCTGGAATCAGCTGAGTGAATCTTTTTTTGGTCTAGTTCACACACTTGATGCTCAGTATTCCCTGCCACCTGGTGGACTTCATTTCACAGCCTCACCATCACGGTGGTCTCAGGGCAGCAGTCTGAGAGAAAGAGCAGAAACCACACGACCTCTAGTGGTGAAACGCAGAAGTCACTTAATACCACTTCCACAGCTCATTGGTCAAAGCAAGTCAGAAGACTGGTGAAGAATCAAGGGATGGGTAAAGAGACGCCACTTCTTATCAGGAAGACATACAAAGAATCCTCCACAACCTCTAACACAAATTCACCAACTGCCCTAATAATATTCTTTTAAAAAAATAGATGACATTCACTAATTGGACCCAATGTAGGAACATGCAGCATGTTTAAATGTCGCATCGTTTTAGTATACTTTAAACAATTCGTAACAATCCAAACAATTTAAAACAATTCCTTGACTCTTCTTAGTCCTTCATGATGTTGGCAGTTATTGAAGTTTGTTTTTTGAATTGACATTTTGAAATGTATAGTATGTCCCTCAATTTGGGTATGCCTGATATTTCCTTGTGATTTGATTCAGGTTGTGTGTTTTGACATAAACCTACATGAGAGGTATCAGGATCTTCTTACTGTACTATATCAGGAGGAAATACTGTTAGTTTAATCCCACTGATCAATCTAATTCTGATCAACTGTTGTCTCTCCCATAAAGTAACTACTTTTCTTTTGTAACTAATTAGCAAATTGTGTATTTATGTGTTCTTTCTTGTTAAACATTCATTGACTGATTTTAGTATCAATTTTTTGCCAGCATCAGATTTACATATTTATTTTAAAAGTCTTTATCAAGTTAATTATCATAAACACAGATTAACAGCCACACTAACAAACCAAAAAACATATAAAACATATTTAAAAGTTATACTGGG
The DNA here is from genome assembly GCF_053883595.1 of Heterocephalus glaber. NCBI lineage: Eukaryota > Metazoa > Chordata > Mammalia > Rodentia > Bathyergidae > Heterocephalus > Heterocephalus glaber. The sequence goes on along the minus strand of NW_028258444.1, from coordinate 4,801,308 downwards.
GCTGGGGATTTAGCTCAGTGGTGCAGCACCTGCCTGGGAATCAGAAGGTCCTGAGTTCAATCCCTGGTACTGCAAAAAAATAATAATAAGTAAATCATATTTAAAAGTTATAGTAAATAAAGGTTTGTTTTTTGTTTTTTGTTTTGTTTTGTTTTTTTGGTACTGGGGATTGAACTCTGGACCTTGCACGTGTGAGGCAGACAGCAGAAACACTGAGCTAAATCCCCGGCCCTTATACTAAATAAAAGTACACTTTTAGATACACTGTTCCAGAATAGTGGAAAGAAATCCATGGAGACACAGAATTTGGGTAAAAAAAACAAAACCTTTACTTGCAAGTGGGCAGGATTGCCAGAAACTCATCTGATCAATGTCCGCACCATCCTTTGTTTTAACATTTCCTTTCATATCTTCTTTTAGCCATTACCTCATTCCTGGTGGTCTTAGTCAGTAAAATTTGTTTCTCTTTAACAACTAGTGCCTGTTAATGGTTATAGTCACAGATATATAACAAACAGATGGCACTTAAAACACATACATTGTAAACTACCGAAACATTTCTACTTTGTTTTTCTCCAGGTTAAATGTTATCCGCAGCTAGGTTACAGGTCAAAGGGCCAGTTAGCCATCACCTTAAACAACAAGAGTTATGGGAAAGGTAAATCTTAAAGGAATGCATTACTTATTCTACTTCAGCTATTGTAATAACTAACCATAGTTTAAATTTTCTCTATCAACACTAGGCATGCTGGATTACACTTTTCTTGCTTTCTCTTTTTTTTCTACTGTCTTTTATTTTCCACTTTATCTATATATTGGGTTTCTCATATAAGATGAACCATGAAATATTTAAGCTTTTCTGTCTGGTTTACTTTACATTATGATGTCAAGGAGCATTTTTCTTACAAATGACTCAAGTTCATAATTCTTCATAACCAGGTTTCCCAGTACCACTTGCTAAAGAAGCTATCTTTTCTCCAGCAAAAGTATTTGGTCCCTTTGTCTAAGGTAAGGTAACTGAGTGTGCCTGGGGTTGTTTATACATCCTCTGTTCTATTCCATTGATCCACAAATCTGTTTTGTTTTGTTTTTCCAATGCCATGCTGTTTTTATAACTGTAGCTTTGTAGTATAACTTGGAGTCTGGGACTGTGACGCTCCCCTACCTAAGTAACACATACACTGAGATCTGAAAAATAGAGAGCTGTTATTTAAACAGCAAGATTTCCAGACAGAGTGGACAGTATTTGCAGAGGTATGGAGGGAGAAAGTACAAGGCATTTTTTAGAACTAAAATAAAACTTATGTG